>NW_026947484.1:106377981-107577981 GCF_034190915.1 Cavia porcellus | reverse complement strand
GGAAAAGCAAACATCTTAATAATTAGGAAAATTTCCTTGTAACGTTAAGATGCTTTAGCGTTGTTATAATAATACAACCTCACTACTTGAGAGGCTAGGTGTATAGATCACAAATTGAAGATCAATCTGGACAATTTAGCAAGATTCTATCTCAAAATTAAGAAAAAAGTGCTAGAGATAGAGCTAACTGTGATGCTCTAGATTCAATCCCCAATACTGGCAAGAAAAAAAAGATTTAAAAAGTGCTTTGGGGACACAGATTTATTTCTGAAATTTCACCTTTTGCATATGAACCCTCAGCCAGAGTACTCTTGGTTTTGTGAATTATGAATGAGGGGCTGGGGATTTAGCTCAGCGGCATAAGCGCCTGCCTTGGAAGCAGGCAGTCGTGAGTTCGATCCCCGGTACCGATAAAAAGGAAAAAGACAGAAAAAAAGAGCTCAGTGAATTATGAATGAGCTATGGCTAGGAAAGGTCAAGAATGAAAATATTCAGGTCGGGCATGGTGGCACACGCCTGTAATCCCAGCACTGGGAAGGCTGAAATAGGAGAACTGCTGGAAGTTGCAGGCCAATCTGGGCTATAAAGTGAGTTCAAGACAGCCTGATCTCTATAATAAAACCCTGTCTAGAAGGATGGAAGGAAAGAAGAAAAGAAGGGAGGGAGGGAAGGGAAGGGAAGAAAGAGAGAGATAGGGAGGGAAGGAAGGAAAGAAGGAAAGAAAAAGGAAAAAAAAAGATGGAAAGGAAGAAAAGAAAAGGGAAGGAAAAAAGGAGAGTAATATATTTACTAAGGAAGTTGTTGGAAAGGATATTTCAAGTGTAGGACATACAGTATCGCCTTTTAGAGAATAGTAATATACTAACAATAATTTGCCTCCTAATCTTCATTTTAATAATCACATAGACATTACTCATAATAGTCAAAAGGTAGGAAAATTGAAATGTCCATCAGTAGATGAATGGATAAACAAATTGCAGATATCCGCACAGATGGTCAGCCATAAGTGAATTATTCTTGCAGTAAAACTGGATGAACCTTGGAAATATGCTAATTGAAAGAAGCTAGTCACAAAACTCCACATATCATATGATTCCACCCATGTAAAGCTCAGAATTGGAAAGGCCATTGAGGAAAACTTAGGGATGGTGAGAGAATTGCTAAAGGATACAGAGCTTCTTTCTGGGGCAGTGAAAATGTTCTAAGATTGACAGGCGATAAGTTGTACGACTCTGAATATAATTAAAATCATTGAATTGTATACTTCTAAATAGGTAAATCATATAGGATTCAAATTATATCACAGTAAAGATTTTTTAAAAACCTACATGTAGATGTATAAGGTTGAAAAATCAACTGTTGACTGTTCTTTAAGAAATAATCAACTAATTATTCTCTCTTTGTGGAGACACATGGAAACCAGCCAGTTAAATCTTCTAAAGAATCTCGGAAGAGAACTCAACCTGCATCTGAGAAAACAGTAAGTTATATAATAATGTAGTTGAGTAAAATGACAAGTCTCATAATATAGTTGTAGATTATAAAAAATTTGATCATATCTGAGTGTACCTCAGAACTGTAATACTCAAATCTTATTCAGATATATTTTGCTCTTGAAAGAGTTGACTTTGAAATAAAATTAAATGTTTATTAATTTTTCTCTATAAACAAATACTTGTCTCATTCCATGAACAATTTAGTTATTAGAGAAATTTATAAAAGAAAAAATCCAGTGTCAGGAAAAATATCGGTAGAATGTGAAAACATTACAAGAATATTCAGGGTACTTTATTTGTATGGAATTAAAATTGAGCCCAAAATTAATATGAGTTTTCTAGAAAACAAAGTAGAACCAAAAAAAAGCTTTGTGTTTGTTAAAAATAGCATCTCCTCCTGGTATTTTAGGAGAGTGCTAACTTTTCCTGACCTAACTTGTATGGTTGTTTTATATTTGGAACTCTTTATCAAATCAGATAATATATTTTTGAGATACTTACATTGCTCAACTAGAATTATATTACTTTAAGATAGGGGAACTGAAAACTATATACCATTTTCAAAAATCGAGTATTAAAATGGTGATCTCAAATATGTAGTTGGAACTGGGCATGGAGGCACATGTCTGTGATCTTAGCACTCGAAAGGCTAAAGCAGGAGGATCAACAGAGTTTGAGGGCAGCCTGGGCTACATAGTGAGTTCAAGGCCAACCTAAATTATACAGTGAGACCCTGTCCAAAAAAAAAAATTTTTTGTTACATTAAAGCTGGGCCACACACAACTGTAATCCCAGCACTTGGGAGGCTAAGTTAGGAAGATCACCAAGAGTTTGAAGCCAGCCCGGCCTACATAGTCAGTTTAAGGCTAGTGTAGACTACATAGTGAGATCCTCATCTCAAATAAAATTTTATTACAGTAAAAGACACATTGTCATTAATTCCTCAAAATACTGCCCTTTATTTGAAATACACTTCTTATGTCATTTTTGACACCTTAGGAAACAGTTGTAGAAGCCTTCTTTTCTGAGTGTCTTTACAAGGTGTGATAGAGCCAGATTTAGCTCAGTGTCATAAGTGCCTGACTGGCAAGTGCAAGGTCGTGAGTTTGATCCCCAGTACTTAAAAAAAAAAGTCATGGTTATACAAGGTGTGATAAAAATTACAGTGAATGCTGCTCCTGGGTCCCATCTGACAGAAAAATCTTGCTTGTAAAAATGTTATCCACCTTCTTCATCAAATCTGGTACCATCTGACTTCTGGATATTCCTTAAAGTCAAAATGACTGTGAAAGATAAACATCTTGAATCAATTCAGAATGTTGAGGCATCTACAGCAGCACAGCTAAAGACATTTCTGAAAGAGAACTTCCAGAACTGTGTCATAAAATGGGAAGAATCATGGGACAAGGGGGTGTAAAAGGAAGGAAGTATTTTTTGAGAGGGATTAATGACAGTGATTTTGTACTATAATAAGTTTTTCTAAAACTTTATGCCATCATATTTCCTATATTTTTAACAGCTATCAAAAGATGTACATTTCAATAATAATGTTTTATCCTTACTTTTAAAGAATTTAAGTGTCCTGTCTTAATAGGAAATAGTTACACTTTTATAATTTTTAAAACCAGAAAGAAACCTTAGAAAATTTTTAAAAGGTGCAAAATAAAAGGTAAATTCACAAGAACCTGTTCTTAGTAACTGTTTTCTTTTACCAGGTCTTCCATCACTTCGATTTTTCTAGTCAAGAGTCTGTGCCAAAAAGGAGAAAATTCAGTGAACCAAAAGAACCTATGTGAAATTACTTTTTCTTCTGCATATTTGGAAAATTCTCATTGGTTAAAGTAAATGCTCTATTACTATTTTAAGGTGTGTTCTTCTGTAGCTCTGAAAATTTATATGCAGTTTTAAGCAGTTTATACATTAAAATGAAGTTTTCGACCATTATATTGTGGTCCTTAATTTTATCTAAGATAAATCCAAGAGAATTTTGAGACAAAACCAAAAGCATAAATGTAGTAATTGATGTTGTTCAATTTCTATTCCATATCCATCTATTTTCCATTTTCGTGGACAGTTTCTTTACGTATGTATTAAGACCCTATAATACAAACCACTTTTTGAAATAATGTTTATTTTGATATTAAAACTTTGTAGGATTCATTTTTTTCTTTTGTTAAAACTGTATTATGTAACTAGCTGTCACTGTGTTATTAAGACAATGTTCTTTCAATATATTGATCTATTGTATTAACATATATAATGTACAATTTAAAAATTGGTACCTATCTTTTTTAAACTTTTTTTACTACAGGACAAAAAAGATGACTAGTTTTTTAAAGACAAAATAAAATGTTCAGTTTGGAGGTTTTCATGGCTTCTAATTTTTATTTAATTAGCAGAAAGTTTTTAAGTGTGCTTTTGAGTTTTGGTTTTTGTGGGAGGTTTTTGGTTTTTTGAGACAGGATCTCACTATATAGTTCAGACTGACCTTGAACTCACTGTGTAGCCCAAGCTGGCCATGAACCTGTGGCAATCTTCCTGCCCAGTATCCTGTGTGGTGGTACTGCAGAAGCTCGCCATCACACCTATTTAGATATGAATTTTGCCCACTTGAGAAGTCCAAGCCCGCTTAGTCTGACAATTTAATAACTTGGTGAGACACTGTCTCAAATTTTGTAAGTATAAAATAAAAGGAGGAGGGCACAGGTTGGGGATGTATCTCAGTGTAAAGGTGTGGGTTCAATCCTCGGTACAAAAAAAAAAAAAAAGGAATGCTTTGATGTGGGAGTGTGAAAGAGACAGCATTTTTAATGATAAACGTAGGACCTAGGGCATGCCAGCCTATTTCCTTTTTCCTTTGCTTTAGAAAAAGGCTTAAAACTACTTCTATTTGCCTATAGTAGTTTCAGCAGCCATACCCCATTTACATTAGCCATGTGCTTATCAGTAACAAGCACTACCTAGGAAATGATGGTCTGTATTCGACGGTAAAGACGTACCTATGCTGTTCAATGTAAACCAAGTAAATGTCCACAAACTGGCTCAGATCAGGTTTTTCTGAAACCGATTAAACTGGCTGTCAGAAACAACCAACTTTAAAATGTTAAGTCTTATCTTGAATCCCAACACTTCTTACCATGTTTCTCCAGTACATACTGCTACAGTACACACTTGCTACTGTGTGAAATTGATCAACAGAAGCCTTAAGCCTTTGGCTCACTGGACACTTAGAAAGGCCAATTTAATGGGGGTGGAGAGCACAGCCCACTTTTCTCTCTTCCACTAAGGCTCTCTTATTGGATTGATCAGCTGTCATGTTAAACCTAAACCTGCCTCTTTGGTGATGTTTGTCTGGATCGCAACACAATAGCTGGAGGAAGAGCCTCCCCTTATAACCTCCGATTGGCTGAACTCAGTCTTAGTCGTTTTTGATTGGTCCTAAGAAGAAACACCAAGGTAGGTTGCCTAGTGATCCTAAGGAAGCTGATGTGTTATTCCTCTTGCAATCTAAGGATCAGGAAGTTTGTGCTCTATTCGTGGCTGAGAAGTTTTTCACCTAATCGGACAGGGTGAGGTGGAAGGAACAGGTGTCCTTCTAAAATAGAGCGCAAGCTGCAGCCTGCCTCCAGCCATAACCCAGGAGTGAGCTCAGGTAAGCAACGGGAAAATTAGATTTCCTAATGTCAAAAAGGAAAAAACACTTTTTTAATTGAGAAAAGTCGGGTTTTATTTACTAATTCTTAGCCATTTGCTTTATCAAATAGAAATTTTAATTGGAAGATATCCAGAGGAAGATAATTCCTGAAAGAAAAATTTTTATTCCCCCCGCCCCAAAGGTTTAAAGTTTCTTGGACTGGGTTAGTAAATAATCCCAATTCAGTGCCACATAGGGTAGTGTCCTAAAGCATTAATTTTGTAGTTCTGTTCCTCCTTCATTTTTCTTGCCTCTCACCAAAAATTATACTGTATTTGAAATAAAACACTGTATTTGAAATAAAGACACTTCATTTGTATTTGTTAAATATTCACATGCATTTCTGAGTATTCATTTTAATCTATGTATTAAGCAATTACAGCATTAAAGGCATTATGCTAGTTACTATGGGGGATATAAAACCCAAGGAGACAATACTTTTGCCCACAAAGAAATTTATAGTTGAGAGACAGCTATAGCAAAAGAGAGACTGTAATAAATACTTTCAAGGAAGTAAGTATAAAGTTTTGGGAAGGTACAGCTAAAGGAGAAACTAATTCTGGCCATAGGGCAAACAGGTGATGGGTCTTTGGTAGATTATATATATATATATATATATATATATATATATATATATATATATATCTTTGAAGAAAAGTGAAATTTAGACAAGAAGGTAAAAGGTGGATAACCCTTATCAAATGGAAAGAAGCAGTGGCAGAAAGAAAAGACATGTTTAAAAAAATAATATCAGTACATATTGGGAGTAATGGAAAATATTGTTAGAAGACAGAACCAGGTTTAGTCGGAGAATCACTTAAGGTACTTGATTACTTAAGGTACTTGATCACTTAAGGTACTTGATCACTTAAGGGCCTTGATTTCAAAGGTAGTCTTTTACATAATTACTGATTTATATTTGTTGTATGTTTTTAAAATGGACATCTGGATTTGTATAAAATGTGCTAACTTTAAACTTTATCACCAATTATTTAGAACTTTTAAACAACTGTGGTCCACAATATAAAATCGTGTTTTGATTTTTTTTCTTTTTCTTTCAATGCTTGAGATGTGCCCCAGGCCTTTCACATACTCAGCATATACTCTATTACTGAGCTATACTCCCAGCCTTTTTTTTTTTTTTGTCTTTTTCATTTTTACCAGTACCGGGGATTGAACTCACGACTGCCTGCATGCAAGGCAGGAACACTTATGCCGCTGAGCTAAATCCACAGCCCCTCCCAGCCTTTTTTTAATTGAGAAAGAATTTGCTAATCTTTTAACATCTTGCTAGTTTTTTTTGTTGGCAGCTATTTGTATATTCACAAGATGACTAGCCAGGGTGAGAGATGCTAAGTATACTATACAGGATTACTAAGTTTTCTTAGTGTTATTCTATAGGATAGTGATCTCCAATACGAGCAGCCCCTAAGTATGGGAAGAAAATAATAAAACGTGTATTTCTGTTTAGTTTTTCTTGTTCTTTTTTATCTTCTATATTTTGTGTATTTTAAATTTTTATTTTTTATAGTGTTAGGGATTGAACTCAGGGCTTTGTGCTCACTGGCAAACAGTACTTCACCTCTTTGTGTGTCTCATAATGTAATATCATTGAATATTATGGAATTTACATGTTGTACACATTGTGTCCCCATAGTTTTTCGCTGTTTCATCTTACATAACTTGGCAGTCCATTTTGTGAAACAGAAGTAACAACAGAGGACATTTATTCCTCCATTATAGATTATATGCAAGAAATCACCATTCTTAAAAGATGATCGTTTCTACTGGTTGTTAAAATTACTGATTTTGGTCGCTTGTCATTGCCATTTGTGGTGTTTCACTGTTGTACTTGAGAATGATACTAGTCATTAATGATTTATTTTGGTACTAGAGACCAACTCTAGGAATTTGTGTATATTAGGCAAGTACTCTACCACTGAGCTATATATCCCCACCCCCCTGGTTATCAGTTCTTCCTTAATATATTTAAGTTTGTAAATACTTCCTCTTCTGTATTTACGTAAGCACATATAAGTATATTTTTTTTAACACTTCCTTCAGAAACAGGTGAGAATGACCACATTAACTCACCGGACCCGGCGCACAGAACTAAGCAAGAATTCTGAAAAGAAGGTAGAAAGTGAGGAAAACACTAATCAAGAGAGGAGTCTAGATAATGAAGATTCTGGAGACTCAAAGGACATCCGCCTCACTCTTATGGAAGAAGTATTGCTTCTGGGACTAAAAGATAAAGAGGTAACGCAGTTAGGTTTGCTAGGCTGTCTCAAAAACCCAAATATTGGAATGTTTTGAACATAATCTGATGGAATATTTTTGTAATGCTAAAGTGACTTTATTTATTTTGTCTTTCTGAGACAGAGTTTCACTATGCAGTTCAGGCTGGCCTGAAACTCACAGTAATCCTCCTGCCTCAGCCTCTTAAAGGCTGGAATTACAGGCGTGTGCCACCACACCTGGCCTAACATGAGGCCATTTTGGGGAAGAATCTGGGAGGGTAGCTGATACTCGGGAGAGTACAATCAAGAAGTATAATTACTTGAAGCATAATGTAATTGCAAAATTATACAGGACACAGGAGAGGATAACAGTGTAAAGTTTTGTGTTTGTAGTTTCCCAAGTCAGTTTGATGGTGAAATAATAACCTCTCATTAAAATAAGAAATAGGTCCGATACACTGAAGTCTTTTCAGCTTTGGGATGAAAGTTTTAAAGAAACGACAGGAAGTATATGTGATTAACGGAAGGTTCTCGCCTTAGTAGAAATTATAGCGCTGGTCTAACATGGCCAAAAGGCCAAAGCGGAAACGCGGACCACTTCCTGCTTCTTCCTCAGCCATAATTGCAACTCCCCTTCCTGTTTGTGGGCACAGAAAATTCCAATCAGCTTCCAGCGCGTCATCACTGCCCGCCCTAAGCACCACTCGGGTGGGAAATTTTATATATATATTTCCCTACCCCACGTTCTGGCAGAGAAAGCCAGGCCGCCAGCGTCCATGGAGTTCTCTCCATGTCTTTGGAGTAAAAGCTATTTTTACTTTATATTCTGTCTTTTATCATGCGGAAAACTTTCAGTTAACTATCTTCCAGAAATAAATGATGTAGATTTCTTGTAACAGAAGTAACTGCTTTATTGTCTTCTGTGGATCTTTAGAAACTAAATATTAATACTTGGTGGGGATTATTTCAATTTTAGAAAAAAATTGAGGATGTTTACTGGGAATAAAACTCAGAGCCACATGCTTGTAAGACTGGCACTGTGCCACTGAGCTACATCCCTGGCAAGGGTATCAAGACTCGTTTGTCAGGTTTTTTTTTGTTAAGAAAACAAAAAGCTTATTTGTTTTGTTCTTTATTATACTAGTGATATAACTCAAAGAATTATTTACTGTTGAATAAAAGGAAATAACTTGGGAGAACAAAGTCCTCTTTTAACAGTAGGAAAATACAGTTTAAAATATTTGAGATCCTCCTTTGTTCACCCAACTCTCTAATTTACATTGTTTGAAAATTTGGGCTTCCTCTTACTTAGATTTGAGTTTTGTTTGTAACCACTGAACCCAGCACTCAATAGGCTGAGGCAGGCCTGATTACTAGTCAACTGACTAGTAACTGACTGATGTCAGTTTAAGATATAACATAGCAAGATCTTGTCTCAGGAGGGAAAAAAAAAAAGAGTAAGGTAAGGTAGTATTTTTTTTTTTTTTTTTTTTTTTTGTCTTTTTCATTTTTATTGGTACCAGGGATCGAACTCACGACTGCCTGCTTGCAAGGCAGGTGCTTATGCCGCTGAGCTAAATCCCCAGCCCCGGTAGTATTTTTGTTCTCTTACATCTTCAACCTTAAGACCAAATGAATAGATGGGCTTCTTCTGTATTTTTTGAGGGAGTGGGAATGTGATTATATTAATTTCCTATGACTGAATACCACAGGTTTGGTGGTTTAAAAAGAAGAAATTCATTTTCTTTCATTTCTGGAGGCTATATCAGTGTTGACAAGTTTAATATCTTCTGAGACCCTTTTTGCTATGCAAAGTTTTTGTCTCAGGTACCTCCCTCATGTTTCTGTGTGTCCAACTTCCACCTTTGTAAGAAAATCCATCAAGTGAGGTTAGGGCCCGCTTTAATGTTAGCCTCATTTTAACTTACCTTTTTAAAGATCCTCTCTCCAAACACAGTGACATTCTGAGGATATTGAGTGTTACAGATTTAACAAATGAAACTTGAAGTGAAATAATTCAGCCCATAACAATGATTTAGGAAGTTTTGGAGATATTTGCATATTAATTTACTTATGTCCACTTGAAGCACAGTTTACCCATAAGAAGCATCATTAAAATAGTATAATGAGAGCTGGATGTGCTGGCAGGCATCTGTAATGCAAGCTATTCAAGAGGCTGAAACAACAGGAGTCCCTGAGTCTAAGAGTTTGAGGCTACACTGGGCAATATAGTGAGACCCTGTCTCAAAAACAATCATATAAATATGTGATTTCTTCTTCCAGATTGAGCAAGTTAACATTTATTGAGTACCTCTTTCTTCATGCATTGAGAAAAATAAAGTCAGAAGTAATTAAAATGTGGTTCTCACCCTTCAAGGAATATAAAGATCTTATAGGGGAGAAAAGATATGTATATAATAACCATACTGTAAATTAAATATATACTATAAGTGCTGTGAGAAAAGTTTAAGAAAAGTGCCATTGAAGAGGAAGAAATTCCTTAACGGCTATTCTTTGTTTTCTCTTTTTTCCCTCACCTGTATTCACAGTTGTACAAAAGGTTTAAAGTGAGAATGGCAAATAGAAAAACATACTCAGCTCTTGGGAGGCTAAGGCAAAAAGATCACCATGAGTTTGAGACCGGCCTGAGCTATATAATGAGCTCAAGGGTAGTCTAAACTGCATGGTAAGACCCTGACCCAAAAAAAAGAAAAGAAAAATACTGAATCGAAGGATTAGAGGTTTTAATAGGTGGGCGGTAAGGGACTGGGGATTTAGCTCAGCGGCATAAGCACCTGCCTTGCAAGCAGGCAGTCGTGAGTTCGATCCCTGGTACCAATAAAAATGAAAAAAAAATAGGTGGACAGTACATTTTTACTGGAGTTGAAAATGATTGCTCATGACAGGTATGGTGGCATACACCTATAATCCCACTACTAAGGAAGCTAAAGCAGGAAGATTACTGCAATTTCAAGACCAGCCTGGCCTACAAAGTTAATTTAAGCCAACCTTCATGGTAAAACCCTGTCTCAAAAAAGAGCTAGGCGTGGTAGCGTACAACTATAATCTCAGCACTCAGGAGGCTGAGACAGGAAGATCATTGCTAGTTTGCTACCAGTCTGTGCTATATAGTGAGTCCAACGGCATCCTGAATTATAGAGCAAGGCTCTGTCTCAAAAAGACGAAAAATAAAATAAAATAGCCAGGCATGGTGGCACACTCCTGTAACCCCAGCACTCAGGAGGCTGAGGGAGGAAGATCCTTGCAAATTTGAAACCAGCCTGGGCTACAACATAAGCCCAAGGCCAGCCTGAACTGCATAGTGAGACCCTTTCTCAAAAAGAAAAAAAAAAAGCTAACTCGAATTAGCTCTTATAAACTGAACAACCATGGCCTGACCTTCATGTCAAGACAGGAATACTAGAAAATCTGTTTCCCAGAAGACAGCCTAATCTAGTTATTTTTTGTTTTGTTTTACAACCCTTTCTATCTTTTATTACTCAAAGACCTTCATCTTTTACTTAGCCTATATCTGAGCTATATCAGCCCAGAAAAATAGATCTATGGTCTTTTTTTTTTTTTTTTTTTTTTTTTTTTTTGAGACAGTGTCTCACTGTGTAGCCAACCTGAACTACATAGCAAGATCCTGTCTTGAAAACAAAACCAGTCTGGGGATGTAATTCAACAGTATAATGCCTCCTTAGCATGCACAAAACCATACGTTTCATCCCTAGCACTAAAAATAAAAATAAAGTGCAATATAATGAGTTTCCATGTAACCAGGATTACGTAAGCATGAGTTCAAATAGAATACAGTGGGTCTGATGAATTGTGTTTACAGAATAGGCTGTATAATTTTAATCTTAACATAAAAAGTATAATTTTAGAATTAGTAAGGTAAAGTATGGGAAGGATATTAATGTTTGTCACAAAAAGTTGATTAGGTATTGAAACATTTAAAAAATTACCCCAACTGCATAATACTCTTTTCTTAATTTTGGAAAGGAATCTTATAGAAAATATTTCTACTAATGTTTGAAGTAGGACATGATGGTATATGAATGACTATTTAGGAGAGTGAAGCAGGAGAATCACAAATTCAAGTCCCACACAGCATTTTAGCAAGACCTTATCTTAGAAGACAGAAGGAATAGAGAGATACAGCTCAGTGTGAAAGCCCTGGACCCAGCCCCTAGTATGGTAAAAGAGATGAGTGGGAGGGGAGAGCAGAGGAGAAAGAAAACAGAGAGGGGGGAAGAGAACAGAAGGTTGGTTTAAAATTAGTAATTCCTTCCGTTTCACTTTATTTTACTAAATTTATTTATTTATTTATTTATTTTGGTGCCAAGGATTAAACTTACAACCTCGCACCTGACAGGCAGGCACTTATGCTGCTGAGCTAAATCCCCAGCCTCTTGTGTTAAATTTCAGAAAAACTGTATTCATTATTTTATTTTTAAAATTGCACATATTAAAGCCAGGTATAGGAGCATTTTGGCCATAGCCCAATTACTTAGGAGTCTGAGACAGGAGGATTGCATGAGCCCAGGAGTTTGAAACCAGCTTAGGCAACAAAGCAAAAATCATTCAAAGAAAAAAGAAAAAAGCACATGTAGAAATCACCCAAAGCCATGAGTCATATTATCACTTAAATGTATGTAAAGCCAGGCTTTTGTCTATTAGTATATTCTTCCCTATGTACCAATACTTTGTGTATTTTTCTTTTTCTCCCAAGCAGTCAACTTTAAGAACTTTAACATTCAGAGTTGTTAACTTTAAGATGTGTCCTCAAGGAGTTTAAAAATGAAGGGCACTGTAAATACCTAAGGGGAAACTTTGCATTAAATGTTAACTGAATTTATTGAACTCTCACTTCCCAACCTTTCACAAGAACAAAATGACATTACTTAGTAATTTAAATTTAAATATATATAATCTTTAACTCAAAATTTTCTTTTAAGAATTCATTCAACAACTTGGAAGTCTGAGGCTGGAGGATTGATGCAAGTTCGAGGCCAGCCTGGGCTACATAGTTCAATGGCACCTGCACTACAATGCCAGACCCTGTCTCAAAACAACAACAAAGCCAAATAAATAAAAGAATCAATTTAACAGAAATGCATATTTAATGAATATTTCTTTATACAATTTTTTGTAATAACAAAAAACTGTCAGTGTAAGTAGTAATGGGTAGATTATTGATAGCACATCTAAAATATGGTGCATCTATGTATGACGTGGAAAGATACAAAATATGAGTAAGTTAAAGAAGTTGCCGCTCATTATAATGCCATTTCTATGTGACATTAACAAATACATATAAATAATAATTAACAAATACATATAAAAAAAATTTAGGAAAAAATACCCTAAACTGTTAAGGTCATCTGAAAGGGATAAGATTCCAGGACACCTTCACTTCTTAAATGTAATCATTTCTATAATAGAAATGTAATCATTTCTATAATGTAATTTTTTTCTTTTTACAATTAAATTTTTATAAGAAGGACAAAACAAAATCTACTATCCAAAGATTTTATTCTACGAATCCTCTAGGATTCTCCTTTGGTTGTAAGACAGTATATGTGACTCAGTCTGTTGTTAGTAATTCCTAAAAGTTTCTTTTACACATCTTCTGGTGATTGAATAGTGATCTTTGTTATGTGTGTGTCAGATCTTTCTGTTCCCATGTAACAAAGCATTGGCTCTTTATCACTAAACCCTGATTATCAGTGGCTTGAGATCACCAAGCTATGTAGATATATTTAGACAGAACACAGAAAATGCCTGTAGAAATGTTACCTGGGGAGTTAGCTCATTGGCACAAACACCTGCCTGGCAAATGGGAGATTGTGAGTTCCATCCCAGTACCAAAAAAGAAAAAAAAATTCAATATCCCCAGGCTATTCTACACCTGGATTTTTATTCATGAATCTATTATAAGCTATTGCTCTAAACGACAATATCATGTGTCTATCATTTGTCATCAATAGCCAAAGTACATGGAGGACATATACTGTCATCTCTTTCAGTGATTCTCTTTTTCTGAATCTAGTCTTTCTTGTATAGGTTTTTGCTTTAATAATTATGTTTAAAGTTCTACATGAATGTTTTTATACTTTTCCTAGAGTTGTTTACTACTTAATAAAGAAAAGTTTTAAAAACTCAGTTGAAGCTGGGCACACACTGGAATCCCAGTACTTGGGAGACTGAGGAACGAGGAATGCTGTGAGTTTGAGACCAGCCTAGGCTACAAAACAAGTCCAAGGGCAGGCTAAACTCCATAGCAAAACCCTGTCTCAAAAAAGACAAAAACAAAATAAACAAACAAAAAACAACTCAATTTAGAGTCAAGTACAGTAACTCACACCTGTAGTTTTAGTACCTGGGGGGCTGCAGCAAAATGATCACTGAGAATTTGGGGCTAGCCTGGCCTCATTTCAAAAAACAAAACCAACAAAACCAATAAATAAAAATTTTAAAAAATGAACTCAAAGAGTTTTACATGATTTAAAATACTATGCTAGGAAAAAGTAATATTCAAAAGCATAGCTTCTGAACCCTGTCTCCATTGTTGCTTTATTTGTAGTACTTTTCATTTATAGTTATTGGCAATCTGATATCACTGTCATTGAGACAGAAGTTTTACATGGTTCAGAAAAAATTTAAAAACAAATAAAAATTTTCCTCCAACTGCTTTAATATTGTCTGAAATGTTTGCGCACCTGTTGAGATTTTTAGTTACCAGGATTATACATAAATTGTACTTAAATAAATTATGTATTCTGAAGTAATAATTTAATCTTAATTAGGAAGCTAAATTATATAAAGTCAAATATTGAGCTCAAAAAAAGTCTTTCCTTTTCTTAAAGAAGAGACACAGTTATAACTCTTAAAGGCTCAGCAAGGTGGAGCATGCCAATAATCCCAGCACGTGGAATACTAAGGCAGGAGAATTGCTACAAATTGGAGGCCAGCCTGGAAAATACGGTTAATTCAGGGCCAGCCAGAGCTGTGTAGTAAGACACTGCCTCAAAAAAAAAAGAAAGAAAGAAAAAACAGTTATGATTCTTGGAGTAGCTATAAGGCAGACAGGGGAGGAAACTTAGTCTTAAATCAAGATTAGTCCCTTGAGAAATTTGGAAAAGTTTTTGTTTTTGTTTTTTGAAACAAGATCTCATTGTGAAGTTCAGGTTGGCCTTGAACTCAGTGTGTAATTTACTACCACACTTGCTGGGAGAGTTTAAATGGATATTTATAGCTCACGCTGAGCTTTGCCATGTTATTAAACTACTTACTTTTAATCATACATTTGTATATTCAAGAAGTATTTATTAGGCCGGGGATTTAGCTCAGCAGCATAAGCACCTGCCTGGCAAGTGTGAGACTGTAAATTCAATCCCTGGTACAAAAGCAAAACAAAAAAGATGTATTTATTGAGCGGATAATACTGTCAACTATGAGATATTCTCAAAAAAATTCTCTCCAGGGACTGGGCATTTAGCTCAGCGGCATAAGCACCTGCCTTGCAAGCAGGCAGTCGTGAGTTCGATCCCTGGTACCGATAAAAACGAAAAAGACAAAAAAAAAAAAAAAAAAAAAAATTCTCTCTGTAAGCAATGTGAAGCCTAATAAGAATAGTTGATTGCAATATGCTATAACAAGTGATTTGAGGGAAGTATTTATAGACACAGCCAAGTGAGGAATGTAATCCAGAGGGTAAGGTGGGAGTGAAATGTTAGAAAAGGTATGACTCTTGTACACAATTTTTTTAAGTGCAAAGAAGAATTGGGCAAAAGTGATGCATTAAGAGCACTTAAAGTAGTTCAGGAAAACCGGAGCATAATGTTTTAGTGAAAAGAAGCCAGAGAGGGGACTAGTAAGCTGCTATTTGGTTTGACTACTATACTAAGCCATTTAGACTTCAGTTCTAAAGGCTAGGAAGAGCGTCAGCAGAGTCAACTTCCGGGATACAACTCAGCAGTACAGTGTCTGCCTGTTTGATTCCCAGTAGTAAAAAAAAAAAGACATTTAACCATAGGGAAAGAGAGTTATATAATTACACTTAGAATTAAAGATCATCTTGGTTATTGTGGGATTAATAGAATTGGAAGACCAACATAAAAAGGAGGGTGGGGGAAAACCGTGTGTTCAAATTCCCAGTACAAAAAAAAAGTTGTTCTGGAATAGTAACCAAATAAAAACCTAGTTTTGAGATTCAGAAATTGGGTGGTCAGGAATAAGTTGGGTTTGAGGTAAAATGGGAAAACCTTGGTTTATTTTGTGATCCCAACTTTGTGGCACTGCCCAGCTTCCCCATATTGGCTCTCAGAAGAAACAAATATGTAGATATCTCCTCTTTACTGGAAGATAACATGGTATGATTGAAAAGTAATGGTGAATGTTTAAAATTTTTTAAATTTATTATAGTAAAAGACATATTGCTATTAGCCCCCCTCATTTCAAACATACTTCATGATTCTAAGTCCTTATTCATGAGTATCTTTAGTTATGCTGTCATGGTGCCTCAGTGTACTGAATCTATTCAAGTCACTTACTTTTCATGGTATTTTGACTTTGGAGAAGAGCCAGAAGTCACAAGGTGCCATATCTAGTGAGTAAGGTGAATCAAGACACCCCATAATATTTTTACCAGCCTCCCTCTTGTTCAGTGGAACTCAGCAGTAGCTTTCACTGTGTTTTTTATCACATCTTGTAAGGAGGGCTTATGCCTGCTTTAGAAAATACAAAGAGCCAGGCCTGGTGGTGCACACCTGTATTTGCCCAAGGCCAAAACTGGTTTACACAGTGAATTCAAGGCCAGCCTGAACTATGTAGTGAAACCCTGTCTCAAAAACACCAAAAAAAGGCAACCCTTTTGGGACTCCTTCTGTCTCTGTCTCAGACAGAAGCTTTCTTTCCCTCAATAAATATATTCTCCTCTTAACCTTCATTGTTCCTAAAATTCATTCTTCAATTTTGGAGAACATGAACTTGTACTGGACATATAGTAGGTTGGGAGTTCCATTCCCTTATATCATTTGGTTTTCCACCAACATCATTGAATGGAGGTAAGAGTTTGCCTTTGTTTTATAGACTCTGGACTGGAACACATTTAGATAATAAATTTTTATGCTTCAAATTTTCCTTTTGTCTTTGCCCATTGTTTATAATTGCTTTTTCTCATATTGTTTTGTTACAATAATCATAAATCTAAGTTAAAGCATGATAAAATTATAAGGTTATGAAAAACACCAAAAAAAAAAAAAAAAAAAAAAAAGCCAAGCATGATGCCAGGTAAGATACATCTGTAATCTTATGAGGCAGGAGGATTATTTCAAGTTTGAGGCCAGTCTGAGCTATATAGTAAGACCCTATCTCAAAAAGAAAAAAAAAAAGAGATAAATGTGTTAAAAGTGACAGGAATATTTTTAGAGGGATTAATAGCAGTGTGTCTTTTACTGTAATAATTTTCTTTTTTTGAGATAGGCCCTGGCTCTGTGTTCCAGGATGGCCTTGAATTCATGGCAATCCTTCTGCCTCAGCCTCCCAAGTGCTGCCATCGGCATCTACCATCACACCTGGCTTTTTTTTTTTTTTTTAATTTAAACATTCATGTAATTTGATCATCCTTATATGCTTACTTTAGTCCTCTAGAATCCCAGATTGATACCAATTAAATGCAAACCTTTTAATCAAACATCATCAAATAGAAACAGCTCTAAGAATCAGAAGCAATAATAATAGATACTCAAAAAAATTTTTTTTTGTTTTTTTTGAGACAGGGTCTCACTATGCAGTTCAGGCTGGCCTTGAGCTCACTTTGTAGCTTAGGCCGGTCTCGAACTTGCAACAATCCTCCTGCCTTAGCCTCCCAAGTGCTGCGATTACAGGTGTGAGCTACCATGCCCAGAAATACTCAAATTTTTAAAGGAATAAAAGGATCACAGAGTGAAAACCAATATGAAATTACCACAAAGAATGAAGCAAATATGAAAAATAACTAAGTAGACCTTTTTACAAATGAAGAATTGTTGAAACCAAAGTTGTAAGAGTAGATACAGAAGACACAGTGGTAAACTGGCATCAGATGTGATGTAACTCCAGCCTGAGTAGTGATGTGCTTGTAGTCCTACTCAGGAGGCTGAGATCTCTTTAACAAGGAATTCGAGGCCAATATGGGCAACACAATGAGACCTTGCCACAAAAAAAAAAAAAAAAAAAAAAACTAAAATAACTCTATAGAAAGCAATAGAGAGAATGAGTAAACAGAAACTGTGAGACCAGAGTCTTAAGAAAGACTGAAATCCTGGGAATAATAAAGAAAATTGCTTGGTGTGGTGGAGCATGCCTATAATCACAGCACTATGGAGGCTAAGGCAGGAGGATCACTGCAAGTTTCCAGTCAACGTAGGCTACATGGTGAACTCAAGGCCAGCCTACACTACAAAGTGAGATCCTGTCTTTAAAAAAATTTTTTTTTCAAAAGGGAAATACAGGAAACCAAAATTGTTAATTACAGTAAAAGATGAGAATTTTTGAGAACTAAGTAGGCTATATGATCAGGAATCACAGCATACACCAAACAGGATAAATAAGCTTACACAGTCATGTTGTTAGACTGCAAAACACCAAGAGAGAGAAACCAGAGAGAAATGAAACATGAACAAAAAAGCCACCATCTGTGGGGCAGGGGTTTAGCTCAGTGGCACAAGGGCCTGCCTAGCAAGTGTGAGGTCATGAGTTTGATCTCCTGTACAAAAGAAAGAAAGAAAAAAAATTGAAAAAATTACAAAATTTTTTTAAAAATCCACAGTCCATAGAAATGATAGTCTCACTGTGATGATGGGAGATATAATAGGAGGCATAGTATCTTTAATGTGATAAAAAAAATTACCAAATTTCAATTTTGTATGCAGAAAACTATCAAGAATGATGTTGGAGCTAAGCATGGTGATGGACACCTGTAATCCCAGCATTCAGGAGACTGAGGCAGGAGGATTACCATGAGTTTTAAGGCCAGCGTGGGGTACACAGTCAGTTTGAAGCCAGCCTGCACTACTAAGCGTGACCTCATTTCAAAAAAAAAAAAAAAGATGATGACATAAAGATATTTTAGATAAAATAGAATTTGCCTCCAGCAGACTTTGACTTAAGTAAATTCTACATTAGGAAGAAGGAAAATGGTACGAGAAAGGAGGTCTGAGATGCAAGAAGGAATGGTGAGCAAAGAAATTGGTAAGCATTTGAGCAAATTGTAAGTGCTATCTTTATAACATACTAATGATGACCATTAACATTGAATTTGTGAAGTTTTAAAAAGTATGGGTAACCAGGAGGGTGATAAAAATACTTATTTTTATAATTTAGACTTTATTGATTTTAAATTAATGTTCATGCAAGTGAAAATTTGAAGAGGTCACTTCTAAAAGAAATAAATGCATAAATTCTAAGCAAATAAGAGAAAATGAATGTTTTAAAAATTTAGATATTTTGCCACTATTTCATTTTTGACCTCTATTATGCTTGATAACCTCTGTAAGTTTTAGTTTTATCATCTTTATCATGTGGTTAATAATACCTGTCTTACAGGGTTGTAAAAATAAGATTAGATAATGAATATTAAAAAGAAGCACAAATATAGTACCTAATAAACATTTAATAAAAGATGTTACAACTGTTAATAGAGATTATTTAGTTCAGCTCTTTACTGATGTGTGAAGCCATGCTCACCTAGCTTCAGCAGTGAGAGAAAAAGCTACAGCCAGATACAGCTAATGAATACTGAACAGTTCTGATCATTGATAGGTCTTCCTTGTATTGTTGTACTACTATTCGCCTTTCCCTTTTTTTTTTTTTTTTGAGGCAGGGTCTCACTAAGTAGTTCAGGCTGGCCTCACTATGTAGCTCAGGCTGACTGCCTTGGCCTCCTGAGTGCTGGGGTTACAGGTGTGTGCCACATTACTCCTTACTATTTGCCTTTCATATAAAAGTTCAAAACATCAAGGGTTTTACATCCTTCCCCAGACAAATATGATGTCATGATTTTCTTTAAAACTTTTGAGTTAGAGCTCTATAAACATATTGAACATCTCCTTCTTTGACATTTGTGCTCAGAATGCTATTTTGAAGAATAGATAGAATTGGGATAATTTCTTCCACCTGGAAAATCCTTCCTTTCTTTCATATTCAATCTACTTTTCAAACCCCAGCTCAAGACTGATAACCTAGTAACAGCTATTTATGCCTATTTCTTCTACAACTTTTTCAGTTAAACTTTTATTTGAGCTTTACATTATTGCAGAATTTCAATCAAGCTTACATGGTTTTTCTAGCTAGATTTGCAGCTTCTTAAGACAATGGCCTTTTCTTACATCTTTATATATTCCCTGTAGCTCTGTAGAGAAGGGAAACAGGATTTAAGTGTTAATTTTTTTTAGGCACTATGCTAAATGTTTTCTTGCACATTTCATCCTCACAGCAAACTTATGAAAATAGGTATTAGTGTTCCCATTTTACAGATGAGGACATTTCATTTCAGAAAGGTTAAGTAAGATACCCAAGGCACTTAACTAGTCAGTCGATTTCTTCTACAGTGCCTCCCAAAACAGCTTGTGGGGCTGGGAATGCAGTGCAGTGGTGCAGTGCCTGCCTCGCATACACAAGGCCTGGGTTCAGCAGCCAGCACTGCCATGGTGAGCAGGTGGGAGCAGCTAAATGGTTCATACTTTTTTCTACTTAGCGTATTTGTATCCCACTCTGAAATTTAAGAGTGACATAGAAACATTTCAGAAAACCAAAATTCTTCTCAAAAGTCAAAATTTGGTGTATGAATTATCCACTTATAGTGAAGCCACAAGAATTCACTAAAGAGCTTGAAAATAGTATTGGGGGGTTAGGTTAAGGTGGTTAAAGAAACATTCTAATCTGCTCTTTGAGCTCATGTGGTGTGATATGAAATAAATCACACCTTGTGGCCTAAGTACCTGACCGGCAAGTGCAAAGTCATGAGTTTGATACTCAGTTAAAAAAAAAAAGATCACATCTTATTCCTAAGGGGTGCTGACTAACAGTACCCCTTTCAGAACATTCTTTTTGTTCTCTTTTCTCCTTTCCTAGGGTTACACATCTTTCTGGAATGACTGCATATCATCTGGCCTGCGAGGGGGCATCCTAATAGAACTGGCTATGCGGGGCCGAATCTATCTGGAACCCCCCACCCTGCGAAAGAAGCGCCTACTAGACAGAAAGGTACAGCATTATCTGTGGACATCCTCCTACCTTCTGGCAAGGCAAATACCAACAATACATTTTAGAATGAGATCTGAATAGTGATAGAAGATAAATGGCTATCCCATTCTCTAAATAAACTTAACTATCCTGTGGCAGAGGAAGAAAAGTCATAGGAATCATTGTTTTGTCTTTTTTTTAATGCAGAAAATTACATGTAAGATTGCTGTTGATTTCTTCTTTTATATGTTTAGTTATAACTTTATGAAACAGAGTAGGTAGAATGAATCATCTGAGTCAGGTCAGTCCTTGCTTAACCCAGGTTATGCTCTGATAACTATTCAATGTCTCTTCTTCCTTTTACTACAAATCCTTTCCAACATGTGAACTATATTCCTGTATCCACTTTCTTACTAACTTTTTCCACTACAACTTCCGTTATTTAAGTACTCTACCACAACTACAATCTTTTGATATCATCAGCTTCTTTTCAGTCTTTTAACCTATAGGTGGTTTTTGACAACTGCTTCCTACTTGAAACTTTCTCCATTCTTGATCTTTTTCATATAATCTATTCTTGCTTCTCTAACTGCATGCTATTTCCTTTACTTCTTTCCTTTAAATGTCTCAGCTTTTTTATGTCTTTGTGTGATTTTTCTATCCTTTTAGAAGTACTGTTTACTTTTACAGCCATATCTATCACCTGTATGAGATTAACTCCAAAGCTGAGAGTGGTGGTGTACACCTGTAATCCCAGCACTCGAGGCTGAGCCAAGGGGATTGCCACAAGTTCATTGCGAGCCTGGGCTGCATAGTGACTTCAAGGCCAGTCTAAATTACATACCAAGACCCTGGCAAGAGAGAGAAGAGAGAAAAATATTAACTCCAAAATTTTTAAGCATATCTTTTTTTCAGCCTCCAGGAATATATTTAACAATTGACTAAACATTTCAACGTGGCTATCCTATATCAGTTAAAACCAAATTTACCAACTTTTCCCCAAAATTGGCTTCATGTCCTGTCTTTCCTGCCTACACTAATGGCTTCACTGGTGATTGTTCAGATTCAGAGTTAATTATTGAATTTATTCCTCCATTATTATTTATATCCAGTTTGTTACCAGGGCCCATGTCAACTGTTACTTTTGTCTTCCTACTATCACCTCATACCACATTTTAAACTTGTTCAGCACAGAGCAATGTGTTATGCTTCTTTACAGTTCTTCAAAACTCCTAGCCAGTAATATATACATAGATAGATAGAGAAACAGACAGACAGACAGAGCTAGAGAAGAGAGAAAGAGAGACAAAGAAGAGAGAGAGACAGAGATTTTAATTTGAATGAAGTGAAAAATTAAGATCCTTTATTTTTTCTTTTCTCAAAGGTACTGCTGAAGTCAGAAAGCCCAACAGGTGATGTGTTACTGGATGAAACTCTCAAACACATCAAAGCCACTGAACCCACAGAAACTGTCCAAACATGGATAGAACTACTCACTGGTAAGATGACTCCAAATCATTCACAAAAGCCAGCCTGAACTACATAGTGAAACCCTGTCTCAAAAAAAGATCAAAATCATCCACAAATTCCACACTTGCATTATCTTTGTTCTATCATTAAGGTTGGAAAGAGAAGTTCAACATGTTAAGGTAGCTATTGTTATAACCAAGTTTTCCAAAGATTTGCCTTATCTTCTGCCTGCCATGCTACTCTGAAAGCTCTTCAACAGTTTTTTCACAAAAACTAACATCCTCATTGAGATGACAGTCAGAATGTTGACTTGATGCAATCCACTAATCTTGAGCTTCCTACTTTAAACTTGACCCTCTCCATTGCCAGTATCTCTTTGTATGGTTGTACCATAATTGCTTTTCCATTCATCAGCTGGTGAACATCTGAGTTATTTCCCCTTTTAGGTTATTGTGAATAACGGTACTATAAGTATTTATTGACAAATTTTTATGTGGTCATGTTTTTATTCTTTTAAATATGTAACTAAGAGTGGATTATGGCAAATTAATGATTATTATACTAAAATACATGTAATATTATTTTAGCCATTTGTAAACTTATAGTTCAATGACATTAAATGTGTTTGTTGTGTTATATAACCATCACCTTTAGCTATACTCAAAGCTTTGTCATCATCACCAACAGAAATCATAACCATTTAACAGTGATAACTCAGTACTCATCCTAATTGGTTCCAGGAGGCACAATGGGTACCAAAAATGACTAGCACCAAAAAAATTGTTTTGGTTGGAAAAGGTAGCAAGTAAAAAAAAAGGAAAAGATAGCAGTCAACACTGACAATTTAAAGCTTGAGTATCAAGTAGCAAACAAACAAGTACCAGGACAAAATTTTCATATCAAAATGTGTCAGAGTACCAAGCTTGATGAATTTTAAAGCAGTTGGATACTGAAGCATGACTGTACGGTAATTCCTTTCCTGCTCCCCTGCCCCGGTCCCTGGCAACCTCTATTCTACTTTCTATTTCTATACATTTATTTATTCCAGGTACCTGTATAAGTAGAATCATACAATATTTGTCCTTACAATGGCAGGCTAATATCACTAAGCATTGTTTTTGAAGACTGTATAATATCAAACATATGTGAAAATTTTATTCTTTTTAATATTGAATAGTATTTCTTTTCTATTGTATTCCCCACTTCTGTTTATCCATTCATCTGTTGATGGACACTTGTATTGCTTTCACCTTTTGGTTGTGAAAAATGCTGCCATGAACACTGATAGAAATACCTATTTTAGTCCTTGCTTCTAATTCTTTTGGATATATACAAGCAGTGGAATCGCTGGGAAACCACCAGACTGTTTTCCACTGAGACTGTACCATTTTAGATTTCCACCAGAAATGTATTTCTCTATATCCTCATCAACACTTTCTCTTTTCTAGTTAGTTTTGTTTTGCTTTATTTTGTTTTTAAATTTTACTCATTCCAATAAGTGTGAAGTGGTATCTCATTATGGTTTCTTTATTTGTTTGTTTGTTTTTTGAAACTGGGTTTCACTGTGTAGTTCAGGCTGGCCTTGAACTATGTAGCCCAGTCTGGCCTGGAACTTTCAGTGATCCTCCTGCCTCAGCCTCCTAAGTGCTCTGATTATAGGTATGCACCACCACACTTGGCTGCTTTTTCCTTTTTTTTTCAATAAAGATCTTTTATGTCTCATTAAAATATCACAGATTGGTTTTACAATCCAGAAGCTTGTTTCTTTTACATAACTCTGGGATGTTATTCATTTGGCTGCTGAATGGTTCCCTTTTCAGAAACGTAGATAACCATCCAAAAATTTTCTGATGTCCTTATTTTTTACTGTTGTGGCTTGCTGAGTCAATGCAGCCAAATTAAAACAAGTTCAATGTTATTTCCTTCAGAGAGTAGTTCATCCTTCTGGGCTTAAGATACTGAGCAAGCAACACCTGCCCTCTAATGAACTTGGCAAATGTATTTTTCATCAAAGAAATTCCAAGTTTTGACGAGACCCATTCTCCTGAATGACAGTGTTGATGGGGAAGTGAGCATACACAGATCTCATCTTGTAACAGAAGCCCAGTGTAACACTCCTGATCACGTTCTGTGCATGATTATGTCAGTAATCATGTTACTTTCTGTTTCCCCACCATTTGTCAACCCAGAGCCTCTTCCTTTTCTTTCCAAGAAGACTGAGCTCTACACTGATGTGGTTGAAGTCCCTCCACAGGGTTCCTCTGGGGCCCTTCGTGATAACTGTGTGTCCTTTCAGAGTGATGTCTACATTTTCTGGAATGTTGACAGTCTGATTGCTGAGAATAGTCTGCATTCTTGTGGGCGATGCAGCAAAGAGCTGTTTTTTCCTTTTGTTGTTGTTGGTGTTGTTTAGTTGTAGAAGTTCTTTATATATTCTGGATATTAATCCCTTAGACACATAATTTCTAAATATTTCTATCCATTGTATAATTTTTAATTTTCTTTTTATGTGTTCTACACTTTTGGTGTCATGTTTTCCCCTTTTAGTTAAGTTTACACCGTTGATCCTTTTTTTTCTCTAGTGCTACGCACTGAAGCCCGTATCTTATACATCCCTGAGCATTGTTCCACCTCTGAGCTACATCACCTCATCCATTTTCAGTTTGTTTTTTCATATGGTAAAGTGCCATCCCCATTCCTTTGCATGTGGAAATTAGCTAGGTGCTAATTTCCTGTCACCTTTTTGTTGGAAAAAACTATTTTTCCTCTTTGAATGGTCTTGACACCTTTGGCAAAAATCATTTGACCCACCCAGGAGTAATGGTGCTCTTCTATAGTACCAGCTACTAAGCCGGGCATGGCCTCCTGAGTGCTAAAATTAATGCACTGGTGAGACCAAAGCAAGAGGATCGTTGCAAGTTCAAGACCAATCTGGGCTACAAAGTGAGCTCAAGGCCAGCCTGAACTGCACAGTGAGACCCTGTCTCAAAAAAAAATGGTATATATTACCAGCTACCCAGGAGGCTGAGAATTATTGGAATCCAGGAGTTCAAGTCAAACCTGGGCAACAGAGAAAGAGTTCAGCTTACAAAAAACAAATCAGTTAACCATATATATGAGTTAATATCAGACTCATATTCACTTACATTGATCTATATGTCTATCCTCATGCTAACGTTGTACTTTTTTTTTCAGTACTGAGAATTGAACTTAGGGACACTACTACTACACCTACTACACCCGTCCAGTCTTTTTTTTTTTTTTGGCAATAAAATTATTTATTGCATTGTTTTTTATGTTTTCTGGGACACGGTCTCACTTCATGTTGGCCCCTAAGTAGCCCGGGCTGGCCTCAAACTCACAATCCTCCTGCCTCAGCTTCCTGAGTGCTAGGATTACAGGTATATATCATAATACTTAGCTTCCAGCAGTGTTTTTTTGTGGGTTTTTTGGTTTTGCTTTTTGTTTGGTTGGTTGGTTGGGTTTTTTGGTTTTCTTTTCTTTGTCTTTTTGAGACAGGGTCTTGCTATACAGTTCAGGCTGGCCTTAAGCTCATTTTGTAGCCTAGGCTCATCTCGAGCTTGCAGCGATCCTGAGTAACTGGGATTATAGTTGTGCAGCACCGCACCTGGCTCATTTTGTAAACTCTGTGTAGTTTGACATTAAAATAGCCACTGCAGCTCTCTTATAGTTGCTGTTTGCATGTTTTTACCTCCTTTTAATTTCATCTTGTTTATGTCTTTGATCTAAAGTGTGTTTCCTATAAATAGCATATAATTATGTCTTCTTTTGTCATTCTGTAGTCTCACCTTTTTGCTTGGATTATTTAACTTATTTGTATTTTCTGTTATTACTGAGGTGATTAAATTTACATATGCCGTCTGTCTTTGTTTTCGCATTTGTCCTTTGCTGCCTGCCTTTGTATTAAATATAGATTTTCTAGTATAGGCATATCTCAGTGAGATTGTGGATTTTGTTCCAATCACCACAGAGAATAGAATATCCTAGTAAAACAAGTTAAAATATTTGCTTTCCCAAATGAAAGTTACATTACCAGGAATGGTGGTGCATATCTATAATCCCAGCCCTCTGGGAGATTGAGGCAGGAGGATCCACAAGTTAAAGGTAGCTGGGTAACTTAGCAACTTAGTAAGACCTGCCTCAAAATAAAAATGTAACAGGGCTAGAGCTATAACTTGGGGTGAAGGTCCTGGGTTCCACTGCCAGTGATAGGAGGAAAGAAAGAAGAGGAAAGGGCACTTGCTTAGCATGCACAAGGCTCTGGTCGTGTCCTGACATCACATACACAAAAAGCTATGTTTGTGCTGTACAGTGGCTTGCTAAGTGTACAGTACCATTATGTTAAGAAGAAGTAAATAACAAATGTAAAAATCCTGTATGAGATATCAGATGTGGATTATAGATCCCTATAATCCTAATACTCAGGAGGCTGAGGAAAAGGTTTGTAAGTTCAAGGCCATTCTGGGCTACGTAGTGAGTCAGAGGTTAGCATGAGCTGTATAGTTACCTCCTATCTAAAAAAAGTAAATAAATAAAAAAATTTTATGAGCCTGGGGATGTAGCTTAATAGTAGAACACTTGTCTAGCAGTGCAAGACCCTGCATTCAATTTCCTATGCCCTCCATCAAAAAAAAAAGAAAATAAGTAGTTTATAAACTACTAATGATAAGCTGAGCTTTCAGTGAGTCCTAATGTTGTTGGAGGAGGATCTTGCCTCAGTGTTGATGACTACTAGCTGATCAGGGTGGTGGTTGGGGTGGCTATGGCAAATTTTTAAGACAATGGGTTAGAGATATAGTGTAGCACTTCCCTTGCTTGCATAAGGCTTAGAGTTCAGTCCCCAGTTCTAGAGAGAGAGAGAGAGGGAGGGAAGGAAGAAAGGAGAAAGAGACAGACAGATACAGAGAAAGAGGAGATTGAGAGATAGAAAGTTTGCTGCGAGGGGTGGTGGTTCATACCTGTAATCCCAGTACTCAGGAGGCTGAGGTAGGAGAATTGTTGTGAATTGAGGCCGCCTGGGCTACACAGTGAGTTCAAGATCAACTTGACCTACATGGCAAGACCCTGTCTCAAAAAAACAAGTTTGCTGGAATGATTGATACTATTGCTCTTCCTTCACAAAAGATCTCTGTGATGTGTCACGCTGTGTGATAGCACTTACTCACAGCAGATTTTTCAAAATTGGAGTAGGTCCTCTCAAACTCTGCTATTGCTTCATCAACTAGGTTTAGGTAATACTTTAAATGCCTTGTTGTCATTTTGACAGTGTTCACAGTGGCTTTACCAAAAGTAGACTCCATTTCAAGGAAGCACTTTCTGCCGAGAATAGTGACACATGCTTGAAGTCCTAGCCATTTGGTAGATAAGACAGGCAGGCGCTTAGGAGTTCAAGCACTGTTCATTATAATAAGACTGTATGTCTGACAGACAGACAGCTATTCCTTAGTAATTCAGTCAGATCTTCAGATATACTTCTAATTCTAGTTCTCTTGCTGTTTCCACCAAATGCAGTTTACATCCTAAACTGAGGTTTTTGGTTTTTAGGGTTTTGGTTTTTTGGGTTTTGGGTTTTTTGTTTGTTTGTTTGTTTGTTTGTTTTTGTCAGTACTGGGGACTGAACCTACTACCTTGTGTATGACAGGAAAGTACTCCACCATTGAGCTATATTCCCAACCCTGAATCACAAATATTCTTATCGGCATATAGGATAGTGAATCTTTTCCAAAAACTTTCCAATTTATTTTGCTCATATCATCAGAGAAACAACTGTCATAGCAACTATTGTCTTAAGAAATGCATTTTTGTTGTGTTTATAGCACTGGGAAGCCAGCGTAGGGGTTCCTGCATGCTAGGCAAGCACACGACCAGTAGTCTGAAGTCCCAACCCCCCAAAAATATATTCCTTAACTAATAAGGCTTGAAATTCCAAATTAGTCCTTCATCTATAGACTGCAGAATGGATGTTGTATTAGCCAGCATGAGAATAGCATTGCCTTTTCCCTTTTTGCATATGTTAAAAACTCATCTAAAAAAACTCAGTGATTTACTACTATAATTATTAAAGAAGAGAAGAAAGCACAAGAACTAGTTTGCTGTATTAATCTTTTTCCTTTTTATCAGTACCAGGGATCGAACTCACGACTGCCTGCTTGCAAGGCAGGCACTTATCCCGCTGAGCTAAATTGTATTAATCTTCACAACAGTCATTTCTGATTTTCATCATTTCTTCCTATAGATTGAAGTTACCATTTGATTTCATTTCCTTATTCAAATACAACTTTTTCCCCACCTCCCTCCTTCAGGGTGTTCTATAATATTTATGTACCTGTAAATAACACTGCATAAATATTTTTATGCAATTGATTTATAAATCAATTAACAAATGATGTATTCAATTATATTATCTATTGTGGTCTGACCTAGATCCCCAGTCTCCCAAACCAGTGCACGGTGAAGGCTTAAATAAACGAGACAATGATTTCTCAGTATGATTTCTAGGGATTCAGGAGGATCAAAACCCTCTTGCAGAGTTCTTGACTCTGTGGCTATGATGAGCGCTAGGACAAAGAGCTGCTCTGTGCTGCCCACATTTATTCCATCTCCAAACAAAATGCGGAGATACTGAGAAAAGCAGGGGGAAATGAGCAGGACTTTAGGAGTCACTTATAACACTTCTCCAAGTGGTAAATTATGCCAATTTTGGAGAACTGCTTTATCTCCAAGATAACATTTATGGTAGGAGTGAGACTGCAGGAGTGAATGCCTGCAGCTGCAGTCTCTATCTACTTAGTCGGGGTTGGAGCCAGGTGTCCTCCTCTGTGGCCTCATCTTGCCCTTTGAGGTATCTCTGGCCTCACAGGCCACTACAGGCCTCAGCCAGGACCAGTGATTCATAGAGGTTCACTTACTATGAATCAGCTCCCATCACCAGGCAAGGGGCTGAGGCCTAGGACAGACTCACAGATAAACATAGAAAGCCAGTTAGTTAATTTTAAATACTGCTCAGAGCCGCTTTGTAGTGGTCTCCAACAACTGTCCTTTTGGCTACTTATGTAATTATATTTAGTTTGTTCTTGTGAATTTAAATTGTGTGGTGTCACTGTCATCCTTAATAATTTCCTATTAGTTTAGTATTTCTTTTAACAAATCTTGTAACAGTGAACTCAGCTTTTTTTTCTTTCGTTTCTTTTAATCTGAGAAATGTCTTTGTATATATGTTGATTACTTTTTCCTCTCATTGCTGAGACAAAATACCTGACGCACAAAATGAAGGAAGGAAATGTTTATTTAGCTCACTGTTCATGGAGGTTTCAGTCTATAATTAGCTGGCTCCAAGGCAGGGTGGCATGGCAGAAGGCAGCAGTTCATGGCAGTGGAAAAGGATCATGCAAAAGCAAAAAGAGTAAAAAGGGAGGAGTACAGAGAGAAGATCCATTCTGTCCCTTGTATATAGGCTACCCACTGTAATTTGTGTCTGCATGTCTCCACAAAGCCTCATATAATCGTAGAGGCAGGCTTCAAGAATTTGATTCATCATCGAATGCTGGAATTATAAGTGCGTGTGTATTTTATTGGGATTGAGACTAGGGCTGTAGCACTGAGGTCCTTCCCAGCCCTTTTTGAGATGGGACCTCACTAATTGCCCAAACTGAGCTTGAACTTCTTGTTCTCCTGCCTCAGCCTCCCAAAATGTAAGGATTACAGGCATGTACTACTGTTGTTTGGGGGGGTGTTTTTTTTTGTTTTTTGAGATAGGGTGTCACTATGCAGTTCAAGCTGGCCTTGGGCTCACTTTGTAGCCCAGGCTGGTCTCAAACTTGCAAATGATTCTCCTGCCTCAGCCTCCCAAATGCAGGGATTACAGGAATGTACTGATGCTTTTGAAAGACAGTATAAGACAAAGTATAAGATTCTAGGTTAGGCCAGGCACTTGGCTCAGTGGTATAAGCATCTTCAAAACCAGACAATAGGGAAGTCATTAATGGCTGTCAGAGAGTCTCTCCTTCTCTTCAAAATAGCTATCCATTCTTTCATGTATATTGAAGTTCAACAAAACAAAACAGGTGGGGGGGGGTTCCCCAGCACTCCAGGTCCCAGTAAGTACTGGAGGCCTCCGTCCTGGGCCACTGGAGCCTGCCATGCTCACAGCTGCTCACCATGAGGGAGGAGTTGTTTCAAGCTGTTTCTTTCTAATGAATTGACCATTTCACTACCCAAGTTCTGAAATGGCCAACAGATCATAGAAAGACATCTCTTTAGGCTCCTGCTTGAAACCAACAGCATCACAAAGCTGCCGGCCTTGATTCAGGGCCAGTTTTCTTATTTTTCATGGATCAAAATTACTCCTTGTTTGCCTGTTTATTTGCTTTTTAGGCTAGGTCTTACTGTGTAGTGCATGCTGGCCTTGAACTCACTAATGTAGCCCAGGCTGGCCTTGAACTTCCACAATCCTCCTGCCTCAGCCTCCCAAGTGCTGGGTTTACAGGTATGCACCACCATGGCCAGCCTTATTCCTTCTTTGTATGTTTCAGCATTTTAGATAATATATAAGTGGATACTAGTCCTTCTCCTTACTCAGGGGTTGTTGTGATTGCTTGATAGCTGAAGTAGGTCTGTAAAGCCTGTAATGTACAACTTCTACCATCATTGCTCAGAGTTTTTCATCCTTTTATGTTTTAGTTTGTATGCTGCCACTTTATTAGTCAAAAGTTGTGTTTCATGGGCTGGGTCATGCACAACTGTAATCCCAGCACTTGGGAGGCTGAGGCAGGAGGATCACAGCAAATTTGAGGCAAACCTGGACTACATACTAAGTTCAAGGCCAGCCTGAACTACATAGCAGAGAAAATAGTTGTACTTACACTTCTTTGTTTGTTTTTTGTTTTTGAGACAGGGTCTCATTATGTACCCCAGGCTGGCCTCAAACTCATGGCAATCCTTCTACTGCAGTCTCCAGAGTACTGGGATTATAGGTGTGTCCACTATCCCTGGAAAACTCCTTTAAACAATTAGAATTTTTTTCCCTTTACTATTAGATATGTATGATATATGACCTTTGATGCAGCTACCAAAATTCAGACAGCTTACCTGTTTGGTTTTTTGCTGTGTGCGCGAGAAAGAGCAAGAGGAAGGCAAACAGGCCTTTATTGAGGGTCCAAGAGGGCTGCTGAGGAGATGCCTGCAGCCTTCAAAATCCTCAGTAACAATCACTGCCTTTTTATCTGGAACCTAACAGAGGCGGAGCTAAATGGGTGGGCGAATGACGCACTGACAGCCGGTAGGAGGAGCCTCTGCACATCAGAAAAGAGTTGACTTGCGGGTTTGCGAAATTAACACAAGGGGGCGCTGTCTGGCAGCGCCTACATTAGAAAAAACCTGTTACCTTTGATGGGGTTTTTGTTTTTTTTGTTTTTTGTCTTTTTCATTTTTATTGGTACCGGGGATTGAACTCACGACCGCCTGCTTGCAAGGCAGGTACTTATGCCGCTGAGCTAAATCCCCAGCCCCTTGATGGGGTTTTTTTAGTACATACTTTTAGTACATAATGTTTACATTTCTTTTGTGGAGAAATATTGTGTACATAACTTTTTTTGGAGACAGGGTCTCACTATCATAATTCAGACTGGCCTCAAACTCATAGTGATCTTCCTGCCTCAGCCTCCCAAGTGCTAGAATTATAGGCTTGCACCATCATTCTGGCTTTAACACACTTTAATTCCTTTTTTCATCCCCTTTCCCTCCCTCTCATTTTGTTTCCTCTTCCCATTTAAGAAAAATCTATCCCCTTTTCTTTCATTTTTGTTTTTAAAGCTGGGGGCTTGCTATATTGTCCAATCTGGCCTTGAACTTTTGGTCTTAGCCAGAGATCCTTCTGCTTCAGTCTCCCTGTAGCGGTAACTACAGGCATGGGCACCATGTCCAGTCAAGGAGCTTGTATTTTTACCTCACATTCAGCAACAGCCTGGTAGCTTAGAAATTCCCTCTATAATTCCTTCTGAGAAAGAGTACCCTTGAGCCAGAGTGCCAGTGATGTACATAGTTTTAATTTTTAACCTTGTCATCCTGAAAATTTACCCTAGAGTAGCTTATCACTGTATTCAGTGTTTGGCTGGACGTTGTGCTTAATCGTCTAATTCTAGGGAAGCTTCTACCCTTTGTTAATGGATCTTTGTGTGGCCAGGGGAATATTTTCAAGTTGAGCTTGTATTCTACTTGATTCCTGATGGGTACAGCTTACTGCAAACACACAGCATTCCCAACCCCCAGGATTGACCATGATCCCAAGAAGGTTTATCTGGCTTTGTTTCTCTAGTTGTGCCTCTTTAAGAAAGTTTTGTCCTTCACTTTTTGCTGCAAGTACCATGGAACTACCAACACCCTCCTGACTTCACAATCAAGATCTCCATGGTTGGGCTGGGGATATAGCTCAGCAGTACAGCCCCTGTCTGGCAAGTGTGAGATTGTGAGTTAGTGCCCTGGTACCGAAAAAAGGGGGCAGGGAGACCTCCATGGTTTTCAACAACACCCTTGGGCATAGAATCCACACACTGTTCCAGATAGAGTCAGTTTTCTAAGTCAAAACAGAAGTCTTCATCTTTCAGGCCTGGCTTTCTCCTGAGAAAATCTGCACTGCACTGGAGCTAGGGAGGAGACAGTGGCCAACTTCTGGAGTGATACCACGTCGCTCCATGAGCAGATGCTAGGCGTGTAAGGGTAGTAGCCCCCAGTCTTTTTGGCTTGGCTGTTCTAGGGCAAAAATCATCAAGTGAGTTGGAATGGAGCCATTAGAGCCCCAACATTGTCAGCCTATTACCCCTAGAATAGATCTTCTGCTCTGTTAGGAGAAAGGAACTTCAGTCTTCTCAGCTTCACCCAACCCAAATAGAACATCTGGAAAAGAAATCATCCAGAAGAGACTGCTGTCCTGAAGAGAATTCAAAAATACATGAATATGCCAGGCTTGGTGGCACACCTGTAATCCCAGCATTCAGAAGGCTGAGGAACTTTGAGGCTGGGCTACATAGTGAGTTCAAGGATGGCCTGAACTATATAGCAAGACTTTGTCTCAAAAAACTGGAAAAGCTGGACATAGTGGCACACCTGTAATCCCTGCACTCAAGAGACTGACCCAGGAAGACCACCAGGAGTTCACAGCCACACTGATTTCAAGACCAGCCTGCATTACTTAGTGAGACTGTCTCTCAAAAACAGAAAAAAAAAAAAGATTGACACTGTCATGAAGGCTCAACCTCTAATCCCAGCACTCAGGAAGCTGAGGCAGGAGCATCACCAAGAGTTTGAGGACAGTCTGGGCTACATACTGAATTCAGGGCCAACCTGAATTACGTATAATGAGACCCTGTCTCAAAAGTAGTCAGGCATGGTGGCCTGTAATCCCAGCACTTTAAAAGATTGAGACAGAGGGGCTGGGGATTTAGCTCAGCGGCATAAGCGCCTGCCTTGCAAGCAGGCAGTCGTGAGTTCGATCCCTGGTACGATAAAAACGAAAATGACAAAAAAAAAAAAAAAAAAGATTGAGACAGAATTTGTTAAATTCAAATTCAGCCTGGGCAATTTAGTGATTTAGCAAGATATTGTCTCAAAATAAAAAGGGGCTAAGGATGTAGCTCAGTGTAAAGACCTTGGATTCAATCATCCATACTGGGGATGGTATCACAGAAAGTATCACAGAACAGTGATACAGAAACAGTATCACAGAAAAGGCATTACAAGAACAGAAATAAAATCGAATAATATTAACATTACGAAATAACATTATTTTCTTAGTGTTCTTTGTCTGGTTTTGGATTTGGTTTTTTTGAGACAGGGTCTCACTATGCAGTTCAGGCTGGCCTCAGTCTAGCAGCGGTCCTCCTGCCGCAGCCTCGCAAATGCTGGAATTACAAGTGTGCACCACCATAGCATCCTTTTTTTTTTTTTTTTTTTTTTTTTTAAAGGTAGTAAGATACAACAAAACAAGACAGAACAAAGCCAAGACAATGTAGTGAAACTGGTACAGAAGTTCAGAGCAGGATACCGGGATAACAGTATTAGGTACCATAGCATATCTTTTTATCTTCATAATAGTTGTCCATTCAATCAGGTACAGCAAAATCAGGTTTCTTTTTTTTTTTTTTTTTTTTTTTTTTTTTTTGTCTTTTTCCTTTTTATCGGTACCAGGGATCGAACTCACAACTGCCTGCTTGCAAGGCAGGTACTTATGCCACTGAGCTAAATCCCCAGCCCCTGGTACAGCAAAATCAAACTAAAAATAGAACAATATAAAACCTATCAAAACAGAACATTGAGTAGAGCAAAACAGTTAATTAGAACAAAGCAAAACAGTGAAAACAATACTTGCCTTCAAAGAGAAGATGGAAGGAAATCCACCATATTTTCTGTATTGCATATTGTCATCTTCCCAAGAGATGCTCAGACCTCTGGCCACAGGTCAGCATAATCAACCAAACAATGCAAGCATTTAGTTGCTTTATGTGCCATAAATGCTATCAACTCCGGCTGACCTCAAAACCATCCAGGTGCTAAAGGTAGGGGGCAGAAATGTTTGATTCTCACGGGAGACACTGCCCTGTGTCTCCCTGGCACGCCTGCTGCTCATGTGCATCACCGCTGCTTACCAGGGTGGCTGGCTCGCTGCTTTCCTGCTCAGCCCCTGACGTTCCAACATGGCTGGATCTTGGGAGATGCTGACTTGTTCTTTCCCTGGCACACCCAGTCTGCCTGGCATCCTTGACATTTTTTGAAGGTGGTTTGATGGGAAATGTGGCTGAAGTCAAAACTACAATATAGCTTCTAACCAGACCCAGGGACTGCAAATGAGCCTTCTCAAGACCCCAGAAGCTGGATACCAAACAGTGGCCCTTGCCTCCTCTGAACACTTTGATTTATTTATTTATTAATGCATTATATTATTTATGGATCAGTCTGTCTGCAGGTTGGGTGAGGGAGGAATGAGAGCTGGGTGGGGTGGTTTAGCAAATCCTGACAGGGCTCTCTGTCCCTGTGTCATCCCCAGCTCCCCATCCTGGGCTCTGCCTCTCCTGTCTCCCACAAACTTTTTTACAGATTTGCTCTCGCCGAAGAAAAACTTGTTTCATTCTGGTTTCATTGTAGTTTTGAGTGATCGTGGCTACCTCTTCACCTCTGATTTCATCAGTGGCATCTACACAGACAAAAAATAAATAGCTGGGCATGGTAACTGACACCTGCAATTCCAGGACTCAGGAGGCTGAAACAGGAGGAGTACTGCAAGTTTGAGGCAAGGCTGAGCTCATAGTGAATTGAAGACCAGTCTAAATTACAGGTTGAGACCCTGTCTCAAAAAACAAACAAACAAAAATAATAATAACAGAGGGAAAGAGGGATTGAAGGGAGGGGAGGAAAGGGAGGAAGGAGAATGGGAAAAAACAAGAGGCAAGATGTATCAGGTACAAACTCCCTATGATGAATGTTACCATTATGTATATCTAAAATATTATGTAATAAAATAAAAAGTTAAAAAAAAAAAAAAAGCAAAAGTCAAGTGTAGTAGTATATACCTGGACTGCCAGCACTTGGGGGGCTGAGTCATAAGGATCACAGCCAGCAGTTAGAGGCCAGACACAGTGAGTTCAAGGCCAGCATGAAATACATAGTGAAACTCTGTCTCAAAAAAATAAAAATAAAAAGCATAAAATAGATTGAGGAATAAATAAAGATCATTCCTTTATGAATGGAGACTATGCTTTTCAAATTTTAACTACTTAAGTTTCCAAATAAATTGGTTAGTCTTTTTGTTCTTTCTTTCTGTTCATTATATCGTATTTCTTTTCCCCATAGGTGAGACCTGGAACCCCTTCAAATTACAGTACCAGCTGAGAAATGTTCGAGAGCGAATTGCAAAGAACCTAGTAGAGAAGGGTATTCTAACTACTGAGAAGCAGAATTTCCTGCTGTTTGACATGACTACTCATCCAGTGACCAATATGACAGAGAAACAGCGACTAGTGAAAAAACTTCAAGATAGTGTGCTGGAGCGGTGGGTCAATGACCCTCAGCGTATGGACAAGCGAACACTGGCGCTCCTGGTGCTGGCCCACTCTTCCGATGTGCTGGAGAATGTCTTCTCCTCTCTGACAGATGACAAGTACGATGTGGCAATGAATCGAGCCAAGGACCTAGTAGAACTGGACCCTGAAGTAGAGGGGACAAAGCACAGTGCCACAGAGATGATCTGGGCTGTACTGGCAGCCTTTAATAAATCCTAGAGCCAGCAGGTAACGTCCTGTGTTTCTCCTGCTGGCTGATGACTGTTAGAAATCCATCCATCACTGGGTTTAGGTGATGAAATTTCATCTTTATGTTTTTGTTCTTATTTTTTGTTTGCTTGTTCCTTTGTTTTTGAACTTTCTTTTTAATCAGACTCATTTGGGGAAAGCAACTTTAGTTCTTCTCCAAAGACCTTGAAACCATTATAAGCAGACTTTACTTCTTCCTGTACTTCCACTCCATACACACACACACCCAATAAATATTTTCTCCCATTTCTTGTTTTAGTTCTTCCAGTGTGCTTTTGGATAAATGAGAAACTGAATAACAGATTTGGAGCTTGCAAGTAATAGTATGTGAATGAGATGAAAAGCAAACCATTTATTATATTTTTCTAAGTTTGTTTTCTAAAATATGTGTTTGATAGCCTTTATCTCTCATATTCTGCTAAAAAAAAAATTTGAAAAATCGATCCTTTTCAAAAAAGCAGGGGCTGGGGATTTAGCTCAGCAGCATAAGCACCTGCCTTGCAAGCACATGGTCGCGAGTTCGATCCCCAGTACCGATAAAAAAATAAAATAAAAATTTTTTTAAAAAAGAGCAGTGTGCCATACATGTCAGCACACACCTGTAATCCCAGCACACACTGCAAATTCTAGGCCAGCCTGAACTGCATAGTGAAACCCTACTCTAGAAAATAAAAATAACAGGGCTGGGGATTTAACTCAGTGGCATAAGCACCTGCTTGAAAAGTGTGAGGTCATGAGTTTGATCCCCAGTACCAAAAATAAATAAAAGAGAAGCAATGAAAATGAATCTAATTTTTATTTATTTATTCATTTATTTATTTTTGGTACCAAAGATCGAACTCAGGACCTCACACTTGTCAGGCAGGCACATATGCCACTGAGCTAAATCCCTGGCCCTTAAAGCTAATCTTTGAAGCAATCTCTGAAATTGTAAATCCTGCTAATGATTCTCTCATCTGAGGTTTTTTCATAGGGATTTCACAGTATATATTCTATACTCCTTAATGTGATCCTGGTCCCCTTACTCATTAAAAATCTAAATGGAAAAAAAATATTTTTTTTTACTTCCTCCTTCATGCAGACTACATTACTTGTACGAAGAGCTCGGTGTGGTGGCTCACGCCTGTAATCCCAGCATTCGGGAGGCTGAGGTGGGAGGATCTTTGTGAGTTTGAGACCAGCCTGGGCTACAAAGTGAGCTCAAGGCCAGCCTGAACTGTATAGTAAGACCTTGTCTCAAAAAAAATAAAAACTTGTAGGAAGGGTGATACCATAAAAATTTCCATCTTTTAACACAACTGTGCTGTTTCTTCCAGACTGCTTCACATGTCTGCTGTGACTGGATTGAGGAAACTAAGTTTCACCCACTGATATCAGCACCCTGAGTGCAGACAGTATTTCCACACGCCATATCGTCCCTGTGCTAAGGACTTTATAGTATAACAAATTGATTTTCAAGACCATACTGATATAAAATCTAGAACTGTGGAATATAAAGAGGAAAGCCTGGCATGGTGACACACGTCTGTTATCCCAGCACTTAGGAGGCTGAGGCAGAAGAATCTTGGCAAATTTGAGACCAGCCTGTGCTACAAAGTGAGCCCAAGGCCAGCCTGAACTGCATAGTGAGACCCTGTCTCAAAAAGACAAAAAAAGGCTGGTCTGAGTGCAGTGGTGTTTACAACTAATTGATCACAACTAGTTACAGAGTTCTTTGTTCCTCCACTCCCACTGCTTCACTTGACTAGCCTAAAAAATAAAGACCAAAAAAAAAAAGTCAAACTGTCATATTTTCATATCTGTTGACCACTACAATGAAACAAGTTGTCGGGCTGGGGATTTAGCTCAGCAGCATAAAAGCACCTGCCTTGGAAGCAGGCAGTTGTGAGCTCGATCCCCGGTACCAATAAAAAGGAAAAAGACAAAAAAAAAAAAAAGAAACAAGTTGTCAAAGGGCTAATACAAATGACTTAGATCTGATATCAAAACCTCTAGATCAGAAATCAAATGATTATAATGTTGTATCCTCACCTGAAACTACATAGCCCCACAAAAATTTCTCAACTGAACATACTTTACTTCAGATTTTTCAAAGATATGAATAGAAGCCAGATATAGTGGCACATACCTGTAATCCCAGCACTCAGAAGGCTAAAGCAGGTGAATCAATGAAAGTTCAAAGCCATCCTGGGCAACATAGTGAGATCCTGTCTCCAAAGAAAAAAAAGTTATAATAAAGAGAATATGGGCTGGGGATTTAGGTCAGTAGCATAGATGCCTGCCTGGCAAGCACAAGGTCATGAGTTCAATCCCCAGTAACCAAAAAAAAAAAAAAAAAAAAAAGTGGGGGTAATAAAGATCCAGTCTAGCCAGGCATGGTGGCAATCCCTGTAATCCCAGCACTTGGGAGGCTGCAGCAGGAGGATTGCTAAGAGTTCAAGGCCAATCTGAACATAGTGAGATATCTCAAAAAACAAAAACAAAAAATTTTCAATCTGGCTCTCTAAATGTGCAAAAGCCAGTCCATATGTTGTCTCTACCAGACTTTGCTTTTCTTTCCATTTAAACAATCTGGCATGAGTTGAAACCAGGCTTTCCTGTGTTCCAACTTGACTGGGGGATAGAAGTTGAGTTATTTCTTGCAACTCTTACCCAATGTTTATTTTGTATATTGTATCTCAGCAGGATGTCTTCATTTTAAATCTACATAATGTTCATGCCAAATCTGCTGTCTCATTCAATGCATATGCCCTTTATAATTCTCTATACTAAAGTCAGTTACTGTCTCTGCAGTTTTATAACTGCATTTATTTTAATTAGGATAAAACTTTTCACCCAAGGCTGATAATGCCTCTTGTCTTGCACTAACATACCAGCCTTTTTTTCTTTTGCTTTTTTGTCATATGTAGAAAATGAAACATGTAAAAATACTATCATTAGGGGGCTGGGGATTTAGCTCAGCGGCATAAGCACCTGCCTTGCAAGCAGGCGGTTGTGAGTTCGATCCCTGGTACTGATAAAAATGGAAAAGACCAAAAAAAAATACTATCATTAGACTGGAAGTACACACATGTAATTCCAGCTTCTAGCACTGGTGAGGCTGAGATAGGAGGATCACTGCAAGTTCAAGGTCAGCCTGGGCTACAAAGTGAATTCAAGGCCAGCCTGAATGGCATAGCAAAAACTTGTCTCAAAAAAAAAAAAAAAAAAAAACCACAAAACTACCATTATAACACATATGGATAACTGGGGGACAGAACACAGCAATGCTAACCAAATGCCAGCTAATGTCATAAAATCTAAATTCTGTCTTCATCTCTGTCAAAATAAGTTACCCAGTTATACCATATTACTCTGAAAATAATTAGTGTGGTCCGCCTCCCTAAGATCTACTTGCAAGCAACACCTTAAATGTACCTAAGAGCTGAAAACCTTAAGTTCCAAGTGTGGGTAACCATTCATATACCTAACTATACCAGCGTAAATAATGTAAGAGTTAGCAACAGGTAAAATACAGACCCAGGCATGGTGGTTCACACCGGTAATCCTAGCACTCAAGAGGCTCTGGCAAGGGAGTCATCATGAGTTCCAGGCCAGTATGAGCTACATAGTTCAAGGTCAGCCTGAACTGCATAGTGAGATCCTGCCTCAACAAATAACAAACAAGAAAATTAAAAATATATTGTGCTTATAGTTGAATTCTTCTTTCTTTAGAATGTCTATAGCACAAGAATAAGAAATGTATTTACTAAGGGTTGATTATACTTCACTGTTCTTTATTTTAAAAGCCAAGGGGCTGGGGATTTAGCTCAGTGGCATAAGTACCTGCCTTGGAAGCAGGCAGTCGTGGGTTCGATCCCTGGTACTGATAAAAAGGAAAAAGACAAAAAAAAAAAGTCAAAAGCACTGTTCCCATAAATCATGCACTTTATACAGTGTTTTTTTGGTTTTTTTGTTTTGTTTTGTTTTGTTTTGTTGTATTTTTCCCAGTACCAGGGATTGAACTCACGACCACACACTTGCAAGGCAGGTGCTTATGCCGCTGAGCTAAATCCCCAGCCCCATATACAGTGTTTTTTTGTTTTTTGTTTTTCTCTTTTCTTTTCTTTTCTTTTCTTTTGTTGGTACCAGGAATTGAACTCAGAATCTCACACTTGCCGGGCAGCACTGTGCCACTGAGCTAAATCCTCAGCCATACAATGTTTTTTAAATAATCTTATAGAAGGGATGCAGCTCAGTGGCATAGCGCCTGCCTGGCAAGAGTGAGGTCCTAAGTTTGATTCCTGGTAGAAAACAAAAAAAGTTAAAATATGTTGCAAAGAAGACCTTTGTACTTTGATGCATTTCTACATCCTGCCTGAACTTGTGAGTAGTGTGAAGGTACCTTGCCAAAATGTACATTCCCACCAACTCACTTTCTGGAGTTAGGATTTAGGAAGCTGCATTTTATTTTATTTTATTATTTTTGGTGTTACTGGGGATTGAACTTTTGCACTGAGTTACCAGGCCAGTCCTTTTTTATTTTGAAAGTCTTGCTAAATTGCTAAATTGCTCAGTTTGAATTCAAATGTGTAATCTTTCTTCGCCAGTCTCCTGGAATTAGAGATGACATTAGAGACACACACCACCATAACCAGTTCCACAAGCTTTTTTTTTTTTTTTTTTTTAAGCAGGATGCCTCTGTGTAGTTCAGGCTGGCCTTGAACTCTCAGTGATCCTCCTGCCTCAGTTTCTTTTGTTCTGGCATACACCAACAGGCTCAATATTCTAGAAGCTGCATTTTAAACAAACTCTAAAAGTTTACATGATAAATTTTGAAAACATTACTCTATATTTTATTGCCCATAATCCATTAAAAACCATTAAGTACTTTACCAATTGGATTATACTTGCTAGGTACTGACAAAAGATTGTATAAGACATAATTCAATTACCAAGACCACAAACTAAATAACAAGATATTTTGTGATAAATGCTCAAGTAGAAACATGAACTTAATATTTGGAAGCATTAAACAATAATAATAGGAGCTGGGGGGGTTAGCTCAGCAGCACAAACACCCGCTTGACAAGCACAAGGTCCTGAGTTCAATCCCCTGTACCAAAAAAACCATAATAATCCCAGAATTTGAGAAGCTGAGACAGGAGGATCATTGTGACTTCAAGGCTAGCCTGGACTACATAGTAAGACTCTGTCTTGAAAAAGAAGAAAGAAAGAGAGAGAAAGAAAGGAAGGAAGGGAGAAAGAAAGAAAAAGAAAGGAAAGAAAGAAAGAAAGAAAGAAAGAAAGAAAGAAAGCAGTAACCAAGTGTGGTGACTTACATCTATAATCCTAACTAGGGCCAAGGATTTAGCTCAGCGGCATAAACACCTGCTTTGCAAGTACACAATTGTGAGTTTGATCGCTGGTACCAAAAATAATATATATGTATAATCTCAACTAGTCAGGTTGAGGCAGGAGGTTCCAACTTCCAGGCCTGAACAGGGCAACTAAGCAAAACCCTATCTCAAAAAGGAGAGAACCCTAATTGGATGTAGCTCAGTGGTAGAGTACCCCCTGGATTTGATCCCCAGTGACAAAAAGAATGCAAACAGAAACATTCTTCCTGGGACTATTAGGGAAGACTGAGGAATTATGTTTCTTTACGGGGCATATAATATACTGAGCACTTTTCTTGTGAGGTACTATGACAAAAACTATATCTCATTTGTTTCTCACAGTACTATAAAACTATAAACAAGATCTTTAAAGAAAATTCAGGAAAGTCATGAGACTTTGGGGCTGGGGATTTAGCTCAGTGGCATAAGCGTTTGCCTGGCAAGTGCAAGGTCATGAGTTTGATCCCTAGTACCAAAAAAAAGTCATGAGGCTTGCCAGAAAACTCACTGTAGAGTTTCAGCTCCAATACAGGCTTGTAACCACAATACTCTGCTACCTCCATTTGAACTGAGTCTTAAAGGATCTTTGTCTTAAAGGATCTTAAAGGCTGAAAAAAATGAGTCACAGCTGTATTTAAGGAAAGGAAAATAATATGTATAAAATAATTGGCTGGCCAGGTATGGTGGCACTGTAATCCTAGCACTTGGGAAGCTGAGGCAGAAGGATCATTTGAGACGGCAGTTTTGAAACCAGCCTGGGCTACAACATGAGCTCAACACCAGCCTGAACTGCATAGGGAAACCTTGTCTCAAAAGAGCCCCCCGCTAAAAATTGGCTGTATCCTAGAATTTCATGAAAATGTATACTTTTGTGTATATCCTGAAAATAGTCTGAAGCAATATACAAGTTATAGCCTAAATAGAGGCATCTGGTTATGTTAGTGTTTTTTGCTTTGTTTTGTTTTTGTTCTTTGACACAGGGTCTCACTATGTAGCCCAGGCTGGCCTCAAAGTCATGGTGATCCTCCTGCTTAGCTACCCAAGTGCTGGGGTTACAGGCGTGTGCCACCATGCCAGGCATATATGCTGTTATTTGACACACAATCTCATTGTGTTGTCTAGGCTGGCCTTGAAATCTTAGCTTCAAATAGTTTTCCTTCCCAGCCTCTCAAGTAGCGAAGGCTCAGGGGTGTACCACCACCACAACAAAGCCAAACAAAGATTTCTCAGACTGGAAAATTGCATTTTTGTTGTTGTTGTTTCAAATCTTTTTGTTTACCTTAATTTGTCCTTTTCTGATGCTTTTATTTCTGTAGAACTCACTTTCTGATACATTTCCCTCTTCCTTAGTAACTTCTGTTAGCCTTGTTAGTTTTGCATTTTCTTGCCATTGCACAGCTGCACTGTGCCTTCCCATGCTGCTGCTTGCTCTTCAGCTCCCCACAGACTTGCTGAGCTGGTGGCACATGGCTCGTGTCTTCTTGGGTTGAGGTTTTCTTTGACTCTTGGTGCAAACGGACCGAGAGCTTGGTCACAGTACTGCCTGCTGCATTGCTAGTGTGCAGTGGGATCAGCTCCACCGTTAGGTCCTCCAGCTGGTTCCTCCTTGCCACAAAGATCCTGATCCTTAATCTTAGCCGTAACTACACTAACCACCACCACGTACTCTGAGAAAAGCACCCACTTAACATTTCTTACAGGGAAGGTCTGCTGGACACAGATTCCTCTCTTTGTCTAGAAGGTTTTTACTTTTCAAGGATAAATCTCAATGGATACAGAAATCTAGATTGGAGGGTGTTTTTGTCTCTCAACACTATATTTCACTGTACTCTCCTTTTTTTTTTTTTTTTGCTTTTGTTTTTGTCTTTTTGAGACAGGGTCTCACTATGCAGTTCAGGCTGGCCTTGAGCTCACTTTGTAACCCAGGCTGGTCACTAATGATTCTCCTGCCTCAGCCTCCTGAGCACTGGGATTACAGGTGTGAGCCACTATGCCCAGCTTTTTGTTTTGTTATTGTTTGTTTTGTCTTTTTGTACTCTCCTGTGAATATATGTTTTTTACACTATTTTTTTAAAAAACGGATTAAATTCATGAACTCATGCTTGCTAGGAAGGCATTTAAGCCACTGAACAAAATTCCCGGCCTGTGAATACACACTTTTTGATGTCAAGTTTTAACAAAACCTGTAAAAAAAAGACTCTTAAATCTCAGATAAACGGCTGGGGATTTAGCTCAGCGGCATAAGCGCCTGCCTTGCAAGCGCGTGGTTGTGAGTTCCATCTCCAGTACCGATACAAAAGAAAAAAAATCTCAGATATAAAATTTGTTCTTCCCCTCTTCTACACAGCTAAATGTCCACGAGTGTATATTCTTAGGAGTTTTACCATATGAGACACACTGTATAACCCAGACCAACCTTAAAGTACTGATCCTCCTGCCTCAGACTCTGGAGTGCTCCTGATATAGGGGTGTACTACCGTACTATTTATTCATATAATTTCTAAAGATGTATTTTCCAACTGGGTGTGGTGGCCCACACCTGTAATCCCAGCTGTCAGGAGGCCAAGACAAGAGGACTGCCATAAATTCAAGGACAGCCTCTGTCACAAAATAAAACAAAACTGCTGGGGGCAGATCAGATCCTCAGATACCTGCCCAGGGAAAAATGGAAAATAAAAAAAGATAACAAATTTCAAGATACAAGGGGACCAGGAGGAATTTGGCTCTGGTGGACAGACTCGACAATCTCCGAGGTTGACCCACTTTTATTAGCAAGCAAGAAGCACAAGGGAAAGGTTAGTGTACTTTTCATGAAAGAGCAAGTTAAGTAGATGAGGAACAAATCCCTCTCCATACTCGGGTGCTTGCATTCTTTACACTGTCCTCAGCAGATGTTATCTTGCCCACTCTACAGTTGGGAGCTTTCTCTGCGAAGCCAGGAAGCATACAGCCTTTTGCATACATCTCTGTTTGTAAAGCAGGTCACACAGGCCTTGTGGCAATGGGATCCCAGTCACATGGCCTGGTCTCCAACACAAAACAAATGTCTCCCCAAAGAGGAAAATCAGTTATTTTAATGCTGAAGTAAGTTAACAGTCTTTGACATTTTTATATATTCCATGTGTGCATGTATCTTTAATTCTTTTCCCAAGTCATCTCAAGGCTTTGAACTACTTTTTCTCAGTTCAGTTTGCCTAGTAACTTGCAAAGAAATAGACCAAATATAACTTCTTTTACTGACTTTTTTTTCTTCTTCTTTTTTTTTATCGGTACTGGGGATCGAACTCACGACTGCCTGCTTCCAAGGCAGGCGCTTACGCTGCTGAGCTAAATCCCCAGCCCTTTATTATATTTCTTAATTCTCATAGCCCTTGGTATTATTTTGCAAAATCAAGAAACTAAAGATAGGTTGGGTAATTTTTTTATAATTAGTTTTTTTTTTTTTTTTGGTCTTTTTTCCTTTTTATCAGTACCAGGGATCGAACTCACGACTGCCTGCTTGCAAGGCAGGCACTTATGCCGCTGAGCTAAACCTCCAGCCCCCTGATTTTTTTTTTTTTTTAATCTTTTTGAGACAGGTTTCACTATGTAGTTCAGATTGACCTTAAATTCATTTTGTAGCCCAGCCTAGCCTCAAACTCACAGCAATCTTCATGCCTCAGCCTCTCACATGCTGGGATTGCGGGCATGCACCACCACATCTAATACTTTTTTGTGTGTGTGTGCCGGGGATCAAACTCATAACTTGTGCTTACCAGGTGAACACTTGAGCTGCTGACCTAAATCTGACCCATATAACTTCTAATTGATAAGTGAGGTAGCTGTCTCTCTTCCAGAAAACAGTAAAATTATCAGGAATACAATTCAAACCAAACAAGATTCTCTTGTTGTCAGAAATCTGCTTTTCTTTCTAATCAGATTTTATTGGTACATTTTGGATATATGATCACATTTACCATAGAAAATTTGTACCTGCACATGACACAACATGATTCTTTTTTTCCCCATTCGCCTACCCTCCCTGAAGGCTGAAGCCCCACCTCTCCTCCCTATCTACAAAAGCTTTTGTTACCATTTTTCCCACTTTTTAATTTTCCCATCTTTCTTTTAGAAATTCATTTTTTAAAAAATCAGCTCACCTTACTGTGTTGGTTTTCCTTTACATTTTAGATTATGGAAGAGTAGATTTAATGGGGATATGTTGACACAAACATATACTTCTGTTTTGTTTTTGTGGTACTGGGGACTTAACTGATGACTATGCACCTGCCAGGCAGGTACTTACTCTGCTGAGCTAAATCCTTGGGCACTGTTATGTTTTGTTTTTTGAGGTAGGGCCTCCCTTTGTATTTCAGTCTGGCCTTAAACTCATGATGTGGCCCAGACTGGCCTCAAATTCATGGCAATCATCTTGCCTTAGCCTCCCTCCCAAGCACTGGGATTAAAGGTGAATACCACCCTGCCCGATTTAAACACACAATGTAAATAGCCAGTTTCCCCATTGTTTACAGAGAAGTGTTTCACTGGTGACTACTTGATTTTCCCTTTTATTTATAGTAGATTAAAATAATTTCACAGTACTTTTATAGCTATATATTGTTATAGATAACCATTTCCTAGTAAATTTATTGAGATATAATCTATATGCCATGCAATACGCCCTTTTAAGGTAAATAATTCATACTGGGTGTGGTGGTGCACACCTATCAACTCAGCATTCAGGAGGCTGAGACAAGAGGATCACTGAATTCAGAATCAGCCTGGGCTACACAATGAGTTCAAGGCCAACCTGAAATGCATGGTGAGATCCTATCTCAAACCTCCCCCAAAAAGATAAATAATTCAAATGGTTTTGAGTATACTCATAGCCTTGATTATGCTAGCCTCACAGTCATTCCACAGTCTCAGACAGAAACCCCTTCCCTCCAGCCTGAGGCAAATACTAACATACATTCTGTCTCTGTAGAAACCCCTGTTCTGGACACTTCATAAATGTAGTCACACGTTAGGCTCTGACTGCTCCTTTCAGTGGGCATGTTTTCAAAGATGATTCATGTTGCAGCAGATATTCTTACTTCATTTAATTTTTACCAAATTTTTACAAGTATTATTACCAAATAATAATTCATCTATAGATACACCACATGTTTTTTATCCATCAATTGATATTAAGCTTTTGTTTGTTTTTGGTTTTTTTTTGAGCCATGTAGCCCAGGCTGGCCTCAGATTTGCAGTCTTTCTATCTCAGCCTCCCAAGTGCTGGGATTATGTATGTGCACCACCATGCCTGACTTGGTAAGAATTTTCAATGGTGTCTGTATAGAACATAATGTGCCCCAAACAAAAATCTATGCGTGTTTCTACCCCATTCTCCTTCTTCAGACCTCTATTTATGGTGCTATCATTTATCCAGTTGCTCAGGCCAAAACTGAAATGCTCATCGATTCTCACAAGAGCAAAATTCTAAAAGAGATTCCACACCCAGCCATTTTCAACCTCCCCCATAGCTGTTACAATCTAGTTTAAAACTCTCTCACCTCTCTCCCAAACTATTGTAGAAGCCTGATTGGTTTTCCTGCTGCTACTGTAACTCTTTCCTAGGCACAGCAGCCAGTGATTGGTTTAATACCTAAATCATCTCTTGTTACTGTCACCTTTAACCCTCAAAAAACCAAAGTAGTCTCATCTTTGTGTACACCTCTCTTGCTGTGGCTCTAGCTACGTTCACTGAACTTCTCAAATGCTGTACATATCCTTTCTCTATGGTTTTACTGTCTGTGTTACCTGTCATCCAGAATCCCCTGCCCCCCATTATTTTGTTTTGAGGCAGGGTCTCACCATGCAGTTCAGGCTGTCTTTTTTTTACATATAGAAAAAAGAAAAACCAGAAGAATCAAGAAGCAAACAAACCTAAAAAACAACAAAAGCAAAATGACAACATCAATAACAACAAAAAATAACCTATGTTCAAGATGATAGGAATTTAACAATAGTTGTTATATTGTACACTGTGGTCCTCAAAATAATTGCTCAGGTCACCAGATACAGGAATAAACCAAAACAGTAAAATGGAATAAAACATTGAATTTCAAAAATAAGACAGTAGGAGCTGAGGATTTAGCTCAGCGGCATAAGCATCTGCCTTGCAAGCAGGCGGTCATGAGTTCAATCCCCAGTACCAAGAAAAAAAAAAAAAAAAAACAAGACAGGAGGAAATCCCCCACACTTGCCACAATGCACACTGTCATCCTCCAAATAGATGCTCAAACCACCAGCCCCAGGCCTGCAAAATCAATCAAATAATACAAGCATCATGTTCACAGAAAGGCTGGTTTATCTTCTTGCTGAATCTCTTCCCGATGGTCTGTGGTGGAGCCTCTGTGCAGCTATAAACTCTCTGTGCAGCTCCTGTGCTGAGATTATAGGTGTTCACACAATGCCAACCATAAAGTTTATCACATATGTGTATGGGAAATATATGCAGGCTTGGTGCTATCTACAGTTTCTGGCCTTGATCTCAGAACACATCCCTGCAGGTAAGGGAGGATGACTATACACTGAGCACATGACTCCATTTTGCCGGGAGAGTTGTGTTTACTGTCTCCTCTGCCAGACTATTTCACCTCCAGATGGCTCCACTCAGGCCTCTGTTCTTGTATCGCAGGTATGCCAGGTATGGTGGTGCACACCTGTGATCCCAGCACACAGGCGGCTAAGGATGGAGGATTGTAAAGAGTTCAAGGACAGCCTGGGCCATATAGTGATTTGAAGACCAGCCTGAACCTAGGATGACCATGTCTCAAAACGTCAAAACAAAGCAAACAAAAAGCCAAAACAAACAAATGATCAAGTATCTCAGGTCTTTCATAATCACTGTCATCACCCAGCTACAAACAGAATAATTTGTTCCCCTAAACTGAGCTAATTTTTTTTAAGCTTTTTTTTTTTTTTTTTTTTTTTTTTTATTGGTACCAGGGATCAAACTCACAACTGCCTGCTTGCAAGGCAGGTGCTTATGCCGCTGAGCTAAATCCCCAGCCCCAAGCTAACTTTTTTTTAACAAACTACATGTTCTTTTTATTCTAAGCTTCATCCTTCGTAATCTAAAACTCAGTAATTTAAATATGTCAAGAGTAAATACAAAATTTAAATCATGTCCTTACCAATCTTAGCTTTTGTATACTGTTTTTGATTTGTTGTGTGGTGACCAGACTAGACCTAAGGGCCTGTACATACTAAGCATTCAGGCTACCACTGAACTGGGTCACTGTCCCTAATGCATTATTTTTAAACAGAATTTGGAATTTGGAAACAGAATTTGAAATTTCTTAGTTTAAAGCCGGGTGTGGTGGCTCATGCCTGTAATCCCAGCACTCAGGAGGCTGAGGCAGGAGGATTGTTGCAAGTTCGAGACCAGCCTGGGCTACAACATGAACTCAAGGCCAGCCTGAACTGCATAGCAAGACCCTGTCTCAAAAAGACAAAAAGAAATTTCTTAGCTTAGTCAGACATAATAGTACATGCCTGTAACCCTCTGGTAGGCTGAGGCAAAAGGTTCACAAATTGAAATCCAGCCTAAATAAAGAATACACCACTGTTACAGTGGCTGATACATAACAATAGATTTCTTCTTTTCTGTGATATTTCTCAGGGCTTTCCCATGGCCAGCATTTCACAGCATAACTATAAAGCTATTTTGTTTCTAGGCATGGTGGCATGTGTGTTTAATCCCTGCACTCCAGAGGCTGAGGCACAAGGATTGCTGAATTCAGCCTAGGCTATAGCGACTTCAAGGATAGTCTGAACTGTACAATGAGACCCTGGCTCAAAAAAATAAATAGAATAGGGATTTAGCTCAGTGGCATAAGCACCTGACTGGCAAGCACAAGGTCATGAGTTCAATCCCCATACCAATTAATTAATTAATTAAAAATAAAGCTAATTTGGCTAGGAGTTTAGCTCAGCGGCATAAGTGCCTGCTTGGTTCCGTGAGTTCAATTCCTGGTACCTGAATAAATAAATAAAGCTAATCTGGTTACATAATCCAAATGATAGTATTGACCTGTTATTTTCTGTACATATATTTGAATTTAAAAATGTTTTTTGGGCCTGAGCATATAGTTCGGTGGCACAAGCACTTACCTGGCAAGCGCCAGGTCTTGAGTTTGCTCCCCAGTACGAAAGAGAGAGAGAGAGAGAGAGAGAGAGAGAGAGAGAGAAAATGAGTCCTGAGTTCAATCCCCAGTAGTCACAATATAAATAAATAAATAAATATGCTTTTAGATTCAGGAGTGGTGGCACAAATCTACCACTCGGGAGGCTGAGGCAAGAGGATTACCAAGAGTTCCAGGCCAGCTTGGGCTATACAGTAAGTTCAAGGCCAACCTGAAGTACATAGCAAAAATCTGTCACAAAAACAGAAAACAAAATGAAAAAAAAGTCCCCAGAACATAATTTTTTTTGTACCGGGGATCACACAACCTTATATTTGCCAGGCAGGCTCTTATGCCACTGAGCTAAATCCCCGGCCCCGTAAAATTTTTCTAAAAATTTTTGTTCGTTTTTTGAGACAGGCCCTCACTACATGGTTCAGGATGGCCTTGAACTATGTAAACCAAATTGGGCTCGAACTCATGGCTCCTCCTGCTTCAGCCTCCAGAGTGTGGTGGTGCACCTGCATGTACCACCACATCCACTTGGAGGTGGAGACTGAATCTGCTAAACCACAGCCCCAGCTTTTTTTCTTTTGTTTTCTTTTTCTTTTTCTTTAAATTTTTTTAATTCATTTTTATTTTTTTCCAAATCTATTTTATTTCAAGGATAAAAAGAAACAGAAAGAAGAAAAAAACTACAACAAAATTTCAAAACATGGGGCAACAATGGTACATATACTGCACATTGCCATCCCCAAATCATTCACCCACAGAACGACATATTGTCCAAACAATACCAGCACAAATCTTTCTCTTCAGTAAACTCAAAGAAATCAGTAGCATAATTATCTTCACTATTTTTATATACATATACATATATGCATGTTTTTTCTCTCAGCTTCTCCCACTAATGAAACAATATGATGTTTACACATGTGTCTTATTTATTTCACTAATGAGTATGTTCTCAAATTGCATCCATTTACCTATAAAAGTGTTCAGTTTATCCTTATTTATGGCCGAGTTACTCCATTGTATAAAAATACCACATCTTTTTTATTCATTCTCAGTTGATGGGCATTTAGATGGTTTCCAAGATCTATTACAAATTGTATTGCTATAAACACAGGTACACTTACATTACTGTAGGGAGCCGAGCGACAGCCCATTGCTGCCTCCCTGCCTCTCTCCTATGGGCACTGCGTCTGCCTACATTAACCATAATCCTCTCCTGCTTACATCACATACCCGGATGTGACGGTGACCCTGTTGTATTCATCCCCATAGCCTCTTCCTGTCCCACCTCCCGCCCTTGGCCTATAAAAGATGTGATCACTTCCAGAATAAACTGGGGGCTTGATTGGATTCTCTCGACTTGCTTCCATCTCTCTTTGTCTCCCCTATGTCTTTAAGCCCCGTTCCACCTCCAGGTACACCCCACGGATGGATCCGCAGGCCAGATCATATTACTGCGCTTTGATGTTTTTAATTCTTTTGGGAAGCTACCCAGAAGAGGAATGGCTGAGTTAAATAGGACCTCTAGTCCTCATTTTCTGAGGAATCTCCACACATTTGCACAGTGGTTGCACCTGTCTGCATTCCCACCAACAGTGGAGAAGGGTCCCTTTCTTATTTCTCTCTTTTGTGTGTACACGTGTGTGACAGCATTTCACTAAACTGCCCAAGCTGGCTTGAACTTGTTTTTTTTGAGACAGGATCTTTCACTATAGCAATTCTCCTGCCTCAGCCTTCCAAGTGTGCTGGGATTACAAGTATGTACTACTATGCCTGGCTGGTTTGAATTTTTGTTTTCCCACTTTAACCTCCCAAATAGCTGATGTTATAGATTGGGCTACCACTACAAGATATATTTGCATTGTAACCAGAATTTTCAATGGGATGGAAGTCAGAGGTAAGATATTGATAAGAAGGCTGTTTTGTTTTGTTTTGTTTTTACTAGGAATTGAAATAAGGACCTTGCACTTTCCAGGCAGGTGCTGTGCAGCTGCTGAGACACAACCCCAGCCCAAGAAGATTTTTATATCCTCAGAACATAATATAAAAAATTTCAAAATGAACAAAAATATTTTTGCACATCCTCAGGGTTTTTGGGGGCAGGGGGCAAGGTGTTGTCCAGGCTGGGTTCAAATTTGTAATCTTCTTGCCTCAGCCTCTCAGAGTGCTGGGATTACAGATATGACTCATCACATCCAGTTTAATTTATAACTTTGTTAATAGAGAAAGTTGATGACAATGCAAATTATTCTTGTGCATGCTGACAAAAGAATTTTGTTAAGTGAAACACAATTCCACCATGTGAAAGAAGTGACAAATATTACATTTTATGTCCTGTAGATATTGGCCAGTTTTACATGTTAGCATTTCTAATTACCTATGTAAGAATCTGTCTTCAGATTCTCCTTTGAACCAACTTAACATATTACTAGTTCTCTTATTTGCATGAATTATTATGATTTTACCTTTTGTGAAATTTATCTCTACAGTAGTATTCTGATCACTTATTTCCCTTAGGCTACATGTAAGGCCAGCCCTTAAATATACTTTTGTAAAGGAGACAAAGACAGGGCCTGGAGGTTTAGCTCAGCGGCATAAGCACCTGCCTTGCAAGCAGGCAGTCATGAGTTCGATCCCCGGTACCAATAAAAAGGAAAAAGACAAAAAAAAAAAAAAAAAAGGAGACAAAGACAACACAATTTGATTAATTTTTTGGTATTTCTCAGTCTGGTCCATCATAGTGTACTAATGGTATAAATTTTAAATGTATCTATTTTTGAAACTCTACAACTTGATCCAGAGAACATGTCAGACAGATAGCAGCAGCTACGCAGGCTCTCTCCGAGACCCAGCTTAGAATCCAGGAATGGTGCGGAGGGAGGAATCCTAACCAAGAGGAGATATACCCTGCTGACCCAAGAACAAACTGGGCTGAGAGATACCAACTGGGAATGCAATCTGGTGCTATAACAGGAACAGATAAAGCCTGAGTGTGGAAGCTGGAGCCCATGCCATTGAAAGCTGTGATTTGGGTTTCCTGCCTCTGAGGCTGCATCTGAATCGGCTCGGCAGGGAGAGAGATGTGCAAAAGCACCGAGAACAGGAATCGGTGAACGGAGTTAAGAGGTGGGCGGACGGGGAGCCGTGCATCGACCACCGGTGAGTGAGGGAAACTGGGACTCTCCCACGGTCTAGGAGGCGCCACCAGAGGACATTCTGGGACCCGGCAGACTTGCTGAAAGAGGGAGCTGCAGTGACTTCAGTCACATATCCCCCTCTCAAGCAGGATTGGTGAGCAGTGCCTAGCCTATGTGACGCTGCTGGCTGAGACCCTGTAAGCTAGCACAACCCAGATCCCAGCACCTGAAGGTGCACCCTAGCAGTGAGGCCTTTCGGTAGGTTGACCTGGAGGGGCGGCCCCGCATAGGCTGCCTGGTCCGTAACTCCCTGGTGTGCTGCAGCGGGCAGGAACACCTAGCCAGCACAATTCAGTCAGACTGTGGCCTACAGGGAAGGAAGCTGGGCCTCCTATATACACTTGCATATATAAGGAACAAAGAATATGGGAAGAGGGAGCAATAAGAAAGGCTCCTCGGCCCCCAATCCTGAGAAACAGGCAATAGCAGACACGCCAACAATAGACATAAAAGGCTATCTCCAGAGCCTCATAGATGAGTTCAGGAATGAAGTTATTAATGACCTGAAGCAAGACATAAGCAGAATAGTCAGAGAAATGCTAAGCATCACCCAAGAAAAAGCAGATGGTGGAATGGAAGAACAGAAAAAGAGGGGACAATTATTTGATGGAGAAAATAGAGAACACGTAGAATACGTGAAGCAGGTTCAAAGAGATTACCAGGAAACTAAAAACTCTATCGAAAACTGGCATAACATCTTGAAAGAAACTAAGGACAGATTATCTGAACTGGAGGGCAGATTTGTAATATGGGAGCATGAAATGAAAAACTTCTTAAAAATAACAACAACAACAAAAAAAAAAACAGCCACAATACAAAAACTAGAAGATGATAAGAGGATCTATAACTTAAGAATTAAGAATATAAGAGAAGAAGTGGGGACACAAAAAAATGGACTACAAGAGCTATTCACAGAAATAATCCAAGAGAATTTCCTTAATTTAGCAAATGGTAAAGATACTCAGATATATGAGGCATACAGGACTCCAGCTACCTACAACCCAAATAGAGCTACACCCAGGCATATAATAATCAAAAGTCCAGAAATCCAATATAAGAACAGAATATTAAAAGCTGTCAGAGACAAGAAACAAATCACTTACAAGGGAACACCCATCAGAATTACAACAGACTTCTCGGCACAAACCATCAAATCACGAAGAGCATGGGGAGAAATAATTCAAGCTTTGAAAGATAATAACCTCCAGCCAAGACTGAGATATCCTGCACAACTATCCCTGGAAATTGATAGAAAAACAAGGTGCTTTCAGGATAAAGAGGAACCAGGGGAATATGCAACCACCAATTCAACTCCTCAGAGAATACTGCAGGATATTCTAAAAAAGAAAAATACGAAGAATCCAGAAATAGTGGCAGAGAGGCCACAATGAATGGAGCAGAAAACAAAAAAAGAAGACAAGCTGACAACTAATGACAGGAAAAGAACTCAACAGAAATGAGGCAGAGAAGATTGGATGGTAGGAACAGCTATTTTGGAGAAAACAAGACATTATAATACGCTAGTGCTGATTTAGTACCATCTTGTTTTGAAATCCCATCAAGCTTTTATTCTTCTGTCTCCATAGGTCTTAACATGTTGTATCTTATTGGATTTTATTATATGTGATAGTATAAACAAAAACTTTTATAGACAAGGAGATTATACAGAAACCATAGTTCATTATCTGTTAGTTGACTCTAAATACCCTGTAATACTGTCATTCTCTTGAATGGTTATATATTGTGTTGATATATTTGATGCTACAGTATACGAAGTTATACTCAAAGATCTCAAGGAAAGAGACAATATGGTAACTACTTTTATGTCGGGATTATCTTGTGGTGAAACACTAATTTGCTTAAATGGTTATATATTGATCTGCACTGTGTAGTTGTTATGCCCTCTTTTATCTCAATCTCCATTTTATTATTTACTTTTTTATTTTTATCCTTTTAATTAAAGGAAAAATAAATTTTAAAAAGCAGGATATATTATAGTAACCCACTTTGATGTTCTATTAACTTGATTTGAAGCCCTGTATTGCTCTCACCATCTTGTTTTGACTGATGTTCCTCTATTCTGTTTTGCTTGATAGTACCAGGTTCGAAAGTTTAGGCAACAGCTGTGAAGATAGTGGGATTCATTATGCCGCCCATACTGGTCGACTATTATCTACTTTTGAAGACCTGTAATGTCTCCAACGTTTTGGTTTTGTTGGTTTTGTTCTTTACTGTTTTGTTCAATTTTATTATAACTAATGATATAGGCAGTTCTATTAGAGATAGCAGGAGGCATTATGGTAACCATTGTTGATCACCTTGTATTATGTTTTTACATTATTATGTCCACCCTTTTGATTTAACTGATTCTGTTCTGTTAAGTCACATTTGGTTTTACTCTCTTCCAAAAAAAGCAATAAGAACTGTGGGAGCAATAAAACCCAAAATGTGTAATAGTCATTGTACAAAAGAAAGGAAAAGAAAGTGCTCTAAATGGTATGACTGCATGTAAATTTAAGTGTATAAGATAGACAATGATATTACTGAGTTTTGTTGGATCATTGAACAGAGCTGTTTACAGTCTCGCTGTTTGAATGTCCACTTTATATGCTTTAATCTTGTAACTTGAACAAATATTTCTAAGATGACAATATGTAATCCATGAACTAGTGATCTACTACTGTTTATCTTTTTTATGAAATTCTGTATAACTTGTACCCTTTTTCTGCTTTTTTTCCCTTTTTCTCCTTAAATAAAAAAAAAATTAAAAAAAAACTCTACAACTTGCCCCCAACCCTCTGGTACTGAGTGCTGAACCACAGGGCCTTCATACTGATCTATAATTCCCAGCCCCACTCATTCACTAGTTTGTTTATTTGTTTGTTTGTTTGTTTGTTTATTAAGACAAGGTTTTCCTTTGTAGCACAGGCTGGCATTTAATTTGCAACAATCCTCCTGAGTGCCAGGATTACAGGTATGCACCACCATGCTCAGGAATTGCATGACTTCTGCAGACATTTATTTCATACTTTGGAAGATGTAAGATCTGCTCAGAAAATTTCAAACATGAGAAAAAAGATGAAAAAACCTGTAACACTGTACAAAAAATTATTATCCCAGCACTTGGGAGGCTGAAGCGGGAGGATTGCTGCAAGTTAGAGGCCAGCCCGGGCTACAAAATGAGTTCAAGGCCAACCTGAACTACATAGCAAAATTGTCTCAAAAGGACACCCCCCTCTCAAAAAAATAAATCCTAAGTCTTTTTTTTTTTGTCTTTTTGAGACAGGATCTCTCTAATGCAATTCAGGCTGACCTTGAGCTTCACTTTGTAGCCTAGGCTGGTATTGAATTTGCAATGATCCTCCTGCCTCAGCCACCCCAGTGCTGGTTTGAACCACCTCGCCCAGCAAAATTCTAAATCTTAAAGAGACACAAGTCTATAAATTGGGCCTGTATTTTCTCTCTTTATGAGACTCATAAATCACACAGACCTCCGTCCTCAAGGAAACAGCACCATTTAAGAAGTCTATGGATGTAAATGACTTGCATCCTAAGTTAGCTCACTAATGGGTAACCTGACAAACACTAGGTACATACATCCTAGGACATTGGTTTTGAGGACACCTTCAAAACCACAAAAAAACTCCCAATCCCAGACTCTGATATGCCTCTCTGGAGGCCTTACACTCTATTTGCTTGGAGTATGCACATTTTAAACTCTGTCTAATAAATCTATCTATCCCTCTCATGGGTGTATCCTGAAGTGCTTTTCTGTTGGAAAAGCCTACTCCATGGGTGGGGTGAGTTGAAGTACCCATCTCTTCTTTGGGGGACCTCCTTGAACCCATACTATGACATCTCTATCCCCTCCTGACCAATCTCCACACCACTTCCACAGTGAAATCTTTCTGAACCCCAAATCTAACAATATAATTTTTGGTTTGGGGGAGTTGTTTTTGTTTTTTGTTTTTTGTATCTTTTTGAGACACGGTTTTGCTATGCAGTTCAGGCTGGCCTTGAGCTCACTTTGTAGCCCAGGCTGGTCTCGAACTCGCAACGATGCTCCTGCTTCAGCCTTCTGAGTGCTGGGATACAGGTGTGAGCTACCATATCTGGTTTGTTTTTGCTTTTTGTTTTTGTTTTGGGTAGTGAGAATCAAACTTATGACCTCACACTTGCCAGGAAGGCACTGTGCCACTGAGCTATATCCCGGGTCCTAACAATATAATTTAAACCCCTGCTTAAAAGCATAGCATGAGTTGTAAGTCTCCTGAGGACCCCAGCATTCTAAACAATTTCATATCTTGGTACTCCACACAGTTTCCAAGATCAGCCTTATTTTCAGACGTAGTTCTTCCAAAATGTCTCCAGGCTCATCGTGTGGCACACACCTGTAATACACTCTGAGAGACTGAGACAGAAGGATCATCAATTCAAGCCCTAGCAGGGAACTTGGTAAGTCCCTGTCTCAAAATAAAGTAGAAATGCCTGAGGATGCAGTTCAATGGAAATGTGCTTGCCTAGCATGTAGAAAGCCCTAAATTTAATCCCTAGACTGCACACACACAAAACCAAAACTACGCACTTGTGGATCCCAGCATCATGATCCTGATTCTACCAGGCTGAAATAGGGCCAAAGAGACCAGCATCCTTCTGAATTCCCTGAGAGCTTTTCATCAATCAAGGGTGAGAACCAGGAATCCAGTGCATGAAGGTTTCTTTTTTCCCCCCAAATTCACTTTATTTCAAGGATAAAAAGGAGGAAGAGGAGGAGGAGGAGGAGAAGAAGCAGAAGCAGAAGCAAGCAGAAGGAGGAGGAGGAAAGTAAAAAGAAGAAATTTCAAAACATGTCAGTGGGGACAACAATGGTACACATATTGCACATTTTCATACCAAATCATTCACTCACAGAATAAGACGTGCATTCAATTGTCCGAACAATACCAGCACAAATCTTTCTCTTCAGTGAACTCAAAGAAATCAGTAGCATAATTATCTTTACTATTTTTATATACATATACACACATATGCATGTTTTTTCTTTCGGCTTCTCACACTAATGAAACAATATGATGTTTACACGTGTCTAATTTATTTCACTAATGAGTATGTTTTCAAGTTGCATCCATTCACCTATAAAAGTGTCCAGTTTATCCTTTTAATGGCTGGGTAGTATTCCATTATATAAAATGCCATATCTTTTTAAATGAAGTTTTCTTGCAGTTCTGCATCTTCACAGAAGGCTCCTCTGCCTGAAAAGGGATTCTAGCCACCTTTTCTTTTAAATCTCAAACATTCCTATACTTCCTTCAAATGTTATTTCCTTCTGGAAGGTGATTTTGATACCTCTCTCCAATGCAAATGCAAATTATCCTGATTCTTAATTATGTCTTCCCTTACTTGTGAACACTTTTTTTTTCTTTTAGTGGTAGTGGAATTGAACCTAGACCTTTGCACCAAGATACATCCCTAGTTTCCCTCTCCCTTTTCTTATGTATTTATTTATTTAGAGATATACTGAGCAGGGTGTTGCCAAGTTACTGCATTGTCCAAGCTGAGTTTGAACTTAGTCTTCCTGCCTCAACCTTTCAGAGCACTAGGATTATAAGCATGTGCTTCCTCTTTTTAAATGTATGGTTTCCACACATAATTACATTGATTCTCTCCCTCAGCTTTTCTCATTCCCTATTTTCAATTAGTTACTCATCTAGAAGATCCTGGTGCCACAGATTATCTTTTTTTTTTATTTTGAAAGTATACAACAGAACAAGTCAGAATAAAGCCAACTAAGATCGTACAGTGAAATTGGTACAGAACTTCACAGCAGGTTACTGGGATACAGTAATAGGTATCACAGTATATTTTGTTATCTTTATAATAGTTGTTCTTTCAGTCACGTATATCAAAATGAGATGAAATATAGAACACTATAGAACTTGGGCCCGGGATTTAGCTCAGCAGCATAAGCGCCTGCTGTGCAAGCAGGCAGTCATGAGTTCGATCCCCGGTACCGATAAAAAGGAAAAAGACAAAAAAAAAATTTAAAAAAAAAGAACTTATCAAAACAGAATATTGAATAGAGCAGTACCATTAATTAGAAAAGAGCAAAAACAATAATAAAAATATTTGCCTTCAAAGAAATGGTAGAAGGAAGTCCCCCTTATTTGCTATGGTCAACCTGCCAGGAGATGCTCAGATTTCTGGTTCCCATTTGCTAATGGGGGGGTGAGGGAGAAGGATAGGGGAAGTGGGATATTTGACTCTGGGCCATGTAGCAGTAGGTTCACTATTGCTAAGCAGGGAGGCAAGATGGTCATTTGTTTTCACAGCGTCCTCAGTTCCAACATGGCATGGATCTTAAGAGACACTGCTGGTTCTCCCCCTGGAAGGGCTGCAGTCTGCCAGCCTGCCTCCGCTTACCAGGGAGGGGAGCCACAGATTATCTTAATGGTCACTATTTTGTATCCCTAACTACCATATTTTTAGATTAAATCCTAATTATCTCCCACTTAAAGCAAGGGACTCCATGCTAGAATACCCAGATCTAGTTTCTTTCTGCTTGGAATTCTAAATTTTTTGAAACCAGTAATCAAACTCACAGCCACATGCTTGTAAGGCAGGTGCCGAACCACTGAGCTTTATCCCCAGCCCCTGGAATTCTAAATATTTAAATTCATTACTACCAAAAACATCTTCCCGGGGCTGGGGATTTAGCTCAGTGGCATAAGCACCTGCCTTGCAAGCAGGCGGTCATGAGTTCGATCCCCAGTACTGATAAAAATGAAAAAGACAAAAAAAAGGGTCAGTTATGATCTGTCATCCTCTGGCCTAGAATGTATTTCATTGTTTCTTGAACTACTCAACAGTTCTTTATCTTGACACTTAAAATCCTGCATGTTCTTGCCTCTGTTCTAATGCTCTAGCCTTCGTATCGTGCTCTTGATCTAGAGTACACTTTCTTCCTTTATTTTTACTGGCAAATGCCTAAGTTTTTAAAGCTGATTTTTGTTGCTGTTGTTGTTTTGGCTTTGAGGTTTTTTTTTTGTTTGTTTGTTTTTTGTTTTGAGACAGCATCTCACGATGTAGTTCAGGCTGGCTTTGAACTCACTATGTAGCTCAGACTGGCCTCAAACTCACATCGATCCTTTTACCTCAGACTACCTTGCCTGTTTTATACTATGTTTTTAAACTTATGTTTCAGGAAGATATGTCTATTTAATCTTGAGGATTTAGGATAACACACCTGAAAATCCTTTCTCTCCACACTCACTTGAGATTGTAAGCTTTCTAAAGGCAATGACTGCCTTACTGTTATAAATACCCCTTTATGAAACTAATACAGATGTTCAAGAAATACTGTCGAAGCGAGGTGTGATGGTGCAAACCACTGAGGCCAGAAAACCTCATCCAATACCTTCAAGAAGAGTCTGGGAGACTAAGAAAGGAAGATCCTAAATTGAAGCCCAGTCTGGGGAGCTTAGCAAGACCCTGACTGAAAATATTTTAAAGAACTGAGTATGCAGCTCAGGTAAACCCGGAGTAACAAAAAAGAAAAAAAAATGAAATATTGCTTAACTATGATCTTGGATACATTAATTAGTATTAACTACATTTGCTAAATGTTGACTGTATTGTGCTCTCAGTTTCAAGGAGCTCGGTTCTCATGGGATGACCGTGTACATAAGTGTTACATTGTGAAGCAGAAACCATAGTGTTCTTGCAAGACGACTTAAGTTAGGATTCGGTATCTCCATTCCACACACAAAATTAATGACACATCGATAAACTGTTGAATACCATCTTAAAGTCTACTCTGATCTACAAGTTGTGTTTCTAGAAATCAATAATTTCCTGTTAACATTGCACAAAGCAGAGTCCTTTCCACTCAGAATAAATTGTTTGTATCCTGTGGCTCTCCACTTCGACGTTCTGCAGCTCCCTGAGAACAACGCGGCGGAGACGAAGGAATTCTGAGTCTATCCAAAAGCAAAAATGCCAAGAATAGCAGCCCTGCCTTCAAGATCCTCCGCGGCCTTCCTGTGGCCCATTCTCTTTCCAGATTGGTGTTCCAGTTTGCCCGTCGCTTCTGCAGAACCCACTTTTAGCCGGCCACTATTGGTTGGTCCTTACGTCACTGCCCCATCTATCCCATTCTCATTGGCTTCTACAGAAAGGGGCGGCTGCAACGTCATGGGCAAGAGCCGCCATTTTAACTGAGCAACCATAGTGACAGGAGCTGAAGCAGCAGCTCAGGTTGTCCCCGTTTCCCCCTCCCCCTTCCCGTGTCCGGTTGACTTCCCGGGACCCCTGCACTCCACAGCCCCGGTCCCGCAATGTCCCAGAAGCAAGAAGACGAGAACCCTGTGGAGGAGACCGGCGAGGAGAAGCAGGTGAAATGGAGGGGGTGCGGGCAAGCGAACCGGGGGGCGACCGTGCTGAGGCGGGAAACGGGTCTCTTAGCAGTGCGGATTGGTCGCCATGGTCTTAGTCTCTGCAGGGGTTGGCTGCTTCTTGCGTCACGCAGGGTGAGCTCCAACAGGGTCTGATACTTTGGCGTTGGTTGGTTAGATTGGTTGTCTGTCAGTGGTGTAGCCTTCCTGATTGGGTAAGAAGCCTAACGCTCAAGCCGTGGAAGCTATGCTATAATTGGCTGCGCTTGGGCGTGGGCAGGTGTTTGGAAAGACCAGGTGGCTGAAGGGGCTCGTGGTCTTGGGTTGAAAGGTGTTTTTCTGTTAGTGGAAACGAGTGACCCAGTAGTCAGGCTGGGGCCCGCAAACTTAAACCGCATGAAGTTGCAGATCGAAGTTAAGACGTTTAAAGAAAACTTGCATTGGGGGAGGGGAGAAGAATAATTATTACCACGGCTAATTTAAGGCGACAACTTTCTCAAGAGGCCGATTTTGACAGAGGTCGTCTGTTCACCTTTAGTGAGGACCGAGTAATACTGAAGTGGACTAGAGATCCAAGTGAAGGTTAAGCCTAGAAAAGATGCTGACAGAGTTGTGACAAGAAAGGCACCACCCTCTTCCTTCAGACTGGGGATTCAGTCCACACGCGATTTTGTGGTGAAAATTTTAACGCCAAATTAACTCCTTGAGTTTGTATTTGATTTGAAACATTTAGTACTGAGCTCAGAGACTCTTGAAATACATGTGGTGTTAAATCTGTACATGATTACCAAAGAAAAATCTAATAGCCATAGATTGACTTCAGATTCTTCAAAACAACACACACAAAACAAAACAAAACAAAGAAAAAACAAAAACCACAAGGCCCATGCAGCTGCAGAGTGAACAGTGAGAGCCCCTACAAGGCATTTGAACTCTTGCTCTTTCCCCAGACTTCCATCACTTCCCACACTAGGTTAGGCACTGTCTTTGTTTTTGATTTTCGTTTGTTTGGAGTTTTTTTTGGTGAAAACTAGTGGATGAATACTAGTGAACCCTGTTTTTTTAAATTCCCCATTGTTTAATTATCACCTTGCTACCACAATATTAGTAGAAAGGTGGAAGCAGAACTGAGCCATTACTCAGAAAACTTTGAGCCTCCAGTGGCTTGGACTCTGAGTAAAGTGGAACCCGTCAGAAGATTTATCCTTGCTGACTTCCCATTTGACTGTAGGGTGTCTTCCTATCCGTTTTGTAGCACCAGAAGCCCCGGCCAGCTCCTTTTTTTTCTCTGTCTTTCCTGTCATCTGTGAGTAGCAAGCTATGACCCACTGTGTGACTCAGGTATTCTGTTTAGGTGATAACTTAAAGCCAGTACTCACAGATCACTGGGGTGCTTTCTTGGGTGTAGCATGTGAAGCGGTTTGTCTTTTTCTTCTTACAATACAGTTGTCTTGAGCTTTAAGAGTTTGAATAAAGGTCTTTAAGAGCAGAGTACGGCTAGGTGAGGTGGCCCTCTTAGGAGGCAGGAGGATGTCAAAAAGGAGCAGGATAGAGATAGCATGTTGACAAATGAGTAGATCTCCAGGAAAAGCTGATAATGTAAGGATTATCACATACTAGAAGCTATTGTTTCAGGGGCTGGGGATTTAGCTCAGCGGCATAAGCGCCTGCCTTGCAAGCAGGCAGTCGGGAGTTCGATCCCCGGTACCGATAAAAAGGAAAAAGACAAAAAAAAAAAAAAAAAAAGAAGCGCTGTTGTTTCTCAGTCTTTAGTTTTATTTGGGTCCTTTGTTTCCTTCAGGACACACAGGAGAAAGAAGGTATTCTTCCCGAGAGAGCTGAGGAGGCAAAGCTAAAGGCCAAATACCCAAGCCTAGGACAAAAGCCTGGAGGCTCCGATTTCCTCATGAAGAGACTCCAGAAAGGGGTATGAGTGGAACACAATCTTTTATCATCTTACATTGGAGCCAAATGAGACTCTAAGTCTGTTCAGGTTCATGTTTGGTTTTCTGGAGGTTTTATTATTGGGCACTAGTACAGAGAAATTAAAACTTGAAAAGAGAAACATAAATACATATAAATCCCTGATATGCTATCAGTTGCCTTCTGATAACACATATAGGAAAACCAGGTAAAATGTAAGGGTATTTGGGTGCATGGTAGGAAGTAGGGTGGGCATTAAAGATCAGAAATGTAGGGCACCCTGCAATATTTGATTTTTAGGAATTAGAGAAAAATTTGGGGATGTATTGTTTCAGAGAAAAAACCCAAGCCATTTGTCCTACGGAAATCTTAAAATAAGTAGATTTCTTCAGACTCTTGAAGTCAGTGCCAGCCACCGACTATACTTTCCTAATGTTTCCCGTGCAGAGTGGTCTTCTTACCTACGAAAATCTGTTCGTAATCATCCTGCTCCTGATCAGGTTCCTCAGTCCCAAGATAGACCTTAAACCAGCCGACATTAAGCTGGAATGTTCATGAAATGGAAGCGAAACATTCCTGTAGAGAATCCCGGTTATTAAGTCTTGGTCACCGATAATACTGTAATGCTGATTTGCAGTTTACCTCGCCATACGCAAGACAGGCATGGGCAGGCTGGCACAGCCGTGGAACATGTGTGGGAGTGCTGGGAGTCGGGAAAACACAGTATTCTCATGAACAAGCCCAGTTCCTATTCTTGGTCTGCAAGAATAATTGTTTAATTTTGAGATTGTTGGCTTGAGGTTGATCTTCTGATTGCTGGGATAGCTCTGGATTGACCCTTCTGATATCAGATTGATTTCTGTTCCTCCAGCACCAAGCTGTTGCTTTGCACTTAGTAGTGTCCTCGATAAGCTTTTCAGAATAAAGTAAATAAATACAGTTGAACTGTTCTGTACTGAGTAAGGTACAGCAGATATAGGGGCTATCCTTTGACTATGAAATTTGTATGTTCTTTCTAGAAACCTGCTTATATACTTGAAAAAGTCAGAACATGTTGGAAGGAAGACATAAATTTGTAAAATTAATATTAAACTACATGTGCATAAAAAAGACTTACTTGAAAGATCTGAATGTGTTTGAGGGCTTATAATAAATATAAGTCTCGTTGCTTGAGCTCCCTATTCACCTAAACCTCCCTCTTTGTCTCTTAGCAAAAGTACTTTGACTCAGGAGACTACAACATGGCTAAAGCCAAGATGAAGAATAAGCAGCTGCCAAGTGCAGGACCAGACAAGAACCTGGTGACTGGTGACCACATCCCCACCCCACAGGATCTGCCCCAGAGAAAATCCTCGCTCGTCACCAGCAAGCTTGCGGGGTAACCAGGGCCCTCCTCTGCTCCCCTTCCTCACCCACTGGACTTTGTTATGTCATAGGCAGGGATGGACTGGGTCCCTAGACAGGTCTTCTCAGTTTGCTAGCCAGGAAAGACTGATGCTGCTGGGGGCTGCTGAGGAGGTAATGCAGGTTGAAGAGGGGCTCTGAATTCATTTCTTTGGTTAAATTGATACTTCCATACCCTCATTGTAGCCCAAGTAGGGGCCTGGAAATAGGAAAGACTAGGATTTGATAATGCTGCAGACTCACTTTCTTTCTTGAGAAACTGGGAGATATGCTTTCTCTTTTTGGAAGAATATGCCCCAAAATTGGTTAGACTGAGCCTTAGGAATATGTGACAGTTTAACATCCCAAGACAAAGCTGACGTAGTTGGGAAAAGTAGGCTGAATGAGACATGTTTTCTGTGCTTCTAAATGTTCTGTCCCTTAGTCTTCTATTGCTTCATGTTTCCATTATGGTAGGTTGAAAGAACCCCCAAAAAGGAAAACTAATTTGTTTGCCTAAAACTGTATTCCCACTTAGCCTCCTTATTTGATAGACCTTACAGTTTACCCTAGCTCTCAACTGATGTGAAAATTGGTGAAAATGGGTACCTTCTCTCTCTCTTCCAGTATGTTGCTTTTGAATGTTTTGTGGAATAGTAGAAAAATGCACTGGCTTAGCACTCAAGATATCTGGTGTCTAGTTCCACTCAGTCTTGGTAGTACCCATGAATAATTTGGGCAAGTCAGTTAGCCTCTCTGGATTTCTGTTTCCTCATCTTTAAAAAGAAGTTAAGTATATATAAGATTGATTCTGATCTAAAGTTCCATCCCTGCCAGTAGTAAAACTGTAAAACTAGAAGTGAAGAAAGCCTATGAGTGAGCCTCTCTTCTGAAATCCTGGGAAAGTACGCCAGAGGGGAATCACTTGAAGTCTGCATGGGGAAGGAGGACATTTGCGATTTGAGGGCTATAAATTCAGGCAACAGAACCTTATAGGTATCACCGTCTTGAAGTTAAGAAAAAAATTTTAAGCTAGCCATGGAACTAGGTATAGTGGCACACCTCAGTAGTGGAGTGGGCTGAGACAGGAGGATCCTGAGTTCAAGTCCCATACAGGCAACTTAAAAAGGGATGGGGATGTAGCTCAGTGGTAAAGCACCCCCAGGTTAGATCTTTAGTACAAAAAAAAAAAAAAAAAAAAAAAAAGAAGTCATGTAGGCTTCTTATCTCTGACCCCATCCACTTTTTTGGCCTCCGTATGAGCCTTAGCCACCAAAATACTGCTTAGGCAGCAGAGCTGAGGGAAACATGCTTGATCATGTCCGTGTAGTGACCCGAGCTTCCCAAGTAATCAGATGCCAGGAGGGTTAGGGAAAGAAAAGGGATAAACTGAGCTCCCTACCCCTAGAGGGCTTAGAGCTATTGCAGGAGTGGGCATCAGGTTCTTAGGAGACAGCCTACCTTGGAGGAAGCAGGGAAACTGAGGAAGCTGCCTTCCTAGAGCTCGGTAACCCAGCTCCCATGAGATAGGTAGCATTGCTGCTTCCCAAACAGCTGGGAGAGAAGGGTTGTTTGTGGGGACTGGCATCTGCAATCTAGTCATTGCTAGTTTGGCCTTAATCTTACGGAGTTTTCCAATTAGTTGTGACAAAGAGGGCCAGGGTGAGAACTAGCTGAAAGAGCAAGATTCCATAATCTTCTTGCCCTTTCAGCTCACAATTCTGATGGCCAGCCACTTCTGCACTGAGAATGACTGGCCGGCTCGTTGCTGTGGGTGGGATGATGAGGTCTGTCTGTGTCTCCAGACTGCAGCTTTTGGACTGTCCTTGAGATTGGATAGAAAATGTTGGTGAGGAAGGAACAGAGAGAGCAGGATCCCTGGACTCCTTCCCACTCAGACTCCTTGACTGTCACTTCTAATTGTATATAATTTTTGTGTTTCTTGCTTCATTCCCTCATGCTGTCATCCTTGATCTAAAGTCCATGTGGGGAGGGGAGGGGAGATGCTGACCATCACTGTACAGTTTCCTCAGCTGTCCCAACCATGTTGTACATAGATATGTCATGTTATTATATATATAAATATATATATAATTTTGTACGTTTTCTTCATCTCTGATCTGCTCAAATTCTGTACATTTTTTATTTTCTGTCTGAGCTGCCTTCTATTGGTCAGTTTGAGTCCTCAAGACTGATGTTCACAGTGAGTCTGGTTTTCAGGAAGTAACAGAAACAATAGGGAATTTGTGTGAAGTATTAGTCTCTCTCGCTCACTCTCTTTCTGTCTCTCTCGCTTTCTCTTCTGTCTCTCTGTCTCTGTCTCTCTCTCTCTCTACCTGATCATCTTCAAGGTTGCGAAAACGAACAGACTATATTCTGTATTTGCTACTATTTTCGCAGCATGGAATACATAGCTTCCTTAGCAAAGAAGGTTGATTTGAAAACTGTTTTGATTAAACTACATTACTAAATCCATCCAGCATGTGCGTGTCTGACTGTGGCCTCCACACAGTCAACACCTCATCACTGAGCTGCCTCAGTGTCCCCTGCTCTGAGTGGCTGTGCCCCTGGGTCTCACACCATGCCTGCTTTCAGCTCGGTACCTCACTCCGTGGAATCCTCTAGTGGCTTTAACCTTGTTTAAAAAATTGCTCCTCAGGGGCTGGGGATTCAGGTCAGCGGCATAAGCACCTGCCTAGCAAGCAGGCGGTCGTGAGTTCAATCCTCGGTACCGATAAAAAAAAAAAAAAATTGCTCCTCAGCTGGGCGCTGTGATTCACGCCTGTAATCCCAGCACTCGGGAGGCTGAGACAGGAGGATCGTTGTGAGTTCTAGACCATCCTGGGCTACAAAGTGAGCTCAAGGCCAGCCTGAACTGCATAGAGAGACCCTGTATCAAAAAGACAAAAAAAAAAATTGCTCCTCTATGTGTGTTTTCCATGAATATCTCCAAAAAAGGCAAAAAACCTCTCTGTGAATAGCAAAAGAATGAGAATTTCTTTCTTTTTTTATTTTTTGCTATTTCTTTATGGATTAAGATTGAGGCAAAAGTCAGGTATCCTGGATTAAGTGTAGAGGAACAATGGGCAGAGACTGACTGGGATGGATTTCAGGGTTTTTCCCCTATTACTTGACAGTGTTTTTTTGTTTGTTTGTTTTTTGTTTTTTTTTTTCTTCTGTGTTCATCCACAGCGGCCAACTTGAATGATGCTGCCCGGGGCTCTGCCAGATCCTGAGAAGCTGCCCCCTGGGTCCTGTGCTGGCTCCTGCCTCTCCCTGCTTTTGCAACCAGGGGTCAGGAGGTGGCTTGGGTGCGGGCTGGAGAGGCAGAAGCCCCTCCCCGTTGGTGTTCCAGCGCATGGAGCCCCTTAGGCTGAGCACCAAGACCTTGAACCGTTTTTGTTTTATGTTTTTTTCCAAATAACTGTTGGAAGAAAAATCAGTGAAATCCCAGGGGTAGGGTTGAGAGGGTGGGGTGGGAGATTTGAGTGAATACGAATTAGGGGTTAGAGACGATAAAACCATCCCTGGCTATCCTCCTCAACCACATGGTTAGTGTGGGGTCCGTGGAAGGGGAGGAAGTGGAGTAGACTAATAAGAGGTTCTAATTCAGACAAAAGCCTTGTGTGGTTGTGGCTGGAGACTTGTGTCAGATAAAAACAACTGTTGATCTACAGATGACAAATGCAAACAGCTCTTCTGATTCCTCAGAGCAAGCTGAGAACTCAATTGTCCACAAAAAAAAAAAAAAAATATATATATATATATATATATATATATATACATATATATATATATATTCTGTCCTTGAAGTAGATTTGTTACTGGGGAAAGGGCAGTGAGCGTGGGGGAAAGGAACCATGAGCATGGGAGCCCCACAGAGCCTAGGGACTTTTTCAGTATTCGAAATAAAAAACAAAAAGACCCATAAAAAAAACCCAACCCAGAAACACTCTGAAGCAGTTGGTGTGTTTTATTGGGGCTTGGGAGGGGGAAGAAAATACTGAAGACACCATTTAAGGGAGAATCTGATATGGGGCCCTGAGTTTCTAAGAAACCCTGGGGCCTTTAGAGTGGCATGTGGCTGGGCTCCCATTTCCACCACTTAAGAGATAGGAAACAGGCTCAGCAGCAGTCAGACCAGGCTTCTCCTTAGCCCTCCTGTCCCTTTGTTTCTATAGCCAGTGCAGAAGATGCATCATCTTCAGGTTGTAGCTCACAAAATGAAAGATTAAAGATATGTGTTGTAAATGGCTTATTATCACCTAAAGCTTGGTCTAGGCCCAGCAAAAATGAAGCCCATTTTTCATTTTCCTTTCCTTCACAAGGTCCTGTTTGTGAAGGAGAAATGTGACCTCACAGTGCTAAGCCAAATGAAACATGTCTTTCTGCTTGTGGCCGACAGGAGGCAGAGTAGCTTCTTCTGATATCCCAGCCTGCACTCCAGGACGGCAGCCTGCTACTAAAAGGAGTTAAAAGCTGCTTGTGAGGGCTGGAGAGCAGCTCAGTGGTAAAACAAAGCCCTGGGTTCAGTCCCTAGGGTGGGGAGCCGGGGTTGCCTGTGAACGTAATAAACAAAAGGAAGATTACCAAAGGAAAAATTGGGTCCTCCTCCCTCTCTGCCACCGCCTAATACAGTAATTTAGGTTGGAACTGCATGCCCATTTTGACTAGCTTTGTTAGGTAAATTGGTCGGGATCTTTCTCCAGATGTGATAGGCTTAAATGATTATGCTTCAAGGAAGATAAACAAGGTCCAGGATACAGATATTCTAGAGAAAACTTGTTGCATTGGGGATCGACAGCACTTTATATACTGGAGAAAGCATCTTGCTTTCAGTATCTAACTCATTATTTTTCTCCTTAATTAGAAACTTTCCAAATAAACTTTTCATTCACTCGGGTGTTCTGACTCGCTCTCTCCTGATTTAGCCAGGGGATTGTGATGCCCGCCTTTCTAAACAACGTGCTAGACACTGAGCCGGGAGATACAAATGTGTATTAAAGGTTCTCTACCTTTGAAGAGTCTGTTATCTGCTTGGAAGAAAACTGTGGAAAAATTCCATCCTTCTACAGCTAGTATTCTGCAATGTTTATTTCATTTTCATACATCATCCGGCTTCCTTGCTGTCCAGGTGAAGTTGAATTATAGAAATAAATTACTTACAAGGTGGCAGAGCTAGTTAGCTGAAAAGCTTCTGTTAGGATCTGGGTTTTTATATATATTTTCCTACTAATTATGAGTTCCCTAGTCCCTAATTTTTGGGGGGAGTGTACTGGGAATCGAACTTAGGACCTCATGCCTGCCAGGCAGGCACTGTGCTACTGAGTTAAATTCCCAGCCCCTCCTAATTTTTTATTTTATGAAAAAAATAAAACTTCATAAAGAATGAGAGACTAGGGGGCTGGGGATTTAGCTCAGTGGCATAAGCGCCTGCCTTGCAAGCAGGCAGTCGTGAGTTCGATCCCTGGTACTGATAAAAATGAAAAAGACAAAAAAAAAAAAGAATGAGAGACTACCAATAGTTGTTACACTGTGTATCATTATCTTTAAAGTACTCAGGAGCAATTCACTTTCAAATTCTCCCTCATCATCCAGAGTAACTGTCTGTCATCTTTCTCTTCCTCCTTTCTCATCTTCCAATAAATTGTCTTTTAATTAGAAAAAAGTAGTTACTCAGTACAAGACATAAACCAAAAAGATTCTTACCAAAAGCAAACAAATATGATAAAACTTTCACAAACTATATTTTTGGTTTTTTGAGTATATAGCCCAAGCCTCAAACTCTCAGCAGTCTCCTGCTTCAGTCTCCCAGAGTACTAAGATTACAAGTATATACCACCACCTCCAGCTTAGTCCCTAATTTTAAACTGTAGTGTTAGGAATCCTGGGGTATCAAGAAATGTTTGTGGCTATCTGTAACTCTGTTTCAGACTGCCATTTGGGAACCTTTGTTCCCGTGTTATAGAGCTAGGCAAGCAAACAACAGATTCCAGAGTTTCAAATATCTTTTTCTGGTACTATTCTAGCTAGGTGTCTTCTAAAATCTAAAAAGTCTCAAAAAGCCAAAAATCTAGGGAAGAGAGATTTAGCTCAGTGGCAAAGTCTGCCTGGCAAGCATAAAATCCTGAGTTTGATTCCTGGTACCCCTAAAATTAAAATCTGGGTGTTATGGCACACATCTGCAATCTGAGCATTCAGGAGGCTGAGGCAGGAGGATCACTGCAAGTTTAAGGCCATAGTGAAACCCTGTCTCAAAAAATAAAATACAATCTAAAATGCCGAGTCAAGGGTTCTTCCAACTATGGCATGGTTGGATGGTAATTATACTGACAGCCTCTCTGCTGAGCCACCTACTAGGCAAGGTAGCAGAGATAAAGTCACCATTATTGTCCACATCGTTTATTTTAAGATAATATACTGTGGACATAAAAAGAACACAAAGGAAAAATAATTCAGTTGTTATTAAGCATATCTGTCTATCTTGAGCCTTTGGCTCCTACATGTACAGTGCCATCTATTAGGCCTTCAGAAAGGTTCAAAAGGAAAAGGAAGATCTAGGCCGTGGATAAAAGGATATGACAGTGTTGAACAAATGCAAATTTATGTCATTCCAAAAGCTAAGGTAAAGTGATTCAGGAGATGAGTTGTTAGCTGGATTTTATTAAATAATGATTAGCTGGACATTGTGGCATGTGCCTGAAATCCCAACACTTGGAAACCTGGAGCAGAATGATCACTAGGAGTTCAAGTCCAGCCTGGACTAATTAGCCTGACCCTGTCTCAAAAACAAATGGGCTGGGGATATAACTCTGGTGTAGCATTTGCCTGGCAAGCACAAGATCCTGAGTTCAATTCCCAGTCGTCCACCCCCACCAAAAAAACCAAAGCAATGACTTACTAGTAAAGATAATGTGGGATCTCCCTAGATTGTGGGGTTTTGTCTTTTTTTCCCCTAGTACTAGAGATAAACCCAGGATCTCCTGTATGCTAGCCAAACTCTTGTTTTGAGATAAAGTCTCTAAGTTGCACAAGCAGGTCTTAAACTTGCAGTCCTCCTGCCTCCTGCCTATACCCCCAAGTAGTTTGGATTACACCATATACTGCTTTGGATACTTTTAATTTACAAGTTATTGTTTTGGGGGTATCAGTAATTGAACTCACATTTGCCAGGCAGGTGCTGTACCACTGAACTAAATCCCTTGTCCTTTCGCAAGCAATTTGTTACTTGCTTTTTGTTTTTTTGAGACAGAGTCTTACTGTGAGTTCAGGCTGTCCTTGAACTCACATGTACCTCAGACTGGCCCCAAAGCTCATGATGATTCTCCTACCTCAACCTCCCAAGTACTACCATTATAGGCCTCTGGCACACAGTAATTTTTGAAAACTTTATCATTGGAAAGATTAGCTGTTAATACACAAATACAGTAAGAGAAAGTCAGGCATAGTGGTGCACTCCTGTAATCCCAGCACTTGGGAGGCTGAGACAAGAGGATCCTTACAAGTTCAAGACTACCCTGGGCTACAAAGTGAGCCCAAGGTCAGCCTGGACTAAATAGTGACACCCTGTCTCGAAAAGACAAAGAAAAACAATAAGGGATGTCTTCGCCAGAAAAACATGTAGCCTCATGGGGACTCTACTTCTAAAATAAAACAACAGGTATACAAGGTGAATGATTTGTATCTGCTTCTTCTGAGGTTATACCCTGGTGGAGAAGCCACACTTTAAAAAAAAAAAAAAAAAATTACAGTGTAAACACTTGCAGGAGCTGACTACAGAAGATTAGGGACAATTAATAGTAATTGCCAAACATTTTGAGTACTGCTATTTATCAAACCCCATGCTACATGCATCATTTAGATCCTTTTTTGTTTGTTGTTTTTGTCTTTTTCCTTTTTACGGGTACCAGGGATGGAACTCACAACTGCCTGCTTGCAAGGCAGGCACTTATGCCGCTGAGCTAAACCTCTAGCCCCCATTTAGATCCATTTAATGCTCACAATACAATGATGAAGGTATTCCTTCTCTGTGTGTGTAGTGCTGGGGACTTATCCTGGGGATGCTATACCACTGAGCTACATCTCCAGCTCTTTTTTTTTTTTGCTTCTTGGCCTTTTAACTAAGATCACGTGAAAATTTTATTTTTTGAGGTGGCACTTCATTAAGTTCTCCAGATGGTTTTGAACTTTTAATCCTGCTTCAGTCTCCCAAGTGGCTGGGATTATAGGCGTGTGTCACCATGTCTGTCAGGCTGCCTTGTTTTAAATCCTGACTTTGGCAGGGAATGGTGGTGTGTATTATAATCCAGTCTACTCAGAAGGCCAAGGAAGGAAAATGGCAAGTTCAAGGATGGCCTTGGCAATTTATCAAGACCCTGTCTCAGAATAAAAAATACAAAAATGAAAATGGCTAGGGATATAACTCATTGTTAAAGCAGCCCTGGTCAGTCCCCAATACTACCAAAAAATCCTTATATTGCTTTTTATAATTCTGGGCAAATTTCTTAAACTCTCTGCCTTAATTTATTTACTTAGAAAATAAGAATGATGTGGCACCTACCATAGAAGGCTGTGGTGAGTAAGCAAGAGAAGGCTTTCTCCAAGGGCTACTACAGTCTGTAAGATATGGTGCCTGTCATCGAGAGGTTTCTAGTCCACAGGGAGATTTAATAAGGATAGGTAGACACACAGATACAGGGATTCAGTGCTAACGGGGGTAAAGAAAATACTCTGGAAATAGGGTAGGGGTTTCCACTAAAGTTGATGGGGGAAGGACAGGAAATTTCTCCCAATGAGGAGAAGAGTAAGATTTATTCAGGAAAACAGGTTAAATTATGACAAGGGTCTTTCAGATATCCCCGGTTCTTGGATAGGCAAAACAACACTGCTACATTGGATGTACTCCCAAAAATGATACAGGTTTAATGCAATCCCAATCAAAATACCAGTAGCATTTTTCACAGAACTAAAAAAAAACTAAAATGTATATGGAACCAGAAGCAACTATATAAAGAGCAACAAGAGCAAAACAAGGCATCATGATGGCAAATTTCAAGTTATATTACAAAGCTACGTTGAAAAAACAGTATGGGCCTCAGCGTGGTCGCTCACACCTGTAATTCCAACACTTATGAGGCTGAAGCAGGAGGATTACCACAAGTCAGAGTCCAGCCTAAGCTGCATGGTGAGTCAAGGGTGTGTCTCAAAAAACCCCAACAGCGTGGCACTGGCACAAAACCATAGATCAGTGGAACTGAGGATGTAGAAATAGTCCTAGGTACCTTCAGCCATCAGATCTTCCAACAAAGAAGCCAAAGACATATGCTGGACAAAAGATAGCTTCCTTAGGAGATGGTGGTGGGAATACTGTCCATATGCAGGATGAATGCAGACCTGTATCTCTCATCTAACTAAGATCAAAATGGACCAAAGTCCGAGATATAAAAAACAAACAGCCTTTCTAGTAGTGACAACCTCCCTGTGGAAACGCCTCACACAAAAGATCTTCATCCCTTCTCAGAGAAAAAGAAGAAAAAACAAGCAACATTTGGTACAGAGCCCCAATTCCTGCTTTGTGAAGGTGAAGGGCCATACTGCCCAGTGCTAAAATCACTAATCTTCAGCTGTGCACAGACTAGTTTTGTGTGTTGGCTGCTCCACTGTCTTCTGCCAGCTGACAGGAGGAAAAGCAGGGTTCACAGAAGGATGTTCCTTCAGGAAAAAGCAGCACTAACAGTACCCTGAATCAAGGTGACTGAAGCCATCCCATTAAACACATTTTGGATTTAAAAGAAAAAAAAAAAAAACCTGAATCTGCTGAAACATAAAAATAGATAAAACTCTTGATGACAGGCATAAACTTTCTGAACGGAACCCCAGTTGCACAAGTAAAAATGCCAACAATCAACAAATGAGATTATATCAAATTTTAAAGTTTCTAAACTGAACATGATGCTGCATACCTGTAATCCCAGCACTCAAGAGGCTGAGGCAGAAAAATCGCTGAGTTCAAGGGCAATCTTCACTACATGAAGAGACCCTGTTTCAAGCAAAATAAATTTTCTGCACAGAAAGGAAACAACAGTGTGAAGAGCTAGCCTACAGAATGGGAAAAAATTTTTACCAGCTACTACTAAGACAGAGAACTAATACACAGACTTGACTCATGTTAACCCTTTTTACTGCCTCACCCTTTCCTGTTCCTTCCCATCCCAGTTCCTTTCACATCTCCACAAAGTCTATAAAGTCTATCTCCCTGTTTCCTATGGTCTTTTATTCTTTAAATTTTACTTTAAGTTTCTCACACATGAGAAACAAAAAAATTAGATCCTCCAAATTAAGAGATCCCCAAAAAGGCAGTTAAAATGAATAGACACTAGAAAAATACAAATGGCCAATAAGTACATGGAAAAGAAAAATGTTCATCATCTTTGACCATTAGAAAAATGCGAATTAAAAAATCACTGAGATTCCATCTTATTCTAGAAAGAATGTCTGTCATCAAGAACTCAAAAAACCAATGCTGGTGAGTCCTTGGAGTAAATGGAACCCTTCTACATTATTGATGGGAGTGTATATTAGTATAACCACTGTGGAAATCAGCATAAAGATTCCTTAGAAAATTAAAAGTCAGAAATTCTATTTGATTGAACTAATTCCCCTCAAGGTAACTTTCCAAAAGTTAAAGACACATTGATGCCAGGGATATAGCTCAGTGGCACCAGTGCCTGCCTGGCAAGGTCCTGAGTTTGATTCCTGGTACTGAAAATAAAATGACACATTGAGGAGACTGTGTTCTCTCTTGCAGGATGGCCCACCCTCATGCTGTAGGAGGTACTTCTTTTCCTTTTACTTGTTCCAATATTTTCCTATCTTTAATAAAATTTTTCTACCATTAATAAAGTGATACATTGAGCTGGCCATAGTGCATGTCTATAATCATACCACTTGGGAGGCTGAGGCAAAAGATCACTGTGAGTTTGAGACCAACCTGGATTACACAACTCAATGCCAGCCTGAATTAAAATAGCAAAACCCCATCTCAAATTGCCCCCCAAAGTAAAGTGATACATGTATATCCATGCTTATAGCAACACAGTTCATAATAGCTAAACTTCAAAACAGCCTTTATGCCTATCAACTGATGAATGGATAAGGAAAATAGGGGATATAAAGTATTACTTTGCCATAAAAGTAAATTCAAGTCATTTATAGGAAAGTGGATGTACTTTAAGACCATAATGCTGCCAGCTGTGGTGGCTCACGTCTGTAATCCCAGCACTTGGGAGGCTGAGGCAGGAGGATTGTTGCCAGTTCAAGACCAGCGTGGGCCACAAAGTGAGCTCAAGGCCAGCCTGAACTGCATAGTGAGACAGTCTCAAAAAGGAAAAAAATATAATGCTGAGTGAAATAATCAGATAAGGTTAAATATCAGATGTTTTTTGTATATGATAAAGTATAACTTAAACATTGAAAACATAGATGGTAGTATACTTTGTGGAAAGGAAATTGGGACAGGAGGAAACAGGAGAGAGGAGGGAAAGTAAAAGAGTATTGGATTAATGTGTATATCCCTGTCCCCCATGGTGAATATATTCTGTGCTGTGCACTGTGCTATAAGAAGGTGAAGGAGAAAAAACAAATTTTTTTTTTGTCTTTTTCTTTTTTATCAGTACTGGGGATTGAACTCATAACCACACGCTTGCAAGGCAGGTGCTTATGCTGCTGAGCTAAATCCCCAGCCCCAAGAAACAAATTTTTCAAAAGAAAAGGCTATTGCTGAGTCTGCTGGCACACATTTGTAATCCCAGCACTGGGTGGGTTGAGGCAGGAGGATCAACAATGTGAGTTCAAGACCAGTGTAGGCTACACAGTAAGTTCAACGTCAGCCTAAACTACACAGTGAGACCCTGTTACCAAAAAAAAAAAAAAAAAAGTAAGACAATGAGTATAAACAGGTTATGGAAAATTTTCAAAGGTGTTGCTAGGTATTGTAGCACACCACTATAATCCTAGCACTGAGGAAGCTGAGGTAGATGGGTCACTGAGTACAAGGTCAGCCTGAGTTACAAAGTGAGTTCAAGGCCAGCCTAAGCTGCACAACAAGGACCCTGTCTCCTTGTCTCAAAAAAAAAAAAAAAAAAAGCAGCAATAAAAAATAACCTCTTTGTCCAGTATGGAGCTGCACACCTGTAATTCCAGCACTCAGAAGACTGAAGAAGATAGCTCACCCCAAGTTCAAAGCTAGCCTAAACTACACAGTGGGACCTTGTCTCAAGATGATGATGATGATGATGATGATGATAATGATGATGATGATAATCTTGGGCCGGGGGTTTAGCTCAGCTGCATAAGTGCCTGCCTGGCAATCTTAAAATCATGAGTTCAATCCCTGGTACAAAAAAAAAAAAAAGAAAAGAAAAAAAAAAAAAAAGATAATCTTGGGCAAGGATTTAGCTCCTTAGCATAAGCACCTGCCTTGCAAGGGTGAGGTCATGAGTCTGATCCTTGGTACCAAAAGGAAAAAAATAATAATGACAATCTTTCTGACTGTACTATGAGGAAAACATTGGAGAGGCTAAAATATGTACTAGTGGGGCTAGTAATGAGATGAAAAAGTTGAGGGGCTGTAGGTAGTATGAGGAGGAAAAATCCAGTTTGGGGCATAATAAGTTTGAAGTAATAACAAAACACCTGTTATGGCTTATGTCTAGATGTCCCCAAAGCCTCATAGAGTCATAGGTGGGGCTTTTAGGAAGTGGCTGGATCTAGTGTGTGTGATTCAATGCTAGCGGTAAGAGTGGACCACCCAGGGTGTAAGTGCTACCGGCTAAAGTTTTGTGAACTGGATGGAACACGAGGGGCAGAAAGAGGACTCTGCTTGCTGCTGCTTCTCTATTTTGCTTCTTTGTAGCCTTCCGCCTACCATGAACTGTTTCTCCCTGTGATGTCCCTCTGCCATGCCACTCTGCCTTGGAGGCAGCTGACTATGGACCACAAACTCAGGGAACTGTGAGCCCAACAAACCTTTCCTACTTTAATTTTGAGTGTTGAGTATTTTGTCTTAGCAACAAGAAAAGTAACCAATGGGGCTGGGGATTTAGCTCAACGGCATAAGCACCTGCCTTGCAAGCAGGCGGTCATGAGTTCAATCCCCAGTACCAATAAAAAAACAAAAGAAAAGTAACCAAGACAACATCTAAGTAGAAAATTCTATACTGTGATGCTGTCTGCCGTGCCTGTTATCCCATCTACTTGGAAGGCTAAGGAAGGAGGATTGCAAGTTTGAGGCCAGTTTGGGCCAGTCCAGGCAACCCTTCTCATTCATAAATAAGTAAGCAAATAAGTAATTAAATAAATAAAGGGGAGCTGAGAATGTAACTCAGAGCTCCCTGAGTTCTACTAAACTGTTCAGTGAAAACACATAGAAAGACTGGAGTTCTAACCTTAAATGAAGCTAACATTTTAGTAGAAAATACAGAGGGGGAAAAACAAAATAGAAAGATTTGGGGCCCAAAGACAAGAGTTAAATGGAAAAGCTAGAATTCTATGCCATAAAGAATGATAAAGTGGAAACTTTTGTAGGTAAATGGATACAATTTGAGACTATATTCACAAGTGAGATAAATCAGCATGCATGAATAAACATCCTATTGTTTCACTAGTGTGCAAAGCTGAAAGAAACAATGTATGTATATATGCAAGTAAAGGTATATACATATGTATCCAAAAATAATTAAGGTAGTTATCCTACTGATTTCTCCGAGTTCACTGAAGAGAAAGATTTGTGCTGGTACTGTTGGGACAATTGAATGCAGATGTGCCCTGGGTGAATGACTTGGGGATGATAATGTGCAATGTATGTACCATTGTTGTCTCCTGACAGATGTGTTTTGAAATTTTGGGGTTTTTTTTTTTCATTTTAAAATAAAATGGATTTTTTAAAAATTCTGTGCCATGGGGCTGGGAATTTAGCTCAGCAGCATAAGCACCTGCCTTGCAAGCAGGCAGTCGTGAGTTTGATCCCCGGTACTGATAAAAAGGAAAAAGGACAAAAAAAAAAAAATTCTATGCCAAGCATAGTGGTGCATGCCTATAATCCCATAATGTGAGAGGCTGAGGCAGGAGCACTGCCATGAGTTTAAGTCCAACCTAGTCTACATAGTTAAGTTTAAGGCCAGTCTGAGTCGCATAACAAAACCCCGGAAACTAAATGAGGTAAAGAAGGAAATCATCTCAATCTATGTAATAAAATATGTCCAAAAATGCAGGAAAGAATTGTGCCCACACTGGGTGTGGTAGCACATGCCTGTAATTCCAGCATTCTGGAGAGGCTGAGACAGGAGGATCGCTTCAAATTCCAATTCCAAGCCAACCTTGGCTACATAGTGAGTTCAAAGTCAGGCTGAGCTACAAAGTGAGACCTTGTCTCAGAGAGAGAGAGAGGGAGGGAGGGACGGAGAGAAGGAGGGAGAGGGAGGGAGAGGGACAGGGAGAGGAAGAGAGATACCCAAATAGTAACTTTGTTCTGAGTATGGTTTACAGTATTTATGTATATGTTTACTTTATGAGTTTCTCAAAGTTTGGGGCAGGTACTAACTGGATAAGAGGTAATTTCAACTCTGAAAACAATAAAATGCCAAAATGTAAAAAGTAAGTATCCATTTGATTTGGCAATTGGTAACTTTTTTAGTATATGTGCTGCCCAAAGGAAGCACAATCAGAAACATTTTTGAGACAAATTGCAATAGATTAGTAGAAGTAGAATCCAGCTTGTAGAATTGAAGGATGTGGGAAGGGTTTTCATGTTATGATAAATGCTTTATGCATTTATCTACTGAGTGAAAGAATAACTAAAAGTTAAAGCTAACTAGAAAATGATAATCAGAAAGCAGCGCTCTGTTGTGCATTTGTTTTTGCATACTGGGGACTAAACCCAAAGTGTTGCACTGAGCTATGGCTCCAGGTATCTTTTTATTTTGAGTCAGGGTCTACATACCATTCCCAGGTTGTACTTGATCTTGAGATCCTTCTGCCTCAGCCTCCTAGAGTGCTGGGATGACCATCCCCAGCTAAAAGCAGAGTTCTGAAGAGAAAGGAAAGTGTGGAAACAAGCATGATGAATGTGGTTCCGTCACACAGAAGTCCAGTTCAGCACACATTTGGTAAGCACTTACTGGGTGCCAGCTTCAGGACTAGGCGCTGGGTTGGTCTGGCTAGGAACCCAAGTCTGCAGGTGGAGGCTGTATGCCTCGTACTGCTTGAGAATTCAGTTGAACTCCCAGAGTTAGTGATTGGGACACAGGTATCCATGGGATCCCTGTCTGACAGCTTCAGTGCTCCCTGTAAAGCAGGGTATTAAGTTACTGGGTTGAGTTAAGAAATGGGAGTTAGGCAGGGTACTTGGTAAACTAGTTTTAACTTTTTGAGCTTATTTATGGATTAGTAACTCATTCTTACAGTGGTATGTTACAATATATCAGTAAAATAGTTAATGTTGAATTAGTGAGGGGCTGGGGATTTAGCTCAGAGACATAAGCCCCTGCCTTGCAAGTGTGCGGTTGTGAGTTCAATCTCTGGTACCAATGGGGAAAAAAAAAAAAAAAAGAAGAATTAGTGAGGCAAGATGAGTTATCCTGGAAAACTTCCAGTTTACTTAGAAAAATACCATGTAGCTGGATGGTGCTGCCTGTAATCCCAGCAATTAGGAGGCTGAGGCATCAGGTTCATTACAAATTCAAGATCAGTTTGAGCTACAAAGTGAGCTCAAGTGCAGCCTAAACTGTATAGCAAGTTCAAAAAGAAAAGAATTATGTACGTTCAGATGTGTGGTATGTTAGATGTTAGGTATTTCATGTTGGTTAGGTATTTTATATTGTTATATTCCCCAAAAATAAGATAAAATAAATTCCCTTGCATTCTTAGGTGTTCTCATTTGTTTTTTATTACAGGCATGGTGGCTTATGCTTATAATCTTCATATTTGAGAGGCTGAAACAAAGATTATGAGTTAAAGACTGGGTGCATGAGACGCTGTCTTAAAAAACAGATTGTTGAAAGAAAAACAAACAAACAAAAAACCCTAGGGGCTGAGGATTTAGCTCAGTGGCATAAGCACCTGCCTTGCAAGCAAGTGGTCGTGAATTCAATCCCCGGTACCAACAACAACAACAAAAAAAAACCAAAAAACCAAAAAAAAAAAAACAAAAACAAAAAAAAACAGATTGTTAAAATTAATTTTCCTGTATAGAGTAGGTATATCAAGTTTTTTTTTTTTTTTTTTGGTTTTTTTCTTTTTTATTGGTACCAGGGATCAAACTCACGACTGCCTGCTTGCGAGGCAGGTGCTTATGTCGCTGAGCTAAATCCCCAGCCCCAAGTTGTTATATTTTTAAAGATCTTTAAAACCTTTTGAGATAGTAAATGGTTAGAAGTATTAGACTGCAAAAAACTAGAAAACCTGAAAAAAAGTATTCAGATTACATAACATTTTTGTGATTATGAAATAGCCTTATAGAAATGAAAAAAAAAAGTAACTGTAGAAGAGGAAATGAAAGGGAGGGTAATGGAAGAGAGAACTTACCAAAACACTCATTAAAAGGGTTAGGGAGAAGATTGGAAACCGTCAAGGTGTAATGGTACCAGACCACATATTTGCGCTCTTTTGTCTGGCAGCACTCAGCTCCTAGTTATGTGAACAGAGAAGATTGTTTCTTTTTTGAGACAAGGTCTCTCTAGGTAGTTCAGGCTGGCCTTGAACTCATGGCTGTCCTCCCGCCTCAGTCTCCCAAGATCTGAGTTTACAGGCATGCACCACCACACCTGGCCAGAGAAGACATCACTGTGTAAATCTTAGGTCCTGATTTGTAGACACATAAATGGCCTGGCCGGAAGCACAGGTGAGAGATGGTTTAAGGAAGCCTTATTCCTTACTAACCTTATTCCAGTTAGACAAGGAAGCAGGCAAAGGGGAAGAGTGAACTGCTAATTGTGGTGCGCCTGCCAAGGAAGCAGGAGGTCCTGAGCTGATTCCCAGTGCCCTTCACACACACACACAAAACCAATTGTATTGGCTGGGTGTGGTGGCACACGCCAGACTGAGGCAGAAGGATGGAGTTCAACGGTCCAGACTGATGCTGCAGAGCCGGGAATCTCAATTTTCTGTACTTTCTAATCTAAGAGGAAAAGTAAACCTTTAGATTAAAGAAAAAAAAAAAAAAGCGATGTCCTGAAGAAATGTGTGGAGGGTATCCTCTAACAAGAACACAGGACAGAAGTGGAGCAAAGTGTCAGAGAAGTTGGAGGAGCCAGAATGAAAGTAGAGGTAAGTAGGAGAGTTCTGGGGCTGGGGATTTAGCTCAGCAGCATAAGCTCCTGCTTTGCAAGCAGGCAGTCGTGAATTCGATCCCTGGTACCGAAAAAGACAAAAAAAAAAAAAGTAGGAGAGTTCTGTGTTTGGGGCAGAGTCCAAATATCACAGAGATGTGAATTAACTGCAGTGAGTCAGCCATAAGTTTCTTGACTTTGGTTTAAAACTTACCTCCCTTGCTGAGCATGGTGGCACCTGCCTGTGATCCCAGCACTTGGGAGGCTGAGGCAGCAGATCACTGTGAGTTTGAGGTCATCCTGGGCTACATAGTGAATTCAAGGCTGATCTAAATTATGTGGCAATACCCTGTCTCAAAAAATAAACAGTAAGTAAAAGTTGTCTTCTTTTAACCCAGTGTCATGGGATTACATCTATAATCCCAGTGCTCTGGGAGGCTGATGCAGAATAATTGTATACTAGGGGCTGGGGATTTAGCTCAGCGGCATAAGCGCCTGCCTTGGAAGCAGGCAGTCATGAGTTTGATTCCCGGTACTGATAAAAAGGAAAAAGACAAATAATAATAATAATTGTATACTGCAGGCCAGTCTGAGCAGTTTAGTAAGACCTTGTCTCAAAAATTTACTTTTTTTTTGGTCTGTAAGTTGTCTCTAAAGGCTAGGTATGTAGGTCAACACGAAGGCCCTGATTTATCCCCCAGTTCCACACACCATAAATTTAAAAATTTACTACAGAGACAGAAACAGAGAAGAAAAACAAAAATGATACTTTGAGCAATAGCCAAGAACAGTGGCCTGAGCCTGAATCCCAGCTGCAGTAATTAGGCAACTGAGGCAGAAAGACTGAAATCTCGAGCCTGGGCATAGCGAGACCTTGTCTCAAAATTTAAAAAAAAAATTTTTTTTTTGTCTTTTTCCTTTTTATCGGTACCAGGGATCAAACTCACGACTGCCTGCTTGTAAGGCAGGCGCTTATGCCGCTGAGCTAAATCCCCAGCCCCTAAAATAAAAAAAAATTTAAAAGGGTCTAAGGATGTGATTCAGCACTAGTGTGCTTGCCTCGTATGTGGAAGGCCCTGGGTTTAACCGCAGTACCACCAAAAGAAATGAAAAGGTACTGAGTTCTGGTGCTAACGAGGCATTCGGGATGCCTGGGCTCTGTATACTCATTGTTATAAACAGTGAAGCCAAAGCTAAGAGATGATGCCTCTTTACATGGTTGCACAGCCTCTTCCAAGTAGCTTTTCCCATATCCCAGACCCTCCTCTCTTGAAGCAGACTTCAAAGCAACTATAGACTCCAGCTTCCATTATTTTTGTTAGAAGTAAACTACCTACTTGCTTTGGAAGCTGAGAGAACTTCCTTGGAGCCTAGAGAAATAAGTAGCCACATGTGGTGGCCTTGAAATGCAGGACTTCTGCTGGGGTTCCTGTGGTGGGCTGAGAAGAGGCCTCCTATGGCATCAGCACCTCCAAACTCAGGCCTTCTCAACTTTGGACTAGTAGTGTTGGAAGCCAGATAATCCTTTGTTGTGAAGGCTGTCCTGTGCATGCTATGGTGTTTCATAGCATTTCTGTCCTCCACCCATGAGCTGCTTAGCTGAGGCAATCAGAAAAGTCCCAGATGTTGCCAAATGTTCCTGGTTGAGGACCCCGTGCTGACTTCCAAGAGAGGCTGCTGTAAACTGAGGCCTGGATTCCCCTACTCCTCCAGCAATGCCAGTCCTTGCTCCTGCATGCTTCTGCCTGGCTTCTCTTTGCCTTTTCCTCTGGGGCTACTGGGTTTTCATCCTCCAGCCCCTCTCTACCTTCAGTGGCCCCGAAAGTGGCACCTGGGTGAAAATGGGAAGCAAAAGCTTCCACCCTTCCTCTCTTGCACCAAGGGGATCCCCCAATTGCATAGGAATTTACATATTTAGTAAAAATAAAATGTATGCAGGACTTAACTCTTAACCATGGCTGCTATGAGTGAAGATCAGGGCCTGAAGGCCTTGCTACGCTTGGGTCCAGTTCAGTGTTAGAATATTGCCCGGCATTTGTGAGGCCCTGAGTTCAGTTCCCAGCACTGCAAAGAAAAACACAACACAACATAGCAAAAGCCCTTTCCTACCCTGAGGGTTTGTGGGGTGGTGAACAGATGAGGGCATGCCCAGAAAACCTGGATTTTCTCAGGGTTTCTCCTTGACTCAGAGGTCCCACCTACTTTCCCAGCATACCCTTGTCCTCACCAGTGACTACATTTAGACACTGTTAGCCATGTTACAATCCCCAGTGCCCCCCCCCAGTGATAAAAGGAATGGGCTAGGGCTATAACTCAGATTTAGAAAATCCTTGGGTTTAGTCATCAGTACAAAGCCAAAAAAAACCAAACAAAAGTACTGCAAAACAGAAACAGATAGTTGCTGTGGAGATTTTTTCAAATATTTATCTAGAACATGGCCCAGACTAAGCAGTAGGGATAGATAGAAATTCTTCTTAGGACTTGCATCTGTTTCCTCTCCTATTCTCCTTCCGTTTTTAAGTCTTTTACTCCTACTCCCAGATACCTCTTCCCACTCACCAGAACTTTTCCCTTTTTTCCACCAACATTTCTCTTAAATATCTCCTTTATCAGGGCTATGGAGATAGCTCAGTGGTAGAACACTTGTCTTGCATGTGCAGGATCCTGGGCTGTATCCCCAGTACCACAACAACTAAAACAAAACAAACTCCTTTACCTCAGAAAGTCATAGTTAAAAAATTGAATTTTTTTAATTTTTTGAGTGTTGTCACTTCTGTAATATGACTAATATGAGATGACCATATAAACCATATATGGGCATTGTCAGAATTCAAATTGAAATTTTTTTTTTTTTTTTTTTTTGGTTTGTTTGGGTTTGTTTTTTAGGACAGGGTCTTGGTATGTAAAGTTGCTCTTGAACTCAGTATGTAGTTCAGGCTAGCTAACTCACAGTGATCCTCCTGACTCAACCTCCCAAAAGCTGAGATTATATGCATACACCACCAGGCCCAGTTTAAATTAGATTTATGAAAAGAATTTTGTATCATGGCTGGAAAAGTTGATGCTCAATAATTGGAACTTGTTCTTTTGCTGCAATAAAATCCTGTTTTAGGGTACAAGGAAAGCAACTATGAGTGCCTTTGGAAATCCTGAGCTTATAATTCCTTTCTAATAGTAAGAAAGGGGTATCAGTGGAAGAGCAGAATTGCAGGGCTTGGGGTCTTGCTTTATTTTGTCTTTATTTTACTTAACTAAAAAGCTGTTGTAGAGAAAAAATTCTAGACAATGGATCTCTCTTATCTTTCTCTGCTATTTGAAATGAAAGCTACAGAGAACAAAAGACCTAATACACAAAATCATCCTTGCTGGATAAATGGAACAGAATAAAAAGGAGAATGCAAGGAGTGGTGGCCCATAGCTGTAAGCCCAACATTTGAGAGGATGAGGCAGGAGTATTGCCTGGAGTTTGAGGCCAAACTGGGCACACACTGAGTTCAAGGCAAGCCTGAGCTACATAAGGAGTCTCTGTCTCAAAACACAAACAACAGCAAAAATTCTGGGGTTTTGGCTCCTTCCCCACCTTCACCCCAGATTGAACCCAGGACCTTTGCACTGAGCCACATCTCCAATATGCCCAGCCCTTTTTTGTCTTTTTATTTTAAGACAGGATCTCACCAAGTCACTAAATTGCCCAGGACTGCCTCAAACATGTAGTTCTTCTGCCTCAGCCTCCTAGAATGCTGGGTTTACAAGGATGCACATAAGACCTTTGGTTTTTGTTATCCTCAATCAGACCCTATTCAAAATTCCTTTTCTTTCTTTCATTCATTCTTTCTTTTTGGAGCCATAGTCTCATTATGTACTCCAAGCTGGTCTGGAACTCACAATCCTCCTCCTTTAGTCTCCCAAGTGCTAGAATTTTAGGGGTATGCCACTACGCCCAGTTTGTCTTGCATTGTATAACCTCAGTAGAAGGGAGATGATTCAACTCCTGGAGATAATTAAGATTTTCTCTTTAATGTGTATTCAGGGGAGGCATATTTCTGCTGTAGGCCTCAGCTCCTCCTGACACACCAAGGAAGAAGAAAGCAGAAAACATCTACCTTGCATTCCACCTGTTATTTTTCTGTGAATTACATATTACTGTCCCCCACCCACGCACACCTCCGTCCTGGGGATTAAGCCACAGGCCTTCATGCTGAGCTATATGCTCAGCCCTTTTATTTCTTTATAGTTGTTCAGGCTGATCTTGAACTCAGATCTTCCTCAACTTTCCAGAGTGCTGATATTATAAGTGTGTGCCATCACATTCAGTTTCTATCCTATTTTCATAGATTAAAAAAAAAAAAGTAGCTGGCTGTGATGGTGCGTGCCTGTAGTACCAGCTCTGGGGTGAAAGGTTGTGAGTTTAAGGCCAGCCTGAGCTACATAGGGAGCTGGAAACTTGCATAGATTACATAGCAAGATATTGTATCAAAAATTAAAAATAAAAATGAAGCTGGGAGCTGGAGTGGTGGCCTACAACTGTAATCCCAGCACTCTTGGAGTACTGAAGCAGGAGAACCCCAAATTCCACCCTGGCCTGGGCAATTTAGCAAGACCCTATCAAAAAATAAAAGATGACCTCAGTGGGAAAGACCTGGGTTCAGTCCCTAGTACTACCAAAAAACAAAAGCAAAAATAGATTTGTCCGAAAAAAGACTGGCAGGATGAATACTAAACTAAAACTTCAGAGCAGTTTGGGGAGTGGGATTAGAGGTAGCAATGAAAAGGACTTTTGTCTCATCCAGACTGTTTTGCCTTTTCACAAGAAATAATGGTAATGTATTAATTGTATAATTAAATCAAATTTCAAATTAAAATATGATTTTTATAAAAATTTATGAATGGTGCATGCCTGTAATCCCAGCACACAGGAGGCTGAGGCACAAGGATCACTGTGTATGTGAGGCCACCCTGGGGTACATAACTGAGGTCAGAGCCAGTCTGGACTTCACTGTGAAACCCTGTCTCAAAAAAAAATTAATGAAGCTCAGAAAAGATAATTTATCTAAGATAACTTGGGTAATAACAGACTCTAAACCCATGACTCTTCAAACCACAGTGTCCACCATTATAAGAACCAGTTCTGAGCCCCAGGGAGTCCTATATATTCTGCTCATAGGCAATGGGTTTCTTTTTTTTTTTTTCTTTCTCCAAATCCATTTTATTCAAGGAAAGAAAGAGAGAAAGAAAGACGGACAGACAGACAGACAGAAAGAAAGAAAGAAAGAAAGAAAGAGAGAAAGAGAGAAAGAAAGAACTACAACAGAATTTTAAAACACATCAACAATGGTACATACATTGCACATTGCCATCATCAAATCATTCACCCAGAGCATAAGACAATTGGACCTTCAATTGTCCCAACAGTACCAGCACAAATCTTTCTCTTCAGTGAACTCAGAGAAATCAGTGCTAATGCTATCTTAACTATTTTTATGTATACATACATAAACATACACATCTTTTCTTTCAGCTTCTTAAACTAAGGAAACAATGTGATGTTTACACGTGTATCTTGTTTCACTAGTGAGTATGTTCTCAAGTTGCATCCATTTACCTATAAGTGTCCAGTTTATCCTTTTTATGGCTGAGTAGTATTCCATTTATAAAAATACCACATATTTTTTATGCATACCTCAGTTGATGGGCATTTAGATTGTTTCTAAGATCTGGCTTTTATAAACTGTGCTGCTATAAACATGGGTGCATTTATATCACCGTGATATGATTTTTTTTGTGTGTGGAACCAGGGATCGAACTCATGACCTTGTGCTTACCAAGCAGGCTCTTATACTGCTGAGCCAAATCCCCAGCCCCGATGTTTTTAATTTTAGGGGGAAGATACCCAGAAGAACAGCTTAGTTGAATGGGACCTATAGTTTTTTGAGGAATCTCCTCACTGATTTTCACAGTGGTTGCACCAGTCTGCATTCCCACCAACAGTGGAGAAGTCTTCCTTTTTCCTCACAGCCCCTCCAGCATTTGTTATTGGTTGATTTCTTTTCTTTTTTTTTTTAAATGTTATTTAAGGAGAAAAAGAAAAAAAAACAGACAAAGGGTACAAGTAATACAAAATTTAAAAAATAAACAGTAAGAAATCACTAGCTAATAGATTACATATTCTCAGAAATAGTTGTTCAAGTTACAAAATTAAAGCATATAAAGTGGACTTTCAAACAGTGAGAGTGCAAACAGTTTTGTTCAATGATCCAAAAAAACTCAGTAATATGGTTATCTGTCTTACATACTCAAACATATATGCAGTTATAACTTTTAGAGCACCTTCTTTTCTTTTCTTTTGTACAATGACAATTACACATTTTGGGTTTTATTACTCCCACAGTTCTTATTACTTTTTTTGAAGAGAGTAAAACCAAATGTGACATATCAGAACAGAGTCAAATCAAAAGGATGGACATAATAGATAATGTAAAAACAAAATACAAGGTGATCAACAATGGTTACCATACTGCCTCTTGCTATCTTAAGAAGAATTGCCTATATCATCAGTTATAATAAAATTGAACAAAACAGTAGAGAATACAACCAAAACATTGGAGACTTTACAGGACTTTAAAAGAAGATAATAGTCATATTGGTTGATTTCTTGATATTAGCCATGCTTTCCAGGTGAGGAAGAATCTCAGTGTTGTTTTAATTAGGCAGTGGGTTTCTTTCTGTGGCTCTAGATGTGGAGTGGCTTTTTTTTTTTTTTTTTTTTTTTTTTCCTTTTTTGAGACAAGGTCTCACTATACAGTTCAGGCTGACCTTGAACTCACTTTATAACACAGGCTGGTCTCAAACTCACAACAATCTTCCTGCTTCCACCTCTTGAGTGCTGGGATTACAGGCATAAAACACCATGCCCAGTTTGGAGTAACTTTTATTACTAAGGGAAAGCATGGCCAGGCCCTGTCGTGACTGCTATATGATGTGGCCTGTGGTGAGAATACAGCAGACTTCAAATAAAGAATGGGGAAGAATGCAAAAGATCATTGATGAGGGGATTTACGTTTCATGTGTGGACTTTTAAACTGGCTATTTCAACTGGGGCGCCGAAATTTAATAGAAATTCCAAAGGAAACATCAAATAGAAATGAAAAAATGTAATAGAAATTACCAAGGATCAGTTCTATAATTTTTGAAACCTCTCATCCATTCAAGAATATAAAAAGTGGGCTGGGGAGTTAGCTCAGCAGCACAAAGGCCTGCCTAGGAAGCACAAGGTTGTGGGTTTGATCCTGGTTACCCCCCCCAAAAAAATATATATATATATATATTGAAGACAGCTCTTATAAACGCTTTCTTTGGAGAAAGAACTGCTACTGTGCTGGAGGCTGGGGCTCCCACCCCAAGGAGGCCTGGAGAGAGGCCACTGCTTGTTGCTTGTCACAGGCAGGGAGTGGTCATTAGACTGCAGTGACTCACAGCAGGGGAATCTCAAGGCAGAGGTTGATTTACCCAGAGCCTGAGGTAATAGCAGACAGTCACAGCCTGGCGGTGACTGCCACAAGAGGTTCAATATACGTGAATCACAGGGACCACAGATGAGCCAGTGTGGATCCTGCTTAAGAGAATGTCCTAGATCTGGGTATATATTGGTCTCCAAAACCATTGTCATTATTATACATCTGAAATATTTGGAAGTGTATTAGTTCTTTCTGCAAACAGCTCTATCCTTTCCAGGAAAAGGAACCCTGGAAAACGAAAGGGGGGCACACTTCAGGGAAGGTGCCAGTTGCCACTAGAAAGGCTCAGCAGGGAAGCCTTTGCTGGAGGCATACAAGGCCCAGGAGACGCTTAGTTTGCACCATTAGCCAGGCCAAGATAGTTTGTTTGAAGGCACTAAAAACATTCTTCTCTTTTTGTCAGGCATGGTGTGCATATCTGTAATCCCAGCACTCCAGAGGCTGAGGCAGGAGGATAACACTGAGTTCAAGGCTACTTGGGCTATAATAGTAAGCACAAGGCCAGCCTAAACTACACAGCAAGATACTGTCTCAAAACAGCAACAACAGAAAATAAGACCTAAGTGTTTATTAATATATTTCTTAATTAAGAGTTGGTTTTGGAGGGGCGTTCAGCGGCCTAAGTGCCTGCCTTGCAAGCAGGCAGTCCTGAGTTCGATCCCTGGTACTGATAAAAAGAAAAAAAAAGAGTTGGTTTTGGATTGGGTATGTAGCTCAGTGGTGGAATGATTGCTTAGCATATATTAGGTCCTGGGTTCGATCCTTAGCACCATCACCAAAAGAAAGTTATGTTTTGCTACTTGAAGTGATTGCAAAGAATATTAGCTAAAAGTGATAGAAAGTTAGGATTGTGCCAAGCGTGGTAGAACACAGCCATAATGCCAGCTACTCAGGACACTGAGTAGGGAAGATCAAGGCCAGCCTGGCCAACATAGTGAGACCACATCTCACATAGTGAGACAAAAATAAATACGTAAAATGGAAAGTATGCCAGAGTTTTCATAGGAGTCTAAGGAAATCTTCTCCCACCAAAATAAATTTTGCACAGATGAGAAGACAAAATTAAACTATTTTATTGCATTTTTATTTTAGTTTAGTTTAGTTTTACTTTATTTTTGGTGGTTAGGAGGGTTGAGACAGGATCTCACAATGTATTCCAGCCTGGCATTAAACTCACTATGTAACGTAGGCTGGACTTGAACTCATAGCAGGCCTCCTGCTTTAGCCTCCTGAGTGGTGGGATTACAGGCAGACTTAAAATTTGATGTTTTATTACATCTGTTTAGTCAGTATTTGGTAAGCATTCTAGTTAGTCATTTCAGAATTGTCTAAGCCATTTAATTGGTACTTAAGGAATTAAAACTATTTTCTGTTTGTATTATGCTGCAGTATCTTTTGGTTAATTTCTTCTCCAAAATAAAACAACTTTGGAAACAGGCATTTTAAGGAATTTATGGATGGCAAATCTGGCTGAGACCTAGGAAATTTTTTCTTTTTGAACTAGCAAATTGTAAATAGACTTACAGATAGTTGGAACCTTGAAGAGAAGACCATCTAGTTCCAGATAATAGCTTCCCTGTGCCTTTTTTTGTTTGTTTTTGGAGACAGGGATTCAGAGTTCAGGCTGGTTTTGAACTATGTAGCCCTGGCTTACCTTGAACTCCCGGTGATGCTCCTGCCTCAGCCTCCCACCTGCCAGCACACCTGGCTTCAGTGACTTTTCTGTGGCATGTATATAAGTGATCATTTAGTCTCTTCTTGAAAAATGTAAGTGTATAAAAGTACTACTGTCAAAAAAATGTACTACTGTCTTCATTAGAAGGAGCACTTTTTTCCACATCTCATTTCACTAAACAATCTCCCTTCAGCCTCCCTCCACACAGTGTGGACTCCTGGCATCACCATGGCTGCACACTGGATAGGCCGGGAAGCATCTGGGTGCCTCCCTAACCTGGATCCTGACATGGCCTAAGCAGGACTAGTAGAATATGTCATCCCCTGCTCCACTGCAGACAGTGCTGTAAGACAACCCACAGAACCTCTGGAGTCTCGATGCCCACTTCATCATACTATTGACTCATTGTCAACAAGTAGAAATCCACAGATGCTGAGCACAGTGGCGCATACCTGTGATCCCAGCTATTCAAGGAAACTAAGGCTGGACAAGTTGGAGGCCAACCACTTTACCAAAATCCTTTTTTTATTTTTTATTTTCATTATTATTTATTTATTTATTTTGGTACCAGAGATTGAACTCGCAACCTCACACTTGCCAGGCAGATACTTGTGCTGCTGAGCTGTATCCCCGGCCCCTAATTTTTTTTTTTTTTTAAAGACAGGATCTTGCTATGTAATTCAGGCTGACCTTGAGCTGACTATGTAGCCCAGGCTGGCCTTGAACTGTCTTTGATTCTCCTGCCTCAGCCTCTTGAGTGCTGAGATTATAGATGTGCATCTCCCTGCCTGACTAACAAAACCCTTATTAAAAAAAAAAAAGCGGCTAGGGAAAGTAGTTCAGTGGTAGAACACACACACACACACACACATTATTTAGTGAGGTACAGTTGTTTTGATTTCATAATAGTGTGAATGCATTTACTTCATAAAACATGTAATAGAAACAAAAATCATTCAAAAAAGCAACAGTTGGGGGCTGGGGATTTAGCTCAGCGGCATAAGCACCTGCCTTGCAAACAGGCAGTCATGAGTTCAATCCCTGGTACCGATAAAAAGGAAAAAGACAAAAAAAAAAAAAAAAAAAAAAAAAGCAACAGTTGCCAAGTATGTGGCCTATAACTGCAATACTAATATGTGGGAGGCTGAGGTAAGAGGATCACTGTAAGTCTAAGGCCAGTGTGAACTACATAATGAGACACTGCCTTAAATTAACAAAAACTACAGCCAGAGGTGGTGGCACACACCTGTAATCCCAGCACTCTGGGGGCTTAAGCAGGAGAATCACCTTGAGTTTGAGGCCAGCCTAGGCTACAAAGTGAGTTCAAGGTCAGCTGAACTACATAGTGAAACCCTGTCTCAACAAGACAAAAAATAAAAGTGAAAACTACAGCTGAGTATGTAGTTCTATAACAGAGTGTTTGCCTAGAATGTGCAAGGCCCTGGGTTCAATTCCAACACATCCTCCCCTCAAAAACAAACAGAAAAACTATAGATTAAGGCCAAAATTTTTGCTATTTCTATTGTCTATTCCAAATTATTCTTTCCTTCCAAAAATGAAGTTCCATTTGGTGTATATGCCCTTCCAGACTGCTTTTTTAAATTAAGTATATTGGTATATCTGAGGTATACATAATGCTCACATTCATCATAGGGAATCTGTACCTATACATAATATATCTTGATTCTTTTTTTCCCATTCTCCTCCCCTCCCTTCAACCCTTCTTCCCTCCCTTCCTTATTACAAAAGCTTTATTTCCATTTTATCCTTCTTTTTTTGTTTTTTGTTGTTGTTGTTTTGGGGTTGAGGGGGAGTTTTGTATTGGGGATCGAACTCATGACCTCGTGCTTGCTAGGCAGGCACTTGTACATGCTGAGATATGTCCTGGGCCCCTTGTTTTTTGTTTGTTTTTTCTTTTCCCTTCCTTCTTTTTCCCACTCCCCTCCCTAGTTTCCTTCCCATTTGAACGTTTTCTATTTCACAATACTTATTACATATTTTGGTCTTTATTTACACTTTGGTTTCTCATATCAAAGAAACAATGTAGTATTTACATGTGTATATTCAATTAATTTCACTTAACAGTATGCTTTCATGCCAGGCGTGGTGGTACATGCCCATAACCCCAGCACTTGGGAGGCTGAGGCAGGAGGATTACTGCAAATTGGAAACCAGACTGGGCTACAATCAGTTCAAGACCAGCTTAAGCAGGCCAGGGATTTAGCTCAGTAGCATAAGTGCCTGCCTAACAAACATAAAGTCATGAGTTCAATCCCTGGTACCACAGGGAAAAAAAAAAAAAAAAGACCAGCCTGAGCTGTATAGGAAGATGCTGTCTCAAAACAAAACAAAAGGAAGATAATAAAAAAAATTTTTTTGGTACTGAGGATCAAACTTACTACCTTGTGCTTGCCAGGCAGGTGCTTACACCGCTGAGCTAAATCCCCAGCCCTAATAATAATAATTCTTGAAAAGCTTGTCATGTAAATCAGTACCCTCCGATTTCAATCCCCACAACTCAAAAACACAACAGTATTACATGGTTATATTCCATGTTTTCTTCCTGTTTCATACAAGTTAATCTCAGTACATACAAAGCTAGACATCACAATTTAATTCTGTTTATGGACATGCAAATTATTTCTTTTTGCTATTATAATATTTCAGAGACAATTCATTATACCTCTTAATTCTATGTGAGAGTATTTCTCTAGGGTAAATATTGCAAGATCCAGCTGACTGTGGTAGCACACGCCTGTAATCCCAGCACTCTGGCAGCTGAGGTAGGAAGATCACCTTGAGTTTGAGACCAGCCTGGATTATATAATGAGACCCTGTCTCAAAAAATAAAACAAAACAAAATCAAAACACACATAAAAATGAAATAAAAAGTTCACAGTCACCTTGACTCTCCTGCCTTGGCAGGCAGAATGGTGGCAGTACAGGTGTATACCACCACACCTGCTGTACTGCTATCAGTGTTCTTCAGAAAACCTTTTGTCCAAATGTAGACCCGACCAGCAGTAGGGTCAGAGTGTGGTAGTATACACCACAGACTTCTGATCTGAGTTCTGAGTATTTCTCACATTGTCTGCTTGACCAATCAGTGTTAGCAGCCTGAGGCTGATTGATGGCACATACCTATGATCCCAGCATTCTGGGAGGTTATGGCAGGATATGGAGTTCAAGGTCAGCCAGGGAAATTTAGCAATGTACCATAGCTAGACCCTGTCTCAAAATTTAAAAAAAGGCTGAAGCCACATGTGCAGTGTAAGCCTGTAATCTCAATACTCTGGCAGCTGAGGCAGGAGAATTGCTATAGTTTGTGGCCAGCCTAGATAACATATTGAGATCCTGTTCTAGAAAAAGGAGCAGGAAAAAAAAAAAGGAGCAGAGGTATAGCTCAGTGGCACAAGCGCCTGTGTGGCAAGTCTGAGGCCATGAGTTTGATCTCCAATACAAAGAAAGAAAAAGACAGAGAGAGAGAGAGACAGAGAGAGAGAGAGAGAGAGAGAGTGAGAGAGAAAGGAAAGAAAGAAAGAGAAAAAAAGAAAGAGAAAGAAAGAGAGAGAGTATCAGCGAGGAATGAGTGTGTGGTGCAGTACAGCATAAAGGCCCTGGATTCAGTCCCTAGTAGCACCCGGGAAAACAGTAGCATCCTGGTTCAGTTGGAACCTACAGATGCAGTCTCACTGTTACATGTCACAGAAGAGAAATCTAGCCCAAAAGGAGAAAAATTAAAATTGTATAGTAAAACAAATTTTCTACCTATTTCTTGGGCTTCTGTCATCTAAATCAGTTCTTCTGAGAAACTGCTTCTTGCACATCAGAACCACAAATTTTCTCTATGCCTGTCTATCATTTTCTTTCCTCCCTTTCTTCTCTTTCAAAACAGGTCCTCCCCTGTGGTTCAGGCTGGCCTCAGAGTCAAATCCCTCCATCAGTGTGGTAGCAGATGCCAGTTATCCTAGCACTCTAAAAGGCTGAGGCAGGAGGATTGCAAGTTTGAACTCACCCTGGGCAACTTAGGGACTTACTGAGACTGTTTCTACTAAAAAAGGGCTGGGGATATGGCTAAATGTGAAGTCTCTGGATTCAATTCCTATTGCCACAAAAAATCAAACAAAAATGATCCTCCTGCCTCAGCCTTATGAGTACTAGAATTACAGGCATGTCCCAGCAAATTTTCTACAAACTTGTTTATTCTTCAATTTTGTATCATCTAGTTTGGATCAACCACATTTCTATTTTACCACATTTTTTCTGGTTTCATTTCTTTTCCTACCTATCCTAGAGTCCAGAGATGGTCTTGAAACACTTATCACACCCTCAATTACCTTTGTCTTTTGGTCTTTGGTCACAAGCAACTCACCACTCCCTAGTTCTAGATAAACTTTATTTGTTCAGTCAAGAAATATTTATTGGCTGGGTGTGGTGGCACGCAACTGTAATCCCAGTACTCAGGAATCTGAGATCACTACATTTGAGGCCAGCCTGGGCACACAGTGAGTTTAAGACCAGCCTAAACTAAATAGCAAGACTCTGTCTCCAAAATGGACCCATTGATTTACCAACAATTTTGCTGTGATTCCAGCACTTGGAAGACTGAGGAGAGACTTGAAAGACTTGGGAGAAGGGTTATGAGTTTCAAGGCCAGCCTGGGATACATAGTGAGTTCAAGTCCAAACTGAATTACATAGCAAGACCCTATCTCAAAAAGCAAAACAAAAGACCCCCACAAAACACCCAAAGTTAAACGAAAAAGTTTATTTTAGTTTGTAGAGGTTGCAGTCCATATTAGCTGACCTCAGGACAGGGTGGCCTGGCAGCAGGGCACAGAGGGGAGAAAACAGTCCCTGGCAAGGCAGGCAGAAAGGAGTAGCAAAGTGGTAGCAGTGAGTCTCCCCTTTGCCTTTATTCCATTCAGGCTAACACAGTATTAGTTGGTGCTCCCCACGCCCAAGGTGGGGCCTTCCCATTACCACAGCATCTATGCTGCAGAACCAATCAGGGCGTTAATCTAGTTACGCCACCCCTACTCAGTATCACAGCCTACACACAGCCACTTTGGAAATGCCCACAATCAGTTCGTGAGGCATTAGGAGGATCTCCAGATAAAAGGCACACCAGTTCCATTGCTTCAGGCTCCATATGTATCATTCTCCTCAACAAATGTTGTCTTCCAAATACACGGAGGGTTCCACTTAGCAGTTCTTCAGCGTTACAATGCTGTTAATAGTCTACCCTTCCAAGTGTTCTGCTTTTTACTTTCAGTATAGTACTCAGTAAATTACACATTACACAAGAGTCAACACTTTACTATAAATAGGCTTGGTGTCAGATCATTTTATCCAAGTGCTGAAGCAAGTATTCTGATCACCGTGAAGGCAAGCTGGACTCAGCCCTAAGGTTTGGTAGATTAGGTGTATTTTCACCTTGAGATGGATTTGTTGAAATATAACCTCATCTTGCATAAATCTTGGGGCTTGACATCCCCTGCCTCACTGAAGAGTGTCATCATTCATAACCCAGCCTCCCATTATAGAAATCTTGGAAGCCATCTAGGTTCCTTTATTATGTCACATAGTCACTGAGTAGCAAATCTGTTGATCCTTCCTTCAGAGTGTTTTGCAAATACAGGTCTTTTTCTCATTTCCCTTTTTTTTGGGGGGGGGTATCTTTTCCATTTTTCTCACCATCCAACCATAGGTCACCCCCCCCCGCCAGAGAGTCTGACCCTGAATTTGCAGTAATCCTCCTGCTTCAGCCTCCTGAGCGTGTGAGCTACCACACTTGGCTCTTTTTGTTGTTTTTTTGAGACAGGGTCTATGTTTTTCATTATTTAGCCCAGGCTGGAGCTTTCAGTGATTCAGTCTCAGCCTCCCTAACACTGGGATTACAAGCCTGTGCTGCCATGCTCAGTTTAGGGCATCTTTCTCTCTCTTCCTCCCTTCCTCCCTCTCTCTCTATACTGAGAATCAAATCTACAGGCACTTGACCACTGAGATATACCCCAGCCCTTTTTATTCTCAAACAAGGTCTTACTAACTTTTCACGATAGGACTTGAACTTGTGACTTAATAGGTGTGTACCATCAAGTTTGGGCTAGAAAAATACTAAGTTTATATCTGATGAATCTGATCACAAACATGAACAAATTTATGCTGTAGGGATATCAAAGAATAATGGCAAAAACCTGAATAGGCAAAGGAGATGGAATCCAGTGCAAAAATGAAGAGGCCAATCTTAGCAGAGAAGATTGATCAGTTCTTTTTTTTTTTTCCTCTTTTTCCTTTTTATCGGTCCCAGGGATTGAACTCACGACTGCCTGCTTGCAAGGCAGACCCTTATGCTGCTGAGCTAAATCCCCAGCCCTAGGTTGATCAGTTTTAACCATGAGATGGGATGGGAACAAAGCAGTTAAGGTAGTAGGACTGGTGGTGGGAAAGTGAAGTTCTTTTCTTTTCCTGTTGCTTCAGTTTTCTCAGTGAATGAAATTATCAGCTCAGAGGAAGGGAGGAGAGATACTCAAAATTTAAGAAGAGAATGGTATGCAACAGTCACGCAGGACAGAGAAGTGAACTAAGGAACTGAAACAGGATTGCTGACGGAGATTTCAGATTCAGAAAATGAAACATACATACATTTCTTTTTTCAGCCTTGCTTTTTTTTTTTTTTTTTTTTTTTTTTTTTTGCCTTTTTGAGACAGGGTTTCACTGTGCAGTTCAGGCTGCACTTGAGCTCATTTTGTAGCCCTGGCTGACTAGCAATCCTCCTGCCTCAGCCTCCCAAGTGCTGCAATTATAGGCATACAACACCATGCCTGGTTTTTTTCAGTCCCTGTGAAAGGAAAAGTCAGTTTTTTTTCTTTTCTTTCTTTTTTTAAATATTCGTGATTTAACCCATGAGTTCATATTCAGCTACATCCCCAGCCATTTTTTACTTGGAGACAGGTTTTCCAAGTTTTTCAGGCTGTGTTTGAACTTTCAATCCTCCTGCCTTAGCTTCCCAGTGTGCTGGGATTACAGAAATGCACCACCATGCCTGGCTTTCAACCCAGTATTAAGTTGTTGATGCTTCACATAGAATATATTCTATCTCACATTATGTATGGTTAACTGTTATGCAAGGTTGTAAGTTCCTAAAATACAAACATTTCTTCCTCATTACAAACACGAATGCTCCCCTTCTTAACACATACTGGAAATCTCCATGAGTCTATATCCTGCTCTAACACATAATCATGTGGCATGATTATCTTCTTTATTAAGCCATCATATATTTTGAGGAATAGGAACTTAGCTTTTCTTTCCTGTTTGTCTTCACATACCTCATTTCCAAATTTTGGCTATTATTTTTATAATAGCTAAAAGTTGATTCACATATTGCTACATAATGCCACACATGGCATATAGCAGGGTCCTTATCCCCTGCTCCCCACTTTTTTTTTTTTTTTGAGACAGGGTTTTGCTATCCAGTTCAGGCTGGTCTTGAACAGCCAGGGCTAGCTTCAAATCATGGCAATTCTCTTGCCTCAGTCTACTGACTGCTGGGATTACAGGCATGGGCCACCATGCCCAGCAGGGTTCTTACTCTTAGGGATTTACCCCTAAAATCAAAAGTAAGTTATTATCAATACAAAAATACATGTGTCAACATTCTCAGAAGAGGTGTAAAGAATATTTAGTTAGCTTCTAAGGTAGTTAGCTAGGGAAAGGACCTGAGGTAGAGTCAGGTGACCAGACATTGATAAATGGACAGTGAACTAGGACTCTGGAACAAGAATGAACTTCCGCAGGCAATATGAAATGCAGACCTACCCTGCTGCTAAAGGGAAGTGTAGCCACTCCCCATTAAACTCCTCAGTTCTGAGAAATTTAAAATGTAAAATAAAAAGATTCCCCCCAACCCCTCTAAAATGCCAGTTTGCTTTACTGAATGCTGGGGCTGGGGATTTAGCTCAGCAAGCATAAGCCCCTGCTTTGCAAGGAGGGTACCAAAAAAACAAACAAACAAACACCCCTGCATGCTGAAGAACTGGGTTAGAACCTGAGTTTCAGCTGGTCATTTTAAATCCATAGAGCCAGCTGTTGACAGTTGGCCACTGACAATTGGGAAATTCCTGTGCTCTGCTTATCCATAATTAGCTTGAGCTGGGAGAAGAGGGCATTTGGGATTCCCTCCAGGAAATCCAAGAACTAGTATTATCTCAAGTAAAACTCTAACCTCACAGCAACCCACATTACAGGCCCCCTTCTGCCCTCTAAGATGGAAGGTATCTTTCTCTCAATAATTTCTTCCTACTGTTAAAAAAACAAACAAAACCTCTAACCTCCTCGTTTGGTTTGCTACTTCATTCCTTTATGTTATGAAATCAGGAACTCGGTACAGACCGTAACAATAACTCAATATTTACAGTACTGGAGACGAGTATTGAGATGGGGGATGGAGTGGGACATACGGAGACCCACTTGTAATCCCAGCTACTTTGGAAGGCTGAGGCCAGAGGATCACTAATCCCAGGCTAGCCTGGACAATTTATCAAGATCCTGCCTCAATAAAGAGGGGGTAAGGTGAAATATGCCTGTATCCCAGTACAACGGAAGGCTGAGGAGGTCAGAGTTTCGTCCCGCTTGGGCAATCTACCAAGATCCTGAGTTAAAATGATGATGAAGATGGTGGTGGTGGCAGCGGTGGTGCATCTCTGTAATCTCAGCACTCTGGCAGGATGAGATAGAGGTCGATCACAAATTCGACTTCTGCTTGCGGAATTTGGAGGCTGTCTCAAAATAAAAAATAAAAAAACCTGTCACTGGGAAGGCCCTGAGATCCACTTCCAATAAAACTCAGAGGACAGGGTGGAGGGCTGAGCACATGGCTCTAGGCTCCTTTGGGTTCAATTGTCAGTACCACAAAAACAGGCAGCTATGAACAATTTCGCTTAGCTCCTTTAAATATTGATGGTTCTTAAAGACAGTCCACTTAGTGTTGCCAATCCAGACACGGTTAGCCTAGACGGCCGGTCCCTTTTACCTACCCAATCATCTAAGCCTAGTCATTATGCAACTTCCCTTCCTCCACCCCTGGCTGATTCAATAGTTAGCAATGGTTATTTCTAAAACACAGAACGCAACACTTTTGACGAAAACTACTGAAGGCTCGGAGCTCAGGACGCAGGAAAACTGCGCGGAAACCGGGCGCAGCCGCCGCCCCGAGGACGCGGCGCAAGGTGAGACGAGCCGAGCGCAGCAGCGCAGCGACGGTTACGTAACCACGCCCGCGGCCGGAAGGGCCCTGGTCGGCCGCCCCGCCCCGTCGGTGCTGTGCGTAGCGCTCTCGGAACTTCCGCTCTTCACCCTTTTAAGGAAACTGCTTTTTTTTTTTTCAAATCGTCTCACGCCCCCGCACAGGCCGAGACCTAGAAAACCCTCTCCCACTCGCTATTTCCGCTTCCTTCCAGTGAGCGTTCTGGGCCTCCCGGTGTTCCCCAGCCCGGTGGCGGTGGCGGTGGCGGTGGCGGCGACGGCGGCGGCCTCCGAGATGTTTGGCTTAAAAAGAAAGGCGGTAATCGGCCTGAATCTGTACTGCGGAGGCGCCGGGCTGGCCGCCGGCAGCGGCAGCGCCACCTCTCCGGCAGGGCGGCTTCTGACTGCCGAGAAGGAGGCCGCGGCCCGGCGGGAGGCGGGGGGAGGGGAGGCGAGCGCGGAGGCCGGCGGAGGCCCGGGCGGGAGCCCCAGGGCCGCCCGGGCGCAGGACGCCCGGAGGGGCGCGCGGCCGGCTCCCATCGGCGCCGAGGTCCCCGACGCCAGCGCGACCCCCGGGCCGCGGCTGCTTTTCGCGCCCACCCTCTTCGCGTCCCGGCCTGAGCTCCTGGAAGCCCCTGCCGTGGGCGCCATGTCGCCTGAGGAGGAGCTGGACGGGTACGAGCCGGAGCCCCTCGGGAAGCGGCCGGCCGTGCTGCCCTTGCTGGGGCTGGTGGGGGAGGCCGGGAAGAGCCCCAGCGCCGACGGTTCGCTGCCCTCGACGCCGCCCCCGGCGGAGGAGGAGGAGGAGGAGGACGCGCTGTACCGACAGTCGCTGGAGATCATCTCGCGGTACCTGCGGGAGCAGGCCGCGGGCGCCAAGGACTCGAAGCCGCTGGGCGGGGTGGGGCCCACCAGCAGGAAGGCACTGGAGACCCTGCGGCGGGTCGGGGACGGCGTGCAGCGCAACCACCAGACCGCCTTCCAAGGTAAGGGGCTCGGGCGGGACCCGCCGCGCGGCTCCGGGCTCGGTGTGAGTCATTGTTTCCGCCTGTCGTGCCTGATTCTTTTGGAAATGGCAGCTCTGCGCCAAAACCGGAAAGGGAGGGATGTGGGTTTTCAAGTGGGATCGGTCCAAGTTCCCCAGAACCCCCAGATAGCCAGGGACTTCCCACGCCGTGGATAGCCAGGTGGGTCGTGCCCGGATTTAGACAATGGAGCCTTGAGGACGTGAGTGCGTTTCTTCCTTAGGAATGCTTCGGAAACTGGACATCAAAAACGAAGACGATGTCAAATCCTTGTCGCGAGTGGTTGCCCTTGTTTTCAGTGACGGCGTAACAAACTGGGGCAGGATTGTGACTCTCATTTCTTTTGGTGCCTTTGTGGCCAAACACTTGAAGAGCATAAACCAAGAAAGCTGCATCGAACCATTAGCGGAAAGTATCACAGATGCTCTGGTGCACTCAAAAAGGGACTGGCTAGTCAAACAAAGAGGCTGGGTAAGTTCGGCTTATGGATGAAGTGGGTCTTGGCGCTGGAAATGGAATGCAGTTTATGGGAAAGATGGAAGTGTCTGAAAGTTTTGTGACACTTGACCCAGTTTCTAGGTCCTTAACTACAGACCTTGGTGTTGCAGTTTGTTGAGCGATGGTTTCATAGGCAAGTGGCATGTATCAAAAGCCCGGGTTTTCTGTAGGTAATTCTTGTAATTCAGTGGGATAACCTTACACCTGTGGATTCAAACCGTGAGGAAATAAGAGTCACCTCGGGATGGTAACTATATATAAAGATACTTCTAAGGGATTCCTCAATTATGTATATATATGTGGAGTGGAGTCTATGTTGTAAGCGTTAACACCTAGATAACTACAGCAGAATGGATCTGACTACACTGAGAAATACTAGTCTGTATAGCTGGGGTATCATCAGGTTAGTAGAAGTTTGAGGGTAATAAACAGTTTTTGGTTTGGGAGCTGGGGATTTAGCTCAGTGGCATAACCATCTGCCTGGCAAGCACTAGGTCATGAGTTCAATCCCCAGTACTAAAAAAAAAAAGATTTTTTGGTTTGTACTTAATGGGGTTTCTTTTAGATTATGTTAATATGATGAAGTATTTCAGTGAAACTACCTTTCCTTTGTTGGGAGGTGGCTTTTTTTTTAGACAGGGTCTCCCTATGCAGTTCCAGCTGGCCTTGAACTCACTTTGTAGCCCAGGCCGGTCTTGAACTTGCAAGAATCCTCCTGCCTCAGCCTCCCAAGGCTGGGATTACAGGCATGTGCCACCATGCCTGGCTGAAACGGTTTTAATCCTATGGGTGTCCACTTACTGAGGAATGTCAGAAGTGTATTTTATTATTGTTTTGGGGAATACCTTAGTGAATTCACCATTTCTGTTACATAGTGTTATTAAGACAACAAAACCCGTACTTGAAAATGTGCTTCTCTTTTTTGTTTTCTAGGATGGGTTTGTGGAGTTCTTCCATATAGAGGATCTAGAAGGCGGCATCAGAAATGTGCTGCTGGCTTTTGCAGGTGTTGCTGGAGTAGGGGCTGGTTTGGCATATCTAATAAGATAGCCTTGTAAGTGCAATAGTTGACTGTTAAACAACCCCAGGCACCAAAACAATATACTTCTGTGAAATCAAAGTATTTATGAAGCTGGTGGGCTTGAAACTGACCAAGCAGCAACTTCAAAGAGGCCAGAAAGCAAGAAAATTATGGCTGCCAGTAATGGGAAAAGTAGTCCCCTTCAAGAGTCACAGTCTGAAAGAAGCAAAGTGCAGTCTCAGCAACAAGCAAACTGCGAGACCTTGAAAGACTTCCAGATTTAGTGAAGACGATAGGGTGGTGGAAAGACTTGATTTCTTTGTGTACAACCAGAGGAGTGGCCAATAGCCAGCTAGTCATAGAAGTCATTAAATTTGCCCAGCAAATCATCAGTTGTCTAGTGTTAATAGAGAAGCACTAACAATGACGTGTATAAAATGGATTTAAGCTACAAGGAACTGAACTCTGACCATAGGCCTCAGTACTGCAGAACAGCATGTGAAGGGTAGCTTTTCCTCTATAATTCACTTTTCCTGTGTATTTCTTGAGTAGACCAACAACAGAAATATGAAATAGTCTCAATTTTTAAAACAAAAGCAACTTGCATTTGTCTGTAAAAGTTATATATTTTTACAGAAAGTATTTGGACATAATGTATATCAAATTTACAGTAGTTTTTTTTTTCATAACCTTTTGAAATTTGCAATTTCTGTAGTTAGGAATCTATTTCTTACAGCTTTTTTATTCAGAACTTACTCCTGGTCAGTTCTAGAGTTTATACAGAACTAATGTTACATGTAATGCAAACTGGTTGTATTGGAACAAATCTGATCCATAACTATGCAGGGTTTAATTTTCCAGTCTGATTTTGGTAAATATTCCTTAAATGGGTCCTGGGGGAGGGTCTACTGATGTCTTAAAAATAATGGGCTCTGATTAGACAACTTCTTTTAAGTTCTTAACTTTGGCCTAATTTAGCTGGTGCAACTTAAAACTGAGTTCATGAGCTCATCTTTAAACCTTTCACTGAAAAATTTTCAGCTGTTCCAAGTGAGCATTGTGTGTGAGAGACATTTGATTCCTTGTTTACTTAATTTGTAAAATGATGGCTTGCAAAATCAGGCCAGATTCTAATGGTGCTAATACTCGGCTTGCTTGTTAAACACAGGTTTAAGCCTAGTACGCAAATAAAAGAAATACTTAACAAGTTTCTTTTCTATTGATGATTCCCAAGCTTTGTTTTGAGTTTTTGCATTGGCATCTCTGGGTCTTACGGCCTGATCTACTGAATTTACTGTATTTCCTGTCCTTTGTAATACATGCTGCTAGTTCTCTTCCCTGTACAGATCTTAACATCCATTTCTACATCATTAGTCTGTCCGTCTTTGAACTCTTCAGTTGCCCTTTTAGTTTTTAGCACTATGCACTCTGCTGGGAACTTAGTGTGTCGTTTCCCCCCCCCCCCCACTTTATCCCTTCATAATTCGTGGACTTTGTATTTTAGGAGGTAGGAACGCTGCAAGTATTGCAATAGTACAGCCCCAGAGACGGGAGGAACTTTCTCTTCCTTGGTATCCTTGCAGTAGATTTACCCAGTCTTTGGGAGGAACATTTCAAAAATCCTCTTTGGAAATTTCAGAGATTACATCCCTTCAAAATATTTGCATTTGAATATGCTCACTTAAATTTCTAGAAAAAGGTGGGCTGTGTTAAACCTAAAAGAGTTACATGAAAGCTACTGGTAAAATGAACAAAGTTGCGTTGCAGCTAGTTATTTGAAAACTTCAATCTCAAGGCGACCTTTACTCTGCACTCCAAATAAAAATAGGTGTGAATAAAAGACAAAGAATGTAACAGGGAAAAATTGCCCTGCCTCTCCTCCTTGGAGCCATAAAGTCATCTTGCTAGAGCTATTTTTACCTGTGTATTTATCATCCTTGATCACAAGCCACTTATTTATATCATGTCAAGAACCTAAAAGCACTTTATGTAGTTTTTAATTAATCTTACAGTCTGGTTAAGGTGACTTAAAAACCTCTCCCCATGGCAAGTCGTGAAGATAAGTGTGAATTTGTGTTCAGGAGCCTCACTTCCCAGCTGACTGGGTGTGAAGCTGAGGTGTACGAAGGGTCTCATTGGTGTTTTGGGTCCAGGACAGTGAGGGCTTAGAGAGCCCAAGAGCTTGGGGGAAGGATGTGTGCAGGAAGGAAGGGAACCGAAGCTAATTCACAGGAAGAGGCATGTGTTCTTACGAATGCTGACTGGCTGCATGGGTCAGACAGAATCTTCCAAAATGGAAAAGGAAGGGCTGCTTTGATAGCTCTCAGTGACTTCTCTTTGTCTTATGCTTCTCTCAGGGAAAAACAATGCAGTTCTCTAATGGTGGTGGTATACATTCTGTGGGGGGAGGGGTAGACACCTTGGTTGTGGTTAAACAGCTGGTTTTCACAGCTGTGCCAGGAAAGATTAGGACCAACTACAGGTTAATGAGATGTACAATGTAGTATCTATCCCTAACTTCCTGTTCTTTCTGAGAAAAAATAAACTTGTCAAATTAAGGTGTGAAATGGGTCTTTCCTCCTTACCACTTGCTTTCCACTTTAGGGAAGTTACAACTGAGCAAAAGTGTGTAGGTAAATTAAAAGCAAAAACTTCACAAAACTTGATTTGCCTTAGAACAAAGGATAGCTCTTCTTTAAATTAGAGGTGTTGGGTTTTGTTGTCTTAAAATACTGAAATGTGCTGGCCTTGGGGGCTGGGGATTTAGCTCAGCGGCATAAGCACCTTCCTTGCAAATGTACTGTCATGAGTTCGATCCCTGGTACCGATAAAAACGAAAAAGACAAAAATGTGCTGGCCTTGAAATTAATAGTGATCTTTCTGCCTCAGCCTTGCAGACTGGGATTACAGGTATGCGCCTAGCATAGAGGTATTGGGGGGTTTTTTGGTCTTTTTTGAGACGGGATCTCACTATGCAGTTCAGGCTGGCCTTGAGCTCACTTTGTAATCCAGGCTGGTCTTGAACTCACAACGATCCTCCTGCCTCAGCCTCCCGAGTGCTGGAATTACAGGCGTGAGCCACCAGTAAATATATTGCACTTCTGGAGTTATGCCTGTGCTTTTTTTCCTTTGTGATACTGGGGTTAAGAATTTAGGTTGCTTAACCACTCATCTACATTCCTGGGTTCTTTTTTTTTTTAAGATAGGACCTTGTCCAGGCTAGCTTTGTTTTTTTTTTTTTTTTTTTTTTTTTCTTTACCTTTTATCGCAGCGATCTTGTTTGCTAGTTTTTTTTTTTTTTATTTAAGTAGAAAAGAAAAAACAGTGAAAGGGTACAAGTTATACAGGTTTACAGAAGAAAAAAATGAACAGTAGGAAATCATTAGTTAATGGATTACGTATTGCCATCTTAGAAATAATTGTTCAAGTCACAAAATTAAAGCTTGTAGAGTGGATATTCCAACAATGACACTGCAAACACAGGCTAAACTTTGGATTCGAGATTGTCTTTCCTTAGTCTCTTAAGTGCTGGGATTACCAGCACTACCCCACAAAGACCCCAAGCCTTTTTTATTTTGAGACAGGGTCACTTATTTGCTCAGGCTGGCATCAAACTTGGAATCCTACTTTAGCTCTAATTATAAATAAAATCTCTGTCCTGATTTTTTACTGAGTCCCAATATAGGTATATTGCAGGAAGGATGTTCACTACAGCGTTATTCTATGTGATGAAGACCCTAGAATATCAAAAAAGGTTTTGATGAAGTTCATACTAGTGTTTCAGCGCTTTTCCCTGTCTCTGGAAGAGGAGCTGAGATGCACAGTCGATACAGTAGTGCACACAAATAATTCCAGCTAGTCCAGAAGGGTTGCAAATTTGAGGCAACATAGTATGACCCTGGTTTAATAGAGATTGGGGATGCAGTTTGGAGCTTCCTGCATTCAACCCCCACTACCACACACACAAAAAGTGAGAATAAGCAAAGCAATTTTGAAAATCTTATCAGGCTTGTGGTTTCAGCTGCCCTGAAAGGGAGCTGAATCACCATGGAAATGTGCAAATGTGATCTTTGCATACTGGTTGTCAGTCCTGAGTGCATTGTTGCTAAGCATACACAGGCTTCTGTACCTTTCCCCATCAGTGCTAGCAAAATGTCCTTTGTGGCTGTGGAGCCTCACTTCCTGAAGGCAGCAGCTTTATCTTGAGATCTGTTGTACAAGTGCACTCCCAAAGCAGTTATGTGTCAGAGTCAAGAGTTTTTTCCTCCTGTTCCATCAGTAGCTGAGACTGCCGGTATACAACATCCTGTCAGGCCAGAATTCTTTTTCTTTTCTTTTTTTTTTTTGCAGATAGCATTGCTATATAGTTCAGGCTGACCTTGAACTCACTATGTAACCCAGGCTGGCCTCAAGCTGTTGATCTTCCTGCCTCAGCCTCCAGAGTTTGCAATTACAGGCTTGTGTCACCACACCTGGCCTACTTTTTGAGTGTCATTAGTTACTATATTCCCAGACTTGGCTGAAATTTGTGATCATCTTTGCTTTGATTGTAGGCATATTCCATCACAGCTAGCCTTTTGAGGTTTTTTTTTTTTTTTTTTTTTTTTTTTTTTTGGTCTTTTTGTTTTTATCGGCACCAGGGATCGAACTTTTTTTGGTTTTTATCGGTACCAGGGATCGAACTCATGACTGCCTGCTTGTAAGGCAGCACTTACGCCGCTGAGCTAAATCCCCAGCCCCCGTGACATGGGTTTTGATTTTTCCTGGCCTGATGGCATGCACTGCCTGAACTGGAGAAGCTGGCTGGCGGCCATCCAGTCATGCAGGGAACAGCTGACACTACACTGTACAGTGCTGTACTGCTAACTAATGAGCTGCAGGTTAGGTATGTTAAGTGCATTTTTTTTTTTTTTTTTTTTTTTTTACCAAGGATCAAACTCATCGTCTTGACCTTGCCAGGGAGTTGCTTACGCCACTGAGCTAAATCCCCGGCCATGGTTTAAATCTTAAATGTATTATACTGTAGTTATGTAATCCAACACCCCTGTTTTGGGGAGTTTGTAGGAGAATTTATGTATAATGGGTCTACAGAATGAGAAAGCAAACATAAATGTGAAAGCTTACAATCTAGTGACGGGGCCAGAGAGATAGCTGAGTGGCATAGCACCTGTAAGGTCGTGAATTCAATCCCTGGTACAAAAAAAAAATGCCAGGCATGGTGACACACACCTATAAACACTTGTAATACCAGCACTAGGAAGACTGAGGCAGGAGAATTGCCATGAATTTGAGACCTGCCTGGGCTACTTAGTGAGTTCAAGGCCAGCTAGAACTCAAAAAACAAAACACTACAAAATGATAGGAAAAAATCAGTGAGTTGGAAATGTGAATCAGTCATAGGGCAGGTTCTCATACAAGATTACCTTAGTTACTTTTCTCATTGCTGAGACAAAAATACCAAAATGACAAAGTTAAGAGAGGAAAGGTTTATTTGGCTCCTAGTTTGTAGAGGTTTTAGTCCATAAGTCAACTGTTTTCAATCCGGGGTGGCCTGGCAGACAACATTGCGAAGAAGAAATAGTTCATAGTGAGCAGGAGGTAGCAAAGCAACTGAGGGACGTTAACAGCTTTATTCTGTCCCTTCTTCTGGACCACCAGGATCAGGATGGTACCAAATGAATCAGTGTATTCATTAGTAATCACTCACATTTAACCCTAGCACCCTTAATCCTAACATTGTATCATAAATCGATCACCTTTGAAAAAGCTCCACCTGTGACTGCATGAGTCTGTGGAGGGACATCTAGACACAAGCCATAATGGAGGTCATAAGTTCAGTCCCTAGCACCTAAATAAATAAATTTTAAAAGGTGGATGATCAAAGCTTCAGAAGCCGGCATGGTGGTAGAGGCCACCTATAATCCTAGCAGTCTGGGGGTGGGGGATGAAGCAAGAAGATCACAAGTTTTAAAATTCAGCATGGGCAATTTAGACCCTGTCCCACAATTTAAAAACACTTTTTGAAAGCTAGGGATGTAGCTCAGTGCCAAAGGACCTGGATTCAGTCCCCAGTATTGAAAAGAAAAAACAACATTGGACCTTAAAACATGACGTATAAACAAATATGCACAGAAGCATGAAGTTGAGAATCAATCTGTACATACGGGTTAGGGTAGAGATGTCAGTTTTTAAAAAATAAGACAGGGTTGGGGACTTAGCTCATTAGCATAAGCGCCTCCCTTGCAAGCACCTAGTCATGAGTTCGATGGTACTGGGGATTGAACTCATGACCTCACACTTGCCAGGCAGGCACTTACATCACTGAGCTAAATCCCCAGCCCCCAAAAATTAAAAATTTAAAAAAATAAAAAATAAAACAGGCATGGTTACATACTTCTGTAATCTCAGCATTAGGAAGGCTGAGGCAGGAGGATCATTGCAAGTTTGAGACCAGCCTAGATTACAAAGTGAGTTCAAGGCCAGCCTGAACCACATAGTAAGACCCTGTCTCAAAAAGAACAAAAAACCCAAAAAACAACGTCATCTCTCTCTGCCTTTCTTCTCACATATTTAGTCTGTTAATGTGATGTATTTTCATTTTCTCCCATTTTTTTACTACTATTATTTTTTCTCTACCATTACTTTTTCTTTTTTATCAGTAACGGGGATTGAACTCATGACCACACACTTGCAAGGCAGGTGCTTATGCCACTGAGTTAAATTCCCAGCCCACTGCTATTATTTTTTGAGATAAGGTTTCCCTGTGCAGTTTAGGCTAGCCTCATACTTGGTATGATCCTCTTTTTTTTTTTTTTTTTTGTCTTTTTCCTTTTTACCGGTACTGGGGATCGAACTCACGACTGCCTGCTTGCAAGGCAGGCGCTTTTGCCTCTGAGCTAAATCCCCAGCCCCCTAGGGATGATCCTCTTGCCTCAGCCTCTTGAGTGCTACAATCCCAGTTGTGTGCCACTATGCCCAGCTTTCCCCATTTTAATTCTTACATTTAAAAAAAGGAAAATACTGGTAGAGACAAAAACATCTCTGGTCTAAATAGAAGCATGAGTTGTGTATAAATGACAAAACTTAGTGGAAGTTGGAAATGGTGGTTCACACCTGTAATCCTAGCACTTTGGGAGGCTGAGGCAGGAGAATCAATTTTTAGCCCAGCCTGGGCAACTGAGATTTAGTAAGACCATGTCTCAAATTTTAAAGTGTTTCAAAAAAGGCTAGGGGGGGGGGTATGGGGGGAGGGCTATGGGATGTAGCTCATGGGAAAAATCTTGGGTTGAATTCTCAGTCAAAAAAAACCCCCAGAAAACAAGATTTATTTTTTTCGTACTGGGTGGGGTGGGGTATGGGGTGGGTGAGGATCAAACTCAATGTTGAGCTTGCCAGGCAGGTGCTTATGCTGCTGAGCTACATCTCCAGCCCAGATTATATTGATTTAGAAAGTAAGGCTCGGCTGGGGATTTAGTTCAGCGGCATAAGTGCCTGCCTTGCAAACAGGCAGTCGTGAGTTCAATCCCTGGTACCGATAAAAAGGAAAAAGACAAAAAAATAAAATTAACAAAAATATATAAAAAAATATTAAAAAAAGAAAGTAAGGCTCCACTGATAAATGTGGAAAGTGCAACCCTAACCACACTGTCTCAGGACCATAGACCACACAGTAGGCACTGCAGACCTGTTTGGTGATGCCTGTGGCCTTGGGTAGGACACATGTACACCAGCTGTCCTGTAGATCCTTTTGGTTAATAAGTCAGAGAAAGCACACAAGGCTGAGTACAGTGAGCCATCTGCTCTGCAGAGCAAAGTTTAAAGAACAGCACCCCGGAAGTTATTCAAGGGCACCCTAAAAGCTGTGCTTCCTCAGCCTGTTCCCGTGGGAGACTCAGTTGTGGCTCTTCCCATCTGATTCAAAACCAGTTTGCTCTGGCAAGACTCCCTGCAGGCTGCATTCTTGTCCCTGAGCTCATTGTTTGGCTTCTTTGCCTCTATAAACCCAGGGCCAGCCTCACTGGAGTCAGCTCAGCCCCATGACTGGCCTGCCATTGCATTCCATTCAGAATTTCACCACCCCCCACTGGGGTGATCACATGGCTGTGTTTATTCAAGTCAGCCAGACAAGGTGTTCTAGGTGGGGAGCCAGGGAAACCAGAGGAAGAAAAAGACCATGCAATGCATGAGAGTAGTTTTCTGTTTTATTTAGCTTTTTTTTGTACTGGGAATTGAACTCAGGACCTCGTGCTTGCCAAGCAGGTGCTGTGTTGCCGGCCCCATTAGCAGGTTTAGGATAATAAGACAGATTTTTTTTTTTTTTTTTTTTTTTTTGGTCTTTTTCGTTTTTAACGGTTCCAGGGATCGAACTCACGACCCCACACTTGCAAGGAAGGTGCTTATGCCGCTGAGCTAAATCCCCAGCCCCAAGACAGATTTTATTCAAGAGGGCTATGGGGACCCAACTATAATGGGCTCTTGCAGTTCAGGAGAGATTGGGCTCAATTCTCCCACTTCGCTTACCTTTTTCAGGCCTCTGTCTGTGGTGGAGAAAGGTTCTCACTTTGTGTATGTGCTTCCAAAGCTAGCACAAGGGTTTCACTTTGTAGTACAGTCTATCCTCAAACTCACTGGTAGCCCAGGCTGGCCTGGAACTTAGGGTCCTCCTGCCTCAGTCTCCTGAGTGGTGGCATTCAAGGGTGTGCCCCCACACCTGATTATAGTGTTTATTCTTTTGAGACAAGTCTCACTAGGTTACCCAGGCTGATCTTGAACTCTCAGACTCAAGATCCCCCTGCTTCAGTCCTGAATAGACAAGACTACAAATGCAGGCCACTGCTTCTGGGTTTCCCTTTTGCTTTAAGAAATACCTTCAGGTCTGTGCCCTAAAAAAAATTTGTCTAGTGGGAGGAGCTGGTTTTGAATTTTTGCCCTATATTCAATAGTGTCTTCTAATGCACTGGTTAGGATGCTGGGAGGAGCAGGAGAAGCTTCCCCTGCCCACCTTGATTCACCTGAACTGGATCAGTGGTGCATTAGCTGCCCAGCAGCTTGCATCTCTTTCCTGGGGCTGCCAGGAGCAGCTCCCACCCTTGCCAGTCCTCCTCCTCCCCCTCCTCCGTGGGAAGGGAGGAGGAGACACTGCAGGCAGCTGCAAGGGTACAGCTGTTGGGTTTCCCTGCTTTGTTCCTGAAATTTCCTGACGGGAGCACAATTTGTTCATTTTGAGCCGAGAGTCCAGAGCTAAGATTAGGTGGGACATACATCTGGTGAAGGGGTTAGGACGTGTGTTCCTCTATAGTCTTGCCTTAATGTCTTGTAGTTAGGTAGTACAATCCTTTCCCCCTCCCCCTCTTCATCATTAAAAACAAAACTGCAAAAAAAAAAAAAAAAAAAAACTGCAGACTGAGGCTTATGGGAAGTGACGTTGTCATTTCTCAGAAATCCCTCATGAGGCAAAGTAGAGAAAGAGGGAAACAGCCCATATCAAAACGAGGTGTTTGTGTGTTTTGAAGCGATGTGAGTTTGTTTTTAGTTGGCTTACGATGCTAGGAATGGCACCCAGGACTTCCTGCGTGCAAGCGGGCACTTCCCCCCTGAGCCACAGGCCTTCCTTTGATTCAAGGAGGGTAGAACCCTGCAGCTGCTTTACCACCCCAGAGCTTGGGCTGGGTCTGCGATGGGATGGAGGTCTCTACATTTTTCCCCCTGTTGTGAGCTATGAAGCCTACATCAGGACCACTGAATGAAAGAAAACTCTGTAATACTGTATAGGTCAGAATTTAGTAAGAAGTTCCAGATAAAGATTATTTTTATTAAAAATGCAAATATCCTTTTAAGTGTGAACATATTAATACACAATTTTGAGCTTGTTCTACAGAAGAAATGATCTGACTCAGTAATTTTTATTATTTATTTTTCTTGGCTTTTTTGAGGGTCTCACTATGTATTCTATGCTGGACTGTCTTGCCTCAGTCTCCAGGGTGATGAGATTACAGGCATATGCCACTATGGCTGGAAGTATGCATATATATATTTTTTGTGGTGCTGGGGATTGAAGCCAGGGCCTCTGCAGTGGACTATATCCCCAGCCCTTTTTTGTTGCTGTTGTTTTAAGGTGAGTCAGAGTCTCCTTAAATTCCTAAACTGCCCAAACTGGGCTTAAATTTGTGATCCTCTTGTCTTAGCCTCCCAGAATGCTGTGATTACAGTAGTGTGCCTCCACACCTGACTTCAATTAATAATAACTATGTATTTTTGAGACAGGGTCTCACTGTATAGTCCAAGCTGGTCTGGAATTTGCAATCCTGACTCACCCTCTGAAAAACTGTAGGAGGATTATAGGCCAGGTGTGGTGGTGCAATTTGAGGCCAGCCTGACTACATAGCGGGACCCTGTCTTAAAAAGTAAAATAAATACCAAGGTTACAGTTGTGTGCCTTCACTTCTTAAATGCTACCAAAATTCCTTGTTTCTGTTATTCTTTCACTGGCAAAAGGAGCAATCAAATACCCTTATAGAACAAAAAATGCTCAGTAATTTGGGCCACAATGAGCCAAACCTTGAATAATTTTAAGTGCTTTTTTATTGTTTTCAAATGTCTTTCAGTTTTTTTAATTTTTGCATTCAGGAAAAAATATTGTCTAAATTTTACTTTTCAGATCAAAGGTTCATGAAATTAAAAACTTTTCAATTTTATTCAGTGTTTGTGTTCAGTAAATCATTATAGTACACATAGTTCTTATATAAGGTACACAGTCATGCAAACAGAGGAGTATGTAGAATTAGAATCAAGAATTACTAATTCTTGACAGGTATGGTGGCACATGCCTGTAATCCCAGCACTCAAAAGGTAAAGGCAGGAGGATCCATGCAAATCTGAGGCTGCCCTAGGCTACAAAGTAAATTCAAGATCAGCCTAAACTACACAGCAAGACCCAGTCTCAAAAAACCAGGAGCCAAAAACCAAAAAACAACAGGAAAGAATTACTAATTCATGAAAACCAAACCAACAAACAAACTCCAACCTACCAAATAACACAGCATGACATGAATAGAGAAGGTGTTTAATTTTAAGATTTTACAGCTGCACTTGGAGCCCTGGAGGGGACACAAACAGCACTTACTCCTCAAGTCAGGAACTGGTCTGCCCTCCACCTGCTTTGTTATAGCTAGCAAGCCAAGAATTTTTTTTTTTTACCAGTACCAAGGATTGAACTCAGGACTGCCTGCTTGCAAGGCAGGCGCTTATGGCACTGAGCTAAATCCCCAGCCCCCGTCAAGAATGGTTTTATATTTTAACATGATTGATAAGCTAGGCATGGTGGTCCATGCCTGTAATTCCAGCACTTGGGAGGCTGAGGCAAGAGGATCATTTCGAGTTCAAGACCAGCCTGAGCTACAAAGTGAGCTTAAAGGCAGCCTAAACTGTACAGTGAGACCCTGTCTCAAAAAGACCAAAAAGAAAAAAAAAAAAGTTGATAAAAATCCAAAGAAGCCCCAATGGTGGCCCATGCCTATAATCTCAGCGGTCTATGAGGCTAAACCAGGAGGCTCCCAAGTTTGTGTCCAGCCTGGGCAACTGAGTGAGACCCTGTTCCAAATAAAAAATTTAAAAAGGGGTGGGGATGTGACTCAGTGCAAAGCCTTCAGTATCATAAAAAATAAAAATAAATCATATATACACATAACTATTTTGTGGTCCACTGACATTTAAATTTCAATGTCATGGACAAAGTTTGACAGGAACACAACCAACCATGGCTGGTGTTTACTTAGCAACCACTGGCAGCTGCTTCCTTGCTGCAGTGAGAAGGAAGGAGTTGCAACAGAGGTGACAGGCCTGCAAAGCCCAGGTACTGACCCACTAGTTTGCAGAGAAAAGCTTGCTCAACTCCAACCACAGCTAAAAAGCAGCTTCACTTTGTGATAAAAGAGGTAGCAGCCAGTGGCTGACAGCGGTAGGGTTGGGGAGGCAGGGGGAGACAGAGATGGGACAGAAAGAGGGACCCTGGGTCCTGGCCACATGGACTCTGCCTGACGCCAGGGGTAGGTCCTCACCCCTAGGACTTTTTTAGCTAAGGGATCCCAGTGGTATGGTCTGCTCCCTCCTTTTCCGTCTGGGACTGGGGTCAAGCCCTCAGTTTGGCTGGCTAGGAGCTTGCAGTCTTGCCTTAGTTTCGAGAGCTGCTAAAGTCTAGCTACCTGGCTCACTTCTGGGGTCCTCTTTGCCCCAGTTGCTTTTCCTCTTCTTCAGAGCTGTATGGTGCAATCTCTAGGAGATTCACATACAAAGCTTGGAAGAGTCCAGCATGCAGCACCAGCCTGCAGTGTGCCTCCTCTGCCTCCCCCAGGCTGCTGCAGCCATCCCTCTGCTCATAGAGAACTCTCCTTTCTGCTGTCCCTGTGTGTCCCCCCCTTCCAATGGTGTGGCCAGTGTTTCCTGGGAGCAGATAGCCACGTCTTGTGGCCTAGGACATTTTTCTCTCCACTGCTATGTACCTTCAGACCTCGGCCTTGAAAAACCCTCCTTTCAAGATACTCCTGCCAGGTCAAGGAGCCCCAAACCAGCCATGTGTGGCACATATCTGTTATCCCAGCACTTCGGGAGACTGAGGCAGGAGGATCTTGAGTTTGAGTCTAGCTTGGGAAACCTACTGAGACCCTGTCTAAAAAAAGGGGGTGGGGGCTGGGAATGTTGCACAGTGCAAACAAAGGATCTAAGTTTAATCCCCAGTACTAAAAACAGTGTGCTAGCTACACTGGAGTTAAACCAGTTTCTTGCTCTTGGGTTTTTTGTTTTCCCTGGTACTGAGGCCTGAACCCATGGCTTTTACACTGAGCTGTATCCCTAACCCTTCCTAATTTTGAGATGCTCTTGCTAAATTGCTTAGGTTAGACTCAAAAGTTGTGATCCTCCTGCAGCCTTCCAGAGTAGTTGGGGACATGGGCCACTGGGATGCTGTGTGGTTCAGGCCTTGAACTCAAGACCCTGCCTCTACCACCACCAGCAGCCTCCCAGATGCTGAGACTCTGCCTGCCATGAGGCCAGCCGTCTGTCTTGTTGACAGATTTAGACTTTTAGGTACTTTCCTAAGACTACTTCCTGTCCAAATAGGAGTCTCTCTCACCTCATACCTGCCTGTGACAAATAAACCCTCTCTGCCCTCTCAGCCCCACCCAGCTGCCTCCTAGCACTAAACCTCAGATTTAGCAGCTGCAGTTAAGTCAGGTAGGTCTACCCCAAGAAGCTGAGGGGAAGAAGAGGCCCTGACACAGCAGTACAGTACTTTTTTTTTTGGTAGCTATGGGCTGCAACCCAGGGCCTCTGTACCCTAAGCACACTCTACCAGTGAACCATGAACCACATGCCAGCCCACCCCCAGCCCAACTGAACCCGAGGCCCCACAGAGTACCCTAAGTATGCCTGTGTACCACAGTCCAGCCTCACAGTGAACACCGAGGAGTTCTCAGCAATGTGCCTGCCATCTGAATGAGCACTCTTTTTTTTTTTTTTGGTCTTTTTCGTTTTTTTATCGGTACCAGGGATTGAACTCATGACTGCCTGCTTGCAAGGCAGGTGCTTATGCCGCTGAGCTAAATCCCCAGCCCCATGAATGAGCACTCTTGCTCAGGTCCAATTTTTTCCTTTTAGCTGGGCATGGTGGTGTGACTTTGTAATCCCAGCATTCAGGGAAGTTGAGGCAGAAGGGTTATAAATTCCAAGCTGACTGACAACTTAGTGATTTACTGAGAACCTGTCTCTAAATTAAACATTTTTAAAGGGCTGGGAATTTCAATCAGGGCAAATGAAGGCCCTTGGTTCAATCTCCAGCACTGAAGAGAAAAACAGAAGTTTGTTCATATCACAACCCCAACCCCATCTCAACTTGGGGAATCCAGTTCCTCTGAACCCTTCCCTATTTCCACCCCAATACACCAAAACTAGGGGATCCACCAACACAGCTCTCTGCCCTTTGGTTGCAGCTTCCTCTCTCAGCCCTATGTTTCACAGGTCAATAGATGCCACTCTGCATCCCTGGAGGGGCCAGGAAGAGGGGTTGCTTGGGGTCAGGTTCCCCTTCTTGAGAACCTCACACTGACCCTATACTGACCTCAGGGACCAGGGAAGGTCCCCTTAGGGGCTGCACAGAACCCTAGCTCGTAAGTGAGAGGAAGAAAGAAGGCAAAGTTTTAGATGCGGGCCCACCTAGAAAGCAGAGGCTGGAGGCTGACCCGGAGCTTGGGGCTCTCAGAAAGAGAAAGGGGGCGCTGAGGCCTGGCCCCGCTGGTCTGCGGCTGCACATTCTCCACCTGTGATTGGCTCTAAGGCTCAGGCCGAGCTCCAAACCTGCCCAGCAACAGCCCGAAGAGGGCGGGTCAGGGCCGCGGGGTCAGCTGACTTCCAGGAACCGCTGGCCCGGGTCTTGCCCCGCCCCACAGCCGCTCCCCCACCGCGGTCGCCTCCGCTGCCAGCCCCTGTGACTCTCTGTCTCTGTCTCTCTGTCTCGTTCTCTCTCTCTCTCTCTCTCTCTCTCTCTCTCTCTCTCTCTCTCTTTCTCTCTCTCTCTCTCTCTCGGGCCCCCCCGCATCTCTGACGGAGCCCACAGGCTCCCCAGAGGCAGGACGACTAAGATGGCGATTTGGAGGTGGCCTGCCCTGCGCATTCTTCTCCCCGCTTGCCCTGGGCTGCGGCCAGTTTCAGTTTCCTTCTCCGCGGCTCCTTTCCTCCCTCGCTGCGCTCCCAGATGGCTCAGTTCTGTCTGCGCAGCTGATCCGGCCCAGACCGGGCTGAGTCCCGAGCGGTGTGAGGTGCAGGAAGGCTGAGAAGAGCGGTCCCAGCGGACAGGACTGCCGGTGTCCTCCTGCCGGGGCCCAGGTGGCCCAGCCACGGGGAAGCGCCCTGCGGACCCCGAGGTGGAGATGGGGCGCCTGCTTCCGGCGCGTGGCCCCCTAACTGGAGCCTCGGCTCCCGGGACCCAGACCTCGGGACTGCCAGGTCACAGGGAGGACAGCGCCACGCAAAACGCTGTCCTCGCGCACAGCACCTCTGAGCAGGCTCAGGAGGAGAAACAGCTGGGGAGGGGGAGGAGGCAGCCAAGGTGCGACAGCTCGGAAGAATGCGGCCTTGGCAGGACACCGAGTACCGCCTGCCCGCCCTCGGCCTCGGGTTCCCCGATCCGGGCCAGGTCCTCCCCCTCAAGTCCCAGGCCGAGCGAGGGAACAGCGGGCAGCGCGCTTTCCTTCTGCCCCGCTCGCGCGGAGAGGCAGAGCTTAACAGGAAAACGGTAACAGCGGGTAAGATGGCAGACAAGGGGACAGGGGAAACTACCCCCAAAAGGCCGCTGCCATTAGCTCAGTCTCGGATTAAAAGCAGTGCTGCTAGATTCCTAGATACCATGGAAAGATAGGCCAAGAAACACGCACAGGCCACACGCCTTTTCTGGAAAACAAGCTCCCAAAGCCATACTGAACGGGGAGAAGTGGTGACTCCTAGTGGCCGGTGGCCGACCTGCAGGGTCGCTCTGGCCGGGAGGACCCTGCCCCGCCCGAGGAGCGGGAGCTCCGGGCTCTGGGTGCTGAGGTTGGCTCCTCCTGGGCTTTCTGGCTTCACAATTGTCCGATGGCCGAAACTCGGATGGACAACGAAGTGCATGCTTCTCATTTGTCATAATCAACTTTAATGAAAAATAAATTAGTTCTGGGGTGAGAGCCATTTAGTTAAGCAGCTAACATTTCTTTTCCACGCTTGGTTCAGATGGTACCTGTTCTGGCCTGAAGTTATGACTGGCAACTGCTGATCCTCTCCCTAGCTAATTAGGGAGGCAGGGATAGAGATGGGCAAGGGATGAGGGGGTCAGAGACAAAGGGTAACTTTTTTTTTTTTTTTTTTTTTTTTTTTTTTTTTTTGGCCGGTGCTGGGGATCAAACCCAGGGCTTGGTGCACGCCTGACCAGCAGCCTACCATTGAGTTACACTCCCAGCCCAAAAGAGTGGTTTAGAAAATGTGAGGGCTGAATATGAGAAATCAGGTTTAGGATGCAAAATTGGAATTGCTGAGATCACGTTCCAAGTAGCTCAGATTATTAAGGAGCTGCAAATTTGCTTTCCTCCTGGCCTACAAAAGTCTGGCGCGGGGGTGGGGGGTGGGGAGTGGGGGTGGGGTTAAGGCGGGCTGGGGATTTAGCTCAGCGGCATAAGTGCCTGCCTTGGAAGCACGCAGTCATGAGTTCGATCTCCGGTTCGAAAAAAAAGTCTTGGGGAAACAAGTACTGTCTGCTCCCACTTCTTTCCATCCCTGTGACTTCTCTTTGGGAAGTGATATCCCAGTCTGCAGGCACACACCCACCCAGGCCTCACACAAATTTAGAGGCACAGGTGCACACACTTCACCCAAGCATAGACCCAGTCACACATCTTGACAACCACTGTCCGTAGCCTCGTCACCTATAGTCGCCCTGGAGGGTACCCCAGGAAAAACTGGGACAGGCTGGAGAGCCAGGGCTACAGTGTGGGTTGATCGATGAGGACCAATGCTGGCATGACAGAGCCGGGAGGAGAGGTCTCCTGGACACATTTTCAGGCTGGCTCCAACCTGGAGCGCTCCAGGACTTGTGCGCAAGCGCGGCAGCAGGTGGCTGTGTAGTAGGGGTAGACGCAGAGCCGGGCCTGTACCACCAGGGGGCAATGTGGAGAGCTGTCCCTGCAGCCATCATCTGGGGACAGAGACCAGGGAGGACCATCACTAACAAGCATTTTCTTACCTCCGCCCACATTTCTGCTAACTCCTACTCCATTCCATGGGGGCTGGAGAGAAGGGGCTCTTTACCAGGGCGCTGGCTGCAGGGCTGGCTATTACACTGCCGTTTCCTGGAGGGTCGCAGGTGAGGAGGGCACTGGGTGCCGAGGGTGTGGTTGGCGCTCAGGCACTGGACCTCCCTTGTCTGCGTGCCGCCCTGGCAGGAGCGAGAACACTGGGGAAGGGAACGCCACTATCAGATCAGACCTTTACTGTATTCAGGACTGGGACCCATGGCCACAACCTCCCTCTCTGAAGAGTACTGATGGGACGTTATTTCCAGGGACGCTATGGAATCCTGGATAGACAGGGCCCGCTGGTCCTCCAAATCCAAAGAAAATGGGACAAAGTGAAACTTCAACTGGGCTTGTCCTGGGGTTTGGAGAAACTTGGGGGTTCAGTGAGAGGAGCCCCCACTTCACTGGAGGCTTAGACTGAGAGCAGGGCAGGAAAGCCAGGCACTCACCGGACCCCAGGGTGTAGAAAACCATCTGTCCCGGCAGGCCTGCCCCTGACAGGGCTGCAGGGTAGGGGGCCGGGGCAGGTGGGAACAGTTGCTGGGAGAAGTCACATTGAACTCAGTCCCCAGTTTGGATACACAGATGACATCTCTATACTGTGTGCCAGAGCCGCACTCTGAGGAACACTGTAGGGGAAAGAACAGAGATCACTCCCAATCCTGCCATGCAATCCCCTGGTACCCCTGCCAGGGTCCCAGCCCTCGTCCAGGCCCTCAGCGCACCTCAGCCCAGGGCCCCGTGTACCAGCACCACGTCGTCTCACAGGGCCCCGAGCTGCAGGCGCGCATGTCAGGAGGGCGGCTTCCCGGTGGACAGTTTTCACCAGTCCCTGCTCCTGCATCCTGCCCGCCCAACCCACGGGGCTCCCCACTCCCGAGGCAGACCACTGAGCGCCGCTGGATTCCTGTCCCACACTGGGCCGAGCACTGTTGAGAAGCACAGCATCTGCATGAGGGGAGGCTGCTGGAGACTGGAGTAGGGAGCGGGGCTCAGGATGGAAGTGTACTGGGTCCTGTTCCCGGGAGCTGGGGATGCACCAGGGTGCCAGCCGGGGAAGGAGACATCTGGCTGGGTGTAAGTTCTTCTCATGTGTCTGAGCTCCCAGTAACAAACACACAGCAGATCCTCGCTCAGTCTTTACAGAGCTGTGCTGGATAGACTGTGGCAGGGCAGTGTGGGTGTGCAGGGGTGTGAGGCTGGGCTTAGGTAGGGGGCCCACCTTGGAGCTCCAGTCACTGTGGAACCAGGCCATAGTACAGGGCCCCATGTCACAGGCCTCTCTGCTGGGAGGCCGGGGAGCGCCTGAGGCACAGTCCTGCTCGCTCACTTCGGCACCGTTGTTTCCCACACAGCGAACCTGCCGGCTCCTCTGGCCTCGCCCACACCGCACGGAGCACTGAGGGAGTGAGAGGAACCCAGAGAGCTGGGTTTCAGGCAGTGCTCAGTTCTACAGCTTTTCCCCAGGAACTGTCTCTGAGCCCTAGCTCAGTGGTCACAGAAGCTGGGCCAGAACCCCAAGCCCCTAGTCTCTGGTTTAGTCTCTTCTCTGACATCGTTCCCTGGAGCGCCACACAAGACCCTGTTTGCAGAACATTTGTGCTCCTGAAGAAACAGCACTGTCACTGCTGGTGCCCACTCTTGGGGAGCTCCCTTGCCCAAGTCTGCTCACCTGACTCCAGGGGGAGCGCACCTCCCAGTGACCACAGAGGCGCAGCTGACAGTGCTGGGTAGTGCTGGGCCGAGTGAGGTGTCCACAGCGCTCCGGAGGCACTGAGGAGCCACCCCCCGCAAACTCCTGCCGGCAGTGCAGCTGGCGGTGCTGGGTGCCAGGGCCACAGGAGCGACTGCAGGATGTCCACTCGCCAGTCTCCCAGCTGCAGGCATGGGCAAGGAGTAAGGAGGCAATGAGATGCGTAGGGCTGCCATGATGGGGGAGAGGGAGATGCATTGGGGTGGGCCTGTCATAGGAAAGTGGGTACATTTAGCACTGGAGTTGGAGTTTCCTATGGGGGTGCCTGGGTTTTTCTACTTTCTATGGGATGTCAGTCCTTTTCTAGTATTGTCTCCCTGCAGCCAGGAGGTGCCAAGTTGAGCCTATGGAAGATCGTGTGGGCAGGAAGCACGTCCAGGGGTGACTGTTGGGTCACTAGTATCCTAGCTGCCTTGTGGGCCATACTCACTATGGAGGGCATGGTGGGCTGTGGCAGGGCTCAGGGGAGGCTGAGGGCCTGGTATGCATGGCACAGTTGTGTTCATTCAGTTCCTCTCCTGATTCACGAGAAATGCAGAGGAAAATGGGTCTCCAGACACCTGAAGAGGACAAGAAAGCAGTCAGGGAGATGGGGTGGCCCAGAGCCCATTTCCACGGAGCCCCAGATACAGGGTGCCCATAAACCAGGGTGCAGAATCTAGTCACAGTGCCAAACCAGGGATTTAGACTACAGTCCCAGGAATACAGGAATGAAGTATCACCTTTTCCACAGGAAGCTGAACACTCAGAGTATCCTACTCGCTTCCAGTATCCAGCTGGAGACCCCAGGGGCATCCTGGGGTGGGTCGGGGTAGGCATCTGAGGAATCCGTACCTGACGCTGGAGGGTACCTGGGGTCCGGGCTGAGCGGGGCACTGAAGGGCGTGGGGACTCCCTCCTCAGCATCTCTGCTCAGGAATTGAGTAGACAGATCAGATGCCTCCCTGCGGCCTCCAAGTCCCCCCAGCCTCTTCCTGGATCAGTCTTACCAGGCTGAAGCTGGGGCACAGAGACCTCTGGAGTGGGGATCTGGAGATCTGGAGGAGGTGACGAGATGATATACTGATAAGAAACACCTGGGTTGTCCTCCTGAAAGATCATCTGGGGAGAAAAACGGTAATAGATGTTTGGGGGGACTAGGGAGCACGCCAGCAACCTTCTCTTCCACCTGAACCCCACAGCTTTGCGTGTAGGAGGAAAAGCCTCTCCGCATGCCCCAGGCTCACATAGACATCCACAGGCTGCGTTGTGGGTCCCGCAGCTGACAGACTCTCTCCTCTGCCCTCCTCCCGAGGAGGACGGTTATACAGGAAGACAGTCCCACTTCCTGTGTAGGACCCGGGGGGATCCACAGCCCATTTGCCATTGATGATGGAATGGCCTCCAGGGCCTCGAAGTGCTGGAAGAGATCCCAAAACCTGAGGTTGGTTGCACTGTCTTCCTCCTCACCGTTCCCCACAGAACCTAAGACATCCCAAGGTGTCCCTGTGAGGCCTATCTGCCATGCTAAGTAGTGGTGAAGAGAACAGAACCAAGAGGCTAGAACCAAGAACCAGAACCAAGAGGGAAACGGAATGGGACCAGGCCCCAGGAGTCCTGGTTTCTTTTCTTTTCTTTTTTTTTAAATCGGTACCGGGGATCGAACTCACGACCACACACTTGCAAGGCATGTGCTTATGACGCTGAGCTAAATCCTCAGCCCCAGGAGTCCAGTTTCTTACCAAGATAGTTGGAACTGGGCCGAAGCTGGGCAATCTGGAGACGGGAGGCTCCAGGCGGAATCTGCAGGATCTTCTGGTAGCCCAGAGGGCCGCCCTGGTCAGTGAGGTTTCCCGAAATGAAGCGACATGTAGAATTGTCACCCCCACAAACTCCACAGTCATCTGGACGCCTGCCAGAGCCAAGGATCCCGTCACAGCCAGGGCTCTGGGGAGAGTGAGATGAGACCGGGGCCACACGAATGCCAGAGATCCACAGCCCTTGCCCACTCAGGACCTTGCATTTGTGGCCTTGCTCCTTGTGCTACAAGTGCAGTGTGCTTCTCCATAGGCCCCACCATCCCTTGAGCCCAGGGAAGCATGCATGTGCCTGCTGGACCCTTCCTACAGGTCACTCATTGCTCTGCCCAGCTGGGCTCGACTGACAAGGCTTTCCCTTGGCGATATATCTGGTGGTGGTTGTTGTGATAAGTAAAACTCACCACTCTGTGTGTGTGTGTGTGTGTGTGTGTGTATGCGCGCACACACACATCTGCCCTCTCACCAGGCAGCGTCCAGCTACGCAGATGTCTAGAGCTCCAGGCTGACACAGAGTTCCATCCTGGACCTTTTCAGTGTGGCGGACGTAGAAGCGGAAGCCACGAGGACGACAGTTCAGCTCACAGCGCTGGGAGCCCTGAACTAGGAGACAACGTAGAAAATGGTGAGCTGGTGGGATGATAAGCCGGGACAGGCCCCAGAGTCTGTACAGGTTTGCTTTGATTGTTTATGGGTCAACTGGAAGTTGTTAAATTGCCACAGATGAAGGGAACATGAGAATCCACATGCTGAAAGGTTGATCAGAACAATAAAGGCCACAGACACTATCAAGGTTTGGTTTTGTTTTGCAGAACTGGAGATTGAACCTAAGGTCAGGGCACTGATCTGCATCATCCTCAGCTTTGTGTTTCTTTTTTGGTCTTTTTGAGACAGGGTCCTTCTATGCAGTTCAGGCTGGCCTTGAGCTCATTTTGTAGCCGAGGCTGCTTGCAAACTTTCAATGATCCTCCTTCTCAGCCTCCCAAGTGCTGGAGTTACAGGCAAGCAATACCACATCCAGCAGTGCCCCCATTTTTTTTTCCAAATCCATTTTACTCATAGGTAAAAACAAGGAAAAGAAGAAAACAACAAAATTTTAAAGAACATCAATCGGGGTAACAGTGGTATATACCTTGCTCATTGTCATCCCCAAGTTGTTTATCCAGAGCACAAGACATCTGCCTCCATTTGTCTGAACAATACCAGTATAAATTTTTCTCTTCAGTGAACTTAAGAGAAACCAGTAGTATAACTATATTAACTATTTTTATACACATATATATATACACATATATTTTTTCTTTCAGCTTGTCACACTAATGAAAAATTACAATGCTTACATGTGTGTCTTATTTATTTCACTAATGAGTATGTTCTCAAGGTGCGTCCATTTACCTATAATAGTGTCCAATTTCTCATCCTTATGGCTGAGTAGTACTCCACTGTATAAAAATACCACATCTTTTTTATCTAACCCTCAGTGGATGGGCATTTAGGTTGTTTCCAAGATCTGGTTATTAAAAACTGTGTTGCTATAAACATGGGAGCACATATATTCTTTTGGGAAGATACCCAGAAGGGGAATAGCTGGATTGAATGGGACTTGTAGTCCCAGTTTTCTGAGGAATCACCGCACTGATTTCTACAGTGATTGCACCAATCTGCATTCTCACCAGCAGTGGAGAAGGGCTCCCTTTTCCCCACAGCCTCTCCAGCGTTTGTTATTGCTTGATTTCTTACCATTCTTTCTGGGGTAAAGTGCAGTCTTAGTGTTGTTTTATTTGTATCTCTCAAATGAGCAGTGATGCTGAACATTTTTTCACATATTTACTTGCTGTTTGTATTTCTTTGTCTGAGAAGTGTTTGTTCATCTCAGATGCCCATTTTTGGATTGGGTCTTATCTGGGAAGACCAGTTTTTTTTGAGTTCTTTATATGTTCTTGATAGTAATTCTTTGTCTGAGGAACAGCTGGCAAACATTTTCTCTCAACCCACAGTGTGGGTTGTCTCTTTACTCTTTTAGTGGTTTCTCTTGCTGTGCAAAAGCTTTTCAGTAGTGTGAGATCCCATTTGTTGATTTTTTTGTGATAGTTCCTGTGCAATCTGGGCTTTATTCATAAAGTCTTTGCCTGCACCAATGTCTTCAAAGAGTTTTACCTACTCTATCTTCCAGTAGATTTAATGTTTCTGTTTTAATATTAAGATCTTTGACCCGGGGCTGGAGATTTAGCTCAGTGGCATAAGCGCCTGCCTTGCAAGCAGGCAGTCGTGAGTTCAATCCCCGGTACCGATAAAAAAGAAAAAGACAAAAAGAAAAAAAAAAGATCTTTGATCCATTCTGATTTTAGCTTACTATGTGGTGCAAGATATGGGTCCAGTTTTAATATTCAGCACATGTAGAGCCAGTTTTTCCAGCACCATTTATTAAAGAGGCTATCTTTCTTCCAGTGAATGTGTTTGGCACCTTTGTCAAAGATAAGGTGGCTAAGTGTGTCTGCAGTTGTTTCTACATCTTCTAATCAATTCTACTGATCTTCAGATCTGCTTTTTTGCCAGTACCACACTGTTTTTTTTTTTTTTTTAATCACAGTAGTTCTATAATATAATTTCAAGTCAGTGATCATGACACCACCTGTCATGTCTTTGTTGCCCAGGATTGCCTTTGCTATTCTGGATCGCTTCTGGTCCCAAATAAATTTTAGGATTGTTTTCTCTAATTCTGTGAGGTAGGCTATTGGAACTTTGAGTGGAGTTATATTGAATCTGTGTAACAGTTTTGAAGTAGGGCCTTTTCCACTCTCTTGGCTCTTCCCGCCCAAGAGCACAGGATATCTCTCCATTTTCTAATATTATCTTCAATCTCCTGTTTCAAAGTACTGTAGTTTTCAATGTAGAGATCTTTTACATTCTTTGTTAGATTGATTCCTAAGTATTTCATTTCTTTGGATGCTATTATGTTGTTTCTCTGATTTCTCTCTCAGTGAGTTTATTATTCGTGTACAATGTACAAGGTAGCTATTGATTTTTGAGTGTTGACTTTGCAACCAGCCATGTTACTGAATTTGCTTATTAAGTCTACAAGTCTTTTGGTGAAATTTTTGGGGGATCTTCCATGTACAGTCTAACGACATCTGCAAATAGTGATAGTTTAACTTCTTCCTTTCCTATCTTTATTCCTTTTATTTCTTTTTCTTGCCTAATTGCTCCAGCTAAAGTTTCCAGGATTATGTTGAACAAGAGTGGAGACAGAGGACATCCTTGTCTTGTTCCCTGATTTTAGAGTGAAAGCTTTCAGTTTTTGTCCATTTAGTATAATGTTGGCTGTTGGTTTGTCATAGATAGCTTTTATCAGATTGAGATAAAGACCATTTATTCCAATTTTTTTTCTTTTTCATTTTTATTGGTACCAGGGATCGAACTCACAACTGCCTGCTTGCAAGGTAGGAGCTTATGCCGCTGAGCTAAATTCCCAGCCCCTATTCCAATTTTCTATAGGGTTCTTTTTTTTATCATGAACAGGCTGGAAGCCCCTTTTAAAATTTTACTTATTTTAAAACTGTGAGACAGATGGGGCTGAGGATTTAGCTCAGCGGCATAAGCACCTGCCTTACAAGTCTGTGGTCGTGAGTTCGATCCCTGGTACCAATTAAAAAAAAAAAAAAATTGTGAGACAGAGGCTCGCAATGTTGCTTAGCCTAGGCTCCTGCCTCTGTTGTTTTTTTTTTTTTTTTTTTTTTTAGACAAGTTTTCCATAAGTTCCCTGGTTGACCCCAAAGTCAAGGGTTCAAATAACCCTTCTATCTCAGGCTCCTAGTAGATAGGACTACAGGTAAGTATCCATTGTGCCCAGACAGCAAGAGAGCTTTTGACATCTACAGTTACGTGGATACAGAGTTTGCAAGGGTTTGTTTTAGTGTCAAGGTGACATAAGTCTAAATCAAGTGGACATTTACTTGAGAACAACTGATCGGATACTGTACCACCCTGATTCATGGCATAACCTACCCTTCTGTAAGCACTGGACAAGATCTCTCACGTCGCAAACACACCACTTCCCAGAGGAAGGCAGCCAAAGGGTGCTTCTGGACCCCTCTCTCTCAAGGCCTGACCCCTCTGCTGCCATCTATAGGTCTGACAGCTGAAGCCTGTCCAGAAGTTCCTCCCCTTCCAGCCCTAAGTTACTTTGACCTAGTGACTTGGTAAAACAGGTGTGACCCAGAGAAAGAAGGGCCTACGTGGTGAGAAGGGTCGGAAACCCTGTCAATCTGAGAGGGAGCAGGTGTGTCCTTGTGTCCCTCATCCCCAGCCCCAGGCCCCCATATGTGTGGGCAAACACTCACCGTCTGTGAAGGGCTCCCAGTGGTACAGCTGGCCCATGAACTCTTGGGAGTTGAAGGCTGCACACTGCAGGGCCCGGGGATCCGGCTGCTCTGGGGGGCAGGACTAAAGTGGGGGAAACAAAGCAGTCAGAGCTGGGAAGGAAGCCAGGAGTAGAAATCAGGCCCCGGGGTCCAGATCAGATACGCTGAGGACCCAAATTTAGCCTCAGGGAGCCGAGTGGAAGTTTGCACTGGAGGAGGATGCTCAGCAAAAACTTACCCCCTGGATGCAGGCTCGAAGCTGCTCGCTCTCCCCGGGACATCTTGGAACAGGGTCACTGGGAGTAAAGAGGCTCCAGAGGGAGCTGGGGTGGGGCCCAGCCCTCAGCAGAGGCAGCCACCCAGCTGGGTGGTGAATGGCAGACTGTGAGGGAGATCCAGGAGGACTCCCCCTTGGCCGCCAGTGCCCCTGGCTCTGCTGGCTCTGCTGGCCCTGCCGGCTTCGGCCCCAAGGGACATAAGGTGAAGGATCCGGCTGTCTGCCTGTTGCCTGGGGACTGGCCAGACGTTGAGAGTTAGGCATTCTGGGCTGAGGGGACACTAGGACGGAGCTGCTTCCTCTGGAAGAAGAAGGATGTGAGGGGGGCCCTGTGCCACCAGAGGCCAGGGCTCCAGGGTAGGGCTGTGTGGGGTCAGGGCTGATTCTGGGGGGCACCCCTGTTTCAGTAGTTTTGGGCCTCGAAGGTTCTGCTGGGGAGGATGGGGTGGGGGCAGCTGATCCTGGAGATAGGAGCTGAGTTTGGGAGTTGTGCTTTGCAGAGGAAGCAAGGGGCCTGTCAGCTGTAGCAGAGGCCCGGGAGGGCTCAGGTCCAGACGAGATCCTGGGCTGCCTGCGGCTCCGGTGCAGCGGCAAGGCGAAGGGCACCCTCCCATAACCAAACATGCCGGGCTTGATGGGCTCTCGGACCCCAGACCTGAGGTGTTGGAGATATGAATGAGGTCATAGCTCTGCCCCTTCTCCTGGTACCAAAAATCAACCCCTGACACCACCATGCCCTCGTATCCTCTGTTCTCCTTTCTCCCACAGCCCTGTCCCTTCCCCTGAACCTCACCTCCGGGCCTCCTGGGGCTCCACTCTCCCCACTTGGGAAGCAGGACCTCGAAGTGGGCTGCCCCTTCCCTGAGCCTGTGGCCTGAGGAGAGGCCAGGTTTCTCCAGTTGTCTGAGGTCTGCGGCCCTGACCCTGGGGCATCAGGGCTTCTGGGTGTCGTGGGGGCCTGGGAGGCAGGGCCAGGCCTGGGGGGAATTGACACATCCGGCTTCTGCGCTGCACCCCTACTCCACAGGGCTGGGAGCAAGTGGTCCACTGGTCCCAAGGTCCCCAGACCCCCTCAGGCACCCGGGCCTCCTCCAGGGATGTCTGAAGAGTATGTCCAGACAAGACCTACACAGAAAGAAAGGTCAGACAGAAACAGGGATTGAGGGGATGGTGCAGGGCAGCCAAGTAGCCCAGGACTCTGGCCGAGTCATGCTCAGGAGCAGCAGAGACTTAGAACTCTAGAACTTGGCATTTTTCACGTGATTTCCCCAGGAGTTAGGGGGCCGGCAGAGAAGGGCAGAGCCTGTGGGACAAGGAGACTGGACTGGAGAGCTGACGGAGGGGTCAGGAAGCTGAAGGGATCAAGGCAGGGGCAGCAGTGGTTCCCTTGCCCAAAGCTCACCTCCTGGTCCAGGCAGAGCAGAGGGAGAGACAGAAGCAGCATCAGACACAGCCAAGGCCTGCGAGTCAAAGGAGGGAGGCAGACCATGCTGGAGGTGATGTGACCCCCACCCACAAGTTCCCCACATCCTGGTTTCTCAGCAGGCAGCAGGGCCTTGTCCCCTGCCCAGTCCCTCCCGGTCATGCCCCCTAGACTTCCAGGGCCGGCAATGTGGCCACCAGGCACCCCTCCTCTCACCTGCCTGCCCACTGCTCCATCGCTGTGCCTGGAAGAAGCTACTCAGGCATCTGGGGGCGGAGGGGTGCGCACAGCAGGGGCAGAAGCCCAGTGGTCACCTCTCAGGAACTCTAGAGGCCAGTCGGGCAGGGTGACTCCTCAGACAGACCCAGCTGGACAGAAGGTGGGGGAGTTTGACACAACCCTTTAGGGTCCTCAGGGGGAGCGGGAGGAACGCTGCAGGGTGGGAGACTGACCTCAGCATCCAGGCTCCCAACTCGGTCCCCTCCCCTTCGTGCTGCAGGGACTCAGCTCCACCCTCGATTCTAGGCAGGCTGTGCTGGCCAGGTTAGACCAGTTCTAGGGTTCCATCTGACTCCCACTCCGCCCCCAGAGCTCCCTGGAAGGTTGAAGAGAGAGGCTCAGGTGAGGACAGGCAGACGCCCTCCAGCCCAGTGGAAGCCCTGGAAACAAGACCTTTCCTGCCGCTGTGTTTCCTACCTGCACTAGCCTTTTCCTTCCTTCCAGAGGAAGGGTCGGTACCTCCTGGCCTGCCTCATACTAAGGCACACTTGAGTGAGTTAATGGCTTAGTCTATAGAGAAACAGCAGGTGATTTAACCTCCCCTTGAATGCCAGCAGCCATCTGGCACTGGCTCAATGGGAGCCTCTTTCTCTTCCCTTCTTCCACCCCTCCCTTTCTCCCTTTTCTTTTTCTCTTTCTGTTTCCCCTTCCTTTCTTTCTTCTGACTGGGGAGTGAAACCAGGGCCTTTACGCAGGCCTGGTGGCACATGCCAGTAATCCCAACACTCAGGAGGCTGAGGCAGGAGGATGGCTGGGAGTTCGAAGCCATCCTGGGCCACATGAGCTCAAGGTCAGCCTGAACTGCATAGCAAACCCTGAGAGAGAGGGAGAGAGAGAGAGAGAGCAGAAGAAGCAGAAGAAAGAAGCAGAAGCAGAAGCAGCCAAGGCCTTTGCACTAAGCTATATACATCCCTAGACTTTTTATTTTTTGAGACAGGGTCCTGCTGAAATTTGTGATCCTTCTGCCTCAACCTCCCAGAGTTACAGGATTATAGATCTGCATGATCATGCCAGGCTTGGGGTCTACTTTATGTGCACCTAGTTTTCATCTCTATTTATTTATTTATTGTGGTAGTGAGGATTGAACTCAGGGCTTCATGCATGCTAGGTAAGTGCTCTCTAGCACCAAACAACCCCCTTTTTTATTTTTAGATAAAGTCTCACCAACTTGCTCAGGCTAGCCTTGAACTTGTGATCTTCATGCTTTAGCCTCTAGAAGAGTTAGAATTTACAGGCCCAGCTATTTTTCTTCTTTTTATTTACTTATATTTGAGACAGCATTTCACTGTGTATTCCAGGCTGGTCTTGAACTCACCATCCTCCTGTCTCAGCTTCCCAAATACTGTACCAACACACTATTTTTCTTCTTTTTAAAAATTTCTTTTTTTCTGTTGGTGCACAGCTGTAAGGGTTGGAGAAATGAGGGAAGGAGAGAGGAAGCCAGAGCTGCCCTGACTCCACAGTCACAGACTTCTCTTTCGGGAATGTCGGGAGTCAACCTTCCAGCTTTGAAGGGGCTTTGGAGCCCTCCCCTGGCCCCAGAGCTGGGCTCTCTAACTCCATGTCCTCTAGCCCCTTTGGTCTCATTTTGAGCCATTCCCACCACCACTATCCTGCCTTAGTTCTGTTTTCCAGGAAAAAAAACAAAACAAAACTGTTTCTGTTGGATCAGAAAGGCACCAGGAGAAGAATCCAAGGAGCTGTTGGACCAGCTCAAGAGCAAGGAAATGATAGCAGGAAGGCTAGGAATGTGCTTGGGGGTAGCAATACCCAGTCACTCTCTCCCTGAGATCCCAGGCCGTGGTAATTTGAGGGAGGAATCAAAGTGGCTGAGTATGGTGGCAGCGTGGTGGCCTCAGCTGCCTGGGGTCAGGTGGTCTCTTTTTTCCCTGCCTGGGCAGCCAAGTTCAGCTGCTCAGTCCTAATAGGAGGAGGTGCTGCGACCTGGAGAAGGACCCACTTCCCACTGCAGCCCTTCGGCTTCAGCCCTTTGCCTGTTCCTTGAGGCTGGAGAGAAGGTGAGCTGGTGATGGTCCCTGCCTGCCCTTCTCTGATCCTTGTCTCCTCCACTCCCTACACCCCTCCACGCCCTGCACCCCAAGCCCTGCGACCCTTGACCCTTGCTGCCCCTCTCTGTGGTCCACTCCAGAACACATAATCCTGTCCTCAGCTGGCTTTGGCTTTGGCAGCTCCCTGGAGAAGTGAAGGGTGGGGGGTGACGTGAGCTCCTGGGGCCCGGGCCAGGCCTGGCTCTCTTTCTGGAAAAGTCCTACCCCACCCTCCCGTGCACAGCTGGGCAGGGGCTGATGCCCCTCCTTTACAGAAACAGATACATATCTGTGCTTTTCTCCCTTCTCCCTGTCCTTCATCTAGGTTCTACTGCTGCTGCTCAGGATAAGGAAAGTTGAGGTCACAAGCGGTCACCCTGGTGACAGGCTGGACCCTGGTCAGAACAAACCTGAGTTTGTCCTGGCCACAGTTTCCCTCAGTGGCCAGTGAAGGTCCAGGTGAGGGACCTGTACAGAGGTGACCTGGTGACCCCGCCCCTGGGGCCGGTCACTGCTGGGCCTACGGGCTGGATGGGGTGGGCGAGTCCCTGTGGCAGAACTCTGTGATCCTCACGGTGCCCTCTACGGGTGGCTGAGGACACCACCTTAGAGGCGCCTGTGGTGTCAGTCTCAGCCTGCCAGCGCCCTGCCCCTCGCTGCAGGGTCAGGGAGGTCGGAAGCATCCTCGCAGCACCCGGAGAGAGGCAGGGCAGAGGCGCCGCTCGGCGGCAAGGTCCGAGCGCGCTTTCCAGCTTCGCTGTGTGCCTCAGGCGGGTCTCGCCTCAGTCCCCCGACCATCCGGATGATGGAGCCAGGATCCCAGGAATCCCGGGAACTCGACCCCGGGGACGCCCGCGCTGGGGCTGGGGTGGCGGCGGGGGCGACCGGCAGCCTGGGGAGCGGAGGCGGCGCAGCCGGTCCGGTCCGGGTCGGGCTCGGGGTAGGGGCCAGGGCGGGGCGGGGGCTGTACCTGTTCCGCGCGCCCCCGGCGGCCCGGCGCTCCGCTCTCTCTCGCGGTTGCGGTCGCCACTTCGACCCCGAGCGAGCTGGGACCCCGGCCCCGCCCTCTACTGCCAGGCCACGCCCATGCCCGCCAGGCCACGCCCATCCCGGGCCCTGGCCGCAGGGTGGGGACCGTGATCCCGCGGCGCGCGCGCCCGGCCACCCACCGAGCTGTGGGCGCCCCCCGACGGCCGGAGCGGAAGAAGTCCAGGCGGCCCCGGCTGGCTTTGTACTCGGGACGGATGGCGCTTAGCCGCCACAGATCTGTCCCAAGACCCTCTCCTCCCGTCATCTCTCTCTCTCTCGGACCGCAGGGAACCATGTAGTTTGTTGTTCTGGTTTTTTCTTCGGTGCAGCACAGGGAGTTAAACCAGTGAGCTACATCTCCAGAGCTTTTTATGCATGTATTTTGTTTATTTTTTATTTTTGTTTTTTTGAGATAGAGTCTCACTATGCAGGTCAGGCTGGCCTTTAGCTTACTTTGTAGGCCATTCTGGTCTCGAACTCCTGTCTCAGCCTCCCGAGTGCTGGAATTGCAGGCGTGCGCCACCATGGCTGGTTTAAGTATTTATTTAGACAGTGCCTAAATTGCTCTATCCGTACTGGAACTTGGGCATCCTGCCTCAGCCTCCAGGAGTGCAGGAATGACAGGCATGTGCCACTGTCCCACGCACTATGTGGTTCCGATTGCTAGGGACTTCTATGAGTCTCAGTGTCTTCTGGAGCACAGCGAAAGGAATAAGTGCTGATTTATGCATCAGGGTAATGGGATGTGAGTCTTAGCTCTGCGCCTGCCAGCTCTGTGGTCTCTGAGTAGCGCAGCTTCTGCGCTGCAGCTCTCACCTGCAGAATGGGGCTGATTTGATTGCATAGTGGGCTTGGAGATGGACGTCTCTTCATTTGTCTGGAGAACTGTTCTGGGAAAGAGTACAGGGTTAGGAAGAGATGAAAATAACTTTTTGCTTGTTTGTTTTGTTGTTTTTTGTGGAAGTTGAGGCAAGGTCTCACTCTTTGAACACACTATGTAGCTCAGGCTGACCTTGAACTCCCTGCAATCCTCCTGCCTCAGCCTCCTGAATGCTAGGATTGCAGGTGTGTATCTTCACATCTGGCAACAAACGACTTAAAATTCAAGAGTTGGTGCTCACTTCGACAGCACATATTCTAAGATTAGAACAATACTGAGAAGACTGGTGTGGGCCCTGCCCAAGGATCACTTGTAAATTGGTGAAACATTCCAGGTTAAAAATAAAAAGTGGGCGTGGTGGCACACATTATAATTTTAGCACTCTGGGAGACTGAGGCAGAAGATTTACAAATTCAAACCCAACCTGGGCAATTTATAGGTTTAAAAAGACTGTGTCACAAAGAAAATTATGAAAAGAGCTCATGAAAAGGCCCCAGTACAGGGAAAAAAAACCAAAAAAAACCTGTATCCTTATTTGAAAGTTACTTTGCCTATTGTTTTCTGTTAAATGGTAAATTCTTTTAGGACAAGAACTACTTATGCTACTAGGTATCATCTTTATTTTCTCATACTTTGTAGAGTTACAAGAAACATTTGAACTAGGCTGCTGCAGAGCAGGCAGATGAGCCCCAGGTGCCTGCCTGCTCCCTCCACTTTCCATTCAAGCTGAGAGGCTTTGTGTTTTTAGTTTTGAAGGGAAGTTATTAAATAATTCAGTTTAAAAATACTGATAGCCTGGGGGTGGGATATAGTTTACCTAGCATGAGGGTTCTACTTCCACCACTACCCATCTCCAAAGAATGAGTCAAAAAAACAAAAACAAAAACGAAGTAAATCAGAAAATGTGGCCAAGGGTCAGAGTCACCCACAGCCCTCAGTTGGTGCCTTTCCTTTTACCTCTTCCATTCCAGTCACTGGACCCTAAAGAGCTTGAGAAGACCCGGGCTCAAGCCGCCTCCAGTGTACGGTTTACAAAGGCTCGTGGTACACACAACCCCAGCCACAGCAGAACCCAGGGGAAAAAACACTTTGGGCCTCAGTGCAGTGCACTCTGTGAACCACTGGCCAGGGAAGGTATTTTGGGCTGGCAGCTTTCAGTGCTGCCCATCACAGCTCAAACACCCACTTATCTTCAACCCAAGCTGCAGTGTGGAAGGCAGGGACTCTGATAGGAGAGTGGAATGAGGGGAGGAGGGAAGAGCTCTCTGCCTTTGACATTTGTCACTGCTGAGAACTGAAGGTCAGAAATAGTCTTTTCCATTTAGCTGTGCCATGGGCCAAAGAGCTTCAAAGCTGTGCTACAGCTGTCACCTCCCTGGCTTGGTGATCTAAAATGATCCTTAAAGAAAATTTCCTGTGTTCCCGCAGCTTGTGAAGTAAACTCTGATTCAAGGAGTAAAATAGTTTTTGTCTTCAAAGATTATATAGCCGGCCCTGGCATGGTAACAGTGGTCCCAGCCCTAGGAGGCAGAGGCAAGAGAATCGCTCTGAGTTTGAGGCTAGCCTGAGCTACATAGTTCAAGGCCAGCCTGAAAACTACATGGTGAGACCCTGTCTCCAAAAGCCAAAAAGGAAGCAAATAAATAAATAAAAGTTCATGTAAACCTGGCAAGCGTGAGGTCGCAAGTTCGATCCCCGATACCAAAAAAAAAAAAAAAAAAAAAAAAAAAAGTTTATGTAAGAAATAGATATTTACCTAAACATATCTCTAAGGCTGGAATAGATAGAGGACAAAGAGAAGGGACAGGTTGAGTACTGATTTGACTTAGAGTTCAACATGATTTAATAATAATAATGATAGTAATAATACAGCTGCCTAGAGGTGGTGGAGAATGTGGCTAGCACACACAGCCTAAGGTTCAGTACTCAACACCAAAATTAATGTGGATAATAGTCAGATGGGCACTGAGCACATTACTGAACGCTATTATTTGTGTGCTGTCTGCTGCAAGGGAATTTTTTGAAAAATTGGGCTGAATTTACTTGGTAACTTCTTTTCTGGCAGTGCAGCTCAGAAGTTCTGGTTGTGTCAAAAAACTCCCTGTTGCCAGGTGTGGTGATAAACTGCTAGGGAGGCTGAAGCAGGAGGGTAAGACGGGGAAACTAACTTCGCTATGTCGCTCCACGCCAGGCTGGTCTGCAGCTGGGATCCTGTACCCTGTCAGGGCAGCCCTCATTCCTCCGGGTCACCCATGCTGTGCTGACCTGGCTTTGGCTTGGGGCAGTAGCTCACTCCCTACACTCTTTTTTAAATTCCCTACACTCTTACGCAAGCAGCCTGTTGCTGCTGGTCTCTCCTGGAAAGCTGGAAGGTTGGCTCTGCCCTACCCCTGCCATGTTTGCCTGGTGTTATTTTGTTTTTGAGCCAGGGTCTCACTGTAATGTGTGATGGGAGAGAAGCCTTGTGCTTTCTTCAGCTGCTGCTTCATCAAAGCTGATCGCACCTTCATTTTTTGGGGACAACATCTTCCTATGTAACCCAGGCTGGCCTCAAACTCACAGCAATCCTCCTGCCTCAGTCTCCCAAGTGCCACCATGGTCAGCTCATGTTTATCTTGTTTATCTCACCCAGAACGCATAGTTGTTGGGGACCAAGCTACATGACTGGGGTCCTGTGGCTCCAAGGCCTTTGTGACCTGCTTTCGGAACAGAGAAGTATTTCCTGGCTGTACAGAGAAAGCTTGTAACTGTGACACGGGCAAGACAACGTTTGCTGGGGATGGTGTAGAGTGCAGGCATCCTGATTGTTCTTCACTGACTTGTTCCCTATTTACTGCAGCTGCTGAAGCGTACCCTGCCCCTTGCCTTGTGCTGCTCACTTGCTAGTAAAAATGGGTCAACCTCAGAGATTGTCAAGCCCGTCCACGAGAGCCAGGTATTCTCCACCTTTCCCCCTACAGGTCTCCAGGAGGCTGATCAGTCCCTCATACATAGTAGGCATTTAGTAAATGCTTGTGCTCTGGCTACGTTCCGGCACTGTCCAGCTGAGGTCTCCTCTGTCCTGGCTGGGCTGGCTCTTGGATGATAATGAAATGCCAAGAGAATAGGACATGACCCATGAGATTGGCTGAGAATGGGACAGTATGGACTCCAAATCACTGCTCTGTAGACTTTGAACGTAGCCAGAGATTCCCAAAGGCACAATTCTCAATTGGGTTTCCACAGTCCAACACGGCAGGGCCTCCCAGCAGGCCTGGGTCCCCAGCCTCTGCCTCTGCACCACCATGAGCCGCCTACCTGTCTGTTGGCATCCAGAATAGGAAGTGTCAAGCAAACATGTATGGAGATGAAGTGATGATTGGACTTGACCTTGCCAGTAACTAAGTTTATGAACCATCTATGCAGATTAGTGAAGTGAACTACATTGAGTGGTTTGCACATAAGTGCTGGGAAATATGGTGATAGACCAGAGCCTCTGTGTTGGCCTCCAAGATGCATGGGATGTTTGCTGCTAACAGGAGGGTGTCACTGATGACATTCTGTGGTGCAGTCTCAACAGAATGTCATGGACTTGATAAAATGGCACTTATACTCTAGGGAGGAGCATTGGACCAGGATCCCCACTCTGATACCAACCCCTATCCTGCCCCAGCCTTTCAAGCTCAGGGTAAGTTTCAGAACAGTCTTTTGCCCTCCTGGCTGCCAGGCAGGGAGCCCAGGTCAGTATTTGCTGTTGCTACTTCAAGATGTCCAGATGTGGTGCTGGGCCAGAGAAGAGAGATAAAGTATAAGAAAATAAGACTACATGGTTCTCAGCTTCACCATCTAGAAGCTGCGTGACCTTGGGCAAGGTAAGCTTCAGATTTTTCATTCATAAAGCCAGCATCACAGGCATTTAGTTACTTTTCTTGTTGCTGAGACACAATACACAACACCCACAAGTTAAAGCAGGAGAGGTTTATTTTAGCTCACAGTTTGTAGAATTTTCACTTTGTATTGGCTCCAAGGCAAGAAAGCATGATAGGGGGCCTTGCAGAAAAGAAACAGCTCAGGGCAGGCCAGGAAGCAGCAAGCAGCAGCAGAAAGCCTCCTTTCCCCTTTTACTCTATCCTGGTTACAAAGCTATGGGTTGGTGCCACGTACACCTAGCATGGCTCTTCCCTTTACCTACACCCAGAACAATGTTAAAAGAATCAGTGCACTGATAACTTAGTTATCACACCCTTTATGCATATTCACACACCCGAGATCTAACCACTTCCGAAAAGCCCACCCCTGAGACATGAGGCTTTGAGGGCACATCTAGATCAAAGCCATACAGTAAGCCAGGCGTGGTGGCTCAGGCCTGTAATCTCAGCACTGGGGAGGCTGAGGTAGGAGGATCCTTGGGAGTTCAAGACCAGCCTGGGCTACAAAGTAAGCTCAAGGCCAGCCTGAACTGCATAGCGAGACCCCGTCTCAAAAAAGACCAAAAAAAAAAAAAAAAAAAAAAAGCCATACAGTAAGCTATCATAAAAATCAAAATGAAAAGGATATCTTGGGAGCTAGGTGCAGTGGTGGAGGTGTGTAATCCCAGCCAGCACTCTGAGGCTGAGGCAGGAACATCTCAAACTGGAGCCCAGCCTGGGCAGTTTAGGGAGCATTGCCTCAAAATAAAAATGTAAAATATCTGGGGGTATAGTCTAATGTGAAAGTCTTATAGTCAATCCCCAGTACCACAGACACACACACACACACACACACACACACACACACACACTAAGTAAATAAAAGGGGCTGAAGAGGCCAAAGTTCAGTCTCTTGTATTAAGAAAAAGTAAAAACAGATAATATGTATATGAAAACTATAGTCATACATAAAAACAAGGAACGAAAGTAGTGTTGTTAATGATGGTGTTGCTGTTAAACAAACAAACAAAACTTTACTTAAAGCTAGCCATGGTGGAACATGCCTGCAATACCAACAGTCTGGGAGGCTGAGGCAGGAGGATTGAAATTCATGCACAAACTGGGCAAGTTAGCAAGACACAGTCTTAAAGTGAAAAAATAAAAAGGGCTGAAGAGATGGGCCTGGTAATGATATAGGACATAGCATATGGCAAAGCTGGCTGGGAAACGAGCAGGACCTGTCAACTACAAGATCCCAGCATAGCCAAGTAATTCTCAGGACGCAGCATCGGGAACTTCTCAAAGGCTTCTCCAGGAGAGGTGGACAGCATAGACAATATCTGACGCCTTGGCACGGCACGGTGAGTTCCCACGATGGCCAGGTGCTACCTTTCTCAGACTCAATGTGTACTTTTATTGTGTGTGTGTGTGTGTGTGTGTGTGTGTGTGTGTGTGTGTGTTCCTTTTTTTAAAAAATCATGTTTTATTTTTGTTTTTATTTTTCTTCTGTTCTGTCCAAGTTCATTCTGCTGAGAAAACTTGGGTATTTACCCCTCACTTTTCAAATAGACTTTTAACACGACTTTTGGCTTGTCTCAGCTAATTCTGTTTTTGATGCAAAAAGAACTTAGAATACTTTTGACTGGTGAGCCATTCCTAAAGAAACTACCCAATAATAGTAGCAGATGCCCATAACTCCAGCATTTAGAAGGCTGAATCAGGGGGATCTCCATGAGTCTGAGGCCAGCTCAGGCTACATCGTGAGTTAAAGGATAATCTGGGATACATATTGACATCCTGTTTCAAAAAATAAAAACAGGAAAAAATTAAATAAAAAAGCTGAGGATGCATCTCAGTAGGTAGGACTTGGGTTCAATGTCCTGTACCATCCATAGAAAGAAAAAAAGTTGCACCCAGTGAATTGTGGTATTCTTTGTCCTTGGAGAAGCCAGAGCAGCCTTTTTTTTTTTTTTTTTTTTTTTTGCGGTATCGGGGATCAAACTCATGACCTCACACTTGCCAGGCAGGCGCTTATGCCGCTGAGCTTTAGCAAGCAGGCAGTCATGAGTTCGATCCCTGGTACCGATAAAAAATGAAAAAGACCAAAAAAAAAAAAAGTAACTCCCCGGCCAGAGCAGCCTGTTTTGCTGTGTCTGGAACATACTTACCGCACTGCCCATCCAGTCCGTGATCAGTTCCCAGATGCTGAATGAAGGATGAGAAATGACACATTTTGTCTCATGGCAGGCAGGTGACAGAACCATGTCCCCTCCCCATAAGGGTCCTATCAGAGTCAATGCTCCATGTGACAGGTGGGCCCAGCTTCCAACCCATCCCTTCTAGAGGAAATGGAGAATTTCCCCCACACAGAGCAGGGCATGCAGAGGTGACAGGGCCCTGTCCCAGGCTGGGGGCTCATCCAGAGTCAGGGAGCAGAGAAGAAGAGGTAGGAAAGACCCGAGCAGGCTGTCCCCCACTCTCTTCTGCTCTGCGCTGCGTCCTGGGAGATGGCTGTGGCTACTGCTCCCATGCTATCTCACTCTGGTCACAAGAGGTTTCCCTGCATTGCCAGAGAAAGCCAGATTGGTGTCAAGTCGATGATGACACATTGTGTTAAGGATCAAGAGAGGCAGCCATAAACGGCAGGAGCAAAGGTCCAGAAGTCAGTACTGCAGCCAGAGAGGCGAGTTTCACACAGACCAGGGCCCTGAGGTCAGAGCCAGAGCCCGGCCTGCTGTGAAGGAAGCTGAGGTGATGGAGAAGGGCTGGAGCAAGACGGGGAGCTGCCGGTTCCTCTTCCCTGCTCGCAGTTTCCCTGGCTCCATGCCTGGCCTAGGCTTGCCTCCTTACTACACAGCCGAGCACCAGCCAGCCTAAGCCTCTCTCTGGAGACACAGCTCTGTCTCCTGGGGCAGCCCCAGCCCACCTTGGCTCTCGGATCAACCCCAGGGCAACCTCACTGATGCATCCAGGAGTCTCACTCGGCGGCGCCTGGCAATCACTTATAGCCTGGTCCTGTTCACAGGCCAGCCCCATGGTGGACCTTGTGCACACTCAAGGGTGCAGCCCCCTGGCTCTGAACCACTCCTTGAGAAGTTTAGTGTGAACCAGTATCAAACACACAAGCCTGGCATTGGGGTGCAGGCCTGTAATACTAGCACCCCAGATGCTGAGGCAAGATGATTTGAGAGTTCCAGGAAAGCCTGGGCTACACAGCAAGACCTACCAAAAAAAAAAAAAAAAGAATTGAAAGAAGGTCATAGAACAGGTCCAGTTCAGTTTATTTCTCAGTAATCTCCTTTTCCACCACCCATCCCTCTCGGGGTGATAGGAAGGTCACTGTGACAAAGGGGACTCCCACCTCCTTGTGTGGGCCATAGCAAAGGTGAAGACAGGTGAAGGAGAAGGAAGGTAAGGCTGAGGGTGAAGGAGTCTTCTCAGGACGGAGGCAGGGGTGGAGGGACTCTCTTGGGCAAAGGCCTCTTCCAAATTTGGCCTTGAGGTAGCAATCAGGGAAGAGAGAAGCAGCAAGTGCCCTGTGCTAGACTAAGAACAGGTACTCTAGCTGGGTGTGGTGTCATGCTCTGGGAGGCTGAGGCAGGAGGATTGCAAGTGCAAGCCTAGCTTAGGCCAATTTAAGAAGCTCTTGTCTCAAAATTTTAAAAAAAGCGAGGGAGTGTAGCTCAGTACCTAGACTCCATCACTAGTACTGCAAAATAAATACATAACAATGATGATGATAACATTAACATTAACAACGATCACAATAATAATAGGTCAGCCTGTGGTAATATTGAACAGCACCCAGGGGAAAGAAGGGTCATAAGGGGATCCTTTCAATTTATGGCACCGAAGTCTCCTTCCCTAAACTGCCGCCTCTTCTGGCTTCTCACCCCATGTTATTGGGATTTTCTTTGAAATCCTAAAGTCATCTTCATTGTTTTTTAGCCTTCTTCTAGAATAGTAAAGGACTTTAGACATCATTTTACCCACCCCCTCATTTTACATGTAAAGAAATTACAGCTACAAAACGAAAAAGAAAGAAAGTTACAGTTCAGGGAATGATTGGGATTTACCTTGGGTTTCTTGGGTTTGGAGGAGAGAGCATTGGACCTCAGCCTGTCACAGGCAGGGAGCCCTGGCCTCTCAGCCCACAAATGGCCTCTGCACACAATCTTGTGCCTCTCTTCCCCACCCCAGCTAAGTTCTCCTTCCTCCATGGAATACAGTGACAGTGACCAGCGCAGAGGTGTGACATGTGCCCAGGACATCCATTGATATCCATCTTCTTCCCACCCCTCATCTCCTCTTCGTTCCTCAAGGGCCACAAACTTCTCTTTTCAGACGCCTGCATGGCCCCTGGCACCACCTGTCTGTCCCTTGCAACTGCATTCAGCATGCAGTCATCTTGGTGTCACTGTCCCAGGCTGCATCTGAAGGTTCTCAGCTTTCAATCTCTGGAGTATGAATCCCTCAGAGCAGTGGCCTCTCACATTATGGTTCCTGGCAGGGCTGGCCAGCCAGAGTGTTTGGTAAAATTGTAGCCACGGGCTGTGCAGCAGAAGCTAGGTGATGTCTAGCAATGTCCTATGGGCCACTGTCAGAGAGAGCCTGGGACACAGACTCCACAGCAATGTCCAATTAAGGGCTGAGGAGGTTCCCAAAGGTAGCAGAAAGAGGGCTGGGGATTTAGCTCAGTGGCATACGCACCTGCCTGGCAAGGTAGCTCATGAGTTTGATACCTGGTACTAAAACAAAAGGTAGGAGGACGAGCTGGAGCATCAGCCCAGGACCTCGTTCCAGAGGAAGAGGAAAGAAGCCAGAAAAGACGAAGTCAGAAACCAGACGTGTGGGAGGGGAGGCTGAGACAGGAGACCTTGCTGGCCTCACCCCAGGCACAGGCCCCCGGAAACTCCTGTTCCCTGGAGCTGAACAGACTTCTCGGCTCTGGTGGCCTCCTGCTCAGGCCAAGCTGTCTGCCCCATTCCAAGTTTACCTGGCTGACTCTGGGCACCTAATTGGCTCAATTCTCTCTCTTCACACCTGTGTGACTGCAGTAGCCCAGGTGGTTGAACAGTTCCTCTGCGCCCAGGGATCTGTCCTGCCGACTGCTGCTTCAGGCCTCACTTGCTGTCCCTCGCCGGGCCTGGAACCACAGACAGGTGCCCTGGTGGAGAGATGTCAGTGTCCCTTGTGTTTTGCAAGCATTTATGCCCAGTGACACCTATTGCCCTCTTGCTTCAGGTCTTGTCCTGGAAAACCTCCATTGCAGAGTCCGAGAAATACTATGGTCAGAACTACCAAGCACACGATCACACAGGTGTTTGGCTTTTTGTTTATTTTTTTCTTTGTACAAAAATACATTTTGGACCCAGTGTAGAGGTACTCAGAATTTTCACACTGAACTACAATCCCAGCCTTTTATTGTTTTTAAGACAGAGCCTCACTAAATTATTAAAACTGATCAGTGTGGGCTTGAATTTGCAATCTCCTGCTTCAGCCTCCCAAAATGCTGGGATTACAGGTGTGTGCCACTGAGCCTGGCTGGTATCTTAGTTTTGTTACTGGATGGAAGGTCCTGTGGGGCTTCTTCCCACAGGTGTCCTGAGCAAATGGAAAAGGCAGCGAAGGTGAAGGTGTGCATTTACTGAAGGCCAAAAGAGGCTCCCCGTCAAGGCAAGGGCAGGCCTGTGAAAAGGCTCACAACGGCCCCAGGATAAGGGAAAGCTGTCACTCAGATCCAAAATTCCCAGGTTGGCTTCCCGCCTCATGCAAATAAGGCATTGTGGCGTTTGTCTTTTCAAAAACTCATTTGGCCCTGATTGATATTTTGGAATTTTTTCTTTTCTTTTCTTTTCTTTTCTTTCTTTCTTTCTTTCTTTCTTTCTTTCTTTCTTTCTTTCTCTTTCTTTTTTTTTGCTTGCTTTGAAATAAAATGAACTTGAAAAAGATTTATTTGGCACCATATCAGGTATCAACTGTCCAATGGAAAAACTTGGGGCTGGGAATTTAGCTCAGTGGCATAAGCACCTGCCTTGCAAGCAGGTGGTCGTGATTCAATCCCCAGTACTGATAAAAATGAAAATGAAAAAAACAAAACAAACAAACAAAAAAACTTACTTGGTTTCCTGTCAGATGTAAATGAAGGACTGTGAACAGTGACTTTTGATTGGTTGTGTCCAGATGAAAATCAAGGATTGAAAAGAGTATATATTTTTGGTTGTTGTTGCATTTGTTTGTTTTGTTTTGTCTTTTGTTTTGTCTTTTTCATTTTTATCGGTACCAGGGATCAAACTCACGACTGCACACTTGCAAGGCAGGTGCTTATGCCGCTGAGCTAAATCCCCAGCCCTTGTTTTGTCTTTTTGAAACAAGGTCTCACTATGTAGTTCAGGCTGGCTTTGAATTTATTATGTACCTCCAGGCTGGCCTCGAACTCTCAGTGATCCTCCTGTCTCAGCCTCGTGAGTGCTGGAATCACAGGCATGAGCCACCACATCCAGCTTCTGTTGTGGTTTTAACCTGTAACCAGCATTCCAGCTGGCAAGTGACATTTGCTGTTGGAGTGACCACCAGGCTTCCCGGGGTAGGAAGGCCTGTGAAGGAGCACAGGCCATGCCCTCATCACACAAGATGGCCCAGGAGGTCTTGGGATGCCCCAGGCTTCAGGACTGTGACAGAGGACTCCCAGGCCCCCATCAGGGTTTTCCAGTGCTGTAAGCATAGAAAAATCTGGGAGGACAAACTGCCACATGCAGACCTTATTTCCCTATTGCTGGGTGCAAACTGGACCCATGCAGTGTTCCTTTGTTCTTTATTTAGGAGCAACTACACTGAGCACTGAACATAGGCAGCAGACTGCCTGGCCTGGCCTTCTATGTGCAGGGGATCAGGACCCTGCACTGGAGGCTCATGGCACTTAATCAACACAGGGCTCATAAAACTGCCTCCTGAAGGGAGCCTTCCTGCCCTAAGTCCCCACAAACACTGAGCGATGTTGTCCTTCAAGAGTCAAGAGATTTGATGCTAAAGTGCCACAGGGATGAGCGGCTGTCTGCTCACAGGCTGAGGAGGGAACCAGAGAATGGTCAACAGCCAGAGAATGGCCCTGGGCTTAACTGACCTCCAGCCATCCCCCTCCACTCCCTGTCTGGGCCGGGAGGCCCTCAATGGCTCTGCCACTCTGTGAGGCCAGGAACCTGTCATCACCCACTGATCCAGTCCCACCCCAGCTCACAGCCCAGATTACCGGGATCTAAACAAGGAGATGGCAGGTCACTGCCTGCCGGGCTGATGGTTGGGAATAGGTGTGGCTTGCAGTCTGAGCAGGTCCCAGGCAGAATTCTGGAGCGATTAGGAGAATGTTCCCAACCCAGCTTCCATCTACTGGGAGGGCTGGGCACTGACACCAGGCAGAAAGAGCGCAGTGAGCCTTTATTGACAGCAAAGTGACTAACAAAGACCTTGGGGGCAGACCTTCATAAAAGCAGCTGAGGGCCAGGGATTTAGCTCAGCAGCATAAGCGCCTGGCAAGTGCAAGTTGTGAGTTCAATCCCACATTTTTTTTTTTTTTTTTTTTTTTTTGTCTTTTTCCTTGTTTTATCGGTACCGGGGATCGAACTCACGACTGCCTGCTTGCAAGGCAGGCGCTTATGCCGCTGAGCTAAATCCCCAGCCCCCCCCCCAAAAAAGAACATTTTAAAAAGGGTTGGGGATGTAGTTCAGAGCAAAGGCCTGTTCCATTTCCAGTACAAATAATAACAAGAGTAAAAAAAACCTAAATTCTTTGTGGTATAGGAGGTCAATTCGGGGCTTCTTGCATGCTAGTCAAATGCTTTAGCATCATTTTTTCTGTCTTTTTTTCTCTCTGTCTCTGTCTCTTTCTCCTTGCTCTTTCTTCTTCTTCTTAAGGCAGTGTCTTGCTATGTACTCCAGGGTGGCCTTAAACTTGTTTATGTATCTCATGCGGGCCTTGAACTCATGGTGATCCTCTTGCCTCAACTTTTCAAGTGCTGGGATTACAGGTGTGCACCACTGCGCCCCACTATGGTGACCCTCTTGCTTCAGCCTACTGAGTGCTGGGTAACAGGTGTGCACTCTGGGGTTTTGGTTTTTTTTTTAAAGACAGGTTTGCTCTGTTGCCCAGGCTGGCCTTAAAACTCTGGTCTCAAATGATCCCATTTTCCTGTCTAAGCCTCCCAAGCAGCTAGGACTATAGACATGTGCACAGCTCCAGAAGTAACTAATACCTTGACCTAGCAGCCCCTCGAGCATGGTCTGGCCTGTGCCTCCTCCCATCACCGTCACTGTCCTTTCACCTGGCACTAGCCACACTGCCCCATTCTGCTACTTGTGGACTGTCAAAAACCCAGGCCAACCTCAGGTCCTTGGCTGCATGCTTCCCTGACTGGAAAGCTGGTTTCTGTGACAGTCAGCTGGCTGCCTTCCTCTGGCCACTCAGGTGTCAGTGCAAATGTCACTGCTGACACCGGTCCCCAACACCCCTATCCCAGTAGCCTCTTTCTCCCCTGCACAGTCCCAGTTTACTTTATCCCCCTACCCAGGGGGCGACTTGCCACTGCTGAGGTCACTCTGCTGTTTCAGTCTTCACAGCTCTCTTCACATCAGGAACCTCGCCAGCAGAATCCCTGCCCTGGCTGGGGCCTGGCTCACACAAAGCACTTGGCAGACACCTGAGAGGACAGAGGGACACTTCCCTTCCCCAACTCGGAGTTGCTCCAGGTGGCCACTCAGCCAACTGGGAGGCCACAGCCCTGTGTGACCAATGGTAAATGGGGACACCATCTTATTAATCCAGTTCTGGCCATTTGGGGTGATTGTCACAGAGGTTACTACACAGCTTCCTGGACTGTCCGAGGGGACAGTAGTCTGACCTCCCTTGAGCTTAACTTCCTGTTTACTAAAGACAATAAACATTCCTGGCAGGGCGCTGCAGGTTGTGGACCAGGATTGTGTCTTTGTTGTTATTTTGGATTCTGGGCATCAAACCCAGGCACATGCTCTGCCACTGAGTTCTTTTCTTTAGACAAAATATCATTAAGTTGCACGAAGAGGTCTCCAACTTCTGGGTTCAAGTTGTCTCCAGACTGAGGAGGTCCAGAGGTGAGAGAAAGATCCTAAACAGAGTGTTGGCACTTGTGCTGAATTGTGTTTAGGGGCGGAGGAAGTGGAATTTGCACTGACAGTGACAGGGCCTGAGTCTGTGTTTCCAGGCTCACCGTGTTTTCCAGAGGTCTACAAGTTTTTTTTTTGAGTTTCCTCAAAGGGACAAAGGCTTGAGCAACTTCCTTTTGTCCTGAAGCTGCGTTTTTCTTTCTTTTTTTTTTGTGAAGGGGACCACAAGCACCTGAGGGAGAGGGCCTGGCTCTTGGCAGTGATGCCCACAGCACTGAGTGAGCCTGAGTCATCCCCTGAAATCTGTCTGACCCAACAATGGTCCTGTGCAGGAGCTAATGTTGCTGTCTCCATTTGACAGATGAAGAAACTGAGGCACAGAGGGATTAAGGACCTGGCTCTGGATCACAAGGTGCCAGAGAGGAGACAGTAGTTAGACTGTGCTGTAAGCACGATTAGAACAGTCAGTGTGCCCCTGACCCCAGGACTTTAGCCCTGCACTGGGATACAGCCCTGTGGTAGGGCACCTGCCTAGCACTGAAAGGCATTAGGTTCTGTCCCAAGCACTGTTAAAGACTCAGCCTTTACCAGAGTGTGGTGGCGGCTACATGGGAGGCTGAAGCTAGGGGACTGCTTGAGCCCAAGAGTTTCAAACCAGTTGGAACAAGATAGAGAAACCTTTTTTAAAAAAGTCTATGTCTTGATACATAACTATTAGTCATAATAAAAACCAGCTATTACTTGATGGTGCATGCCTCTAGTCCCAGCACTTCAGGATTATTAATTGGAGCCTAGCCTAGGAAACTTACTGACTAAATGAAACCCTGTCTCAAAAAATTTTTTTTCAAAATTCAAAATAAAGGAAATAAAAAAACTAAAAATAAAGGAAAAATTTTTTTCTTGAGACAGTGACTGAACAAGACCCTGTCTCAAAATTAAAAATAAAGGAAATTTAAAATTTAAAAATAAAGGAAGCAAATATATATATTAGTATTTTATACATATATATATATATATATATATATATATATATGAGAGAGAGAGAGAGAGAGAGAGAGAGAGAGTGACTGTCATGGTTTATGTCAGTGGCCCCCAGGCCTCATGCGTTTGCATTGTGCATTTGTGATTGGTTCATTGTCCAGAGCTTGGATTGATGGTGTCAGTGCTACCCCCACCTAGGGGTGGAGCCAGCATCTAATGTAATGGCAGGAAGAAGGTGTGTGTCTCTCTTTTGCCCATTTTCACCTTGCTGTTTGCAGCTGCTGTGAAACTTCGGTCTCGCCATGCCACCTTGCCTTCGAGCCAACTAGGTATAGAATAAAACCTCCAAAAACTGTAAGAAATAAATCTTCCCTTTCCCAGCTTTGGGCATCAGATATTTTGTCTCAGTGACCAGTAAAAATAACTAAGATAGTGACTACATGAGACCCTGTCTCAAAATTAAAATAAAGGAAATTTAAAAATTAAAAATAAAGGAAAAATATGTATATGAGATTTAAAATATTTAAAAATAAAAATAAGCCTGGCATGGTAGTACACATCTATGATCCCAGCACTTGGGAAACAGGCAGGAGTATCACCACGAGTTTGAGGCCAACCTTGGCTACACAGTGAGTTTAAGGCCAGCATGAACTGTACAGTAAATCCTAGCTCAAAAAACCAAGCCAGGCCTCCTGGTGCTTACCACAGTGTCTTACACTGACTGTAGAGAGAAAAAGGAAGAGGAAGAATAAACCCACTCCATCTACACCTTAGTCCAGGTCTTGTGCCCTGTCTGTACTGTGAATAGAGAAAGATGGGAAAAGAAAAGAGAAGAACTCCAAACCAGAGCAAAATGAAGAAGAAAAGCTAAGTAACACGCTAAGGGCTTCTGTACCTGACTGTCTGCAATGCTCCTTGTCACTAGGCAGGGAAGTGACTAACCTGGGTTCACAGCAGTGGATGTGCTTTGTGGTCCATGGCTAGGAACAATCCCACGAGCTGTTCTTGCTTTTCTGGATCAAGATTTCCTTGAAAAACTGATGGAAGCTAGAGACACTCTCTCTGGAAAACTTTGCACACACAGGTACATCGCTGTGTATGCACGGGAAGCCCACAGGTTACCAGGCAGGCACTAGCGTGGAAGACTCCTGGGGCCAGGCCTTGTAGGACATCTAATTGGAACCAAGGGAGAACCTTTGGGTTCCAGCAGTTCCATTTACTGAGACAGTGGAAACAAAGTTCCATGTTCATGCCGTCTGAGAAAAATACAGCAAACCATCAGGTTCCATCCTCGGAGCAAGGCCACAGCCAGCTTCTCCCACCACCACACAGCTCAGATCCCACCCAGAAGCCACTGCAGTTGGTCTCTATTCCCACTCTGCATCTCCCTCTTCCTGCAGCTCCTATTCCCCCAGGGGTTTGATCACACCCTACACCCACAATGAATGCTCCAAACCTTACTTCATGCCTGGTGAAGCTTTCAATGATCCCGTGTGGCAGGAGAAAAACAGTGGCACACATTTTAAACTGCACTACCCCCATGGCTAACAGAGTTGTGGTACTGGGGACTGAACACAGGACCTTCCCACTGAGCTACATCCTCATCCTTCTTTTATTTTACATTTTGAGATAGGGTCTTAGGGGCTGGGGGTTTAGTGGCATAAGTACCTGCCTGGCAAGTGCAAGGTCGTGAGTTCAATCCCCGGTACCGCAAAAACAAAAACAAAAACAAACAAACAAAAAAGGGTCTTAGTAAGTCATTAAATTGCCCTTCAGCCTCCCACAGTGTACAGGATTACGCAACCCCCATGCCTGCCTCTGTCAGGCTCTTGCCCCCTTTGTTCATACTGATTTATACAGAGGCTGCCGAGAATGGTCCTGGGCTGACCTCTAGAGTGTTGCCATTCAACAGTAAGTAGGGTTCTGAAGAGGGATGCTTAATAAGGACAGCAGAGAGCAGTCTAGAATATTTCAACCTGGGAATTTCAGCTATGTCTCCCTAAGAAAAGGACATTTAGAGTTGAGTCTTAAGGGATGACATCTTAGTGAGGGATGCTTTAGCCACACAAACAACAGAAAACTTAATAGTAAAACTACATGGGTGGGTTGGGAACTTAGCTTAGCGGCATAAGCACCTGCCCAGCAGGTGCCAAGTCATGAGTTCAATCTTTGGTACCAAAAAAAAAGGAAAACTAAAAAAAAAAAAAAACCCCACATGGGTGGTTTTTCCTCATGAGGCCTATAAACAAAGGATCTGAAGGTCATTAAGTGGCTCAAAGACATCAAGAGCAGAGCTGTAATCCCAGTACTTGGGAGGCTGAGGCAGGAGAATCACCAGGAGTTCCAGGTCAGCCTGGGCTACACATAAGTGAGTTCAAGGCCAGCCTCCACTAGAAACCACACACACACACACACTCACACACACACACACACACACACACTCACACACACACACACACACACAGGACTGCTACAGATTCAAGTGTGACTCCCTTTTCTAACATCTCCCTCAAGTGAAAAGATGATAGCTGCGTATGATGACACAGTATCATACCCAGTATGAATCTGGCTACTCATGACACCCAGGTTTGGAGGACTGCAGTCTTGAGATCTCCTCAATTTTTTTCTTTTTTTTTATTGTCTTTTTTGAGACAGGGTATTACTATGTAGTTAGGGTTGGCCTCCACCTCATGGTGACCCTTCTGCCTCAGCCTGAGTGCTGAAATTACAGCTTATGCACCACAATGGCTGGCACATATTATTAAATTTGCACACCAAGCGTGAAAAAGGATGGCAAAGAGAAGTGGAGGAGCGATGCCTTTCCCGAAGACTGCACAGGCCTGGATTTGTTGGTCTGGAACATGCTGAGCTGCAACTGGGGCCCAGTGGGCAAAAGGTATGGGAGGGCTCGGGACCCGGAGAGCACCGCTCCACCATGGATGTGCAGCGACTGCCTGCCAGTTACAGAGTGACCAAGGGGACCCCGGCCCTGAGCCTGACCTAAGACAACTCCTGACTGCTGTCTTCAGTTGTTTCAAAAAATATTGAGGGGCTGGGGATTTAGCTCAGCGGCATAAGCTCCTGCCTTACAAGCAGGCAGTCGTGAGTTCGATCCCTGGTACCGATAAAAAACGAAAAAGAAAAAAAAAATATATTGAAAAGTTTTCTGTAGAGGAAGACAGCATTGTCTGGGCCTCAAAGGATTCCTATAAATAATTTTTTAGAAACCCTGTCTAGGCCCAGGGATGTAACTCTGTGGTCCTTGCCTAGTGTTTGTAAGGGTCCGAGTTTTACCAGTACCACAAAAACACACAAACAAAACTCAGCACCCAGCACACAAAAAGTCACTTAGGAATATAAGACAGTGTAAGGATAGCAGGGACAACGGATCAGAGAAATGGATTCACTGGGTGTCCAGATACTGAAACGACCAGCACAGACCATGGAACAAGACACCTATTATAACCAATGACTAAAAGCTAAGATCAGAAAATTAGCTAGAAACAAGAAATTCTTTAAATTTTTCAATTTTTAAAATTTTTTATCTTTTTTTTTGGTACTGGGAATTGAACTTAGGACCCTGTGCTTGCCAGGAAGGTGCTGTGCTGCTGAGCTGTATCATAGGTCCCCAAGAAATTTTTTTAAAATCATCAAGGGGTTGAGGGTGTGTGGGTGGGCTCATGCTTAGCACGTGCAAGTCCCTGGATTCAGTTCCCAGCACCTGAGATAACTGAATGTGTGTTGTAGTCAGGGGTTTTGCAGACAATTAGAATCAAGACATGGAATTTATATTATTTTTATAATGGTCACTGAGAGTTAACGCAAGAAAATGCAGGAAATCTATCTGCAACACCAAAGACACAATATTTAGTCAAGGGCCTAAATCCCACAGCAATGTCCCACATGAGTCCAGATGAAAACCCAGAGCTCATGACAATGCCTCCCACAAGTTCAACTAGAGGTCCAGAGCCCAGAAGAAGGACTCATGCCAGTCTCTTTTACGGATCCGTGCCGGGAAGGCCCAAAGGTCAACAATGGAAGCCAGAAAGTCCATGCCAGTGGGGTGAAGGAGGTGTGTTGGTGGGATGAAGGTTCTACACTGGAGCTGAGGGTTCACACTCACAACGAAGACCAGGGCTGTCCTAAAAGGCATCACAGCCGTCCTCAACAACACGGAGGCCCCGAGCTCCTCCAACAACAAGCACAGTCGGGTACATGCCAGGAAGCCAGGGTGATGAGACTAAGCGGCACACACCTTCCCCTCTGGAGTCAAGAAGCAATGCTTGATGTGAGGACCAGAGCTTCTCTAGGAGAACCAACGGCTCAAACAGCAACTTGTAGGAGAACCCACAATGCCTCAACACCTCAACGCAAGAACGCATCAACGCCTTCTTCACCTCTCTTTTTATGCTGGCAACTTTCCTCAGGTGGAGCATCTATGCTCAGTGCCATGCTGATGTAATGCAGCTGGCATTAAGTTGACCACTGGTTCTTAGTCCATAACAATGTGTAAATAACAAAAATAATATAGTGAATTTAAGCAGAAGGCCATGTAAATTATGGGACTGTGGACGGCCTTGCCCAGCATGCACAAGGCCCTGGGTTCAAGCTCTAGCACCAAAAAACACAATAAAAATGAAATAAAAGAATAAAAGAAGTAAATTCTGGAACTGAAAGTTTTTTTTTTTTTTTGGAACTGAAAGTTTTAATAACCAAAATTACAAATTGCAACATAGGGGTGGAGCTACAGCTCAGTGGTTGTTTGTGGGTGTAGCATGCACAGGGCCTTCAGTTCACCCCTCAGTGCTACAAAAAACAAAACAAAAAAAGACACTGACTAATAAGCATGTAGAGGAGTACTGATCCTTAGCCAGTGGAGAAATGCAAGTCAAAAGGATGGCCTTTTGACTTTTGACTAGGATGGCCAGGAGACGAAAAGAACTGTGACAAGGATGGAGATAAATCAGAACCCTCATGTCTGCTACTGCAAACATGGGCACTGCAGTCATCCTTGAAAATAACTGGGTCAGCCATATTGGAACTTATGGGGCTAAGTAACAAAGCAACACGTCCTCCTTCCTGGTAAGTGGCAGTGGTGGCAGCAAGCGGCAGGTGAGCCAGGAAGAGGACAAGTCAGTGTAGTCAGTGAGCCTATCAGCAAATCAAACGTCCCATTCCCCTTCCCCACGCCACCCCCACCTCCCCCTCAGCAACTGGGGACAGAGGTCTGAGCATCCCTTGGGAGGATGGCCATATGCAATACAGCAAATATGGGGGTTTCCTTCTATCTTCTGTTTGAAGGCACAGGGTGTTTTCACTGTTTTCCTCTGTTCTGATTAACTGTTTTACCCTATTCAATATTTTGTTTTGATAGGTTTTATAATGTTCTATTTTTGGTTTTGATTTTGCTATACCTAATTGACTGGACATCTATTGTGAAGATAAAAAGATATACTGTTATATATTACTGTTATCCAGGTATCCTGCTCTGAAGTTCTGTATCAATGTCACTGCATTGTCTCGATTGGCTTTGTTCTGTCTTGTTCTGTTTCCTGTTGTATTTTACTACCTTCAAAATAAAAAAAACAAAAAGAAAATAAAAGAACTGGGTCATTCCTCGAAAGGTGGCGATGGGCAGGCCTCCCACTGGGCCTGTGATATGTTCCTAGTGTCAGGCTCAGGAGGAATACAAACATGTGCCACACAGAAACTCGTGCATGAAATCCAGAGCAGTGGTATTACTAGTAGAAGTGAGGCAGGGTGGCAAGTGTCTATAATTCCTACACTCTAAGAGACTGAGGTAAAATTTACAAGTTTGAATTCAACCCGGGCAATTTAACAACTTAGTGAGACCATCTCAAAAAAAAAAAAAAAAAAAAATTAAAATAGGGCTGAGGATGTAGCTCAGTGCAAAGAACCTAGGTTCAATTCCCAGTTAAACCAACACAACCACCACCAAAACCAAAAACTAATAAAAACTAATCAAAAAGTGGAAGCAACCCAAACGCTCACAAGCTGATGAATGGATCAACAAAGTGGTTATTATGCATCCTAAAAAGGAACAGGGTAGCAAGCACAAGGCTGTGAGTTTGAGCCCTGGTACTCAATAAATAAACAAACAAACAAAAAAAAGGAACAAGAACCTTGAAAATAAGAACTGATGAAAGAAAGCAGACACCAAAGCCTGCATATGGAATGATTTCATTTCTATAAAAGGTCCAGACTAGACAGATCTGTAGACAGGAAGTGGCTTAGTGACTACCAAGGTCTGGGGAGGGGTGGTGAATGGAAGAAAGATGTCCCTCCATGAAGGAACCAGAGTCTCTTTGGAGTGATGAACATGGTTAAATACAGATCGCACAATTCTCGTGAATATGCTAAAAACAATGTAATCATGTGCTCTAACTGGGCATTGCATGTTAAATGAATTCTCAAAGAAACTATCTTTTTATTTAAAAAAGCAAAACAGAAAAAAAGAGTAAAAATGATAGAGAATTTTTGATCTTTTTTTTTTTTTTTTTTTATCGACATCAGGAATTGAACTCACGACTGCCTGCTTGCAAGGCAGGCTCTTATGCCGCTGAGCTAAATCTCCAGCCCCAGAATTTTTAAAAAATTAAGAAAAAATAATATTAAGAAATCATCACTAGTTGATCTATTACATATTGTTATCTCACAAGTAGTTATTTAAGTTACAAAATCAAAGCATAAAAATGAACAGACAACTGAACAATGATAGCACAACCTATTCTGTTTGATGAACTATCAAAAACTTAGTAGTATGGTTATCTATCTTGCACACTTAAACATATATTCAGTTAAAAAAACAAAACAAAACATATATTCAGTTATATGTGCATACCTACAGGTTGTTCTTTCCTTTCGAGCATTTTTGTTTGCCTCTCAGTATTAGAATATTTATTATACATTTTAGATCCTTACTACTCTTTCAGTTTATTATTCTTTTTTAAAAGAAAGTGGTTGAGATTTCTGGGGATTTAGCTCAGTGGCATAAGCACCTGCCTGGCAAAGCATGAGGTCATGGATTGGATCCCCAGCACACACAAACACAAAAGTGGCTGAGCATGTGGTTGAGTGATTCGCACCTGTAATCTCAGCACTTGCAAGGTCTTGGCTATACTCAAAGCCCTATCTCAATACACACACACACACACACACACACACACACACACACACAACTAGGGGTGGTAGCACAAGTTTTGTAACAACAGCATTCTGGCAGGCTGAGGCAAAAAAATAGTAAATTCAAGACTGGCCTGGACGGCTGGTCCGAAGGTAGTGAGTTAAGTCAATTGATTGTTCACAGTCAGTACAGATTGAACTCCTTGTTCTACTCTTTCCCCCCTTCTCACTACTGCACTTGACTAGTCTTAAAAAAAAAAAAAAAAAAAGACTGGCCTGGACAATTTAGCACTTTGGGAAGACTCTGTCTCAAAATAAAAAAATAGCAAAAGGGCTAGAGATGCAGCTCATTGTAAAGATCCTGGGTTCAATGTCCAAAGACCCTGGGTTCGATGTCCATACTACCAAAAATCGAAACCAAAAACACCCCCAAACCCAAGCAAACTAACAAAGCAAAAAACAAAAAACAAAAAGAAAGAGAAGCAAAATGTAGGGGGGGGGGGAGACAATATAACAGTGGCAGAGCACCTGCCTAGCATATTTAATGCCCTGGCTGAATCTTCAGCATTGTAAAAACAAAACAAGAAAAAAAAAATGACAAATTAAACAGGATGGAAAGATGGAATTAGAATAAAGACAATAATATTAAAAACAGTAAAATAAAAATGAAAAAAAGAGTACTCTGAGAAGAAATGAAACTTAAAAACCTTTTGTGAGATGACAAGGAGAATTCTACTGGGAATAAAAGATATGCCACTACAGATCCTAAAAAGAAACCAAGAGGACCATGTGGTCATACATGTCTGTAGCCCCAGAGGAGGCTGAGGCAGGAGGGTGTCTGCAAGTTCCAGGTCAGCCTGAGCTCCACAATCAGTTTAAGGTCACCCTGAATTTCATGGTGAGATCCTATCTCAAACAAAACAACCCAACACAGTATTCTAGTTAAATATATTAAAGCACATTCCAGGCCTGTACAATTTCATGAGCAACTTCTGAAGCAGGAGACTATGGGATCCTTGACAGAACCAGCAAGACATGGAGTTTTAGGGACAAAGGGCAGAGAGTTTAGACAGGGCTTTCCACCTCTGCTGTGGTCCACTGACATTCATCTCACAAACATGCCCATACTTGGCCAGGGTCATAGCTGGCAGTCTCTTAAGGAAGCTTAGCTGCAGTTTCCCCAGGAGCTTGGCTTCAGTTAACCCATATCTGTTCAATTTCACTCTGAAGCAGTCTCCTCTCTCACTTCTATCAAATACTTAAAGAAGAAATGATCAAACTTGAATTAGCTCTAAGCTGAAGTAATCATTTCATCAATTCATTTTAAGGGTAGAACAGTCTTGGGTGTTTGCTAGGGATTGAACCCAGGGCCTCTGATCTGATAAGCTGATGCTCTCTACCCTTGAGCTACACATCCTGCTCTTTCTTACATTTGTATTTCATATCTATGTTCTCACTGTCTTGCCCAGGCTGGCCTGGAATTTGTGATCCTCCTGCCTCAGCCAACCAACTGGGATTGCAGGAATGCCCTACCATGCACATTTTTGGGGTCACTTTTATAAATAGCACTCCTAATAACACAATGGGGTTTGGATGTCACCGTAAGAATCTGGGGAGACATAACTGTTACCCAAGTTTCAAAACTCGTGAGTCACCCTAGACATTTCCGCTAGCAGATAGGTGCTGTCATTTATTTATTTAGAACTAGGGATTAAACCTAGACCCAAGTCGTTCACCCCGAACCACGCGACCAGCTCTTTTACTTTTTATCTGTTTTGGTTTTCTCACACAGAGTCTCGCTAAAGCAGCTCGGGCTTGCCTCCCTGACTTCAGCCATCGTCCTGCCTCAGCCTCCAGCGTGCTGGGATCACAGGTGTGCCGCCACGCCCAGCTCGCCCTGTACTCTATAAAGCTCACCACCGCTGCTAGGCTCCACCTTGCCTCGACAGACGTAACCAGCCCAGTGGGAAGAGCGGGGCATTGGCTTGACTCTCCCTCCCTCTCAGTCTTGGCGGCCGAGGGGCCCTCAAGCATCTCCCAGCGCCGGGCCACAATCAGCGCCCTTCAAAAGCAGACGCTCCAGTCAGCGGGAGCTCCGGCCCAGGATGCGGTCCCAACCGTGGGCTCCATCCCCAGCTCCCCGTGTGGCTCGAACCCAGCCTGGAACCTGCAAGCCAGGGTGAAGCCGCCTGGTCCAGCCATGAGCATCGGAGAAATCAGCTGGGGCGTTCGCGGCAGCCCCTCGCAAGGCCAGCAGCTCACGGCTCAGGGGCGGAGCCTGGCGCTGCTCTTGCCTGCTCATTGGTCCTCGCGTTGACGGACAGGCGGGGAGGACACACGGCGAGGCTAAGCTAATGAGCTACTTGGCAACAGGCATTTGGGCCAGAAAATAATAGGAGGCTGCGGCAGATGGGGAGGTAGCGGCGGTGTGCGTCTGGGAAGTGCTGCGGCTTGGCTGGGTTCACCCTCTTCCCTCGAACTGGGGCCGGGAAGTCCGTTCTAACAGGAGAGCCAGGGGGCCCGCCCTCTCGGCCATCTTTACTCCGAGCCTTTTGGGGCTCCAGGTCTCCGGGGCGGCTTCATTCGCAGGGTTTAAGCGTCCGTGTCCCTACCTGCCCTCTGGCTTCATTCCGTCTCTGGTCATGGTGAGGGAGGTGCCCACGGGTGAGGGCTGACTGCCAAGAGACGCTCTGAGTAGCAAACCGAGGCGTATCCTCGGCTTGAAACCACCATGTCCCTTTAGCCCCAGCCCCACTTGAGGAAAGGACTGCGGCCATCGCTCTCCTTCTCCAGCTCTCTGAGCTGCTCTGGCCTTGCTGCCAGCAAGCCTCACTTAGTGCATCCCTGCGGGGGTGGGGGCTGTCTTGATCAGGGATACCAGCATCTGGGCCACCCTGTGCCACCGCACAATCACAACACTTGTCACAGCTCAGACCATGACTAACTTCAGGGAGGGCCATGTGTGTTTAAGACATGGAACCCTAAGTCTTGCACAGTATGCACAGAGGCACAGAGAGGGGGTCAAGAAATGGATGCTTCATGGTTCAATGCATGAACTTCAAGGATGAAAGCAGATTGTGAAAGGAGGGCTTTTACTGGCTTATAACCCAGTGCTTTAGAGGCTGAGCCAGGAGGATCAGCTTGAGCTGGAGGCCTACCTAAACTACCATGTGAGAACCTGTCTCAGAAACATAAAATAAAATGGAAGCTGGGCCAGGGATTTAGCTCAGTGATAGTGTGTGTGCCTAGCATTCATTTGGCCCTAGATATGATCCTGACTGCAAAGGAAATAAAATACCATACTGAGCTATAGCATTTTTAGGGCTCATCAAGGATACAAATGATACCTGTCTTCACTATGAATCCTGACAGATAACGAGGTGGCACTCCTTTTTATGTATGTAAACAGGGTCCTGATGGCCAGTAGCAAAATGACCGTTTAGTTAGGGGAATGGCTGGGCTGAGGGAAATTCACACATCTTAGAAGGGTGTGTTTGTGTGTGACAGACAATGAGAATGGCAGGTCCCAGGAGGTGTTTACTATAATCAGTACTCAAAGAGGGTGGGGTGGGGCTCCCCGGTCTGATCCTCCAAGGCTCTGCAGTGACTCATTCTTCCTTGGACTCAGGGGCAGGGCTGACATTTGTTCCCCTAGTTGGAACCTGCTCCCCCCTGGCATCCCCAGTGTCTCCAGTCACTAGAGCCACGCTCCTCAGATAATTGAGGTTGAAGCACTTGGTCTGTTCATCCTCAGGCTTCCGGTCACAGCACGAGGCAGAATCTCTCCAGAAGTTCCGTCGAGGACCACAGAGATCCTCAATGAAAGCTAATTTCTGATGGAGAAGAGTAAAATAGACATGTTGGGGGCATCCAGAAGTCAGGCATTGATACCTGGCTTACTGTCCTCCTCGCATCAGCTGCTCCTGTTCTCCCATTGGATCCTTTCCTGGGACCTTGAGAGTGTATACAGGGCTGCCTTCATAGCTGGATTCCTTGTGACTGACAGATGTGGCTGCACATCTGTCAGTCACAAGAAATGCCAGAAGCTTGACACCCAGAGAAGGCATATTTGGAACTTAGGGGTGGGGAGCAGGCCAGGCCAGGAACCAAGGAAATAGATCCTTCTGGCCAGCGCTGCCTGGAGGTATGACAGATAAGAACAGCCTGCAACCCTAGCCCTTTCCCTCGTTCCCCTGCATTCCTCTGTGGACTGGGCTCCCTTCCACACAGCTCACCTCCTCCTCAGCACAGCAGGCCTGCTCTGGAAATGGCAGCTCACAGCAGCGGGCAGTCATGTTCCGGATCAGTCCGGGAATGTGTTGACTATGTTGTTATAAAAAAGGAAGGGGTGAGGGTCTTTGAATATCTCCTGGTATCAAATGCTTGGGGACCATAGTTTGCTCTCTAAGGACATCCCAAAAGGAGTGGAAGGGAAAAATATTAGGGAAGAACCAGGCAAGACTTACTACTTGGTGATAATTCTTCCATTTCCACAGAGATGGCCCATGAGGTTGGGGGTGACTCGGCTGAGGTCAAGGGTCAAGATGTCCCGATCATAGTTGGGATAGGGAGCCCGCTGGGCAAAGCATTCATCACGGATGGGACTGGGTGGGTAGTGGCAACACATGTGGTGGTGGGTTTTTACTGCCTGCTCCTGGTCACAGTATCGGTCCAGGGCATCCTCCCACTGTGGCAAGAGAGGGAAGTCAGAAGCCTATGCACTTGGCCCTTTCTCTCACCATCTACTTCCCTCAGCAGCCCAGCTCTGAGACAAGGCACTCCAGCCTCAGGCCAGAGGGAAAGTGAAGAACGAGGCAGCTGTGGATGTGCCAGCTTGGGAAGCACAGACAGACTGCCTTTTGAGGTAACCATGGATACATGCTAGAACAGCTGGTGGAGAGGGACAGGTGAGGCAGAACTGGGTGGACAGGTTGCAGCCTGGTGTATGGTGGTCCTGGACTCATGGGTGGATGAAGCCAGGACTGTGCACGAAGGCTCAGATGAACAGGCTCATGACAGACACACGGACGGACAGACATATGGGTGAACAGTCACAAGCAGACGAATGTGGACGTGCTCACTGCAGGGAGGCACATGGATGGATGGGTCAGCGGACTCAGAGGTCAGAGACGGGCAGGCTGGAATGCCCACTTACAGCCTTCCGCGCACAGGTGTGGTCATTCCCCTGGCGGCAGCAGCGCTGAAACTCAACCTCCAGCTGCATCAGAACCTGCAGCTGCCTTTCGATGGTGTCAGTAGCTGGGAGGTTGCGTGGCATGTAACGCAAGCGTTTCAGGTGGCAGATGTTGTTGACATTGTCCAGGGTGGGCAGCCCAGGAGGAAAAGGTACCTCCAGGCCCACAGAAATACCAGGCTGGTGACTGGGGTAGGCCTGGAGCTGGTAGTGTGGTCGAAGAGCTCCCTCCTGGAAGCAAGTGAACCGGGCCTCTCCCTGCTGCTTGCAGCACGAGTATGGTCGTGTCTTGACCGAGAACTCAGCCTCACAGAACTGGGTCATTGAGTTCTCCCACTAGAGCGACAGGGGTGGATCAGCCCAGAAGCCCCCTGCCCACATCCCTGCCTTCCTCCAAGGTCCAAGAAGGAATCCCCAGCAGCTGGGTAAGAAGAGTAGCAGCAGTTGTCCTCTGCCCTCCTGACACACTGGAATCACATGGGCCAGCACATGGGCTCTGAGGGTCCTCCACCCCAAGCAGCAGAATCCCAGCCCTTACCACAAGTTTTGCACACTCCAGGCGGTGTGTGGTGCTCTGGCAGCGGCAGCAGCGGGAATAGCCAGTCTCCAACAAGTTGAGGGTCTCGCCCTGGCGGCTGAGGTGGGAGTAGCCAGTCTGGGGCAGGTTCCACGGGCCGTACAACACGGGTTGCCGGTCCGGGAGGCAGATTTGGTTCAGATTGTCTGCAGAAGGCCGCCCGGGGGGGAAGCCTTCCAGGCGGTGGCCCCAACCCCCTCGGAATCGGCCTCGTTGGCAGTGCTGGGCTGGGTTCCAGGACTGAGGATCCGAAGGACCCTGACCAGTGAGGGGACCAGACTTTTCTGCAAGGGGGAAAACAGTGAGGTGTGGATGTGGAGGGTTCAACATAGGCTGGACAGGCGGGGAGCAGTGAAAGAAGTGGGATGAGGAAGGAAGGCTGGGATGACACTGGGAGAACGAGCAGGGGGTTAATCTGGGTTCTTACTTTTGGGATAACTGACTAGAAAGGGAAAGAGAATAAAAGCATAAAAAGGGTCACTTGGAGCTGCCCCTTCCTTCCAAGACCCTGCTGCTTCCAGGACCCTGCCCAGCTCCTCTCCCCAGGGCCCAGGCATTCTGGCAGGGGTTGGGGAGACCCATGCTGTCACTCACCCTCTGTCTGTCCGGATGGGAATATCTCCTTCTGGTGTGTGACAGGGGAGCCCACTGAAGTAGGAGAAGCATAAGTGAAAATTATACTGGTGTGGGCAACAGGCACTGGGCTAGTCGCCTTCATAAAGAAGAACTCAGTAGAGAAGCAAGTGAAAATAACTATTGTCACATCATTTAATCACATAACTGTTAAATAGATACTATGTTTTCAGTTTTACAGATGAAGAAATTAAGGCTTGGAGACATGAGTAACTCCTCTGAGGTGAGGGCTGGTATGCAACAGGACCACTGGCTTGCCTGCCTATGGAGTAAGACCTGGGGTGAAGTGGTCTAGAGCAGAGTGGGAGTTGCTTACTTTGTTTCTGTCCAGTAGGGTGCCGGAGAGGGGTCACCTCTTGTTGGAGAGGAATCTCTTCCTGAGGGCCAGGAGTGTCCACTGGAAGACAGGGGTGAGGACACAAGGGGTGCAGATGAGACTGCACCAGCCAGCTCACAGGGCTAGAGGCTGAGAATAAGTGCTGGCTCACCTCTCTTTGCATTGGGGTGCTGGAGAGGGGGTACCTCCTTCTGGAGAGGGATCTCTTCCTGAGAGACATAGGGAAAGTTCACTGCAAGACAGGAGTGAGAACACAAAGGCTGCGGATCCCACCAGGCTCAGAGAGCTGGTGAAGGAAGAAGTAGGGAATGAGCATGTGTTCACCTTTCTTTTCAACAGCTTGTGAAGGGAGGAAACTGCCACCGCGCAGGAGCTATAGCCTTTCTGGCCGCTGGCCAGGCGGGGCTGCTTGACTTTGCCAAACAGCTGGAGAAGTAGCTGAGGCCTTACCTTCCATCTGTCCCTCAAAGGAAGGGTCACGTTGAGAAGAGTCATGAGGACCTGCGGGGAGGCCTCGGCTCCGGCTTACAGGCGGGGATGGGGGTTCTGCATAGCCGACTAGAGACAGAGGAGAGACAACCTGCAGCTCTTCCTGGACTCCCAGTCCCATTTTGCTCCTCCAAACTCTCATCTTCCCTCTCTTTTAGGTGTTACTGAGGATGGAACTCAGGTCCTCACATGTTGGGCAAATGCTCTACCATTGAGCTACATCCCCAGATTCTTCACCTTTTTATTTCGAGACAAGGTCTAGCTAGATGCTCAGGCTGGCCTCAAAATTTTAATGAGCTGGTTTTTTTTTTTTTTTGGTACCGGGGATTGAACTCCTGACCTTGCACTTGCCAGGTAGGCTCTTAGGCCACTGAGCTAAATCCCCAGCCTCCTGGCCTCAAAATTCTGATTGGACTGCCTCAGCCTCCAGAGTAGCCAAGATTACAGAAATGTCCCACAGTGCCTGGCTCTTACCTTCTTCAAAGCGCTGAATGGGATGCAATGGTCGCGGTTCTCTCTGTCTTACAGGCGTAAAGCCTGGGAGAAAAAGGACAAGTCAGGCATAGTTTTGCGGGAGCCTCTCCTGGCCCTGAGCAAAGATGGTGAGCTGTGGGGGCTGAGTATAGGAAACCAACCAGGACAAGGGAACCATTCCTAGACTGTGCCTGCCCTGTGTCCCCTAGTTGTGACTGGGTTCTGAGAAATCCTGGTCCAGGGCCCAGACCTAAAGAGAAATGACATGCGGTGAAGGACAGAAGCTAATTTCCCACCAGCAGCTCTCTGTAGGTCTGTGGTATCCTCTCATCAGCTACTCTGTGATGCTTTTTAGCTTTCTGAAAAGGCTGACCTAGCTGTCCAGGGCCTCACCTGCCCATGTCCTCCACCCCTTGCCCTACCCCAGGCCCTTTAGTATCTTTCAGTCTTTTGATAAGATTTCCAACCAAAAATTTAAGTGTGTCCCTTAAACTGGTTTTAGCTCCTCCTAAGCCTAGTTCTCAATTCAGGAACTGGGGGGGGGGGGGGACGACACTTGGCCAAGCACAGACAAAAGGAATCACTGGGAGCTGATCTGCAAGCACAAAAGACTAGGAATTAGGAGAGGTGATAAAGTAGGGCTTTACCAAGATGTGATACTCTCTCAAATCTCTTTCTAGTTTTTGTTCAGGCAACAAGGCATACAGAGTATGTACCTGAACCATAGAGGATGAAGTGTAACCAATGACTCAGTAATCAAGCATCCCTGGCTCAGCAAGCTGATTTTTTTTAGATTTTTGAGACAAGGTGTTACTATATGGTTCATTTTGTCTTTGAACTATTATAGTCCAGGCTGGTCTCAAACTTGTGGCAAGTCTCCTGCCTCAGCCTTGACTGCTGGCCTATTTTCATGTACTACTCAGGAAACCGGTTTTGAGCAGGGAAGGGGAAACACTTCCCTCCCTCACCTAACCCTAACCCTCCCTCACCCGCCCCACAGCCCTCTCACCTACATCTTCCTTAGGCAAAGGTCCTTTATTTTGTGTTCACCTCCTGCTCAGCCGTCTATTTGAGTCCAGTTCTGAGTTTCTTGGCAGCAATCTCTAGGAACTTCTCTTCCTCCTCCCATCCCATCTTCCTCCTCAGTGCCCCAGCCCCTCTTGGGCCAACTCAGAAAAGGGGAAGCCAGATCAACATGCCAGTGAGGAGCCAGGCTCCTTCCAAGTGCTGACCCCACCCCTACTCACCTTTCTCAGAAGCTGCAGAAATCACTGCCACACAGGCCAAGATCACAGCTGCTCTGGACAGGACCCTCATTCTGGGGCCACCCAAAAGCTGGCTTGTCTGGGCAGACCTGGGTTTGAGGCACTGGGCTCCTGGAAGCCAGCTCCTCTGGTTGCTTGCTATTGCTGCTGTGAGCTCCTGGGCCAGCTCCCTTTTATATGCAGACTGGTGTTATCCACCCTCTTCAGCTTCCTGCGGTGACTCAGTGCTAGCTGCTCCTCCTCTAGCAGCCACTCCTCCCCAACTCACAAGGAGGCCTCCTCCGAGTATTGAGAAGAAAGGAGGCAAGAGGAAGGGAGCATCTGGATGTTTCTAGGAGAAACTGACTCAGAATCATGGGGCAAGAGACCTTTGAGCTACTAAATTTGCACCTCGCTTTGCCAGTTGCCTTCTGTGGAAAAAGGATTTGACAACTTACTGAACTGGTTTGGGGAACAGGGTACTAAGGAGTTAAGAGTAGCTAACAGGACCATTGTCTCAGCAGCAGGCCTAAGTGTAGGTCAAAGAAGGGACTGGGCCAGGCATATGCTATAACTCCAGCACTTGGGAGGCTGAGGCAGGAGGAGTGGCATGAGCTGAGTGAGGAATGCAGTGAGACACTGTCTTCTTTTTACTCGCCTTTCAGGAGTCAGAGAAGAAGACATGTACCCCACAGCTTCCAATTTATTTTTTCATTTTACTCTTTATATCCAAACACAGTTTCCTTCCCTTGGTAGGCCCGAAACAAAGTCTCTTCAGGGGAGTACATATATGCAGTTCTGAGGCTCTTGGACTGTCACTTGGGTTGGATTAGGAGACACTGATGGTTCTAACAGATCTCTTTGCCTCATCCACAAGTAAAGGCTCAGAAAACTTCTTCAGCATTGGAGACCCTGGCATTCTGCAGCTCCAGTAACCGCTGCACCGCTGCTGTCAAGTCCCGCTCCCCAAGTTGGCGATTATCTCGAGTCCGTATGTTCACTGTTCTCTTATTCTGCTCCTTCTGGCCAATCACTGCAGGAAGAGGAAGGGAGGTTTAGGAATCTCAGGGCAAATTCACTGACATGGGCTATTTCCTTTCCTTTTGTGGAAACTTACAAGACTCAAATCTTTAGGAAGAGCAACAGAAGAGTCTGAATACAGTTAAAAGGAGAATATATTTAGCTGTGCCTGCTCTCCAGCTAACTGCTTATCCTGAGCAGATAAGGAAATGTTCCAGGCTTTCCATACCTTATCACTTCCGGTCAGGAGCCCAAGGGTCAGAGATGAGTTGGGTCAGTGAATGACAGATCAAGAATGATACAAAAAAAAAAAAAGTGTATTTGGGGAGTGGCTCTTGGGGGAAGGGGAACGCCACAGGAATGGCACATACATGCAAACCCATGGGACTCTGGGACAGCTTATGTTATGCAGAGCAAGTGGTGTAAAACTAGACCCTGCCTGGCTGAGGAGACTGTGCTTCCTGCCTTCAAGAGCTCTTAACTCAGTCGGGTATGGTGGTACACTCCAACAATCCCTGCTACTCAAGAGGCTAAAGGCAGGAGGACTGCCAAATTCAAGGCCATCCCAGAAAACCTAGTCAGAATCTATCTTAAAATAAAGGCGGGGGATATAACTGAGAGAGAAGGTGGGAGCTGGGGATGCAGCTCAGTGGTAGAGCACTTGCGCAGCCCGTGCAAGGCCCAGGATTTAATCCCCAGCATAAAAAAATTCCCTCATCCCTCAGGGCTGACTCATCCAGGCACATGTAAACAAGGCTAATCAAAGACTTAACCTTTCTATCCCTTTCTCTCTGATGCTCCCTTGGCTAATTAATTAAACAAATTAATTAACAGCAGGGAAACTATGCCAAGGGGCAGAGGTGATTGTAGGGCAAAGTGACAGTGTGGACATGGACATACAGGACAAATTCAGCAGGCTCCCTCAGCTCGGTAATAAGCCCCAGTGAACCTGCTGTGCACATAGGAGAGCTTAGCAGAGGGAAGAAAGGGGACACAGCAGGCAGGTAAGAGAATTTCGGCCAGATCTGAGGTGCCAGGTGGACCCTCTCTCTTACCAAACTGGAAATTGTAGTGAGCAAGCTGGGCACGGCGGACTTTCCGGCTGAGAGTCAGTCCCCAGTCAGTGTCCAGGTCACTGGCCAGTCCTGAGGCCTGCAGGCTCTGGTGTATCTGTTGACAAGAAGCAAATGGGAGGCTGAGGAAGCAGACTTCTGACCACACTCATCCTCACCTCCACCTCAGCTCTCTTCCCTTATCACCAGAGGCCTCCTCTCATCTCCACTCTGATGTTTCCTCTCCAACCTACAACTCTTGTCTAACTCCTACTGAAGAGGAGCCCTCAACTATTCCCTGGACTTCACCTGCTGCTGGCCACTGTTCCACCCAGGCAGCTGCTCGAATAAGGAACCATCTCACTTCTCAATTCTCTTTAGAAAGGAAAGACAGCTGCGTGTGGTGACCCATGCCTGTAATTTCCGCACTCAGGAGACTGAGGCAGGAAAATTGCCAAGGGCTGGAGGCCAGCATGATCTGTGTGAGACCCTGTCTCATCACCCACCCACCCCCACACACACACAAAGAAGAAAATATAAAACCAACATTGGGTCAAAGATATAGCTCAGCAGCACCTGCCTATAAAGAGTGAGTTTTGAGTTCTATTTCTGGTACCTTCCACCCGCCAAGAAAAATAATGCCAAATAAAACCAACATTTACCCAAACCCATTTTTGTGCCATGTCAGTGTTTAACATTTGTTAATATAATTTTTTGGCATGTCTACAAGACAGTAATTAGTTTTTTGGGGGATTAAACACAGGGCTACTGCACTGGGTTACAACCTCAGCCCCCTTTTTAAATTTTGAGATAGGATCTCACAAGTTGCCTAGGTGAGACTCAAATTTGCAACTCTAATGCCTTAGCTTCCCAAAGTGCCAGGATCCTAGCTGTGTGCCATTATGCCAGCTTGGCTCATTTTTCAGATAGAGTTTGGAGCATACAGGACAGCTGCTACTCACGCCTAATTTGTGTCCCCTAGGACTATGCCCATCCCCTGACCCTGCATGGCCTCATCCTGCCCAGTGCTGGGCACCACACTATGGCTGCTCCCACCCCAGCTTCTCACCTCCCTGGCATATTCCTCCTGCTCAGTCCCCACAGGGATGACCACCACTTGGAACGGGGACAGCCACAGGGGCCTGGTTAGGAGGGAACAGGGCAACACATTACTCATTCTGGCAGTGGGCAGAAGGGTAGCTTCAGGGTGCGGATGTAAGAAGGAAACAGTGGGATCTAAAGGGACAGGACTTGGAGTAGGAACTATTCATTTGTGGGTCAGAGGAGAAGCGGAGCATCAGGATCTCACCATTTCCCCCCACAGCTTTCAGCCAGCACTCCCAATAGCCTCTCCACAGAGCCCAGCACTGCCCGGTGGATAAGGACTGGGCGCTCTAGGGCTCCCGCCTGCCTGGGAAGGAGAAGAGAATAAGTGGGTGGCATGGTGACAGTGCCACAAACTGCACCCAGCATCATCTGCCTTCCAGTTTTTTTTGTCTTTTTCCTTTTCATCAGTACCAGGGATCGAACTCACGACTGCCTGCTTGCAAGGCAGGCGCTTATGCCGCTGAGCTAAATCCCCAGCCCTGCCTTCCAGTTTTTGAGAAATGCTCAGCCCTGGAAAGGGAGGGAACAGAGGACTTTGTTGAGTGCAGGGGCAGTTGCTCCCCCACCCCATGGGCTGCTGAGGGATAAGGGGCAGGTTCTATACCCCTTGTATTGGAGGTTGAATCTCAGGGGCAGCTGGAAGTCCAACTGGATTGTCCCACACTGATGGGGCCGCCCCAGAGCATCCTGGAGGTATGCATCAATCTGGAGGAGGAAGATGGAAGGTATGAGAATAGAGTGAGCCACGCTGCTTCCTACCACACATGTCCCTGAACACACGGCAGTCACATCACCCAGGGTGCTCTACCTCTCCAAGTCACTCTGTGTCACCTACCCTGGCAGTGGCCCCCTGCTCTTAACAGCAACATGAAATAACCAGGGGATCTGTGTATGACAGCCCCTCAAGTCCTTGCATCCCTCACCCCACCGTGTGCAGGACTGCACCTTCATCCTGTCACCTCTCCCCAAGGCTCTGCTGCCTAAACAGCCCATCAAACACCGACTCTCATTTGGCTTTCTTATTCAAGGTGACAATTATTCCTACTCCTAGCTCTTCAAATTTACTCCTCTCTTCTATTCCCATCCAGCAGCCCCTCCCTCTGTTTCACTGCCCGAACAGCTGTAACTGTGTCCAAATTCCCTTGTACCATTAATAGCTCTTTCTTCACAACTTGTGGCCAAACCCCACCCTGAAGGCACCTCAGCCTCCTACCTCCTTGGCCCAGATGGAAATGCTCAGTGCTGCCCACCTTGTTACCTAGCACATGGATGCCAAAACAGACTGACAGCACTATGCAAGGTGCTGCTTGCAGGCCAGGACGGTCCCGGCAGTCCTGCAATCCTCTGGCTGCCCTAACCAGTCTTTACCCATGTTCTCCTCCAGGATTTTTTTTTTTTTTTTTTTGTCCTAGGAATCAAGCTTATGACCTCGCACTTGCCAGGCAGGCACTTGTGCCACTACTCTAAATCCTCAGCCCCTCCTCAGGGACTTTCAAGTCTTTTTCTCTTTGTTTTTATAACAGTATGTTGGTAAAAAATTTATTAGGCTGATTTATTGTAATATATACTTTTTTTGGTACTTTAAAAAATTATTGGTACATTGTAGAGACACATAATGATGACATTCGTCATGGGGAATTTGCATCTGTACATGATATATCTGGGTTTTTTCCCCCCTCATCCTCCTTTTCTCTCTCTTCAACCCTTCTTCCTCTACTTGTTTCCATTTTCCTCATATTCTCTTTTTTTTGTCCTTGTTTCCTTTTCCCCTCCTCTCTTGGTTGTTCCCCTTTTTTAATATTTTCTTCCAATTTCCCAATACCTGTTATACATTTTGGTTCTTATGTGCACTTTCGGTTTCACATACCAGAGAAACAATGTGGTATTTATGGTGTTTTGTTTTGTTTTTTTGAGACAAGGTCTCACTATGTAGTTTGGACTGGCCTAGAACTCACAATGATCCTCCTGCCTCTGCCTCCTGAGCTCTTGGATTACAGGCATACACCATCACACGTGGCACAATGTGGTATTTAAACATGAGTGTCCAATTTATTTCACTTAAGAGTATAGTCTCAAAGTGTGTCCATTTAGCTAGAAATGGCTCAAGATTATCTTTCTTTGTGGTAAAGTAGTACTCCACTGCATAATACATAGTTTATCACTGACGGTTATCTCTATAACCTTAAGTGCACTATTAAATCTTTTTGAAATTTTCTTCTTCTTAGTAACACCAATTTTTTGTACTAGGGATTGAACCCAGGATCATCACACTGAGTTACTTCTCTAGTCCTTTTCCTCCTGAGTCAGCCTCCCAGAGTGCTGGGATCACAGGTATGTGCCACCAGACCCAGCTAGAGCCTTTTCTATGTTAGGCAAGTACTCTGTGACTAAGCTAATTCTGCAGCTCTATTGTCTTTTTGTTTTGTATTGTTTCTGGTAACAAGGCTAGCTTTAAACCCTTGGATTCAAGTGATCCTCCTGCCTCAGCCTCTGGAGTAGCTGAGATTACAAGTGTGAGTCACCTCACTGGGCTCCTAATAGCCTTTTAATTGAATCCAGCAGATACTTGTCAGTCCTTTCCCTTTCTGTATCTACTGAGTAGCTAAATTGCTAGACTAGGTTTGAACTTGATCCTCCAGCTTCTGTCTTCTGGAATTATAGGTATGTGCTACCACATCTGGCTCACCACTCATCATCAATTTCTCTCATTTCTTCTGAATTACCTTGTCAGTCTTCACCCCTACCTATAGGCTCCACCTACATTGTTCCTTCCTGAAACAGCTCTTTACTCAGGCAACAATGACATCTTGGGATTGGAGAATGATTGTTTTTTGTTGTTTTTGAGACAGGGTCTTGGTATATTTCAAGCTGGCCCTGAACTCACTATGCAGTCCAGGTGAAGCATGAACTCATGGTGATCCTCCTACCTCAGCCTCCCAGGGCTAGGATTACAGATATGTGCTACCATGCCCACCTGGACAGTGGCTCTTGTACAAAGCCCGTCCTGTGTCCTGAGCAATCTAACTCCTTTTGCTCTCTTAGTACTTAATGTAGCACTGACCCAAAGCACTGATATGGCCTATGTACCTTTTGCAGCTTTCATTAGACTGTAAGTTCCAAGTTGGCAGGGAATAAAACATTCTTCTTTATATCCTACACAAATTTTAAGTTATTGCTTTGCATATACTAAATATTTAATGAAACAAAACAAAATATAATCTGGGCATGGTAGTATACACCTGTAATCCCAGTACTTGGGAGGCTGAGGTAGGAGGATTGCTGTGACTTTGCTGTGCTGATTCTCCTGGGCACTCAGACTGGGCTACATAAGTGAGTTCAAGGACAGCCTGTATTACATAGCAAGATCCTCTCAAAAAACCCAACCCTCCCCCCAAAATATGAATAAATACTATACGAATGGTCCCCAGTTTACCTTAGGTCCATAGAAGGCACCATCTCCAGGCTTAAGGTCCCAGGGTTTTCCAGATTCCTCTAAGGCCTGCTGAAGGACCTTTGGAAGGAATGAGTCAAGAGGAACATGTTACCTGGGGCTTCACAAACACCACCACTCATCATTGCCCAGTGACTCCTAGCATGACTCCATGGTAGGATAGTGGTTACCACCTTCACCCCCACCCCCACCGCAGAGTGGTTTATTTCTGCTTTCCTCCAAGCCTGCTTACCTGTTCAGCATGGTCCCAAAGGTGAGATTCCCCCAGGAAGCCACTTGGCCGGGTGGACAGTGACAGATGGAAGGAGAAGCCAAGAACAGCATAGACAGAGTGGAGGAAATCAAGACAGCCTCGAATCTCTCCTTGTAGCTAGGGGCAGGAAATAAGAGAGGGTGAGGGGTATATCAGCTAGAGATCTGGGATAATGGTAGTTTGGGGGAAAAGACAATGAAAATACAGAGGGGAAGTGGAAGGCAGCTACAGGCAGTGGTAGCAGGACTGTATTATATACAGAGGGCAACTGAGGATTAAAGATGCTTGGAAGTTCATTAACATAATTAAAGGTGGGTCAGGAGATACTCTGGTGGGGCCAGGAAGAGCCACCTGATTAGGTGCACAGAAGATGTGAGCGTCATCTTGCTGGAAGCGCCAAAGTCGAGTCAGTCCCCCCAGGCTGCCAGAGGCCTCAGCTCGATGCAGGGCTCCGAAGTCAGCTAGTCGCACAGGCAGCTCCCGCCAGGATCTGGGCCGGTGGGCGAACATCAGGCTGAGATTGAGGAGGGGAAAGGGTCAGGGCCATAGGGAAAACCAGCACCTGACAACTGCTCCTCCCCAACTGCCTGTGTATTCCCTGCACCTCCAGCTAGCATTCTCTCTGCCAAGTGCCCATCACAGTTTGAGCCAACCGGGGTCAAAAGCCAACTTGTCAGTCACATACAGTAACAACATCATTTACCATTCTCCCATTCTCAGTGATGGACACTGAGCTTTGATGCTACTTGTTTTCAAAATTTTGTTTACTTTTTATTTTTTTGACACAGCATCCTCTCACTATGCAGTTCAGGCTGGCCTTTAAACTCATGGTGGTGCTCCTGTGTCAGTCTCTGTGTGTCACCACGCCCGGCCTGATATTCCTTGTAAGGAGACTGAGACTCAACAGGTAGAATGATTTCCTCAAATCCATTGGGTTGGCTAGAGGGCAGATTCTAGAGTCAAATCAGATGTTCTACTACTCTTTCCCAGCTGTTTGCCAGCCCCAGGAGGACCCAGTTGTCCTCGCTCCCAGCTCACCAGTGTGCAGGGCAGTTCATGGGCTTGAGAGCAAGTGTCTCTGTGGGAGGCCTGGCAAAGTGGTCACTCTGGGAGCTGATGGGCCTGCTGGAGCCCTTGGGCTGCAGGGTAAATATGTCTTCCCTGTAGTGCTCCCAGTGTCCTGACTGTTCCCACAGTTTCGCAGAGAACAGTGTGGGGGTTTTCACCTCTGAAAAACCGTGGCGGGCATACTGAGCCTGGAGAGAGAGCAAGACATGGAAGGTTAGTATCACTGAAAGGAGAAACAGCAGGAAGACTGCTGGCTGATTCTCTTGGGCACTCAAACTGTGCTGACTTCAGCCACAAGTTGTTATGTGCCCTCTTCCTGCTCTCCTACAGATGCCCACAACTGCAGGACCTTACTGCAGATCACCAGCACTTTACAGTGTATGCTTCCTATTTTCCTCTCTTAAACCCCATGGCTTCTAGGCCCTAGTCCTTCCTTTCCCTTTTTCCCCTGGACTTGGTCTCCTTACCCTGATGAACGCCACCAGGGCATTATATACCCTGGTTCCACGTGGCAGGAAGAAGCAGCTTCCAGGGCTAAATTCATGGAAAAAGAAGAGTTCCTGATCCTAGGGACAGAATGGCAACTGTCATTTCAAGGTGGGGCAGGGGACCTCAGAAATCAAAGAAACAACTGACAGAGCTGCAGAACCTGTTTACTGAACCTTCTTGCAACCTTGCAGTTAGGTTCTTCCATTTCTCTCCACCCCATATCACCACTTTACCCTATTCCCGAGATCTGTACCTTTCCAATGCGCCTGTGGTCCCGAGACCCTGCTTCCTCCCTCTGTGCTTCCCACGCCCTCAGCAACTCCTCCGTGGGGAAGGAAATCCCAGACACTCTCTGCAGTGCCTCTAGACTCGATGAAGATCTCCACAGGGCCGAGGAGCTCTGCAGGACGACAGAGGGAATCAAAGGAACGAGGACAAAGGTGTTTGACTCTTTTCAAGCCTCAAGAGATAGTCAGTGTAAGCGGCACAGGTTCACCCCCTTCAAGCTGGTCCCACCCCACCTTGCTTGTCATTGCCTCCGACTGGAAAGATGGGAATCCTTGCTCTGGACCCCTCTGGCCATACTTACAATTTAGGGTTTGCTGCGCTGGGTTCCTACATTAGTCTTGGTCAAGCCCAGTCTTACCTGCCACTTATGTCTCCCCATTCTCACTGCCCTAGTAGTATTCCTATACTTAGCTCCTTCCCTTTCTAATGAGTTGACTGTTCAGAGAAGTAACTGAACTTCAGGTAAAAGCCAGTTTATCCATCCCCTTATGAATACTCCACACAACTCCTAGAAAAGTCAGACTTCCTTCCATGAATCCTATTTCTGGTCACATGAAATTTTAAAATTTACTGTTCTTTAACAATAAATAGTACTAAGAAGAACCTGTTTTTTGGTTGTTTCTGTTTCTTTGAGACAGGGCATGTCTTTTAGGGGGTGGTATTAAATTCATTTTGTAGCCCAGGTTGGCCTTGAACTTTAAATCCTCCTACCTCAGCCTCCCAGATACTGCCATTCCAGGCGCGTGCTACCACACCCTCCAAGAAGCTGCATTTTATAGCACTTCCTTCTCTATTAGTTCTCATTGTCTCTATGATGTGCACTCACTAATAATATAGGAACTGGGCTACAGCTGGAGAAAATAGGTAAGGTGCTGGGGATTTAGCCTGCAGCATAAGCACCTGCCTGGCAAGTGCGAGGTTATGAGTTCAATCCCCAGTACCACCAAAAAAAAAAAAAAAAAAGAGTTAAGGTTAGCCAATGTGGGGAACCACTTAGAAGACTCTCCTTAAAAGAACAACAATTATCTCCATTTTGTATTGATGTACACAGCTGGCTAAACCATTTCTTTAAGCAAGGTAAACCATGACTTTAAACCATGACTTTAAGCAAGGTAAATTGGGCTGGCAGAGATGCTGATGTGACAGTCGGTGTTTCCCTGCCCCATGACTCCCAGTAAAACATGGCTGAGCCAGGTGGGAAGGAGAGCTTATGTTCCATGCTGTTGGCTGGGGCTGAGCCTTGAGATAAGAGGCTATGACTTCCCAGGGTAAAAAAGATTGTATATCAGAGCTGAAGCATGAACCTCAAAATATTAGGTACCTCAGTTGTGTTACAGATTACTCTACATTTTTTTCCTTCCGCATATCACAGAGGTGACCTCAGGCCTCCTCCCTCGCCCAGCTCATAGCGCTCACATATTTCCTGCTATTATCACATCATCCCCAAGTCAATCTCCTCATGGAGAATAAAACCTGCCTTTTTTCTGATGAACCTCTTTTTTTTTTAAGACTAGTCAAGTGCAGTAGTGAGAAGGGGGTTAAGAGTAGAACAAGGAGTTCAATCTGTACTGACTGTGAACAATCAATTGAGATAACTCACTACCTTCGGACCAGCCTGAACCTCTGTCTTGACCAGGTTTAGGATCCCTTGGATCCCCATAGTTTTAACTATGCTTTAGTGTCTTTATTCTTACTGTGGGCTACATTGGAAGTGGTAGATTGGAATTAACTCGCTAGAATTCCAGTAAGTTTTCCATGGGATTACAAATGTAAACTTCCTGGACTGCGACAAGGACAGGAAAGGTCTCTCTATAAGCCAAACCCACATGGTATGAGTACATACTAAGGGTTAATTCAGAGCTAAGTTTTCAGTCTAAGTCTTTTTGTTTTACATATCTACCTATTCCTTTGTTTCCTGCTCCCATCCTGTGTAGCTCTCTTTGTCAAGAGCAGTGTTTGTTTCTCTTTTTACGAGCAGAATATATTTATCAGGGAGAGAACAGTATTTTTCTAAAGGACATGTACTTAATATTCTCCCTGTGCCTGCCAAATTGCTCATTCATCTATCTAAACAGCCCTTCCCTAGACAGCCCTGCCTAGACTGCTCATACCCTGACTCCATGTTTCTTTCCCTCTTTTTTTTTTTTTTGGTGGGGTGGTATGGGAGGTTGTGTGGGAGTGACAAGAGGATTGAACTCAGGGCCCTTGCACTGAACTTTTATTTTTGTTTTTCTTTTTTGAGACAGGGTCTTGCTATGTCACTAAATTACACAGGATGGGCTTCAACTTGTGATCTTTCTGCCTCAGACTTTCACTACTGGGATTACAGGTATGTGCCACTGTTCCTGGCTGCTTCTATTTTTCATTTCTTTCCTTTCCTTTTTTTTTTTTTTTTTTATATCAAGAATCAAACACAGGACTTCATGCTTGCCAGGTACTGTGCCACTGAGCTAAACCGTCAGCCCTGTTTATGGCTGTATCTCTCTTAATACTGATGTCAGATTGGGGAATTTAAATTGGATTCTAGGGGCTGAGCATATGAATTAGTGGTAGAAATCTATCCTTGCATGCACAAGGAGCTGGGTTCAATCCCTAGCACCACAAATAAGTAAGTAAATAAATAAATAAATTGGTTTCTGGGCCCTAGCAGGGTACCTAGTATCTGTCATCACACTGGGAGATTCTAGAGTATGGGGACCAAGTACTTTCTTTTCTGGATTTCCTTAGCCACGACAGCAGATCAAATTCTAGGGGACAGGACTGCTTTCCCATCCTCTTGCTTGCTCCTGTGAAAATAGAAGCCTCACCCTAGTGACAGTCTCTCAACTGACCGTGAGCAGCTTCAGTACGCCAATCTGTCCAGCATGCCGAAGGTGAGGCCCCTGGCAAAGGTCAATTGACGTGCTACACCTGGGGAGAGCAGAGGCCAGTCAGTGGTCTCTAGAAAAAACTGTTCTGAATGTTTCTCTCTCTCTCTCTCTTTTTTTTTTTTTTTTTTTTGAGACAAACTCTGGCTATATAGTGCAGGCTGGCTTGAACTTGCTTATGGAGCTCAGGATAGCCTTGAACTTGTGGTGATCTTCATACCTCAGCTTCCAAATGCTGAGATTACAGGCATGTGCCACCATACCTGGCCTCCTTTTCTTTCATGGTGTTTAGCTAACAAAGGAAGGAGGCAAAGGGGAAGGAACTATTCTAAGAAAGAGAACAATGCCACATAAAAATCAATTTTCATTTCTTTTTTCTGGAGCAACAGAGATTACTATCCACTTCTCTTCCCTTATGGCTTCCCTTATGGCAGACCTCTCTGCTGCTTCCCTGCTCTGCCCTCTTTTCTTCAGTATGACAGCTTACCCATACACTGTTGCTGTTGGGTTTGTCACTTTCTCCTCAATCAGACGAAGTTTAAAGGGATTATCCTGGAAGAAAAGTGGATAGCAAGAGGGGAACTAAGTCTTTATTCTTATAAAAATGTCCTGGTAAAGAGCTGGCCCTCGGGGCTGGGGATTTAGTTCAGCAGCATAAGCACCTGCCTTGCAAGCAGGCAGTCGTGAGTTTGATCCCTGTTACCAATAAAAAGGAAAAAGACAAAAAAAAAAAAAAAAAAAAGAGCTGCCCCTCCTTCAAAGCTCAGTCTTTTTCCTAAAACTGCACTATAACCCACCTTAAAGAGCTGGCGCAGCTGATCCTGGGAAGCCACCAGCCTGCGGAAGGGCTGTGCATCAGCTGCAATTCTCTGGCAAATTTGCTCCAAAATAGGTATCTCTGAGCCCTGAACTGTCCTGGAAAAAGCAGAGTTGTTGATTTACTTTTTCTAAGAAGCATTACTACGTGATACATCAGTTGGTTAAGAGGAGACTCTTTAGATTCCAAGAAAAATAACCTACAAGTATTGGCAAAGACTGATCAGGAAAACACGATTAGGAAATGAGGAAGAGATTTGTGTGTGTGTGTACTGCTGCAGATCAACCCTTTGGCTCTGCAAGGCTAGACAAGTATTTTAGCACTGAGCCATATCTCTAGCCTGAGGTATAGATTTTATAGCTGGAGGAAAACTATGCAAGAAGGTTTTTTTGTTGAGCCAGGGCTTCAGACTGGCCTTGAACACACTATGTAGCCCAGGCTGGCCTCAAATTCATAGCAATTCTCCTGCCTCAATTTCCCAAGTGCTGCAATTATAGTTTCCACTACCAAATCTGGGATATGTATGAAATTAAAAGCTGAGTGCAAGCAATCTAGATGGACAAATCAGAATAAGGATAACGAAGTAAGATTCGAAAATTTATGAAGAGTAAAGATAAATTGCAAGCAGAGTTGGAAGAGGGACATGACCTGATGGAGAAGTTGTACCAGTATCACAAATGAGGACTAAATAGCTTTCTCTTTAAATTAAACCTAGCTGAAGCCTCAGAAGTCTCAGAAACCACCCCAGCATGAAATCGCCTTATTACTGCTGTACTACTTACCGCTCCTTTCCCAGGAAGAAATCATGGTAAAAGCCATGTTCTATACTTAAACCTCGGCAGAGAACAGCACCCAAGAATTGTTCAGCTGCTGCTCCCAGGATATGAGCACTAGAGTTCCAGAACACCTGAATTCACAAGAAAAGTATCAATGTATAAACTCTGCCTTTAACTCCTAAATCTCTGATCTTTTCTTCAGACACTAGTAGGCAAACCATTGTAATTTTTCTAAGAATAATTACTATAAAATGGAGAAACTAGTCTTTGAGAAAGCTCACTAAATAGTTAAGAAAAAAAAATTGTAGACAACAGAAAAAGATGCAGAGGCCAGTATTTTTTCTGTTTCACTGAACAGAAGCTACAGCTACTCTCTTCAGTCTTTGGTGCTTCCCAATCCTGGAGCACAGAAGCAGGCCAAATAGTCTTCTTTTGCTGCTCCTGTAAATTAGGGTTTCAAGGTAGACTATCTTTTCTGTTTTACTTTTGTTCTTTTGGTGGTCCCAGGGAATGAACCTAGGACCTTGCACATTCTAGAAGGCACTTTTTCCCTGAGTATTGTCCCCAACCCTCTGTCTGGTCTTTTAGTTCTACTATTATCTAGCTCAGCTATCTAGTGTGATGCAACTACTCTTCTAGGATTTGGTCTTTATCCATACTCAGATCCATTTTACTGGATCCTAGTAGTCAAAGTCCGTGTTACCTGAGCTGACATGAAAAGGACAAGTAGGGAAGTGACCAGGCTGTGTGTTCAGTTGCAGCAGCCACATTTCAGCTGAATATACACCATAAATGACTTACAATGTAGGTGCTCAAGAGCTGAGGAAGTTGAACTGGTACATTATATATCTGTTTTTCAACTTATTATCACTCTCTTTCACTAGCACAAATGATCTATGCTTTTAAGATTACAGCTAAATAAAAACATCATAAATTTCTGTCTCAGCCAGAAATAAATGGTAGGTCTTGCTCCCAACTGCAAATGGAGAAACTGAGGGAAAAGAAATACTATACTAGAATTTCTTGCTTAAATACCTGTTAGTTTACTAGTCATGGTACTCTTTATGGAAGGAACTTACTGCTTTTCCTTCTGGGGAATCGAATGTCAGAAATCTGAGGTCAGAATCTGTCTCCAAGGGTCGCTCCAGGTCAAAAGGTTCTCCATTCACTTCAGCAGCCAGGGCAGTATCTGCCAGGGTTAAACTTCAGCAGTGGTGTAGGGATGAAGAAAATGGCAGGATTACAACCCATGGGAGAAGACAAGCTAATCTCTTGGTAACCCTAAATTTGTAAAGGGCAGATGAGCTTCCAGAACAGTAAAGTCTATTTCTTTGTCCAATAGATAACACAAGATTTAAAGACAGACTCTGAAACCAATGAAGATAAAACAAATTCTGCAGGAAAGCGATCTTGCTGGGGGTGAAAGAAAACAAGCTGACCAAATACTGCAGAGAACTAAGGGTAGGGTTGGATACCTCATCTGCCGGGCTAGTTGGTAAGGGGTTGTGCTCCATGCCACACCATTTACTTTCTGGCCTCCAGGAAGAGTCACTTTAATAGTCCGGGCTTCATTCTGTGCAGTGCTTGCTAGCCTCGTTGCCTGAGCAGCCCACAGCTCCTCAAAAAGGCCAAGCCGCTCCACCAACCATTGAGGAGGGGTCGCCACGGACGTCTGAGGGGAAAAATATGTTAGGCGTTAACACAGGTTTCATAATTTCTTTTAGGGGCTGAAGATGGTAGGAGTCGAGGATACTCAAGAGCCCTCAGCCCTAATCTCTGGTTCTTAACAAAGGGTGGGTAATACAGGTTTTGGAAGAGTAGTATCCTAATGGATACTACTTCCCTAAAGTTCTCTTTCCAGACAGATGGCCAACTGAGCACTAGGGTACCCCTGTCTGAGGACTTCAGAGTGTAGGGGAGGGGAGTAACGGCGAGTGGTTGGACTACGACTGCACCTCGGGCTTTGCTTGGGCTGGGTCCCATGGTTCGGAACTTTTGGGTACCTCACGCAAAGTATGTAGCTTGTAGGCTTGCAACCCCGGGAGCAGGGACCGGAGCCGGAGAGATCGCCACCTCTGAAACAGCCGCATATTTCTATGAACCAGCGCCTACACCCTCCGATTACCGCCGCCTCTTCACTAATATTCCTCATTGGCTTCTACCCCAGTAACATACGTGTCTATTGATTATCGTAGCTGCCACTCTGTTCTGGCACCACCTCCAGGAACTACGAAGAGGCACACCCCACCACAACAAGAATAGTGGCTGGAGTGGTTCCGGCGGCCGGAAGATGGGAACTGTGACACACGTCTGCGATCCGGAAACTCACCTCATCTCAATTGAAAGCCCGGAAGTAACACAAGGTGTCTGGCGGCCATGAAATCAGAGGCGCGAACCTCAGGACAACAGTGGGAGAAAAACAGACCGAAAATGGTAGTCAGTCATTTCCCTTTAACCAAAAACTTTCTTTTACCTCATCTTTAAAGCATGTAGGAACCTGTTAAGAACATAGACTTTGGAACCAGGCAGACCTAGTGTAAATCCTGGGTCTACCGTAAACTAGTACTTTTTGTAAAATTTTAAATTTCTCTAACTTTTCACTATAAAAGAGAATAGAAGTAGCTTTCCCATTAGTTGAGGTAAACTTTATGTAAATCATCTAGCATAATGCTTGGTAATGACAATAGCAACAGGCCATTATAATTGGGCTACAGTCTTAAAGTGGAAGCCACCATGGGGCATGGTGGCCCACGTCTGTAGTCTCAGCACTTGGGAAGCTGAGGCAGAAGGATCACTGTGAGTTCGAGGCCAGCCTGGGCTATACAGTAAGTTCAAGGCTGGCTTGCACTGCATTACAAGACCCTGTCTTAAGAAAATAAAAGTTGAACTGCGGAGTCTGCAGAGGTCAGTTTTCGGAGTTCATTCATATTAAAGTTCTTAGAGGACTTTAGAGATTAGTCTTACAGATATGGAAATTAAGGTCAGGAATGTTAAGTAATTTAATGTTAAAGAGTGTTGCCAGGGGTGTTGCACAGGCCTGTAATCCTAACACTCTGAAGACTGAGGCAGGAGAATCTTGAGTTTGAGGCCAGCCTGGGCTACATAGTGAGCCTCTGTCTCAAACAAAACAGAGAACAAAAAGAGTGCATGTTGGGGTTGGAGATTTAGCTCAGTGGCATAAGCGCCTGCCTTACAAGCAGGCAGTTGTGAGTTCCATCCCCGGTACCGATAAAAACAAGAAAGACCAAAAAAACAGTGCATGCTGATGCTGGCTTCTAAATCCAGGACTTGCATTATCCATCCTACCTTTTCTAGTACTATAATTTCCAGTATAAATTCCCCACCAGAAAAAAGGGTGCCTCACACTAGCTCTGTGCTCCCCACAAAAAGTATTTTACCTTTCATTTCTATTCCAGCTTTCAGTTTTTTCTTTTTCTCCCTGTTACATACAAGGATAATAATTGATTTTATAGCAAAAATACAACCACCACTAGATTTGTAGTAAAGTATGAAGGGAAATGAACTGAGGGCTACTGAGGCTCTCAGTAATTCCCAGTTAGTGCCCTCACCTCGGGGTAGGAATCCTTAGAGTTGGTTCTCAAGTTTCAGTGGTGATGGAATCAGGGTTGTGGAAGAACAGCTGTCAGAGAAAGCTGTTTAATTTAGGTTTTCCAGAGAGGCCAGAAGTTGTTTCTGAGGAGGGTAGTTGATCTGAGTCATAGGATCTTGGCTCCATCTCCTGGTATGTTAGACATCCTGAAATACAAAGAGAAAGACTGTGGAGAATATTACTTGTGTTTATGTATGTGGTCCGGAGAAAATAGTCAGAATTTGTAAATGATTTGAGAAACGGTGACAGTGGCAGGCAGGGCTTTGCTTGTGGCCCTGCACAAAAGGGGTAGGGGAAAGCTATATTGTAGGCAACAGACTGGTAGATGCTCAATAAATTATTGAATTATGTAGTGACTGTACTGACATCCCAAAGGACTCAGGCACAATTTATTTAATCATTCTATCTTAACCTTTTGTTAGGATCATAGATGGTGGAGTAAGTAGGCCAACCTGAAATGGAAGCTCCCGACACACACCCTTTAGACATTTACTGAATGCAACGCACTGAGCTGGGTGCTAACATAATACCGACTCATCAGCCACTTTACTACCTACGTAACTTGTGTTGCAGTGGAAGCAAGGAATGTCAAGTTATTCCATCCTTATAGCAAGCAAGAAGCACAAGCTAGCTAAGGCCAATTTAGAATTGGTTCTGCTACAATTTCAACCATGTCTCAGCCTCAGATTTTTTTTTTTTTTTTTTGAGACATGGTCTCATGCTGTAGTTCAGGCTGGTTTTGAACTCACTGTGCCGTCCAGGCACAATGTGGGCCACCAAACCTGGCTCAGCCTCAAAAATTTTAATTCAGTAATCTCTGCCTGGCAAACATCTCTGAAACTTTCATTGCCTACCCCACCATGTGCCACCTTTGCCTGCCAGAAAATGACTGAACACCTACTGTGTGACATGTTATGCTTTCATCAATTCTTAGAACTCAGCTCTATCAAATGGTATGCTTACCCTCCCCTTCAAGGAAAATGATTCTTAGAGAAGTTAAGTCTCGGGGCTGGGGATTTAGCTCAGCGGCATAAGCACCTGCCTTGCAAGCAGGGGGTCGTGAGTTTGATCCCCGGTACCGGTAAAAAGACAAAACAAAAACAAAACAGAACAAAAAAACCACAACAACTTAACGAGAAGTTAAGTCTCATCTATCCGGATCTAAAACCTCAGTTATTTATGCTATGACTCACTGGCCAGATTAGTCACAATGTACCTGCCATTATGGTACCATGACTTCCTTCTCCTTGACTCTGATACTTGTGCTTGGAAAGGCTTTTGAATACGGTGGTGAATCCAATAAAAACCAAGAAAATATCTCCTAACTTTTCTCTACCAGACTAAAAGGAAAAGTATGAAGGAAATAACACTGAAAGATTTCTACAAAAGTATAGGGAAAGGGGAACCTTAAGGATACCCTAGACATTCAGGCAAAGTTTAGGATAGTCTCGGCTTTACTGCACTTTTATTTTATGTACCAGGGATCAAACTCAACAACTGAGCACTTGCAAGGCAGGCACTTATGTCGCTGAGCTAAATCCCCAACCCAATGCACTTTTAGAATTCATATCTCAAGCTAAAGCCTTGATGATTTTTTTAAAAATAGGGTCTCTCTCTGTAGTACAAGCAGGCCTTAAACTCACTTATGTAGCCTAGGCTAATGTCAAAATCACAACAATCCTCCTGCCTCAGCCTCCCTGAGTACTGGGATTACAGGTGTTTACCACCATGCCCAGCTCATGAAACATTTTTTATAGCTTTAAGTTACATGTAAGAATACTCTCCAGGGGGCTGGGGACTTGGCTCAGCGGCATAAGTGCCTGCCTTGCAAGCAGGCAGTCGTGAGTTCGATCCCTGGTACCGATAAAAAGGAAAAAGACAAAAAAAGAAAAAAAAAAAAAGTACAAAGAATACTCTCCAGGCCGAGTGTTTAGCTCAGTGGCGTAAGTGCCTACCTGGCAAATGCAAAGTCATGAGTTTGATCCCCGGTACAAAAAACAAAAAACAAAAAACCAACCAAACAAACAAACAAAAAACCTTTCTAATAGTGCTGGTTCTGTTAAGACCATAGCAAATCAAAAAAAAAAAAAAAAAAAAAAGATTTGCAGCTGGGGATTTAGTTCAGCAGCATGATTGCCTGTATGGCAAGTGCTAAGTCGTGAGTTTGATCCCTGGTACAAAAAGAAAAAAAAATTGTTCAGAAGAAAAAAACAGTCTCCACTGAAGGAAAATTACATTTTCCATTTACTGGGATGAACACATACCTCCAAATCTATCTTAATTCTTTGGCACAACTGTCCCTTACCTACATGAAAAAGGAAGACTGGAGGGAGAGAAAGAGAAATGAGATAAAATACATTTATGTCATTGCTACCAAATGCTTTTCCCCTGGTGCTGCAGTGGGAGCCCAGGGCCTCATACCTGGCAGGGATGTGCTCTGCTATTGAGCTATACTGTTTCCACCAAATTCTTTTGAAGCCTAAAGAATTAGCCATGTAGCCAAAGGGACAGGAGGTATACCAATATTAGGTTTATGAAAAATTCCTGGGGGCTGGGGATTTAGCTCAGCAGCATAAGCACCTGCCTGGCAAGCGTGAGGTCATGAGTTCAATCCCCAATACAAAAAAAAGAAAAAAACAAATTCCTTAGTAATATAACTGGAAGGTCTGGGATGCAGCCAAGCTTTAAATTCTGCTTTACGATGCCTCAATACCAGAAAGCCTGGCCAAATCTGTTAATACAGAGGGATGAACTTCCTGCCAGAGACATGGGGATAAACTGAACTTTGGTTTTAAAGACAAAGCCTTGGGCCCTCCTGAAATCTCCATTAACATTTCCTTTCCCCAAGAAATCTCTTGAGTCCTTAGCAGAGAAAAAGACACCCTCTGAACTCCTTGTTGTACTTTCCCCCCTTCTCACTACTGCACTTGACTAGTCTTAAAAAAAGACACAAATTACTTGGCAAAGGGCTGGAGTATTTTTCAAAAATAAGGGGCTACAATAGGGATAAGGAAGTAAATTTGCTGGAAAATGTACTATGGTCCTGAACAGGTCCAGGGCAGATTGCTTTGGCCAACGCCATTATGAGTCAAATACACACCCCAAAATGCTGTCTGCTCCAAGCTGGCACTGCAAAACTCACCAGCCCCTCCATCTTGTAACTGTAACCTCAACCCTGACTTTGCCTGAGAACACAGGGAGACTAACACGTATAAAAAAACACATATAAAAAATGGAAGTGCTGGAGACACAGCTCAGTGGTAAAGTGCTTAGCATGTACCAAGGCTTAAGCCCCAGCAACACACAACAGTCACCGTAAAGTAACTGTAATGATGAATCTCTAAATAGACCTCAATGACCTTATGTTTCCCCTCAAGCTCCTAATTAAACATCTTCTCTCATCACTCAGCACTGAAGTAACTTAAGTATTTTTATACCATACAAGCTTCTTTCCTTAAAGAATGTTGGGGCCACGGGTATAGCTCAGTGGTACAGCCCCTGCCTGCTAAGCACAAGGTCCCCAGTTTGATTCCTCATACCAAAAAAAAAAGTTTCTCTTCTACACTGGGAAAGAACAGGATGTTTACCTAAGTGGATCTCTCTTTAACAGTGGCCTTGTCTACACAGACTCAATGAGTTATTACTCAACAGTAACGAACAGCAGCTGATCAGACTTGTCTGTTTACTCATCAACAAGTATGAAGAGCACCCTAACACTCCAAGAGCCAGCCTGACTATAGAAGTAAATATGTAACTAAGGTCCACTTCTCAACTTTAAGAGTACCCCAATATTTCAAGATCCACCAGCCTTGTTAGATCTATACACAAGAGGTAACTCATTTCTGTTCAAACAATTTAGGGGGAGGAAACTATGCGTATTCAATAACATGCCCAGAAAGGCCAGTGAGGGTCTAGACGCTGTTGCTTAGTGGCAGAGCTCGAATCAGCTGGATAGATAAGTTGAGGTCCCAAGAGGTAAGGAAGACAGCACAAGCTAGATTCCAGAAGCAGCCAATATACTGGTACACCCTACCTGCTGGGTGTGGCCCTAGGCTGCTACTACCGAAGCGTTTTATGACACATATACATGTACCTTTATGTAATCAAGGCTATTTAGTGCCTTCTACCCTGCCAGTGACCCAGGCCTGGCCCAGATGCAGTGACTGTCTCTCTTTCCCTTAAAGCCAACATTCCATGTATTGAGCTTCATTAATTATGAAAGCACATGAGATGAAGTAGGAGAGAAGGGTTACATATGGCTTCCTCACAGCACACTGCCTAGATGCAAGAAGGGTAGACGTGGGGAAAGAATCGGCCTACCACACCTTCCCCTAATTCTGTGCTTGCTTTAAAAAATGCTTCTTGGCTCACAATTGTACACCTTTTTTTATCGGTACCAGGGATCAAACTCACGACTGCCAGTTTACAAGGCAGGCGCTTATGCCGCTGAGCTAAATCCCCAGCCCCACAATTGTACACCTTTTAAGATACAAATAATTATCTATACAGTATGCTCCATTTCTTCACCTACCACTCTCTGAACATCTTGGTCTTACCCCACCCATTACACAATTATACAAAGGATCAAATAGGAAAACACACAAGGCCATGAAGATCCTACAGGCTCAGACAGCTTTATGATATTAATTGCAAAAGTCAAAAGTGGCCAGCTGTACAAGATCAACGTGAGAGGGTTAAGAGTCAACCACACAACAAAGAAAACCATATTTTATTAAACTGGAAAACAAAATATTAGGGACAAAGTTAAAAAAAAAAAAAAAAGAAATGGCTGGAAAAGAGTAAAGTGCAAGTGGTCCCGAGGAAGGGACAAGATAGGTGGTTGGTGGCATCTATGTGTGTGCCACTCTCACCTACTTCCCCATATACATTTAAACCAATAGGCAGTACAACTGCATCTTCAGAGACAGATCCAGGCTTTTCTCTTTGCATTCTTTAGCTGGTTTCGCCTTCAGCTCTGGACAGTCATGTTGGATGTTTGCTGGAGAAAAGTTAGGTTTTCCAACCAAGGTCTCATTACAAAGCAGCAGTTTCAGCTTCTGGAGAAGTTCCCTCCTGTTTGCATTCACCAGTGAGGCCAAGGGCCCTTGGTCCAAGCCCCAATCTCAAAGAAAAATGTCAAACCTTTAGAACTACTTATTTTTATTAAATGATATTAACACACAATTCAAAAGGCTTTCATTGTTGTTGCCTCTAAAGCATGTACTTGTCTTGTTTTCCACACCGAACACATGAAAATATCAACCCAATGTATCTAATTTTACTCTTAACAGGCACCCGCATCAGTTAAAAAAGAGGGAGGGAGAAGGAGGAAAGCAGTAATTTACAGCGGCTTAAGAGTAACAGCTAAAGCTTTACTGCATGAACAGGTAACTTCAAGATTGTGAATACTCTGCAATTAGAAAGTTTAGCTAATTCACATTATCTAGATAGGTTTGTTGTACCATGTGTTATTACAAAGTGTGTTCCTGATACTGGAAAGAGTAAAAGTCCTACTCTCTGCTCACCTCCCTCCAATTAAACCATATTCTGTTCACCTCAACTCTTGGGAAGGCAGAGGAGTAGGTAGGGCTTTCATTTAAACTGGCTGAACAATGAACTCTTATAAAATACTTAAGGGCCCTATTCCTGATACTGTATAACTAAACTTTAAATGATACTAGTGTGTTCACTAAAATTCTTTGTCTGTGATTTTACAATGAGCACCAAAGACCTTAGCAACAACTTATATTCTGCTTCCATATGAATCCATGCCCTTGCTAAGACACACTATGTTATGCTTTCTTTAAAAAATATGTTGTTTATTTTTTTTTGAACTCAGGTGAAATACAAGTCAGAGCAGGGTCACAGAGTTTTAAATCACAGACACAGAAAGAATAAAACCTCCTCGTTTCATGTTTATGAATACCAGAATTGTCTTTTCATTATATCACATATATACACTGTCATTTTAATTTGCTGCTTGTAGATAGATTTTCATAAAATTAGTAACTGACAGTCTCATACAAATCCTTCCATCCTGAAACAAATGCACTGCGTATTTTGTGGCAAAAACAAAACAAAAATATTCCACAAAAACAAGTTCACGTTTGAACTGTACAACGTCTTTCATGTGTCAGGCATCATGTTTTTGGGGACAGTCACCCTGCCCCTTTATTCAGGAAGCCACTTTGCTGACATCTCAACATTTCTGATAAAATCAAAAGGTCAGAGAGCCTTTTCAAGTAAACACTAGATTTAGCTTAAACAAGAACAGCAGAAAGAATTCACATTCCTGTATTTGAGAATGAAAAAATCCCACTTCATTTTTTGAAAAAAAAATCAATTCTGAAAGTCAAGTATAATCCCCCCATTCTTTCTTTCTCTCCTTTTCACTGTCTCAGGACCCAATGTATATTTCCTTTGCTTTGCTATACTATATGTCCCATTCCACACGGAAGGTCATAATATCATGCATTTTTGTGGGGACAGCTACAGGACAAAAGCTTGAGAGGGTCAAAGAAACAAAGAACAGCTGTTTAAGGCCAGATAAGCATTAGGAAGATGAATGGCCTGACTCATAATGATCACAGAACACAGGGTGAGCCCAAATAAATATACCAAATATGCTACAGAAAACTTCCAAACCAGAATGTATACCTGGCTTAAGCTGCTTTCTCTGAAAACCAAGTTTATTCTAAGACAAAGAGGTCTTGTAACATTATCCAGCCTCTCCCATCTTTAAAATTCCATTTCCACATTTCCCTAGTTAATTCTACACTAAGATGGGGAAAGTACATGAACTTGTTAGGATGTTTTACTCATCTAGCTGGAGATTTATAATTTGTGGGATGAAAACACTGAATTTTTAAAAATGCAGTAAGTAGTTATTTGCTTTTCAGTGTCCCTAGACTCAAAAATATAAACAAAGTTTAGTGTTTGTCTTTTCCCAAGTACTAGATGTAGAAATATAAACAAACCTTTTAAAGTCCAAGGAGAAGGAAAGCACTTCTCTCTCATGTAAAATGACGAAGGGCAGAAACATTCTTTACTTCCTGTTGGGGGTAGGGCTAAATTACTCCCTTGAAATATGACAGGCTGCTTGTTATCTGTGGAGTGCGGTCAATCTGGATTTAAATGTTTCCTTGTTTCTCTGTAAATACATGAATAGCAATGCCCACCCGTTTCTAAGACACATCTAAAGAGGTACACTATAAAAATACTAAGTCTCCTCTGAAATACCAAAAATAGGAGTGTAATCAGGACTGAGGAAAGGGGAAAAGAATGATGAAGACAAATGTTTTCCTTCCTCTAGTGTTAATCCTTACTGAAAATCACTAATAAATGTTACATTAGGGAGGCACCATAGTAACATTAATGTCTATTTCTTTTACTAAAAGATATAGGGATCTCAGTTGAACCTTTCTATCAATGGTCAACTATAGTGACTTTCTAACCAAAAGAAAAGTAAAAACTGAGGAGAAAAAGAAAATCTAGGAAAAAAAAGCAGGAGGCAAGAGCATGACACAAGATTTGTGGAAAATTATTTCAAAACATGTCCTGTTTTCTTGTTTACAAAGGATAGTCAGGTTACACCACAATATCAACAGTTTTTATCCTAGTTTTTTTATAATTACACTTGATCCTTATTTTCACCTTGAATTTATATATAGCCTCCTCTCTTTCACTCCAAGGACAAAGAAAATTTCTACTGAAAATGCCTCAAAGTTATTGCCAGATAGTCTATGGAGGAAGAGGCTGACTTAAAAAACATTAAGATGTTAGGTGAAGGGTAAGGAACTTCAATATGCCTTTAAAAAAAAGCCAAAACAAGCAGGCCTGACAGACCCAAGGTCTCCCATGCTTCCCACCTCTTGGCTGTCAGCAGTGCAGAGCACAGGGGAGGGAGCCACCCTGGTTACAGCGATCACCAAGCTTGAGAGGGCAGGACACAGAAACCTTCCATTGACTACTGGTTAGGGAAGCCCAAAATAACACCCCAACATTGCACATGGTATCATCTGTACTGATGGAAGTTTTATTTCAAATGTAGTAAAGTCTTCAATAGATGGGGATAAAATATTGTTTTTCTTCTCCATTCCCCAACCCCCCAGCCAAATGAAGTGACTCTAGTTGGGGTTTTTTTTCTTCCCCTCAAATACAATCAACCTGGGGAAGGCAGTAAGTGAGGTGGGAGGAAGGATTTGATGGAATAGTGAAATGGAGGCATGTATAACCTCAATTTGGAAGGCAGGCCCTTACCATAATAAAAAATAAAGCAAGGGAGGGAAAACAACAACAACAACAACAACAACAAACCAAACTCCTACTTCCCAGGCTCTCTAGACTGCTCCAAATGCTTTTCCCTTGGTTTCCATCAGTACCTGGGAGGGAAGAATGGGCGTTTTGGTGCAAAGAACGGAGGGCCCCTAGCAAAAGGTGGCCTGGGTCTCTTTAAACTGTGGAATGGGTCTCTGCTGAGAAAAGGTTCCCTGGGGCGAAAGTCTGGCCAGGGACTCCGTAAAATCATACCACTCCGGTTGATCGTGTCTCTGTGTGAGGGACCCAAGGGGGGGCCACTGCTGCTGCTGCCCCCCCCACCTCCTCCACCAAGGGCTGGGCCCAGGTGCTCCAGAGGATGGGAGGGTAGGCTCAAGCTTTCCCGCACACGGCTAAGGCCAGGGCTGTTGAGGTCCCGTTGAGGGGGTGCCCCGTGATCCCTGGGTCCTGCGAGTACGCCAAAATGCTCAGCCAAGGTCCCTTGAAGAAGGGAACTATGGTCCTTGGGAAATACTGCCACAGCCCCATGCTCTGCCAGTGGTGGGGTTGGGAAGGGTACGACCCCAGAGTGGTCAACAGGGGGTGGAGGAGGTGGTGGAGTAGCAAAGGGGACACCACTCCCACCACTGCTATGTTCCCCAGGGGGTGGAGGAGGGGGTGGGGCAGGGAAAGGAACTCCACTGTGCTCTCCAGGAGGAGGCGGTGGGGCAGCATGGGCCAAGGCTGCCTCTTTTGTGAAAGGGTTCGAAAGATCCACAGAGGGCAGATGAGCAGGTGCATCTCGAGAGAAGATACCACCGTGATCCTTAGGAGGGGCAGGTGGGGCAGACGATGGCCCCACTGGCTCTCTCTGGAAGGGTGTCCCATGTTCCAAGGGGGCTGGGGGGAGATGGTGCTCAAATGTTGAGTTGAAGCTGTTGGAACGAAAGCTGCTGACACTCTCCTGAAACTGGGATGCCCGTTCCTTGTAGGGTGTTTTAAAGCCAGTGAGTCCTCCGGTGCCCCCACCCCCAAGGGTTGCCAACTCAGAGGCACTTGAGGGACCATTGTCGAAAGAGCTGCCTGATGTGCTCAGATCAAACCAACCCACCCTTGAAGCCTCACGCCCATGTCCTCTATTTCCCTTCCCAGGAACTCGGATGGACTCTACGGTCTGTATTGGCTCCCCTGACATCCTCCTATTGGCTGCGTTATGATAACCCAAAGTTTCTATGGGGGCCCCCTTTTCTTCGGTGCTATCGGGCAAGTCTAAGCAGGAAGAGGAGACGCGGGTTTCTATGCGGTAGTGCTCTTCTTGCTGCTGCTGATCAGAGGTGGGAAGGCTGGGCTGGGCGAGATTTGACAGACTGACACCATCACTTGAAGTGCCCTTGTTTGGGGTTTGGCCAAAATGCTTATCATCTGAGGGCTTTCGAGAGGCGTTTTTAAGCATATTCTTAAACTCAATCGTCGATGTGGTGGAAATGGTGGAGGACAGGACTTTTTCCACGCCTGATGTGGGTGGGTGGCCCGTGGGAGCAGCAAGGGTATTCTGCGGAGAGAAAAGGGAACGATGTGGGACTGGGTGAGGAGAGTCTGGGTACTGCTGTGGCAAACTGAGATGCCCAGTGGCAGACTGAGATAAGCTATTGTGGTTGGAGTCAGGGGCAAAAAATGAATCATTCTTACTCGGTGATGGTGACCGGTCAGACCCAGCTTCATTCCCTCTTATGCTGAAGGTACCAAATAGCCCAGGGGAAGATGAGAGACGGTCACAGTTCTCATTAGAGTCCAGGAGGGCCCTTACCGATGGAGGGAAAGCAGACTTTACTCCAAACTCTTGGGCCCTGTGGCTATAATTGGACAGGATTGGCTGGTACTCGGTGGCATCAGAAAGCTTGCTTGACTTCAGGATAGATTTGGCTGGTTTCTTCTCTAGGTTCATCATAGCAGAGGGTGGAGGCCCTGAATACTCAAAATCTCGATAGTCCTCATCTTCTTGGAAAGAAGTATCTGGATAGAACTTTTCCTGTGAAGAGTCCATCAGAGAAGATGGTCTCTCCACTCCATCAGAAGGCTGCTTATAGGGAGATTCACTGCCCAGGCCAAAGGGTCGATATGTAGATACAGAATTGGAGAGCTCCTGAGGGTAGCTTTCATCTCTCCCAGGGGGTGGAGATCTTGTACTGCTGGGTGTTGAGGAACCAGGGCTAATGATCTTAGAAAGCAGGGACATAGTATCTACACTGCTGGATGTGGGCTTGTCCATCATCTCATCCTGGGTGGGAGTCCCACTCCGTTCATCCCGTACAGGGGTTCCATCAGTGTTGTCGATTGAGGTGCTAGTAGGGCCACGCTGGAAGTCTGAGGGGTGGCTCTCTGACGGGGCACTGGATCCCAAACTGCTCAGGATTGGGATGTTTAAATTTAAGCCACTGAAACCAGGATTACCTTTTAAGAAGTTGTGGATCTTCATTTCCAGACTTGGGGAGGTGGACTCTGACTCCAGCTTTGGCTTGGAGCTCTCTGAAGATTGGCACATGGCAACTTCAGTAGGTGGGGCTGCAGAGCTAGTATTGTGGGTGCCAGAAAACCCTAGTGAGCTGGATGGTAGTTTAAAAGTAGTGCTTGGAAGCCCTGGGCTTTGCCCCATTGATGCCTTGATGGCTGACGTTGAAGAGACTTCAGAAGCTGATGAATTGGGAGAATAGTTGAAACTTTTGGGAATAAAAGATTGGGTACTGGAGGGCACATTTCTTGCTTTTAGAGTAGAGACTGTGGTGTTGGCAGGGGAGGCTGAAGTATTCTGGGATGTAGCTTCACTGGCTGGAGCTGGGTTCCCAGTAACACTCTGTAGTAAAGATGACAGGCCTATAGAAACAAAGATTAGAGGGGTTAAAAAGAACTCTCTACCGTATGATAAAAACAATGTGGGCTTATTAGTTATTCGAATTCATTCTGGTGGGAACCAGATAGTCTTTAAAATACAAAGCCAAAGGGAATCCAGACCAAACAAGCTATGGCTAAATGTCACTGAAAACATTGGACTTATTTATCAATCAGAGAACAAATCACTGAAATGTTTCCATTTCAAGCTAGAAACATGTCCAGCACTACACAATAAAAAGCAACAGGAAGGGAGAGATTTTAATGTCAGAATCAGTTTAAGGCAAAGCAGGAAAAGAAAAGGAACAAAGTTAATTTTAAAACAACAATGTAAGCCAGTATTTCTTAATGTTTGATCTCCGGAAATGCTTTTTCACATGCAAATGGATACCCTGCCCTATCTTTCCTGTCCAGCTTCTACAACTGACTCTAAGTAAATGCCCACTGTTATTCTCATCAAGGAGAAAAACATCAAAATTTTTCACTACACTGGTGTTATCATTAGGGAAACAATGCTTGCAATCATCTATTTTATTTGTGAAATGCAGCAATAATAAACATACACCACCACAAAGACAACAGCAGACCAATAGTGGCACTGATCCTTTCACAACACATAATTTCCATCTTATAGCTTGAAGATCTAAGAATTGTTCATAGGTTAAAGCTAACACAAATGAGATTCAACCATATTCACTGATGGACAAAACCTCATAAGGACAGAAAAAAATTCTTTGGGGCAAAGGCTGAAATTCACCAAGGCAAAGTGTCTCAAAAATGTTTTAAAAAACATTTGACAGAAGTAACAGAAGATCTTATCTATTTTGCAAAATTTATCCAATTTTTGGTCACTTATGAACAGTACAAATTTGTTTGTACTGTTCAACTGGGTGTGGTGGTACTTTGCAATTCTCTTGGTTTGGCCTCCCAAGGAGCTGGGATTACAGGTGTGTATCATCACACCTGGCTCAGATGTGAAGAATTTTAAGATTACATCACCCTTGTAATGTTTTTAAACCATTTACTTTTAAGTAAGGCTCCCTGGTATTTGTTTTGTTTTTGAGACAGGGTCATGCTATGTACTGTAGGCTGCCTTGAAATCACTATGTAGCAGGGCTGGCCTAGAACTTGCAGCAATAACCCTGCCTCAGCCTCTGGAGTGCTGCGATTACACAGGTGAGCCATCACACCCAGTGTGAGGCTGTCTGAGTTTAACTGTTATCCAATCACCTAATATGATGTTTAATAATGTCCAAAATTTGAATATGAACTTCAGTTATCTTTCTTTTTTTAAAAAAAAAGCATAGTTCATTCCAAAGTTTTCCAGTTATGCAATTTCCCATCCTGTTTAATTCTTAGTAGTCTTTATTCTCACCAAACCTAGTTCTCAAGCACAAGAATGTGATAAAATGTCTTTTTTTTTTTTTTTTTTTTTTTGGAGGCAGGGTCTTGCTATGTTGCCAGGATGCCTCAAACTTGTAAGCCTCCAAGGGAGCTATATCCTAGCATTCTTATTTTTTAATATTGACAGAGAATTTTACTAAATTGCCTGACTGGGCTGGCCTTGAACTTGTGATACTCTTGCCTCAGCTGGGGCTATAGGTGTAAATTGCAGTACCTGAGTTCCTTCTGTTTGATGTTTATAATTCTCTAAATGCCAGGTTATACAATAATAATAAAATGGGAACAAAGTTTATAAATAAGACGGGAAGAAGAACAGAAGGGATGGTAGGGGAATGGGGGAAAAAAGTTATGTAAATGTACAAATTCTTTATGATAAGGCTGGTCATTACATATATCTAAAATGTACCAATAAAACCTGATTAGAAAAGAAAAAAAAAGATGTATCACATATAGGCACAAATGCCCTATGTGATCATTAGTTATATCTAAATTGTACCAATAAACTTAATGAAAAAATAAATTCCAGGTTATAGATGATAAATATACGGATAATGCTGAATTAACTACATTATACATTTCATGGTTTTGCCTTCCTCAGAAATGGAATCCAGGATCAAATCAGAGATAAACATTCACCATTCAAGTCCCTCTGGTATATTTCTGTTTACCTTGCAGTGCAGGGGCTGACTGTGTCTGAGTTTTGGAAAGAGCAGACAGAATGCTCTCAGGGGTGATTTCCACCTTTGAGAGGATGTTTGCCAGAGGGTTGTGAGGTGTGGCTGTGGCAGGTGCAGGTGTTTTCAGGCCACTGGTGAGGTTGCTGGGGCTGGTGGGAGTTCCCGGAGAGGGTCTTGATGCAGGACTGACCCCTAGTGGCAGAAAGATGAACTCAAAATAATGTAATTTCAAAACGACTTTTCATTCACTTTCGCTGTACTGGGGACTGAATTCAAGGCGTCACACATGCTAGGTAAGTGCTCTACCTCTGAGGTATATCCTCAGATCTCCATTTACTTTCTTCTGTGACTGATCCACAAATGATCCATATCATGGTATGAACAAAAATCTAAAAATTAGATTAAAACTGCCTTGAGTTATTTTCATATATATTCATTATTTTTGAAAACCTCTGTAAGAAGAGAACAGCCCATCTACTTTTTTTTTCCCCTGCCAAATGATACCTACACTTCAGAGCCCAGCAGTGTTCCAGAAACACTGCAACTGCAGGACTGTCATGACACATTTCTGTGTGATTGCTAGGTGATTTGCTTTTGAACAGGCTAAGTGATTTGCTTTTTAAAATGAAATTACAGACATAACTTCCTTTATATTTTTCCTTTTTTTTTTTTGTTACCAGAAATCAAACTCAGGACCTTGCATTTGCCAGGCAGGTGCCTATGTGGCTGAACTATATATCCCTGGCCTCCATATTTTTTTTGGTCTTTTTCCTTTTTATCAGTACCGGGGATCGAACTCACGACTGCCTGCTTTCAAGGCAGGCACTTATGCCCCTGAGCTAAATCCCCAGCCCCTCTCCATTTTTTTTTTTTTCTTTTTTATTGGTACCAGGGATTGAACTCACGACTGCCTGCTTGCAAGGCAGGCGCTTATGCCGCTGAGCTGAATCTCCAGCCCCTCCATATTTTTTTTTAAACACTGGGTTGATTTTTGATTTAGCAACAAACTGTATAGGAGAAAAACAAATTGTTTCCCCTTATTAAAAATACTACTTTTTAAAGGAAATGATAAAAACTATAAATATGTAAATGATAAGCAAATGAAAAAATTCTACCACCTTTAATTAATTTAAGAATACATATCAAAACAAACAACCTTTATATTTTGGGGCAGTGTTGTAATACATATTAGGCTACAGTCCCAGGCCTTTTTTATATTTTGAAGTAAGGTCACTTAAGTTGTTCAGGCAGGGCTCTAACTTGTCATTCTCCTGTCTTGGCTGCCCAGAGGTTTGGGATTAGAGATGTACACCACAGAGCCTGGTTATAAACATTTTAAAAGTTACTGTAGATTAAACAAAGCAAATAGTGGAGAGGGTAAAAAACAATGGGAACATTTATATAGACAGGTACACAAAATAGTACCTTCTTATATCAACTTAGTTATAACATATGGAAAGATATTAAAAATCTACATGCTGATTTTGAGTCTCTATGGTTTAGAAATACTTTTTTTTTTGGTCTTTTGAGACAGGCTCTCTCTATGCAGTTCAGGCTGGCCTTGAGCTCACTTTGTAGCCCAGGCTGGTCTTGAACTCACAACAATCCTCCTGCCTCAGCCTCCTGAGTGCTGGGATTACAGGCGTGAGCCACCACGCCCAGCCCAGAAATACATACTTTTAAGTATTTAAGATGAAATACCTGGAATTTTCTTTAGAATAATCCAGGGTGAGCAAGGAATACAGAAAATGAGATCTGTCATAGCTATCCTGCAGCAGCTGAGTGATAAACACATGGGGGTGCTCTACTTCTCACTATATAGTTCAGGCTGGCTTCAATTCATAGTGACCCTCCTGCCTCAGACTGCTGAGTGCTAGGATTATAAACATGCACCAGCAGGCCCAGCATCAGTTAGCCATGTTTTTTAAAATCAGAATTTTTCCATTAAAAAACTCTAGGGGCCAGGGATGTAGCTCAGTGTATAGCATCTGCATGACAAGCTCAAGGACCTGCGTTTGATTTCTGATATCAAAAAAGAAAAAATTTTAAAATCTAGGCCTGCAGATGTAGCTCCATAGTAGAGCACATGTTTAGCATGTATGAGGCCCTAGGCTAGAACCTTAACAATATCACCAACACCACCAAAATCCAAAACAAAAACTAAACCAAACCAAACAACCAAAAAACCCCCCACCCCAAAACAAATTTAAAAACTCCCTATATACGTATCAAGTCTTTTAGCAAGTGTTGTTAATAAAATTTTAGTGCTGGGTTGTGCATTACATATTCTCTATAATAGTAAAAAGCTAAAAGCATAATAAATGCCTCATAAAGAATTAAGTGAATTATTGAATGCTATACAACTATTCAAGATGATGTAGATGAATATTTAATGATATATTACTTCACGTTATATAGCTAGCAATAAACAGTATTATACAATGTTTTGACTATTAAAAGAAAAATTATGAATAATCCTCCAAACTCATATACACATATCCTTGGTAAAGATAAACATAAGTGGTATCCTTTGGTTCAGAATGATTACAGACATTTTATTTTCTTTGCTGATTTTCTAATTTTTCTGTAATGACCATATATTGATTTAATCTTGTCCATTATGTGTCTATGTGTGTAATGAACCGAAGATATTAGTACTGAGCTATATTCCCTTGTTCTTTCTTCTCTCTTTGTTTTTTTGAGAAAAGGTCTTGCTGTGTAGTTTAGGCTGGCCTTGAACTCATTACATAGCCCAGGATGGCCCTGAACTGGCAGTCCTCCTGCCTCAGGCTCCCAAGTGCTGAATTGCGGGCATGCACCACCATGTCTAGCTCCTTCTGTGACAGGGTCTTACTAAGTCACTAAATTGCTCAATCTGGGTTCAAGCTTGAGATTCTCTTGCTTCAGCCTCTCAGAGTACTAGGATCACAAACCATTTACCACCATCCTAGCCTGTTACATTTTAAAGTAAGAGTTCTAAAAGCTGAATATGAAAAAAAAAAAACCCTGATGATTTAACTTAAAAATGATGAAAATCAGTCTTTTACCCCTCTTCACTGGACTTACCAGTATTTTTCATGACTGAAGTCAGGCTGCTAAGAATGGAACTGATCTTTGCTAGATCCACATTAGCCAGGTTTGGCAATGCCAAAGCTGGGGAAGGGGACAGAAGAGACGTATTCACAGGCTTTGGAAGAGGTGAGGTTGCTGTCATGGTCACAGGCACAGGAGCACACGAAGAGGCCTTTGAGATACTTTCCGTTGGCTTTGTAGGTACAGAAGTGGAGATCGCTGTCTTCTCTACAGGTTTATCCTTCCTGTCTTCCACTGTTTCAAACAAGAAAAGACATGACATGACACCCTACTGCCTTCCAGACTTTGCTTCCAATACAAAACAGTGTGTCCTAATATTTCTTGATTTAAGGGTAAGAAGCACTATATTGAAGAGAAACAATCACTCATTTTATACCCTATTTGTTTGCTTGTCTATTTAGTAGCACTGGGGGTTGAACTAGGGGCCTTCACACTGAGCTACATCCTAGTCTTTTTACTTTGAGACATGGTCTTGCTAAATTATTAAGCTGCCCAGGATGGCATCAAACTTGCAATCCTCTTGTTTCACCTTCCCATAGTGTGGGGATTATAGGCAGTCTCTCTACCACCTCCTACCTAGCTGAAGTTTTATGTTTTGTTTTGTTCCTGAAATCATAGTCTTCATAATTTACCATCATTCCATGCTTAGTATCTACTTAAAATGAATTTCTCAATCATCCTGTATTTTACTTTTTTTTTTTGGTCTTTTTGAGACAGGGTCTCTCTGTGCAGTTCAGGCTGGCCTTGGGCTCACTTTATAGCCTAGGCTGGTCTCGAACTCTAAATGATCCTCCTGCCTCAGCCCTCAAGTGCTGGGATTACAAACTTGAGCTACATTGCTGGTTTGTATTTTACTTTTTTTTTTTTTTTTTTGGCTTTTTCCTTTTTATCGGTACCGAGGATCGAACTCACGACTGCCTGCTTATAAGGCAGGCGCTTATGCCGCTGAGCCAAATCTCCAGCCCCCTGTATTTTACTTTGTAATGCTTCATTTGCATCTTCTTAGTATTCATGAATTAGATATGTACATTTCTGTCACAGGAGGGAGAGGGACCAGAAGACAAAGATGCTGGGGTAAAGGGAGGAAAATGACAAGACAAATAATAAAAAATAAAAGAATGCTGCTGCAGCAACAGTACCAAATATATGTATATATTTTTTGTACCAGGGATCAAACTCATGACCTCATGCTTTCCAGGCAGATGCTTACATCACTGAACTATATCCCCAGCCCCATGAGATAAAATTTCAAAGTGCATTCTCAGAAACTTATCATTATAACATGGTACATATTTGTGTTATATTTTGGGAATGACATTTGTTATAAATTGTTCACTTTTCCACTGACTTGAAAACTTTCTAACAAAAACTGTGCATAATTTATTGTATTTTCTTCTGTCTCCCTGAAATTGCTCTACTGAGGTCCAATTAGGGTCTGACTAACCTGAAGCTCCACTGTTTTCACTTCTGATAACTTTAATGCTTTAAAGGGTGCATGGTAAATGCATGAATTTGAGAAGTAAAATAAAAAGAAAAGCTGGCAATTTCAGAGAAATGATTCACCAGTGGAATAATTCTACAAGTTCATTTAATAAACTATAGCTTTGGATTGTGGTTTGCACATGTGCATATTTTTATCCAGTACTGGGGACTGAATTAAGGGGATTGGTGAGCTATATATCTCCAGGCCTTTAAAAAACTTTTTTGTTTGTTTTTGGTACCAGGGATTGAACTCACAACCTTGAGCTTGCCAGGCAGGTGCTTATGCCACTGGGCTAAATCCCCAGCTCTTAAAAAAGTTTTTTGGTACTAGGGATTGAACTCATGATCTCACGCTTGCCAGGCAAGTGCTTGCACCACTGAGCTAAATCCTCAGCCCCAAAAAACTTTAAAAAAATTTTTTTTATTCTGAGGGCTGAACCCATGGCTTTCATATGAAGCTGTATCCCCAGGTTACTCCCTCTCCACATTTTTTGTTTTAAAATAATGGGAGACAGAGTCTTGCTAAGTCACTACAGTGCTCAGGCTGGGCTCAAACTTGCAATCCTCTGCCTCAGAGTATTAGAATTATGGGCATGTACTACCATGTCCCATTCCTTTTTTAAGTCTCATTAAGTTGCCCAGACTTGGCATGAACCTGCAATACTTCCTGCCTCAGTTGCCCAGAGATGTAGAATGGTCTGCCCAGCTAGCTGTTGAATTCTTGGCAGTCAGGAGTGCCAAAAAAGCCAAGTATGGTACCACATGCTTATAATCCAGTACTCAGGACACTGAGTGGAGGACTGCTATGCATTCAACCAATATGGGCTACATAATAGGTTGAATGCCAGCCTACTACATAGTGAGAATAGTCCCAGAGAATAGGGAATTTTAGTACAGGCCCCACCCTTACCAGTGTTGACCAATAAAACTGTAATTTATTCCATATATGTATATTTAAATTTTGTAGCAGCTACATTAAAGAAATACAAATTTTAATAATATACTTATTTCCATACATCCCAAATATTTTTTAGTAAGTTATACAAATAATAGGGGCTGGGAATTTAGCTCAGTGGCTAGGTCCTAAGTTTGATCTCCAGCATCAAATATAAATAAATAAATAAATAAATAAATCAAACAATTAACAAGGTCTATTTTTTAATTGGATGGTAACAAACTTTCTGGAGCTCAGGGAGCGTGCTATACTTACATATAGCACATCTGAAGCTGGGGAAACTGCATTTCAAATGCTTAGTAGATACATATAGCCAGTGGCTGCTTAAAGAACTGACTTTTCTGGTAGTGGGGTTTGAATCTCAGGCCTTCTCCTTGAGTTATCTAGGCTTATTTTGAGACAGGGTCTCCCTAAAACACTAAACTGCCAAAGCAGGGCTTACACTTAGGATCCTCCTGATTCAGGCTCTCAGAATGCTAGCATGACAAGTGTGTACCTCCATGCCCAGTTAACTTTGTTGAGAAGGGGGGTCTCATTAAATTGACTTTGGCTTTGAATTCAAAATCCTCATGTCTCAGCCTCCTGAGTAACTGGCATTATAAGTATGCACCATTGCATCTGCTAACAGTCTAGATCTTGTGTAATAATTCTTACTTTTCTTTCCTCCTTCTCCCCCCCCATTCTTATCTTCCCCTTATTCTTTCTTTTTTTTTTTCTTTTTTGTCTTTTTCATTTTTATCGGTATCAGAGATTGAACTCATGACCGCCTGCTTGCAAAGCAGGTGTTTATGCCACTGAGCTAAATCCCCAGCCCCATCCCCTTATTCTTTCTGGTGCAGTTCTGGGGACTGAATCCAGGGATTGGTTGGTGTGTTCTAGGCAAGCACACTGAGCTATATCCCAAACCTTGAATGATTGATCTTTCTTTTTCTAGATAGGCACTCACTGTGTTGTCTAGGTTAGCCCTGAACTCACTCTGTAACATACACTGACCTTTAATTCATGATCCTCCCTCCTCAGCCTCCTGAGTGCTAGTATCGAAAGTGTGCACAGTCTTAGCTGGCTGAGCAATTATTTTGAGACAGGGTCTCGCTGTGTAGTTCAGGCTGGCCTTAAGCCTACTATGTATAAATTGATCTTGAACTCAAGGCAATCCTTTTGTGTCAGCTTCCCAAATACAGGAATTACAGTCACTATATCTAGCTATGTGTAATGATTTTTAACCTACAGGGCTTACCAAATCCTGAACTACTCACTGTTCTAGGGACAATAATGCTATTCTGATGCTTTAAGTGTAAGGAATGAACTATCTTTCTAATATCTGCCTATGAATGATTAATGGATGGGAAGGCCAAATTGACAAGGAATAATCTGTCTACAAAGCATGTAAGGACATACCAATGATTTTGGACCCATCATCTTCCACATCTGACAGCTCCATGTCTTCCACATCACGATTGTCTGTCACAGGTTCGGGTGTGACAGATTTCTCACTCCTCACAGTTGGTGACTGGGACTCCTCACATCCCATTCCTTGAAACGGAGACTCAGAACCAGTTGGGGAAGGAGCGTCCATGCTTGGTGAAGGGACTGGGGATTCTTCAGGATCAGGAAGGGTTGACTTTAACTGATCCAATTTCTTCTTTAAATTGTTTACACGGTTAGCAAAGGTTTTGTATGCCTGAAAAAGATAAAAGAGTATATTCATTTCTCATTAACATTATCACTTGCACAAAGTAAAAAATACCATCATGTGTATCACATGGAATACTTTTTTCTGTGGTAAGAGAGACTGAACTCAAGGACTTTGTATTATGCCACAACCCAAAAATCCTTTTTATTTTTCATTTTATGACAGGGTGTCTGCAAATCAACAAATTGCCAAGGGTGGATTTAAACTCATGATCCTCCTGAATCAGTGTGTTGGGATTACAGATGGGCACGAGCATGTGAAGCCTAAGCATTTCTAGTCTCTCTACTTAGTACTCCTAAGTGAATATTGCCATCCAAAAGCTGCCCGAGTTATAAATCTAAAGGTTATCTGCACTTCATCCCCCCTCAATTCTACCTATCCACTCAACCAAGCATTATTTATTTTGTGGTACTAGGGATTAAAACCCAAATCATCACATAGTTTTAGTCTTTGAGCAGGCCAGAATTGAAGAGATGGTAATGAGTGAGAAATCAGATCCAAAATTCACATTTGGGAGGAAAACAAAAAAACAAAAACTCCCCTGAGAACGGCAGTGTACTCTTAAGAATTTGAGCACTCTGGGAAGCTGAGAGAAGAAACTCACAAATTCAAACCCAGCTTGGGAAATTTAGTAAGATACTATCTCAAAACAAAAAAATTTAAGGCTATAATCCCAGCATTTGGGAAGCTGAGACAAGAGGATTGTACGAAGTTTAAGGACAGCCTAGGCTATAAAGTGAGTTCAAAAATTGCCCGAACTACATGCTAAGACCTTGTCTCAAAAAAATAAAAAAAATAAAAATTAACAAGTTTGCATTGTAGCTCAGTGTGAAGGCGAAGGATTCAGCTGCATGCATAAATAAAAATTAAAAAGCTGGGTATACAGTTCAGTGGTAGGGTATTTGTCTAGTATGTATTGAGGCTCTGGGTTCATCTTTAGTACTACAAAAAGCAAAACAAAGGTAGGCTACAACTGATTCAGGAATTTTCCTTTTTTAAAAAATTTATTTTGGGGGTTGGGGATTTAGCTCAGCGGCATAAGCGCCTGCCTTGCAAGCAGGCAGTCGTGAGTTCGATCCCTGGTACCGATAAAAAGGAAAAAGACAAAAAAAAATTTTTATTTTTTATAGTAATTTTTCCTTGATGATATGTGCTACATTCTCAAGATGTCTGGAATGAAAAGCCTTGGAGATGAAGGCAGTCTAGTGCCAACAAAACAATATCTACCACCTAAACTATGCCATGGAGAAGAGGACCTAGAAATGACTCCAGGATCTAAGTGAGAAAATGAACATACTTGAGACCAGGTAAGGCCAGTCTGAACTGCATAGGGAGACAAATAAACAAAAGAGTAAAGCCAGCATCAGAATTACTTAACAAAAACAAAATGGCTACGATTAATATTCATGAATATTTTAAAAAATCCCTTCTTTTAGTAATGCAATGCAAACCCCAATACAGCTGAGAAGAAAGTTCACGGGCAGGAAGCACTGCAAGGGCTGCTGGAGCCTAAGAAGGATACGCAGGAAGCCCACAGGGAGGTACTCTGCTGAGCTAAACCCCTGGCCTAGTACTAGGTCTTATACAAATTACATTTATTCATGTATAGCAATCTACACGTACTCATTTATTCATGTACAAAGATCTACATTTATTCAAATACAGTCATGTCATCTTCTGGAACACCATGATAATTCAACAGGCCAACTGTGTGCTGCAAAGGACATAATAAACACATATGTTTGGCTGATGATTTTTTTTTTTTTTTTGTCTTTCTGAGGCAGGGTTTCACTATGTGGTTTAGGCTGGCTTTGGGTTCACTTTGTAGCCCAGGCTGGTTTTGAACTTGCAAGGATCTCTTGTCTCAGCCTCCCAAGTGTTGGGATTACAGGAGTGTGCCATCATACCTAGCCCGATATTGGGTTTTTTCAAGTTAATTTTCCACTTTTAGAGAAAGGAAATAAATAATTATGATTACAGAATGCAACATAAATGTTATCAGTTTTCATACTGTAAAAGTAAAATACAGTCAGCACAGTGGTGTACACCTTAAATCCCAGCTACTCAAGGAAGCTGAGACAAGAGGATCCTTTGAGCCAGGACTTTCAAGACAGTTTGGACAACATGGCGAGACTCCATATCAAAAGAAAGAAAAAAGAAACAAGAAACAAACCGAGAGAAAGAAAAGAGGAGTGGGGGAGAGGGAGAGAAAAGGGAAAAGAAAATTGGGGCTACAGGTAGAAGCTGTTCACTGGCAGAGCAAAAGCTGAGCATTGCAAAACCCTGGGTACACACACACACACACACATACACACACACACACACACACAGCGCATAGCTGGGAAAATAAAGGGAAGAGATTAAGAACTAATGGGAAGCCGGGCATGGTGGCTCATGCCTGTAATCCCAGCACTCAGGAGGCTGAGGCAGGAGGATCCTTGCGAGTTCGAGACCAGCCTGGGCTACAAAGTGAGCTCAAGGCCAGGCTAAATTGCACAGCGAGACCCTGTCTCAAAAAGACAAAAAAAAAAAAAACAACAACAAAAAAACCCCCAACCTAATGGGAAGGCAGAACTGTCAGTGCCCAAATTCCACAAAGCCACATGTCTAGAATGAATATTCACATAACTGGCAAATACCATACTTCAGTTTAGAAGGGTACACAGAGATTTAAGTCATATACTGATTCTGAAAGAGGGGATAGGGCAGGAAAGTATAAGCTACACTTGTCAAAACAAGACATTAACAGGTATTTTTAAAATACTGTATGATAATTTAAGAACAATAATATGGGCAAATTATTTTTTTAAGAAAGGTAAATGACAGCTGGGCATGGCTGTGCACACCTGTAATTCCAGTACTCAGGAAACTGAGGCAGGAGGATCACTGCAAGTTCAAGACCCACCTGGGCTACAAAGTGAACTCAAGGACCACCTGAACTGTATTGTGAGACCCTATCTCAAAAACACAAAAAAACAAAGTACAAAAAAACAAACAAAAAGCTAAGTGAGTTAAAAAGAGATTGTATCTAGGAAACCGATCTGGCAGGACTTATGGTTTCATAAACATTTTTTACAGACAGGGTCTCACTGTGTAGTTCAGGTTGGCTTTGAACTCATGACGACTATTCTGCCTCAGCCTCCTGAATGCTGGGATTACAAGTGTATACCACCATGCCTATAAAGTATTTTCTTCATCTGTAAAATGGAAACAATGCTATTTATCTTTCCACAGTTAAATAGTATTTGTTTGGGTGTTTTGTTGGTTTTTTGTTTTTATTTTTTTTAGACAGGGTCTTACCATGCAGTTCAGATTAGCCTTGAACTCACTATGTAGCCCAGACTGGCCTTGAATTTGCAACAATCCCCCCATCTCAGCCTCGCAGTGCAGGGATTACAGGCATATACCACCACACCCAGTTTAAGTTACTTGTTTTTGAGACAGGATCTCACTAATATATGTAATTCAGGCTGGTCGTGAACTCACTAAGTAGCCAGGCTGGCCTCCATACTATATGTAAAGTGAGACACATGGTAAACATTCACTAAGAGAGAGGTGTAATTATTACTTACATTAGCCACCACTTTTACTTCTTTGTACTGTGCTTCATAGAAAATTCCAGCATTCTCCAGGGCTTCTGTTAGTGAGGGTCCATTTTTCACCTGCTTATCTAATCCGTTCACAAATTCTTCCAGTTTAGAGCTTGCCTCTTCAAATTCTTTGGAAAACTTCTTTCCCCCTGTTTTATCTAAAATTACAGAGAAAGTATTTAAGATAAAAAAGAACAAGCAAAGATTTTACTTTTGAGGAAAATTCCATTTTGTGATCTCATTCTTTTTCTTGCTGCCTTAACAATATTTTTAGCTTGATTTTTTTTTTTTTTTTTTTTTTGGGTACTGGGGATTGAACTCATGACCTCACACTTTTCAGATAGGCGCTTGTGCTGCTGAGCTGTATCTCAGTCCCTTAGCTTCAGATTTTTTCCTTAAAGCTTTTCCAAATCACAAAATACAGAACTTTTTCTTTTTTTTTTTGGTCTTTTTCGTTTTTATCGGTACCAGGGATCGAACACATGACTGCCTGCTTGCAAGGCAGGCGCTTATGCCACTGAGCTAAATCCCTAGCCCCCAGAACTTTTTCATAAAACAGATTCTTGTGAATCTGCTACAGAGAAATACAAGTGAATGTACTTACAAGTTCAACTTATGGGTGGTGGAGCATTTCTAGCATTCTGGGAGGCTGAGATAGGAGAATTACAAGTTTGACCCCAGTCTTAACAATTAAACAACTGTCTCAGAATAAAAAAAGTAGGGTTGGGATTTAGCACAGTGGCATAAGTGCCTGCCTGCCAAGTGTGAGGTTTTTGAGTTCGATCCTTGGTACCAAAAAAATTAAAAAAAAGTAAAAAAGGATAGGGATGCAGTTCATTGTGAAAGACCTAAGTTCAATCCTCAGTAACATACACACACAAATACACCTATGTGTTCAACTAAACAAAGTTAGGGCTAGCCTAGCATACATGGGGCTCTGACTTGAATTTCTAGTACCAGAGGGGAAAACAGATTTTTTTTTTGATCAACTACTTCTTTTCTTTACAAAGTTGTGCCACACTGCTACTTAGGAATAATAGGATAAGGCTCAGTTCTGTTCATTTATACTATATCTTCTGCCTTACAGAAGATAACATGTATCTTTCAGATGAGAAAAGTTCAGAAAAGTAAGTAAAACTGATCTCTGCGTGTATTATATTAAATGCAATTTTCTACTTGAAACATACATTTATTTATTTATTTATTTATTTAGGTTTTTTGAGACAGGGTCTCACTATGTAGTTCAGGCTGGCATTGAACTTACTATGTAGCCCAGGCCATCCTCAAACTTGTGGTGATCATCCTGCCTCAGCTCTCTAAGCAGATTACAGGCATGTATCACCATGCCCAGCTAGACGATATATGTAAAGTCAGATACATAGTGAATATTCACTAAAAGACAGCTATAATTATTACTTACATTTTATTTATTTTGATTTTTTAAATTTGTTTTTGGGGTTTTTGTTTTGTTTTGAGACAGGCTGTATCCCAGGGTGACCTCGAACTTACTGATATCTTCCTGGAAGTGTTGGATGAAATGTATCTTTAGTAACTGAATACATATTTCTTTGCTAGTGACTGCTACAATATGACTTTAGATACATTAATAAATTTTAGCTTTTCTTATCAGATGTGTAACTTGAGCCAACGACTTATCTCCTTATGAAGTCTTAAATTTCTTGTGTAGAGATTCTAGCTGGGTGTGGCGGCACATGCCTGTAATCCCAGCATTCAGGAGAATAAGGCAGGAGGATTGCTATGAGTTCCAAGCCAACCCTGGCTACACAGTAAGACCCTGTCTCAAAAACAAAAACAAAACCAAAAAAGACTGAGATTTTAGTATGCTTCTGGGTTGTCATAAGGATTAAATGAGATAAAACCTGTTCAATTTAAAGTATGTTGTAAGAAAAAAACTGATGCCAAAATGAACCAAACGCATATTATGTGTTAAGGATACTCTAAATTCTGGGATACACCAATGAATAAATACAGGTAATTTCTGACTTCGTGAGGTTTACATTCTAATAAATTGTTAGTATGATTACACACAATTTACAATGTAAGGAAGAGAATAGATTTTATAGCATATTTCTATGACTTTATAAAGAGCATGCCTAAACCATCCAGACCTCAGGTATGAAACACAACTGTTTAAATATAATCCATATTACCAAGATAGTGAAGAGAAAGCTAAGAATTTATTTGTGGAATTTATATGAATGAAATTGCTATCTAGGGAACCAGAAGTACCTTCTAGAACCTAAAGTTGTCTTTATGGGGTAAACTAGTTTAATTACCTGACAATTATGGATCTAAAGAAAAACTTGGTTTTGTTCAAAGGATGTTAAGTATTACCTTTTAAGCATTTCAGAGTTTCTGTGCTGCACACATCCACCCTCATAGTTGACAACTGTTTCTCCTTCAATTCTATCTGATCTTCTGAGCGCTTGTAGAGCAACAGTTCTTCAATGAGGGCCTGAGACTGAACACAGATCAGTCATGTTTCATTTACAAGGTTATTCCGTTTTTCTTTTACCTCTCCCTATTAATGAAAAAAGACTAAAGCCTAATAAAACTCAGAGAGGGAAAAAACCCTTCACTTTTTCTCAGTCAGGAATATCATCAACAGTCAGGTGTCTTGTCAAAATTGTTTTTTAAGTTATATACTTGCATAATTATTCAAAGTTAATTTACGAGTACACGTATACGCTCCCTAAATTAAAAAAAAAAAGAAAATCTTGGGGCCAGGGATGTAGCTCAGCAGCACAGCACCTGTTTGCTAAGTGTTAGGTCCTGAGTTTTTAACAAAAAAAATTTTTTTTAAATTAGATAAACATATATCACTCTATCTTTATCTAATCAAATTATATTACCCTGTGTCTATTTATATTATGTCTGCTGTAAGAAAATTAAAATTTAGCAGAACTTCAAAGAAAGATGAGTCTTCTCATTGGCTAAGTTAACACAGAACTCAGCTAGGTAACAGATTCTGAATGTTATTTCTCCCATCATGGGAACAGATAAAACTCTAAGTAATCTAACCTAATCTGGATTCCTTTAAACTGGTTCAAGTAGCTTAGAACACAACTGATATATAAATGAATAAAAATAAATCTTACTGAAATATATAGAAAACTGAACTTAAAAGAGCCATATATATTAATTTATATTTAATGTATTCTGTAACTTACTCGAAATTCAGCAACTATTTTAGACTTGAGAGCAGCTTTTGGATTCGTAGATGCTGTTGGAATTAAACAAAATGTCATTAAGAATACAAACATAAAGAGCTGACTAAATTCAGGAAAAATTTTTGCTATATAGTTAAGGGCATACTGTTGGAACATATGACATGCACATTTAAATCATAATATACTTCTTAGAATAAAGAATGTACTATGAAATTTAAACATTTCTAAGTATAGTCAATATAAAAATAAACTATTTAGATAGGCCTAACCCACTTACCTCCAACATACCCTTGAAGTCATAAAGTCCTACAATTACTGGTTTGGAGATACTGAGATACATGAAATACCTTCTTTGAGAGGGGTCTCAATACCTCAAAGTAAGAATGTTCAGGAACAGGGCATCCAATTAACCCTAACACTGGCTGAAGAAAATTATTAACAAATATCAACTCTCTTCCCATGTATTTAGCCTTGTATTTCTTTGTGCTGGCTCAAATCATAGCAAAAATAGGCAAGAAGAGTTCTAAATAAATTATCACTGTGGTTGAACTTTGGCTGAAATGATGACTCTTGTTCCTAAGCATGCAATTTATGACCAAAAGGATGTCAGCAGACTCCCTTAACCATGATGAGTAGCATATGCTTGATGGAGCAAAACCATCCCATGTGTCTTGGTTCACCTCCCAATTCTCACTTTTTTAAAAATTCTGTTCCCTCCACACTTCAAGCTCTATCAATATTTCTGTTTGCCCATAGAAGCCTATCACATGCGTATTCCACTCCCTTGGTCTCATGCTGGTAAATGTAATGAACACCACAGGAGCTCCAGTTAAGAGAATGAGCTTCTTGCCAAGGTTTGAGGCCCATGTCTTAATTTGGTAGAGTGGATCCCCAAATCTGAAGGATTTCATGGCTCTCACAGAAATGCTTCTTAATATCTAGTCTCCTCTTCAGATCTGTTGTTTAATGCCAGCTGCCTCTAACTTCATATATCTTTGAACCTGAGAATTAGCCTGGATACTATCAAGGATTTTATTTTCTTCTTTCAATCCCCAACTACTCTTGAATCTTCACTCAATTTAACCCTTTTGCTATATTTCCTTTGTTTAGAGTGGCTTTTTAAGAAACAACTTCATGATGCTTTGTTTAGTATAAGTCACTGAGAGCCTCCTAGGCCTGGAAAACACAGGCTTGCCCATGGTTTATTGCCAGGTACGATGTCAAAAGTCTAAATTTTCTTCTGCTCCAAAAAGAGGAGGTAATTTTATATTAGTTGAGATTTTGTTCCTTACTTTGTGATTTCTTCCACTGCTTATTCGGTTGTTTGTTCAGATTTTCTTTCAGCTGCTTCTGAGTTTTGAAAGTGGTACCTGGAAAACATTTCAGTTTTTGCAATCTGGCATTATGGGATGCTGTTGTCTGTCCACTTCAGTGCCAAAGTTGTAGCATGAAAAAAAGGCAATCCAAGACTGTGTTGTTTTTTTCTTTCTTTCCTTTTCTTTCATTTTTATATATTTTTTAAAAAACCTACCAGATCTAAGAAGCTGTCAAATAAAAGTAATTTCTATAATCAATGAAATAACCAACTCTAAAAAGATGGAGCAAAGAAGCTTAAAAATACCAATTAACAAATTCTAATGAATTTAACAGCTTCTTAGATAATGTTATTTTAAAAGCAAGTTTCTAGTCAAATGACAGTAATTGTGGCAGATTATCATCAAATCCACTCAATGGCTTTATAATTACATGCATCATACACAAAAAACTAAATTACATAAAAATAAAACAGGCACATAACTCACTACAAATCTGAATCAAAAGAGAGTCTAAAGACCACCAATATACTTAGAACCAAAGAGCTAAATGAGAACTAAAAATTCTCCAAGGGTAAGGACATTATTTGTTAAATATAATCAATGAACAATCTGAAAGCAAATGCAGAAAAATAATCATTTAATATTCAATATTTAAAACAAACACAAGCAGATCCAAAATTTTATTTTTCATTATTATACAGAGGACTATATCTGTCTCTCTATATATTACATATTTTTTTTTAATTTTTGTTTTTTAATAAAACTGGCTTAAATGTTTATTTTAGCAGAGAAAAGACACTTACTCAAAGCTTCTCTCAATGCCATGATCATTTCTTCGGGGTATACATTTCTGTCTTCCCAGATTTTAAAGATGCGTTCTATAGACTTAGACACAGATGGGTCCCTGAAGGAAAAACCAAACCAAACCAAAAAACACTGATTATAAAAACAGTGACATATCCTAAACTAGAATTTTAAAAATAAAGTTATCAACAAAATTACTATTTCCTAAATTTCTTCTGATTTTTATTTTCATTTTTATCTTGAGACAGAGTTCCACTATGCATTCAGGCTGGCCTTGAACTCACTTTGTAGCTCAGGCTGGTCTCAAACTCGAAACAATCCTCCTGCCTCAGCCTCCCAAATGCTGGGATTACAAGTATGCACTATCATGCCCAGCTTCTTGTGATCTTTAAAATTTTTATTTTTTGATCGAAAAAATTGACTGAACCCAAGGCTTTCATGATAAATTACATACCTAGTCTTTTAAAAAAATTTTTATTTTGATACAGTCTCGCTAAGTTGCTAAATTGCCCAGAGTCGCTTGAATTTGTGATCCTCTGCCTCATTCTTTCAGAGTAAAAGTATTACAGATGTGTACCACATGTCCAGCTTTGATGTTTATTTTTAAATATATTTCACTTAAAAAAACAAAAACATGGTTTTCTTTTTCTTTTTATGATCTTTCAGTTTCACTGTATGGTTCAGGCTGGCCTTGAGCTAACTCTGTAGCCCAGGTTTGTTTCAAACTCATATCCATTTTCCTGTCTCAGCCTCCTGAGTTGTGAAATTACAGGGATGTGCCACCACACCTGGCTAAAAACATGTTTTTCTTACAATATCCAGGGCAAAAGAAATCTCGAACACTTATTTAACATTTTTATCAATAACAAATATGAGGCTACAGATGGCATATTAAGCTCTGTGATGGAAAAGCAGTGGAGAGGGCTAGTCAATATATAGACACAACTGGCAACCCAAGACAGGCTAAATCTCACCAGATGAAATTTAATCAAGAAGGACCTAGCCTGAAAATAGCAAAACCCCAAATAATCACAGGATAAGAATAAGCACAGAATAAGAAGACTTATCAATGCTGTTTTCCTCCCTTTAAAAAGAAAAGGTTTGATTAAAAATAATCAATCCTGTACTGTAACATGTCTTCTGAACAGTTATCACACACGTTACATTACAGAATATTATAAAAATACATTCCAGAATGAGGGAACTGAGAGTATTACTTTATTCTGTTTGGTTCACAATAGGCTTCCGAGTTTGTGCAGGGGCTAGCTGACTTGTGCAGCAAAAGTGTTGCTGTAGGGGCCGGATATTTAGCTCAGTGGCTCAGATGCTTGCCTGGTAAGCGTGAGGTTCTGAGTTTGATCCTGGTATTAAAAACAAAACCCAAAAAACTGTTGCTGTAGTGGTTTTCCTCACCAGAGCCCACCCTGCTTGCACCAGGATATATTTTTATCTTAATTTTTCCTTGGCCCAAGGAAAAAGAGCTAGTTTCTCCCCTATTCTTTACTCTTACTCTTTCAAATAAACTTTGAAGGAAAAATACCGCAAAATAATTGTAGGGTGGACGACGCATGCCAGAAACAGGGAGGGAAAGAGGGAGAAAGGAAGGAAAGAGAAGGGGAGAGTTAGGAAAGGAGAGACTACTGTATTAAGGTAAAAGTGGCTGAGAAATAATTACCAGGAAATGAAGATTTAAATTATGTGAAGTGAAACTATTGAAAAAATACAGCAGAGTTGTGAAGAAGAATCACACTAGTATGAGCCCAAGAAGCAAAGTAGTATGTTTGTTATTTTGTCTGTGCATCTGGTGTCTATTTGCCCAGTCTGATTGAGCAGACTAACAATGAGCTAATGATCTTTCACACCTGTAGATTCATTGCACATATGTCCTACAGCAGTGCCCAAGTGGAAAAGAGCACCTGAGAAATGCCCTGAGGCAATCCCATGATTTGTACTCTTTTCTTTTTTTTAATCGGTATCAGGATCGAACTCACAACCATGCACTTGCAAGGCAGGCACTTAATGCCTTGCTGAGCTAAATTCCCAGCCCCACCCAAGAAGCAAAGTAAGGACAAAAGAGTATAGCCAGGCATGAAGGGGGCACAATCCTAGCTCTTAGGAGGCCTGAGACAGGAGGACTGCTGTGAATTTGAGGCCAGCCTGGCTGGCTGTTCAAGGCCATCCTGAACTACATAATGAAACCCTGTCTCAAATACCCATCCCCAAAAGATCAAAATTATAGGGAAATTTGGGGCTGGGGATTTAGCTCAGCGGCATAAGCGCCTGCCTTGCAAGCAAGCAGTCATGAGTTCGATCCCTGGTACCGATAAAAAGAAAAAAGACAAAAAAAAAAAAATTATAGGGAAATTTCTAACAGATCTATCAAATAACAGAAGACAACATTCTAACCCCAACAAATCTGTCAAAAGATAACACGGTAGGGCTGGGTGATATACACCTATAATCCCAGCATTCTGAAGTAGGATGGTAAGGCCAGCTTGGGCTACATAATGAGTTCAAGACCAGACTGGAGGGTTGGGGATTTAGCTCACTGGCATAAGTGCCTGCCTGGCAAATGCAAGGTCATGAGTTCAATTCCCAGCACCAAAAACAACAACAAAAACTCAAAAACCACTCGGACTGGATTACATGGCAAGGACATGTTACAGAAAACAAAAAATCAGAAAGAAAAAGGCACAAAGTAAGAGCTTAAGTTTCTAAAGTAAATTCACTGAACCACAGGTAGTTGAATACTATATTAAGATTTTTTTTAAAAAAACCAAGGATATAACTCAGCAGCATAAGTGCCTTCCTGGCACATGCAAGGTTCTGAGTTTGATCCTCAGTACAAAAAACAACAACAGTGGGGCCAGGGATTTAGCTCAGTGGCATAAGTGCCTGTCTGGTGAGCACATGGTCGTGAGTTAGCTCACTGGTACTACAAACAACAACAACAAACCACTAACGTATGTATGTATGTATGTACGTATGTATGTATGTAATTGCAGTAATGGAGAGTGAACAAAAGGCCTTTACATTGAGTTACATTTCAAGCGACTTTTTCTTTTTTTGAAACCAGGTCTTCCTATGCAGTTCAGGCAGGCCTTGAACCCATTATGGAGCCCAGGATGGCCTCGAATTCACAGCAACCCCCTTGTCTCAGTCTCCCAAATGCTGGGATTACAGGTGTCATCCAGCTTATTTTTCTTTTTTCTTTTCTTTCTTTTTTTGGGGGCGGAGGGTTACCAGGGATTGAACTCATGACCTCACACTTGCCAAGTAGGTACATAAGCCACTGAACTAAATCCCTGGTCCCTTATTTTTTATTTTGAGACAAGGTCTTGATTGCCCAGGTTGGGCTCAAACATTATTTTCCTATCTCAGCCCCTGCAGAGTGCTGGAATTACAGGCATGAATGACCATACCCAGCTATGTCAACATTATAGCATGTTTCAAACATGAGAGTTGAATCTACATCATATGTTAATGAAAGGCATTTTTTGGGGCTAAAAATGGCACACATAGGAAACAAAATTGTGTTAAACCTCCAGAAATGTAATGACCATATACAGTAGTGGTCCATTAATATTTTATCACTTTACAGACAATATTCTCAAAGTTGTGTTTATTTATACACACACACAAACATACTGGGGACTGGACCCTGAGGCCTTTACCAGTGAACTACATCCCAAGTCTTTTTTACTTTATATTGAGACAAAGTCTTGCTAAATTGCCCAAACTACTCTCAAGCTTGTGATTTTCCTTCCTTGGATCTTAAGTATTTGGAATAGCAGTGGTACCTCAGTTTATGAAGTTAATTCTTTTCACAATCCTGGTCTCAGAACTCATTCCACAATTCCGGGACTTCAGTTGCAAACAGAATTGTGAAACAAATTAAGTTTGTGAAACCAAGATATCACTATACAGGCATTTGCTACTGTGTCCAGTCTCTAGAAATAATTTTACTTATAAAATTTTCACATATTCCTTTTAAGGCTATTATTAAGTATTTCACTGCTAGCATGATTCATCATCCTTTTTATTGTTAACTTAAGAGTAAAACTGATTCAGGAGCTCATTAATGGTAAATTATCTTAGTTGTTTTTCTAAAGCTATCTTTGTAGGTTTGGGTCTGCTGTCAGTTTAGTTGTAGTTTGTTTTATTTATGGTATGTCATTTTTCTTTTTTCTTTTTCCTTTCTTTTTTGTATTGGTCTTTTTTGCGACAGGGTTTCAGTGTGCAGTTCAGGTTGGCTTTGGACGCAGTGATCCTACTGCCTCAGCCTCCTGTGCACTATTATTCCTGGCTAGCCCTTTTCATTTTTTTGAAACAGTATCTTGCTCTATTGCTCAAGTTGAACATGAGCAACAAGCATGACCAATGTTCATCCTTCAGTCTGTCAAAGCTCTTGGTAGGCTGAGGCAGAAGTTCATGGCCTTGAGTTCAAGATTAACATGGATGTATACTGACTTCAAGACCAACCTGAACTACATAGTAACAATGGGAGAAGTTAGTTGGTACACGTTATTTGAAACTCGCAGTAACCAATTTTGTGGCTAAAAAATTAGATGTTTATCATTGCTTTTTATAAAATGAGAAAAGCTCATGCTAGCCATGATGGTCTATGTCTAAAATCCCAGCCCTCTGGGAGGCTCACAAATTCAAGCTCATCCTAGGCAGTTTAGTGAATAAGCAAAACATTGTCTCAAAGTACAAAATAAAAGAGATTGGAATATAGGTCGGCACAAAAGCTCTGGAAGAACATAGCAGTTTATAAAGTACCAACAATAAAATGACAGTTCAGTAGAAGATCTGGGACGTGAAATTCAGAATTCTTCTTCTTTTTTTTTTTTTTTTTTTTTTGGTCTTGTCTTTTAGACATTCACACCATGTTGCCTTTACACAAGCCTGGTAGTTTCCACTGGTCTTTGTCCCTAATGCTGTTACACAGGGGATTGAGCCCAGGGCATTCTACCACTGAGTGACATTCCCAGTCTATTTATTAACTTCTAAGTTTTGAGTTGAGGTCTTGCTAAAATGCCCAAGGAATGGTTCTCTTGCCTTGCCTCCCAAGTAGCTTACTGACATATATAGAAATACAATAAAGCGGGGCTGGGGATTTAGCTCAGAGGCATAAGCGCCTGCCTTGCAAGCAGGCAGTCGTGAGTTTAATCCCTGGTACCGATAAAAAGGAAAAAGACAAAAAAAAAAAAAAAAAAAAAAAAAAAGTTTCCCAAATAATCTGATAGTTCTTTGTTTCCATCTTTGATCATATCTCAACATGTGGTCATAAATCCACTCCATACCAACTTATTTTTGGTATTCCTAGGGATCATGGAATATTCAATTACATATCTTAGTAGCTCCTCATTCATTTATAATTAGTTTCTTTACAAGCAAGAATATATTGTTTTAGCTGGGTGTGGTAGCACACACCTGTAACCCCAGTACTCAGGAGGCTGAGGCAGGGGAACTATAGCAAGTCTGAAGGCCAGTGTGGGCTACATAGCAAGCCCCCATCTCAAAAAAAGAAAAAAAATTTTCATTAGTTTGGTCTTTTATACCTACACTTCTAAGACTGAAGAGAAAAACCCAATTCTTCTTGAAAAGGTACTTTTCATTTTTTTTCCATGGCTGCCCCAAATGCCTTGCAGTCACAGTCATCCTGGCTACATCATGTGTCCCATGGCAATTCTGGGAGATGTGTACTTCAGTTATGATAAACAGGCTTTGGACACAGAATTATCCTAGAAAATTTAGCCCTACAGCGCCTCTGAATGATTCTATGCCCCCATAAATCTCAACTAGGTCTGATAGATGGGGTATGGTGGCGCACACCTGTAATCCTAGCACTTGGAAAACTGAGGCAGAAGGATCACTGTGAGTTGGAGCCCAGCCTGGACTACACTGTGAGATCCTGTCTCAAAAAAACCAACAAACCAAATGAACAAAGTATGTCTGGGAAAAGCTCTTGCCCTACCAACAACCAAGGAGAAAGTCTGACATTGCACATATGTGAGCCTGTTTTTCCTTGACAAGCAGTTTTTCCACACCTGTAGTGGGTTCAGTACAAGTACAGGTTCCTTTATATTGTAGCATAAATCCTAGTAAAGCCCCTTCTAGATGGAACAGCTTTGCCTATCATGATTTCTGTCTCAAGTACAATGCTGAGCTAGAACGCTAAGAGCTGGTAGCACCGAAGGGTGGTGGCACTAAAAGCAGCCAACAGCCTGGGCTGGTAACACTGAAGGTGGCCAGCAGCAGAAGACAATGTAAAGTGACAGAATGGCAAGCAACTCCAGTGACTTAGAGGAGCTTCTGAGGCCTGCTGGTAGTGTTGTTCTTATCAGCAAAGAGAGTCACTAACACTGAAAGAGCTGACAGGCCATGGCTGTTAACAGTGCCTATTCATGATTTCTATACAAACAGGAAAACCCCTCAGCAGATTGTTAACTTAGAAAAATGACAGTTCTTTACAGTAACCTGAAGAGACCAGAAGCAGGCTCAAGAACTGGTTCAAGTCTGTTTCCATTTTCATATGGCTAACAATCCACACTCACTGATGATACTACTGCTGTTCTAAGGTAAATTTGGATAACTGGTAAGAAATTCTAACTTTACTACATTCTTTAAATTTTTAATAATTTCTTTATAAAAGTCTTGCATACTTACATTTATTCTTGGGTGAGTTTCTTTCATTTGAGGGAGACTACTTTTTGTTTTACAAAAGGTATCTTTTTTTCCCTAATGTTATGTTTAAGTGCCTTCTGCTGGCATATACAGAAAAGCTACTGATTCTTATTTTGTTCAACTTGAATTTGGCTATTTGAGTTAATTCTCTTTTTAGTTGATTCTCTTGAGATTTCTATACAGACTAATGGTTACCAAATTACAAATCTCTGGCCAAGTCTGGCCTGTTGCCTATTTTTGTTACACAGCTCCAGCTCATTTGTTTCTGTATTTATCTAAGGTGCTTTCATGCTAGAAAGGCAGCAGGAGGTAACTATAACAGACCCTACTAAAAAAGCCTAAAATACTTAACTCTCTGTAACTAAGGATTGTCAGATTGTCAATTACATTATCTGCAAATAATGACAACTGTATCTCTTTTCCAAAAGCATTCATTCATTCATTTTTTTTTTTTTTTTCCTCCCTTTGGTACTGGGAATCAAACTCAGGACTTTGTGCTTGCCAGGCAGATGCCTATGTCATTGAGCTATGGCCCTGGCCCCTTAATTCCAAATGAACAGGATCTCTAACACAATGACAAATAGTAATGACAATAGAGGGCTTTAATCCTGGAATGCTTTTGTTTCAACATGAAATCTGATGTTTACTACAGGGTTTCCTCTTTTTTTTTTTTTTTTTTTTTTTTTTTGGTCTTTTTTGAGATGGGGTCTCGCTATGCAATTCAGGCTGGCCTTGAGCTCACTTCATAGCCCAGGCTGGTCTCGATCTCGCAAGGGCCCTCCCACCTCAGCCTCCCGATTGCTGGATTACAGGCGTGAGCCACCATGCCTGGCTTTTTTATTCCTTTTTAAGAGAGGTTTCACTATGCAGTTTAGGTTGACCTAGAGCTCACTTTGTAGCTCAGGCTGGCCTTAAACTCACAACAATCTTCCTACCTCAGCCTCCCAAATGCTGGGATTACAGGCATGAGCCACCATGCCCGGCTTTCCTTTTTTTTTTTTTTTAAATGATACTTCTTGTAAAAAAATTTATTTCATATATTTGTAGTACATAATGACTATGTTCTTCATGGAGAATTAGTACTTGAATATAACACATCTTTACAGGTTTCTGGTGATATCTTTCACTGGGTAAAGAAAATTTCAGAGTTTAAACTTTTAATTTAAAAGACTGGCATTCAGAGTTTATGTCCTTTCCACTTTTTTTCTATGAAATAGTTGGATTAATACAAAATAGTCATCATGGAGGTGTCCCACTCGATCCTACCTCATTTTTTTAAGACAGGGACTTGATATGTAGGTTAATATTACCATGAATTCATTAGCCCAGGTTGGCCTAAAACTCATGGTAATCCTCCTGTCTCAGCTTCCTGAGTGCTGAGATTATAGGCATGCGACCATACCCACAAATATAGCAGTTTTAAAAAATATCTATACGGGGCTGGGGATTTAGCTCAGTGGCATAAGCACCTGCCTTGCAAGCAGGCAGTCGTGAGTTCAATTCCTGGTACCGATAAAAAAGAAAAAGACAAAAAAAAAAAAATATCTATACACAAAAATTCAAAAGGTGACAACCTCATATACTATATACAATTTTTTTGTGTCTTTGATGCTGGAGATTAAATACTGGCACTACCTAGGTGTACATTCTAGGCAAGTTCTGTTAACACTGAGCTACATCCCCCACCCCAATGCTATATTAATGTATTATTATAGCACTGAAATCTAAAAGCCTAGAAATCCCAAGATAGAAAAGAAAAAACAAAAGAAAAAGCAAGCAAGAAAGAAAGCAAACACAAGTGTAAGTTTAAAGGAACTACAGTGATACAGCTAAACCCCTGGATAGAGATCATGGAGCATACTGCTTTTCTTACTCAAAATTACACTGGGTTTATATGCAAAGCAGTAGCACAGATTAGCACTTTTTGTAATGACACAACCACAACTGGGGACCGAACCCAGGGAGTACTGAGCTATATTTCCAAGTCTTTTTACTGACTCAGGATCTCATCAAGTTGCCCTGGCTGGCCTGCGAGTCTCCTGCCATCCGGAAAGCTAGGATTACAGGGATATATGTCCATGAACTATTAGTTTAGCAGTTAAGTGGTAAAGAATACGGACTTTGGGGTATGAATGGGCTGGGGTGGATTTCTGGCTAGTTATACCCGAACAGCTGTGAGAATGTAGGCAATATATATAAAACCTAAGTAACAGTTTTCTCTCACTTAGAACGAGTATAGCAGTTGTACTCATTATATGAGGCTCAGAATTAAATGACAAAATGTGTGTAATGAGCATTCAAAGTATAGATGTTATTATTTTATGAACTTGATTTGTGCATAAATCCTTATTACTTAGTACATTTCACTGGTACTATAATTTAATCTTTTAATAGCAAGTGAACATTTTAAGTTAATTGAAAGGCAAGAGTAAGGATTATTCAGGTTTTTTTTTTTTTTTTTTTTGGTCTTTTTGAGACAGGGTCTCACTATGCAGTTCAGGCTGGCCTTGAGCTCACTTTGTAGCCCAGGCTGGTCTTGAACTCACAACAATCCTCCTGCCTCAGCTTCCCAAGTGCTGGGATTATAGCAGTGTGCCACCACACTCAGTTGCTTATTCAGTTCTTAATGAGTTAATATTAATAGATAAATCAATATTACTAAGTATATAATTTGAGGAAATATTCAATTATTATAATTGCTCCACATAAATGTTTATCTTGTAATTGTGTGTCATCTATAAAAAACAACTTGTAAGTACGGATACAACACAAAGAAAACACTATTAGTACAGGATAAAAATTGAATACATATAATATACTTTATTTACATATAATATATTTATATTTATTTACATATAATATATAATATACATATATAATTCCCCCTAAATGGGGGGTGCTTAATAAATATACAAAAGTGTTCATGGTGAAAATTTAGTAAATGCTATTTTGAAACTAGCAGTATTCCCTGAGGAAATAAAACTTACTCATGCAGTAATGTATATTCTTTTCTTCAGAAGAGGAAAGGAGGTCAGAATGCTACCCCAAACACAGGAGTAAAATCCTTCCTTCCTTCTCTCACCACTTCATAGTAATTAACTGTGAGCAATGAGGGATGTGAATTCTACAAAGTGGAGTAAATCAATATGGAACTGGGAATAAGTATTCTCATTTAACACAGATTTCAAGTGGGGAGCCAGATTTCAGAAAAACTAGAAGAAGAAATGAAAAGTGTTCCTGGCAAGTGCAAGGTCCTGAGTTCAATTCTCAGTTCTGGGGGAAAAAAGTGTTAAAAACAAAATAAAACAAACACATAAAAACAGGTATAACAGCACATGACTACACTCCCAGTATCAAGAGAGTCTCAAGTGGGAGCCTAGCCACAACAACCCAGCAAGACACTGTCTTTAAGGAACTGGATGTGAAGGCCCTGGATTCAACTGCCAGTACAGGAAATGAATGAATGAATGGGGCTAGAGACATACTGCAGCTTAGAGTAGAATATTTGCCTAGCATTTGAAATTCTGGGTTTAAACTTCAAATTCTTAGTACTACAATATAAAATAATCAAAATCCCATGGGTGGGGCTGGGGATTTAGCTCAGCGGCATAAGCGCCTGCCTTGCAAGCAGGCAGTCGTGAGTTTGATCCCTGATACCGATAAAAAAGAAAGACAAAAAAAAAAAAAACCAAACCCATGGGTGCTCATATAAGCCTATAATCTCAGCATTTAGAGGGGCTGCTAAAGGAGAATCACAGATTTGAGTCCGGCCTGGTTACTTAGGGAGATCTTATCTCAAAAAATATGTATCTCAGTGCAAAGGCCCTTGGTTCAATACCCAGTACCACCATAGGGGCAAAAATATTGAAGCATGTGGTGAAGGAAAGGGTAAAGGGCTTTAAAATGATCAAGAAATGATACGACATGCTCCAATTCCTCCAAAATGAATGTAACTATTACATAATACAAACATAAGCTAATTAAAAAAAATGTGCCAGGCATAGTGCTGCACGCCTGTGAACCCAGCAGTTGGAGGCCCAAGCAGAAGAAGTACAGAAACTTTGAGGCCACTCTGAGCCACACAATAAGACCTTGTCTCAAAAAGAAATAAAGAAAGAGCTATCACCATTTACTTACTTCACAAGAGCAGCTGCTTCAGGAAGGACGTCAGCAAACGACTCACGAAATATGATTGCATTTTTCCTTTTACAGTTCTGTATCACATCATTGGCAAGGTAGAAGAGATTTAAACGGTGGGGATATGCAGCTAGAGATAACAAGACAATAAAAACCAAATGAGTCATTTTATTTTATTTTAAAGAGAAAAAAAACATACAAGAAAAAAAGCAAATAAAACAACATAACAAAAAATCCAAAGCAATAATAATATAGGCTTTCAAAACAAGATGGTAGAGATTTAACAATGGTAATATTGCACACGGTTATCTTCAAAAGTACTCGAGTCATTTTATACTTAGTTCAACTTATCTCAATCACAGTGTACTCACAATAGTTTGGTCAAACTGTGTGCTGTTTTTTCATAGATCTAAAAGGATAAATTTGACTGCATACTGTATATCCCCCAAAACAAGACCAGATCTATCTTAGTTACTTTTCTCATTGTTGAGATAAAACACTCAACAACCAAAGTTAAAGGCAGCTCATGGTTTGTAAAGGTTTTAGTTCACAGTCAGCTAGTTCCAAGACAGGATAGAATAGCAGAGGTCACCAAAGAAGTAAAGTAACAAAGAAGCAACAAGCAAGGATCCTCTTTCTGCTCCTTATATGGTATCCTAAGTTCCCTACCTTAGTGAGGGTAGCACTCACACCCAGAGTGGCACCCTTAATTCTAGCATCATACCATAAATCAATCTCAGCATCACATCCTTGATTCTACCACCACAAACCCTACATGTAGCCACCTCCGAAAAGCCCCCCTATGACCACAGGAGGCTTTGCAGGCACATCTCCATACAAGCCACAACAGGGTTTTATAGATGCAACAGGATTATTTTCAGGAGATGTTTTATTTTCTCATGTACCACAATCTACATTTATTCATATGCAAAAGTCTACATTTATTCATGTTCAAAACTACAGTCATGTCATCTTTTGGAAGATGGTTTTATCTCTTAAACCTCCAAATTCCAGCCTGAATTTCTTGGGACTCCATTACCTGTAGAACCCTGGCTCTAATCTCTCATTTCCATTCATAGAGCTCTCTTTAAATAAGCACTTCTTGTCCATGTAGCCTGTTTATAGTGTAGTGGCCACACAGCTGTCAATGATTCTATCCCAGGAATTCTTCACCCAAGTCACGACCTCTTGCAGGCTGGGCTTCACAAAGTTTGCATTAAATCAAGCATTAACTGAAGACTGATGAGACAGGAGTGGCAACAAAAATGATGACAGTTAAAGATGGGCACACAAAAGGGGGGGAAAAATTGCAGACATCCAAATTCAGAAAATGTTTCTTAATTTTACTTAAGTGCATCTCTCAAACTCATTGAATGATTCATTCCTGGAAGCAATTCATTCCTGGAAGTAAGCGTTACCCTGATAACAAAACCACATAAGTACTCAATTAAGAAAGAGAATTACAGAAAGAAAATTACAGGCCAATTTCCCTAATAAACATTGATGCAAAAAGACGAGAAAAAAGGGGGGGAGGCGGGACTGGGGATTTAGCTCAGCGGCATAAGCGCCTGCCTTGTAAGCAGGCAGTTCTGAGTTCAATCCCTGGTACCGATAAAAAGGAAAAAAGACCAAAAAAAAGAAAAAAAAAAAAACCCCAAAAAGATATAATGCCAACTATAAATGTAGTATGAATAATGGCAATACAAATTAGTATTTGGCAACTATTATGCTGAAAACTGACTTAAGTAACAACACCAACGCTATTTCTTCATGAAATTTTCATTGGCATTACAATAGAGAAACTTGGTAACAGAACCTTAATAAAGTGATAAACTGAACATCACTGTTAATGGACCTGACTAACATTACACTCCTCTAAATATAATGCATTAAGAAGACAGAATCACTTCTTTGATGTTCCTGACCAAAACTGGGTAACCTGAACACTGTTAATGGTAAAATATCAGACAAACACAAATTTATGGATATTCTATAAATTGTTGGTTCCTACTCCTTAAATTGTCCATGTTTTTGTTTTTATTTCTTTGTTTTGTTTAGTTTTTTGAGACAGGCTCTCAGTATGCAGACCAGGCCAGCTTTTAATTTCATATATAGCTCAAACTGACCTCCAACTCTCAATCCTCCTGTCTCAGTCCCAAACTGCGAGGATTACAGGTATGTGCCACTACACCTAGCTCTGGTTATTGTTTTCATCCCTTTCTATTGTTAAAACAAAATATCTGAGGGTGGGTAATAAAAACACCAAAAGTTTAGCTCAAAGTCTTAAGCCTCAAAGGGATTCAGAGGGCAGGCTCTAAGAAGGCCAGTCTTGCTCTGGAGAAAACTCATTCATTCCGTGATACTAGTACCTTCCCAGGGTGAAACCCTTGGTGACCTCAATACTTCTATGAATCCTCAAATTCAACCACCTCTTTTTTTTTTTTTTTAATTTTATTAAAACACATTTGCAGCATATGATGATTACATTTGTTGCAGAAAGTTGCGACGAGTGACCACCTCTTAACATTGCCACACTGAGAATCAATCTTCCAGAACCTTTGGGGAATTATTATTATTATTATTTTTTGTGTGTGTGTGCGGGAGGATGGAACTCACAACCTTGTGTTTGCCAAGTAGGCACTTAACGCTGCTGAGCTAAACTCCTGACCTTTTTTTTTGAGACAGGGTTTCACTATGCAGTTCAGACTGGCCTTGAACTTAACAGTGATTCTCCTACCTCAGCCTACTGAGTGCTGGGATTACAGATGTGTGCCACCAAGCCCAGCCAGCGTATAAACCTTTGACAAATCACATCCAGACCACAGTAAAGACCAAGACAGACTGCGGAACTGCTTTTGATAGAAGAAATGAGAAGGACAGCCAAATGCAACCCACCATCTTGGGCCTTACTGGGACAAATGGCAAAATTCCACTAGGGTCAGTGGCTTCACTGGTAGCTTTGTATCTGTGTTCATTTCCTGATTTTGGTAACTGCAGAAGCCACACAAATGCTGCTGTATGTCTGAATTGTGCCCATGGCCCCACATTCATATGTTGAAGCCCTGACTCCCCAAATGACTATTTGGGGACAGGGCTTGAAGGAAGGAGGCAATTGAAGTTAATAAGACTAGAGTCTGCAGACACTAGTGCTGGTGTTCTGACCCCACCATCATGGTATGGGAAGACACAGCAAAAATGTTGGCTACAAGTTAAGAAAAAAGCCTAGAGCTCTCACCAGAAAGTGAATAGGACTTTGATGGTTTACTTTCCAACTCCAGAATGGCAAGAGAACAAATTTCTACTGTTGAAGCCATGAAGTCATGGTAACTCAAGCTGACTAATATAACCTTACAAGAAAAACATCTTTGGGAAATGGACTCCAAAGTATTAAAAGGGTCACCTTACCTATAGCATACTATCAAATTGTTCAGAAAAATCTTTGCATGTAGAGAGAGAACAATAAATGACATAAAGCAAATATAGTAAAATGGTAGCTGGGAAATCTGATAAAAGGTATCCAGGAGGACTTTGTAATATTCTTGTAACAGTTTTTAAAGTTTGAATTTATTTCAAAAAAATGTTGGGCCAGGGACACAGCTCAGCAGCGTAGCAACTGACCTACAAATGGGAGGTCATGAGTTCCATTTCTGGTACTGCTCCCCAAATGTTTTTAATACGTAGGTTCCAACACTTCACTGACATCTCCACACTGCCTCCTGGGCTAAGGTATCATCTTTTTTTTTTTCTTTTCTTTTTTTTTTTTTTTTTTTTTGGTCTTTTTCCTTTTTTTCGGTACCAGGGATCAAATTCATGACCGCCTGCTTGCAAGGCAGGCGCTTATGCCGCTGAGCTAAATCCCCAGCCCCTAAGGTATCATCTTTTGATCATACTATTATAGCAGCTTCCTAACTGGTCCCCTTGTGCTTCTATCGTTGTCATTCTTCAGACTCACCAAATCTCAGGAGTGAGAGATATAAAGGAGTGAGATGTATAAAACTACATTTTGATCATTTTATTCCATGTTTAAATCTTCCCATTAATGGTTCCCCTCCTTACCAATAATAAAAATCAAGTCCTTAGAATAACCTATGAATGCTGAGGAATTGGCTCTGTATTATCTTTCTGGTCTGATTTCCTTACTGCTGCTCATTTTAGCCTAGTCACACTGGCTACCTATCTGACCAAGGCCCACAACACACGTAGCATACTCCTGACTCAGGTCCCAGGCATGCTGCTCCTTCTGCCAGAAACATTCTTTCCTGCATCTCTCCTGTTTCACCCTGCCTTTAAAGCTGAGGAAATGTTATTTTCTTATTGAGTACTTCCTAAACATCTTATTTAAAATTTCAACAACAGCTAGACAGAGATGCATGCATGCTTGTGTTCCCAGCTACTCTGAAAGCTGAAGAGAAGGGATCACAAATTCCAGACATGGGGCCGGGAATTTAGCTCAGTGACAAGCATAAGGTTGTGAGTTCGGTCCCCAGTACCAATAAAAAAAATAAATAAATAAAAAATTCAACACATAGCCTGGGCAATTAGCAAAACAAATAAAAACTAACATCAAGCCAACATTCCTGTCATCTGCCCTTGCACTATTTCCCCAAATAATAGAATTTTCCAATAGATGATACAACTTTTTTTTCCCCATTGTGGTACCAGGGATTGAACCTAATGCCTTGAGCATACTAGGCAAGCCCTCTGCCACATCTCCAATTCTTTTTTTTTTTTTTTTTAATTTTCTTTCTTTCTTTTTGAGATAGGATCTCAAAACAGACTGAGCTTGAACTTGTTTTTGTTTTGGTACCGGAGATGAACTCATGACCTGCTCGCACCTGCCAGGCAGGCACTTATACCACTGACTAAATCCTGGGGTTGAACTTGTTTTTGTTATTTGTTTGTTTGTGACAGGATATCAGTAAGTAACCATTCTAGCATTGAACTCCCAGTGATCCTGCTGCCTCAGGCTACTGAGTAGCTGGGATTACAGAGCTGTGTTACCAAATGTGCCTAGCAAAGGCAAAGACTTTTGTTGGTTTCTACACTATTGAATGCTCAGCACCACATCAATGCCTGATCCACAGAAGGTTTTCAGAACCTACTTCTTGAAAGGGTTTTGGCCCAGACAGGACGCTGTAGCCAGGAAAGCCTCAACCGGAACCAGGAAGCTCCTATCTCCCCCCGCCCCTAGGAATTTACCTGTGGCGCCAAACCTAGGACCAATGGGCTACCTGTGCATCCCTGATGCCCCCTTAGGCCACCCCAAACCGAGGCTACTTACATACTCCCCACGCCACGTGTCCGCTGAAGAGAACACCGGACGCCAGCGGTGGGGGTGCTGGTCATCTCTCTCCGTGTTCTCAGAATAAAGGCCGCTTATTGTTTTATACTTCTCATCTTTTGGAAATATTTTTCATCTTTTGGAAATAATCCTATTACTTCTCAAACAAGTATGTGGGAGACAACCCCAGTGACTCCCCCTGAATACAAAACATTTGCTGCAACTTAGATTATATGACTTACTTCCTTATGCTGATATGTAAAGGGTATTTCTTTCTCTCTTCAATTGGCTCTAAGCATTACAAATTAGGCTAGCCAAGATATTAATACATAATCTCTAAAGCCATCCTGTTACCTTGAATAGTGCTTTCTATAAAAAATATAAACACTTCGAGATGTTAGAGCCTTTAGCTCTAGGAATGTCTACTGGGTAGAGCCTCAAGATAAAGAGGCTATGATTCCCCGGGGCACAAAAATTTACATATTGAAAACCAAAGCAACAGCCTCCTAAAACAATTTGGTTGCTACCTTAATTAAATTATACAAATTGATCCTTTACTTCCTACCTGGCAAGCCAGCTTAAGTTAATCACGTGATGCCCGCCATTCTCACTGTCACTCATCTCTGAGCCATCCCCCTTCCTCACAAGATAATAAATTCTGGGAGAGGCATAAGATCAGGGCCTTTGTCCACATGTCCTCACAGGGATTAGATTTAGAACCCCTTGGCTGCCCTTAACTTGGAATATGGCTTGGTGTCTTTACTCTCGATGTGGGTTGCACTGGAGGTGGAAGATTAAAATTAACTTGCTGGGATTCTGATAATGTCTCAATGGTATTACAAATATAACTTTTTAGATTGTGAGGAAAACTGGGGCTGGGGATTTAGCTCAGTGGCATAAGCGCCTGCCTTGCAAGCAGGCAGTCATGAGTTCGATCCCTGGTACCAATGAAAAGGAAAAAGACAAAAAAAAAAGAGATTGTGAGGAAAACTAAAAAAGGGGTTACGATATTTAGATGACTATACACAATATTTGGGATTACAATACAATACATTAGGAAAAAACAGAAGAGAAAAACAAAATAAAAAAGGGAGACGATCTCTGTTTGGTCTGGTTAACAATCCTGTGAAATAAATGCTTCTGTGTGACTACAAAAGAGGCAGGGCTGGACTTGCCTATTGGACAGGAGGGGCTGTTGCAGTGGTTCATCGAGATACAGAACCAGTGCCTCCCAGTGGTTGCAACTCCTCAACCCTTTTTCTTCACTGTGAACAAGCAAGCAAGCAGTAACAGGAATATGAGGGTTACAAATTTAAGCTTAAAAGTTAACCTGGTAGCAGAAGGGTTAGATAATTTTTAACTTGAGTTGATGTAGAGTTTATATCTACATTCCTTGGTCTAAAAATAAAGGCAAGGGCTGGGAGTTTAGCTTGGTGGCGTGCCTGCTCCGCAAACGCAAGGTTGTGAGTTCAATCCCCAGCACTAAAATAAATAAATAAATAAATAAATAAATAAATAAAGGCAGCTGATAACCTGAGTTGTAACCCTTGAAAAAAGATTCATTTTCATTAGCTTCAATAGGCCTTCTTTTATACAATAGAATGTTAAAAGAAAAAACAAGAAAAAGCCACAAGAACAAAAAAGTGTTAATACAGAACACCTAGATGCATTTTTAAAAAAATCCAATAGAATAGTCCAGTAAGTTTTTATCTGTGTTATGTTGTTCGTAGGTATTTGTGCCTATGATCCTAGTACACAGGAGACTGAGGCAAGTGTGATGCTTGAGTTCAGGCATTTGCCACCAGTCTGACAACATAGCAATATCCTGTCTCAAAAACAAAATGAAACAAAATAAATATTCAAGTGGCACTGTCATTATTTGTACTGTCCTTAAAAAATACTTATTTAATTAGAGGACATTAAAGCCCAAAGATATGTTATAGGCAATCTAATTCAAATTGGTTATTTTATTAGCTTTGATTTTTTTGTATAAAGGTATTACATAGTTAGAAAACTCAGAAAACAACATCCATTTTTCACATATACATGCTTGTTTGTTTGTTCATGCGACAGGGTTCAGGTTGGTCTTCAGCTCATTGCATAACCCAGGCTGACCTTGTACTCAGTGATTCTCCTGCCTCAGTGTCCTGAATGCTGAATTACAAGAGTGTGCCACCATGTCCAGCTATCCATGTTTTAATAGTATGTGCGTAACAGTTGCTATGGTATCCTATGATACTTATGGAAAAGGTAAATCCTCCAAATGCTTAACTAAATGCTCATTTAGTTCTCTTGCCAGGTGTGGTGGCCCAGGCCTGTAATTCCAGCACTTGGGAGGCTGAGACAGGAGAACTGTTGCAAATTTGAGGCTAGCCAAAACTACAATGAGTTCAAGGCCAGCCTAAACTGCAAAGTGAGACCCGTCTCAAAAACAAACAAAACAAATTTTAAAAAACCAAGCAAACAAACAAAATCACTTAGTTGCCTTATTGAGGCTTAACAAGCTTATCTGGAAAATTATTAAGGTAGTAGAACAGGAAACACACAGAAAATCTAAGTGTCACCCTGCTCCACCAATACCTGGATGATCATGTTTCACCCAGACTAGGATATTTTGAGAATGAAAGATTTTACATTGGGACATCATACATGTTAGGCTGCACTAAAACCATAAACCTAAGCTTCTACGAAATGCAATATGCTCATATAGCTTATTAAGTTCCTTTGAGAACTTCAAAATACTGTATTTTTCTTTACTGATGATGAACTTAAATGACTGAACAGTGTTGTATATACAGTACAGAAATCACAAGAACTATTCTGTTTATGAGATGTTCACTGGAAGGGGGATAGCTAGCTGTATGTGGGAGGATCCTGGATTTAATCACCAGCACCATACCAAAGGAAAAAAAAAAAGAGTGCCCTAATTTGTTTTTGCTTGAGGGTTCAGATTTAAAAGTTTATCTGGGGATAAATTAGTCAATAAATTTAAAATATACTTTAATTACTTTCTTTTTTTTTTTTTTTGTCTTTTTCATTTTTATCGGTACCAGGGATCGAACTCTTGACCACCTGCTTGCAAGGCAGGTGCTTATGCCGCTGAGCTAAATCCCCAGCCCCCTTTAATTACTTTCTTAATTAGATGTTCTTGTCAGGATTGACAACATACTTCTGTTGTGTGATACCATGTTATGATACCATGCTTATGAGAACCGTGCACTGGAAGCGTCCTTTCTAACAGTCAAAAGCATTATATGAATACACCCTGTAGAATGAGATGCAGAGAATAACCTAATATAGAAATTTGAGATTTCAAGAGCTATAGATTATTGACAATCACATTATAACAGCAAGTAACTCACAAAAATTTATCTGTAAGCATAGTTAGTTGTATTCTCGAGGACTGATTCCCCCACCATCCTCTTCAAATATGCAAATCCTTTGATGGTCAAGCACAGCAACAATACCATAATTATGTATGTATAATTGAATGTATGTACATAACATTTACTTATATTAGGTATTATAGGTGGTCTGGGGATGATGTAAAGAACATAGGAAGATATCTGTTGGTGTTTCAAGCATCAAAATATTCAACTGTATTAATTTTTAATGATTTGCCCTATGAAATTACATCTAACAGGTGTGAGGCCTTGAGTTCAATACCTTGGCAGAAAGGTAAGAGGGAAGTGGGAGAGGGACAGAAATGGAGAGAGAGAAAGCAGGAGGAGGAAAGGGAGGCAGAGGGGAGAAGGGGAAGGGAGTAGGGTGAGGAAGGAGGCAAGAGTCAGCAGGAGAATCCATCAAATATTATTATACACAACTAAAAGTCTCCTAAATTCAAAATTTCCCAATTTAAAGAGAAAGCTGTTAAACGTTACCAATTATTTATAATAACTTAAAGAAAACTGCAACCTAAATACCCACTAACAAGCCAGATAATTATTCACAAAATTAATAAAACTATTATCAAATAGAAAAGCCTGAAGAAAATAAAAAATGGTTTTAATACTAAAAAGTAAAGAAACAAAAATACTAAAAGATGTCTATCTTGTCTATCCCCTTATTTCCTATATCTGAATCTTCCTAATCCTACCTTCTATCTGAAACTATTTCACTGAATCTAAAATGTTATTTCTATCATATATCATTTTATGAATGACCAATAAATTATAAATATATTTGCAATTACTGAAATCAACTATAAGCTGGTCATCAATTTCAAACATGTTAGAATATGAGGTAAATTATGTTTTTAGAAGTCAGGGAATATGAGATTTTTAATTTATACTTTCCCTGTCTACTCTTGCCACAGCCTTAATTCAGTTCCTCAACATTACAAATCTCCAAACAACTGATCTCTGTTCCTACATGGTTTCATAACCATTCAAAACATTCAGACCGCTGGGAATTTATCCCACCAAGACCTGTGTTTTTATTTTTTTAAATTTTATTGGTACATTTTAGAACTACATAATGATTACATTTATCAAGGGATTTGGAACCAATAGATGATATATCTTGACCTTCCCCAATCCTGCCCCCTTAACCCCTCTGTTCCTTCTTAAAGATCTGTGCTTTTAAAGATACTATATTTTGTTTTGTTTTGGAGATAGGGTCTTCCTATGTAATCCAACCAGTCTTAAACTCACAATGTAGCCCAGGCTGTCCTCAAACTTACGGCAGGCAGTCCCCCTGCCTCAGCCTCCAAAGTGCTGGAATTACAGGTGTGTGCCACTATACTCGGTTTAAAGATACTCTTTACAACATAATTTCTCTTTTTTTTTTTTGTCTTTTTCCTTTTTATCGGTACCGGGGCTCGAACTCACGACTGCCTGCTTACAAGGCAGGCGCTTATGCCGCTGAGCTAAATCCCCAGCCCCTTACAACATAATTTCTAACAGAAGTCTAGAAATATCCTGAAAGCTCTTAATAGCTCTTGTTTGCCCATACAAATCATGTTACTGCCATATAGGAAATAGTATGTAGTTATTAAAATCAAGGATGTTCTATGGTTTATTTGAAAACAAGCTATAAAGTAAAAAAGACAAGATACAGTGAATCTAGCATGCTACTGTATGTATATACTTTATATCCATAGGGAATATTTCTGGAAGATGTAAAAGAAACAGTGATTCATTAAGGAAGGAAAGGAATGTATCAAAACATAGGGACAAACAAACAAAAACCAAAAACCAAAAACCAAAAACACAGGAACAATGATGACAGAAGAACTCATTTTTGCTGCACACTTTTTTGAACTTGCCTTGGGTATGAATTTACTAACTCAAAATAATACATTAAATAAGAAAAAGAAAATACCACCATGCTGCTCTATATTTTATGCCCTCCCATAATACTGTTAAAAAAGATTTGCACAAGCCAGGCATGGTAGCACACTCCTATAATCCCAGCATTTAGGAGGCTAAGGTAGGAGGATCCTTGCAAGTTTGAGGCCAGCCTGGGCTACAAAGCCAGCCTGAACTGCATAACAAGACCTTGCATAAACAAACAAACAAACACCACACTGCACAAAGACACTTTTACCTGTAGTTGGAAATACCCTTTTATCAAGCCAAGAATATATTCAGAGGTGCAGCGCCTGCCTGGCAAGTGTGAGGTCGAGTTCAATTCCCAAAAGAAAATAACCTTTTATTTTCCCACCAGATCATGAGACCCTGAAGATAGTGACTTTCTACTTCAACGTCGATAAAATATTTAACAGGTATACAATAAGTATTTCTATTAGGCAAATGAAAACCAACTGGGGGCTGGAGGTTTAGCTCAGTGGCATAAGCGCCTGCCTTGCAAGCAGGCAGTCGTGAGTTTGATCCCTGGTAACAATAAAAACGAAAAAGAAAAAAAAAAAAAAAAACCCAAAGTGAAGAGAAAAAGAATGAGAAAGTTAAAAAGAGAAAGTTACTTATTAAACTAATATTAAATTAAAATATGTATGACAATGGTTTTTTTCTCAACTGTGGCATCTGAAAATGGGGGAAATGGCAGCTTTATTATGATTCTAAATCCAAAGCCAGGATGCCCTTGTGAAACATCTAGGCTGCCAGTCAGGGCAACTGTTTTCAGCTGACCTCAGAAATGTCAGGTCTACCTGTAGTAATACTAAGTGTAGAGATTTAAATGAACTATTTAATTGCTTGTATTTGATGACTATGCATAACAATAACTGTGCACATACATACAATTCAACCATTTAACTACCCATTCTTTGTTTGTTGAGACGGGGTCTTGCCTGCCCTACAGTTCAGGCTGGCCTCAAACATTCAGTGATCCTCCTTCTAGGATTATGGGCATGTACCATCATGCCTGGCTACTACCAGTTCTTTTTTCATTTTTGATACAGGATCTCACTGTGTAGCCTACAGTAGCCACCAACTTTGGGTCATCCTTATACTCAGCCTCCCCAGGGCTGGGATTATAGGCATACCACCAAAATGTTCTACAAGTTGGTTATAACCAAAACTCTTCATGCATGATTCAGGTGTTGCTTTATCATACAGCTAAAATGTTTTACTCCTAGGTTACAGAAATATTATTCCAACTAAAATTTTTTTACTGTTTTATTCATTGAATTCTCATTTCAAATTCCAAGTCAAATCTCTGGTCTTCAATTAAAGCTCTTGAACCTTCTTAATCTCATACTACTTTTATGTGTATGTCTGTGTTTTCTCTGTTTTTGTTTTTGGGCTTGTTTCTAGTATAAGGAACTGAACTCAAGGACTCTGCATAGTACTACATCCCCAACCAATCTGTTCACTTTTAAATTTTGAGATAGGGTCCTGTCAAATTGCCCAGGTGGACCTCCAATTTGTGATCCTCCTGCCTCAGCCTTCCAAAGTGCTGGTGTTCTTTTAATGTTAACATCATTTTATTAGTTTTTCCTTGGGTTAGACTGTAAACTTTTTGAAAACAGAGTTATCTTTTATTTCTTTTCTGGCTCCTATAGTGCCGAACACAAATTAGCCTTTTAAAATCTACAAAGTGTAATCAAAAAATACGAAGCCAGGAGAGAAGGCACATGCCTGTAATCTCAGCACTTAGAAGGCTAAGCCAGGAGGAAGGCAGAAAGGCCAGCCTGGGCTACACAGTGAGACCCTGTCTTAAAAAAACAAAATGGTTTCCAAAAAAACTCTGATAAATGCTGCTGCCAAGCACTATTCAACAGAAACATAGGGACCTTCAAGGCACAAGGCTGAGTGCTGAGCCTCAGTAACAGCATGTGACATGTTTCAATGTGTTTGGTACAGTCAGTAGTGCATCATGGTTGAGAGAAGGTATGTTTTAAAGTATGCTGTAAATCATGACCCAAAATCAACACCCTATCATAAAATTTTGTTTTGAGATCATGCCACTTCAGATTTCAGCTTTTTTGGAAATGTCACCACAAAAAAATGAAATTTGGGTCTATGGTTATGATCCCAAGGCCAAGATGCTGAGTTCTCCATGAAAATCACCCAGTTTTTCCTTGTGCAAAAAACAAAACAATAACAAAAACCCACCAATCAAGATCCAAGATCCAGGTGATATGGATTTTCCTGACCCTGAAAGAACTGTAAGAGGTGAGTTTAAACCTGGGAAGAGGGAGCTGGGGATTTAGCTCAGCAGCATAAGCGCCTGTCTTGCAAGCAGGCGGTCACGAGTTCAATCCCTGGTACCAATAAAAAGGAAAAAGACAAAAAAAAAAAAAAAAACCTGGGAAGATTACAGTGAACTCTGAATACCATAAGGGCTTACTTGAGTGGTTTAGAAATAATGTGCATAGAAAACAGCTTGAGAAATCTGCCAATACTTTCACCCTTCATCATGACAACACTCCATATCACACACTGCTTTTCATACAGCAATTTCTATCCAAAACATGGCCTGCTGCGTTATCTATCTACCTTATTCCAATCTTGTTCTAGTTCTTTCCCAAAGTCAAAACGACCATGAAGGATAAACATTTTGAATAGATTCAGGAAATGGAGGAAGCCATGATAGCACAACTAGACACTTGTGAAAGAGCTTCTACAACTTAGGAAGCTGAGACAGGAGTTCAGGACCACACTACACTACATAGTAAGACCCTGTCTCAAAGTTAAAAACAAAGTTGTAAGAAATATGGGAAAAGTGTCTAAGTGAAAGAGAGTGCTTTGAGAAGGATAACTGCAATGTACCTTTCACTGCAGTACATTTTGAAAAATTAAGCATTTAAGCACTTACAAGTTTCTCACTATGCAGTTCAGGCTAGTCTTGAGCTCACTTTGTATCCCAAACTGATCTTTAACTCACAATATGGCCTCAATCTCTGGAGGGCTGGAATTACAGGCATGCGCTACCACACCCAGCAGTCATTGTATTTTTTTTTTTTTTTTTTTCCTTTCTGGTACCAAGGATCAAACTCAAGACCTAACACTTGCCAGGCGACCTAACACTTGCCAGGCAGTCCTTAACACCACTGAGCTAAATCCCTGACCCAGTCACTGTATTTTAAATCACACCTATATTTGCTGATGCCTGCTGTAGTCTGTGAAGAGAAACACATTTTTCCTTTTCATCCTCAATAGCATACCCTATTACTCACATCAATGAAGGGTAATACAAACAAATTTCTGCCCTGCACTCAGGAGACTAAAACTGAAGACTGACATGAGTTCAAGGTTAACCTGGGCTATACAGCAAGACACTATCTCAAAAGAAAAAAAAAAGCACACTCCTGTAATCCCAATGCTGAGGTAGTGCTGAGACCAGCCTGAGCTACAAAGTGAGTCTAAGGCCAGCCTGAATCACACAGCACGACCCTGTCTCAAAAAGACCAAGAAAAAAACAAAACTAAACTAAACTAAACTAAAATATTTCCATTGTGAAGTCAGAACATACCAATTCTTTTTAAAAATACCTGGTAATTTTTTTTTTTTCTTCTTTTGAGACAGGGTCTCACCTCGCAGTTCAGGCTGGCCTTGAACTCACTTTGTAGCTGAGAACAGAACAATTCCCCTGCCTCAGCCTCTTGAGTATTGGGATTACGGGCATGCGCCACCAAACCTGGCCTGGTAATTTATTCTTAAAACTTTATCACAAGTGGGCTGGGATTTAGCTCAGCACTGTAAGCACCTGGCTGGCAACCGTAAGGTCATAAATTCAATTCCTGGCACAAAAACAACAACAACAACAACAACAACAAAACACCTTTATCATAGGCTTGGTGGCACATGCCTGTAATCCCAATACTCAGGAGACTAAGGCACGAGGATTGCTCAAACTCAAAGCCAGCCTGAGTTACAAAGTGAGTTCAAAACAAGCTTTAACCACATAGTGAGAATCTGTCTCAAAAAACCACTTTATCCCAGAAATCTCATTCTCTATACCTTATACTTTGAGGTAAGGAAGAGAAACAAAGAAAGCAAAGGACTAAAAAGAATAGGAAAGACAACTTCTGAGAGAGTAATACTATTCATAAGATGTTACCTGACATTTCAATGCCAACATTACCATCAATAATAGAAGACATCTGAGACCAACTGCTGTAAAATTATTGATTTACAAAACCAGAATTTTCCACAGACCTTTTTTCAGGGATGGGGGTGTCTTTTTGAGACAGGATTGCAGTAAGTAGTTCAGACTGACCTTGAGCTCACTTTGTAGCCCAGGCTGGGCTCGAACTCACAATGATCCTCCTGCTTCAGCCTCCTGAATGTGATTACAGGTATGTGCCACCATGCCTTGTTTTAAAACTTTTATAATAGTCAACTAACCAGTTATCAAAGAAACCCCACCCTCCCTTTTTGTTTCCTCCATCCATCTAATAACAACAACACACACACACACACACACACACACACACACACACACACACACACAACTTGCAAGAAACAGTATGGGCTGTTGTACTAGCTAACAAATTCGGCTTTGAATTGTGATGAAATTTCTGCTTGTTTTCAGAGAAATGAGAAAAATAAGGACATATTTTACTTAGCCTAAAGAAAAATACTTCCAAGGCTTCTATTATCTTCTTTCCACTTTTCTAATTATTAGAATATCCTCATGAAATGGATGGTAATGATTTTAATGTCCTCAATTTGCAACATAAATCTCATCAGCACCCTCAGTTTTTATTGTTTGTTTTGTTGGCTGGAGTCTTACTCTGTATTCGAGGCTGCACTTGAACTCAACTGTATATCCCAGACTGGCCTAGAACTCTCAATAGTCTTCCTGCCTCAGCCTCCTGAGTGCTGGGATTACAGACATGCAGCACCATATCTTGCTTTAAAGAATCATATTTCAACTTTGCTGATCTTTATTATTATTTGTCCTTTGTATTTATTAATTCTTCCTATTTATTTTTATCTCTTCCTTTTTTTTTTTTTTTTTTTTTTTTTTTGTCTTTTTGAGCCAGGGTCTCTTCTATGTAGTTCAGGCTGGCCTTGAGCTCACTTTGCAGTAGTGGCTGGTCTCAAACTCATAAAGATCATCCTGCCTTGGCCTCCCCAGTGTTGGGATTGCAAGTGTGCATCACCATACCCAGCATTATCTCCTCCTTTCTTTAATCTTCGTTAGGCTTATTCTGTTTGTTTTTGTCTAATTTTTTTACAAATGTGCTTAGCTCTTTAATTTTCATTCTTGCATTTCAAGCTATAAACTTTCCTTATGCTTTACTGCAACCCAGTTCACACATCTTTAACTCAAGATTCATGCATCTACCTCTATCTACTTGACATATCCACTTTTACATGTCTGAAAGACATCTAAAATTCAACATGTCAAAACCAAACTCTTGATTTTCTAAAAACCTTGTTCCTTTCAAGTCTTTGCCGTTTAGTTAATGGCGTGTCCATTCTTTTATTACTCAGACCATAACTTGGAATTATCTTTGATTCCCCTCTTCCTCCATACTCTACATCAATCTGTCAGCCATCTGTTCTATCTTCAAAATACATCCAGAGCCTAGTGTGATGATGCACGCCTGTGACTCCAGCATTCGGGAGACGGAGGCAGGAGGACTTCCACGAGTTCAAGGCTAACCTAAAATCCAGAAACTGTACTTGCTTTGGCAGCACATATACTAAACTGGAACAATAATGAAAAGATTGACATGGTTCATTGTCCCTGTGCAAGGGTGACACAAAATTCAAGAAACATTCCCTTAAAGGGCTGGGGATATATCTTAATGTTATAGTGCCTGTCTAGCAAGCCAAGATCGTGAGTTTGATTCCCAGTACCAAAATTTAAATAAATAGCCAGGCGTGGTGGCACACACCTGTAATTTCAGCACTCAGGAGACTAGGCATTGACTTACCCGCAGGTCAGGACAAGGCAAGAAGATTATTGCAAGTTAGAGACCAGCCTGGGCTACAGAGTGGGCTCAAGGCCAGCCTGAACTACATAGAGAGACTCTGTCTCAAAAAACAAATAAATAAATACATAAAAATAGAGGCAGGGATATAGCTCAGCGGCATAGCACCTGCTTGCCAAGCGTAAGATCATGAATTCAATCCCCATAACCAAAAATAAATAAATAACAAAGAAAAAAAGAAATGTTCCTTTAAATATGTATTTGTGTTATGTATTTATATATAAATGTACATACACATCTCCAGAAACATTTTACTTCTCATTACCCTTAGTTCTGTCACATCTGTCTAAACCACCACCATCTCTCATCTACTACATTACTCTTATAATAGGTATAGGCGCTAGGGCTGTGGTTCAGTGATAGACTGTATGCTTAATCTGTAGGAAGCCTCCAGTTTGATCCCTATGACCACACACACAAGTAATAAAACAAAACAATCCTGCAAGGATCACTCCTCTCTATGTAAAAACTAAATGACCGTAAGCCAGGTTGGTGGCACATACTTCTAACCCCAGCACTTGGGGGGCCGAGGCAGGACTGCTGGGAGTTCCAGACCAGCCTGGGCTACAAAATGAAAAATGAGGCCAAGCCCAGCCTGAACTACAGAGTGAGACATTATCTTAAAAGACAGAGACAGAGACAGAGACAGAAAGGGTGCCTGCCCTAACACGTCTCTTCTCTGTCTGACCTCTTTGAATGTCCCACTCAGTACCTTCCAGGCATAGTGCTCTTGACACCACTCACTGAAATTACCAGACAAAACCTCACCTTAGGGTACTGATGGAAAACCTTTCAGAATTTTCAGTGATACAGACACAAGGCCTGCTCTAGCACATGGCATAGGTTTGCCACCACTGCCTACGGTCTTAATTCTAACTGGACCCATTGTTTAAAATCCTTTTCCTCTTAGTATTTACCTAATTAACTCTCAGTATTTTGAGGGCTGCACTCAATTCTTCTCAGGGAAGCCTATTTCTTTTAATATATTGTAGTTTGCCTATCTTTTACTTGAAATCCTGGGAACCAGAAGGGTTTCAGATTTCAAAGCATTTTGAATTTTCAAATCAGAAATACTTTCCATCATCAATTCCAATGTCCTTCATCTTATTTTTTTAAAGTCTATTTCCCCAAAACTTTATTACCTTCTATCTTATTAGGTTATCAACTTTTTCACTGTTAATTGTCTATCTTCCATATCAAATGTTAGCCCCAGACAGTCTGAAATTTTAATGTATTCATGGATGAACAGTAAGTAGCACATGCCGGGCACTCAATAAAATAAATGACACTGGTTTTGGTATGTAGTATTATTACTGATCAGGGCTATGTAGTTTCACATTTCTACTATAATTTCTCCTCTGACTCATGAGTCCTTTGCAAATGTATATTTTAATTTCCAAAGTAGAACTCTTTGGTTCTGCCATTAGCTTCTAGATTCTAACTTCTAAGTATTATACTTAAATTACGTGGATCTGAGATGCATGTGGTGACATGCCTATTATCTTCCAGCAGTCAGGGAAACTAAGGCAAGAAAAATCTCAAGTTTGAGCCTCGCCTGGGAAACTTGGTAATTTAGCATGCCTTTGTCTCAAAATTTAAAAAATTTAAACAGGGTGGGGGAATGTATCTCTGTACAGACACAGTGGGCTCAATCTCCAGAACACCCCACCCCCGCTGCCCCAAAAAACTAACATGAAGCTATATGATACAGAATATTTCAAACTGTTTCTTTCTTTCTTTTTTTTTTTGTCTTTTTCATTTTTACCGGTACCAGGGATCAAACTCACAACCGCCTGCTTACAAGGCAGGTGCTTAAGCCGCTGAGCTAAATCCCCAGCCCTATTTCAAACTATTTCAATCCAGGTTTTTTTGTTTTTTTCCCCCAGTGACATGGTCTCACTACATAGTGCAGGCTGGCCTTGAACTCACTTATAAAGCCTTGGCTGGCCTCAAACTGACAGAGACCCTCCTGCCTCAGTCTCCAAGTGCTAAGATTACAGGTGTGTGTCACCATACTCAGCATAAATCTTACATTAGTAGACAGCACACATCATTAACTTTTAAATATTCTTCACTCATGAATGTACATTTTCTAATTTTGAAATAAAAGATCTTCTTTACATGAGTCCATGAAGTCAAACGTGGTATAATACATATTTTATGAGCTTTAATAGATTTTGTGTCTGCTTAAACTATCAATAATTAAGAGCTAGGTTTAACTCTTCTAGTAGGATAATGGAGGTACAAATTCTCCTTTAAGTATACCAGCAAGGCGGGCATGGTGGCACATGTTTGTAATCCCAGCAACTTTGGAGGCTGAGGCAGGAGGACTGCAAATTCAAAGGCAGGTGGAACAATTAGGCAGGACCCTATTTCAAAATAAAGGGCTTAGGTAACTCAATGCAAAGGCCCTGGTTTCATTGATGGGGGTGGGGGAAGGTGGGTGCAGAAGTAGTGCACACCAATAGGGTTGAGGTATGTACCCATAATCCCAGCACTTGCAAGGCCACGAGAGAAGGATCCCAAATTGAGGCCAGTTTGGGCTATATAGTGAGTTTGGGCTAGCCTGAGCTATGCTGCATTACTCTTCTCAAAAAAAAAAGTACACAATGTTTGCTTTCTATATTAATGCTCTTCTCAAGTAAATACAAATTTAGAGCTGTTGTATCTTCCTAGTGCTTTGAACTTTTGTCATTTTAAGGACCCTCTTTATCCATAACAATTCCTTTTTTGTTTTAAAGTCTTGTTTATCCATTATTCCTACAGCTACCATAATGGTGTTTTTTAAATTCTTTTTTGTTTAAACATGCCTTCTATGTTTAAAATTTCCATTTTAGATATGTTTAGATTTTTAAAAATAGGGGCTGGGGATTTAGCTTAGTAGCATAAGCGCCTGCCTTGCAAGCAGGCAGTCGTGAGTTCGATCCCCGGTACCGATAAAAATGAAAAAGACCAAAAAAAAAAAGATTTTAAAAAATAACACTTATACTACCATTTCTGTCTTTTAATCAGGTAGTGTTACTATGCCTACATTTTATTGTGATTAATACATTTAAACTTATTTCTATCATCATGTTATGTTGTGTTATCTGGCCTGGTTTTGATTTGGTTTTGGTTTTCCCTGTTTTTTTATCTCTCTAGTCTCTTCATGCTTCTTTGGGAAATTTTGTCTTTTAACTCTACCTCCCTACCTACTCTACCTCTAGAATATGCCAGAATTTACCTATTCTATTTCTATTCATTTAGTAGCTACATTTAAAGACTTATCCCATATATATAACAAGGTCTTAAATATCTTTTTCCTCCTTGAGATGAGCTTTTGTTAAACTATACAGGCTAGACTGGGGAAGGCGAGGCAGGAGGATCCTTGTGAGTTTGAGACCAGGCCAGCCTGAAGACAAAAAACAAAACAAACAGGGCTGGGATTTAGCTCAGTGACATAAGTGCCTACCTGTCTAGCATGAAATCATGCCTGGTACCAAAAAAAAAAAAAAAAAAAAAACAAAAACAAAAAAAAAAACACCAAACAAAAATCAAATAAAAACATTATTTATTCCCAGCATTACATTCCAGGAAATGATCTCGAGCTATATATCTGCTCTGATTGCCTTGTTTCTTGAGTGGTTTTTTTTGTTGTTGTTGTTTTTTGGACACCGCATTTTGTTATGAGTCCAGGCAGCTTCCCCAGTGTTGAGATTACAGACCTGTGCCACCACACCTGGCTGCCTGATGGTTTTTTTTTTTTTTTGGTCTTTTTGAGACAGGGCCTCAAAATACAGTTCAGGCTGGCTTTCAGCTCACTTTGTAGCCCAGACAGGTCTCAAATTTGCAAGGATCCTCCTGAGTATTGGGCATATAGGCATGGGCCACAATGTTCAGCTTCTCTGGTTACTTTTTAAACTTTACGCATGTTTTTTACTTTCTCCAGATTAACTACAAAATGGATAGGTAGGAACAGATTTCTTTTTATATAGCATACTTTATATATTACATTTTCTGTATTTGTATCTTCCATCAGTTTTCAAATTTTCATCCACTATTCCTTTAAACACTGCCAGTTCTCCATTCTTTCCTTCTCGGACTTTAATTATACATTTTAGGCTTATTATTTATTCTCAGCATTACATTCCAAGAAATAATCTCAGATCTTTCAATTCATGAGTTTTTCTTTCCCAAATGGTCTAATCTGAGCCAGGCATGGTAGCATATGCCTATAATCCTAGCACTCTGGAGGCTGAGGCAGGAAGATTACTATGAGTTCCAGGTGAGCCTGAGCTACAAAGCAAGATCCCGTCTCAAAAAATAAATAAAATAAAAAATACATTGCGTAAAATACTTACTAAGGGCTGGCAGTGGGCTATCAGAACTTATTAACATTAGTGTCGCTGAAGTTGGTATACCACTCCCCCACTGCTAAATTTGACTGGCTTAAAAAAAAAAAAAATACTAAGTTTCCCTAAAACTGTCTAAGTCTAGAAAAGCCTTAGAGAATGACAATTTAATGTAATGTGGCAATTCTGAATGGTATCCTGGGACAGAAAAAGACATTCTCCAAGTATGAACTCAATAATTACGTATTAATAGCCGGTTTGTTGGTCTCATAAATATACCATACTAAGGTAAGACGTTAACAATAGGGGAAATTGATACAGGTTATGTAAGCATTCTCAGTACTATCCACATTTGCAATGTTCCACAATTTGAAACTAAACCACTGATTTAAAATTTATACTTGCTGAAACTTTTGCAGAATATAGTTGCAGTTTTAGTATAAAAAATGCCATGAAATGTCTAGGCTTTCAGATTATCAAAACATTTCGTTTACCTTTCAGCCCAAAAAAATCATGCTCCTTCCCTCTGACAAACTTTCCCTTCCCTCACTTTCTTTTTTTGGTACCAAGGATGGAACTCAGGACCTCATGCTAGCCAGGCAAGTGCTTACACCCCGAGCTAAATCCCCAACCCTCAGTTATATTTAACATTTGTGTTTCTACAAATTTGTGTTTCATGTGATACCCCAAGATGTGACCCTAATTTTTAAACTGAAATACATTAAATAGTGGGCTTCCCTGATTTGATTTTAACTTTATGAATCCTAAAAGCTTTGAATTACATCCATACTAATACCAGTATCAGAAAAATAATCTTAGTTAAGATTTATTGTTTTTATGTTTATATCTTCTTAATCTTTCCCCATCCCTTAAGTCCTAAAAATCATGTCTTTTATCTGTGTTTTCCATTCTCACTTGGCTATTATGTACATATGTGCAGCTTCTGGCTGGCACCCTGTTTCTGATTCTTTTGTATCTGTGCTTATATCTGGGTTACCTGCTTTGCATATTTTTGCAAAAACTGTTTGCTCCATGAAGCCTTCTTTTTTTTTTTTTTTGTCTTTTTCTTTTTTATCGGTACCGGGGATCGTACTCACGACTGCCTGCTTGCAAAGCAGGCACTTACACCGCTGAGCTAAATTCCCAGCCCCCATGAAGCCTTCTTCACTATATACAAGGAAGGAACTCTGCTCTGCCCTTGGAGGTTTCCTAGTAACATTTATATAACTAAATTTCCCAAAGCATGTTCTATAAAACAGTATTCACACAAGATGTTAAAAAAAGAAAAGATATTTCATGGTCAAATACATCTGGAAAAATAATGAATCTCTTATCCTATACCCCCTTAGAAATTCAAGCAGCATTTTATTAAAGGTACTAAAGTCCAATAGCATGAAAGCAAGTTTAGCAAAATACAGAGGCAAATGCCTATAACCCTGAACTAGAGAAGGTAGGCTTAAGAACAACCTGGACTATATAGCAAAGCTCCATTTGAACTTCTCAACTAGTGATTTCTTACTGTTTATTTTTCTGAAATTCTGTATTATTTCTACCCTTTTTAAAAAATCTCTTTAAATTAAAAAAAAATCCTCCATTTGAGAGGAAAAAAGAGAGAAGGTTTAATTTGAAGTTTCTGAAGTTCATTTTTTGTAGCACTGAGGACTGAACCTGAGCTCAGCAGTTTCTACACAGTGAAATCCTAAACTAATTACCACTTTTTAGACAATGCAAATGTATAAAGCACAAATTCATACTTATTTGTTTACCACTCACTGTATAGGATATATAGTCTCTGTATCTTACAGATTTGTCAATTTACACATGTATGCTACATATAGCAACCTATGAAAGATGACAGAAATTTTTTTTGACACAGGAGAGTCAACCCAGGGCTTCATGTATGCTAGGAAGGACTGTATCACTAAGCTATACTTCCAGACCCTAGAAATGAACTCGCCTTTATTTTTTGAGATGAGGGTCTCCCTGACTGCCTTTAAATTCACAATCCTCCTGGCCATGTTCATAATCCCAGCACTGTGAGAGGCTAAGGCAGGAGGATAACAAGTTTGAGCCTGGACTGGGCAATTTAAGCAAGACCCTTATCCTGAGAAAATGAAAAAGAAAGGGGGTCGGGGGAAGGGATACAGGTCAGTGCAAAGGCTTTTGGCGCAATTCCCAGCACCACAAAAAACGGGGTGGTGTATGACATTTACAGTAAGACATAACATCAAGGCAAGGTGCCAAACACATTCACTGGAAGAAAGATAGCCTCTTTAATAAATGGTGTTGGAAAAACTACATTCTGAACATAAAAACTGGACCCATATCTTTCACCATGTACTAAGCTAAAATCAGAATGGATTGAAGATCTTAATACTAAAACCGAAATATTAAATCCACTGGTGTAAGCAAAGACTTTATGAACAAAACCCCAATTGCACAGGAACTATCACAAAGAATTAACAACTGGGATCTCACCTTATTGAAAAGCTCTTGCACAACAAGAGAAACCACCAACAGAGTGAAAAGACAACCCACGACATGAGAGAAAATGTTTGCCAGCTGTTTCTCAGACAAAGGATTATTATCAAGAACATATAAAGAACTCTTAAGAGATTCAATCCAAAAATGGGCGTCTGAGATGCATACACACTTCTCAGATGAAGAAATACAAACAGCTTAAGTGTCTGCCTGGCAAGTGCTAGGTCATGAGTTCAATGAAATAAAGAGAGGGAGAGAGACAGACAGACAGCAAGTAAATAAGTGAAAAAATGTTCAACATTACTGGTCATTTGAGAGATGCAAATTGGGGGCTGGGGATTTAGCTCAGTGGCATAAGCACCTGCCTTGTAAGCAGGCAGTCGTGAGTTCGTTCCCTGGTACTGATAAAAAGGAAAAAGACCAAAAAAAAAAAAAATGGTGAGAGATGCAAATTAAAACAACACTGAGATTCTACCTCACTCCAGAAAGCTATCAGGAAATCAAGTAGCAACAAATGCTGGAAGGGAAAAAGGAACCCTTCTCCACAACTGGTGGGATTGCAGACTGGTGCAACCAGTGTGGAAATCAGTGTGGCAATTCCTCAGAAAATTAGGACTACAGGTCTCATTCAACCCAGCTATTCCCCTTCTGGGTATCTACCCAAAAGAATTAAACACATCATACCACAGTAATATACGTGCACTCAAGTTTATAGCAGCACAGTTTATAATAGCCAGATCTTGGAAACAACCTAAATGCCCACTGACTGTGGAATGGATAAAAAAAGATGTGATATTTTTATACAAGCACTACTCAGTTGTAAAGAAGGATAAACTGGAGACTTTTTATTGGTAAATGGATGCACCTTGAGAACAGTCATTAGTAAGATAAATAAGACATGTATAAACATCGTATTGTTTCACTAGTGTGAGAAGCTGAAAGAAAAAGCATGCATATGTATATGTATATAAAAATAGCTAAGACAGTGTACTACTGAGCTCTCTGAGTTCACTGAAAAGAAAGATTTGTGCTGATAACGCTGATATTGTTCAGACAAGTGAATGCAGATGTCTTGTGCTTTGGGTGAATGATTTGGGGATGACAACGCACAATGTATATACACCATTGTCGCCCCAATTTATATGTTTTGAAAAGCAAAAAAATTTAATGAGAGTACACTGTTCTATATTTTTGCAAATCTAATGTCTGGCTTAATAGAAGACAGCTAGGGGCTGGGGATTTAGCTCAGCGGCATAAGCGCCTGCCTTGCAAGCAGGCAGTCGTGAGTTCGATCCCTGGTACCGATAAAAATGAAAAAGACCAAAAAAAAAAAAAAAAGAAGAAGAAGAAGAAGACAGCTATATTCTCAAAGCTATTTCTATATTCAATATATGAAAGAATAAATTATTTTAAACTCTGCAGCATAATGAAATCATCAAAATAGGCACAAGATTGTTTGGTAAGCTTTCCACTACATATACCATACTCTCTACAAAACACTATAAAATACCAACTCTGAAAGAAATGAAGCACTGCCTACCACAACCCTAACTTGTAGACACTAGCTACACTGTTTACTACCTAGTACCACAAAGTTCTTTTACCTCCCCACGCCTCATCTCATTTATTGCCACTTATTAGTACTTATTATTTTGCCTATCACCAGTGATTCTTTACAAAAGTATCACTAATAGTCTTGTTCAGTAATACCTATCTCACAAATTGTTATATTAAATGAGAGATCGTAAGAACTCAGTAAATGAAAAAAAATAGAACTCGCAAACATTAGCTTCCATACTGACTCTGGTAGTGAAAAAAAAATTAGCTATTTTATTACTACATTATTGGTAATACTTGTGGTTAACAAAATTAATGAATGGAAGTGTAACAAAGAATACTGTTAAAAACAAAGAATGTGGAAGCAACTTGTTCTTTGAATTCACTGTTTTCTTTCTTCTACTTATACTCACTGTTTGCCCATATAAAACAAAGAACAGAATTAAATTTATGCTTAGCCACCTTGAAACCAGGTACAATTTTCTTTTCCTATGCTAGAAATGTTCTGACAGCTTCCTCTAAATAACTTGCCTGAGACTCACTCTGTACAGTGAGGAGAATTTCTATAACAGAGAATTGATGTCAGGACTTTAGATATTTGTATTATCTAGTAAAAGTTGGGTGTGATGGCACACTCATGTAATCCCAGCACTATAGAGACTAAGACAAGAGGACTGTGAGTTCAAGGACAGTCTGGGCTACAACGTGAAACCCTGTCTGATAAAGAAAAAAAGAAAAAGAGCTGAGAATTTAGCTTAGTGATACTAGTACCTGACTGGCAGGCGCAAGGTTGTGAGTTCAATCCTGGGTATCAAAAAGAAAAGGAAAAAAAGCTATCTAGTAAAGTATGCTTAGTAAACAGTATCTATACTTAAATCAAAAAGTCATACCTCTTCAAATATTTTACAGCATATAAACATTTACCTAAGCCAAGGGTTTTTGTTCAATTGTTATCTTAGTTACTAAATGTTAAGTTCTTTATAGTGTCATCTCTTTGAACACTCAGTACAATTTTACATAGAGCAAGTACTGAATATTTCTAAATTCATTACCTGAATTCTGTTAACAATGGATTAGTAACATACTATAAAAGAATTCTAATACTGCCTACCTCCAGACACACAGATCACCTTAGAAGAATGTATCTTGCTATATATTTACAACTATCATGATGATGTATTGGAATGCAAATATCTCAGGATCCATTTTGGCTTTTTTAAAATAAAAAGATAAGGATGCATTTCAGTGGGGAGACTTTTCCTAACACATATGAAGCCACAAATTTACTCCTTACAACTGACAAAAATAAAATTTAAAAAATGGTTAAATTATAATTCCTAACATTAAAACACATTTGGTTTTACTAGGTGTGGTCACACTCACTTAAAATCCTAGTAACTTAGGAAACTGAGGCAGGCAATCTCAAATTCAAGGCCAGCCTGGGCAGTTTAGTAAGACTCTGTCTCAAAATTTAAAAGGAGGTGAAGGGTCTGTGGCTCAGAGGTTATGGCTTACCTAAAACATGTAAGGGAACACTGGGTTCCATTCCTACCACCAAAAAAATGAAACAAACTTTTTTATCCATTTCACAGCATAACTTTTTTTTTTTTCTTTTGTCTTTTGGGCTTTTTAGTCCAGGCTGCTCTCAAACTTGCAATGATACACCTGCCTCAGCCTCATGAGTGCTGGGATTACAGGAGTACGCCACCATGCTTGGCCACAGTACAACTTTTTTTCCCCCTGGTACCAAGGATTGAACTCAATACCTCATGCTTGCCAGGCAGGCACTAATGCCACCGAAGTACAACTTTTATCAAAGAAATAGAAACTGAAAGTAAGAGAAATTAATCACTAAATCACTAGAGACTAAAATGGAAGGAAGAAAATTTAGGAAAAGATAAAGATCACAATAAAACTAAGTAAAATTTAAATTCAGCATATTAAACACTTCGTTTCTTCATCAGAGTCTCTACTTCAATGTTTCTAAAAACTATCTTATTTGGAGCTGGGAGTCGTAGCAAACACCTATCATTCCAGCATTCTGCCAGGCTGAGGCAGGAGGACTGCAACTTTGAGCAACTTACCTTAGTAAGACCAGTTTTCCAAATAAAAAATAAAAATGGGGCTGAGGGGTACTTTAGTGCAAAAGCCCTTGACTTAAGTGCCAGTACTGGGGGGGACGACACTGTCTTAGGTGTGGTGGTACATGCGTGTAATCCAAGCACTCTGGAAGGCTGAGACAGGTTTGAGACCAGTCTAGACAATTTACTAAGATTCAGTCTCAAAATAAAAATAAAAGGGCCAGGGGTTTAGCTCAGCAGCATAAATGCCTGCTTAGCAAACGCAAGGCTGTGAGTTTGATCTCCGGCACATACACACAAAAAAAAGAATGAAAAATTTTAAATTTAAAAAAACAAAAGGATTGGGGCTATAATTCAATGCCAGACCTTTAAGTTCAACCTTCTGTACTACCCAAAACAAAACAAAAAAACTGATCTTGCCTTATACAGAAAAGCTTTACCATTTCTTTCTTTCTTTTTTCTTTCTAGTACTGGGGATTGAACTCATGACCCTGCACTTGCCAGGCAGGTACCTGTGCCACTGAGCTAAATCCCCAGCCCATAACTTTACCATTTCAAAGCAGATAGAATTGCTGCTTTTTCCCTGCACAAGATGTGCATTCCCTGCACAAGATGAACATTTCTCAGTGTTCTATAATTAAAATCTGTGGGGGCACCGAAATATGAAAGCACCACAGAACACCACTATGGATTTTGTTTTCTTGACAAGTAAATGAAAAAGTCAAGCTGGTTTGCACGACAGTACTAAATTTTTGCTTAGTTTTTATGAGGGTCTTCAGGGTCCTCTACAAACTAAATATGTACCATTAATTCTCAAATAAAATTTTAAAACAACCAAAACTGGGGTAAAAACTTTGTAAAAGATCATAACTAACTGACAAGAGCTTAAGTGGAAAAAGATTTTGGATGTAGCTTATATTTATTAGTTTACAAAAGGCAGGATTCCAGATCACTGGGAAAAAATTAGTATACCTCCATTCCCTAAGAAATTATACACACGTATACTCATCTCTTCTCTATCACAAAAACTTACACTTATATAACCTTTGAGTGGGTAGTTTACGCAAATTTTAGTATTAATATTTCCATTGCTAATGAAAATTTCTTCTCAAAATACATACCATGTGAAGTCTGTACACTGTTTCACACTTCCGAGTTGTAAGAATGTTGTAAGAGGGGGAGGGAAGGAGGAAGGTAAAAAAAAAGCTGCTGCCACATGTACATGACCACTCCTCAAAATGACTGTAAATAGAAGGAATTACAAACATCTACTAACAAAATTTAAAAATTGTATTTAAAAATATTTACTTGTTACAGAAGTAACACTTAGCTTACAATGGATCTGGTATAGTAAAATAATGTTTTATATTAACCATAAATAATGCTTTAAAGCTATGGCCAGGCATAGGTTGCCTTGCCCATGTAAGAGACAGCACAACTAAATGAAGACCATAAGGACTGCTTAGAAACTGTCATATACAGACTCTTAAAAAGCTTAATATATCCTACAACTTATAATTAAGCTAGTTTCATGTTCTGAAACACTGCCAAGAAACATAGAAAAATATCTACAACATTATTCATGAAAAAGGCAAGAGTGAAGGAAGGGTGATCTAGGCATTCAAAGGAGACAGACAATGCAATACTAACTTTTTAATTGTAAGTTATAACAGAGCTACCACTCACTGAATCCACTGAGTCTAAACCAAATGTCAGAATAAGTAAGATATTAAAACAGATTTATTATCTCTTTAAAGAGGAAAGATAAAGCTTACTTTAAACCTCAAAAAGAACCTACATTCAACAGATCAAGGTGCTTGCCATGATGGTGCACACCTGTAATTCCAGTACTTGGGAGGCTAAGACAGGAGCATCACCATGAGTTTGAGGTCAGCCTGAGCTACACAGTGAGTCCAGGCCAGTCTGGTCTACATAGTGAGGCCTTGTCTCAATTAAAAAAAGAAAAAAAAAAAAAGTAAGTGAGAAAAAGCATCTGAAATACCAGAATGCCCAAAAGAATCTCTTCTCTATCCTGACTGTTTTACTCCACTCACCTGTCTACACTTGCTCTCCAGCCACCACAAAGCACTACACACTAACCATCCCATGGTGACTGCTGCACGACTCTGAATATACTACAACTAATGCAATGAATCTATATTTGTGAACTACATCGCAACAATAGACACCCTTCCCCTTTGCCACCATAATCTCTTTGAGCTTATCTGCTATTGAAGCTGCATATTTTTTAAAAGCTGCATTTTAAGTATTTCTTTCCAATTACAAATATTTTCTTGCTGTCCCTTTAACTAAGCAGGCATGCTAACTAATCTCAGAACCATTTTGGCTTGAATGGGTTTTTTTGAGACTTAAGACAGGGTCTTGTTATGCAGTTTAGAATGGCTCTGAACTCATTATGTTGTCCCGGTTGGCCTTAAACTCTGAGTGACACACCTGCTTCACTCCTCACTCAGTGCTGGGATTACTGGTGTTTGCCACCACTCACAGCACATCTTACTTCCCTATCCAAAAATCACCTTCTCAATGAGGTCTTCCTTTACTATCTCATCCACAGTTACAACTCTATTGTAACCAGAATCATGGAATGAATTAACTTCATGAACTGAGATCACTGTACAGGCATTTGTAAAGGCACTGCTGTGACTTAAAATTTTTTAAACATTTTAAAAATTAAAACTATTTCGGGCTGGGGATTTAGCTCAGCGGCATAAGCGCCTGCCTTGGAAGCAGGCAGCTGTGAGTTCGATCCCCGGTACCAATAAAAAGGAAAAAGACCAAAAAAAATTAAAACTATTTGTTGAAAGAAATGAATATAAACTAGGGATTTATAATCAAATGTTATCTTGGAATTCAAAGTCAGAAACTAAATCTAGTCCACATACATTAGCCATTTGTATACATGATGCATGATTAAAGTTTCATGCTGCCAGATATGATGACACACATGTAATCCTAGCACTCCAAAGCTGAGGCAGGAAAATCACAAGTTTAAGGCCACCTTCAACTCTACAGAAAGACCCTAACTCAAATATCCAGCGTGATGATGCGTTCATATACTCTATGCACTCAGAAGGCTGATGCAGGAGATTGCCACAAGTTCAAGGCCACACTCTGGGCTCACAGTGAGTTCAAGTCCAACTTGAACTATAAAACAAGACTGTCTCAAAAAAAAAATAATAATCACACACACATACATACACGTTATGTTCATGGGAGATTATTCTACATGTCTAGCCTACGCATTCACTACAAAAGATAAAATTATAAAAGTAGTGCAAAGAAGAGCTATATTTCTAAGCAAGGCCTACAGAAAATAGCCCCAGGCTCTCAGAATAGTCAAACAGCAAAAGACAAGACAGCAGTCTGGGTGTGAAACTCGGGGATAAGCACATGCACAAGGCACTGGACCCAATCTCTTAGCATTTCCAACTCCACGAAATGTGTACGATAGCAGACTAAACTGCCTACCAACCAATGTGCACTCCAAATAGTCTGCTACCAAAACTTGTTATTATTTAATCTAAATGAATCTCACATTTAGACGGGTTTTGTTGTTCTGCTTTTTGAGATTCTGGGATTGAATCCAGGGCACGGTGCATGCTTAGCGTTCTACCTCTGAGCAGCATCCCCAGTCTAGACAGGTTTCTAACACAGTAGACAGCTTAAATATGTCTATACTGTTTTCCCTTTTTTATTAAACAAAAACAAATAAATGTCTATCATCAGAACATCAAATCTGCCCTAGATATCAGTTTTGCCAAGTGGGAAATAACAAAACACAAAAAGATTTAAAATCTCAACACTTACCACACACCCAAAAAATGATAAATAATTAATTGAGACAGACATGTTTACCCCTGATTTGAACATTATACAATATATACATGTAGCAAAACATAACATGGTAGCCAATAAATACATATAATTTTTGTGTCAATTTAAATTATTTAAAATTAAGATAAATACAATTCCCACATCCTAATTAATCAATATGGCCTAATCTTAACTAAATAACCAAACTGTCAAAAGTTTTCTGCAGTCTAGGAAATACTATATGAATATCAACGCCATTGGGGCTGGGGATTTAGCTCAGTGGCATAAGCACCTGCCTTGTAAGCAGGCGGTCGTTGAGTTCGATCCCCGGTACCGATAAAAAAAAAAAAAGAATGAATATGAACAGCCACATAGAATAATGGCTCAGAGTATACACTAATGCCTGGTTCACTACTTCTTAGCTCTATAACCACCAGCAAGTTACATACACCCTCAGAGCCTGTTCTGTCATCTATTAAAAGGGCATCATAATAATGCCTGAAGGTTGAATGAATTAATACTTGTAAAATGCTTAGGACAGTGACTGCCATATAGTAAGGACTCAATAAAAGTTAGCTATAAAATCATTACCAGTTCACTGACTGTATGTTGCTCTCATATGTTCAAATAATATTCATCTATTCTATTAAAAAAAATTACTAGTTCCACTGTCCACTTGAGGAGCCTGAAATCCAAACAAGAAACTATTTCCATGGATCAAAAATGGTAATTGCACTTTATAAAACAAACATATGAATCCTGTATGAAGAGATTTTTTTTCCCAATGTGTTTCTTTTATGATTTGCTTCAAAGTAATGAATAGAGAGAATGGGAATAGCTGAAAAATAACTGACCATTAAGCTGACAATTAACTGAAGTGGGATGATGAATAGACAGGGAATGACTATTAAAAGAAGTAAAACTAAATAGAAGTATCATGAACACAGCATTTTAAATTCTGTCCTACCAGTTCTTCAGAATATTGTTATTTCAATACAAAGAGGGGACTTCAATGATCTTTGGTTTATTTTAGCTTTTTGAGACAAGGTCTCACTATGTGGTTTAGGCAGGCCCTGAACTCAAAATGTAGCCCAGACTGTCTTCAAACTTGTGGCAACCTTCCTGCCTCAGTCTCTCATGTGCTAGTGTTACAGGTATGTGCCACCAAAGCCAGCTCAATTGATCTTACACTGATTATGGTTGTAATTTCCACCTATGTCAAAAATAAAGTTTTGTTGTAATTGTTCTGAATACTCAGGATCTGTACCATAGTCATAAGAAATAATCTGAGGGGCCAGGGATTTAGCTCAGTGGCATAAGCGCCTAGCTGGCAAGCGCAAGGTCATGAGTTTGATCCCTGGTACACTCCCCCGAAGAAAAGAAAAGAAGAGAAGAGAAGAGAAGAGAAGAGAAGAGAAGAGAAGAGAAGAGAAGAGAAGAGAAAAAAAATTTAAGGGCCAAGGATTTAGCTCAGCGGCATAAGCATCTGCCTGGCAAGCAAGTGCAAGGTTGTGAGTTCGATTCTTGTACCACCAAAAAAAAAAAGAAAGAAAGAAAGAATTTGAGGGCCAGGATTTAGCTCAGTATATAAGTACCTGCTATCATCTATTTGCTAGCTCCTATGCTAAAATGCACTACCTTTTTAAATTTAGATTGCTCTAAATCCTCTAAGTGATCGTGACTATCTACTTACAGATGAAAAATTAACTCACATTAATTAAGTAATGGAGTTAAGATCTAAATCTAGGTCTAGTTCTAAAGTCCGTATTTTTTTACTTTTCCACACTACTTCTCATTTTACATAATAATGGGAGAGAAAACTTAAGAATAAACATGTAAATCTGGTCAAATTTTACATCAAACCCACTTAAGATAACCATTCCTGTAATACTTTCTTCTAAATTATAAATGATTCCATCTGATAAACAAAAACAATTCTCCAAGTTTTTGATGAACTATTTCACAACATTATTTGGCAAATATTTACTAATTGCTTACTGTATGCTAGGCATTTTTCTAATTGCTTCAGGTTACAATAGCAAACAAAAAAGCCTTATCAGCTCATGTTATATACTTCCCTTTGTATAACTTAGCTAGTTCATAATAATGCCTTTATTTTTTTGTTTGTTTTTTAGTACCAGGGATTGAACTCACAACCTCGCGCTTGCCAGGCAGGCGCATACGCCACTATAAAGGAAAATAAACATAACAAGTAAGATAATTTCATGGATGGAAAACAGAACGATGTGACAGCAATGATGTGACAGGTAAACAGAGAAGCTTCCTGTGAGGCAAACAAAGCAGACAGCATACACTCTTGTACACTGGAGTGAAAGTTCTGAACTTAACTCTGTTGTATTAGATACCATTGAAGAATTTTAAAGAAAGAAAGCACAGCTAGGGGCAGGGGATTTAGCTCAGTGGCATAAGTGCCTGCCTGGCAAATGTGAAGTCATGAGTTCGATCCCGAATACCAAAACAAAGAGAAAGCACAGCTAGACATGGTAGCACAAGCCTGTAATCCCAGCAATTGGGAGGCTGAGGCATAGCAGTGCTACAAGTTCAAGGCTAGCCTAGGCTACACAGTATATAGTTAGATACTGCTCAAAAAACCAAAATAAACAAATAGGTGGAACTGTAAAAACACTATAAAAATAAAAGAAAATGAGACTCAATAGATATGCTATTTTTTTAGATACGCTATTTTTCATTCTACCCTTCATTCAGCTGAGTATTTCTCTCAAAAGGTTTTTACTTACAAGATAATGTTCATTAAATGAAAGCAAAAAATGACTATAAAGTATTCTTAACCATCTTAGAAAGTTAAATTCCATTTTATGATAGAAAACAGAATCATATTTTAAAAAGTAAAAAAATTTTACTATATGAACTATGTAGAACATACTTCAAATGAAGCATTGCCCTCCTGGAACAGTACCCTTTCACTCTTTTAATATCAACTGAGGAAATAAGTTCAGGCACTGTATCAACAACAACAAGAGGCAGAAAAGTCTGGCTCTAGCATAATTCATTATTGCTAACTACAAAAAAATATGGCAATTATCATTTATAATCCCAGAAGGCATGGATGGGGAGCAATGTCTTCTTGCAAATGATGTAACCAGAGTTAAAGCCTGAAAGCCCAAGTCAAACACAGTGGCACACACCTGTAATCTCAGAAGACGGAGGCAGGAGGACTATGAGTTCAAGAATAGCCATGGCACATGGCCAGTCTGAGTCAAGCCTAGGTAACTTTTTTTTTTTTTTTTGGTCTTTTTCCTTTTTATCAGTACCGGGGATCGAACTCACGACTGCCTGCTTCCAAGGCAGGTGCTTATGCTGCTAAGCTAAACCTCTAGCCCCAAGCCTAGATAATTTAACAAGACCTTGTCTCTCAGTACAGTGAACTGAAAAAGGGGTAACATACAGCTCAGTGGAGGAGCACTTGCTAGCATGTACAAGAACTTGGGTTCAATTTCCCAACTGGGATTGGAAGCGAAAGACACCAGAGCCCAAATGTAGGAAATGTAAAATGTCTGCACAGGGCTGGGGATTTAGCTCAGCAGCATAAGCGTCTGCCTTGCAAGCATACAGTCGTGAGTTCAATCCCCAGTACCCCCCCAAAAAGATGTCTGCATAATTTAGTAAGAATCTTTTAAGACACGGTGGAAAATACATTCTCATGCTCTCATTTAGCACCCCCTTGCTACCAATGGTATACCAAATACATTAACCATTACTTTACAAAGTTAATGGTAAAGCCAAATCCTAACTGTACCATTTTACTGAGTAACCTTTAGCAACTTGACGTTTCTATTTTTTTCCTTTTCTTTTGGTAGTACTGGAGATGGAACCCAGCACTTTTACACTAAACTACATCCAAAGCCCTTTATTTTGATACAGGGTCTCAGTTACTGTATTGCCCAGGCTTGGGCTGATCTTGTGATCCTCCTGCCTCAGCCTCTCAGAATGCTGAGATTATAGATGTGTGCCACCAAACTGGGCTGAAACTTTGGCATTTGTGAACCTAATTTCCTCGTTTATAAGCCAATGACATTTTAAAAATTCAGTGGATTACAATATATTATAAAATATAATGAATTGGGTGGACAGTTAGTAGATAATGAGTCTTTGATAGTGACTGTTGGCATAGTCATCACAAATTCTGATTTTCCTTTATGGCAAGAAATTTATCTGATTTGCCCCTAGTAAATAAATTACCTAATCTTATGTCTTTTCTACTAACTTTTTAGCCTTACTATTCAAAAAAGAACAAAATATCTTTTCAATAGTAAGTTTAAACAAATGGTTTGAAGCTTTGGACCTACAATCTTGCAGACTTCATCAATGTTTCCTAAAAGGTAAGCACAAATCTAAACACTGAGGGGTTGGGGATTTTTAGCTCAGTGGCATAAGCACCTGCCTTGTAAGCAGGCAGTCGTGAGTTCGATCCCTGGTACCGATATAAAGGAAAAAGACCAAAAAAAAAAAAAATCTAAGCACTGAGAGAGGCAATGACAGAACTGGAATAAGAATAACTGCACGTTTAGTTTCACTGGAGACATGGTAGATAGAAGCAAACCAAAATTCAAATAGATAGATATACAGTATGTGTTAGGATTAACCTTTGTCTGCTTCACCACGAACAAGTGTGGAGTGACTTCTCCACATTTCCTCCTGTAACATTTTAAATCTTAGCTGAGCATGATGGTGCATGACTATGATCCCAGCCCTGAGGAAGCTGAAGCAGGAGGATTGCCCGGAGTTCGAGGCCAAAGCAGACTACATAGATACTGAGTTCAAAGCCAGCCTGGCCCATATAACAAGACCCTAACCCCCTCCCCCCCAAAAAACACAAAAATACCTAAGTAATAAAAAGATTTCAAATCTTTTGCAACAATCCATGTTTTAGTAGACTTCTGTAATAAGGCAACAAAGGGGGGGAGGCATGGGATTAAAGAAAAAAGTATTACATAGCTTTAAAAAGCACATTTTCTGTTTTGGCTACCTATGAAATCCAACTTAATTCTGTAAAAACGTACCTCTGTCGATTAAAAAGTAGCCAGATATGTTTTATGTGCTAAGGTATTAATGATGATCAGAGTACAACATTTCAGGTATTAATGATGTTTCTGGTCAGGATCAAAAGTCTGCACTTTACTGCAGCAAGCATAAGAAAAGGGAAACTAAGATCTATGTAGTGTTCATGCTGCTTTATATGGCTAATCCTGGCAAATCCTGCTTCACAACACATCACAAGTTTTAGAAACATTTCTCCAGACCTGGGTCTCCTAATACCACACCGCAAGTTTCAGGTCAGTGAAAACTACAACAGCCCAACCTTTGCCAATGAGGCAGGCGGACTTAACCACTGCTTTACCCACAGCTTGTCCACCATCAGGTAAAGCAGGATCATTAACACGTCCAGGCCTGTAGGAAATCAACGGACGCCGCAATCGCCGTGAAGGGTCAGTACGATCAGGAACACACCTTAGAGGGCTGTGAAGTGAAACACGGAAATCCAGACGGACTCGGGCCCAACGGCCCAAGGTCAGCGCCAGGCACCGGCTAAAACCCCAAGAACCGAGCAATCTGGGACCACCGGGCTGGGAATGAAGTCTGGCTGGGGGCCTCGGGCCCAGCTCCAGCGGGAACCACCCGCGCCGAGAGCTGGCCCCCGCGCGTAGGGCCCGACTGTCCTCCCGCGTCCCCAGCCTTCCCCGACCTGGACGCCCAACACTCACATCTCCGCAGCCACTTCATCCAGTGGTACACGATGGTGCTGTGGTGTTTCTTGTTCTCTATACACCAGGACGACAGGCCTTGAATGGATTCCATCGTGTTGGTTACAGACTGGAACTTTCGATCCAGCGAGGACTCCAGAGCCCCTGCCGAAGAGGCCGACGAGGAGGAGGCCTTGCTGCTGCCTCCGCCGCCGCCGGCCGCCATCTTCCCGGTTTGCACAAGCGCTGCTGCTCCTCGGCGGCGGCGGCGGCGGCGGCGGCGGCGGCGGCGGCGCGGACAAAACAATCCCTGCGAGTGCGGGGCGCCGGGCGGGAGGGCGCGGGTGGGGCGCGCCACGCGCTGGGCTCTCCCGAAGGCGCGGGGAAGACCCGCTGCTAGGCGTGCTGGCGGCTCCTACGCGCTGCGAGGAGGGGCTGCGGGTTTATCAATACTGTTCAGGGGTCGTGTTTAAACCAGTCAGTAGTAAGGGTAGAATTACGCACAAAGTAGGACCTGCAAATGCCTGCCGCCGAAACGAATGGTTTTTATACTCTTAAGCTATCAGCGCTAAAGCCCATCAACCCAATACCCACATTCCTGTAAGCCACGGCGGGTGTTAATATCTTAAATTTAATACTACCCGACTGCCCCTTCAGTTGCAGAGATCTTTCTCTGTCCTTTAGAGTCTACCACAGAAAAGGTCCAAGGCGACCTACTCAAGGCTTTTTTTTCTTTTTTTTTGCAACGCAACAGCAGTAAGAGAACTGCAACAGCATCGCGCATGCGCGGTTTGGCCCCGCCTGCCCACTTCCTTCTCAACCTTGCAGTATTAAGGGAGGAGTGATGGCGGGGCAATCTGACCAATCAAGAGCTGTATCCGAGAAGCGCGCGCAGGAGCCGGCAAACCCAGAGGGCCAAGCAGGCCTTGCGATTCTTTGTGCGCCTGCGCAGCTATTTAGCGAGAGGAGGGCTGAGAGGCAGGATCTGTGAAGGCGAAAGAGTTGAAGGGAGGGGATCAAGGTTCCTCCGGCGCTGTGCCCCGCGTCATGTTTTGCTGGCAGTGAGGCATCTCTTAGAGTTGTTAAACTCACAAAACAAGATGGTGGAAATTCCCACCATTCATGGGCCAATGTTTCCGGCGGCTAAAGCCGCTGCCACGGGTAACGAGTACGGACGCACGACAAAATGGCTGACAGCCATTTTACAGCGCCACAAAAAGTGCGCGTGCGCCTGGTCCGGTAGCTGTTTACTACACAGGTTTCCCCGTCACACGACTGCGCGCTCACTTTGGCAGCTAGCCAACCAGTTGGATTATAGGAGAAGGAAAAAAAGTTTTCACGTAAAATTTTCGAGGCGAGAGGAAAGTAATTGGCAAAACATGACCTCACTTTCGCAAGTTATAATGAAATCTCACAAAGATGTAACACATAGTTAATAAAAGCCATACATAGATATCTATTACGTTGATTAGCATAACCCCAGAATAGCCATTACATCACATCTGCTTATGTAATCCTTTGGGCAAAGTTGGTGGTTTCTGTGTTCCCACTAAAAGACATAGAATTTTAAAAAAAATTTTATTAGTGCATGTTTGCAGTATATAGTGATAATATCATGGATGGTTGGTACAGGTACATACCCTTGAATTTTTTTTTCTGCCACTCTCCTTTTCCCTCCATCACTGCTCCTTTCATCTCGATTCCCTTCCCATTTCCAAAAATTCTATCTCAGGTTTTTATTTGTCTGTTTAATCCCCCTTTTCTTCCATTTGTTTGCCTTTATTTATTCATACATTCATTTTTGACACAAGGTCTCGCCATACAGTTTATTTGGTGTTGTTTCTTTGTTTTTTGCCATGTAGTTTGGGCTGTCCATTAACTTGTTATGTAGTATAGGCTGGCCTCCAATTTGTGGCAATCTTCCTGCCTCGACTGCTCTGCCAAATGCTGGGATTACAAGTATGAGCCACCATACAGACCACCTTTCATCTTTTGTTCCACTTCCCAATTAAAAAAGATCTCATTCTGTTATCTTTTATTTTGTTTTTTATGTTTTGGGGTAGGCCATGTGATATTTAAACTTACGTCTCACTTATTTCACTTAACATTATGTTCTCCAAGTGCATCCATTTACCTACAAATTGAGCCTTTATGGGACAGTAATATTCCACAGTGTATAAATACCACACTTTGTCCATTCATATGTTGATGGGCATATAGACTGCTTCCAAGACATAACGATTATTAATTGTGCTGTTATAAACATGGGTATGAATGAAGCCCTACAACCTGATCTTTGGCCAGGCATGGTGGTACATCCCTCTAATCCTAACACTGGATAGGCTAAGGCAGAGTTTTATTTATTTATTTATTTACTTTGTCTTTTTCATTTTTACCGGTACCGGAGATCGAACTCACGACCACCTGCTTGCAAGGCAGGTGCTTATGCCGCTGAGCTAAATCCCCAGCCCCAAGTGCTACAAGTTTGAGGCCAGCCTAAACTACATAGTGAGTTCAAGGCCATCTGAACTGCCATAGCAAGGCAGTGTCTCAAAAAAAAAAAAGGAAAAAAAAAAAAAAAAAACAGAAATGAGAAGCCCTCTGGAGGCTGAAGCAGGAAAATCACTACTGTGACCTCATCCTGGGAAACAATGATATGGCAAGACCCTATAACTTAATGATTTAGAGATTTTTTTTTTTTGTCTTTTTCCTTTTTATCAGTACTAGGGATCGAACTCACGACTGCCTGCTTGCAAGGCAGGCGCTTATGCCACTGAGCTAAATCCCCAGCCCCGATTTAGAGATTTTTTAAAATAAAAAATTAAAAAAGAGGTGGGGAAGATGTTAGTTTGAAAGTCCAGGGTTCAAATTCCAGGATCACAAAAAATGAAAGGGAAGACCTTGAGAACCAAATATAGCATTAATTTTGTTTTTTCTTTTTGTAGGCAGGCGCTTATGCCACTGAGCTAAATCTTCAGCCCCCCCCCCAATTTTTTTTTTTTTTTTTTTTTTTTTTTTTTTGTGGTGGTAGTGGTACAATTGAACCCGGGCCCCTGTGCATGCAAGGCAAGAGCTCTACCACTGAACAACATGCCCAGCTCTAATTTTTTTTTTTTTTAGCAGTAGGAAAATTTATTGAAAAAAAGGAATGAACAGGAATAGCTCCTAAAAGACGGGGTTAACCTCATGGGTTGACCAACATAACATTGATTAAAGCAGCAAATTATAGGCAAATGCACCAGGCCAATTCCTGTAATATGCTTTCAAGACAGAGCAGTCAAATGTGTCTTCTAAATGTAGGCTCAGCATTTACTAGCATGAAACTTATATGTCTTCTATAAGCTCAGTGTCATTGTGAGTTACATCATACCCAAGAAAATGAAATGAAATAATGAGCTTTGACAGGAAACCAAACATTTTTAATATCTAAGGCTTTTTTTCTTTTAAAAGAAATTTTTTTTTTTTAATCGTTACTGGGGATCGATCTCACGACTGCCTGCTTGCAAGGCAGGCGCTTATGCCACTGAGCTAAATCCCCAGCCCCCATTTTTCTGTCTTTTTGAGACAGGGTTTTGCTATGCTGTTCAAGCTGGCCTTGAACTATGTAGCTTAGGCTACAGGGCATCATCCATGTTTTGGTGATTATAAGTCAAACTGCTATAAACATACATGTGAAGCCAGGTAAGGTGATGCATATGTGTAGTCCCAGCTACTCATGAGGCAGGCAGTCACCCTGGGTAACTTGAGCAACACTGCCTCAAAATGAACAAATGAACAAAAAACTGAACATGGTAATGCATGCCTATAATCCCAGCACTTGGGAGGCTGAGGCAGGAGGATCACCAAGCATTCAATGCCAGTCTAAGCTACCTAGCAAGACTCTGTCTCAAAAAGGAGGTGGGTTGCTCAGCACTAGAGCACTTGCCAAGCACCCACAAGGGACTGGGTTCAATCTCTGGGATACTATCTGCCTGAGAAAATGTCTGTGCTTTTTGGTTATATAAACTTTCAGTACCTCTGGGTAAATACCAAGGACACATAACTGGATCGTATATGTGGATGTGGGTTAAATGCTTTAATAGACATTGTAAATATTTCTCCCATCCTGGTTTTGGTTTATTTCATTCTCTTCACAGTGTCCAGAGTAGAAACTTTTAGTAAACTTAACCCATCATTTTTCTTTCATATATCATGCTTTTGGTGGTACAGCCACATCCTCAACAAATTCAAGGTCATCTAGATTTTCTCTCATGTCATTTTCTAGTTTTAGTTATTTACATTTAGGTCTGTGATAATTTTAATTTCTCATGAACGCTATGTTTTTTGTTGTTTTGCCTGTACATCTCATGTTCAGTTGTTCAGTTTTTTTTTTTTTTTTGAGTTAGGATCTCATTATATAGTTGAAGCTAGCTTTGAACTCACTAGAGCCCAATATGGTGTCAAACCCAGAGATCTTCCTTCCTGAGTGCTGGGTTTACAGATCTGCGCCACCAGGCTTTGCCCATCCTTGGTATTTTTGTTGTTGTTGATTTGTTTGTTTTAGAGACAGGGTCTCACTTTGCAGTTCAGTCTGGTCTGGCCTTGAATTCATATGGATCTTCCTGCCTTAGCCTCCTAAGTGCTGGGATTACAAGCTTGCACTGTCATGGTCAGTGTGTGTGTGTGTGTGTGTGTGTGTGTGTGTGTGGGTTTTTTTTTTTTTTTGGACTGGGGATTGAATCCAAGAACCTGTGAGCACTAGGTAAATACTACTGAATTGTATGTTCAGCTGAACATCCGTTTTTGTTTTGAGGCTGGTTTACAATCCTGCCTCAGCCTCCTGAACATACACATTACAATTCTGTATCACCACTCCCAACACTTTTTTTTTTTGGTCTTCTTGAGACAAGGTTTAACTATGCAGTTTAAGCTGTGTTGGGAGTCACTGAACCTGGAAATTGAATACACATGTAGGGCTACTACATGGCTGGGGCAAAATAAAATCACTGCTGAGGACACCTGACTCCATGTCCAATTAATACTATAGCCACAAGCATTTCACCCCTGTAATGAAATACAACATGGAGATCTCCTAAGACACTTGTCCTTGTTAACATAATTTACTTACAGTCCTTAAACCACAAGGTCTATTCGATTTCCTTTGTTTCCCACTCTAACACCCTAAATAAATATGGGCTAAGACATTCCCTGTGTTAGCTAGCAAGAGTCCCCAAACTCTGTAAAGGGTTTTAATCCTCCAGAAGCCCTAGAATCATACCACTTACCTCATTTATTTAAGCCTTTGCCGCATATCCAAGAGATTAAAAACCTAGGCCAAGTCCCTGATAAGGCTACACTCGAGCTCTCAGCTATCCTCCTGCCTCAGCCTCCTGAGTGCTGGGATCACAGAAATGCACCACCATGCCTGGCTCCCAACACTTTCTTTTTTTGGTGGTACTGGGATCAAACTCACACCTCACACTTGCCATGTGGTTGCTTATGCCAGAGCTAAATCCCCATCCCATCCCAACACTTTTTGAAAGTCTGTGTACACCAGATTGGCCTCTAACTCACAATCCTTCTGCTATAGCTTCCTCAGTACAAATTATACATGTGTACCACCACTTGCAACATGAAGTTCCAGCACATATTTGAAGTCTTTCCTTGGTCTTTCATCAAAGAGGAATTGACTGTTATGTAGTTAGGGTTATTTGTAGGCTCTCTATTCTTGTGTTCTCTTCCATCAATCTATTGGCTGTACTGTCTTTTCTTCTTCATGTGTGTATGTAATTTATATACTTTATCCAGGGTCTTTGCACTGAAATCATATCCCCAGTCTTTCTAAAAATACTTTATGAGACAGAACCTTGATAAACAGCTGATCTGCCCAGGCTGGGCTCCTTTTGTCAGGCTCTCAGTGCTGAGATCAGAGCCCTGCAACACCACACCCAGCTTTCCTCTTCAGTATTTTCTTCCCCAGTAGAAGGAAATGAATACAGGGCCTTTGCACCTTATTCTACTCACAACCCTTTTTCACTTTGAGATGTCTCATCAAATTGCTAATTTTCTCAAACTGGGCTCAAACTTGCAGTCTTTCCAGTGTCACCTTCCCAAAGAGATTACAGGTATGTGCCAACACAGGGCTTATTCTGGGTGTGATTCTTCATATAAATTTACAATTAATCTATCAATATCTACTAATATAAAGTAATTTTGTATTAGTAAAAGAGACAAAAAAATCCACCCAGCCTTTTTTCTTTTTTGGTACTGGGAATCAAACTCGGGGCCATACTTGCTAGCCAAGTGCTTTACCACTCACTGAGCTACATCTTCAGCCCAACTGAGTTCTTGAATACCATTCTACTTTACAATTGACCCATAATATCCTCCTTGGCTCTATTTGCCTACTTTGGCCAGAACACATTTTCATATATGTTTTCACCTGATGAATTATTTCTTAAAATGATCATTTGGTCAAAACTTGAGATGAATTTTTAACTTGAAATTCTTATAGATTGGTTAGAAAGGAATTTTCCCTTGTTTCTCATCCCTTGACCACTAATTCCTCTTCCTGATTCATTCTGCTCCTGAAAACTGTGTGTGTTTGGTACTCTTCCTTTTGGATGAACTTGGACATTTCCATTTATCCATCCATCATCCATTTTATACATACATAAATATCATGACAATTTTTATTTTTGCACAGCAATTGCTGGATATTTTGGAAAAGATTACCTGAAAACCATATGAGCATGTAAGAAATACCACACCAAGCTGAGTGTGGTGGTGCATGCCTGTAACCCTAGCACTCTGAGGCAGGAAGATTGGTGCAAATTCAAGACCAGCCTGGGCTACATAGTGAACTCAAGGCCAGCCTAAACTGCCTAAACTGCATAGTGAGACCCTGTCTCAAAAAGACTAAAAAAAAAAAAAATCTTAAAAATAACTCTTTAATCATATGCACATAGGGGAATAAAGGAAAGCACCAAGCTGACTGGGGGTGAGAGCAAGGTTTTCTCCCTTTGTCCCAACATCTGCTTGGCACAGGTCTGAGATTACACATGAGTTCAAGTGGATTGTAAAGTACAGTAGGGAGAGGACCGACGAGAGAAGTAAAGGGGAGAGGCAAGGGCTTGCAGTAGTCTGTCTCAGTCAGTGGACTCCAACACAGATTCACTCAGTGCGAGGTCCCAGTAGTGTTCAGCCCCATGCTTTTTGAAATGCTCACGAGCCATGTTCTCTGTAGGGCACTGTTTAAACTTCATCTCTCCAAAGCTCCGGTCTTTGGCTGTACCCTAAGAAACAAATAATGAAAACAACTTACATTTCTTTTTTTCTTTGTATTTGCAGTGTTGGAAACCAAACCCAGGAACTCATATATGCTAAACACTCTCCACTGAGCTATACTCCCAGCCCTATGATTTCTTACCTAAACCAGAAACAAGGTCTCAATATGCAGTTCAGGTTGGCCTTAAATCCACTAGGTAGTCCAGGATGACCTTGAACTCAATGCAATCTTCCTCCCTAATCCTGCAAATACTGGATTACAAGAGTATGCCACCATGCCCAGCTCAAGTATGACTTTATGTTGAAATCAATGATAACTTCTGTCCCTCATACATATGCACGAATTTTTTATTTTTTTTTTTTTAAGACACAGTTTTGCTATGCAGTTCAAGCAGGCCTTGAACTTATGTAGCCCAGGCTGGCCTCAAACTCATGATTATCTTCCTGCCTCAGCCTCCAGAGTGCTAGAATTACAGGTGTGTGCCACCAAGCCCATCTATTTTTTTGTTTGAGACAGGATATTGCTATGTAGTTCAGGCTGGCTTCCAGCTTGCAGCAATTCTCTTGCCTTAGTTTGCTGAGTACTGAGATTTCAGGCACGTGCCACCGTATCTGATGACGCATGAATTTTCATAAATTCATATGCCTAAGAGTTTTAGTGTTTTGACTACAAAGCAAAGGATGAGGAATTCTGTGCTCTAATGCCTGATTAGGACAGCAAATCAGGAAAACCTATGTGAGACAGGATAAGAAGAACTTGGCCCCCACCAGGCCCTGAGAACTACATTTAGGTTTTCAAGGAAAAAGAAGATGGAGTGAGAGGCAAAAAAGAATCTTTTTAAAAGATTTAAGTCTAGGGGCTGGGGATTTAGCTCAATGGCATAAGCGCCTGCCTTGCAAGTGTGTGGTCGTGAGTTCGATACCCAGTACTGATAAAAAAAGAAAAAGACAAAAAAAAAACCAAAAAGATTTAAGTCTAACTGCATGTAAGCTAGAGGCTGCAGCATCAAGTGATAAAGGACAATAGTAGGAGAGAAAACAGAAGGAAATCTACAGAAAATGCTAAGAAAAAAAGATACAGTACTGAGTGAAACAGCATTCTCACCAGAGGTACGGCAGTAATGGCAGTTACAAAGTGCCTTTTTGGGGGGGTCTTTTTGAGACAGGGTCTCGCTATGTGGGTCAGACTGGCCTTGGGTTCACTTTGTAGGCTAGGCTGGTCTTGAACTTGCAATGATCCTCCTACCTCAGACTCTGAGTGCTGGGTTTACAGGGGTGCACAACCACACCCAGCCCATAAAGTGCCATTTTTTTTTTTGTCTTTTTCCTTTTTATCGGTACCAGGGATCGAACTCACAACTGCCTGCTTGCAAGGCAGGCGCTTATGCCGCTGAGCTAAATCCCCAGCCCCTCATAAAGTGCCATTTTAAGAGGCTTTCAGGGAGCAGACTCCTATAAGGGAGACAACTTGGGTTGTTTCTAAGGCTGAGAAACAATTCCTGAGACCTCTCAGATAAATGAGAGAGAATGTGCAAGACCTGGATGGTCTAAGACAGTAAATATTCAAGTGAGGACATAGGAAACAGAACCAGATATAATGGATAACATTACCTAATTTGCATCAATTGAGAAGTCTGGGATAAAACAGAAGACTGCATGAATAATTCTTATTAAGAAGGGACTTATTTTTTTCTGCATGGTACTATAGATTAAATCCAAGGCATTATCACTGAGTTACATTCTCAGCCCATATTTTTTATTTCAAGACAAAATTACCTTTGAAATTTCTCTTTTAAAAAATGTTTGGCACTAAATTACTCTAGAAATTATTTATTCTTTAGTACTTTCCTATTTCAATGATCTGCTTGGATAATATAAGCAATCAAGAGGTGATGAAAGTTGTACTTTAGTGTTTTACAAAGTATCACCTACCTCCCAGACTAGTACACATTTGTTAGTTTTCTTCACAGCTTCCTCATCAGATTCCTCATCATCTGGAAAAGATAATATAGCTAAATCTTAAGACAAAAAGACTACAGATTTAGGTTCTAAACAAACAGTAAGCAAGTCTACCCAAATTTTTTTTTTTTTTGGTACCAGGGATCAAACTCGACCATGCGCTTACAAGACAGGCGCTTATGCCGCTGAGCTAAATCCCCGGCTTTCAAATTCTTATAAATATTACTATCTTTTTCTATGTGTTGGATTGTGGGTTTTTTTTTTTTTTTTCCCCTGTTAATCTTTAGTGTCCCAATGTTAGACTGGAAGCTCCAAATAGGCAGGAACATAAATTTAACAAACATTTACTGAGCACCTACTATCTGGCAGAAGCTATGCCAGATACTGAGAATAGGGAAATAAAAGATAAGTAGTCAATAATAAAAACTTTATCTTAAGCACCTTGGGAGGCAGGCTTAACATGCTAATAAAAGAGGATTTTCAAGAACTTTTTAACTTAATGGAGGAGGAGAGAGTGAACTGGAAAAAAAGAAAATTTTTTTCTTTGCTGTTGTGGATTGAACTCAGACCCTCATTCACATTAGGCAAGCAAGCTTCCTCTGAGCTACAATCTTTTCTTTTGAGACAGGGCCCTTAAACTTGCAATATGCCTATATGATCCTCTACTTGAACCTTCCAAGTAGCTGGGATTACAGTAGCATGGTGGCACATACCCTACTAGAAAAGTTTTTACACTTGCAAAACAGTATAGGGCTGGGGATTTAGCTCAGCAGCCTAAGTGCCTGCTTTGCAAGCACATGGTGGTGAGTTTGATCCCTGGTACCAAAAAAGAAAAAAAGAAAGAAAGAAAGCATAGGTTAATTACAGGGCAAAATATATGTTAAGGGCTGGGGGTTTAGTTTAGCTCAGCAGCACAGGAACAAGTGCCTTCCTGGCAAGCATGAAGTTGTGAGTTCCATTCCTAGTACAAAAAAAAAAGTATGTTAAGTATCCCAAGAACAAAAAGTATGACAAAAGGATAATTACATTTTTAAAGAGTAAGGCTCCTGGCCAGGTACAGTGGTACATTTGTACAGTCCCAAGTAATTACTATTTTGAGGGAGGAGATTTTTTGGAACAGGATTTTGCCAGGGATTTAGCTCAGTGGCACCTGCCTGGCAAGCTCCAGGTCATGAGTTTGATCACTGATACAAAAACAAAAAAATAGGATCTTGCTACATAGTCCAGGTTGGCCATTAATTCTCAGCAATCCTCCTGCCTCAGTCTCCTAAGTGCTAGAATTACAGGTCTGCACTACCACACCTGGCTAGCCCTCTGGGTATTAGAATTATAGGCCTGTGTCAACAGTCCCAGCTGATGGATTAAGGCAGGGCTTCTTGAACCCAAGAGTTGGAGATCAGCCTGGGCAACACATTAAGATCCTACCTCAAAAACAAAAAAATCTACAAGGAAAAAGCAATGCTTTCTGCAGATGTGAAATGCAAATCTAATCTTCAAAGACAGGAATAATAAATACCAATAAAAGTATGATGGCCAGAACAATGTGAAATATATATATGACAGCTCAAGAGGCTGAAGCTGGAAGTTATCAAGTTTAAGCTCAGCTTGGACAACCTAGCAAGATCTTGTCTCAAGGAGCTGGGGATTTAGCTCAGCGGCATAAGCACCTCTGCCTTGCAAGCAGGCGGTCATGAGTTCAATCTCTGGTACCGATAAAAAGTTAAAAAAAAAAAAAAAAAGAGAGAAAAAAAAGATCTTGTCTCAAAATAAAAAGGACTGGGGCTGGGGATTTAGTTTAGTGGCTCAAGAGCTTGCCTGGTAAGTGCAAGGTCATGAGTTCGATCCTCAGTACCAAAAAAAAAAAAAAAAAAAAAAAAAAAGGACTAGAGATATAGTTCAATAGTAGAGTGTTCACCTAACATGAAACTCTGGGTTTGATCCTTAACACCGCCCCCACACACACACACACACGCGAGCTAAACAACTTTTTGTAGTGCTAGGGATTAAACCCAGAGTCTTTCACAATGCTAGGAAGTACTCTACAGGAGTCATAACCAAAAAGCCAAAAGCTTTTTGATGGAAAATTCTTTTTTGTCTTTAATCCTTAAAAAAATTTTTAAACAAATATGATATAGACACTGTACATATAAATGTAGTGTGCTCAATTTTTTTTTTTTTTTTTTGTCTTGAGACAGGGTCTCACACTATGCAGTTCAGGCTGGCTTTGAGCTCACTTTGTAGCCAAGGCTGATTTCTGACTTGCAACGATCCTCCTGCCTCAGCCTTCCGAGTGCTGGATTACAAGCATGAGCCATCATGCCCGGCTAGTGTACTCAATTTCTACAAATTAATATACTCTGTAACTAGCACTGAGACCCAGGACAAAGAAACCAACTAGTGGAAAAATAATTTTTGTGAGGCCCTTAGTTAGATTTCTGTCATCCACTCCTCAAAAAAAAAAAAACAGAAAAGAAAAAAAAAAATTTTGTTTTTGTCTTTTTTAAGACAGGGTCTTGCTAGCAGTTTAGGCTGGCCTTGGGCTTACTTTGTAACCCAGGCTGATCTCTAACTTGCAAATGATTCTCCTGCCTTAGCCTTCCAAGTGCTGGGATTACAGGAGTATGCCAACGTGTCCAGGTGAAAAATAATTTTTTTGAGACAAGGACTCATTATGTAGTTTAGGTTGGGCTTGAACTCACTATGTAGTGTAGGCTGCCCTCGAACTCACAGTGATCCTCCTGCCTCAGCATCCCGAGTGCTGTGATTACAGGTATGGCTCACCAAGGCCTGGCTCAGAAAAATAATTTTAACACTGATGCATACGATCATGTAATACTACATAAATACCTAGCAGGTTGCAGTCTGACTGGGTCTTCCTAAAGTTCCTAAACTCTATCTCATGTTAGCAGAAGTGTTACAAGAAGGGAGTAAAATGAATGACAGAGGCACTGTCCCCACCTCCCACAGCCCTCCCACTTCATCCCCTCTAACCCCCATTCACCATCTCCCTTCGTGTTAGAGGTCTGTTCATCCCACTTTATCCGATGCAGCATAAGACGCTTAAATTTCTTCTGGGCCTTGGGGCCTGGAAACAGAGGAGAATTTTGCCAGAAGTATGGAAGACATTGGGGTAGAAAGGACCTCTGAGCTTATCTAATGCTCAGACAGTAGTGTGCTAGTTGAAACAATCCCAGGAATCACATCTGTATTCTCCTATTGTAATAAACACACAAACAGAGCCCCAGAACATTATATCGCATCTAAGTATGGTCTAAAATATACTTTACTCTTTTCTCCACAATGCAAATCACTAGGCTTAGGGTTATAGTGAGGGGGCTAGTTTCCCTCAGCGTCTTCAGACTCACCCCCTTCCACTACTACCACGTTGACATCCTTGTGCAGTACCACCACCCCTGTCAGGTACAGCTGCCCAGCATTGGCCTCAATCTTGAACTTCTTGGCTGGGTTGCTCAAATTTCGAACTCTAGAGAAGGGAAAGTTTAGTTATGTCTTCAATGTTAGTATCAGTAACTGTCTGAAAAGAGTGGCAACTAAACAGATGAATCTAAAATGGTTTTCTCTTTAAAAACAAAGGCCTTACCTGGGGGTATAGCTCAGAGGCACAGGCAACTGCCTGGCAAGGTCAAGGACCTGTGTTTGATCCCCAGTACCAGATAAAATTAAACACCCCCCCCCACACACACAAAGGCTCTGTGGAGCAAACAAATCTATTTCCTATTTCTTCAAAGTGTAGCAGTACATCTTAAGTCAAAAGTAGGTAATCAAAATTTACAAAGAATGAGACAGGAATTCACTATCATCTAAAAGTACTTATAAGCTCACAGCTCCTGATAAGGACCTAGACATTCTTTGCTTCCTAGAAGTCCATAATGTCATTATTATGTATGCATGAAAATTTTCTAGAAAGATGAAAAACTATTACTAGGAATTATCCATAGTGTCCTAAAATATCAAACACTAGGAATGGGACTCTTGGTAAACGTCCTTCTACAGTGTTAGAATTTTTTTTCTTTTTCATTATAAGGAACTGAACTCAGGGCCTCAAGCTTGCCAGGCAGGCACTGTGCCACTGAGCTATATCACCAGCCCTTTTAAAATATTTAATTTTAATAAGCATTCGCTACTTTTGTAGTTATATACTACTTTTATGACAAACAACTAGTTAACAGAAATAAGCAATTTAAAAACAGACTACAAGGGGCTGGGGATTTAGCTCAACGGCATAAGCGCCTGTCTTGCAAGCATGCAGTCATGAGTTCGATCCCCGGTACCGATAAAAAGGAAAAAGACAAAAAAAAAAAAAAACCCAGACTACATACACATATTTAATCTAAAAGAATAAAAACAAAACCATAGGGGCTGGGGATTTAGCTCAGCGGCATAAGCACCTGCCTTGCAAGCAGGCGGTCGTGAGTTCGATCCCTGGTACCGATAAAATTGAAAAAGACAAAAAAAAAAAAAAAAAAAACCCAAAACAAAACCATTAAACAACACAAAGACTGAAAAGTAAAAAAAAAAGACAAAAATATTTGTAATGTATAAATTCATTTTGGAGCAAAAAAAAAAAAAAAAAAAGGATTATTGTAACACATTAGGATAAAGACTTGTTTACTGAAGAAAGAAATTTTTAATGCTTTCCAGAGAAATAGGATGACATTTTATACTTCACAATGGACAAGAAAGCCTTGATTACTAGGCTTGAACAAGTTTATTCATTTCTTTATTTTGTGATTTTTTTTTTTTGGTCTTTTTGAGATAGGGTCTCACTATGTAGTTCAGGCTGGCCTTGAGCTCACTTGAAAGCCCAGGCAGGTCTTGGACTGGCCAATGATCCTCCTGCCTGAGCCTCTGTAGTGCTGGGATTACAGGTGTGTGACACTACGCCCAATTTCAAATAGTATTTAATAAGATTTGAGATAAAGAAATCAGTTTACCATAAAAATAACTCTTTTTTTTTTTATCGGTACCAGGGATCGAACTCACGACTGCCTGCTGCAAGGCAGGCGCTTATGGCGCTGAGCTAAATCCCCAGCCCCTAAAAATAACTCTTTAATTTTTGCCATTATAAAAACTCACTTGCTCTCCATTCACACTAGGGTCACCAGGCAAGAATAAGGACTAGTGCTGAGCACTGTTTGGGCCACGATGATTCTGCTTTAAGCACTTGGGAAGTATTTTAGTAAGTCTATGGGAAAGGCTGGCCTGGTATGGACACCTACCTATATACAGAAATGTGTACCCCCTGTGAAATGTCTTCTTTAAGCTTTTTAATTTTCTTGACCTTTCTTTGTTCTGCTGTAAGTTTTCGGGCAGCGTTGGCCTCTTCATGAGCTCTGTCGTGACAGGAAGGACATCCACAAGTGAGAAAGGCATTGAAGATCAGAGGCAGGGCTAAGGGAAAGAGAGAGCAACGGAGGACTCTCCCCTCCTCTCCCAATATGGATCCCCCAGTTGGAAAAGGCACATGTCCTGGGTTTCCACCCAATCCCATGGCACTTACTTCTGTCTTTTAGCCATCTGAGCTCTGACATGGGCTTCTACCTTCGTGGGATCTTGAACAGCTTCTGTTCCTAATACTCGCATCAAATTCGAAATTCTCACTGCAACGGAAAGAACATAGTACTCAATCTCCTAAATTACTTCTCTGGGGGTAACCTGGTATCTCTTCTCTCCCAAATGATATTGTTTAGCATTTCAAATCTCTGCTCAATACTTATTTCCTCCAGAGAAGAGTAAAGTATATTTTAGACCATACTTAGATGTGATTTCCAAGATCCCACCCGATGAACTCAACTTTTTTTTTTTTGAGACAGTCTCACTATGTAGTCCAGGCTCGCACTGAACTCAAGGCAATCATCTTGCCTCAGCCTCCTTAGTGCCAAGATTATAAGAATGCACCAGCATAGCCAGCTAACTCAGCTTTTGTAGAAACTCACATAATCTGAAAAACTGGCATGTATTTATATTATGAATAACAGGAAACTTAATTTCTTTGGTACTTCCCACTCTTTTTTTTCTGACTTAAAAAAAAACATGATTTCACACTTATGTGCCTCAGGTAGGTGTGAACTTGCAAACATCCTGACCAGCCTTCTGAATGATGAGAGTACAGGTGTATACTATTCAACCCTGTAGTTTCATTTTAATGATTAAAAAAATTAAAACTACAACTACTATCTTCATGAATTTTAAAACTAGTGCATTTTTCCAGAAAAATCAAAATCTTAGGTAATCAATAATACTTAAAAATAAGCCAAGGGGCCAGGGATTTAGTTTAAGCATAAGCGACTGCCTGTGAAAGTGCTGATATGTCTTTATTTATAAGAAAAGATAAGGGCTGGGGATTTAGCTTAGTGGCATAAGTGCCTGCCTCCAAGCACAAGGTCAAGAGTTTGATTCCCAGTGCAAAAAAAAAAAAAAGGACAAACAAAAAGAAAAGATAGTATAGAATTCAGGGCAGGTGTGGTGCGGTGGTGCATGCCTGCAATCTCAGCACTTGGGAAGCTGAGGCAAGAAAAACTATTTGGAGTTCAAGGCAAGCCTGAGACCCTAGCTAAAAAACAAACAAGGAATTTAAGGGAAGAAGAACCCATGAATGATTCTGAGAAACAGAAAAGATAGGTGGGTATGGTGACACACACCTGTAATCCCAACACTTGGGAGGCTGAGGCAAGTGGATTGCTTCAAGTTCAAGGCCAGCCTGGGTTACAAACTGAGTTCAAGGCCAGCCTGAATTGCACAGTGAGAATCTGTCTCAAAAAATAAAAAAAAGAAGAAAAAGAAACAGAAAACACTGGAAGAGAGATGTTAAGGTTCTTCTAGAATTTATTAAAGGAAGCAAGCTACTATCTTTTTAGTAGCAGGGCCAACTAAGACATGTACCTTTGGGTTCTGGAGGAGGCATCAGTCCCAGCCTGACTTTCTCTTGTAGTTCCTTCTGTGCTTCCCTCCGCGTTTGCCTTCGAAGTTTCTTCTGTTCCTTCTTGGTAAGATAAACTCCCAGAGTAACTGGTGTGTCATTGTCAACTGTCATAAAGAGAAACAAATATCTCAAAAGAGGAAGACTATTGGAAAAACTTAGGTGAGCAGCATCACATTTAAAAGACCTGCAGCTGAATTTTTTTTTTTTTTTTCTCTTTGGTCTCTTTTGAGACAAAGTTTCACTATACAGTTCATGCTGGCCTTGAAGTCACTCTGTAGCCCAGGTTGGCTCTGAACTCAAAGTGATCTTCCTGCCAAAGCCTCCTAAGTGCTCAACAGTTATGTGCCACATCCAGCTGTTTTTTTTTTTTTTTTTTTGGTTTTTATAGCTGTTATTTTTAACTTGTAATAGGGGTCATATGATTACACTTTTTAAAAGCATTCATTAAGTGGTATTGTTATTTTTGTTCAACTAGTTAAATTCTTTCATCAAATGAAATATAGCAAATGCAGAAAACTAATTAGGCCCGTTCTAGTTGCTCTGTGTGAGAATGTAGTGTAGCATTAAAAGGATTGGGGGAACCTATTAAGAGCCTATCTTTTGTATGTAAATGTTTCTCTGGAATACACCTTCAAAAATCACTGGCCTAGACAATAATGTTTATAATTTTGGAGTCCCAGGGAATGGGAAAAATATTCTCGACAAGCAGAAGAGGTTTAATTAATAATTAAAACCAGCCAGAGTGTGAATTATGTGAATCAAGCCAGCATTTGGGAGGCTGAGGGCAAGAGGATTGCCCTGAGTTTGAGGCCAGCCTGGGTTATACAGTGAGTTCAAGGCCAGCCTGCACTACAGAGTAACACCTTGTCTCAAAAATAAAATAAAATCCTTTCATTCTTCAAATCACAATGATGATAGGTAGTACCCGGTTAAGTAAAATTCAGTATTGTTACAACTGTGTCACAGACTGAATGCCCCTAATTTGAAAATCCAAATGATATTATGGTCCAAAGTCCAAAACTTGGGCTGGGCATGGTGGTAGATGTGTGTAAGACTGAGGCAGGAGGAGGCATTCAGAATTCAAGGTTAGCTAGGATACATAGTGAGTCAAGGTTAGCCTGAACTGTATAATGAAACCCTTTCTCAGAAAAAAAAATAAACTAGCATATTTTGGGGTTTTGGATTAGTAACTCTCAACTGGCAGCAGAAGAGTGGTAGCCCACTCTTGTACACACTGGGAGGCTGAGATAGGAGGACTGGCAATTAGAGGCCAGCCTCGGCAACTTAGTGAATTAAAGAAACTCTCTCCCTAGTATCGCCAAAAAGGGAGAAGTGGGGAGCTTCATTACAAAGTCTACACAAATGTTTCAAAATCTGAAAAACCAGGAAACCTGAAATGCTCTGATCTCAGGCATTTCAATTATAAATGTTTAACCTGTATTTCAAGGTCATTATTTTTCTAAACTTACTAAAGAAAATGTCAAATGAATTTACCAATTAGGATATGATCTCTCCTTATTCATCCTAAATCTGGTATAAGAGATTAAAACATTCATGACTGACATAACTTTTGTTTAGTGGTACTAAGGATTGAATCCAGGTGCCTTGCATTGAGCTACATCCCCAGGCCTTTTACATTTTTGACACAGGATCTTACTAAACTGCTGAAGCTAGACTAGAACCTGTAATCTTCCTGCCTCGTCCTCCCTGATTGCTGGGATTACAGATATGCACCACCATTCTTGGCTTGATCTACGTAACTCTTGAAGAAGACATATCAGAGTTAAGCAACTCTACATATGAAGAAACTCTCAAATTCTAAATGACTTCCTGGAAGCATTCAACTGGTTGAAAGTACAGCCACAACTAAAACCTCTTTTTCAGTCAGGTATGATGGCACACATCTGTAATCCCAGCACACATGAGGCTGAGGCAAGAGAACTGCTAGAAGTTCAAGGCCAGCTAGGCTACAAAGCTAGTTTAAGAGCACAGTGAACTGCATAGCAAACCCTGTCTCAAAGACTAAATAAATAAATAAATAAAACAAAACCTCTTTTTTGACTGAACCCATATAGACTTTTGCTGCAAAATACAAAAGAGAAAAGAAAAGCCAGGCAAGGTAATACATACCTGTATTCTCAACACTCTGAGAAGCTGAGTCCAGAGAGTTGCAAATTTTTTTAGCCTGTGCAATTTAGAGACTTGGTGAGGCCCTGCCTCAAAATAAAATGGCTGGAGATGTAGCTCAGTGTGAGAGCTCTAGGTTCAATCCCTAGTACAGGAAAAAATAAATTTAAAAGAGCTGGCAGTATGTCTCAGTGGTAAAGTACTTGCTTGGCATGTGTGAACCCCTGGGTTCAATCCCTAGTATTACCACAAAACAAAACAACAACAACAAAAAAACATGGAAAACACTGCAGACAAAGATCAAAGATGACCAGGTATTATGAGATGTGCAAGACTGTAGCTGTAGTTAAGTTCTATTGGATAAGTTCTAATTGTCAGACTGGGGATGTGGCTCAGTGGTAGAACTCTTGCCTTACATGTACAAGGCCCTGGGTTTGATTCCACAGCACCAAAAAAAAAAAGAAAAAAAAAAAAAAGAAAAAGAAAAAAAGAAAGAAAGAAAAATTCTAACTATCTAAAGCCTTGAGTAATCTGTACATTACCTGGAGGATTGAGCTGAGCTGGATGTTCGACAAGATTTGTGATTCCGAAATAATCTTCTCTTTTAGGATTTTCCTCTGTACTAAAATTGGAGGAAGGAGAAACAACAGGATATGTGGGCTATGTGGGTAGAAATGATGCCAACAGAGAACTCGCAGAAAATCCCAACCATTCTCTATAATGTGTTTTAATGTTTTTAGCAGTTACTTATCTTTAATATCATTTTTAGGGTGAGAAAACTGTGTCCCACTAAAGCTGCATGCATTCTCCACATCAGTAATCCAATTTTTTTTCTAACCTAACACCATTGACAGATGGCATATTTCATCATTTTATCCTTTTATTAGTAGAATTAAGACCTAGGGATGGTAGTTGAAAAAGGAAGGGTAAGAGAAAGCTAAGACTACTAAATATGTTGGCAGATGCCTGTGACTCCAGAACTCAGGAAGGCTGATAAACTCAGGAACTCAGGAGAACTGCAAATTCAAGCCCAGCCTAGGTAACTTAGTGATTTAATGTGACCCTGTCTCAAAATAAAAACTACAAAAGGGCCATGGATGTAGATCAGTGTAAAGGCCCTAGCTTCAACTCTCAGTACTAACATAACCATACAAATGAAACAAATATAGCCACATTCAAAGCATATTAACTAACAAACTCACAGATCAAAGCCATTGGGTATGATGTAAGAGTCCCACCACTCAATTTCTGGAATATCTCCTTCCTTAAGCTCTTTCTTAGGAGCAATGAGAGCAAGCCTAGTTGAAGCATGAATGCCTGTTTTTCGAGCGGCCTGTGAAATCTCTGCCTGCAGCTTCTCCAGTTGAGCCTAAAGACAAACCAAGAGATACCTAATTGGTAGAACCCCAAATTTTATAATACCTCTTATTGAACTTTACATGTAATATAAGTTCAATTGATGAAAGTTTAGGAAAAAAGAGGCATTCTGCTTTATTTTATCCTTTACTTACATACATCTCACCCCTATCACTTCCACTTTACCCTGTGTCTGCCTATAGCAGATATGCAGAAATAAAATTCAATGAAATCCTACTTTGGAAGAACAAAAAGAAGGCAAAGGGCTGGGGATTTAGCTCAGCGGCATAAGCGCCTGCCTTGTAAGCAGGCAGTCATGAGTTCGATCCCTGGTACCGAAAAAACGAAAAAGACAAAAAAAAAAAAAAAAAAAAGAAGGCAAAACAAACTGTATATATACAATCAAGTCAACTATCCAGGTGCGTAGATGGCAGCAAATAACACCAGGCTAGTTTTTCTTAGTCACTCAAAAAGTTATAAATTGTTTCTCTCCACTGTCAGTGTAGGTGAAAAATTTCAAATTCAATTAGGAAGAGAAATCAGCAAAAATCAAGTATTTCAGGAATAAATATAGTGTTTAAAAATACCTGCTTTGAATTTCTGTTTAGCTAACTCCCCAAAATAGAACTAAATTCATAGTACTTTCCTGTCTGTCAGCCTCCTAATGTCTTCTAAATTCTGGGTTATATTCTAAGTCAGGTACCTTTGTCCGTAATCGTTGAGCAATCTTCTCAAATTTACCCTTGTCATGAAATTTAAAAGTGCGTCTCTGGCGCTGTGAAGGGGCAATCGAGACACGGGGATCAAAAAAAGTATTGGACTCCATGTCTTCTGATGGCTTTTCTTTGAGCTGCTGCTTGAACTGTTCCCTTTTCACAGCACGAATATTAGCCTTCAGTGTAGGCATGCGATGTGTCAGCTCAATCTCCTTGCCTGTTGCATCTACAGTACGACCTTGCTCATCTAGGATCAGGGGTGTAGGTTTCGTTTGATCTTTTAGTTCTACTTTCCTGAAAAATAGACCACAAAAAAGAATTTCTACAAGGAACAATAACGCAAGAAAACAACTAGAAAAAAAAAATGAAATAAATTTTTAAACTATACTGAAGAGATTTTTAAATTCTGTCAGTTTTGGGGCTGGGGATTTAGCTCAGCGGCATAAGCACCTGCCTTGCAAGCAGGCGGTCATGAGTTCGATCCCCGGTACCGATAAAAACGAAAAAGACAAAAAAAAAAAAAAAATTCTGTCAGTTTTTATTCCTGTTTTTTTTTGTTGTGGTTGTCATTTGTTTGTTTTTGTTTTATTTCCTTTCTTTTGCAGTGCTGGACATCTCATCGAGGGCTGCATAATTCTAGGCAAGCACTCTATCATTGAGCAATACACTCACCTTCTAGTCTTAAATTTGAGTCAGTCATATGCCAGACCAATCAGAAACACTAAAGCTAATATTTTTGTCCAGTTGTACAGTATCCTTAGATATGTTCTTTTATTTTATTTTATTTTTTTGGTACCGGGGATCGAACTCACAACTGCGCACTTGCAAGGCAGGCACTTATGCCGCGGAGCTAAATCCCACCCCCTTTAGATATGTTCTTACTCAAATGTTTAATGGGTAAAGCCCGGGATTAAAAATTCAGGGACTGGTTCTATTGCCAGGGCCAATATTAGATAAATAATGGTACTCTCAGGTCCATCAATCATAAACAGATAAACTCTAAAATAAGGAAGCCAAGAAATTCAATTAGCATTTATAGATCACATAAAATATGAAACTAAGAGATACTTTTGATGCTCTGAAAAAACAGAATCAGTAACATTCAAAGATACTTATTACTTCTCAAGCTTCAAATATGACAAAAGATAGCATGAATCTATACTTACGGGGGAGCAATGCCCATTGCATGGAGATTAGCTAGGCCTACCATATTGGCATTGCCAATGAGGCCTGGCTTCAGTGCCAGTTGGGCCTGGATACGGGCTTGTAGTTCAGCTGCTTTCCTTGCCTTTTCGATGGCATCATTCATAAAAGTAGCAGCTTGGGAAGGCTGAATAGTGTTGCCTATTGGAAGTCGCTCTGGCTGGGATGAAGAAGGAGTCTTTGGCTGTCAGATAAAGAAGTCAAAGGGATTGAAATAGGCAGATAGCTCTATGCAAACACATACACCCCATGCAGACTATGGTACACGACTGTGGAAGGGACCTTTTGAACTCTCATTTGAATGAATGGCAAGAGACATGCTAAAGAGTATTGTGACCACAGTACCTGAGGAGCTGGGGGGCTAATGAAGCTCAGCTGTTTTTTCCTCTCTTCTATTTGTCGGGTTGCTGCTTCCATCATCTGTTTAATCTATTTTCCAGGTAGGAAAAATTGAACAGGTGTTAATTTCTCCAACCCAGGTTGCTAAAGCAGAATGCTCTTAGGTCTAGAAACCTAAAACTTCCCATATGACTCCAACATACTCTTCCTGCACACAGACTAAAAAATATAGTAAAGACAAGCCTACAAAGCTGAGCACTAGAACCTTTCAACTTTCTTTTCTTTTTTTTTTTTTTTTTTTTTTTTTTTTGGCTTTTTCTTTTTTTATCAGTACCAGGGATCAAACTCACGACTGCCTGCTTGCAAGGCAGGCGCTTATGCCGCTGAGCTAAATCCCCAGCCCTCTCAACTTTCTTTTCAAGACAGGATTGGTATGTTAGTAACACAGCTGCTGATTTAAGACACAGACAAACTTGAATATGACTGTTTTCTTATAAAATTAATTTTACTGATATTCTTTTGATATAAATAATGATTCCCAACTCATCATAGGGAACTTGTACCTGTACAAATATATCTTTTTTTTTTTTTGGTCTTTTTCCTTTTTATCGGTACCGGGGATCGAACTCACGACTGCCTGCTTGCAAGGCAGGCACTTAAGCCGCTGAGCTAAATCCCCAGCCCCTCTTTTTTTGTTTTGTATCAAGGGTTGAACTCAGAACTTTGTACTTGCCAGGCAGGTGCTGTGCCACCAAGCTATATCCCAGGGCCCTCTGTCTAAATACATCTTGATTCTTATTTCTTCCGCAATTGCTCTTTTCTCCTTTCAACTCTTTCCCTGTTTTTCTGAGTATGATTTTTACCTCTATTACATCCTACTTGTGTTGAGTAGGTACTTAATCTCTAAGCCTCCCAATGTCTAAAAAGGAAGGAAAATAATACATACGGCCTACTTCACAGGACTATTTTGTTTTTCTTTTTCTTTTTTTTTTTTTTTTTGCCCCACCCTCCCACAGGGCTATTTTGAACATGTAAATAATTCATTCAAACCTCCCATCAAAACTCATACAAATTATTCCCTTTCAATGTCTTCTGTTTTCTTTTTTGTGGTACTCATTATCTAACCCTGAGCTCCACCTCTAGTCCGTTCCTTCCTTCCTTCATATAGAGTTACAATTTAGTAGTTGCACAGGTTTGGCTCAAACTTGCAATCCTCCAGCCACAACCTCTCACTGCTGGGATTACAGGCATGTGCCTCCACACTTGGTTTATTCAAAAGTTTTTAAATTAAAAAAGGGGATCTAGGTGTGGTGGTACATGTTTGTAATTCTAACACTTGGGAAGCTGAGACAGGAAGACCACCATGAGTTTGAGTCTGAGGCCAGCCTGGGCTATACAAGTGAGTTCAAGGCCAGCCTGTATTACATAGGGAGACCCTGTCTCAGAAAATAAATAAATTAAATAAATTAAAAGGGGATTGGATTCTTCCATCCTTATTCTCTATTAAAAAAACCCTTAATTCCTTTTCTTCCAAGAATATCATATATATAAAATCCATCTAGCCATATAAAATAGTATATATTCTATTCTTCCCTCAAACTTATATAGCTACTCTATCCTCCCTCAATATTTTTTCCAGTACTAGAGATTGAACTGAAGATCTTCACACTGAGCTTCATTCTCAGCCTCCACTTTTTTTTCTAATTTTGACTATGCTGCTAAAGTGCCCAGGTTGAGCTCAAATTTGTAATATTCCTGACTCACTCTCTCAAGAGTGTTGGGATTATAGGTGTGTGGCATTGCACCTGGCCCCAATTTTTAAAAGTGGTTAATGAAATATTTATTGCCTATGTAGTATCAAAATTATTCAGCACTATCCATCTAAAAAACACTTGTTACATTATTTTTTGTTAGGTACTGGGAATCTAACTCAGGACTTCATGCTTGTCAGGCAGGTGCTGTACCACTGAACTAAATCCCCAGTCCCAAAATACTTAAAATAGAAGTCAACTTGAAATTATTTATAAATTGGTTATATCTTCTTTGCACATCTGAAAAATTCTTTTCTGCATTCAAGATGAGTTTCTCAGTGTTTTTGTATTTTTTGAGACAGGGTCTATGTAGTTCAGACTGTCCTTGAACTCAACACAGACCAGGCTGGCCTCAAACTTAAGGCAATCCCCCTGCCTCAATCTCTCAAAATGGGATTACAGGTGTGTGCCACCGCCCATCCTGGGGATTGAAGCCAGTCTTTACAATGAGCTACATCTCATCTCGCTCACCTTTTTATTTTAAGACGGTCTTCTAATTTGTCCATGTGGGGCTAGTATTTATTATCCTTCTGACTCAGCCTCCTGAGTAGCTGGCATTACAGTAAATCCCTGATTTATTAATATTCAAATTTCTAATTTTCAGGCTGGAGGTATAGCTCAGCAGCACAATGCCTGTCTGGCAAGTGCAAGGTTGTGAGTTTGATTCCCAATACCAAAATATAAAAAATTAAAATAAAAAAAAGTTGCTAATTTGCACAGGCACAAATTAGATCTCACATTACAAACATGTAGATGTGAACAAACTGTGAAGTAGCTCATGTCTCTACCTTATCAGCATAAGGTAACTGTAAAAGTAGTTTATTTACACTATTTTTGAGTGTGTGTGTTTTATAATGTATATTTATGTTAAAGGTGTATAATACTCACTCTGTCAGACTTACAGAATCTGACTCTCCTGGAACAGAACTCATTCATAAATTGGGGACTTACTATATAGGCATGTGCCAGTAATCCAGTATCAAGCTGAATTCTGATCATTTCAGTTCATTTTCCCAATGACCCAATGAAGTAGATATTAGGTAAAAAATGTAATACACTTTGTTTGACACAAAGTAGGTACTCAGTAAACAAAATTCCAATAATCCTTAACTGGAATACTCCTCGTTAAATTAAGGAATGCTAAAATGTAAAGCAAGAAACTTCCCTAAATGTTAAACACTATTTCAAATCAATATCACGGTAAGAATGGACTCATGTTCTTCTCAATTCATCTCATGAAATCACTGTGCTTCTAGTCCCCAGTAACTAACCTGGAGCTTAGTCAGCATGCCTGGGCTCTCAGATGGAGGCCCAGGGATCACCTCTGGCTCCTCTTCTACCTCCTCAAAACGGGGTATTCGTCGCTTCTTTACTCCTGATGATTCCTTGGAAATTTCAGAGTCATCACCAAACACCTCCTAAGGGAACCCAAGATGAAAAAAAGTTGTATCCCTTTCCTTAGGGAGAAGGGAAGAATTATTCTAGCCCCTACCAGTATTCTGTGGTTTTCCCAGGGGAATAGGATGCAACCTTGCAAATAACTACTTGCCAGAAGTAGGGTCTTCTAGACTCTCCACCAAATGGACCATTTCACTTAACTTCATTGTTCTACTTGTCAAGCAAACTATATACTCATATTCTAAAATGTTCCTATCTCAAGGTCTTTGCAAGTGCTACTGCCTACATTTGTAAAGCTTTTCCTCAACTTTTCCATAACCCTTATTCCAAATTCTGTCTAAAACTCACCTCCTCAGGAAGTTTTCCTCATTATAACCTTAACAACTCAAATCAAACTTTTGTTTCACATCTTCTTAGCAATTAAGAGCTTGGTTCATATGAGCTTAAACTACATTGTTAATACTGGTTGCCGAGTGTTAGGTCTTTCAGTGGTGGTAGTTTCTCCCAACTAAGCTCTTCCAGGACAGGGCCTTTCTCTTTCTCAGTATTCCCCAATAATGCTTCATTCTTACCAATGGAAACTCAAATAGGCTGACTAACTTGCAAGGTGAATTTAACAGGATCAAGAGTGGCCAACTGGAAGGGACAATGGGAAAAAGCAAATGTACACACCGGTGGTAGGCTTTGGGTGACATCCCCTCTTCACTAGGAGGGCTCGTGTTTTGCAAGGACATATCCTCGGCCAGGGGCGAGCGCTTCCTGGAACTCCTACAGTTCAAGAAAAAGGACTCTCCCATAATATATTGTGTGGAGTGGGGACCTGAATGGACCAAAATGGGACCCATATCCCATGGCTATCTAGATACCTCCTTTGAGAAACCGTTTTACTAATCCCACCCACTGTAGTCACTTTACTCATAGAATTGTCTCAGAACTTACACAGTGGCACACCCTATCTTAATATAATCTTCATGTACAGATCCGTGTAAGCTATGGATTACTTCCTTTAAGTAACAAAACTCAGCAAAAGTTTGAAATTTTATAACTGCCCTAAAATTTACATGGAACAGCTATTCAGATTTCAAAATCTGTGACTATATTTTATTGTACCCTCCATCTTTTTTAAAATGTCAATTTTTTTAAAGGGAAAGATTATGTCTCATTCCTCTGATCACCCTATAATGCTCTAAAAATAAAAGACACAAGAATTTCTATTTTTACTGGTTCCAAAAAGCCAAACAGTCATTGCTTAGCCACTCTTTGTGTTTCTAGAAATCAATGGGGTAACCAAGGTACCAAAAAGCACTTTGGAAGGTTTGATATGAACCATAGATTTTTTTTTTTAAAAAGAGAGATAGAGGTAAATGTGATGAGAGAAACTGGCTACTTGAATGAAATGAGAAAGAGATCAACTAATTGACACTGCTAATACTGAAAAAGATCACAACCAATCAGTAAAACAGAATATAAAGTGTAGTGGGAAAGAGTACTGCTAGTTACTTTGTACCTCATGGGTCCAGATGATGTGCAATATGCTATACAGAAATTCATAAGCTCAAGAGTATATAATAACTGTTTTTAGGTATCCTATCTACAAGTGCAGTGCAGAGAAACCTATTGACAAGCAACAGTGACATCTACAATTAAGGAATCAATGGAATCACATTCTGAAGCAACTGGGTAACAAAAGATACAAATCTTAGAGCAATCAATATTTACACAGTAGTGGGGGCAGGGCATGGAGAAACATGAGAACCAAAACTCCTAACTATGAAAAACATGACAAAGCTACCTATTACTACCTACTAATTCTCGAAATATTTTAAATGAACTTATTGCATCATGCTAAGGTGGTGATAATACAAATTCACCTCCTCTATTTTAGTCTAAGAACCTCTCTTGAACAGTAGGTATTTTAATGGCAGATATAAACTGTATAAGCCAATTAAGATCAACAACTTTGTCATCCAAAACACTTCTGAGCTCATTAGATAGTAAACCAAAACCTACCTTTAGCTCTCGTTTTCTGCTCCTATCACTGCTAGACTTGGAATGTCTGGAGCTTCGGCCTTCCTCTACAGCTTCAAACAGTTTATCCACAAATCGGAGTGTAGACTCATCAAGAAAAGGTTTTAGATGGTCTGATATGAAAAAGGAGATGGTAAGATTGAAAAGGTTAGAGTACAGATTCCAGTACTAGAAATGTAATATACATTAGCATTGAAATTTAATTCACAGAAAAGAGTAAAGTTTTTAAAAATTCTTTGTAGCACAGATTTTGTTACATTAAATGACCCTACTGTGAGTAAAAATAGTTGTTTTTGCTTCTGAATAAGCAGTAGCATACTCAGCACAACCTGTTATAACTTTAGCATCAGTTTAAAATGAATAACCCACTCAAAATTTTCCCAAGTAGCAAGCTGTAGACTAGTACAATATTAGCAAAACCTATCTTCATAAACTTTTTTTGTTTTTCGTCTTTTTAAGACAGGGTTTCACTATGAGGTTCATGCTGGTCTAGACTCACTTTGTATCACAGGCTGTCCTTGAACTTGCATTGACCCTTCTGCCTCAACCTCCCAAGTGCTGTGATTACAGGTATGTGTTATCCTGTCCAGCTTTCTCAAAGTTTTTAAATGTATTCCTTATGCTGAAATGTCAAAGTGTATCTGAATATGTATCTCTGACTTTAGCATATTTCCTGAGTCTAACTTAGTGACTCAGTATGGTCATCAGAAAGTCAGTTTGAGATTCAAAATATTCCACAAGTAATACAAAAAGTAAGCAATAGGAGAAAGGTTAATTATTTAACTTATTTCCACGATAATGCAAGAAAAAATAAAACATGGGACCTTCTTTTCTTTTTTGCTTTTTTCCAGTACTGGGGATCAAACTCAAAACCTTGCACTTGGTGTTTATGCTGCTGAGCTAAATCCCCAGACCCAACATGGGCCCTTCATTAGGTGCTCCTAAAAAAGGAGAATTTAGGAATGTTCAAAGCAGTATTTGTGGCTGGGCATGGTGGTGCACCTGTAATTCCAGCACTCAAGAGGCTGAGGCAGGAGGATTGTTGCAAGTTTGAGACCAGCCCGGGTTACAAAGTGAGCCAAAGGCCAGCCGCAACCAGATGGCGAAACCTGGCCTCAAAAGGACAAAAAAAAAAAAAAAAAAAAAAAAAAAAGCAGTATTTGAGATGATCCTCTAAGTTATGTCAAAAGAGCTATACATACCAGCTGCCTTTTTCTTGTCCATCCCTTTCCCCACACAGTTCAATGCTGCTGTGACCACTGTGGGCTCTGAGAAACCCAGTACTCTCTTCACTGTCTTCTCTATCCATGGTTTCAGCTCATCCAGCTCCCTCTTGGACAGCGCCATTATCCCAGAAAAGGAGAATGACAGCTTAAATAGGACTCTACACCTAAAAAGAGACCAGGAAAGAGTTAAAGTAGAAAACAGGAGAAATTTTTTAAAATCCAGGACAATACTTAGTATGTCAGAGTGCCTATCCTACCTCTATTCTCAATGCCTATACAAGTTCCTCTACTTCATTTGAAGGGAAAATACTTTCCCTGAGAACTATACTTCAAAGCAAAAGAAATTCCATTTACTTTTTTTTTTTGGTAGCAGGATTGAACTCATGACCACACACTTGCAAGACATGCTGCTGAGCTAAAAACCCCCCCACCCTTCATTTACTTTTTTTTTTGGTGGAACCAGGGATTGAACTCACGACCTTGCACTTGTCAAGTAGGCGCTTATGCTGCTGAGCTTAATCCCCAGCCTCCCTTCATTTACTTTTTAACTCTAACTCAGTAAGCACCAATCAATGACATCTGTGGGAAAACAATCTTTGAGAATAACGTAGTCTGAGAAATGAGTTGTAGCTTCCTTTTTGATCCTGAAAAACATTATAATCTTTTTTTTTTTTTTTTGTCTTTTTCATTTTTATCAGTACTAGGGTCAAACTCACGACTGCCTGCTTGCAAGGCAGGCGCTTATGCCGCTGAGCTAAATCCCCAGCCCCGAAAAACCTTATATTAAAATGAGATAAAAAGTCCATCCAAGCTGGACATGGTGATATATGCCTGTAATGCCAGCTACTTGGGAGACTAATGCAAAAGAATCACAATTTTAAGGCCAGTCCGCAAACTTACGTCAGACTCTATCATAAGATAAAACAAAATAAAATAAAATGCTGGGGCTGGAGCTCAATAGTAGAGTTCTTGCAAGGCTCTGGGTTTAACTTCAAAAACTGAAGAAATCAAGATCATCCAAAGGAAAGCCCTTCTTTTCTTCCTGCTTCCAAGCAGGTATTCCCTAACCGAGTCCTGACCCTGGGTTTCTCTTCTAAAGAATACAAATAAGGAAGGTTTATGCAGGTCAGTTATCAGGTATAAAAATCTCATAATCCATAAGAATGTTCATACCAGTGGAAATTCTATACACAGATAATCCTGTATCATTCTCTATAGTTTGTCAGCTGACTTGAAAAGAGTAATCCCTCAGCTTTCAAGATTACCTCCATTTTGGATTCTCTTTTTTTATCAGGAACCTGGCCAAGAGTCCCAAATGTCAATATCAGGAGTGCAGTGAGAAAAATAAAAAACAGAAACAAGTACCGTATTGTTTAACAAAAAATGGCTGGGAAGTCAGTGTCTCTGGATCCAATCTTTTTTTTTTTTTTTTTTTTTTTTTTTGGTCTTTTTCATTTTTATCGGTACCAGGGATTGAACTCATGACTGCCTGCTTGCAAGGCAGGTGCTTATGCCACTGAGCTAAATCCCCAGCCCCCAATCTTTTTCACTCCCAAAACAGCCACTATTTATTTGGTCTATACAGTGATAGACGAGGGTAGCAAAGAATTACAATTTATCTAAAAAGACTCTGACTCCAGAGGGGGTAGATAATCTTATGTTTGAAGTATCCTGACCTGAGTATAATCCTGAGACGATTTAAGTAGGCGTAGATGATCTTATGCTTGAAAGAGCCCATGGAAAACCCCAGATGGGTGATACCAACAATCCCACTTCTTCCTTTCATCCCACAGGGAAATATACAAAACCAGTCACTCTGAATTTGTAGTCCCCAACATCTTTTTACCTTTATTCTTCTAGTTTCTTAGCTCAGCACAGAAACAGTATCATAAATGGGAAGCCATGACAGAACTTTATTTTTGAATGCAAGTTAGTATAAAATTTCAGTGTTACTCACATTTACATATGATCTCCCTAAATCTTCAAATAGCTGGCAGAGCACTGAGAAGATTTTATTTATTTATTAACTATACTTTGCAACAGTCAATAAACTGCACTAACTTCAACTTCCAAGATAACCTATTAGGACAGTCACTCATCACAATATGATCTGGGAATTAATCTTTCAAGATGTTTAAAGATAGCCCTTCTTCTAAAAGCTAGTCTGATTAATTTTCTTTTTTTTAAAACAAGATCTCACTCTATAATTCAGGCTGGCCTCAAACTCATGGTGATCTTCCTGGCTCAGCCTCCTGGGATTACAAATGTGCATCACCACACCCAGCTAACTTCTACATTCTTGACAGGTTTACCTCTATAAGGTCTGCTTCACTCATATATACAAATTTCCCCCCAGGAACCCAAGATTCAAAGAGTTTGTGCCTAAGCAATAAATTACATGAAAGGGCAGGTGTAGTGGCGCATGGCTGTAATCCTAGCACTCAGGATGCTGAAGCAAGCAGATTACTGTGAGTTTGAGGCCAGCCTGGAGTACATAGTGAGTTTAAGGCCAGCTTGAATTACATAGTGAGACCCTGTCACAAAACAAAACAACTTAAGTTATATAAATAATTCTATGGTGCTTCTATTACACTATCATGAGATATTTACATAGCAAATGTACATTGTTCAAAAGAAGCATATACAAATAACTCAAAGGATACAGAAGCACATCTGGGCAATCAAGGGAATAAAGAAAAGAGCTCACTTAACAGTGAGGTCACTCCAGGCTGTGGCCCCTCCAGGGGGAGAACCACCAACCAGTGTCTCCTGAGATCCACACCACGTTGGAACTTAGGGTGCTGGGAAACCAAGCAAGCAGCTCCCCTGGCTGGTAAGCAGCTGTGGTGCGGCAGGCTGCGGCCCCTCCAGGGGGAGAACCACCAGCCATCTCCTGAGATCCGCACCATGTTGGAACTTAGGACGCTGGCAAACCAAGCAACCAGCCTGCCTCCCTGCTAAGCAACAGTGAACCTACTGGTGCATGGGCTGAGAGTCAATCTTCCCACTTCCCCTACCCCACTTCCCCTGCACCCCTCCACAGTTAGCAAATGGGAACCAGACATCTGAGCATCTCTTGGGACCATGGCAAATAAGGGGGATTTCCTTCTACCATCTCTTTGAAGGCAAATATTTTTATGACTGTTTTGCTTTATTCTGATTTATGGTACTGCTCTATTCAATATTCTGTTTTGACGAGTTCTATAATGTTCTGTATTTCATTTTATTTTGATATACATGATCGAAAGAACAAATATTGAGAAGATAACAAGATATACTGTGATACCTATTACTGCTATCCCGGTAACCTGCTGTGAACTTCTGTACCGATTTCACTACACTGTCTCAGTTGGCTTTATTCTGTCTTGTTCTGTTGTATTTTACTACCTTAAAAAACAAAACAAAACAAAAGTGAGGTCACTGGATCCCATCATTAACAAGTTTTAGGCAAATTAATTCCTCTGAGCCTCGATTTACTCATCTTGCACGTTGAGGGCTATTGGCATATCTACATAATAGTCAACTCAATAAATATTAACTACTAAGCATCAGTACAGTGAGTGCTGAGAATGCATACAGCAGTAAACAAATCGGACAAGAATCTTTATCTTAATGGAGTTTGCATTCCACTAGAATTGCACCATAAGCGAGAAAGTATAAGGAACCCAATCAATAAATGAAAGTACCAATCATTGATTGAAAACCCAATCAATAAATGAAGTACCAAGCTGGGCATGGTGGTGCACTCCAGTAATCCCAGCACTTAGGAGGCTGTGGCAGGAGAATCGTTTGCAAGTTCGAGACCCGCGTGGACTACTATGTGAGCCCGCAGCCAGCCTGAACTACTTAGCAAGACCCTGTCTCAAAAAGACAACAATAATAATAATAAATGAAGTACCAATATTACCAGATGGAATGTGCGTCCAACTGCTATGCTAATGAATGTATTCAAATTCAACCCAACCCCGGTATGAAAATGTGCAAACTTAATAGCCAATGAAGAAAGAAAGTTTCCAACAGTAACTTGCTTTGCCAGGCATCAAATGCTCAACAATTACTGTGCAGTGGCAGTAGCAGAAATGTGAGAGGAGATTAACGCAGAGTCCATTCTCTGAACTAGCGGGCAGCAGAACCCAATCTTCTGAAGGAATCCCTTACTCTTCTTAGCCAGAACCCCAGTGTTCCCCGGAAACCCCCATTCTTCTAGTTTTGCTCCCTCTGCCTTTCCATCTGGTCAAGTCCTCTCAACTCTGTTCCACCCCAACTCCTCACCTCAGGGCTGTCTCCCCACCCCGCACCCTCCCGCCCCCGCCCTTTTCCTCCCAGCAATTTCATTCCGGCCTCCGCTCTACAGCCCCGACCACTTTCCTCAGTCGCTTTCCCGCCCGACTCTCTGGCCCAGGAATTTCCCCGGCCCTCAGACCCGGACCCCGTCGCTGAGATCGTAGGATACTTTCCCTGGCCGCAGCCACTACTCACCTCACAAACTTCAGCCCCTGAGACGGAGCTCGAACGTTACACCGGAACCGGAAACCTTCGGCCTGCCCTACGGCCCGCCGTCGCTACAGACACAGCCGCCGCCACGCTGCGGGCCTTTGACACGTGACTGGGGAGCCGGCGGCCGACTGCGCAGCCGCAGTCGGCACTTACTGTGGCAGCGCGCAGGCCTGGTGGGAGGCCCAAAGCTTCCGGGTGCAAGTCGTGGGCCTTCCCCAGCTAAAGCTGGTAACTAGCTAACTCAGTGGTCATTGGCCCCTACAGCAGGAGTTGGGCCACTTTGAAGTTTTTCTCGTGGGAAAAGTAAGTGTGGCCAGCTGGTGTTAACGTTTTGCTGGAACTGAACTGTGTGTATACGCGCGCAGGGGCGTGCGTATTTGACCTTTCTGGTAACATACTCCTAGTTGTGTTCACTAACACAAACCAAGAGCTGGGGATTTAGCTCAGTGGCATAAGCGCCTGCCTTGCAAGTGTGCGGTCCGGAGTTTGATCCCTGGTACAAAAACAAAAAGCAACCCAACAAAACTATCCTGGAAATCACCCAGGAAAAAGACAAGAGGAGGACTCTTAGGAAAGCAGCCCTCTATGTATTTTGTCCATTCATTCATTCAGGAACAGATACTTACCCACTACCTACTACTTCGTACCAGGCACATGAGACATGATATTGCTTAGCTATTAGGTAAAATTGCTGGCTTTAAATTGAACTGCCTAGATTTGTATTCGTCTCCTACTTATTAGTTATATGATAGGCAAGTTGCCTCAACTCTGTTACCTCACCTTTAAGGATACATGGAACAAACAAATCCACTGGCACAATGGAATATGCCTGTAACCCCAGCCATTCAAGAGGCTGAGCCAGGTTGGCCATGGCAACATAATGAGAGCAAAAGAAAAATATCAGCAAGGTTGGGGATGAGACCACACTCTTTGCATTCAATCCTCAGTACAGCATCTCTTCCCCCCCCCCCAAAATCCACCTCATATGGCTGCTGTGAGTACAAGAGGGAGTAAAGTGGCTGTGAGCATAGCCCAGTGTAGAGCACTTGCAGAATGCAAAACTGGCTACAAAATATGGCATAAACTATTCAGTTCCCTATGTAAGTGTATAATATGTATCTCAAACTTAACATCCCCTAATTCCCATGCCTTGTCTCCTCTCAATTAATGATGAATCCATTTATCCACTTATTTCAGAGCAATGACCTTGATTCATCCTGGACTCTGTTTCTCTCCAGTCTACCAACAAGCTTCATCGACTCAACTCAGTACTCACCTGCCTCCTTCACTACTTCATTATTAGTTTGTGTTATTTTAGTAGCCTTAGTAGTTTTTCTTGTTTCCACCTTGACCCCTTTTGTCTAGGCTCATCAGAGCAGTCAATGATTTTGTCACTTCATCAGAAATATCACTTCCCTATTCAAAACTAGCCCCTGGAGGCCTGGGGGGACTAAGGCCCTTGGGTCCATCCAGGCACTTCCAAGAAAACACACACACAGCTAGTAGGATTTCCATCTGCTAGGTTAAGTTTCCTACAAGATCTACCCTACTCCAGAATTTGTTTGTGGCCTTGGCTGTTGTCTCTGATGCCAGTAATGCTACTTGTTTTCACAGAGTTGTGTCCAAAGAAGAAGAGGTGTAGCAAGGAGGTTCCTATCCACCATGGCTCCTACATAGCCAACTGCACTCCAATCCACCAGTGATAAAGCACCCAGGAAACAACTAGTTACAAAAGCTGCTCTTAAGAGCACACCCTCTATTGGAGGGGTGAAGAAACATCACTGTCACAACCCTGAGACTGTGGCTCTCAGTGAAATTAAATAAAGTTCAATGAACTTCTGATTCTCAAACTCCTTTTCCAGCATCTGGTGGGAGAAATCAGGACTTCAAACAGATATGCGCTTCCAGAGCACAGCTGTTGGTGCTTTGCAGGAGACAAATAAGGCTTTTCTGATTAGCCTGGTTGAACATACCAACCTGTGTGCTCTCCATGCCAAATGTGTAACAGTGATGCCAAATTACCCGATAGAACACTGCAGAGGTGGAGAACCTGCTTAAGAATCCAGTATGATGGGAAAAATTTCATCCCCCAAATTTTTCTTCTCCCACTTCTTTCTCTTCCTCTTTTTCTTCTTCCACTGCCACTTCCTCTTTTTCTTCCACTTCTCCTTTCTCCTCCTTTTCCTCTCCTTCTTCTTCTTCCTCTTCTTCCTATTGTTAGTAGTTCTGAATTTTTCCTCACATGGGGTCAAAAGGTACTTAAGTACTACATGATTATGAGTGGAAAATAGAGGACAGAAATCAGATACTGCTAGTTTTTCCATTTTGATTTTTGTGTGAATTTTTAATATTAATACAGGGATGTAAAGCATTAATGCAAGTCAAAATATTTCAGTGAACAAATTTCAGCAGTTCTACTTTATAACAATGATAAATCTGTTAATTTTTCTGGACAATGATGACATTGGTATTTTTTTAAAAAATAAGCAAATTTCTTATTGATGAAAAAAATACCCTACTCCCTGACCTCTGAAGATCCTGGTTATTACTCCTGCTTTCTTTCATTAGGCTTTGGAACCCTGACCCTTCCCACATGCCCAGAACCTCACCTTTGGCTTATCTTTGTTGCCTGCGTTGCTTTTCACCCAGACATCTACCAGGTTTACAAGCTCCCTCCCCTTCACATTTTTATTCAAAAATAGCTTCAGAGAAACCTTTCCTGACCACTCTATTTAATTCTGTGTCCTACTTGGTTCTTTGATTCTTCTGTTGTTTTTCTTTTCCTTTTCTTATAGTACTTAAAGTAACATCTGCCAAGTTAGTGCTAGGTAATTAGTACGTTGTTGTAGACTGCAGTTATTCTTCTAGAATACCAGGATTAATTCTTCTTACCTAAGACTATTTTGGTGCCATGTATCTAACTTCTTTCCATTGTCTGCCTTTCCTTTCCCAGCGTAATTTCCATTCTTTAGTCAAAAGCCAGACTTCAGGTCAACGTACTTTAATATAACTAGAAAAGTCAGGATGGCCGGGGATATAGCTCAGTGGCATAGCATCTGCCCGGCAAGTAGCAAGGTCATGAGTTCAATTCCCAGTACCAAAAACAAAACAATTATGGTGCTGGAGATCAAACCCAGAGCCTTGTGATTGCAAGCTAAGAACTCTACCACTGAGCTACATTCCCAGCCCCTTTATGCAACATCTTAATTCACAACATTGCAAAAAAAATTTTTATAACTTTTGTGCAAGGACACTATTAACAGTAAAATGGCAACCCAAAGAATGGGAGACAAAATTCACAAGTCATCTATCAGACAAGAGACTAAAAAGAGAATATGAAGAATTTCTTTAGCATAACAATGAAATATTAAAATATGTGTGAAGGATTTGAGTTCAAATACCTTCAAACTGGCAGGGAGGGGGGCGGGTAACAGCATGCCTGTAATTCCAACATGGGGAGGATCAGGCAGGGAGATCACCATGGGTTGGTCTGGACTACAAAATGAATTAAAAACCAGCCTGAACTACACAATGGGACACTGTCTCCAAAAAAACAAAAACAAGAACAAATTCCTTGGGTTGAGGATATAGCTCAGTGGTATAAGTGCATGCCTAGCAAGTGCAGCATTGAGTTCAATTCCCAGTACAAAAAAAAAAAAAAAAAAATTAAAAATTAAATTTAAAAAAATTGCTAAAAAGGGATTTACCCTTCAATAAGGGATGAAAAACAAGCACATGAAAAGATGTTCAACAGTTTTAATCATTAGGAAAAAGCAAAGCAAAACCATAAGGAGAGATTGCCTCACATCAATTAGAAAGCTCCAAACACCTCCATAGCCAGACATGGCAGTGTATGCCTGTAACCCCAGCACTCTGGAGGCTGAGGCAAAAGGATTGCTGCAAATCTGAGCCCAGAATGAGTTACATAGTGAGCTCAAAATCAGCCTGAACTGCTAATGAGACCCTTCTCAGAAAAATAAAGAAACATGACAACAATAGTAACAAAAATGCCCCAAAATTCAAGTAAAATAAGAAAAAAATCAGAAATAACAAGTGTTGAGGGCGACAATGTAGAGAAACTGAAATTCTATTGGTACAGGAGTATAAAATGGTGTGGCTACTATGGAAAATACTACAGCAAGTCATCAAATAATTAAAAACTTCATGTGATCCAGGATTTTTCCTTTTTGGGTGTACATCTAAAAGAATTGAAAGCAAAGTCTCAGAAGATTGTGTACATCTTTTTTCATACTTGCATTATTCACATTAGCCAAATGCAAATATCATCCCAAGTGTCCATCAACGTGAGTGGATAAAATGAGAAACACACATAAAATGTAATATGCAGCTATAAAGGGGGTGAAATATTGATACATACTACAACATGGAATAACCCTGAAATATTTATGCTAAGTGAAATGAAGCAGACAACAAGAGCAAATATTGTATGATTCCACTAACATAAGATACCTAGAATAGATGAAGACAGAAAATAGAGATTAACAGGAGTTGGTTTGGATTTTGTCTTGAAGACAATGGGACCAATTACCAGTTAAAGCAAAATTGAAATCAGAGTTAGATCTTTAAAAGATCATGTCTCTTTATTTGAGACATAGTCTTGCTATATAGCCCAGGCTGGCCTTGAACTCACAGCAATCCTGCCTCAGCCTTCCAAGTCTGAAATGACAGGCATGTGTCACCACGCCAGCCTATCCAGAAGTTATGATGGTGGCTGGGGCTACCATCCACTACCATTTTTGTGCTTAGTAATACAACAGTCAGAAGGCTTTATTATTTTTTTTTTTTAGTTTTTTTTATTTTTAAAGAGATAAAGACAAAAGAGGCCATAACAAAGCAGATCAGAGCAGAACAATGCAAGTAACACAGCATTTTACAAGACACCCCATAATTAATAGTAACTACCATAGTGTCTCTTTCTTTGAAATAGTTGAGCATAGCTTCATATACAGCCTCTCCAGCACTTGTTGGTGGTGGTTTTCTTGATCTTGGCCATTCTTTCAGAAGCAAGATGGAATCTCAGTGTGGTTTTAAGTCAGAAGGCTTTAAAGGGATGCATTCCTGGTTGAGCTAAGAAGAATGAATGAGATTTCTGCCTGTCACAATTGGGAGATTATTATTAATCGCTAATCTTTGAGTTCTATCTACCAGATACTAAGTATGTGGCACACTGATCTTTGTCACAACCTATAGATACCATTATCTCGTATGATTGGGGGAACAAAGGTTAAATGGCTTGCCAAAATCATGACTAAGTCCTAATTTTCTCCCATACAAATAGGTGTCGAAGCCAGGGCTTTGCTCATGCCAACCAAGTGCTCTATTCTGAGCCACTTCTCCAATCCTTTTAAATTTTTTATATTCTTATTTTTGCAGTACTAGGGATTGAATCCAGGGTTTTGTGCCTGCTAGGCAAATGCTATAGGGCTGAGTTAGGACCCAACATTGTTTATTGCTCTTGTAGAAAATGGATAATGGCTAGGACTAGAGATGAGGACAAGCCAAGTATTTTCAGAGACTAAGTCAATTTCAGATCTCACCTATATTGTTTTGTTTTTTTGATACAAGGTCCCATTTCAGGTTGGTCTTGAACTCACAATGTAGCCCAGACTGGCCTCAAACTTGTGGTTAATTCTGCCTCTGCCTCTGCCTCCTCAGTGCTTGGATTTCAGACATGAGTGACTATATGCTATATTCTTAGTATTTTTGTCTTTTTTCTTTTTTTAACTTTTTATTGGTACTGGGGATCAAACTCACGACCGCCTGCTTGCAAGGCAGGTGCTTATGCCGCTGAGCTAAGTCCCCAGCCCTCTTTCTCTTCTTTCTTTTCCCCCTTCCCATTTGAACATTTTATTCCTATTTCATAATACCTAATTGATTATTTTTGGCACTCAATCTGAGGTGGCGCAGAGAAAATGAGAGAGAAGGCGAAGATTAGGGAGGCCTTTAATGCAGGGAGGGAAGAGTTATAAAGAAATATAAATGCTCTCAGAGAGGACAAGGAAGTCAAGTTACTTTAATCTGGTCTGGCTGGAACAGGAGTCTGGGAGGTGGGCAAAATGACATATTAACAGCGGATTTGAAGGAGCATCTACCTGTGCAAAACAGGACCCAGAAAGATTTACTGGGGGTAAGGGTGGAGTGCTTGGGTGCTTGTTAAATTTTGGGATTAGAGAGGGCTCAGCGGCATATGCACTAAAAGGGAATGGGAGTTTTATCTCTAAAATAAGGAGAACATAGAAGTTACTCTTGGAGAGGTAAACTGTTTCTCTGGGTCCAATACCAAGTTGGGTGGATGTCATGTTACGGATAGCTAAGCCCCAAGCTAGCAAAATCTACCATTAATATACATTTTGGTCTTTTATTTTCACTTTTAGTTTCTCACAAAAGAGAATGAAGTATTTACATGTGTGTCCAATTTATTTCACTTAACATATGGTCTGAAGGTACATACATCTACCTAGGAATGTCTCAAGCTTATCCTTCTTTATGGCAGAGTAGTACTTCATTGTAGAAAAAGCCCACATCGTCTTTATCTATTCTTTGGTTGATAGGCATTTGGGCTGCTTCCAAGATTTGGCTATTATAAATTGTGCTGCTATAAACATGGAAGTGCTGAGCATGTTTTTTTTAATTTGCACTGAACTACATCCTTGCCCGTTTTTTATTTTATGATAGGGTCTTGCTAAATCATTAAATTAAAAAAAAAATCGGGGCTGAGGATTTAGCTCAGCAGCATAAGCGCCTGCCTGGCAAGCACGAGGTCCTGAGTTCAATCCCCCACCCGCTTCCGCAAAAAAAAAAAAAATAAATGCCAGAAACACGAAGCCACTGTATTTACCACAAGGGGGCAATAAACAATGTTTGAACGTGAGCAAAGGTCCGCAGCTTGGCAGACTGCTACTTATTTATCACCGTGCCCAGATGGTGGCAGCCTGGATGAGGCAGGCCAGTCACTTCTGCCTGCTCTCTGCTTCTCCTGCAGGGGTTGGCCCTGACTCTTCTGAATCCTGGCAACATAGCTGTCAGGGGGCCAAGAGCAGAGGAAGCAGGCAGCAGCTGGTCTTCCCTAAGATCAAAGTAAATAGCCAGGAGGGCCTGCTGGGGAGGGGTGTGGGATGTGGGAGTTAATCTGGAAGATCTAAGCACCTACCTACAGGACATCCCTGAATCACCTCAGCCTTGTTAAAGGGATTGATGAGCTTCTGCCCCAACTCTGAATTTGGAAGACTTAAAGTGGGTCCCATAGTTTGCTTTTTACAAACAAGTTCTCATGTGATGCTGATGCTGCAGACTAAAGTCACTGTGAGAACAATTGCTATAAGGTATTTTTGGGTCTGTGCCCTCCTTTTTCTCAGCGTGCCCCTATTTTGTCTTTCCTATCACTTATCTACTGTTTCTCTACCATCTCTCCCTTAGCCTCTATTAGAAAAGCAAAAGGAAAAAAACAAAAACTTGCTCAAGTTTGTTTTGGGGACAAGGTCTTACTTACTATATAGTCCAGGCTGGCCTCAGCTGGATCTTTCTGCTTAGCCTTCTAAATACCACTAAGTTGGTCCCACCACACCTGGTTTATCGTCTTCAAGGATTCTCATGGGGAAAAATTTCAGCACTCTAGTTTGGAGCTTAGGTATTTTATTTTATTGAGACAGGGTCTTACTATGCAATTCAGGATGGCCTTGAACTCATGGCAATTCTCTTACCTCAATGTCCCCAGGACTGGGATGAGCATGAGCTCAGAAGCAGAATTTACCCCAAATATACACATACTTACTTTCCTCTTATTCACACACTGGCAAGGAGACTAGCTCTGTAAAAAGTAACACGCTTAGCAGGGTATAGTGACATACATCTAAAATCCCAGCACTGTGAATAACTAAGACAAAAGGAAAATAAACTGATCAATTTTGCCTAAGCAATTTATCAATTTATCAACTTTTTTTCCCCCCCAAGTTTGTGATACCCAAGCAATTTATCAACTGAGATATCTCAAAATAAAAAATAAAAGGGCTGGCCATGTATCTCAGTGCAAAGGCCCTTAGCAAATTTTCAGTATCCCCTTGCACACATACCAAAATAGAATAATGTTCTTTTCCAATGAAATTTTGCTTTGAAGCTGTGTGTGGTGGTATACACCTAAAATCCCATTATTTGAGTGTCTGAGGCAAGAGGATCACCATGCCTTCCTTCCAGGTCAGCTTGGATTACTGCACTACATTTTGCAAATTTTCCTCACTTTCCCCATGTTTCAAAAACATTTTTATTATACTCTAAATCAGTGGTGGTGAACCTATGGTATTTGTGCTGCAGTAGATTGCTTGTTATCATTGAAAGCTCTAAAAGATTTGTGATCACTACTCTGAACTTAACATTTTAACTAAGTGGTGTTAAGTACATTCACTTTTTTCTGCAACCACTGTTACCATCTACCTTCAGAACTTTTCATCTCAGCAAAGTGGAACTCTGACCTGGACTGCCACTCCCCCAGGGCAGGGCAATCACTTTACTCCTTACTGCTTTTGACTCAGTTTCTCTTTGATGAAAGAAGGGGTTTGCTGCTCACTAGGGGGATAATTCTATAGATGCAAACCTTCTGCATATATGTGACCCAGTTTATTACAGAGAACAATAACAAAATGAGTTTTAAGAAAGAGGCGGAAACATAAACGAGATGTGGGCTTCCTACCCACAGGCATCAGCAGCCCTGCCATGGATCCGTCCGATTTTTTCGCATCAAGAAGTTGATTTTTCTTGCCATTTCCATGTTGTAGATCCGCCGGCAGGTTTCATAGCTTTCCCGCTGACGGCGGCGGCAAGGCTTCTCATAGTATCTTCGTCGCTTAATATCCTCAATGAGCCCATCCATGGTAAGGATTCTATATAAACACAGGCAATCAGGTTAGAAGCATGGGCTCATTACTATTTTTCCAGTTTCAAAAATGATCAGAAATCAACTAACCAAAACAACTGTTGTTTATAAAAATTACAGTGGGGAATGGTGACAATATAAACTATCTACAGAGGCCCGAATAAGAATTTGCAGGCAAATTAAAAAGCAATTACTAGGTTCTTTGTTTCTGCCATAGCATACTTGAGGAGTATGATGCATCTCATGTGAACACTAGTTCCTTGTGGCAGTTATTTCCAATCAGGGGGCATTGCAGAAACCCTAAATGAGGCAAGCCAAGTGTAATTTCAAAAATCATTCAGGGTGATTCCTACTTGGTCATTAGTGGAAAATACAGTTCCATTCTTATTATGTTGAAGAATACTTGAATTCCTGGAGAAGTATCAGGGCAAGAGGTGGCCCTTATATACTAATGAAACAGCATTAAAAAGTAACAGGCTCACCCATTAGTTTTCCATGTACCAGACGCTCTGATCACATTGATTTGCTGACCACTCCCTAGACACATACTAGGATTCAGGCTGTCTTTTCACCCCCTACTGCCAACATTCTGATGGAAATTTTCTCAGTTTTGATGCCAAACACAGATGCTGTCTCTCCATGAAGTTTTCCCTTTTCATTCTCTCTCCTCTCTCTTCTTTATGTATGCAATGAACCAAGAATCTCCTATATGTTAAGCACGTGTCTATTTGCCTTTCATCTTCCTAAAGAAAGTAATTTAAACAAGCACAAGGTCCTGAGTTCAATTCCCATAACAAACAAACAAGAAAATAATTTAAGAAATCTATTGTCCCTTTTTCTTTTTCTTTTGGTACCAGAGATTGAACTCATGACCTCACACTTGCCAGGCAGTGCTATGCTGCTGAGCTATACCCTCAGCTTAAAAAAAAAAAGTCTGTATTACTGTATACCTATTTGACAATTATTTCATCCAGCCATTCTGTAAGTTTTATACAGACATATCCTCGTGCTTGCCAGGCAGGTTCTGTGCTGCTGAGCCATATCCCCATCCCATAGGTACCCATTAAATTGATTTCAGCTTCTTTCCTGCTCATCCAATTCCTTGTAACAGCTATTCAAAATTCTCCTAATTCAAATTTATCTCTTCATTCTCACTGAGCCAAGAGAACATTGGGATCAATTAACCCCTAAGCTCCTGAAAGTTCTGGCTCAATCTACAAGTTGTCTTTCCCTCTTATCACCTCATCAATTGGTCCTAGGACTAGGGACACCTTCCACTGCTGACCTCCAGTTTCTGGCTCTGTTTACATAGCCCCATTCCTGCTCAACCTGTTCTGTTATTACACATACAAAGTAAGTCACAAACACAATTGGAGATAAGAGGATTGAGTCATAGCTATCATAACTGCTAGAAGAGAACAAAGAAAATAAAAATAAGAAAAAACTGCCAGTGTCTTTTGCCTGGTAGGAAACCCATTTATTGCTGCTATGCTGCTCCACAAAGTCTAAGATAACAACAGACTGAATATGAACTTGAAAAGAACTTGGTTTTAGGTAAATTACAATGTGAATAGACATTAGAACTATTGTGCAGGGTCCTGCTGTTAAATATTGGGAATGAGAGGCCAGGATGCAGTAGCATACAGTTGTAACCCCAGCTACTCAGGAGGCTGACTGAGGCAGGAGGATCTTAAGTTTGAGGCCAGCCTAAACAACTGTGCAAGACACTGACTCAAAAAATAAAAAGGGCCGGGCATGATGGCACATGCCTATAAGCCCAGTACTCTGGAGGGGAGGGAGGCTGAGACAGAATGATCACCACTGCAAGTTCAAGGTTGGCCTGGGCAACAGAGTTCAAGGCAACCTGAACTGCATAGTAAAACCCTGTCTTGAAGAAGACAAAGACAAAGACGAAGAAGATGAAGATGAAGATGAGGAGGATGAAAAGGAAGAAGAAAGAGGAAGGAAAAGAAAAAAGAAGGTGTGTGTGTGGAATGTAGCTTGATGGTATAACATTTGCCTAGCATGCGCGAGGCCTGGGTTCAATGGCGAGTATGCAAAACAAAAACAAAAACAAAGAATAAGTTTAATTATATTGTGCTTACCTAACATAAACAAAGTCCTCATACTGGGAAAAAACAAAAAAGAGTATTTCTCTGACTACAACAGTTAACTGGAAAGCTTGTTCAAAGACTACTGTGCTGGGTAGCTCACTTGGACCCTTACTGTCTCTCAATGGCTATTCCTATTCCCCATTCCCCCTTCCTACTCTTTAATAAAACTTCTATTTTACTTTACTTTAGATTTTTGGAGATAGTGTCTCACTATGTAGCCCAAACTGGCCTTGAACTTGCAGTGATCCTCCTGCCTCAGTCTCTCAAGTGCTAGGATTACAGGTACGTGTCATTATGCCTGGCTAATTTTTCCTACTCTTAAAAAAAAAAAAAAGACTGCTGTACCACCTCTAGTTTGTGATTTTGTAGGGCTCAAGAACTGGGTTTTGGGCCAGGAGTTTAGCTCAGCAGCATAAGTGCCAGCTTGGCAAGAGTGAGGTTATAAATTCGAGCCCTGGTACCAAAAAAAAAAAAAAAAAAAAGATTTTTTTTTCTTTTGGGGTTGAGAACTGAACCCAGAGCACCCATCATGCTAAGCAGACATTGCCACTGAATATACCCCCAGTGTATTTATATGAGTTCCTAGGTCATGCTATAGCATGAACCAATGCCTCAGTACACTCTTCATGCCTCTTTGGATATGTAAAAAACAAGTCTAGATGATGGACAAATACTCACTATAAAGGGATTAAGTAATCTTAAAATACAGAGTTCTTGGGAACATTAGTGCACAAATCTTCAGTAATATTATCTTTACTAAAATGGCACATTAACACCCATGATTCTAATTACAATGTTATAAAATTGATTAGGTATTATCATCTTCTTACAGATCAGGAAATCTGAAAGTCAGAGAGGCTAACCTGCCCATAATCACAAAATGTAACTAGAAGTAAAATTCTGTTCTGGTTTTTCTTTTCTTTTCTTTCTTTCTTTTTTTTTTTGAGACAGGTTGGCCTTAAACTCACAATGATCCTCCAGCTTTAGCCTCCCGAGGGCTGGGAAGAATTCTGGTCTTTAGTTGAGTGCTCTGCAGTAATATTTCTCTAACAGAAGCCATCACACTTCAGAAGAGAAATCACTGCAGTGTTCTAACAGCCAAGGAGACAGTAAGATGGAAGAGCTATGAGATCCCTCAACTAGAGGAAAGAGGAATGGAAGCCAAGAAGATATAGCACATTGAAGGAATGGAATGGTCAAAACCTAAGCATTTGTTTCTACTCAGATCTGTTTACTACTACTTAATGAAGGCCATTTTTGGTCTACAGACAAGCAGTGTAATATATTATGGAAAAGACAAGAAAAAAGTATCTAAAAAAAAAGCCAAGACTGGATATACAATGTAAAAAGGACAAGTAGTTTGGATTTAAGAGACAGTAAGGAGGACAAAGAGTCTAGAAATAGTATCACCTAGGAAGGGGAACCTGTTGGAATGATAAGGACAGTTTATTTATTTTTGTTTTTGTTTTGGTACTGGGGATCGAACTCACGACCTAGCGCTTGCCAGCCAGGTGCTTAGATAAGGACAGTTTAAAAGGATGAAAGGAAAACCAAGAGGAAAGCGTTCAGACACATACTTGGGGTTCCCTTTTGGAGTTTCCAAAAACAGTTCTGATTTTTTGGGGGGAGACAGATTGGCCTCAAACTCAGTGATGTGCCTGGAAAGTGCTAAGTTGTGAGTTCAATCCCTGGTACCAAAAAAAGGAAAAAAGAAAAGGGTTTTGAGGGCTGGGGATTTTGCTCAGCAGTATAGGAACCTGCATGGAGAGCAGGAGATCATGAGATTGATCCCCAGTACCGGGGAGATTGGGGGGGTGGTTTTCGAATCACCGACAATCATCTCACCAAGTAAATGCTTATGCTGTGAAACAAAAAGGCCAAAACAACAACAAACAAATGAATGAGTGAATGGGTATAGGTAGGGAAAAGCTGGCGGGAAAAAGGAGGGTTGGAAAATACTGTTTCTGGGGCTGGGGATTTAGCTCAGCGGCATAAGCGCCTGCCTTGCAAGTGTGTGGTCATGAGTTCGATCCCTGGTACCAATAAAAAAGAAAAAGCCAAAAAATAAAAAGAAAATACTGTTTCCTAGATGGCTCTAATTACTTCCAAAACATAGGCCAATTAATGATACATTACAAATTAGCTAGCACTTTCCCAGACAGCAAACTCCAAGATGCTAGGTGAGGATTCCCTCTTTTTATCTTGCACTTACTAGTCATCCTAAAAAGCACACATTAACTTCAAATGCTCCAGAGTCCCTAGAGTAGACTTCATCCCTAACAGACAAGCAGAAAGAGCTTTGTAGAACCTGAGAGTAAGTAGGAAGGTGTTACTATGTTTCTGCTTCCAAAGATAGTTCAAGAGCTAGCAGAGCAGGGCTTCAAAGTAAATAGATCAGCTTGGAGTTCAGGTGCCTGGTGACCTAACATGAAGGAGAAATGAGCTGCCAGGTTTAATGAAATTCAACTGATTATATAAAAGGAACTGAGCTGCCTGGAGGGAGGAGCTGGGGATGGCAGATCACATGTCAGTAGCCAGTCAGGGCCAAGGTGTACAGGCCCACCAGGAGTAAAAGGGGTCAACAGGCATACTTCCAGCATGTTTGCCTTTCCTTGTTTGGCTAACAGCCAATCACACAGGACTTCCTAATAACCCTCACTCTCCATCTCCTCATCCTAGGGTGGCAACAAGGGCCCCTGGTTATGTAACAGGCATTTTGTAGCAGCCTCACTGGGCAGACACACGGCTGGTTTTCTTTGTTAAGACGCTTTCTGTGCTCCAAACATGGTAAAGCTTTAATCACCTTCCTCTCCTCTAATTTGCTCTCTTACCTTTTGTAATTACAGCACAGAACAAGCAACTTATTTTTTTTCTTTTTTTTTAATTCCTTTTCTGTTCCATCTTCCCACAAAATTACCCAGAAAAGCTCAGTAAATAAAAGAGATTTCAAAGAGCCAACACAAACCAATCTAAGAGAAGTAGACTTCCTCTCACTGGGCCCAACATCTGGGTGCTAGAATCTTCACTCAGAGCCTGATAGTAAAAGCTGGTACAGAATAAGGTGGTTCCAGAAGCTAGCAGCAACCAAGCCCAGTGGGGCTTTCTGCAATGGGGTGCTCCTAACAGGGCCAGACTGAGAAAGAAGTGTGTTTTTTGGCCTTGTCAAAGGACTCCTTCCCATAGCATGTGGAAACTAAGGGCTGTGAGGCCTATAGGTGACCGCGCCCATGGCCTTAGTTCCAGACAAGGCGCCAAAATGACCTCGGGCCATGGTGCTATCAGATCACCTGTGGGACAAACATGCCAAGCAACTTACTACCAACTACTAGAAAGCTGAGAGAGGGTTAAGGAGAACTCTGGGATTTGAGCAAGGTATACAGAAAAGATAGCTTAAGCGGGGACATTAGAGAAAACAAGGAAAAACAGAGGTACATCAGTCAGAAAACACTGTATTTAGCAGGTAGAAATGTAGAAGACTATGACTTTCCAGAGCTGGCCCACTCACATGTGCAAGCTTCATGCCAGGCAAATGCTGTACCATTGAGCCACATGTCCAACCATTATGTACAAGTCCTTGCTTAGAAATTTTTTTTTTTTGCGCCTTGAGTCAGGATCTTTGTAGTTCAGGCTGGCCTCAAGCTCCTGGCAATCCTCTTGCCTCAGGCTCTGGAGTGCTGGGATTACAGGTATGTCTAGATAGAAAATTATTCTAAGGGAAAAATATTTGTTCATTTTTTTCTCCTGAAGCTAAATATAATTTATGGGACACATCCCTCTATGATAAAAAAGAAATGGAAATGCAGCTTTCTAGATGAGTAAATCTAAACTGACCAAGTAAATATCCTTTAGCAGGGGATGGTAGCACATGCCTATATTTTCAGCACTCAGGAGGCTGAGGCAGGAGGATTGCTGTAAGTTCAAGATCAATTTAGATTACAAAGAGAAACCTTGACTCAAAAAAAAAATTATATACATTCTTCCCAAAGATTATACAAATTATTACTAAAATATTTTCCCCCAGCAACTTCCTTCCAATCAAAAAAAGAAAAAGTATGACTATATATAAACAGTAAAATTACATCACAGGTCCCCCTATTACCAGAAAAACTAGTAAATAATTCAAAATATAGAGTACAGAAACTGCAAAAAGATGAGCATTTTATATTTCTCTATACCAGTGGTGGTGAACCTGCGGCATATGTGTTGCAGCATGGTCTGTACTATTAAAAACTCTAAAAGGCTCACCATCACTGCTGTATACCATTTAATAATTGCAGATGTGAGATATTTTATCTAATATTTGTAGGCTTCTCATACTTGTATTTTTAAAATATAAAGTTTAGTTTTCATTTCATTTTATTTTTGCAAAGCTGGAGACTGAACCCAGGGCCTTGTGCATGTTAACAAGCACTGCACCACCGAGCCACACCCCTAACCCCCTTTACCTGTAAACCAAATGTTAAAGCCTTAAAGTGGAGGGCAAGCCCATATAATGTCAAGATCTCTCTCCTGTAATTCTGTGATAATACTTGTTTCTCAAACTCTGCTTTGTATTAAGAGAAAATGATGAGTGAGGCATTCTAGAAAGCCAAACTCCTTACAACTACTGAAAAGAGCCAAAAAAACTTGCTTGACAAGGAAAATTACTTGAAAATGAACTCTGAAAAACTAATGTCTACCAGGCACACAGTTAATTATGAGAAGCACCTGAGGGAATTAGTTTTCTATTGCTGGATAACAAATTACCATAAATTGATAGTTTAAAAACAGGCTGGGTGTGGTAGCATGCGCTGTAATACCAGTACTTGGGACACTAAGGCTGGAGGATCACTAAGAGTTTGAGGCCAGCACGGGCTATAGAGTGAATTCAAAACCAGTGTGAACTGCTGAGTGAAACCTTGTCTCAAAAATTAAAAATAAATAAACAGCACCTGTTTATTACCCAAGTGCTGCAAGAAATAAGTCTGCATGCTCTGTGTCCCACAGGCAGATCAGAAAGCCTGCAGGCAGCATCACATCTAAGGTTTCATATCCTCCAAGACATAGTTGCTAGACTGAAGTGCCTGTTGTCTTGCTAACTACTGTTAAGAGGCTAATCTTAACGTTTGCTAAGTAGGCCTTTCTTATAGTTCCAGTTTTTCTAATTAGGAAACACCTAAATCCTTTTTCAAGTCTCATCTAATTAGATAAGAGCAGGTCAGATAATCTCCCTTCTCATGAAAATAGCCTCTCATATTCCTAGGTTCTGCCCACACACAAGGGTAAAAGATTCCATAGCATGTGGCTCACCAGGAGTCAGGAATTCAAGGGGTATCTCAAAATTCGGCCTTGCAGAGTACTGTGTATTACATTTTGATGAGTTTCAAGAGTAAACCATGGGAGTAATGGGACGCCTTGACTCAGTGAAATATTTCTTATAACATTAAAAAAAGAAATTGTTGCTTGCGAAATTAAACTAGTTACACATTGTTAGAGCTTTTCTGTATTTCACAACCTAGCATTCAAAAACCTTTCAGTCTGGGGATGAAACTCAGTAGTATAATGCTTGCCTACCATGCACCAAACCCTAGGTTAAACTCCACCACTGCAAAAATAAAACAAAACAAAACAACATCCACAAACCCAAACCTTTCATTATAACCCTTCCACTCCATTAGTTTACTTCTATACATATATTTTCCTTAACCTTCCTCAAACCTTGTAATGCTGGCTGGGAGTGGTAGCCCACCCACTCTTGTAATCCCAGCACTCAGCAGACTGAAGTTTAGGCTGGAGAACTGCTGCAAATTAGAGGCCAGCCTGGACTACCTAGTCCGTTCAAGGCCAACCTAAACTACATTGCCAGACCCTGCATCAAAAAGCCAAAAACATTTGTAATGCTGTCTTGTTTTTCCAAGATCTCAATCTAAATTCACCTTTTCCACTAGCCTTTTCCCCCAAGGATCACTCTCAGTTATTTACCACATACCATGTTCCTGCTTTCTAGCAACTAACTTCACACTTTAATTTGTCCTTTGGACTCTTTAAATCTCGGACAGAAGTTAGGTTCATCATCAAGGAAATGATGATTGTGTGTTGAATAAACTTTCTTTTTTTTTTAAAACCCATTTTATTTCAAGAAAAGAAAAAAAAAAAACAACAAAATTTCAAAACGTCAACCAGAAGGCAACAATGGTACATACATTTGCTAAATAAACTTCATATAGTTAGGTTTCAAGAATTATTTTGGAAAGGACTGCCTCTTTTAAATTCAGAGATAGATGCATAGAGTCACTAAATTGGCCAGGCTAGGCATGAACTTTTCAATCCTATCTCAGCCTCTCAGAGTTCTCACATTATAGGCAGTCGCCATCACGCCTTGCAAGAACTTCATTTATAAGACAATAAAGTGAAGGACTAAAAAGTTTCATACACTAAACGCCTAGGCTGGCACCAGTTTGAAATTTACGATGGGACAGGAAGCGAAGGATCATTGCATTTCCCAAAAAGTTGACCTAAGTATGATTCTGATTCTTCAACAGTCACCTGTTTAGTGTCCTGTATGCACCTTCCACATTCCCGTCTTGTACCATCACAGTCCTGGCAATAAACTTCAGATGTCTTGCCATGATCTCACATTTAAGTCTTCACTCTGCAGGACTACACAAAGATCAGGTAAGAAAATGCGCGTTTTAGTTAACTCTGAAAATGGGAAGTGCTCAGAGACCCGCGATACAAGGCCCGTGGAGCTCTTCAGGACTTAGAAAGTACGCGCGGACGATTCTCGAGACTCCCTTGCTCTCTTAAACTAGCACAAGCCCGAGCTTATGAAAGAAGAGTCGCTGGGCTTCACCACGAGACTTGCTCTGCCGACCCAGGACGGCAGAAGCAGGAACGCGCAGCAGGAGCTCAACTACTGCTCACTGTGCGTGAAGGGGCTAGGCTGCAAGTTGAAAAACGTGTCTTTGTAGATCTTTAAGAAAGAGAAATAGCGCGCAAACATCCCCTCTCACTCCCCCCCCCCTTTCTTCTCCCAACCCGGCTCCAGCTCCTCACTCACCGCCCTCAGGCTTCAGCGGACCCCAGCAGCCAGAAATCGGAAGCGGAAACTACGGAAGCCCCAGCGCCGGGCTGACGCCGAACTGAAGGAAGGGCATTCCCGGCTTAAAAATCGGGGCGACGTTTAGTCTGACCTGGATCGTCTCCTCTCTTTGCTCGGGGTCCTGGACTTTACATCTGATAAAGTAAAATAGTCGTTGATGCAAACCCTGTCAAAAAGAGTCTTCCCACGAAATTGCAGTCTTTCAGGCTCTGAGTCGATTCTATATCCTTAATCCTATTAAGCCCCTAATAGATACTTAAGCGATTTCGTTCTCTGAATGGAAACTAAGAGAATAGGTAAAGCTTCCAGAGCATGCTTCCTGTTTTTCTTTGGAAGGGTACAGATCTGTTCCTGGGCGAGTCAGCATCACATTCCTCATCTGCCTACCAATTAAACAAAGGGATGAACTTAACATGCTGTCACTTCTCCTCCTCCCCCTCACATACCCCTCTTCTTCCTCTTTTGTTCTTTCTTCGCTCTCTTTTAGGTCTTTTTTGAGACAGGGTTTCGCTCTGCAGTTCAGGCTCGTCTTGAGCTTACTTTATAACCCAGGCTCACCTTGAACTCGCAGCAATCCTCCTGCTTCAGCCTCCCGAATAATGTGATTACAGGCTTGCCCAACCATGCCCGGCAACCATGTTATAACATCAACTTTCTAGTCATTTCACTAAATAAATTGAGATCACCAAAGACATGGGAAATGCCTACAGATTTTAGAATCAAAGATTTTTAGGTCAGTTTTGCCTTTTACTTCCTAGTAAGACCTGGTAGAAATAACTGCCTTTTAAAATTTCTTTCATACTGTGAATACAGCCTTCTTTTTATTTCTATTTGGATGCTACTTCTACATAATCATGTATGGTTAATCACATTAAGTTCCGATCTAATAACTATGGGAAAATGTGGCTGCCCTGCTAAGCACACAGGTACATCTTTATCAGTTATGCTAAGAGGAACTCACACTAAATTTAAACCAGGTCCAAATTCCCAAGCTACAGACAGACTGGGACATTATTAGGCTTATGAAATTTTTATTTAGTTTTACTCTGTGCTAGGTACTATTGATAGCATTCCAGTGCCTCTTGCACCATGAGAAGATAGTATGCTGGCATAAAAGATAAGTTGTAAAAACAACGTAGCATATAATAAATGCCAAGAAAGTTATATAGACAACAGTGTGATGTGGTGGAGGGGCCCTGGATTGGAAGCTGGAAGGTCTGGATTCTATACCTTTTATTATTATTTTATTTTGTTTTGTGTTTGTTTTTTGTCTTTTTGTGACAGGATCTTGCAATACAGTTCAGGCTGGCCTTGAGCTCACTTTGTAGCCCAGGCTGGTCTCAAACTTACAGTCATCCTCCTGCCTCAGCCTCCTGAATGCTAGGATTACAAACACGTGCCACCATGCCTGGCTGGATTTTTGATTTGTTTTTGTTTAGAAAGGGTCTTGTTGTGTGATGCAGGCTGATCTTGAACTCACTATGTAGCCCAGACTGGCCTCTACCTTGCTGCAACACTTCTGTCTCAGTCTCCCAAGACTTGGGATTATAGGCCACCACACTTGGTTTTATACCAGTTCTGTTTGTTCATTAGACCTATGGCCTTGAACCAGTAGTCTGAAAACTACTGCCTGCTAGTTAATCTTTTTTTTTTTTTTTAATAAAAGAAGACAATTTACTTGAAGACAGGCAAGAAGGAAGAGAGAAGTGACAGACAGCTACTCTGGAGAGTAGGGAGAATTCATAAGCGAATTGCTCCAGGTTCACCCTTGTTTTTCTAAAGTATCAGAACTTAGTCATGCTCATTTGCTTATTAAGATGTCTCTACTTTGCGCAACAGTGGCAGAGGTGGGTAGAGGGAACAGAGATATATGTCCAACAAAGCCTAAAAACTTATCTGGCTCTTGCCAAACTTAAAAGTCTCAATCTATTTCCTCAAAAATGGCACTAATATTTGTCTATTTAACTAAATTTTGTCTACAAAATTTGTTGCAGGAATCAAATGTGACAAAACAGAAAGCTACTTTCAAATAAAGGGATTGAGAATGTGATTTTGTTTTTGGGTACTGGGGATTGAACTCACGACCCTGTGCCTGCCATGCAGCACTGTGCCACTGAGCCCTGGGCCCTGGGAATGTAACATTTTTGAGAACTTACACTAGGTATTTTATATACATGATTCCATTAGATGGCATTAAGTGCCAAAGACTAAGCCCATACAGCATATTTAACAGAAAGAATGAGAGACTTGAGTTAGTGATTGAATGGAGGCCATGGTTTTACTTAACAAACAAAAAACGATAAGCAAAGTAAATAGCATGAACAGGTTGTGAGGCAAAAAAGCTTATATAGTATTTGGGGATTAATTTAAAAAACTAGAAGTTGAACATAAATAAATAGAGAAATAAACCTAAAACTGTCCATCAGATATTTCTATGGCCAATGGACCTTCTTGGGGAACAGGTCAGGACTGGAGATGAAGATATAGCGGTCATCTAAGCACATACTTATAATCCTAGCACTCTGGGAACTGAGGCAGGAAGACTAGGAGTTTTGAGCTCAGCTTGGTGACTTAGGATATCAGAGAGAGACCCTGTCTCAGAAGAAAAGTGTGGGGAGCAGCATGTGGAAGTAGCCCAGTGAAAAGGCTTTGGGTCCAACCCCTAGTACTGTCAAACAGAACACAAAAACTAGAATAAACAGGGGCTGGGGATTTAGCTCAGTGGCATAAGCACCTGCCTTGCAAGCAGGCAGTCGTGAGTTCGATCCCTGGTACCGATAAAAATGAAAAAGACAAAAAAAAAAAAAAAAAAAAAACTAGAATAAACTGAGCACTGTGGTTTATGCCTCTAATCTCATCCAGAGTAGGCAGGATTGCAAGTTTGAGGTCAGCCTGCAGAGTGAGACTCTGTCTTGAAAATAAAATAAACTAATAAATACTATACTAGAAGGATCATACAGAGGGAAAGAGAAAAAATTAGAGACCTCAGTGAAATATTTTGGACTTCCTTCCCTAACGCCAGAGAGCCACTGAGCAATTCAGATAGGAAAATTAATCTGTTTATCAGGGAGAAGGAATTAGAGGTAAGAGTCTGTAGCAAATATCCAGACCAAAGTGGTGGCAAGGTAAGTAGAAAGAAATGGATTTTAAGAAACATATCAAAAAAAGAATAAAAAAATTTAGTATCTGAGTAGCACTAAGTTTTAAGCCTACTTACCTGGAAAATATTGGTACCATACGAAGCAAAAAGAGAAGAAACTGTAAGAAGGGGGAGCAGGACATGTTTAAAGGCTTTTATTCCTGATCATGGAAAAAAGCACTGGACTGGCAATCTGTATCACAGTGTTGGCCTGGACAAATCACCTGTTTTCTTGCCTATGAAATGAAGGGAGCAGGTTAAATACAAAGAAATGAGCTGGGTATATAGCGCGTGTCTGTCATCCCCGCACTTGGGAGGAAAAGGCAGGAAGGTGGCCATGAGTTTGAGGTCAGACTGGACTACAAGGGACTTCAAGTTCAGCTTGAGAAATACAGCAAGACCCTGTCTAAAACAGAAAAAAGAAAAAATATAAAAGTATGTCTTGACTCTAAAATGCTGAAATGTCAATAATTTTTGTCAGAAAAATAGAATTAAAATCATCCAGCAAATATTTTTCTATGCAGTATGCACTTTCAGGGAAAAAGTTGGGAATAGAGATAAAGATTCAGCAGACTTCTAAGTTAAGGCAATACTTCAAAGCATGAAAGAAAACAAAATCTTCCTGTGACAGAATATAGTCAAAGAAAAAACACAAGGCTAGAGCCTGAGGGGAACCCTTTGCTCCAGAGTAGGGGGAAATGGGGCCACTGAGAGACCTAGAAGCTGCCAACAGTTAGCTCAGAGAATTAGGATAGTGTGCTGTCATTTGAGCCGAGGGAGATGGCATAGGCACTCTCAGTGTCAGATGATACAGAGAACATAAAATGCAGAGCCTTTGTAAATGTCCCTGGTTTTCCTGTTGAATAGGCGGAAGCTACATTATAACATTGATTCTGTAGGATTATTTGTGACTTTGGAAATTCATCAAGTGAGGGCAGTAGAAGCTAGACTGCAATGGATTAAGGGTTTCATAGTGAAAGAAATCAGAAAGTTCTGTCAGAAATTATGAGGGGCACTGGGACAGGGTGGTTCAGGGAGAAGGCGCCACTAGTCTAGCATCCTGGAGATCCTTATCCATGCCCAGTACTAAGAGGCAGAAAAAATTAGAGAAAAGAAGACAAAGGGTAATCAGTCTCCAGAGGTGTTTTAAGGCCTGATCACACCTGTAGAGAAAATAATTCTTATGAGGAACAGGTAGAAATTAGAAGATACAGAAGGGATACATGACACAGCAAGTTTCAGAAGTGAAAGATAATCGGAAGCACAAATGGAGAAGCTTTCTATAGAAAGGAGGTCATATTCTCTGACATAAAGGGAGATGGCAATTATTCACTGAGAACAGTGGGGGAAAGATGTCTGATGAGCTGTGAACAAGATGCTAGGAGCCAGTGAACACTGACTAATAAATATGACAGAATAATAATACACTACAAAGGTTTAGAATGGGAGAAGAAATGGTTTTGGTGGAAACTAAGACAAAAAAATATTCGTGGAGTTAACTTTTGCTTTCTGGTATCACTGGGTAGCCTTCTGTAATCGAGCACACATCTAGCACCCACAGCTTTTTGAATAAGGATGAGATCCTATGTTTTGAGTCTCTCTGCAGTGGGCCCCAACTTTAGTAATTCTGTAGTACCCCTCCCTCTTAAAAATGGGCAACCACAGTGGCCATTTTGGCTCTTTGCCTCTTTTGGCAGCAGGTTATATATATATTCATCTACAAGAATCAACAGCCCCCATCAAACAGTTGTCCCAGAGCAGAAGAACCTGCTGGTCTGGGCCAGCTGGAAGATTATATGAGGGAGAGACACAAAGGGAAAAGTACTAGTTTCTGCCCAAAGAAAAAAGTAAACTCAAAAAGTAAACTCAAGTCTGAACACTGTAACTGTCCCAACCATGTTCCCCAGAAAAACAGCCACAAGAGTCCTTTTACTTCTTTCACAGGATTTCTATGATCCTATCCAGACTTTTAACTCGATGAAAATATTCCTGTCTTTCCTGGAGCTCAGACATCCAAGATTAGTATCTAAGGCAGGAAGTTTTCAATTTACTCCAAAGAGCAAAACGTTTAGGTAAAAAATTTCTTTAATCAGAAAGGATTTTATCTTCCCAATATTAATATACACATTGAAAGTAAAAATATACATACATCTATTTACACAAATTGAAAATCACAGTGGCAGTCACATGGTCTGGGTCAGGGCCTTAGGAGATGGCCAGCTGGAGTGACTGGAGGACAGCATTTCATTTGCTGCTCCAGGTGTCCCATGCTCATTTCTCTGGCCATGGCAGGTGGATCAGTGGAGGACAGCTTACAGCTCCAGTCTGATGGCAGAGCTACAGGCAAACTGTGGCAGCGAGGCCCCTCTCCAGACAGTTTCTTAGGATCACCAAGGATAGCAGAAGATGCTGTAGTAGGTGGGACTGGAGTGGTTGGGGCAGAGTGGGTAAATGGCTGCTTTCCATGCTGGAGGAAAAGGATGAGGCCAATGCTGGTTCTGGCGCCTAAAGGACCCTGGCTAAAGGAGATGGTACCTGGGGAACCAAGAGGGGGGTTGCAAATTGGAACAGTGTGGATCCAGGTAAGATTCATGGCTTGCCACTCTGTGAGGTGCCAAGGCTGCTTTGGTTTCAAAGCTAAATGTCCTAGGTGTGTCTGGTCCATCTTTCCCATAGGAGGTGAAGCAGCTGAATCACTGTGGTGGTTTTGAAAATGCTAGAGAGGGGGAGAAATTTTAAAAAAATCTGAGACGAAAGATGTCAGATTAGTGCCTCCTGTTTGTTTATCCTTTTGCTTTCCCTGGAGACTCAATTTGCAATGCAAACTTATCTTGTTTTGTCCAACAGATTATTTATTTATTTATTTTTAATTTTGTTTTAAAGAGAACAAGAGAGGACAGAACAAAGCAGATCAGAACAGAACATGTAAGCAACACAGCACTTCACAAGACAACTGGATATTAACAGTAGCTACCATCATGTCTCTTTCTTTGAACTAGTTGAACATACCTTCATATACAACAATATCAAACATAACAAAATAGTATAAAACCATTCAAGAGAATGAAAGTTTTACAGGACATTCAGAACCAAATAACAGAAAATGAACAATGGCTACTATAATATCTCATTTTCTATAAAAAAATCTGTTTATACTATCACACGTATTAAAATCCAATAAGACAGAACCAATGGAAATAGAAGAACAAAAGCATGGTAGGACTTCAAAGCAAGATGATATTAAGACAGCAATGGCTGTCATAATGCCTTGTTTTCGGGGCTGGGGATTTAGCTCAGCGGCATAAGCACCTGCCTTGCAAGCAGGCGGTCATGAGTTCAATCCCTGGGACCGATAAAAATGAAAAAGACAAAAAAAAAAGCCTTATTTTCTTCAAAATAGGTATTCATACCATCACACACAGTAAAATCTAACAAAACAATAAAACTATTCCAATTAATGTATGAAAACGTTATAAGGCTTCAAAGCAGTGTAATGGGGCATCATGATTACATTAAAATCTTATATACTGGTATCATTTCTTACACTAGGGAGACTATGTTGTATTTATACATGTGTTTGATTTATTTCCCTTATGAGTAAGGTCTCAAGTTACATCCATTTATTATAAATATCTCAATGTGAATATTCTTTTTTTTTTTTTTTGTCTTTTTCGTTTTTATCAGTACCAGGGATCGAACTCATGACTGCCTGCTTACAAGGCAGGTGCTTATGCTGCTGAGCTAAATCTCCAGCCCCCGTGAATATTCTTTATAGCTGAGTAGTACTCCATTGTATAAAAATACCACAACTTTTTTATCCATTTGTCAGTTGATGGACACTTAGGTTGTTTCCAAGATCTGGCTATTACAAATTGTGCTGCTATAAACATGGGTGCACATGTATCCCAGAAGTGGAATAGCTGGGTCAAATGGGACTTCCAATCCCAGCTTTTTGAGGAATCTCTAGACTGACTTCCACAATGGGTACACCAGTCTATATATTTTTTTTGTAACAGATAATTTCTTGTCAGGTCATGGTTAAGTAGAAGTTTTAGTAATCCAGTTAAACTTTCACTTATTCAACAAATAGTTGAGGACCTGCTATGTCCTATAAACTTTATTAGATACTAGATATTCAGAAATGAACAGAATAAAACAATTCTATAGGTTCTCACTATTTATAAAACACTTCCTTTTATAATATCTTTAAAGTATAGTTTTCATTGGAATTATCACTTCCACAGCTTTTTATTTCATTAACAAACTTTGATGCAGGGTTTCATCATGTAGTTCAGGATAGCCTTGAATTCGCTATGCAGCCCAGTCTGTCCTGGTACTTGGAATCCTCCTGCCTTAGTCTCTTGTGTGCTAGGATTACAGGGGTGTGCCATCATGTCCAGTTTAAGTTTTATAGTTTTTACATTTTATTTTTATTTTTTTTGAGACAGGCTCTTAGTATGTAATCCAGGCTGGCCTTGAACTCACCACCATCCTCCTGCCTCAGCTTTCCAAGTGCTGGGATTACAGATTAATTTCTGTATTTTAAATTCTAACTTCCCATAATGAGTTCTTTTTTTTTTTTTTTTTTGTCTTTTTCGTTTTTTTATCGGTACCAGGGATTGAACTCACGACTGCCTGCTTACAAGGCAGGCACTTATGCCGCTGAGCTAAATCCCCAGCCCCCCATAATGAGTTCTTTATGAAGTATAAATTAATGTGCAGACAAGATCCTGGTTTTTGGGGGGGGCAGGGATTTATTTCAGCAGCGTAAGTGCCTGCCTGGCAAGTGCCAGGTCATGAGTTCAATCCCTAGTACCAAAAAAAAAAAAAAAAAAACAAAACAGATCTTGGTTTTTGTTTTTTGTTTTAAGGTTTTAGGAATTGAACCCTGGGCCTGCACACCAAGCTACATCCCCAGGCCATTTTTAAAAAGGAATTTTTTTTTAAACCCTAAATTGCCCAGACTGGGCTTGAATTTCCAGTCCTCCTGCCTCACCCTCCCAGAATGCTGAGATTACAGGCATGTGGCACTATGTCCACCTCTGCTGCTTCATTTTTAATGTTATTTCCACAACATTAGTAGCTGTGGACCTTTGAAAACAGGATGAAGACTCCTCCAACTCATCTCACTACTTGAATAACTTTTGAAATAACTTTTTTTTTGGTAGCAGGGATCAAACTCACAACTTTGTGCTTGCCAGGCAGGCACTTACGCCACTGAGCTAAAGCCCCAAAACCATATTATTTGAAGGAACAGAAAGGAGATCACTTCTATACCAGGTTTAAGAATCTATCAAAAGTCCTCCTTGTAGATGCCCTCTGTGTGCCTTCTCCCCAACTCCCAGTGAAGTATCACTCATAACTAGTCCTTGAAATGAAAAAAAAAAAAAAAGAAAGGATTTACAGAGAGAACATGAGGCATCATTCTGCATGAATCATTTGGCCAAGTAAAAAGCTTTATGTATCAATACAGAGACCAGATAAGCTTAACATAGGGATATGATTTAACTTTCATGGAGTTCTGCCCAGTGATCCAAACAAAATAGAATAAGTACATCTAGGAATCAAAACAGTGGTGGAAGTTTAGGGATTCTGTTCCCTGAAAGGAAACTTGAGTAGAAGATCCAGAAGAAAATAGAAGGGGGAGGATGGCGTTTTTGCATGCAAAATACATTTCTTTGGTTATTTTGCCACCTAGACCTCAAGTTTTTAAGTTCTTACCTTGGTCACCTGACGCCTATTACCACCCAGTGATGACTTTTGAGCAGCTATATGAGGAAACCAAGTCTTTAACATCCCTTCCACTTGCAGCAGAGTCCCTAGATAACGCTCCCTGTGAAAAGGACATCAAAAAACCCAGTAAGTGTGAAAAAAGAATCAAACAGGAAAGAGCTCCTTGTTTATGAGTTACTGAGGAAAGAACTAGGGGACTTACCCCATCTCTGGCTTCTGCAAAACACCTACAATACGCTGGATCCTGTCCATTGCCACACTCTGCTGGAAACTACTCAATCCTGGGGGTGGGGCCGGGAATAGAGAGAGGGATACTGAGAATTTAGAGTCCAATATATAGTCAGGTAAAAGGATGACAAGAAAGGAGTTAAAATTGATTTACTTAAAGTCACAAAAGCAAAAAAAAAAAAAAAAAAAAAGGATTAGTACAGACTCCTGAAAAAGACTTAACACACACACACACACACACACACACACTTGAAAGAGACACAGAAAAGAGCCTGGCTCTAAATTGCAACAAATCACATAATTACCTCTCTCAAAGCGACCAATCTTAAGCCCATTCAGTAGGTCTGTGAGGGGCCGAATGAATCCTTGGAGCTCTTTACACTACAGGAAAGCAGGACAAAGGCTATGAGAAGACCTAGAATTGCCCTAATCTGTAGCAATTCCTCTACCTCCAAATCTGGGAACCGATGCTGTCCTTTTAGGGTCCTTACCAAACATCTGGGCATATAGCCACTGGAGAAGAATGTTTTGTCTCTTGTTTTCTCTTACCTTCTGAGCAAAGAGCAGATCTCCCTCTGTGGTACAATCCTGGATGTTTAGATTGGTCTCCAAATCACAATCTCTTGATCTTTCCATCCCAGATCCTGCCACTGGAAAAACCAACCCTGGCTGTTCCAGGTGAGATGCTGTATGTTGGTTCCTGAAAACTCTGGGTCGACGCCTGCAGCGGATGGGACCTGGGCTGGCTTGAGAACCTTTCCTCTGCCCAACAGTGTCTGGCCTGGGCCCATAGCTCCTCTTTTCTTCCTTTTCACTATCAGAGGGGAAGCCATAGTCACTGTTCTCTGGGAAGGTGGAAAATGAGGGAGAAAGAGAATAGGAGGAATACGAATAAATACTAGGTGGAGAATCCATAGGTCCAGAAGCAGGGCCTACAGAACAGCTACTGAGGTGCCCAAAGACAGGAACCTGCAATTGAAGAGCAAAGAGAGAGAATTTAAAATCAGAGGTTAAAGGTTTGAAAACAGACAGATGAATTGCAACGATTAACGACTCTTTCCTTTCCCCAATAAAGACAATAGAAAAAGTCATTTTCCGCATACCCGCTTATTAAAAAGTGGAACGGCTTCTCTGGCCTCTGCAGAGCTGCTCTTGAGCCGTCACAGCCTATATTCTTTTTTTCTTCCCTCGGTTTAGAGTAAATATCTGACTTGACAGCTTCCCCTCTGGCAGTTGTTCACCTGGGCTGTTCCCCAGCCCGATCCCACAGTAAGCGTCTCTAGCCAAGGATATGCCACCAGTGAGCGATGTATCTGCGTACAAGAACTCACTAGTGTCCCCATGGGACCCGTCCTGCCCCTTCCCAGTCTCTTAGGATCACGGTCCCAGCGCTACCGCTTCCACAGGCGCTGCAGCCCGTGATGTAATTCCTCCAAATAGCAAAATCTGCACGCCGGCCCCCAAACCCACGCCCCCTAGGTCCGGTTATCCCCAGCAGTTCCATGGGCGTTCCTTTGTCTCCTTACCTGTGTTGATCCGCTCAGCCTAAACTCTGCAGCGCTTCAGTCTATCTGGGTTCCGGCGGCCCACCTCCGCCTCTCAGCAGGACCCGCCCCTTCCCCCTCCCAGACACGTGCGGCTCGGCACGTGCCTCCCGCTGCGTACACAGCTCTCATGCTCTCATTGGTTGTCCAGCCGGCAACACGTGATTCTCGTTACAGAAATTCACAGCCTATTTGCTATAGCACACAGAAGATCGGCCAATACAAGAGCAGCAACGTGATGATTGGCTGAAGGGAAGCATTCCGTGCTCCGCCCCTACATGCGGCTCAGGGAGAGGACCAGGTGGTGAGAAACGGAGGAGGATGGAAAAAGTGTGAAAAAGGAAGGGGAGGAAGAGGGCAGAACCTGTTTCCTTAAATAGGATGATGATTTGCTGGAGGGTTCAGAAAATGGCTGTATGACTGGAGGCGCCGGGGACCTCAGATTCTGCCGCCTCTTTGAGCGCCTCACGAGCGCAGCACGTGGAAACCGCCAGCGATTTAAGTCTGCAACGTGTGTGGAGCATGAGAGGTGACACTGCGTCCGCCCCTGTCTCGGCGGCCCAGCCCTCGTGACTCCCTGCCCTCTGTTTCACCCTCCCCTCCCTTCTCTCTCACTCCTCCAAATTGGGTGCCTCCTGCCCTGCTGGGTGAGGGTGGGGATTGCAGCCGAGAACACCGTGTTCCTTCCCGGCCTCCCGGTGGGGCGGCTCCGCCAGCCCTTTCCTTACATAACCTGCCGCGCACGTTACCCGCTCGGATGCCGGCCCGCCGAAGCGCTAGAGGTCAGCGCCGAACTCAGGTGTTCTGACTTCTCTCCTGGGATCTCTGGGCTGTGCGTCCTGAATTTTCAGAATTTGAGTACAGAGAACGGTGGGGTATGTTTCTCATCTCCTGGGTTATGGTTTTGTGTATCTCCACTTTCTTGAACCCATGGAGAAGATTGGAAAGACTTTGAAGGAGGGAAGAAAAGTTCAGAATTTTTAGCGTCTCAGAAGTTACAGAGGTTATTATTCGTTTCCTATTGCAGTATTTATTATATTTAAAGAGAACAATGAAGTAGAGAGCAGGTTTTCAGGGATTGTGGGCTAATTTAGACTGCTACACCAGGAGAGCCGCAAGAGGGCAGTCTAGTTCTGATTAGTTTTTTCCTTCTGTTTTAATTCTGCCATAATTACCAAATGCAAAGGGTATAGGTGGAAGTTGGGAGATGTGATTATGTTAAATATATGCTAATGCAGTACTTTTTTTTTGCACTTTTAAAGTTTCTAATATTTTCTGAAACAAAATCTCAACACAGTAATGAAATAAAACAGCAGAATTAGCATTGCATAGAAGATGTGAATAATCCTGTCATATCTAGGTGTTTTCTGTTCTACCTTAAATTCCACATGTATTCTCACTCTACAGTTCCTTCTAGTCTGTTGTCACCTAACTTGTTTTCTAATCTAACCCTTCTGTCCCTAAATCCTGGTGTCATTTAGAGTCCTGACTTTTGGACAGAACTCTCATGAAGAAATAGACCATAAGGCACGTATTTAATTAGTTAATTTATTTATTTTTGGTTTTTTGAGACAGGGTCTCACTGTGTAGTTCAGGCCAGTCTTGAACTCACTATACAACCCAAGGAGGTGTCAAAACTATGGAGTTCCTCCTGACTCAGCTTCCTGAGTGCTGAGATGAGAGGTCTGTGTCACCACATTCAGCATATTTCTTTTCTTTTTTATTTTATCCTCCAATTTCCTCTCATGAAATCCCCATTTACAGAGTTGAAGTGGCTTGCTCTCACCTGAAAAAACAAAGAAAAAAACCAGAATGAGGGTTAGGGAACCTGGCATACTCCTTCAGGCCTCTCACCTTTTCTAATGTTTTGAACTGGACTTCCGGGTACCTCTTGGGGAAGACCTGTCCTTCTGGCTCACTCCTCCTGCTAAATCTCTTTCTAGTGACTTAGAACCCCAATTTAAAATGCCTACTTTACAACACAGTGTTTCCCCCCCCCCCCCCCAGTCTTCCCAATACCTCAGGGAACCACCACCTGCTTCCTCAGAAGTTGGCCTCTGGACTTGACCAACTTGGAAGACCCACCCATTTTGCCCTCTGGCATCCACCCTGTCTTGACATTGCTAGAACAGAGCCAGCTCTGATTGTCCAGGCACCCAGAAGGCCTGAAGCAGCTTTTTCTCTATTTCACCTGTCAGCTGCTCTAGAAAGGCTTCCTCTGTGTTCAGAAAAATTAGTGACTTGTATCATGAAAGTCTGTGTCACACCTCTCAAACTTCTTTAGCATTAAATAATGAGATTTTTCTAAATGTGCCCCCTCTTTCATCTCTGAGCAGCTGAGAATTGCCTAGGCTGGAAACGCTAGCCAGACATAACAGAATTTCCTCACAGCCCCTAGCCAGTGGCAATATACTCACCTCCTAGGGGACAAACATCCCGCCCTGGACAAGGGCCCACAACAGGAGGAGGGGGACAGGACTTGGCAGGTTGGACACAGTGGCCGAATTCAGGTCTGGACTCTGCTAAAAGATAGACACCGCCTCACAGTGGACTGCCTCAGCCTTCGGGCTACTGCTTCCTCTCCCTGCCCAGAAGGGTAACATCATTTTCCACCAACCTCTTTGTTCCTTTCCTCTGGTCTCAGAGAAAGACCAACCCCCAGCCCCATCACTACCTTTCAGGGTTCTTTCAGCCATCCTTGACCACTTAGGGAGGCCCAAACTCAAAGGCTCCTACTTTTCCCCATATTGGGGACTGAACCCAGGGCCTTTATATTGAGTTACATCCCCTCTCCTTTTTTATTCTGAGACCAAATGTCACTAAATTGCTAAATTTCCTGGGCTGGGCTTATTCTCTTGTCTCAGCCTACCAGAAGTGCTAAGATTAAAGGTATGTTCCACCATGCCCAGCTCAGTGACTATGACTTATCTGTTACGTACATGACACTGTGTTTGCCACTGTGCTAGGTACTGTAGGAGGGATATAAATAAGAATAACATTATATTCCTGTCTTCAAGGCACTTACAATCTAAAGGGGACCCTACTATCTATTTAAAACAGTTGGTCTCGAGCCAGGCGTGGTGGTGCATGCCTGTAATCCCAGCCCTTGGGAGACTGAGGCAAGAAGATCCTTGAAAACTTGAGACCAGTCTGGGCTACAAAGTGAGCTCAAGGCCAGCTTGAACTGCATAGTGAGACCCTGTCTCAAAAAACAACAAAAAACAAAACAGTTGTTCTAAACTTGTCTCCATTTCCTCAAAATGTGTTCTCCAACTCCACAAAATCTATCTTTCTCCAGCCACTCAGTTAAAACTATCAGCTGGGCACATGATACCCACCTCTAATCCCAGTTCTCCATAGGCTAAGTCCAGAGGATTACTACAAATTTGAGGCCAGCCTGGGCTCCATAGTGAGTTCAAGACCAGTCTGATCTACAGAATGAGACCCTGTCTCAAAAAAACAAAAAACAAACAAAAAAAACCCCACCAACACCACCACCAGCAAAAACCACAAACAAACCCTAAAACTACCCCCAAAAGAAGAAAACCTTGCTATCATCCTATTATTGTGAGTTATAAATGATCTTCTCTTTGGCCTCTTGGTAGCTTTTTGGTTTTGATTTTTTTGTTGCTGTTTTGTGTTTTGTTTTGAGACCGGGTCTTACTATGTAGTTCAGGTTGGGTTTAAACTCATTACACAGCACAGGCTGGCCTGGAACTTGCAGGGGATCCTTGCAAGTCTGGCTAATGCTAAGATCATAGGTGTTCACCACCACACCCAGCTGTTTTTGTTTTTTAGTCAAAGTCACGCTATGTAGTTCAGGCTGGCCTTCAGGTAGCTATGGATCTTCCTGCCTCAGACTCCTGAGTGCTGGGATTTACAGGCATATGCTGAAATGCCTTCCTTGTCTTGGTAGCTTTTGGTTGATTATATTAGCTCTCTCTTCTAGACTCCTTAAGACAGATTTAGATATCTGTCTGCCTCACACCAATCACTATCTCTATTTTCTTGGTTGATTTCCCTTTCTGATTCTACCAACTACAGGCAGTGTCCTTGGTTTTTTGATCTTCTATACCACTGACTCCGTTGAGCTCATCTGCTTTTTTTTTTTTTTTTTGGTGGTCCTGGTGGTAGTACTAGAGATTGAACCCACGCTGTTCACACTGAGCTTTAAAAAGCCCTTTAAAAATTATTTATTCAGTTAAAGACAGGATCTTGCTAAGTCTTTATTTATTTTGTATTTTTGAGATAAGGTTTCAATATTCAGTTCAGGTTAGCCATGAATTTATTTTTAGTCCAGGCTGATCTGAACTCAGAGATTTTCCTGTTTCAACCTTCTGAGTGCTGGAATTACAGGTGTGCACTACCACACCTGGCCTTGCTAAATCTTTAAATTGTCTAGATTGGGTTTGAATTTGTGATCATCCTGCCTTAGCCTTTCTGACTGTTGGAATTGCAGACATGTGTTACAACACTAGATTGATTGATTGATTTTTGTTGACCTTCACAGTAGCTACATCCCTAGCCTTTTTAATTTTTTTGCCTTTTTGAGACAGGGTCTCTATGCAGTTCAAACAGGCTTTGAGCTCACTTTGTAGCCCAGACTAATCTCAAACTTGCAGAGATCTTCCTGCCTCAGCCTCCCACATGCTGGGATTACAGGTGTGTGCCACCATGCCCAGCTAAAATTTTTTATTTTAAAACAGAATCTCAATAAATTATTAAATTTTCCAGGCTGGGCTCAAATTTAGGCTCCCCCTGCCTCTGCTTCTGCCTCTGCATCCCAGAATACTGGATTACAGGTACATGCCATCACACCTGGCCCTCATTTACTCCCACCCCTCCCCCCCTACCAAGGATCGAACTCCCCACCTTGTCCTTGCCAGGAAGGCACTGTGCTGCTGAGCTGTATCCCAGCCCTCATTGACCCTTTTAACTGGTTCTGCACTTGCAGCTCTAGACTTGGGCTGGAGATGAGCTTGGCAGGGCAGTGCCTGCCCAGGAAGCATGAAGCAGGTTTGATTCCTGGTACCAAAAAGAAAAATAAAACTCTAGTCCTGACCTAGTTCAGCTTTTTTTACGATAGTCCTCTTATAAGGAAATCAGCATAAATTCGGCTTGGTCAATACCAAATTTATAACTTCCCTCTTTAACCACTCTGTTTCCCATAGTTCCCATTTTGGTTAACCATTTTCACAAACATATTTAAAACCTGTAAGTTATTTTAGCTCCTGATTTATTCTTTATATGAAATTATTATCAAAACAAAGCATTTGTTTCAAAATACTTATTTTTCTTTTTTGTCTTTTTCAGTTTTTATCGGTACCAGGGATCGAACTCACAACCGCCTGCTTGTAAGGCAGGCACTTGCTTATGCCACTGAGCTAAATCCCCAGCTCTTTTTTTTTTAATTGGTACTGGGGATTGAACTCACGACCACCTGCTTGCAAGGCAGGTGCTTATGCCGCTGAGCTAAATCCCCAGCCCAAAATGCTTACTTTTCTCCTCTCAATTCGTAATACTACTTTCTTAGTCCAGACCTTTACTAGATTGTGGGAACAATACAAATCTCTTGACTCCATTAAACTGCAACTTGCCTACAACCAGGTGCCAGCTGCATCATGTGCTTGCCATAGTGAAGGACCCCCTCTTGCTTATAAATCCAAATTTATAAGCTTATAAACTGGCATTTCAGACTATATATAGTTTAGCTTTTTTTTGTTTGAGACAAAGTCTCACAATGTAATTCAGGCTGTCTTTGAACTCATTATGTAGGCTAGGCTTGTCTCAAACTCATTATGATCCTGCTGCCTGAACCTCCTAAGTGCAGAGATTACAGGCATGATATGCCACCAGCCCAGGCTATTTGCTCTCTTTTTGTTTTGTTCTTTGAGCCCTATCTTGCCATATTTGAAATTTCTATGCAAATACTTGATGCCTTGTGCTTGTTTTTTCTGCCATTCTCTGTGGACTCTTCCTTCAATCATACCCCCTCTACTAAACCATGCTATACTTACTCTATTTCTCACACATGTGTAGCTCTTACATTCATATAATAACTATTTTTCCTCCTGATTGGGTTTAACCTCTTATAATTTCATGCTAATCAAAATCTCACCAGATTGGGCATGGTGGCACATGACTGTAATCCTAGCACTTGAGACGCCCAGACAGGAGGATCACTGTGTTTGAGGCCATCCTAGGCTACATGGTGAAACCTGTCTTGAAAAACCAAAATGAAGAAAAAAGCTCACCTATTCAAATTATATACAAAGCACAATCAAGACATGTACAACATGTCTTGCAGACCTGTAATCCCAACAGGCAGGGGGATGGCAAGCATTAGCCCAACCTTAGCATGATCTTATCTCAAAAAATTTTTAAAAAGGTGGTAGTGTGGGTGCCGTGTGCTGCAGCTCAGTGAGAAGGCCCTGGGTTTGCTCCTAGTATAGGGTGAGGGTGGAGGAACACAATCACTTCCTAAAACCTTCCAGACCACCCTTCCCTATATAGATTTCTCTCACTGTGCTGACTAGAACACTTGTTTATGTCATGCTCTCAAAATTACAGTGTACATAACTTAACATTGTAACATGCCTTTCATTTTGTGAGTCTTATAAATTCCTTGAGGGCAATAACAACATCTAAGATCTCTTTCTCATCAGCATCCTCATAAGTTTTAGGCAGAGATTACATAAGCATTAAGTACTATTCGACTGAAATTCAGCAGCACCAAGTTTTTCCAGTAGTTTTTGTTTTTTGAGACAGGGTCTCACTATGTAGCTCAGGCTGGCCTCGAATTCACTATGTAGCTCAGGCTGGCCTCGAATTCACTATGTAGCCCAGGTTGGCCTCGATCTTGAAATACTCCCACCTCATTGTCCCAAGTGTTGGGATTACAGCCATGCCCCACAAGCCAATTCCAGGTGTTTTGCATACAGGATTGTATTACCTCAGTGAAAGATACGATGGCCAATTTGAGATGAACACCTGGACTGCAGCACTAGTTATTTTCCCCACCTCAACCTGGTATTCAGGCCTCCATTATACTGCATTACCAGCACTGAGATCTTTCTGGGTTACAGAGGTCTTATCCCCCTCTTCACTGGTCCCCATTCAACTCACTGTTGCCATCGTCATTGGTTTTGTGGTTACAGGATTCTCATTGTCCTCAGGTTGGGTTTGAAGACTGATGGTGGTCTCTACTGCTTTCGTTGTTACCTCTTTGAACGAATTGTTCTGCATTCACCAGGATTGGGAAACACTGAATTACTATCTTCCCCCTTCAACATCCTCATAGATTCTCTATTTCAAGTGCTTCCCCCCTTCACCAGCTCTCTACCCTGCAGCTACCATCACCCCTGTCTGGGAATCACTTCCTAATTTCTCTCCCCCCACCTCGTTTTCACTCTTGCTAATCAGTTACATTTCAACATGATCCAGTTTCTTTTAAACTGTTATTTATCTTGATCCTCTGTACAGGTCACTTACCAACTTGTCCTCTGACTCAAACATGGAGTAATCAATGGTGAAATTTACATTAAAATCATCTGGGAAGGAGAAAATAAATAATGATATCTGGGTGTGGTAGTGCATGCCTGTGACCCCAGCACTTGGGAGGCTGAGGCATAAGGATTGCTGTGAGTTTGAGGCCAGCCTGGGCTACATAGTGAGCTCAAGTCGAGCCTGAACTACACAGTGAGACCCTGTCTCAAAAAACAAAAACAAAATTAGTAAAAAAAGAAGAAAGGGAACTCTAGATTCAGGAATGGAAAGCAATTGCTCAGAATGATCTTCTTGATCAACTTCAACTTGATCAAGTTGTAAAATTTATTGGTATAATCCACTCCTAATTAACTTTAATGTTAAACTACTTGAATGAATGTGCGTGTATGTTTATATTTACCATCTGGTTTCAAAATAATTTACCAACAATAAAACTTCCAAATTGTTTCAGCAGTTTTCTTGAGTTAAAGATCACTAGCTTGAGCCGGGTATGGTGGCTCACACCTGTAATCCCAGCCCTTGAGGCTGAGGTGGGAGGCTCATTGTGAGTTCGAGACCAGCCTGGGCTACAAAGTGAGCTCAAGGCCAGCCTGAACTGCATAATGAGACCTTGTCTCAAAAAAGAAAAAAAAAAAAAAAAAAAAAAGATCACTAGCTTGAGAAACAGCATTAAGAGTCTTGATAGTTTTTGTTCATAGCCAAATTTCTGACTCATTTGCTGTGTGTGAAGGGCAGTCTTAGAGCTAAATAGTCCCACAGCCTCTCTCCACTCAACTAAGGGTTAGAGCATACTCACCATAAGTTGGGGTGACTGTGTAATAATAAATCACTTGATAATAATCATCCTGTACCAGTTCTTCATCCTCATATTCTTGACCTATGACAACAAGGATTATAGGTGAGGAGGCCTCTGGACCACCTTGGAACAGAACCTGATCCAACTCTGCTAGTTCTGTCTGCCTACCTTCCAAGCGGCATATTATCCCCTGCCTTTGCACCTTGAATCCTCCATAGTCTTCTGGGCTTCATATTTGTAATGAGGCCTGCTAATCTGTGCTTGGCCTCCCTTCCTTTTATTGGTACGTACTGAGGAATGAACCCACATCCTTCACACTGAGCTACATCCCCAGACCTCCTTTACATTTTATTTTGAGACAGGATCCTGGTAAATTGCTAAATTTCCCAGTTTGGACTTGAACTTGAAATCCTCTTGCCTCAGTCTCCTGGAGTGCTGAGATTACAAACCTCTGCCATCAGGCCTGGCTACTCTGCTTGTTCAGTCCAGGAACTCCTAGGGTGGAAAGCACATACTATAAAGCCAAAGAGAAAAATCAAAAAAAAAAAAAAAAAAAAAGAAGGAGGCAGAGACTAGAAATGAAAAATATAAAGACTGTGCCCTAGAATTTATTGTATTCGAGAGATGGCTTCTTTTAGCAGTGTCTCTTAGATTTGGATTTTGGTTCTAGCTTCACTGCTAACTAGCAGAATAATTTTTTTTTGTTTCAGTTGTCCTTTGTTGCAAGATCATAGAACTAATTACAAATTTAACCTATAATTTGATAATCTTTAGTGAGGTAATAAGATTTAGTAAAAATAAAATTTAAAAGTGATCATAGAACAACTCAAAATGCAGAGTAAGGAAAAAAAATGCAGAGTAACGATGAGAACCATCTGCTGGGCCAATAGGTTTAGTTCTCACTAAACGAAACCCCAAGCTTTTCCTTTTTAGGAAAAGTAAACTGTAATTCCAGTAGACAGCAATATGGGAAGTTTTGTTATATACACTAGTTTCCATTTAGTTAACTGTTTCTGGCTGCCTCAACTGGGCTATCCAATTTTGCACAGTGGTCTGTGCTTGAGCCTTCTTTGCAAACAGCTTTAGATCTATAATATACTTGGCAATCATCTTTTCCTGTTGTGGAGAGATGCTGTGCACCACTTGCTTCTCTACCTAGCTTATCATGTGCTCTTATTCCTTTCGATGCATCATATTCTGCCCAGAGACATGATAGTCCAGGTAGTTGCGCTGAACAAGTGCCTGCTAGGACTTCCTCAGTTCAGTTGTATCCTGGATTTGTTTCATGGAACCTTGTTTTGCCTCTTCTAGTTGGGTAATTTTTTGCTTATTGAGCTTATCAATAAATTATCCAAAAGAGACATTGTATTTTTTAAATTCTGTAAATAAGTATCCCTTCCACAGATATGGTGGAGAAGATCTCTGGGGTAATCACATGTATTTCTTTGGACAGAAAATGCAAGATAAGCTCAGTTCCAAGCATATAGGGTCCTGTTCCACGAGTTTTAGGATAAAGCAACTGGAAGAATTCCTTAGGAGTCAGCCCAAAATAAACTTTTCCACCAAGTTCTGGAAGAAGTGGGAAAGGAACAAATCCTGTCTACTCTGTGTGAAGGATCCTTGTTGCCTGCAATATCCCTGGTCCTAGGAGGGCTGCATTGTTCAGACTGGGTGCCACTGTGGTGGTGGCAGAAAGTACCACCCAGGACAGCATGATCAACAAAGGTCCAGGAAATGGTTTTAGCTTCCCGTAACCCCGAACAGAGCCGGCAGAGTAATCTTGAACAAGCTACTTAATATCTGCTTAATGATTCAACCAGATTAAATGCCCCATCTCTTAGTTTTCTGTTTTGTTTTGTTTTTATTTATTTACTTATTTTGAGGCAGGGTCTTGCTATGTAGCCCAGGTTGGCCTCCAACTTGAGACGATCTTCCTGCTTCAGCCTGCTGAGTGGTGGGATCACAGGTGTGCACCCCTACAAGTGGCTCTATTTTCAGTTCTTTCCAAAACTAAAAATATACAGCTTTCATGGTTGAATCAATTACTCTACACTTCCAGCTAAGCACTTCACTGAACTCCTTGCCAGCTTTCTCTCCAACACCAAACTAATGACACAAGAATCTGGTGGTGGTGGTGGGGTGTCAGGAAACAATGAGACACACCTGGCAAGCTAGGAAACAAAGGAAGGGAAGGAGCCAAGCTACTCTTGGGACCCTGTCCCTGAAAGCAGCCAATTTTCCACTATCCTAAAGGCCAACGCATAGCTCTGTCTTTACTAAGAGAAAGTTTTCTTTCTATTCTCTGGGAAAGGAGATAACTTGGCTTCTTTCACTAGTTGCAGACTGCCCATCTTCCAAGGGTCCATTCATCTTTTCCCTACTCTTACATTAGTCCTTCTTGTTATTCAGTGTTGTGGTGGTGGAAGCTTAAGTTTGCCCTTACTAAAAGATCCCCTCTCTCTGGGACTCTGTTGTCTATATGACATGTCATTACCTTGAGTCTGCCTTCCAGATCTTCCCTGCTCCCTACTCTGGACCCCGGCACAGATGAGAAATACCTTACTTCCCACTGAAATGCACCATGCACCTTTTCATTCGTTCCCTTTTGCCCTGTCCTTATAGAGGGCCTGGTACAAAAGCTGGGAGCAGGAAAGAAAGTGGACTTACCCAAGATAAGTGGCACAACAAGGATGGCTGTGAAGAGGACATCCATTCTGGATTTTTCACAGTCGCTGTGGAAGTAAAAAGGAAGTTACACTGTTTCCCACCAAACTTTCCCCGCCTCCCCCACGGGCCAAGGCTGGAAGGAAGCTGTAGGGGCTCCTCTCCCTGCAGCAGGATTCCCCGCCTCCTTGCTGGCCACATCTTCAGTTACTACCGGTTGGTCCTCAGCTTGAGCTGCCCAGATTCTGAGAAGCAGCAGTGAGTTTTGGAGTAGCAGTGGGTTTTTGTGCATCAAGCTCCTCCAGCCTTAGGCCCATGTAGGACACCCATTGCCAAAGAAAAGCCAACCAATAAGCTCATCTTCTGCCTTTCCTTTCTCCCTCCCAGTCCTCTAGAAAACCCCACCCTCCCTCTCGCTGTCCCTAGCTCACCAGGGCCATTCAGAGTTGCCTTTCTTTTAGCGGCTTAATCATAATCTCTCTTTTACACTGAAAAAATGTTCAGCGGAAAAAGTAAACATTTTTTTCTAGACTGAAAATAGACCTTCTTTGCCTGTCTTGGCTGTGGAGGATGGGAGCAGTATTTACCCGTCATTGTTCAACTCGCAAAGCACCTGCTGTGTTGTTTCTGATTGAAAGCTCCCCCCCAAAATGTGTAATAGTCATTGTACAAAAGAGAGGAAAAGAAAGTGCTCTAAACTATATAACTGCATGTATATTTAAGTGTATAAGATAGAATATGATATCACAGAGTTTTATTGGATCATTGTACAGAACTGTTTGCAGTATCATTGATGGAATGTCCACTTTACAAGCTTTAATTTTGTGACTTGAACAATTATTTCTAAGATGACAATATGTAATCCATTAACTAGTAATTTACTACTGTTCATTTTTTTTCTGCAAATCTGTATAACTTGTACCCTTTCTCTGCTTTTTTTTTTCTTTTCTCCTTAAATAAAATTTAAAAAAAAAAAAAAAAAAGAAAGCTCTCAGCCGAGGAGAATTATTTCCTCTCTGTTCAGTGCTGACCTGACCTCACCTTGTTCTCAATGTCCTGGACACAGAAGAGAAGGGAGGAAGTAGGTCTGAGTCTTTTCCCTCTGTTGTGTGCTGTGCCCTCCTACTCACGTCCTACTTCATTCAGGATTTCAGAAGTAGAGTTCTCATCTTTCTGTCTGTGTCTTTATTTCCTAGTTTCAGTCTATTCAATTCAGAAACACTGGCTAGGCACTGTGAGCTAGGTCTAGTCTGTAATTCAGAACTCGTGGGCAAGAGGATAAGAAAATAGTTTTTTGTTTTGTTTTGAAATGGAATTGATGAATATTTGCTCTACATCTACAAGCACAATACAATCTATATGGAACCACCTATGAACAAGATGGGTAGAAAATGCTCTCAGCCATCAGGAGATGCAGTACCCACAGCTAACAGGAGAGGTGAGAAAAGTTGTCTTGTTCCTATTTCTTCACTGCTGGACTCAGAAGCAGGGCATGTTGAAGTCTTGAGTGCTGCCCATGATGTTGCTGCCCAGTCAACCTTATGGGGGGAAGATATGCTTGGTGAATCAATTCCTCAGAGCCTTTTCAAAATGTCCTGAAGAACATGTAAAATATCTAGGTGAACATAAATATATTCATTAAATCATGGATCATCTCCAAGAAGCCTAGTTCTTTTCCATTTCTGTAGTTTTCTGGTACTTCGATGCTCACTTTCCCATCCTAAGACTTCTTTGCTTAAACATTCTCCCTAAGGACCAACCCCTTCGCTCTTTTTCTTTTGGTCTTCATTTTTCAGAAAACATATAGAGGAAGTATGACATAAACAGAAAACGGAACTGACTAGCAGGGGGTGGTGTGGTGGGGAAGCGTGTCATTTTCCTTCAGCCTCAACGCTCTAATTACTTTTTAAACTTCTGAATTCCTTCTAAACGCCTTCCTAACATTTCTCCCCAGGCTCCTTTGACGTTTCTCTTATTCTGTCATTGAAGATCAGAGATGAAGGGTTTACTAGCGAAATACAGTATTCTACATCTCCTGTACTAGCCTGTCCGAAGAGCTCCTACTTTGAAATCTTTTTATCCCTTAGGCAGCAGCGCTAGCCCATTTCCTTTCATTCAAGTAAGAACAATACCTGTCCCTATCTCCCTGCACCCTCTATCCTGTGCTCTTTGTATTTGTTTCTTAGATTCAAACAGGACTTTTCCTCTCTGCAGCCCTTCAAGATGAGATAGGGTAGCTCAGCATGGTGGCCCACTCCTGTAATCCCAGCACTTTGGGAGGTTGAGGCAGGAGTATCCCAAGTTCTAGTCCATCTTGGACAGTTTAGCGACTTAGCGAGATCTTGTCAAAAAAAGAAAAAGAAAATAAAAAGATTGTCATCGTTCTTCCCCCACAAACCGCGGCCAAGGTGTTAACAGAACCCATGAAGCCGTGCCTTCATCGGGATCAGGCTCAGCTCTTTAAACAGTTCGAAGGGCCGGGGATTTAAATAAGTGGCATAAGCGCCTGACTTGCAAGCGCGAAGTTAAATTCGATTTCCGGTACCTCTCAAAAACTAAAATAAAGTATATAAAATAAACAGTTCGAGCCACTCCCAGGACGAGGTCCAAGACTCAGGTGACTGGAGACTACAACTCCCAGTAGGTTGTTCAGCCAAGCTCCTGCCGTTGAAGCTCCGCCTCCGCTAATTCCTCATTGGCTTTCCAGGGATGGGGATTAGATGGGAGGCGGTCCTGGGGCTGCTGTCCGGGTTTGTCCGCTTCCGGCTTCCGTAGACCAAGCCGGACGAACCGTGTGGGGTTGCGGTGCCCCCTACCCTTCCCTGGGGTTCAGGGGTGACATTGCAGCGCGCCCCTTGAGGGGGTCGCGCCGCCACCCCCACACAAGCTCCTCAGCTGGCGCGCTCTTCTTGTTTGCCTCCCTTGGCGAAGGTGCCAACCCTTTCCCCAGCTGCCCCGCCATGGGGGCGGCAGTGTTTTTCGGATGCACTTTCGTCGCGTTCGGCCCAGCCTTCGCGCTGTTCTTGATCACAGTGGCCGGGGACCCCCTTCGCGTTATCATCTTGGTGGCAGGGTGAGTAGATTGTAGAGAGGCGGGATAGCATGGAAAGACAGACGCGGAAGGGGTTGGAGGAAGTGGGGCGATCCTGGAAGGCTGAGTTGGTGGAAATAAGTCGATACCAGGACAGGGTCGGATGGGTGATCTGGGTGATTTACGTTTTCCCGCAGATGGTTTCCGCCTTCCAGGGACGCACAGATTCCTCCTACACGCCTCCCGGCTACGTCAGAGGAGGCCGAAGGCCGAGGCTTGGGAGGGGGCTGGGTTGACCTGGGCCGCCCCAGACAGGAGGGAGGATCCAAGAATGGATACCTTCCCTTCCGTGCCCTCATACTCTGTCATTCCTAATCAGATTTCTACCCCTTCTTCTGCGTCCAGATTCTTACAAATGAGTAGCTACTGTATGTGATCCCAGTCTCCATCACCGTTTGGAAATCTAACTACAACTTTTCTTGGATGGTTCTCCTTTTCTCCTCCCCCTCCCCGATTTCTCTGGGTGCTTCTTACACTTGCTTGTCTCATTGCTTTCATCTTTTCTCTCAGGGCATTTTTCTGGCTGGTTTCCCTGCTTCTGGCCTCTGTAGTGTGGTTCATCTTGGTCCATGTGACAGATCGGTCAGATGCCCGGCTCCAGTATGGCCTCCTGATTTTTGGTGCTGCTGTCTCTGTCCTTCTACAGGAAGTGTTCCGCTTTGCCTACTACAAGCTGCTTAAGTAAGAAGATGGGTAGATCTGGAGGGGAGAGGGGCAGAGAATTGTACAGTGGGGAGTGGGGCAGCTCTGGGTGGTGGTTTGGAGGGAGAGACACTAAGGGAGGACATTAGAGGGAAAGGACCATCCCAGCCCTCCCTCATTTTCCCCTACCCCACCCCACCCCAGGAAGGCAGATGAGGGGTTAGCATCGCTGAGTGAGGACGGAAGATCACCCATTTCCATCCGACAGATGGCCTATGGTGAGCCAAGGGAGAGGGACTGGAGGAGGGAATTGGACAGCCCCCTCCCTAGGGAAATCTCTAAATAATCCACGTGTTCTAAGTCTTGTCTTGTTTTCCTTCATACCTGACTTCCAAGGAAAGGTGGTCTGGAGGGAGAGTAGGTGTGGAAGAATGGTTACAGAGAATGGGAGGGATTGCTGGTGGTGAGGCAATAGTGAGCTGTGACATTGACAGGACCCTCCCTCCCCCCAGTTTCTGGTCTCTCCTTCGGTATCATCAGTGGTGTCTTCTCTGTTATCAATATTTTGGCCGATGCACTTGGGCCAGGTGTGGTTGGGATCCATGGAGACTCACCCTATTACTTTCTGACTTCAGGTAAGGCTCACTTCTAATGTTGCCTTCATGCCCCATTCATCCCTGGCCCTGATTTCATTTATTGGCCTTCCCTGGGAGACTTCTTTGGCTCAACATCTCAGGAGGCTGGGAGAAAATCAGGGATGTATTTCATCCCCATCTCCCTCCCTCCAGCCTTTCTGACAGCAGCCATTATCCTGCTCCATACCTTTTGGGGAGTTGTGTTCTTTGATGCCTGTGAGAGGAGACGGTACTGGGCTTTGGGCCTGGTGGTTGGGAGTCACCTACTGACATCAGGACTGGTGAGTTGGAGATAAAGGTCTGAGTTAGGGAGAAAAAAGCCTTTAATGGTGAATGGGATGGGTGGGTATTTTTACTTCTTAACATTTATCTTGGGTGGAGGCAGAAAGATGAGCCTTCAGGGGTGTGCCATGTCAGTATCAGTTATATGAGCTGCTCTGGGGGTACTTGGGGGGGCATTTGAATGAATTAGTTAAGCTGGAATGCAGAGGATGTGCAGAGAGCAAGAGTGGCAGCAGCCTTTGAGGGACTTGAAAATCAGAAAATATGTGGCCATAGGTACTGGTCTTCTGGAGGAAAGACTGGGGAATTTGATGATATGCCTGGACAAGTTTTGAGTCAGAGGCACAAAGAAATGTGGGGACTAGGTAGAGAGAGAATTTAACTTCTTTTCTGTGTTTCCTCTCATTCCCAGACATTCTTGAACCCATGGTATGAAGCCAGCTTGTTGCCCATCTATGCAGTCACTGTTTCCATGGGGCTTTGGGCTTTCATCACAGCAGGAGGGTCCCTCCGAAGTATCCAACGCAGCATCTCGTGTAAGGACTGACTACCTGGACTGATCGCCTGACAGATCCCACCTGTGTGCCCACTGCCCATGACTGAACCTAGCCCCAGCCCGGTCCGTTTCCCATGTGCTCCGTCTCCTCTTTAGTCTGTCCTACCACCTTCAGGGTTTTGCTTTGTCCATTTGTGACCTTTGGTATCTTAGTGTTACCAGTCAGTGACTGGTGGGTTTGAATCCTCACTTATCCCCACCACCTGGGGACCCCTTGTTGTCCAGGACTCCCTGTGTGTCAGTGCTCTGCTCTCACCCAGCCCATGACTCACCCCGCTTCCCCTCTGCAGGCCGACGGCAGGAGGACAGTCGGGTGATGGTGTATTCTGCCCTGCGCATCCCACCCGAGGACTGAGGGAACCTGGGGGGGACCCCTGGGCCTGGGGTGCCCTCCTCCTCGCCCTGTATTTCTCCATCTCCAGCTCGGGACAGTGCAGGTTGCCAAGAAAAGGGACCTAGTTTAGCCATTGCCCTGGAGATGAAATGAATGGGAGCTCAAGTGTAGATGAGCTCTGAGTTTTCCAGTTCCCTCTCCCCAGACTGGATGTCCTAGTCTTTCTCAGGTCTGAAGGGAACCATTTTTGATGTGATAAAGACCTCAACTGCCTTGGTTTTTTTTAGGGAGGGGAGAGGAAGGAGGTACACTGAAACTCTGCTAACCTCCGTGGGCTATATTTTCCCTCTTTAAATTGCTCCTCATGGCTGGCTTATTTCTGACCCCTTTCCTCTTGTCCCAGGCCCTGGAAGAAAGGAAGGAAGTGCATGTGTGGGAACTGGTATTACTGGAACTATTGGTTGTAACCTCCTTGACCACCAGCGTCCCTCCTCTCCCCAGGGTGAAGCGAAGGGTGCTGAGGGAGCTGGCCCACTCTAGAGCCCTGTTGCCCTCAGAGGGGTCAGACTACTATGGCATCACAGGGAAGGAGGGCAGATTTTTTTTCTAGTTTTTAATTGGGGTGGGGTAGGGTACTGGGGAGGTTTTCTATAAACTGTATCATATTCTGCGAGGGTGGAGTGTCCCATCCTTTTAATCAAGGTGATTGTGATTTTGACTAATAAAAAGGACTTTATAATTGTGGGGGGACTTGGTTTTAAGGAAAGGGTTAACATATTAATTGAGGTTTCTGCTCTGTTACATCTCTTATTCTACCTTCTTCCTAACCTGGTAACTACTGATCTCCAAGCATAGCTTTGGTACCAGGACAGATATTGGGGTTGATAATTTAATGTCAGACACTGTAAGTATTGCCCAGAAGTGGATCTCCCTTTTCAGGAATGGGATAAAAGGAGTTAATCCCAATGCTGCTTTTTCTGTCTGCTTTGGCCATGCTAGCACCTGAGGGATTAAGGAACTCTCTTACCTTCAAATGATAGGCCAGAGTGAAGGTCAGAAACTTTAATTTCCAAATATATTGAACAGAATAATAATAATAATCCCAGCAGCAGCCCTTTTTCCTAAGGGGAGATACTGCAGCATACCTAGGGGAAGAGATATAAAGGTGAAGACTAGGGGACTTTGTGGTACCTACCCAACTTCAACAACTAAACAAAAATAGTTTGCCCTCTGCATTAATACACACAGGTCCCTGATCTACATATTTTGAGAAACTGAAAGCTCTGCTGTTCTTCCTCAAAGAAGAACTAGTTGTCTTACCTGTCTGTGGGAGACTGTCTAGAAGAGGGAGGGGAATCTACCTACTACTCCTAACCGTATTTTCTGACCAGTCTCTGACCCTACTTTGGAGACTCCCTGACAGGTATGAGAGGAAGAGGTCCATGATGTCTGAGGGGGAGTTTATGCCTCTGTGGTGGCTCGGACTGAGGTGAAGACCACACTCTTCCCATTTCCTAGCCTCTTCTTCCTGGAAAAGGAATTAATATGGGAGTGACTGGAGTTCTAAAGTGAAGCAGGGGGCTGGGGATTTAGCTCAGCGGCATAAGTGCCTGCCTTGCAAGCAGGCAGTCGTGAGTTCGATCCCTGGTACCGGTAAAAACCAAAAAGACAAAAAAAAAAAAAAAAAAAAGTGAAGCAGGTTGGAGGGACTAGGAGAACATTCTGGAATAGAAAAGGACTGCAGGACTGTAAGGTAGAGCCTCACCGAATCCTTTTAGCGATGAAGTAAGCAGCCACCAGGAGGCAGAGACAGCCCAGCACGATTCCCACAGCTAGACTCAGCATTTCACCTGGGGAGACAATGATGAAAAGTGTCAGCTTCAGACTAACCTAGGCCTGGGACCTCCCCAGTTTGCTGACAGACCCCACCCCTTGTCTTACCTGTGGTATACACAGGTCCTACTGTAGGGGAAGAAAACATGGATTAATGGGGCTGCAAGTTCCATCCCAGCTGACATCAGCATGCTGTTTCTCTGATGGGACAATCACCCGGGCATACAGGGCTGGGACTGGGTCCCAGTCCAGGTTAGGAACTGGAAATCTCTTTTCTCCCAAGAGGTCACTAGTTCCTGCCATTGAGTCCTTGGGTTTCCCATCATTACTGAGCCTTTCATAGTCACCTTGGATGAAAGAAGCAAAGACAGCTCGCTGGTTGAGAGGCTGAGGAGCTCGGTAGTTCTGGACCAGGGCCTCTGAGGGCTCTTCTTCTGTAGAGAACAGTGTCTGCTGAAGCCTTTCCAGCTGAGTAGAAGAGTGAGAAGTTGCTTTAGGGGCGTGGGAAGTAGTCTGATGTCAACCATGTCTTCACCACCACCACACTCACCTGTCCCACTGAAATCTGGGCCCTTCTGTTGAAGACTGTCCAGAGCACACTCTGATAGCAGGGAGGAGTGGTGAGCGAGCCATTGTAGCGGAAGAACTGCTCCAGCTCTGAAGGGAGCAGCTCTCTCACGCTGAAGGGAGGCACTGAGGTCTTCTGATCTAGGGATGACATACCAGGACTGATCTCTCCCTCTGAGCTGTAGCTGCTTACCTAGACCTGGTTTTCCAAAGCAAAACCCATGGGCCTTGGTTTATTGCTTTCTTCCAGAGCTTAATAGATCAGGGTGTTTTTGTTGTTTTAATGGGAGTACTGAGACTCAGACCAAAGACTTGCTAAACAACAACCTCAGCCTTTTTAAAAAAACTTTATTTTGAGATAGTCTTGCTAAATCTCCCAGGTTGGACTTGAGCTTGGGGATCCCCTTGCCTCAGCTCCCCAGAGTGCTAGGGTGACAGGCATGTGCCACTATTCCTGACTTTAGGTCACTTTTAATTTTGTCACAGAGTCTCAGTATATAGTTCAGGCTGGTCTTGAACTCATGTAGCCCAGGCTGGCCTCAAACTTATGGTGATCCTCCTGCCTCAGCTTCCTGAGTGCTGACATTACAGATGTTTGCCATCATGCCTGGCAAGGTCAGTTTTTGAGTTTCCCTAAAGTCTAATTTTGCTTGCTCTTACTATAGACTTTTAGGGTTCACCTTTATGGCTTATTTCATGCAGATGACTCAGAATGTGTTCATAGGCTGGATTCTCAGTGTCGCCCACCTGGAAAAGGATGAAAGAAATAGGGGTTCACTTATAAATGGTCAGGGTGGGTTGCTGTCTGTTTGGGAAAGGAGGCAGGCAACCAAATAGCCCTAGGAGATGCAGAGGAAGTTGAGAGGACTGGGAGCAACTGGAGGCCACTGACCTCAATTAGGATGCCCAGGACAGCCAGCCCCTGAGGCCTCTGGGCAGCTTCACTCAAGCTGCCATAGGAATCAGAATCATAATGAACAATATGGAGCTGAGGGAAAGGAGAGGAAACTGAGTCATTTAGTGTTTCCCCACCCTTCCAAGGCCTTAATTCAGCTACTGCCATGACCTCAGCATGCTCTAACCTTGTTCCCAAAGCTGGGTCTTAACCCCCCAGGATGACCTTTTCTGGTGTCCATATCTTTCTTGGCCCTGGACCAACCATTCCTGGGTTGTTTTATATCATAATCTAAGCTCTTTATTCCCTGGTACCTCTGCAGCTGTGGCTTCATTGTTGATCTGGTGCTCTGACCCCCCTGGGGATCCTTTTTGACCCCAGTGCAGGTGGAGCTGGGCAGCTACATATTTTCGGGGCAGTCCGCCCAGGTACAGGGTAGGGGGCAAAGAGAGTTGCACTGTGAGGAAAAGAGCAAGCTAGAGTTGGTTGAATGCAGGTCATTCCCACCCCATAGCTGCCACCTCTTCACTCATCTTCCTTCCCCAGTGACACCCAGTGCCTCCCGTGATTCTGTGCTTTTCTAATGTAGCTCCCTCTCTTCAGTGATGGTTAAGTCAGTATTAGGACATTAGCTGTCCATTGAACTTGATCATAGACATTCAGTTCCCACCTTGGCTATGGGAGCTTGATGCCCATTCTCATGTCTCCAAATGGATGGAGCTTTCCAAGAATCCACAAGTTTTGAGAATATCCTGACTCAAAGATTTGAACTATAGCCTATAACCCCTTGGAGCCTGGGCAGTTTTTTGGCTTTTTTTTTTTTTTTTTTTACCTGTGTGGCCATTATTATGCAGGTCCAAAGGCTCAGTGCCAGGCTGGTCATATCCATGGGGCTGTAGAGCAGGCAGCTCGGGGTCGAATGTCACACTGTCTGTCTGGATATCGATGGGGGACTGGGCATCGCTTCCACACTCAGGGTAAGAGGCTGGCCAATGGTCCTGACCATGTGGGCCTGGTGAGGGTTACCATGGACATTTGTCCTGCCCCTTAAGCCTCAGTCACACTTCGACATCCCCACCAAGTAACCTGCCTGTTTGGAGGTAAAATGCACTTCTGTCCACCCAGCTAGGCAGGGCTGGGTGAAGTTAGACCCACCGGATCTCATGCTGCAGATCCCTGGCCTACCCACAGACAGGGATGGCTCCCACCGGTCCTAAAAAATAGCCAGTGGTGGTCCTTTTACTTACGTGGAGTTTGAGGACAAGAAAGCTGAATGAGGGGAAGAGCAGATGGATAGAAAGCTTGAATATCCAGAGAGGTAGGATTAGAGAGTAGGAGTAATAAAATGAGAAGAAATCAATGATTCTAGAGAGAGAGGGTCTCTTTAAGGCTCCCTGTCAACCGGTGCACTGCAGTTCAGGTGCCCTGACTTTCTGTCATTCACTTATTGCTGTCATACTGGACCTTGTATTGACTCTGGGGTTCAGTTTAGTCATTCATCAGAAGCTCAAATGGATTGAGTTCTACCTCCCCCAAGGTCACAAACTATCCCACCTGAGTCTTCCTCACCCCTGGCCTCAAACCCAGTCCCAAAGCCAGAGGTGGATCAGGGGATCAGCATGATTAGGATAGAGGAAGAGAGAAAAAGGCAGTGAAGGCCAGAGTTTACCTCCCCAACCAGTGTTCTTTCCATGCCAACTCCCTCACTCCCACGTGGATTTACTGGGGACTCAATTGGCTTTTATGCTGAATCAGGAGGTGTGGGATTTAGTGATTTGAACAGGGTCTAGGAGTCACATATGCAGAACTCAGGCCCAGGGAGTGAAGGGAAGAGGCAGGGCTCTGAGCTGAAGGAAACCTTCCCACCCACATGGTAAGCCAGGCAGGAGCTGTAGAGATGGATGTCTGCAGGATGGAGCTCTGCTCTCACCTTCATATGTCCAGTGGTGACCTGCAAGGCAGAGTAGTTTGGGTTACAGCCAGGCAGCTGAGGCCGGCCCTACCTCCACTGCACCCTCCTCTCAAGCTCTGCCTGCCTCCTCCTGCTCTCTTTCCTCCACTTCAGCACTTCCCAAAGGAAGCACTGAAACTGGACACCTTGGTGGAAAGGTTGGGGGGCCTATTTAAAATCCGCAGCCAGGCTGTGCTTGGGCTTGCCGAGTCAAAGGGGAGGAGGAATGGAGAGATAAAGCCTGGAGACTAAAATTAACCTGGACCCAAGTGTACATTTTGCCAACTCTTAACCTTTCTCTAGCCTGGGCCAAGTCACTCTAGCATTTAGAAGATCGGGGCGGGGTGGGGTGAGGTGTGGGCAGAGGGTTTGAAAGAAAGGAACCAGAGAAAAAGGGACAGAAGTTCAGAGCCTGTGAATGGAGGACTGCTACTGAGGGACTAAAGAGAATTATTCCTGTGGGAGCACTGCTTGAGTATAAATTAATATTTAAATTCTTCCTTTTTGGTCCCACGGCTCTAGAGGAAACTCCCCACCTCAGCAACCTCTGCTGCCCAGGTTCCCAGATAGCTCTGGGAAGGACTGAGTCAGGGCAGAGTCTCTGCTAGGTTGAGGGCAGTGGGTGGGCACAGGCAGCAGGCTGGCAGGGACAGGATGAAAGTGGAGCATTGTGTATAGGAAGGAGAGCTGCCAGCTGGGTCACACGCCAGGCTCTTGTGCCTCCTGTCTCTGGCTGAAATGCTGAGGGTCTGCTGGTCTGGCCCCCCACCTAGCCCCAAGCTGCTTCAGGGAGAAGAGAGAATCCTTGTCGTTTTTTCACTGCAATATTTAAATTGCCAGAAACTCTGCAAAGAAATCCTAAATTTCTTACCCTATTTCTAGAATTTCCTCAAATTTCTTTATGGTAAGATGGCTTGGATCTCATCTTTACTGTGTTCCTCAGTTCACACAGTTCTCAAAAGCAGCCCAAGGGAGGGCAGGCAGCAGCCTCATTTACCAGGCCTGTGGGGCCCCAGTAGCCCTAAGTCCCCTTGTTCTGGGAAGGTGCCCTTCTCATCAAATTCTTGACATGCTGAGTTTACAGCTTTTCCTCCTCTTTCCTTTCCTTTCTCCTCAGAAGAAATTTGTGACTCCATTTGGCTGTTCCCAGCATCCTCTTACATTCTGTCTGCTCTCTAGAACCTCTTGTTCTTCCAAGCAACTGTATGCTACCATAGATATTGCACTAGATGATTTTTGTTTCCCATGAGGTGTATAGGTGTATGGGCCTGCCTCTCAAGAATCTCTTGTACTCTTGTAAGTACTTTATAAACTGTAAATGGCCACAGAGAGGTTGGGTATTATTGCTATTGCTTTGAGGGGAAAATTGGGAAATGAGTCACTCCAGAGAGTTAAGGGCCACCTCTGCTGTGAGATGTTCAGCTAGAGACCAGGGTGGTGGTGGTATAGGATTGTGGGCCCCCCTTCCCCTGCCCATCTCTTCACTCCAGGTCTCTTTGGCTCCCTAATCACAGAGTTCATAAGTAAAGCAATCCAGGAGGGTCACCTGTGACTAGGGCTTTGAGGAGAGTTTTGGAATCTGTAACCTGCAAGGAGCTTCCTGCACTTGTGTGTGTACACACCTTGTGCTCAGCTCTCCAGTACAGCAAGCCTAGAAAGGTAAAAGGAAAAGAAGGGGAGCAGCACTTTCCCCTACCCCGGAGCCCATTATTCCAGCACCCAGATGTCCTTTTACCACCCCCCTCGCGCCATGCCCGGTGACATGTGGATATTAGCCCAGACAGACACACAGACATCCAGTTGTACCTACCCTCATCGGCAGCCAGGATCCAAGTCACCTCAAGCAAGAGGGCGAAGAACAACATGGTATCCCCAGCAAAGGACGCAGCGGGCCAGGAGTTTAGGGACTAGCGGTCTAGGGAAGAGAGAGTGCGGGAGAGAAAGAGAGGTTCCTGGCGTTAAGCATGTTCATTTCTTTTTCTCTGGCTAGCTATGTCTCTGCAGAATTTGATTTTCAATTGGGTACCGTCGGTTTCTGGGTCCCAGGATAAATCTTTTGCTGTCCCCCTCTGTCTACGCTCCCCACTTTCTGCCTTCTCTTTATCTACCTCTGCAGGCTCCACTCCTCTTGCTGGCCAGCGGCTTCACAATTGCCTCCCGCTTTTAAGGTGGTTCTGAACCGGTGGACGAGGGGAGGAGGGGGTGCCTGGGCCGGTGGCGGGCAGCTCCTTAAATAGCCGATTAGGCATGCAGGACGGCCGTGCTCCGAGCCAAGCTGCACGCTTCCCCCAAGCAAGCGCTGGTCCGGCACTTGAGCCCAAGTGGGGTGAGCTCTTCCTCAGCTATTCACGGACACTGCACAGATCAGGACCCCTTGGAGCACAAAGGACAGGGAAGGCGAACTTCGGGACCCAATCCAGCCCCACAAGGGGACACGGTGTTGTCCTTTGCCCACCGGGACGGTGTGTTGGGGTAACTGGTGGGGGTCCTGTTCCCAGTGCCCTGCAGATTCTGAGCTGCCCTGGAATAGGAAAGGTCTACAGTTTGCAGACGGAGCTAGGGCCTGGGTGCAAGTCGAGGGTGGAGAGTGAGGGTCTGAAACGTGGTTTGTGAAGAGTAGAGAAGCAGGACCAGCAGAGCTTGAGTGATGTCTTTCTCTCGCGCCTGTCACCACCCCTCCCCACGGTGAGGCCTGGGTCCACGTGCCCATGTGGCTGGGGGGGGGGCGGGTTTGTTTGCCGGATAAAGCCCATTTGTGTGCCCAGCGGGGGAGGGGCTGCCGAACACTACGGAGGGACAGCGGCTCCAACTGCCAGCCCCAGCCACCTCCCTCCCCGGGGAGCTCAGATGTAGGGCGGCTTTTGTCACTGAAGAGGACACTGACCCCTCCAGAGAGGCCTGTGCAAGAGGAGAGACGACGGGGAGGCCAGGGAACAATCGGACCGCCGCCGCCGTCAGAAAAAGGCGGATTCCAGAGCAAGAGAGTAGGATTCCAGAGAGAGACCATGTGATCCAGATGAAAGAGGGTGCAGGGTCTTCCTCCAGCCTAACAGAAGGTCAAGGCAGGATGGAAGAGCCCAGGCGAAACCTGCCAGCGGAGAGCGGAGGCTGCAACTTCAGGAATGTGGCTGTGCGCGCTCCCCCACGGGACTGGAAATCCCGCTCGGAATGTGCGTCCTAAATCCTCATTAGGGAATGTGAGGCCCACAGATGATTCTAAGTTAGTCACTGAAACCTCCTTCTCCTTCATAACCTTCACCGGGCCACGAGCTAGGGGGACGCAACCTTCCCAGCTCCTTCTGCCTTCCCTGCTCCTGCTGAGCAGCAATAAACCGCCCAAACAAAGGGAGCAGAAGCCAAACACAAGGGAGCAGGATAGAAGCCAAGGGAACAGAATAATGCATTCGCTGGGTCATCAGCTCCTGCCGACCGGAGCTGCCTCCCCTGCAATTGATCTGCAAGCGTATTTTGCAAATGTCATTTCCCTGTCCCTTACCACCCTTCAAATTGTTTTCCTCTTGGAAAAGTTTTCTGTTTTGGGGTTTCTCCCAAAGCCCCATCCATCCCACGTATAGAGAATAAAAGATGTAAAGTGTAAGTTAGAATTCTTTGGAAACAGAATGGTAACACAGAAAAAAAAAATGCACGCAAGCAGACAAGCGGAGACACCATGGAATGAAAAAGGAGGTCTGGACCGAGTGACTCTGTCTGGACAGAGTTCCCTGGAGCTTTGGGGGCTGAGATTCTACTTCCCCAAAGGCAGGTAAGTGAGTTTTGCCAGGCGCCACCTCCTGGCTTGTCTGTGAATTTTAAATTTAACGTATCTTGTGTGCGATTTGTTCTCGGAAGTGTACAACTTAACACTGTTGCACAAGGATGCTTCGGCCCCAAACCAGCAGCCCCTTTGGCTCCTGAGCGCTCCTGCCAGGCGCTCGTGCTCCTGAGCCGACAAAGGCTCTGGTTTCCAGGAGAGCGGGAGAAAGGGGGCAAAGCATCGTCCTCCCCAGACTTGACTTCATTTTGATTTTCGGTTTTCCCGTGGATATTTTCGTCGTTGCTTTCTGGCCATGCTGATTTGGACTAGGTGTCAAGAGGCTCTCAGGGTGATGCATCTTTGTTTTTACTCAAATTCTAGCAACTCTGTGTTCTGAATTCTCCCTCTCAAACCCTTTACTCACCCTGGAGCTGGCTAAAAAATAAATAAATAAATAAATTCTCTGTAAACTGAAGCCATTCCACTACCTTTTGGCGCCATCTCCCGTCCTTGTAGATGCAATAAAATGTGAGTATCAGAATCAAAAGCATTCAAGTGTGGGGACTTTTTTTGCCTACCTTTTCTAACAAGAGCCTAACCTAAGTATTTATTTATTTAGTTTTGGATTTGTTAGACAGGTCTTGATGTGTAGCCCAGGCTGGACTTGAACTCACAGGAATTTCCTTCTGCTGAGCTTTACAGGTATGTGCCACCAAGCCTGGCTTATCCTAAACATTTAAACTTACTTGTTGAAACATTACAGGGACTCAAGTAGGACTCCAGGTTTGTGTGGCAAGATAAAGGGTTTCAATAAAAGAGGGAGGCAGATTTTTTAAAAACCTGAAGCCAAGAAAGGTCATAGGAATTTATTCAATTTTATTCAGGCGGGCCCTGTACTAACTAATTACTGAGGAAAAGCATCAACGAGGAGACAGATGCAATTACATTTTCTGGAAAAGCAAATAGCATTCTGTTTGTGAGGCAATGTTGGCCCAGAAAAATTTTAATTTGATAGATAATCACATCTAGCATTGTATACATTAATACATTAATACTGAAGCCCTTTAAACAAACAAAAATATTGAAAGACTTTAAGTCAAAAATTAGGGGGAGAAAGGTGCTCAGGATTCTTTGGATTTTTTTTATTTTGTGACAGGATCTCACTATGTAGCCTAGTACATCTGTGCAAATTGAGTCTGTGCATGTAACAGTGCTTGGCCTGTGATTTTGTTGTGTGCGTGTGGTACTGGAGATTGAATTCAGGGCTTTGTGCCATCCTAGGCAAGCACTCATCCACTGAGCTACATCCCTAGCCCAATATTTGTTGAATGAATGAATTAATGAAATTATTGGGATATTTATTTTCCTTCTTTCTGTCTTGGGCAATTTATAGAATTTAGGCCAAAAGACCCTTTAGGTATTATTTCAATTCCTTGTTATGACCTGAAGAAAATAACTTTGTTTGTTTTGTTTTTTTGAGACAGAGCCTTGCTCTGTAATTCAGGCTGGCCTTAAACTCACTATGTACCCCAGGCTGGCCTCAAACCCACTACAGTCTTTTTTTTTTTTTTTTTTGATGTGATACCAGGGGTCAAACTCACAACGTTGTGCTTACCAGGTAGGTGCTTACGTGGCTGAGCCCCCACTGTAGTCTTCCTGCAGCGGTCTCCTCAGCACTGGGATTACAGGTGTGCATCACCAAACCCAGATAGTGAGTTTTAAGGGAGTTGGGAATTCATCTGTGGTTGGTCATTTACCTGCTGACTGAACCAGAACAAGGGCACAGGTAGGTATCAGTGAGTTCTTCCTTACATTACTGGTTCTTAACATGTAGTGTACATCATAACTACCTGGAAATCCTGTAAAATGTAGATCTCTGGGCCTTAACCCCAGTTCCTGATTCTGTGGGTTGGGGGTGTATCCAGAGATTCCCACACCTAACAGGTGCTCTGGTGCTGCTGAATCCAGTGTATAGTACTGTGCTTCAGAACTCTACCCTATTCAGCGGGAGAAACAGAGGTAGTGAATTTGTCTTCAGGCATTCCAGCTATTGGGAACTACTCCTTGAAGTCACTATTTGATTTGAGGTTAGAAATAGTCATTAATTTACAAACATTTTTAAATATGTCTAGGTGCTAGGTACCATGTCACCAATCTAGAAATAAAACTGAAGGACTTGGGATTTAGCTCAGTGGCTTAAGTGCCTGCCTGGCAAGCGTGAGGTCATGAGTCTGATTTGCAGTACCAAAAAACAAACAAATAAAAAAAACTGAATAAGGCATAATATGTGCTCTCAACAATTTTCCAATCTGTTGGGGATACAGGTATCTCACCCAGTAACTAGAACACATGAGAAAGTTCTGGATTGGTTAGAAATAACCTATATTAACATTCTGATGTTAACTTTTTCTAATATGAGTGCATATGTTTAGGATATATACATATATATATATATATATATATATATATATATATATATGGCTTTTTTAAGACAGGATCTTGCTATGTAGTACAGGCTGGGCTTGAATTTACAGTGATCCACCTGCCTCAGCTTCCTAAATGCTGGGATTACAGGTGTGAGCCATCATGCCTGACTCCTAGATTATATATATATATATATATAACCAAAATGAGACAATACGGGATTTGTGAAAATTTTTTCTATGTCACTAAATCTACATTCATGTTATCAATTTAATGACTGCATAGTTTTTCTTTCTTTCTTTTTTTTTTGCTGCTGTGTATCAAACCCAGGGTCACATGCATGCTAAACATGCACTCTACCACTGAGCTACACTCCCAGATACAACCTAGTGTATTTAACTAATCCTCTGCATGTGGAATAAGTTATTTTCTGTTTTTACCTATCACAAACAATACTTCAATTAGAATGTTTTTATATGTATTTATATACTTGCCTGGTTGTTTCCTTAACAAATTACAAGTGGGTCTATAATTTTAAAACATTTTATGATTATATATTCAAACACTATAAAACTTTTTTATTAATTCATCAAAAATTTGAGACATGGTCTTGCTTAGTTCAGGTTGAACTCATTATGTAGTCCATACTGCCCTTGAAGTGACTATGAGCCTCCTGTCTCAATGTTCCGAGTGCTGAGACTATAGTTGTGTGCCCGTACACCTAGCAAACCCCCTCCTTTGTTTTCCCTTAGAGTCAGGTAGGCCTTACAACTGCTGAGCTAAATCCCTAGCCCTATTTTTTTTCTTTTGTATATAATTTCCTCTCCAAACACACACTTCTACTCCCACTTCTTAATATAATTATTATATCACAATGAGTAAATTTACATTTAAATTATCAAAAATATTCACTTAGATTTGATCCAAAGAGTATAGCATATTTCCCATCTTGTATAACTTTGAATTGATTTTCTAGTTGCTTATTCATCATCTCTAAATACACTGTTGAAAATGTAACCCTTAGCTGGTTGTGGTGGCACAGGCCTATAATCCCAGCTATTTGGGAGGCTGAGGCAGGGGGATTCCAGGGTTAAGACCAGCCTGGATAATTTAGTGAGACCCTGTCTCAAAATTAAAAAAATAAAAAGGGCCAGTAATATAGTCCAGCACTCCCAGAGCTCAATCCCCAGTACTACAGAAAGAAAGAAAGAAAGGAAGAAAGAAAGAAAGAAAGAAAAAAGAAAAGAAAAGAATGAGCCAGGTGCACTGTGAGCCTGTAATTCCAGCACTCAGGAGGCTGAGGCAGGAGGATTGTTGTGAGTTCGAGACCAGCCTAGGCTACAAAGTGAGTCCAAGGCCAGCCTGAACTGCATAGAGAGACCCTGTCTCAAAAAGACAAAAAAAAAAAAAAAAAAAAAAAAAAAAAGAGAGAGAGAGAGAAAGAAAAAAAGATAACTCTAATTCTATTCCAACCTATCAGGTAATCTGTGGTGGACTGACAACTGGTAGTCAACTTGTAACAAAGAGCATTGAAACAGCATGGTGCTAGGTGGAGATGGCTCACCATAGTGAGAATTGTTGCCAACAATATAAATAGGAGAATGGGAGAGGAGGGTGTGTGGTGGTGTTGGTTCTCTTGTTGCCTGTTGGGTCTCTTGGAAGAGATTGTTGAGCTTCCTTCCTGTCATGAACTTGAACTTGGTGCTTTCATTGTCAGGAGTTCAGACCTTGTTGCTGAGAACAGCTGTGGTTCACTTTGCAGAAGCTCTGTTCCTTAACTCTGCACGTCACTTCTGGGCTCCGGAGGGGAAGATGTGCGCTGTTCGGCCTCCAGATGAAGCCTGTCATATTGACTTCCTGATATGAACTTGGCTGTTATCATCCTCTGAGGAGCTTGAGACCTTGCCGTTGCTAAGGATGGCTGCGGTACTTTTCCGGAAGCTCTGGTCCTTACTTTGAGCATCGCTTCCTGGTTCCAGTGCAGATCCCTTAGCCTGCTGGGACAGATCCTTTATCCCACTGACACAGACTTTCTAGTCTTCACTGCTAACCTTTGGGCCTTCCCAGAGCAGATCCGTGAAACAGATTTGCATGAGACATTATTATGGAATCTAGGTCCTCAGCTGGATTCTTTAGGGTCTTTAGTGAGTAGACAGATCTTCTGCACTTTTTGTGTTTGACTCTTTGGGTGACTATTATAAAATAATTTTATAAATTATATGTCCTGTATTAATTTGTTTTCCTTGCAAATCCTGACTACAACATCTGCTCAAAAATTTAAAAAATTTTTTGGTGTCTGATCTGTAAATAAAGACATATGGTAATGTTTTTACTAGCCTACTTTTTCCCTGAATGGCGCTTGGCCTCAGTATTCACCATGATCGTACCATGTAAAGGTACTTCTGAAAGAGGACTTCCAGTGCTGCTTTATAAAATGACAAGAATGATAGGATGTGTTCAAGGCAAGTGGGAGTGTTCTGAGGGGGATCAATGCCAATGAATCTTTTAGTGTATGTGTTGCTGAATGAGCAGGGCAATGTGTCTCTCATTGTTATAAATCTTTCCTATCATCTTTTTTTTTTTTTTGGTACCAGGGATTGACTCATGATCTTACCCTTGCCAGGCAGGCGCTTATGCTACTGAGCTAAATCCCCAGCCACATAAATCTTTAAAATTAAACGTTCACTACAGTTTTCATTGCCCCTTATATTTAAGACTAACACTATTAGATATGTTCAGGTGCTATTGAGTGGGCTGCAGGGTGCAGAGGAGGGAAAGTACTGCACTTGGCCATTTCCGATCATTTTTCAGTGTTTCTAGGTTTGTATCTTAGTTGGTCAGTTCCTCTGGAGAGAAACTACACACTCCAATCTGTCATTGTTTTTGTTTGTCTTTTGAGACAGTCTCCTGCCTTGGCCTCCAAGTGCTGGAATTACAAGTGTGTAATTCAGCATTTTGTTTCTGTTTTTGTTTTCTGAGACAGGGTTTCCCTAGGTAGTCTTTTGTTTCTGAGACAGGGTTTCCCTAGGTAGTGCAGACTGGTCTTGAAATTGTTGATGTAGCTCAGGCTGGCCTCAAACTCATGGCCATCTTCCTGCCTCAGTCTCCTGAGTGCAGGGATTACAAGCATGTGCTACCATGCCTGGCTTATCACTATTGAAATACAGCTTTTGATGTTTTTCTGCTGGTTTTATTTCTTAGTCATGCCTGAATTTAGAGTAACTGTGATAGCTCAGACCCCGGAATAAAACCCAAGGAAGCAAGAAATTAAAATTTGGGGAGCAAAGGCTTTATTTTAGGCCAGGCTTGGTGACGCAATCCCTGGGAGCCAATTTGGAGACTGCCTGCCTCACAGCTGAGGGATTAAGCTTTTAAAGCTAAAAACCATAGGAATGTTGTAATCGCTGACACAGTTAGATAGCATCTGGGCCTTATAGAACTTCCTGTAATTTCCTTGAAGTTAAGTATTTCTTAAAGAACAGCACATTTTATTACAGATAACTGGATGAGGGGTAGGGGAGGGGGTTACAGGCAACTGATACCTAAGGCTTTTACAGCTTTCTCAGGAAATTGAAACTTAACCTAGAAAGATAGGAAGGGAAGGGGGGCTGAGCGGCGCATACAAAACAGAAATGAGGCACAATGGTTAGAACTAGGCTATAACATTCTCCTCTGATGTTGTGACTGAGGTCAAATCTTTGACCTAATTTTTAAGGATTTTGAGGTACGGGCTCATAAGGTGTGCTGGCATAACATCATCAACTTTATGCCTTGCATTTGTTGTCTGACATATGCAGTTATTCTATTGAGTATACAAGGATCTACTGTGACCAAGAGCAGTACTCCTAACAATGGTCCAAGCAAGGGCAGGAGATAGGGCAGGATTTTATTCCAGACACTCCATAAAGGGTTTTTAAATAGCTCTCTCTTCCTTTTAACTAGGTCTTTTTGTAGTATCTTGATTTTATCCCCTTCTGTTTTGGAGAACTACTTCAGCCAACGAGTCTATTTGGTCTTGAGTGACCTGAATGGTACTAGATAATGCCTGCATATCACTAACGACCTGGTTGGAAAGTTGGACAGAAACCCCCACTCCTGCTGCCCCCATACCTAAGGCTCCTGATATTACTAGGCCTACCAATAAAGGAATAAATTGAACTGCCCTCTTTGATCGGCCTGTGATGTAATCTAAACTAGGAATGGGGACAGGCTCATCCCCGGGTAGGATCTAATCAGGCAATAGGACAGCTGTTACACATATCCCTGTCTAGTTAGTTGGGAGGAAAGTATACGCCATATTTCCTCAAATAAATACTTGCCCTCCAGTGGTATAAAGGGAGGTAGTCTGGTTAACTATGGAACTACAATTAGTAAATGCAACGAACCCCACGTCAATGTTGGAGGTATCGTTATGAAAGCCTCCTTGGAGACAGAGAGAGTCCTTGAAGCCTCCTGGTTGTACTCTAAAGGGGGGACCAGCACTACAATTTAAGTAATCTTGTTTCTCCAGTGTAGTCAGAGAAACATTGGTGGGGATCGCAAGGGGCATAGGAGAGCTCTGTGCCATGCATAACCAGCAATCTTCAGCCAAAGTTGGGCTGGAAGCGTTTAAGGCTTTATGAGTAGGCTCTAGAATATCAGAAGTTTCAGCATCCAGATCAACTCCCCGTGGTTTAGGCAGCATCAAGGGGTGGTAATGTATCTGGGGAAACATTATGTTTATTAGCTGTTTAACTTGTTCCTCAACCATGAGTTCTCTGATCTTATCTTGTGAGCTGCCCCCATCAACATATGTATAGGGGCCACCCTGCTCCAGCACACTGATTTATCAACCATGCCGAGACATGAGGCTTGGGCATACTTTGGACTTCCTATTACTGTCGGGTTGGTAGACCAATCACCTCTAACACTTCCAGCCTGTGTCCTCATAAGCTCAGCAGTGAAGTAAGTTTTGTTGTCTATGCCTATACATTCTTGTACAGAGTCATAGCAGGAGGAGTGCAATTCTGAATAATAAGAACAATTCTGAGGGCATGGCCCTGGCTGGCTATGTTTGTTAGGTATCATGCGGGCTTTAACATACACATCCACCTTTGAGTCAAACCCCGTGTAATTGAGGGTATAGCAACAAGGAATGTTAACTTGTCCCCACAATCTGTCCAAAGACTGTATGTACACAATTTATCATTTGTGTGAGAAGGATCTTGATCCTGGTTTCCCACTGTATGTATAATCCCCCCCCCCAGTTGGTGTCTTTACCTTTAGTAATATAGCCCCCTCCACAATCACAGGTTCCCATACAAAGATCTTAACAATTGTTCTTTGCTTACAAGGGGACCAAAGCCGCCGTGCAAGGTTGGCATCAATTTATTAAAATCAAAGCAAGCAAGTTAAAACTGTTCATGCCTGGCATAATCTAACTATGTTTTAGTCAATTTTAATTTTAAGGGGTTACCAGTCTGCTGTACAGTCCATTGAGAACACTCCTCGCTGTCTGTTGCTTCCAGTGGTTTGATGTGGGTATGGTGAATCCAAGCAGTTTTTCCTGCTGCCTTGACGGCAGTGGGAGTGCTGAGCACCATGGTGAAAGGTCCTTCCCAGCAGGGTTCGAGGGAGTCACAGTGGTGACATCACACCAAGACTGGAGTCCCCAGCTCGATCAGTGCTTTGAGGGGCATCTCTGAAGGCAGATTGGGGTTTTTTTGTCTAAACAGCTGGTGGATTGAAGTCAACATGGGTTGGAGAGTCTGCAGGGACTTAATAAGATCTTGATTAGTAATTTCAGCTAATTTGTCTTCGGACAATCTTGGAACCAATGGCCGGGGCCTCCCAAACATGGCTTCAAAGGGGGAAATTCCAGAAACATAGGCTCACTCAATTATCGCCAGTTTCCAAGGACAATTTAGCTAAAGTATCCTTAATAGTCGGGTTCATGTGCTCTACTTGCCCTGAACTTTGTGGCTGATAGGCACAGTGGAGTTTCCAATTAATCTTTAATGCCTGGGCTAACTTTTGGGTGACTTGGACTATGACAGCTGGGCCATTATCGGACCCCATTGATAGTGGGAGGCCAAATCGAGGTATAATCTCATGTAACAACTTTTTGACTACTACCAAGGCTGACTCAGACTTAGTAGGGAATACCTCTACCCAGCCAGGGAAGGTGTCTACCATTACCAAGAGATAGTGGTGTCCCTGTAAACCAGGCTTTACCATGTCCGTGAAGTCTGCTTCCCAATGTTCTCCTGGAGAGATCCCTCGATGTCGGGTGGTCTCCAGTGGAGAGTTCTTAGTAGGGTTGACCAACAAGCACTGTGGGCATCTGGAGCTCAAAGAGGTGGTCAGTTTGGAGAGTTCGGGAATAAAAAACTGAGTCCTGAACAATCCAGCCAGTTTAGTTCCCCCTAAATGGGTAGTCTGATGAGTTTGGTGTAGCAGCTCTCACCCTAGTGCCTCTGGTAATAGCACCCATTTATCAGGCAACTGGTACCAGCCTCCCGGGGTGGGGGACTTTGCTCCAAGTTGAGATGCTAACTGTAAATCTTTCTTTGTGTAGACTGGTTTTGACAGGGCTGGAGGAACTAGCATCAAAGCAGTTACTTCCTCGATGGGCCCCTCTGATGTGGTTGCTATTTTTCCAGCGGCTTGATCTGCCAAATTGTTTCCTACGGTGACGGCGTCATCTCCTGTTTGGTGTGCTTTGCAATGAATAATAGCAACCCGTTGAGGTAGCCAGACAGCTAGGATCTGTGGAGCATTTTTAGTCTTAGTCCCAGCCGAGGTTAAGAGACCTCGCTCCTGATAGATGGCTCCATGTACATGTACAGTAGCAAAAGCATATCTACTGTCAGTATAGATGTTTACCCTCTTTCCCGTGGCTAGTTTTAGCACCTCAGTCAAAGCAATGAGCTCCCCTTTTGGGCAGAGGCGCCAGGCTCTAACCGCTTAACCCAGAGTACCTCCTTTTCGGTGGTCACTGCTGCCGCAGCCACTCATTTGCGGTTCTGGATGAAGCTGCTTCCATTGATGAAATAGTTGTTGGCATTTCTCAAAGGCTGGTCGGTGATATCAGCCCGTAGGTTCTGCTGCAGTTCAAGGATGTCAGCACACTCATGGAGAGGTGTCCTTTGTTCCTCCGGGTCGTCATCAGGCATAAGGGTGGCTGGGTTTAAAGCTGAAGAAGTCTTGAAAACTACCAACTCTCGGTCTAGGAGCAGGACCTGATAGTGTGAAATTCTAGCATTCAAAAGCCATTTTTCGGGAGGGGTTTTGATAAGTCTCTAAACTGTGGGAGGTCAGTACAGAAATCTTCTGTCCAAAAGTGAGTTTTTTAGCCTCTTTAAGTAACATTGCCACAGCAGCTAGGATTCTCAAGCAGGGGGGCCATCCTCCTGTCATCGGATCAAGTCTTTTGGAGCAGTAGGCTATAAGCCTTTTTCAAGGGCCAATGTCCTGGGTTAGGACTCCTTTGGCAATGCTCTTGAGTTTATCTATGAACAAGGTGAATGGCTTGGTAACGTCAGGGAGTCCCAGGGCTGGGGCCTCTGTCAAGGCCCACTTGAGCTGCTGGAAGGCCTGTTCACATTTATCAGTCCAGTTCAATGAGTTTTGAGTTTCTCCCTTATGAAGTCATATAGAGGCGAGCTTTTCAGTAAAATTTAGCCTACAGTATCCAACCGCCCCCAGAAACTCTTGTCTGTTTTTTAAAAATTCTCTCTCATAGAGCAATTCTAATACCTTGGTTTTCTTTTTGTTGGTAGCTTCTTGTAAATTCTCTCAGTTCTCAAAGGCCTTTTGTACTATCTCTATTAACTGGCTGAGGGGCATTTTTTCAAATCTCTCAAACCTTTGCAATTTTTGTCTAACATGTGGGGCCGACTGAGTTGCAAAGAGAACAACTGGCAATACTTGGGAAACCTCCTTACCTCTAGATGTCCAATCGGGGTAGGACAAAAGGAAAACATGGTTCTAGCATTCCAGATCAGAGAGAAGGCTTCATCTGGATGGCATACTGCTTTTTGTCCCAGGGTGTCACGTGGCAGGTCATCATTTTACTGAAATTACATGCTTAACAAAAAAGGGTTTTTTCATAGGTAACAAAATTGTGCCGCATAATCTCCCAGATGTTCACAGCACATGCAAGAACTTGTATCTTATCTCTATAATCACCTATAATCCCATTTTAATGGGAACATTTTGCAGCAAAGGTTTACCAACCTTATGAATACTTCTACCAAAACTGATCTAATACTCTCAAATTCTGAACACATTTACTTCTTGTCAAACCTGTTATTTGCGTACTATAAACCAAGACAAATAAAATTTACATCCTCTCGAGCTTTCTATAACTTACAATATACCCTCAAGTTGAGCTTTTATCTTCTTTTACATTCTGGCACAGCCAGACATTTTTACTTGAAGACAAAAACCACTTTCTTTGTCCCTCTTTTTTTACTATTACCAGTTAATTACCTTTCTCTCGCTTCTCGGACATTAAAACTCTCAACAAAACCCTTATGTCACCTTTTAGTAGTCTAAAACATATTTAATTATTTTATGTCTTTTTACCACATTAAAATGCTGTATTTAAAAAAAAACTGTAACCTTTTAACTGGCTCAAATATAGTATGACCTGGTTTTTACTTGGTAAAGTTGATATGATTCTTAAAAACCATAAGTATCATATATATGTGTATATATGTTTACATTTTAACCAGAAAGAAAATACTCTTTTTAAAAAAAGGCATGCCACGGTTGCAAGTAATCAATTGAGCACTAAAACATTAAACAAGATGCCACAACATAAAAGACACAAACAAAGGTTGCTTCGTGCAGAGTTTGGTGAGCTAAAGGAAATAATTTTTTATTATGAACCTTGAGTCTGATAAGCCATATGGATCCTGCAACAGAAATGGGCAACAAGCCCCTAAGTTAGTAACAAATTCAAACAGGCAGACAAGTCTAAAGTACAAAAACACTGAACATAAATATCTAAATCTCTTTATCCATTTTGGGCTCGTAGAAGGGGTCTCTAGAAGAGAATGTTCTGTTAGATTTGGGGTAACCAAAAGGAGAACAATTAGAACAAATGGACACACAGACAGACATACAAGACAAGACAAGCTGCAGCAAAAATGGCCTTTGCTCAAAAATTGGTCAAATTTTGGGATCTGGAGGAATTAACAAATTAACCAATGAAGCAGTTCCCCACCTGGGGCAGAGTTACAAATGGACGAAGTTCGTCCCAAAAATTATACAAACGGACAAGATATGTCCCAAAAAACCAATTGACTCTGTCCTTGGGAGGTCCCCGCTTCCCAAATTGAGGGCGTCTCCTCCCCGAGTACAAACTGACCACAGCCCAAACAAACCATCCAGAGTACTTACTTCCAAATGTTCAGAAATGAGTCTGGAGTCTTGCTTCCATCCCGGATGAGCCCCCAAATGTGATAGCTTGGACCCCAGAATAAAACTCAAAGAAGCAAGAAATTAAAATTTGGGGAGGAAAGGCTTTATTTTAGGCCAGGCTTGGTGACGCAATCCCTGGGAGCCAATTTGGAGACTGCGTGCCTCACAGCTGAAGGATTAGGAATAAGCTTTTTTTCTTTCTTTCTTTTTTTTTTTAATTTAAGGAGAAAAAAAAACAGAAAAAGGGTACAAGTAATACAAAAATTTAAAAACTAAACAGTAAGAAATCACTAGTTAGGGGCTGGGGATTTAGCTCAGCGGCATAAACGCCTGCCTTGCAAGCAGGCAGTCGTGAGTTCGATCCCCGGTACTGATAAAAAAAAAAAAAAAAAAAAGAAATCACTAGTTAATAGATTACATGTTCTCATCTTAGAAATAGTTGTTCAAGTTACAAGAAATAGTTCAAGAAATAGTTGTTCAGGCATATAAAGTGGACTTTCAAACAATGAGAGTGCAAACAGTTTTGTTCAATGATCCCCCCCAAAAAAACAGTAATATGGTTGTCTATCTTATACACTTAAACATATATGCAGTTATAACCTTTAGAGCACTTTCTTTTCTTTTGTACAATGACAATTACACATTTTGGGTTTTATTACTCCCACAGTTCTTATTACTTTTTTTGAAGAGAGTAAAACCAAATGCGACATATCAGAACAGAGTCAGTCAAATCAAAAGGATGGACATAATAAATAATGTAAAAACAAAATACAAGGTGATCAACAATTGTTACCATACTGCCTCTTGCTATTTTAAGAAGAATTGTCAGTTATAATAAAATTGAACAAAACAGTAAAGAATAAAACCAAAGCATTGGAGACATTACAGGACTTTAAAAGAAGATAATAGTCAACCAGGATGGGCATCATAATGAATCTTATTGTCTTCACAGTTGTTGCCTATACTTTCGAACTTGGTATGCAGGTCGATGCAGGGCTCCTGGCCAGTCCCGCTCTCAACTCCATTCACCACTTCCTACTCTCAGAGCTTTCGCACCTCTCTCCTTGCCTGGCTGATTGGGATGCTGTAGTGGCTGCAGGAAATTCAAATCACGGCTTCCAGTGGCGCACGCCCCAGCTTCCGAGCTGAGACCTTATCTGTTCCTGTTATATCACCGGCATTGTGTTTCCAGTTGGTTCCTCTTAGTTTAGTTCATTCCTGGGTCGGCAAAGTATATCTCCCCTTGCTTAGGACTTCTCACCCGGCACCATTCCTGGATTTTAAGTGTGGTTTCTCAGAGAGCCTCCAAAGCTTCTGCTATCTATCTGCCATGTTCTCCCGGAAGCGGATTAAGCTTTTAAAGCTAAAAACCACAGGAATGTTTTAATAACTAACACAGTTAGATAGCATCTGGGCCTTACAGAACTTCCTGTAATTTCCTTGAAGTTAAGTATTTCTTAAAGAACAGCACATTTTATTACAGATAGCTGGATGAGGGGTAGAGGAGGGGGTTACAGGCAACTGATACCTAAGGCTTTTACAGCTTTCTCAGGAAATTGAAACTTAACCTAGAAAGATAGGAAGGGAAGGGGAGCTGAGCGGTGCATACAAACAGAATTGAGGCACAATGATTAGAACTAGGCATTAACAGCAACTGTATTTGATCTAGGTAGGCCAGCATTTGGAAAGGAACTTTGCTGCCTTTAATAGGGCCTTCAAGCTTTCATTTTACATCTCTTTTCACCCTCATCTTTGAGGGTTCTTCTTATTCTTTTTTTTTTTGTCTTTTTCCTTTTTATCGGTACCAGGGATCAAACTCATGACTGCCTGCTTGCAAGGCAGGTGCTTATGCCACTGAGCTAAATCCCCAGCCCGTTTTTTTTTTTTTTTTTTTTTTTTTTTTTTTTAATTTGAGATGGTTTTGCCACGCAGTCAGGCTGGTTTTGAATTTGCAGCATACTGTTGTTGCCTTAGTCTCGCAAGTGCTGGGATCAGAGGCCCTGCTGGTCTAGGCAAAACGGCAGGCTGGACCTGTGTGTGAGTGTGCTGATTAATCACTGGATGGGGATGTCCCCCACAGGAGGGTAACTTTTATTTATTTATTTATTTATTTATTTATTTTTTGTCTTTTTCATTTTTATCGGTACCGGGGATCGAACTACGCTTGCTTGCAAGGCAGGTGCTTATGCCGCTGCCCCAGCCCCAGGAGGGTAACTTTTAACTAGATAATTACTTCAGCCAATGCAGTCACCTATACAGGCTGTCTGCTAACAGGACTGTTCTCCGACTGCAGTCCCAGTAGCTAGGGGAGGAAGTCCACCTCTGTAGGGACATCCTCCTTACCTGGAAGAGGTTTCTGGTGTAACAGAGAAGCTAAAGTACAAAGAGAACAGGTTTATTGCGATGAGGACATGGGAAGGAGTACACGACCAATACTGGCTGCGTTGCCTCCTTCCACCTGAATATGGGGTGGGGGATATGGGACGTATGTAGCCTTTGAGCGGGGGTGGAGCTTAGGGCAGGCAGTGATGACACGCTGGAAGCTGATTGGAGTTTTCTTCCTGTGCAAACAGGAAGGGGAGTTGCAATTAGGGCTGGGGAAGGAGCAGGGAGTGGTGGGCGGTCCTGCTGTGGCCTTCTGCCGGGTTAGACCACCGCAGCCATGACCGTGCAGTAATTTATACTAGGGCAAGAACTTTACCCATTGTATATTTTTCCTTTTTTAAAAAAAATAGTTATCACCTTTTCAATCTTGGGACTGAATTAATTAATTAATTTGTCTTGTCTTGCTATGTGTTTCAGGCTGATCTGGAACTCACTGTGTGGCCCAGGCTGGCTTTGAACTCACAGTGATCCTCCTACCTCAGCCTCCCAAGTGCTGGCATGCCAAATTTAATTATTGTGTCTAAATGGTAGGACTTCTGGCTGGGCGTGGTGGTGCATGCCTGTGATCCCAGCATGCCTATGGTAAACCTGAACCATATAATGAAACTCTGCCTCAAAAAAGACTAGAAAGGGATTTAGGATTAAGCTCAGTGGAATAAACACCTGCCTGGTAAGTGCAAGGTCATGAGTTCAACCCCAGTACCAAAAAAACAAAAACTGCCGGGTGTGGTGGCTCACGCCTGTAATCCCAGCTCTGGGGAGCCTGAAGCAGGAAGATCCTTGCGAGTTTGAGACCAGCCTAGGCTACAAAGTGAGCTCAAGGCCAGCCTGAACTTCACAGCGAGACCCTGTCTCAAAAAGACAAAAACAAAAATACAAACAAACAAAACTCCAAAAAACCAATCTCTTCTTCTATTTCTTTTTCTTTCTTTCTTTCTTTTTTTTTTTTTTTTTTGGTATTTTAAAACAGTGTCTCACTATGTAATTCAGGCTTGCTGGGATTATAGGTGTGCCGACTCCACCCATCCTATCTCTATTTGTTTATTTATCCCCCTCTCCCAACTAAGTTAAGTCTTTTTATTCTTTTATAATCATTTCCAGGATTAACTACTTCCATTGTAGGTGATGCAATATATAAGGCTCCACATCAAATGTTGGCACTGCTATAAACAATGTAGCCTTTTCTTCTTCACTGCAACTCACAATGAAAACTTTGATTCTTGTCTTATGTTCCAATCTCAGAAGTAGTTTCCACCGCAGAAGTTATTTGAAGACAGTGTTATGCGTTTTAGCAGTGGTTGTGACCAGGTTCTATTTTCTCCACAAACACTATAATGGGCGCAGTTTATAATGTACTGAACTAAGAAGCATTCTTTCAAATGAGTTTAAATGCACTTTATTTTTAGATAACCTACATGACATGTGTTTTTTCCCTAAAAGACAATACCTCCTCTCCTGCCAAAATAAAGCATTCAAGATGACATCAGTCCCATTTGTTTAAAAATCTTAGTTCTGTATGGATGACAAGCAGCAGTTATGCCAAATGATAGATCCAAGGTAACTACCAAATCCATTAACACTTTTCCACTTCTTAAACCATCCTTAAAGAAAATCATAAATGGGGTCACACAAGCCTCACGGTAGTCTCGGAGAACAGCCATGCCATCTGGATTCGTGTTTGCACCAATAAAGAACTGATAGTTTTTGAAATTAGCAAAGATGCGCTTGATTTGTTCTGCAGCCTCTGTCATAAACGGTTTTACTCTTTCTGGCCTTTGTTTTTCAAGTTTTGATTTCATATAATCTTTTTTTTTTTTTTTTTTTTTGTCTTTTTTGTTTTTATCGGTACCAGGGATCAAACTCACGACTGCCTGCTTGCAAGGCAGGCACTTATACCGCTCAGCTAAATCCCCAGCCCTTGAAGCTGGTTTATTGCAAGTGATGGTTCATGACAAATCAATGACTGCAGTGCTTGTGGGACCTTCCCACTCCGGGTCATAGCGGAGGCATTTCCACCAGTGAGCCAGTCCTCAGTTACCCTCTGTTCTACTGACCATCTTGCCCTCCACCATCAGGCATAACCCATCCGCAATCTCCAGGATCTTTTTTTTTTTTTTTTCTTTTTTGGTACTGGGGATTGAACTCAGGACCTTGCACTTGCTGGGCAGGCACTTACGCCACTGAACTAAATCCCCAGCCCCTGATCTCCCGGATCTTGTAAATATTGGAGAACTTCTGATCCTGGCTGAGGAGGTCCGGATAGATAATCATAATGTAGGCTGAAGGGAGACAGCGGCCACAGGAGCTTAGCACCAGTGGGGAGCTCACAGCTAGTGGGGTGCAGCCAGGGGCGGCGCTGGGGTGGGGGTGGGGGAGGAAAAAAGCGGCCTCTTTTAAAACCTACTATTTAACCTCATTAATTACCTTTTCTGTCTCTTTGGCTTCTGCTTTTTCTTTCTTCTCTTTTTCCTTGATTACTTTGGAAGACAGTTCCTCCTTCCTGTCTCTTCTCAACTATGTTTTGCTCTCCTTTTACTGATAGTCTTACTGTACGTCCACTACTGATAGACATCTTGTATTTGCATGATCTCAGCTATCATTTGCATGTGGATGATTCCTAAAACTGAATTTCTTTCCCTGAACTCTTTTGGATTCCATTCTAGACTCCAAAGTGGCACATTGTTGGATCACAGTTCAGGATTTATTCCCAGGCTGTACTAAAATGTGTTCCTGCGCGTTTTTTTCTTCCTCTTTTTCCTTCTCTTCTTTTTGCTTCTCCTCCTCTTCTGTGCTTCCTTCCCCTCTTCTCTCTCCTCTTCTTTCTTTTAAAAATATTTTATAATCCCTTTGTATTTTTCCTTTTTGGTTTTTGGTATCAGGAATTGAATCAGGACCTTGTGCTTGCCAGGCAGGTGCTATATCTCTGAGATATATCCCCTACTTTGAATTTTAAATTCCTACTTGAACTGTTTCTCACTCCATTGTGCCTCAGTTTGCATATTATCCTGATTTTCATTACTGTTGTTTGCATTAAACTAAACTAAATCTTCAAATACTTCCAAGAGGTGCTGTATTTTGTGATTTTTTTGTCTGGAGAGTATTTTGAGATAGGGTCTCACTCTACGTTCCATACTAGCCTCGAATTTGTGGTATTCCAGCTCAATCTCTTGAGAGCTGGGATTACAGACTTCCACAACCATGCCTAGCTGTTTTGTGATTTACATTATTATTAAATGTAAACCTATTTGTGTCTCTATGTGGGAGGGGCAAGGATTCCTGTTCCCAAGGTCTTTCACCTTAGAAACTGGAAAAAGGACATTCAGTTCCAGGTGGCAGGATTTACACACTTTTTTTTTCAAATCATCTGGAATTTCTTGGAGTATTTATTCTGGGAATGATGTAAGGAATGTCGGCAGAAATTATGCGAGAACTATAACTAAAGTTAGATCCTCAAGACAAAATATTTAAAAATCATCCTTCTCCTACTCTTTAATATCCTACATAGGCAGAAGCACCTTAGGCTATGTCTATTCACAGCAGCCCACCCTCTTTTACTGCCCCAAACTCGCTCTGCAGAGCCCGTTTTCCCCTTATCCTTCTGTTTTTTTCCTACCTTTAGTAAACGTGAAACTTGACACCATTAAAAAAAGAAAGCAAGGGCCAGGGATTTAGCTCAGCAGCTTAAGCACCTATCTGGCAAGCCCAAGGATGTGAGTTCAGTCCCTGGTACCAAACCAAACCAAACCAAACCAAACCAAACCAAAACAACTCATTGCATTTACAGATTTCTGTGGAAACTAACTAGTGATAAATTAGGTATTTCTGTACCGTTCTTTGTGAATTAATGTCTGATTCAGTAGGACATGTTATTTTACCTTCAAGATCTCAACATTTATTATCAGCAACAATTTCTCAGTAATAGTTCCTCCAGATAATTCTATTTAAAGGTCTCTAACTTGTATGCTTCACTTAACTGCTTACAAACATCGTTGTCCTTCGTGGTGAAAGTTAAAACACCATTTTCATCACGGCTCTGGTTCTGCGCTGCTGAAGACAGTCTGTGGGGGGTCGCGTCCCCAGCAGAGTAGTACCAGAGGCACGCGTGTAATGTGATGTGTACGCTGCTGCACACTTGGGCAGCAAAGCAGACCAAGAGTTGGTGTGTGCTGTGCGCCGTTATTAGCATACAATTGGACATGTAAGGATGTCTACGCCCTCCCTTTAACACTAAACCAGGAAGACAAAGTCCTCCAAACAAAACAAGTACAACAGACATCAAAACCGTCTCAGGGCCTGAGGAAAGCGCGCCAACCACACAAAGAACAGGAGGGGGGCTACAACGATTCAAAATCTTTTGGCCGGGACGTACAACCTCCTGGACCTATCAGAGTTAACTGCGCGCTTGCTCATAGCCAATAGCCACAGAGTTTCTAGTTCGGGTCCGCCCTGAAGGCTGATAGACACTTACCTCATCCAATGGAACAGTGTGATGATGAAAAATAAACCAATACGTTCGGGAGGTGGGTGGAGAGTAGGCCAGGGGGTTGGCGGTGCCGTGTCATGGAGGCTCAGTCTCTGAGCAGCCATTGAAGGGGAAGGAACTGCGGGTGTGTGAGTGTGTGTGTGCGTGCGTGCGTGTGAGTGCGCGCGCGGGTGTGTAGACAAGGAGGTGGGGGCAGACGAGTTAGTCCCAACTCCTTGGACTCCATTTGCTATTCTTTTCTTTCTCCTCCACACCTATCTGGTGGTAGTGGGCGTTTATATTTGCGATTCTTTTCATTCATTTCCAAATTTTCAAAAATTTTAGGGTTGGGGGTAGTAGGAACAGCAGGAAAGGAGAAAGGAGGAGAGTAGTGGCAGAAGAGCAGGAGGAGGACATGGATATGAAGAAGAGGATTAACCTGGAGTTAAGGAACAGAGCCCCGGAGGAGGTGAGATGACTCAGCCCCCTACTCCTTCCCTGCCAGCCCTGTGTTCTCTGGATCGGATTTCTGGGGGGCCCTGATGGGTGTGTGGGGAGGGCTAAGAGATTAATTCTCACCTAGAATGCGATTGGGGAAAACGTATAATTTGAAGTTTTAAATCACTAAGAACATCCACTTAAAATGGCGAAGGGCTTAAGTTTCTAGGGGCGTTTTTGTGTGCGCGGGGGCTTCGCGCTCATGGAGTCGGGCGTCCCGGCCTCGTGGGAACGGGAAGCGCGGCCAGGGCGCTCGTAGCTCTGCGCTGCGCGTCCTCCCTGGGCCGGTGGCGTGGGCGCGACCCTTGGTCCCTCGCCTCAGCTGCAGCCATCGCAGCCTGAGAAGTTAGTCCAACTTTTCTGCGCCGCTGCCAACTCTGTGTTTTTCCTGGGGGGTGGGCGCCCCCTGTCTCGAAGCCCCGCGTCGCGCCGGGTTGGGGTCGCCGGCCGAGTCCGCGCTGCCCGCCCCGGCGGCGCCCACTCCCCCGGGAAGCGGCGCGTGCCGTCCGCCCCGGCCGAATCTGGGTCAGCGACGCCTCCTCCGACCCGTCTGAGTCTTGGGATTCGTCGTGGTGACCCGAAGTGAGGAGGGGACGCCAGACGTAATCCGCCCCCAGCTCCGGCGCCGTATAACAACATTTGGCGTGTAGCGCGGCCGTAGCCCCGGCTCCAGCTTTGATCCTTGGAGATGGCCTCACCAGACTCAGCAAATGGGTCATAGTCGTTCTGTGTCCTAGAGGCTCGGAGAAACTAAATGATGCGCGTTCTCTGTTGTCGCTAGACTTAAAGAGACCGGGTTGGGAGGGGCCACATGAGGCGGGGTCGCCTGCAGCTTCTCTGTGGTCGAGCGGGAGGCGTTTCCTTCTCGCGGGCGTCCCCGGCCCCTTGATCCTTCCCGTCCGGGGCGGAGGCTCCAGGGGGCGCTGACTGGGCGGTGATCCCCGTTTTCCCCGGGGAGCCCCTGCCTTGAGTGGTTCTGGTCGGTGGGAGCAGCAGGTCCCCAGAGCGAGCTGTGACCAGCCAGGAGCCTTGCACTGGGGGTCGCAGACGACAGCGGCCACACCGTATCTAGTTTGCACCCTTGAAAGAAGCCTTGGTACTGGAGTACCAAGGACACACACACACACACACTTATTTTTAAGTGGCATGGTGCCTGGATGTACCAGCAAAGAGGACGAGCTTTCGCAAAGAGTGGGAACTCAGCACTTTCTGTACTTTGGAGTGGGGGTTATTTCCCTGAAATTGGCAGGCAACCTGGAGGAGGAAACAATCACTTAGGGTCATCCAGAGAAAATTTAAGCTTTTCTGTTGCTTACATATTCTTAGGACTTTGGGAGGAAACAGTCAAAGTTTAAAAGCTGTCTCTCAGAAACGTACATTTGAGGTTTTTTTTTTTTTTAAACCTAAAGAGCTGTAGTCATTTTCAGGCCAGATTTGGAGGATAGGAAAACGTTGACTTTTCAAAGCTGCCCCTCCCTTTTTCCGCCTGTGGTGTAATACTGTTTTGTTTTGTTTTTTAAAAATATTTTTATAGATAGTTTTGTAAAACACTTTTTGCGTTTTTCTTCTTCGAACGCACTTGGAAGGTTTATTGTGTTGCTCTAGAATCCAAATTAACGAGTGGAATCTCAGGGCAATGTAAGGATTTACACAAGGGGAAGAAAAACTTGTTGGGGGGAGACACTGTCATGTTGTGTAGTTTTAGACTAGCTTTGAACTCACTGTGTAGCCTACGCTGGCCTCAAACTTGCCTTGATCCTCTTGCCTCAGCCTCCCACGTGTGGAGTACAGGTGTGTGCCACCAAGCTCAGTGGAACTCCACTACCCCAAATGTAGGCTCCCTCCTGCCACTAACCTCACAGTTGGAGCAGCAAGATTTAAGGGTCAAGGCACAGCTCTGCCACATTCTAATTGTATGCCCAAGGCAAATCATTTCTTGCTTTTTGGATCTTGGTTTTTTTATCTCTAAAAAGATCGTGAAACCATCTTTGCTCATTGAAATAATTGTGTCAACCTCATACTCAAGCAGGGAAGGTAATGCTAATTTTTAGCCCTTGAATAAACATGTTTTTGTGTTGGTGTTGGAGAACCAGGCTCTCCTGCTTCCCCCTTGTGATTAAATCCACTCAGGCAACCTCCTATGAAAGAATCTCCTCTTTTGTGGAAAAAGTCCACAAAAATGCCATCAGAGTGTCAGAGAGAAATAACATTTGTCAAGCATGTATTGTTCTGGGTGATACATTTGGCCTCAGATAGCACCTGAAAGCTGCACTGGCCCAGAAGGAGCTTTCTGACATTTCAACATAAAAGGGTAACATGATTTTTTTGAGTTATGATGGCATTGGAAAAGTGATAAAAACACCTATCTTCTCCCTCCTCTCTTTTAGGGCAGCTCATCTGATTCTTGCTCTAGGCAAGTCCTCCCTGCATAAATGTGTGCTCCTGTGTAGAGGAGTTGCTTCATTAGGGTCAGGAGCATGAAGTGGGACATTTTTCAGAATTTCAAAATTCAGAGATTTTTTTCTGCCTTAGTGATTTGAAGCAGGCATTGAACTTGTCAGTCCAAGTTTAAATTTGAAAAATCACTCTTGTTTATACTGATAGGAAGGTCTGTATCAATTTTGGGATGGATGAAAAGGATCTAGGTGAAGGTTTGTTTTCTCAGATTCTGTCTTGCATTTTGCTGTGGCTGGCCTGGACCTCTGGGCTCAATCAATCTTCAGTTTCCCAACTCGGCCTTTGGAGCACCTGGGACTGCAGACTCTGGTATCCACCAGGGAAAGTGTTGGGGATTGGTATTTTTTTTAAACTGGGACTTGAACTCAGAACTTCATGCTTGCCAGGCAGGCACTGTGTGGCTGAGCTGTATCCCCAGCACCAAGGGATTGATTTTTTTTAACATTCACATTCCCATAGTGTCAAGATGAGGCTCTGTACTAAACGGATTGCAAAGTAATCCTTTGTGTGTTCCCTCTTATAGGTGACGGAATTGGTTCTTGATAATTGCCTGTGTGTCAATGGGGAAATTGAGGGCCTGAATGACACTTTTAAAGAACTAGAATTTCTGAGTATGGCTAATGTGGCATTATGTTCACTGGCCCAGCTTCCCAGCCTAAATAAACTTCGGAAGGTAAGTATGTATTAATGTGTGAGCATCATGATTTTAATATCATGGGCTTTTATGTCTAGTTCTTGGCCAAATGAAGGGATCATTTTGCCTGTTAGTTAGAAATTTTAAAGTCTCTAGAGATAGGAGAAAGAGCTCTATAGGATTTTGGAATCAGCTCTAATCTTGCTTTTAGAAATTTGAATTTATTATTTGAATTGTTTTCCAGTGGATTTAACATCTACCAAATATTTTTCTCTGAATCAAAATTCAAATGTGGAGCCAGATGTGCTAATGCATATCTATAATTCCCAGTACTTAGGAAGCTGAGGCAGGATTTCCAGTACTTAGGAAGCTGAGGTAGGAGGATCGTTGCAAGTTTGAGACCAACCTGGCTACAAAGTGAGGTCAAAGCCAGCCTAAACTGTGCAGTGAGAACCTGTCTCAAAAAGACAAAAAACAAACAAACAAACAAAAAAAAAACGCAAAAATCAAATGTGGAACCAAAACTGAATCAGGAGCGTATTATATAGGAATTCTAATTATTATTTAACAGATAAAGATGGGAATCTAGAAGTTATGATTTGTAGTGATGGTCTCTTGGAGTTTTTTTTTTTTTTTTTTTTTTTAAATTGGTACTCTTAAAATCCTGCATCTATCCTAAACCTTCATTCTCTGTTTTCTGTTCATGTTGAACATATAGTTGGAACTTCCTGACAACGCAATTTCTGGAGGCTTGGAAGTTTTAGCAGAGAAATGTCCAAATCTTACCTACCTCAATCTGAGTGGAAACAAAATTAAAGATCTGAGTACAGTAGAAGCTCTGGTAAGTAGAAAGGTTTGGTTTCTGGATTTTTTTTTTTCCTGAGATTTATTTGTATTTTATGTTATAAATTTGTATTTTGCTCCTAAAGTTGGCTTTTTTGGGGGATAGCCTTTATTTGTTGTTGTTTTTGGTCCTGGGAATCGAACTCAGGATTCTGGACTTGCCAGGGAGGCATGGTGCCACTGAGCTATATCCCTGGCCCCTTGGATAGCCTTGAACTCAGTATGTAGCCTAACCTGGGTTCAAACTTTTAGAGATCCTTCTGCCTCAGCCTCCCAAGTGGCAAGCACCACCTCACCTGGCTTCTATTTCACTCTTGAAAATTCTGAAAAAAAAATTTTTTTTGTTTTTGTTTTTTTGAGACAAGGTCTCACTCTGTAATTCAGGCTTACCTTGACTTAGTAGCCTGTGCTGGCCTCTACCTCTTGGCAATCCTCTTGCCTCAGCCTCATTAGTGCTGAGATTACAGGCGTGTGCAAACATGCCCAGTTAAATTTTATGTATTGAGATCTAGAGAGTTAATTGGTTTTCTTTTCGTCTGAATAAGATACCTAGAAGACTTATCTATTATTTTATTTTAAAAATATTTTTATTATTTTAATTAATTAGTTAATTAATTTTTGGTGATATCAGGGATTGAATCTAGGGTCTTTGCAGTGAGCTCTATCCCCAGCCATTTTCTTAGGGGGAAAAAATTAAATTTTTTACTTTAGAGACATTTTGCTGTATAGTTCAGGCTACCCTTGAACTTATAGTGATGATCCTCCTGCCTCAGCCTCCCACATGCTGGGATTTTAGGTGTGTGCTACCATGCCTGGTCATTTCTCTGAAATTTTGAGACAGGTCTCCCTAACTTGGTGACTTGCCCAGGCTGCCCTTCAACTTGCTACTCACTGTTATAGCCTCTTAAAGTTAGGGATGAAGTGTGCACCACCATGCCTGGTGTGAAGACTTTTTGTCTTGCTAGCGATTGTATTTCACGCATGCTAGACAAGTGCTCTGCCAGTGACCTATCCTTTAGCCCCTGATGAAGTTTTAAAAATCTGTTACAAATTGTGTTGATTATTTCATCTTCAGCTTTCAGAGTTGACTGTTTTCAGTATTTTGACTTTTGTTGTTTTTCCATTTTTAAAATTTTTTTTGTTACTTCATTATGTGTCCCTTTTTTCTGGTGTGCTAGAAGAAAAAGACAATTAAATGAAGCTGAAACTGCTCTGGCTTTTAAAGAGAGATTGGGAAGAGGTTGAAATTGTTGGAAATAAGCTTCTGTATGCATATAAGTTGAGCATGATATTGCTGCCTATTTATGCACACCACATTCAGTCAGCAAAAATATATCGGCACCTACTAGAAATGAGGCACTAAGATACTCTAGATAAAATAGTGAATAGGAGCTGGTTGTGGTGCCACATGCCTGCGTTCCCAGCATTCGAGAAAGAGACTGAGACAGGATGATTGTTGTGAGTTTGAGGCCAGCCTGGGCTCCATAGTGAGTTCAAAGCTAGCCTAAATTATATCATGAGACCTTGTTTTAAAAAAACAAAAACAAAAAACCCTAAAACAATACCAAAGATGCAGTGAATAAATAGCAAATTCCTCTAATCACAGTTACTAAGGAGGCTGAGGTGGGCGAATGGCAGATTTTGGGTTCTGGACAATGTAGCAGAAACTGTCTCAAAAAAATAACAAGTGGAGGGGGCTGGAGGTTTAGCTCAGCGGCATAAGTGCCTGCCTTAGAAGCAGGCAGTTGTGAGTTCGATCCCTGGTACTGATAAAAAGGAAAAAGACAAAAAAAAAAAATTAAAAAAAAAAAAAAAAAAAAAACAAGTGGAGATGTGCAGCTTGGTTCCTCCCTGGGTTTGATCCTAGTACTCAGAAACAAAGAAGTTTCTACTCTTGTGGAATTTACATATAAGGGGCTAATTAAGAGAGTGGGTTATGTTTATAGAATAATCCTGTTATAAAATTCTTTTTTTTTAATTCTAAAACTCTAAAATTTATCAAATATTTTCTGGATCATGAATTAGAAGCTCTATGGTATTTAAAATATTTTATGTTATGTTATGTTATGTTATGTTATTTTTTACCGGGAATCAAACTCATGACCTTGCACTTGTCAGGCAGGCACTGTGCTGCCGAGCTATGCATCTGGCTGGTCTTAAAATCTTGGCTGTAAATTTTTACTTTTCTAGCAAAATCTTAAAAATTTGAAAAGTCTGGATTTGTTTAACTGTGAGATCACAAACCTGGAAGATTACCGAGAGAGTATTTTTGAATTGCTGCAGCAAATCACATATTTAGATGGATATGATCAGGAAGATAACGAAGCACCAGACTCAGAAGAGGAGGAGGATGAAGGTAATCATTCATTTTTTTTTTTTTTTTTTTGTCTTTTTTGAGACGGGGTCTCGCTATGCAGTTCAGGCTGGCTTTGAGCTCACTTTGTAGTCCAGGCTGGTCTCGAACTCACAACGATCTTCCCACCTCAGCCTATTGAGTGCTGGGATTATAGACGTGAGCCACCATGCCCAGTGAAGGTAATCATTCTTAATAATGTGTCATAATTTTAGCCTTCACTCTAGCCATGCAAATTAGATCAGGCCTGGAGACTTAGTTGTATAGAAGAAAAACACACAGGATACTTAGAAGCCAAGAAAAACATAAAACCAATGACTCTAGCCTAATTGTTTTACATTTCTAATAGTTTCAGAGAAATTAATGATTTTTGTAATGCAGTGCTCCATGAAATTTTACATCTATTTAACCTTGTATGGCCACCACATAGTATTAGCAGTAGCTTCTGGCATAGTACTTTTTTTTTAAACTAAAAGAACCATTCATTATAGCATTATTCATAACAGCCCTCTGATGAATGGGTTAAAAAACGTGATATATCCATAAAATGTAACATTTGGCTAAACAAAGGTGAATCAAGTGCTGGTACATTGAAAACATTCTGAGTGAGAGAAGCTAGAAAAAAGGGCCACCTCAGAAAAGGCACATCTGTAGAGCTAGACAGTGGGTCGGGGTTGAGGAGGAGTGGAGAGGGTGGGGAGCAGCCAGGGTGGGTGTGAAGTTTGTTTTTAAGTGCTGAGAACCAGCATAGAATAAATACTAAAAGTACATTTTTAGGTAAATAGAAGCATCACAGATCAGATGACAGTTAATAATGTTAAACAGCTAAACAGAAGAGCTGTTAATAATGTTAGTAGAGTGCTTTGACTGTGTGAAATTTTTCACTGTTAAACTTGATGGATAAACGATGTATGTTACAAAATACTGGAATGATAGCTTTGAAGTGTCCATTAAGTAAAACTCAACCTCAGTGCATGTAGTGTTTGATAAAAATCTATGCATTGGAAAGGTGAATTATCACTGTTAGATACTCTACTTCTTAAATGATAAGTATCATTTTTATAAAACTGGAGTCTTAAGAACAATCATCCTGAGCTGGCTTTCACACCTTGATGTAAGAATTTGAAGTGATTCAGCACGGATAGACGTGGTCAGTATACCAAGCAGAACCATGTGCCTGGCATTGCTCATCTTTTACATTTTAAAAGATGGAGATGAAGATGATGAAGATGAAGCTGGTCTACCTGAATGGTGTGAAGAGGAAGAAGAGGAAGACGAGGATGACGATGAGGAAGAAGATGAAGCAGGCTCAGAATTGGGAGAGGGAGAAGAAGTGGGCCTCTCATACTTAATGAAAGAAGAAATTCAGGTGATTTGATGCTTTGTATTGATGCTTTGCATTGAAAATTACTTAAGCATGAGTTAAATACTCCAAAAAAGGAGTTGTGTAGAAATGTGAGATTTGTTTCCTAATTTGTGAATCTGCGTGTATTTGTCTACCTGTATTTCCCAGTGTGGCCCAGTCTATTATGGTCAGGTAATCAACTAATCATAGATAGCTTTTGATTTCCTCTCTCCCTCAGTGGCACGGTGTGGTGGAAATCTTCTACAAAGATTTTGGAGCATCTGTTTCTGCATTTATAAAGGAGCAATTATACCAACTTCATTGGATTGTTTTAAGGATTTGATTTTGGTTTCTTTGAGGTGGAATCTTGCTGTGAAAGTGTAGGCTGGCCTTGTTCTCACTGGGAACCCTTCAAACTTAACACTCTTGCCTTGTTGGCCCGGTGCTGGGATTACAGGTGTGCACCACCACGGCAGTGTCTGTTTTTAAGGATTTAGCAAGATAATACCTTTAAAATGTCGAGTCCCTGGCATATTGTAGGCACTCAAGAATTTCCTCCCTCCAGTTATTTTTTGTTTTAACTCTTGTAGTAGCTTTCTAAATGGTCTCTGCATGTAAAATCCCCTTGTAGGAATGCCCGCCGTGGTCTGCCCTGTAGTCTTAATGCAGACGCCCCTCTGGCCAGCTGCCCGGGCCCTCTAACGGTCAGTTCCATCTGAGCACACAGTGCCTTTCACTTTTTCTAACCCTTGCTTCCTTCTGCAGCCACATCTCCCTTCATAGTGAGCTAAGTTATCACTCCAGGTTGTTACGTGGCTTGTCTGTGTTTCTGCTGTTCATCCTGTCTGCAATGACTCTGTTTAGGCTTCTTAATGAACTTTTTTTTTGATTGTGCTGAGGTGAACATAAAAAAGATAATGAAGTGTGTAAAGTGTATTAACTTACATACAGCTCTGTCAAATTTTCCTTTTTTATATACCTGTATAAATATCACCTGAAACACCTCGTGAACTCTTACCCTTCACCTTAGCTGTGGAGTTAACTTTATTATTGAAGCTTTTTGAGTTTTTCGGAGGCAGTCACTCCTCTCTGTTACCTTTAAACCCAGGCTTCCACTGCCGCCAGACACTTGTAAAAACTTTCATGGAGGGGAGCGAGCTCAGTGGCATAAGCACCTGCCTGGCAAGCGTGATGTTGTGAGTTTGATCCCTGGTACCAAAAAAAAAGAGAGAGAGAGAGAGAAACTTTCATGGCCACTTTCGGTGGGTGGTGAGTACCTGGGAGCAGGGCCATTCACTCATCTTCATATCCAAACGTCATACATTGACTGCACAGGGAAAGTCTTTGTGAGTTTAGAGAAGTTTGGCCCTTGTGAGTTTAGAGAAATTACTTTCTCGTAATGTTAAATTGAGGTTTGTTTCCATAATTCATTATTCAAAATAACTTTTTTTTTGAGACAGGGTCTCCTTGTGCAGTTCTGGCTGGCTGTGAGCTTGCTCTGGCTTTGAACTTGCAGTGATCCTTCTGCCTCAGCTTCCCAAGTGCTGGGCTTATAGGCATATCCCACCACCGCCAGCCTTTTTATTATTAATAATAAACTTTTTATTATTAAAAATATCTCTTAGGGCTGTATTTTAGTTCAGTGGTAGAATCTTTGCCTAGTATGTTGGTGGCACGGAATTCAATCCTGAGCATTGAAAAAAAACAAAACACCCTCAAGCCTCCCCCGCAACTTCTCAGATAAGCTAGGTATTTTTATTTTTTCAAATCCATTTTTTATTCATAGATAAAAGGAAAGAAAAAGAAGAGAAAAAAACCCAGCAAAATTACAAAGCATGTCAATGAGGGGGTACTAGTTGTACATACATTGTACATTGTCATCCCCAAATCATTCGCCCAGAGTACAAGACATCTGCCTTTTTTTTTTTTTTTTTTTGGTACCGGGGATTGAACCCACGACCTCATGCTTACCAGGCAAGCACTTGAGCCACTGAGCTAAATCCCCGGCAACATCTGCCTTCAATTGTCCCAACAGTACCAGCACAAATCTTTCTCTTAAGTGAACTCAGAGAAATCAGTAGTATAACTACCTTAACTAATTTTTATATACATATACATATGTTTTTTTCTTATAGTTTATCATACTAATGAAGCAATATGATGTTTACACGTTTGTCTTATTTATATCACTAATGAGTATGTTCTCAAGGTGCATCCATTTACCTATAAAAGTCTCCAGTTTATCCTTTATGGCTGAGTAGCATTCCACTATGGAAAAATACCACATCTTTTTTATCCATTTCACAGTCCATGGGCGTTTAGGTTGTTTTCACGATCAGCCTGTCATAAACTGTGCTGCTATAAATGTGGGTGCACATATATTGCTGTGGTATGATGTTTTTAATTCTTTTCAGAAGATAGCCAGAAGGGGAATAGCTGGGTTGAATGGGACCTTTAATCCTAGTTTTTTGAGGAATCTCTACACTGATTTCCATAGTGCTTGCACCGTCTGCATTCCCACCAACAGAGAAGGGTTCCTTTCTCCCCACATCCCCTCCAGCATTTGTTATTGCTTGATTTCTTGATAGTAGCCATTCTTTCTGGGGTGAGGTGGAACCTCAGTGTTGTTTTAATCTGCATTTCTCAAATGAGCAGTGATGCTGAACATCTTTTCACTATTTACTTGCTATTTGTATTTCTTCATCTGAGAAGTGTTTGTTCATCTCAGATGCCCATTTTTGGATTGGGTCTTTAAATCTGGGAGGACTGATTTTTTTCTGAGTTCTGTATATGTTCTCGATAGTAATCCTTTGTCTGAAGACGAGCTGGTAAACATTTTCTCCCACATTGTGGGTTGTCTCTTCACTCTGGTGGTTTCAACTAGACATTTTTAGTATTATTTATTTTCCTAATTCCTTTTACACTAGTTAGGTAGATACCATCTGATCAGTAATAATTTTCCGCATACTGTTTTAATATTAGGTAATGTGGAAAAATAAAGACTTATACTTGTTTGAGGCCTTAGTGATTTAGGAGCTATGTAACAACGAAAGATAGAACTAACTACAAATGTTTAGATTTATTCTATTGAGTACTGAGAAATATTAACCAAGAAGGACATTAGCGGGTGTAGAGGAAAAATCTCTATGATAATACATACAACATTAAGTCAGTGTGGGATAGCAGGGACGAGAAGGATTTCATTCATGATGGGATAATTTGGATGTTTTGGATGAAGTCTTGTTTTTAGAAAGTAAGTTTCAGGGGAAGCTGCAGAGACTGCTGGTATTTAAAAAGAAATTAGAAGGAAATAACATTTTCTGCTAGATATTTTCCTAGCTATTTATTTGTAGTTCAGCTGCTCTTCAAAGGGAAAGAATATGTACAGAGAAGGACACTGGCTGGGCATAGTAACACATGTTTATAATCCCAGCGATTTGGGAGGCAGAAGCAGGTGGATCATAAGCTCAAGGTCAGCCTGGGCAACTTAGTGAGACCCTGTCTCAAAATAAAGTGAGAAAAGGATGGGATATAGCTCAGTGATAGAGCTGGCTAGCATGGGCTCCGTGCCTTGTACTGCAAGAAAAAAAAAAAAACATGTATATGTACTATAAGTCACTAAAAATGGAGTTGAAGGCTTTAGGAAAATTGAGAATTATGTGCCCTTTGTATTACTCATACCAAATAAGGGAAGAGCAAATTTCTGGCAAAAGCTGTTTTTATAGAGAGATACTATTCAGAAGAAGATACTATTTTTTTTTTTTTTTTTTTTGGTCTTTTTCCTTTTTATTGGTACCGGGGATCGAACTCACGACTGTCTGCTTACAAGGCAGGCGCTTATGCTGCTGAGCTAAATCCCCAGCACCCGAAGATACTATTTTTAAAAAGAATTAAAATCATGAGCCATTCGAATCAAATTTTTTAAAATTAAAGAGAACTAATGAACTTTTTAGACTTGGAATTTTCTAAATTATCAAGGAATAAATATGGCTAGTATCTCAAGTTTTATAAAAAAGAAATATCCTATATTATTATACCTCTTTTTTTCTTTTATCTTTTTGAGACAGTTTCATAATGCAGTTCACGTTGGTCTTGAATGCACTTTGTAGCCCAGGCTGGTCTCAAACTCACAGCAGTCTTCCCGCCTGGGATTACAGGCATGTGCCCCCACGTCTAGCCTCCTTTCAAATTTCAAATGTTTAAAGTATCTTTTCCTGAGCCGTGTGTTGTGGTGTATGCCTGTAATGCCAGCTACTCAGGAGGCTAACACTGGAGGATCACAAGTTTGAGACCAGCCTAGACAGCAATGGAATCCTTTTTTTAAAAAAAATAAAGAGGCCTGGGGATTTTGCTCCGTGGCCACACCTGCAAACATGTGGCCCTTATTTCCGACCTCAATCACTGGCTTGCATTCACCGGTGTGCACCTGCACATCTTCTCTTCCTTCCTTTCCCTTATTTGTTCTCTATTCTTTTTCTCCTTTAGTACTTTTTGTTGTTGTTTTTTTTTTTTTTTTTTTTTTTTTGTCTTTTTAGTTTTTATCGGTACCAGGGATCGAACTCACGACTGCCTGCTTGCAAGGCAGGCGCTTATGCCGCTGAGCTAAATCCCCAGCCCCCCTTTAGTACTTTTGCATTTGTTTCTTTTTCTTCAGTTTTAAAGCATCAGGTTTTTTTCTGATTATTATTATTATTATTATTATGTTTTTTTTTTTTTTGAGACAGGTCTCACTGTGCAGTTCAGGCTGGTCTTGAGCTCACTTTGTAGACCAGGCTGGTCTCAAATTTAAAATGATTCTTCTACCTCAGACTCCTGCATGCTAGAATTACAGGCATGCACCACTGGCTACTTACTTACTTATTTATTGATATTTTGGTACCAGGAATCAAACTTACAACCTTGAGCTTCCCAGGCAGGTGCTGTGCCGCTGAGCTATATCCCTGGTCCCTGATTTTTTTTTTTTTAAATGTAACTTGTTATCTTATTTATTTCTTCTGTTCATGCAGCTGACTGGTACCCTGTATGGGTATACTTTAATAGTGTTTCAATTGACTGATAAGAATGATTTCTGATAAAAGAATCATGCATTTTAGTTTGGGTTTCTAGCCAAATGCTAGAAAATTGAGCTGTTTAATATTTCTAAACACAAAAGAAGGAATGGGGATTTAGCTTAGCAGCACAGTGCCTGCCTGCCAAGTGTGAGGTCCAGAGTTTGATTCCCAGGCTCCCACCCCCAAATTAACAACAACAATAACAAAAAAATTAAAATTAAAAACTAAAGAAAGTCACAAATGAAGTATAGATACTGGGCATGGTGGTGCATGTCTGTAATCACAGTACTAAGGATGCTGAGGCAGGAGGATTGCTGTGAGTTCAAGGCAAGCCTGAGCTAAATAGTTTTAAGACCAGCCTAAATTGAACAGCAAGACTCTGTCTGTCTGTCTGTCTCTCTCTCTCTCTCTCACACACACACACATAAAATAAAATAAAAAATAAGATAAAATAAAAAATGGAGATATAGTGAAAAATGGAAAATTCTCCAAGTGGTCCTGAACAGTGGTTCTTGGCGTTTAACAATTTTTTTTTTTTTTTTTTCAGGTAATAGGTATTAAACCCAGAGACACTTTATCACTCAACTATATTCTCACCCTCAGCCCTTATTAAAAAGCTTTCAGGCCAGGGATTTAGCTCAATGATATAAGTGCCTGCCTGGCAAGCACGAGGTCATGAGTTCAATCCCTGGTAAAAAGAAGTTTTCAGAGAGCATCCCTGATCATAGTGTGCACATCTATAATTCCCGCATTCTAGTTCAGTGAGATGGGAGAAGCTAAATGCAAGTCCAGCCTGGTCAATTCAGCAACTCGGTGAGATGCTGTTTCAAAATAAGAAAATTTAAAACTGCCAAGATTGTAACCTAATAAACAAAGGCCTTGGGTTCAGTTCTCAATCTCACAGAGAAAGGAGGGGTAGGGTCTCACCAAGTTGCCCAGGCCAGTTGTACTTGCAGTCTTCCTGCCTTAGCCTCCCAAGTAGCTGGGTTTATAGGCACGCGTCACAGCATCCAGCAGTGTAAGTGTTTTTGAGGAGCAGTAAACTTGTGAAGCGAAGACCCTAGACTAGGTTAGTTTTCCAGGCATATGCAGTAGTGGTGCCTCATCCATCTAGAATATTGGTATCCTGGCCAGTGGCGAGGCAGGCAGCGTAAAGGATGGGAGTAGCCTAGCCAAGTTACAAGTAAAGCAGATGTTCCTCTGCAGGACGCTGCTCACATGAAACTGTATTCAGGTCTTCGATGACTTGTTGGTATCATTGACTGTTTCTTTTCTTTTCTTTTTGTGATTTCTTAAAATAAATTTGAAATAATAACTGATTGCAAAAGAAAGACATAAAAACTAGGAAGAGACAACTCAGAAAACCCCATACTACATATATTGATAGGATCTGAGGGAATGCACCTATACTACTTGGTGGTGTATATGTCACTCTAATTATTCCAGAAGCAGGTGATAGGGATTAAATGGTACAAGAGGCAGCATACCTTGGTGATCACAGCTGGCCAGAGGAAATAAAATGTTTATAGTGTGCTTATGGCAGCATTGTTCTGTGTAGAACAGCTCATTCCACAAGAGCTGTGGCTCATCTTACATGGATTTTTGTTGACATTTTTTTGTTTGTTTGTTTGTTTGGTACCAGGGATCGAACTCCCAACCGCATGCTTATACGAATGTTATTTTGATGTGTAAATTTTTAGATGTAGAAGGAACTAGTTAGAGATCTTTGTAGACGAATATGGATTGAGTATCTCCTACATGAAGTACATGGGACCAAGAATTCCAATTTCTCATTTTTTCAAAATTTGGAACATTTACATAAATATAATGAGACAGAATGGGACTCAAGACTAAACAGGAAATTTATTCATGGCCTGAAGGAATTTTTATACAGTATTTTTAGTGTGCCCACATTTTGACTGCAGCCTATAAAGTGAAGTCAAGCGTGGAATTTTCTATTTGCGGTGGCATTTTGATGTTTAAAAAGATTTAGATTTTGGATTTGAGATTTTAGACTAAAAAAGTTCAACCTGTACTCTGCTTTCACTGACTCTAAAATTTAGGTATAGGAGAGATAATTGATTTATTCAACACATATATTGACATTAGAGCCAGGATTCAGATCATCCCTACCTCTGTAAAACAGAGGGTTCTATTTTACTGTTTGTTTTGTAAAATAAGGTCTCATTACGTAGCACAGATTGGCCTTGAACCTGTAACAATACTGAGTGCTAGGATTATAGGTATGTGCTACCACATTTACCATAGATCCTGAGTTTTTGTTTGTTTTGTTCTGGTTTTTGGAGCCAGAGTCCACTCTGAGGACCAGGCTAGTCTCAGATTGGCGGTGATCCCCCTACCTTAGCCTCCCAAGTGTTGGGGTTATATAGGTGTGTGCCACCACTCCTGGTTGATGATTTTTTTTTTTTTTTTTTGTCTTTTTGAGATGGTCTTGTTATGTAGTTCAAGCTGGCCTTGAGCTCAGTTTGTAGCCCAGGCTGGTGTCAAACTTGCAATCATCCTCCTGTCTCAGTCTCCCTACTGTCGGATTAGAGGTATGCACCACCAAGCCTGGCGGATGCTGTTTTTAAAGTAGTCAAAAGTCGTTCTGTTATAGTAACTAGTAGGCATGTGTGGCTGTTTAAATTAATTAAAATGAAAGAAAGCTAAAAATCCAGTCCCTCATTTGCATTGGTTACATTTCAAATATTCAGTAACTGTTTTTGGCTGGTAGTTATACTATATAACAGATATAGAACATTGCCATTGTTGTAGAAACTGTTTTGAATAGTGGTCATCTAAAGTGCAACTTCCTTTATAAAGAAAACTAGTTATTGTTAAGAATCTGGTTGTCCTCTAACTGAGGTTGGAGGATCTTGAGTTTGAGGTTAGCCTGGGTAACATAGTGAGACCTTGTTTCCAAAGAGGGTGGGGCGGACCTAAACTAGATTAGGTAGCTGAATCTTTAAAAAAGACCTCTATTAATGTAGATAAGAGTTGTGATTCTTAGAACACAGAGTAAGTAATTTCTTTGCTCCTGTTGGGGTGTACTAAATAGTGGAAAATCCAAGTCACAGTTTATTCTTAAACTGAATATTTGAATTTCAAGGATGAAGAAGATGATGATGACTATGTTGAAGAAGGAGAAGAGGAGGAAGAGGGTGAGTTATTAACCATAAATAAATTTTAAAATTAAGTGTACACATTTTTCATGGGCTTTAAGGAATAAATCTATAATGCAAATTATTATTGAGCTCTTTGATTTTGTTTTTTTAATCATAGAGGGCCTTGAAAGTTATAAATTTTAATTTTTGTTGTTGTTACTTTGAGACAGGATCTTGCTCTGTAATTCAGTTCTGGCCTTGAACTAACAGTGTAGCCCAAAATAGCCTTGAACTCGTGGCCATGCTCCTGTCTTAGCCTCCTTAGTACAGGGATTATTGTCATGTGCCACCACACCTAGTAAAAGTTATAAAATTGTTTTAAAGAGTAATTTTCTTGGGGCATTCATTAGTTCCATTACAAACTAAACAGCTTATAATTGTATTTTATTTTTTCTGGTCTTTTTTTTTTTTTTAGATAAGATCTCACCATATAGTCCAGGCTAGCCTTGAATTTGCTCTTAATCCTCTTGCTTTAGCCTCTCTCTGAGTGCTGGGATTATAGGCATGGATCACTGCCCAGCCTATTTTTTGGTCCTTTTTTTTTTTTTTTTGAGACAGGGTCTTGCTATGCACTTCAGGCTTGCCTTGAGCTCATTTTGTAGCCCAGGCTGATCTTGAACTTGCAATAATCCTCCTGCCTCGGCTTCTGGAGTGCTGAGATTATAGGGGTATGCCACCACCTTTTTTTTCTTCAGAGCAAACTCAAGCTGAATTTTTTGGTCTTTTGAGACAGAGTCTCACTATGCAGTCCAGGCTGGCCTTGAACTCTTGAACTCACCATGTTGCCTAGACTGGTGTAAAGTTGATACTCCTGCTTCAGTCCCCAACTGCTGCTGGGATTATAGGCATGCAAGACCATGCACAGTTTATAACATGTTTTAAAAACAGGATAAAGAGATATTGGAATCTTGAGCTCATAGTATTGGTTTTTTTTAATCTTTATCATTTTGGGGAAGATGAATATCTATAAGCAAAGAAGCATACTTACACTCTGGAGAATGCCCTTGTAGATTTGCTCTTTGGTTTTTTTTTTTTTTGGAACTGGGGATTGAACTCATGACCTCATGCTTGCTAGGTAGGCTCTTGTGCCACTGAACTAAACCCCCAGCCCTATTTGGTATTCTTTACCTGTGTCTTTCAAAGTAATTTTTAAATTTATCTAAATTCTGCTGAGTGTAGTGATGCATGCCTGTCACCCCAGCACTTGAGAGGCTGAGGCAGGAAGATTGCCATGAGTTAGAAGTCAGCCTGAGCTACATAGTGAGTTCAAGGCCAGCGCCTACTACCTAGTTAGACCCTGTCTCCAAAACAAAACTAAACTAAAAGAAATTTACTAAATTCCATGTGGGTCAAGCTCCTTGATCTGTACTTCGTGGTATGGCCACAAGGGTGCATACCAAGCTGACATTCTAAGATGGTTAAATCTGTTTAATACACTGAAGCTGAAAGAAATCTCAGAATGGAAAAAAATCTAGAATATTCTTTTACTATTAACTTTTTTTCTGAGACTTAAAACTTTTTAGCTTAACAAATGCTCATTTGTTAAAATTAAGTTTTGTATACTTTTGCTCAAACTCTTAGAAGAAGAAGGACTCCGGGGGGAGAAGAGGAAACGAGATGCTGATGATGACGGGGAGGAGGAAGATGACTAGATCATTCGGAGACCACACTCCCTAGTGTTCCTGGGTGTGCAATAGAGTGATCACATCTTTGTTTCCTTGTGTATGATAGCTATTCCCTGCAGAAGATAATGTGTAACTTTTTATAGGAAAAGTGTGGTTTTACTATTTTTGCCTTATCATTCCAATTAAGATTGACTTGTCTATTAATGATCAGACTGTATGTAGAGAACAATTTTCATTGACCCTTTCCACCGTTGTGAAATTCTCTAGCAATTTATTTAGTATCTTAATTTTTCTAATTCAAGCACAGTGTATTAGTCATTTTTAGCCCATAAATAAGATCACTTTTACACATGTGTAGTTGGGTGTATTTCATTCATAAGGTTTTAAAGTTATTTATAAATTAACTAAAATTACAGTCAGCTATAATATGAAATGACAATAGACTCGAATGATAGGTTGATTATTTTTTTAGAAATGATTCAGAGATGTTTAGTTTGAAGGCAGTGACTTTGGCTAAGGGTATTTGGATACTTGTTACATGAACTAAGTTGGAAAGCAGATGCAGGACAATGCAGGTCTTACTGAGCAATGTATTTTTTGGATTTTGGGGGTGCTATTCAGTAATTAATGTAATTTGTGGATTTTGTGGTGACTGATAAGAGTTTATTTTTGAAGAAAAGATTGCTTATATTAAGTCCAGAGGCATGCGGTAACCTCCCCTGGGATGCCCACACTCGTGTGTTCTGTATCTGGTTCGCCTTCTCTCTCCTCTCAGTAGCTTCTGTGCTCCCCTCTGCTTCTTGTCCCACTTTTTGTCCTGGAAGAAGGTTTGGCACCTTGTAGATTTCTATAAAACCTTTAGTCTCATACCTCAGTCACCTTTTCAGACCTGACCGAGTTTTAAATAAGTGGAAGAAATTGAAAATTTTTTTCAGATCTGAATGTTGTTGATACAGTTTTATTAACGAGGTTCTACTTACTGTATAATGCTTCTTGGTTGACAACATAGGTTATTAGGATGAAGAAAAGAGAGAAAGAAGGGAGGCTTTTGCAAGTAGTATTAGTGTTTCTTAAAAGCCCGAAGAATTGCCTGTTGATAATTATATTTACATTGGCTTCCCAAAGGATTTGGATATCAACCCTGCAAAGTATTTATAGTTTTTCTGAGTAGAACTTTAATTATCCTTTCTATAGTTTTAATGTGGATATAACATTTTTGGAATATGGTAGGTAGTTGGAAAAATATTTGAAACTAAATTGATAATAAGATGTATTTCCAAACCGATGCTCATTACAAATAGAATAATATTTGAGGTAAATGTGAGTCTGTGCTTATCCAGCTCCTAAACAGCCTGATGAGACAAGTCCATTTCCCTTTTTGTCAAGGAAGTTTCATGTTCAAGGCAATTGTGCTTTTTAAATCTTGGCTGTCTGAAATTTTCCTATTGTTTTGATTATTTGTTAGTTTTTAAAAAGTGTCAGCAATTTGAAGTTAGACTTCTCTACTGAGACACATTTAAACCAGCATGGTATTGCTGCTGCTTTTTTAGTTTAAAAATGAGGACTTAGTGTTTCAAAGTAAAAATTATAAAGTTATTTGTGGAGAAACTAAAAAAGTTGCAAACTGGCTGAAAACAAGGGATAAATTTAGCGGGGCCCTAGCATCTCCAGAAGACTAAAATTTTTCTTCTGATTTAGCAATTGGAATGTCCTATTTAGTCCCTGAGCATTCTTATGGCATACTATACCATCAATAAGTACAAAATACTTATTTTAGAAAGTAAATCTGTGTATTGACTTTCTTATCAATCATTTTATTGTGCAATCATAATTAGAGTTCTTTGGTTTGACCTCAACACTTAGCGCCTCCATACGACATTTAAGACTTATGTATCTCTGTGGGTGGTATTTTCATGCAAATAAGTAAGGGTGGGTTTTATATTTTGTAGAAGTTTTGGGTCCTATTTTAATGCTCTTTGTACGGCAGTGTGTATATAATGTGTTAAATTCCTCAAGAACCTGTCTTCAAAAACTTTGAAGTTAATACTTTTGTGTAACTGTGTTTTGAATAAAGCCATGACAGTGTTAAAAACAAATTTTAAAAATGCAGTACTCTTGATCATTCTTTTATTGTTTCTGACTAGTCCCTATTTTTTCTGTGACTGCTGTAACTTAAAGTTTTGGAAACTGAATTGCTTCAAATAAATTGAAGATTTGTTATAATGATTAGCTTCTTTTCTTTTCTTTCTTTTTTTTTTTTTTGTGTACCGGGGATTGAACTCATGACTGTGCCGATTGCAAGGCAGGTGCTTATGCCACTGAGCTAAATCCCTGGCCCCTTATAATGATTAGTTTCATCGTATGACACTTTTTGGTAATTTACACTGTATAGTTTTATCTTCAGAATGTTTTAATAATTTACAAGTACATGTAATTCTTGTTTATCTTGAAACAATAGTGTTTTTTTTCTCTTATTTTGATTTTCTCTGAAAAGTGATTTTTAAAATGTTTTCTGGAGCTGGGTAGAGTGGTGCACCCCTGTAATCCCAATACTCAGGAGGCTGAGGCAGGAGGATGCTGCAAGTTGGAGGCCAGCCTGGGCTACATAGTGTTCGAGACCCACTTGAATTACACAAGGAAACCCTGTTTTAAAAAACAAGCCAGTCCCCGGTACTGATAAAAATGAAAAAAAGACAAAAAACAAAACAAAAACAAAAAACAAGCCAGGACACAGGTCTGTAATCCCATTACTAGGGAGGCTGAGACAAGGGGATTGGCTCAAATTCAAGGCCAGCCTGGGCAACATAGTGAGTTCAAAGTTAGCCTGTTCTACACAGGGAGACCCTGTCTCAAAAGAACAAAACAAAAACCTCTGGATTATATTTTGTAAAATCATTGAAAATAAAATTATAGAGCTTTATAAGAGACACTGTTGAAGTATTTTCAACTACAGATATTGTATACTGAAATCGGTATGATTTTTTTATGTCTTTAAAAAAATGAAAGGCTTTTCCCTTTTGGTTAGGTTTGGTTGAACAAACTTTTTGGTAAATTGTTAGATAATGAGGAAATTCAGTGAAAGATTGTGATTCAAAACACTTAAATGGCTTATTCCTTGTTCTGTTTTTTTTTTGGGGGGAAGAGGGGGTGCATTTCATTAAAAACTTTTTGGTACGGGGAATCAAACTCAGGACCTTGAACTTGCCAAGCAGGTATTATGCTGCTGAGCTATTTCCCCAGTCCATTTTATTAATTTTTATTAGTACATGCTTACAATATATAATGATTACATTCATTGTGGAGAATTAGTACATGGACGTAGCACATCTTTAATTTTTTTAATGAGCCCTTTCCCTTCCTCTGTCTTCCCTCTCCTGCCATTTTTTGGTCCCCTTCTCTTTTGTAAACTATCCTTATTTCCTATTGTCTTTTATTTTGCTCTTTAATTTATACTTTGAGCTCTTCATATAAGAGAAACCATATGATGTTTAAACTTGTTCTATATTTTGTTAGTTTTGTTTTGATTTTTCTGTATTTTAAAGAGATGCTTTGGGACATTTCTTTCAGTTGATAAAAATTGTTCTGTTCCTTCTAGTAGTAGATGCAATGACATTCTGCAGCTGTTGCCTAAAATAGCATTCTACTACTGCAGCCTTTGTCTTGTACCAACAGCCCCAGGATCTGAGAGCTGGCACTTGGACTTGGCCCCAGGCATACTTGGGTTCCAAGTCTACTGAACAGCCAAAACTTGAAGGAGAACAGGTTACACCACAAAATGGAAATTGCAGAGTAAGTTAATCTCAGGAGAATCTTTAAAGAGACTACATTCTGGTGTGGTAGTACAGGCCTGTAATTCCAGCACCCAGGAAGCCCTAGGCTGGAAGATAGTAAGTTCAGCCCTTGCAATGTAGAGATTTAGGGTGACCTGTTTTTTTTTTTTTTTTTTTTTTTTGAGATAAGGTCTCACTATGTAATTCAGGCTGGCCTAGAGCTCACTTTGTAGCCCAGGCTGGTCTCGAACTTGCAGTGATTCTCTGGTCTCAGCCTCCCAAATGCTGGGATTATGGGAGTATGCCACCACACCTGGCTATGGTTACCTGGTTAAAAAAATAAAAGGCTAGGTATGTCAATCAGTGCAAATGCCTTGTGTTCACAAACTATTTTTATTTCATAGAGGTGTATTTACCTTTTTCGGTAGTAAGACCTTGAAGAGGATAGAGGTGATTGCAACCATGTATTGTCCCACTACTTTGGAGGCATCATTTGGACTTGATTACTTACGGGATACATCACTAATTGTTAACAGCAACACAGACCAACAAATAGGAAATGGTGAAAACCTGTTTAAGCTTCAAGGCCTAACTTTGACCCTGTATACACTCAGCCTATTTTCTCTGCTCTCATATGAAATGCTTATACTTCACCATCTTGCAGGCGAAGGCCGTGATTTCTGCCCTGTCACTGTGGTTGACTGAAAACAGAGTTTACCAAAGCCATCTGGGTTTTTTTTGAGGCAGGGTTCACTGTATGGTTCAGACTAGTCTAGAATTCACTTTGTAGCCCAGGCACCTCGCTGCGCCTTGAATTCCCTGCGATGCTCCTGAGCACTCAGATTATAGGCGTGCGCCACCGTGCCCGGCTGGCCATATAGTTTTTCCACTTTGATGCTTTTGTCCTAGAGTGCCCGACCCGTGGTACAGTGTGAGTAGTAGTCGTAGCTAATTTATGCAGAGCTGTGACAAAACTTCGAGGTCTGTAGAAACATTTGTAGGAGTAATGGAACTGTAGTTGAAGCAACTTGACGTCTTTAAATTGCACTACCAGAGACTGAAAATCGAGCATCTCATGTGCTAGGCAAAGTCTCTACTGATATGTATCTCCAGCCCCTACTTTAAAGTTTTAAAAAATTTTTGAGACAAGTTCTAGTAAAGTTACCCAGATTGGCCTCAAACTTGCCATCTTCCTCTCCCCTGCCTCCAAAATAAGTAGTGTGCGCCACTGCGCCCCGCCACACTAGAAATCCTTTTCTACAGCATCGAGGTTTTTTTTGGGGGGGTAGGTGATCAGTAAAACCTTTCTGGTGGAGTTTTTTTTTTTTTTTTTTAAATCAAATTTGGCTATTTCGCAAGCCACGTACACCGGGCTGTGCGATGGGAACTGCCGCTGAGGTTACAGGGCAGCGGTCAGTCTAGGAAGGATTCAGGCTCTAGAGCGGTCATTTTCTTTTCGCACTTCCTTCTGGGTCCCTACCTTCCAGCCCGAAGAGTCGATGATCTACGGCCCAGGCTGCCTCACATTCCTCCGCAGTGGGTGGAGAAAGTGGAGGAGGGACCACGAGTTACCCCAGCCTGTACTTCAGGCTGGGTAGATAGCCCAGCAAACAGATCATGACATCTCTAGAGCCTACCTGGCAAGTGCTTTCGTGCCGCTACTGTTTTGGGGGTCAATTATTTGTCGTAAGGTTTGAGGACACTTATCTTTAAGGGTTTTACAGTGATACATTGAAAATTTACAACCGGACCTTGGCCAGCGATTCTGGAATCTCAATAATAGAGTTGAGCGTTTTAAAGAGCACAAAGGATTTAAATTAGAGAAACGCCACAGAGGCTCTTTATAGTGTGCGCCTAATTTTAGTAATGGGACACAACGCAAAAACTAATACATAGCCACAGTGTTAAACTTCAGCGCCACGTCGAAAACCTAACAATAACAATGGAGGTTGTCTGGAAAGACGGGGTAACTCGAATTGCGCTACAAGGGCGCTCTTCCAAGTCTCGGATTGGGCCGGAAATGCCGCAGTCCCGGTCACGTGGTGGTGTCTCGCCCCCCCTGGTTCTCTAGATAAGGATGACTTGATGAGCAGCCACCCGGGGCGGAGGCGGGGCTTGCGCATGCGCAGCCCTGAGGTTGAAGCCGCGCGGGGCGCTCGGGTGCTAGCGGTCTGCGGAAGCATTTTGGACGCTGACCCTTTCTGCTTCCTGGCCGCTGGGTCCGTAGGCCTTTTTAAAACAATTGTCTTAATATTTTACAATTCGTGCTTAGCTATTAACCGCCTCTATCTTCTTTCTAGGTTAAGTTGAAATACTGAAGTTTTCGAAATCCCATATTCATGACTATCACGACATTACTCGGCAATTACAAACAGCCTTCCTGTTTTTAAGATCTCTAACGTGGAAACGTGGGCTCGCTGGTTCCGTTTTTTCTCACAAAAAACTGAGGTCACTTTACTGCTGCTTGGGTTTGGTTCAAGCTCGTACTGGGCGAGCTTTGTTCAGCGAGCTCCACTTCTGCCCTTTGGAGGTTTCGGAGTATTCGGGGCTAATCGTCGTTTAGGTTTTCTTGCCTGAAGGCCAGAACTGCTGACTTGGTCAGATTAGTTCCTAAAGACAAATCACTGCTGGAAAAATGACTCGGCCACTTAGCGGGAGCCCACTATGGTCCCCAGGCCAAGTGGTAAAGGCTACACGGGTGGGGTCAGCTCCTGAAAGAAAAGAAAGCTTTCACTAAGGGAAATTCTGCAAAGGTCTAACGTAATGTAGGATTAGGACTTTTTTTTTCTTATAATGTAGGATTAGGACTTTTTTTTCTTCTTTGAAAAGGGCAACGGAGCTCGAGGCCAGCCTGAGTTACATAGTGAGACCGTGTCTGAAAAAACAAAATTAAATAAAAGGACAATGAAATTACGGTTTGTCAAGTGTCAAACTATTAAAATGTCATTACATTTTTAAAATTTGGAATCAAATCACCTTTCAGAGAATATTTGTCCCAGTTTGTTTTTTGTAACTGAAAGGTTTTGTTGGAGCCATGAAGGCAAAGAAGAAAATATTTAAATTCTTAATATACACAATTTGTATAAAACTATCAAAGAATGGATACATATTTCCATAAAATCAGCAAATGTAAAATATTGTAACTTCAGTAAAACTAGTGCCAAAAGTTTCTCAGGCATTATCGTGGTTTTTACAAAACAGCCACAAAATTGGGTAGGATGAGAGCCACTTGGGTCATCTGAGGTGAGCATATACCTCTATATTAAGAAGCCAACAGGCTGGAGATTTAGCTCAACGGCGAAAATGCCTGCCTTGCAAGCAGGCAGTCGTGAGTTTGATCCCCGGTACCGATAAAAAGACAAAAATAAAAATAAAAAAAAAGCCAAATTTTTCTGATGTGTAACAGCATTTCTCAGAAAAGGATTTTTTTCTTTTTCTTTTTTTTTTTTTAGACAAGGTCTCACCATGTGGTCCAGACTGGCCTTGAACTCGCTTATGCAGCTCAGACTGGCCTCAAACTCACCGTGTTTCTCCTGCCTTAGCCTCCAGAGTGCTGGGATTACAGTTTTGGGCCACAATACCTGGCAAAATTTTCCTTTTGAGAGAGTAAATATTTAGAAGCTTTTTATATTTTCCTCTTTGGATTGAGAGATCTTGCGTTTTCAGAATTGTTTTGATGCTGCAACAATTTTAAAAAATAATTATTGGCAGATGAGGTTGATAGCTTGTCTTTATAACCTGCAGGACATTGATTGAGAAGCTGCTTGTTGAGAAAGGAGTTCCTGCCAATCGAGGCCAAAATGTCACACTGATCCTGTGACTCTTGCTTTTGGTGTCAATTATTTTCCTTTTCACTACTGTTCTATATCAAGTAGTCATTGGAGTCAGGGACAAATAAGTCATGGAATGTAGACCCTTAGCAGCGATGACACCAGTTCTGTGCTCTAGCTCAATGCTTTGTCCTTGATAATAAAATAATATACTGTAATAATTATCAAGCTTTTATTCCATATCGGATATGATTCACCATTTTCAATTTATGCTATTAAATAATTTTACTTTCTTCTGGGTCTTTAATGTGTTTGGATCTTTACAAGCCATGTGCAATTAACAAATGAAAGAAAAAACAATGGGGAATTGTGTGCAAATTTTTCTTGGTCAAGAAGCCATGGACTTGTGATCAGAGGCATCAAATGTAGGGTGTTTAACAAACTTTTGGATACCTCAGTTTAAGTCACCCAACTAGGAGAGCGAAGATGACTAATTCACAGGCTTCTCTTTTGAAGAACAGTCTAAACATGACATAATCAGCTAAGAGGGAAGCTGCAGACAGGGAAATGGCTGAGCTAACAGCTTGTGGCCAGGAAAGCCTCAAAGGTGCCAAAGCTTTGATTTGCTCACTTCAGGGATCTCATCCATCCTCCATCCGTTTTGCAGGGCTTGATTTTTTTAATGCAAAGTTGAATCCATCTGTGCTGGACCGACTTGTGCCATGAAAATTTATCAGGTACAGGGGCTGGGGATTTAGCTCAGCAGCATAAGCGCCTGCCTTGCAAGCAGGCAGTTGTGAGTTCCATCCCTGGTACCAATAAGAAAGAAAAAAAAAGTATCAGGTATCTAAACTGGAGTGCTTATTAATTTTTTACTCAGACTGCATATTTATGTTAAGTGTGATATACTTGTTCTGTGATCTAGATCAGCACTATCTACAGATAGAAGTCACAGAACAGTTAATATTTTCTAGTGGCAATATATATATATATTTTTTTTTTTTTGGTCTTTTTTTGTTTTTATCGGTACCAGGGATCAAACTCACGACTGCCTGCTTGCAAGGCAGACTCTTATGCCGCTGAGCTAAATCCCCAGCCCCTCTAGTGGCAATATTAAATAAAAAAGAAACAGGTAAAATGAATTTTAATAATATATTTTGTTTAATCCACCATAGTCAAAATACTTAAAATTTCAGCATATAATCTGTGTAAAAATCACTACAGATATATTTTGCTTTTCTTTTTGCAACCCTCAAAATCTGGGCTGGATTTTACCTCTCAATTTGAATTAGCCACATTTCAGGTGCTCCTGAGACCAAATGGGGATCCAGTCTATTCTCTTCCTACACAGAAATAGCTGAGAGGCCAAACTAATGATGCAAAGGCTCTCTGATGGGCACAGGATCAGAGTAGAAGATGCTTGTCTTGTGGAATATTTGACAGACCTGACAAGCATGATGACCCGATCCACAGGAAGATGTCCTTTTCAGTGGTTTTGCAGTTTGTCTCTTACGGTGTCTTGTCTCAGCAGTACTGGAATAATCTGCCAAATTCTTGCTTTTTTTTTTTGAGTCCATGTAAACCATTTTCCTCTATTGACATTTCTTAACCTTTTTTTGTGTTTGTTTAAGTTATATTTTATTGTAGACTAGTCAGTCTTTGATTTTCATATCTTTAAGCAATTGCTTTCTTTCAGGAGATTAATACCTTTTATATCTAGCTATTTTTATTTATGATGTATTTTAGAAAAGCAAATACATTTTTATTGTAAATGGCATTTCATAATGTAAATCACCACCAGGGTATCAATAATTTGGAAAACTGAGGAAAGCAAATAAAAATTGCTATAATACAATAGCTGCTTAGTCTTTTTATAGTGCATATTTTTATGTAGTTGCAATCATGGACTACAGAGTTGTTATTTTTTTCCCTTTCATATAATAGTATATAAAAAGTATTTCCTTACATTATTAGAATTTAAAATGAAATAGAATTTTAAGTAAATAGAATGTTAATCTGTGGATTGAAATTGACCTAACATCCAACTTTTGGGAAACTGTGTTGCTCTTTTGTTTTATATGTGTAAAACTATAGTGAACATCTTGCCATCATAAGTGTTTTTGTATATCTTAAGATAATTCCTTAGAATAAATTTCTAGCAGTGGAATTTATAGGTTAAAGGATATTAATATTTTTATGACTTTTAATTACCAAATTTTTTCCTAAGAGAGTTGTTGTTTTATTATAATCTTTTTTTTGTCGTTTTGAGACAGGATCTCACTATGCGGTTCAGTCTGCCTGGAACTCACTCTGTAGCCTGTGCTGTCCACAAACTCAAGGTGATCCTCCTGTCTCAGCCTCCCAAGTGCTAGGATCACAGATGTGTGCCAGTCACCAAGCCTGGAAAATAAGTGAATATTTTTAATTAGTATGGCAGCATGGGCTGGGTGGTACACACCTGTAATCCCAGCACTCAAAAGGCTGAGGCAGGAAGATTCTGCAAATTTGAGGTCTGCCTGAGCTACAAAGTGAGTTCAAAGGCCAACCTTAACTGCAAAGCAAGAACCTATCTCAAAACAAACAAAAACCACAAAAAACAAACAAACAAACAAAAAACCAGAAGAAAACAAGTAAAAACCCATTCACTTATTTAGTAGACTTGGCCCATTTACTGATTTGTTAAATATTTATTGAGAACTTATTATGGCCCAGGCAATGTTCTGAGAGCTCCAGAGACAGCTGTGAATGAAATACAAAAATCCTATCCTTCTTGAATCATCTTGGATGAAAAAACTAGATGAATGAAATAAGTGTGTTAAAAAAAAAAATCAGGAGGAGGAACATGAAGTGTCACTGGGGTGCACGCTGAAATTTTAGAGTGGCTTATAACGTTCTTGAGTAGATGACAATTTTTTTGGTAGATATTTTAAGTTGGAATCACAAACCTACAGAAAACTTGCAAGTGCAATAGGAAACCTTTTTTTCTGTGCCATTTGAGCATTAACTACTCATAGGATGCACTACCTCCCCAGACACTTAAAGGTATCTTTACTACAAACAGTGGCATTCTTCTACCTAAGCAGAAAGGAAACATCAAAATAAAAGTGGTAACAGTGACACATTAAGACAGTCTAGCTGGGGATTTAGCTCAGCGGCATAAGCACCTGCCTTGCAAGCAGGCGGTTGTGAGTTCGATCCCCAGTACCGATAAAAATGAAAAAGACCAAAAAAAATTAAAAAAAAAAAAGACAGTCTTACCCTCAGGCCACACTCAGATGTCACAAGTGCTCTCAGTAAAGTCTTTATACAATGAAAGTAACCAGTTCTGAATCAGGAGTTGTTGCATTCAGTCTCTTTAGCCCCTTTGGTCTGAAATGGTTTCTCATATTTCTTCAACTTTTATGATCTTAATGTTTTTGATGATTCCAGACCACTCTACAGAATGTTTCTTAATTTAGGTTTATGTGGTGTTTTCTTGTGAACAGATTTAGAGTTATGCTTCTTCTTCTTCTTCTTCTTCTTCTTCTTCTTCTTCTTCTTCTTCTTCTTCTTCTTCTTCTTCTTCTTCTTCTTCTTCTTCTTCTTCTTCTTCTTCTTTTGCAGATAGGGTCCTGCTACAGAGCTCAGGTTGCCTTAAACTCACTTTGTAGCCTGGGCTGTGGTCCTGCTTTAGTCTCCCAAGTGCTGAGATTACAGTTGTACACCACCATGCCCAGTTTGGGTTATGCATTTTTGGCAGGAATATCACAGAAATGATCCTGTGTTCTTTTCTCTTTTTTTGGTACCGGGGATTGAACTCACGACCTTGTGCTTTGCCACGCAGGTGCTGAGCTTCTAAGCTATATCTCTGGCCCTGATCCTGTGGTCTTATTGTATCTATTTTTTTTTTTAAAGGGGATTGAACTCAGGATCTTGCTTGCCAGGCAGACGCTTAGGCCACTGAGCTAAATCCCAGGTAGTCTTATTGTATCTAATCAAGTGGTGCATAATTTTGATTTGTCCCATTTCAGAGAATGTGTTGCTTGATTTAGCGCTGTCTTCCAAGTTTCTCCTCAGCAGTTAGTCTTTTGCCTTCTAATTAAGTATTTTGTGGGCATATTTGGTCATACTTCCTGTGTACATCTGTGTGAACTCATGATTTCCTGAGTTTGGCCAATGAGTTAGTACTTTTTTCAATCTTTTTATCAATACTAGGGGTTAAACCCAAGGCTTTCACAGTGCAGTACAAACCCATCCCTTTTTAAAAATCTCTTTATTTTTGAGACAAGGTCTCAAGAAATCACTAAATTTTCCAGGCTGAGCTTCAATCTGTGACCCTCCTACCTCAGCCTCCCAGTGCTATGTTGCCATGTCTAGCTTGTTTTTGTTTTTGTTTCTGAGATGGAGTCTCCATCTATGGTTTAGACTGCCTTTGAACTTACTGTGTGGCCCCTGCTGTCCTTAGCTCACAGCCATCTGTCTACCTCAGCCTCGCAAGGGCTGACATCACAGCTGTCCACCACAGCACTGAACTGGTTTTGTTTTTTGAGATAGGGTGTCCTAGTGATAGGTGATGTCTTCTCATGTACTGTATCTTAAAATATTAAAATAATTGCTGTGATTTTAACTTAATGAAATTGAAATATGTATTAATCTGATTTACTATGAAATATCTAATACAGGAAGGGGCCAGTGTTAAAATAAACCATTGTTATATATATTTACTATTTCTATTTTGAGGAGTCTTAAGGTCTGTCTTTAATGTCAGTATCCTGATTAAACAATGCTGTATTTTTGAGAGTTCATGAATTTAAAGACTGTGTTTTCCAAGTAAGACTAAACTGTCATCTATGCAAATGAAACTATGAAGTATAGTGAACTCCTGTGAATGTCATACAACATTGTTGATGAGAGTCTGTTTCCACTTTCATGATGACACACAGCTCTTAGGATTTAATGGAATTAGTATGTTTGTATCAGAAGCAGAATACACTTGAAAGTATATTTCTGGAAAATTATAGTAAAAGAGTATAGTGTGCCTTTCTGAATGTGCCTAGTACTGAAAGGTTAAATAGTTGCCAAGTAAAACCACTACAATTAAAGAACTAAAAGATGATTTTTTAAAAGTAGTGTTAAAATTCTACTGGTTGAAAGCTAAAGCCCAATTTTTTCTTAGAAGCTTATTTTTATAGATAAAGTAAGTTCTTTTTTATTTTATTTGTGATTCTGAAAATATATACAACTCAAAAGAAATATGGCAGGGGCTGAGGATTTAGCTGAGCGGCATAAGTGCCTGCCTTGCAAGCAGGCAGTTGTGAGTTCGATCCCTGGTACCGATAAAAAAATATGGCCCATCCTTCCTTGTTGCAATTAGACCTGCTAATGTATTTGCGTGGGAGTTTTTGATCTGAAGCAGCAACCAGCAGGCATCACAAGCAGAAGACATCAGTTGGTCCAGTTTTGACCTCGGTTCTTCACGTATTCCTATGGTGCAGCTTTTGGGTTTTGGAAGAGGAAGTGATCCAGCAGCTGACCAGGTGGTCATTGCACAACCTGCTCTCTCTCCCCAACTTTTCTTTTCGAGTAGAAGTATAAGGTGTTTATGGTTTGAGTATCTCTGTTCAATAATCAGTTTCTGCTTGACTTATTCAACACTATATTTTATTTTAGTGCTTTGAACTTTATAAATTAATTCACACTTTCAACAAATTTTCATCAAAATTGTACTCAATGTTCTGTGCTAAGCATAGTGATGTACATTGCCCCCACTATCAGTGGTGAAGGACCAGAAATTTAAAGGTTAAAAACAAGATGCTGTTTCTCAGCTAGAAACAGCACTGGGCCTCATGACTTAGTCCAAACTCAGCTCCGAAGGAGGATCAAAAAGAAAACATCTGCAGCTGTGATATGCTCGGGCTGTGCTGTGCCAGGGAACTCAGAGATAGAGCCTGCCGATTACGCTAATCAGGGTTGTAAAGCATGTCAAACTCGAATCATACAGAAACCAGGTGTCCTAAAGATAAGTTGTGCAGAACAAGACAGTTAATTAACTCTGACCCGCTGGTCATCCCTTATGAGCTGACCAACCACAAATAGACAGACCGCTGACTATCCCGCTCTAACTGCTATGATTGGCTTCTGTAAAAAAAAAAAAAAACACTTGCTTTGCGGTTTTTTCCCCTTAAAAGCACCTGCCTCACCTACACTCGGGGTTTTCCGTTTCCACCTGTTTGGAGGACCCCGTGTGTACGGAATAATAAAGACCCCTTTGTTCTTACATGAGAATGGAGCCCTTGGAGTCTCCTTTGCGACACTGGTCTTACAGTGGGAGATTGCTTTCACTGTCCCTTGTGATATAAAAACTCACAGATGGTTGTGTCCCTTTATATAAAGCCCTAGTATTTGTATATGATGACATACACACATCCTTTGTATACTTTAAGTGGTCCCCAAATGAATGTGAGCCATAATCCAGAAAGACACAACTGTGAGTCCCATAATTCCAAATGTTGAAATCCCAAAAGAGCCAAACTCTGAGTTTAAATTCTTGAAAGATCAAACTTCTGGAAGAAGAGTAAAAAGTTCTTTTCTTTAAAAGACATATATTTACATTTTTAAAAAGGTGATTTTTTTTGAGAAGCATATAAAAAACTTCCTAGGTCACTTTGCACAGTAAAATTAGCAATAATAACATGCACATTTTTATGAATATAAGCACTCAGGTGTATAATGACAGTTGTGTAGATATGGCGGTTCTGAGAAGACCAGTCATAAAGAGTCCATAAATCAAGTGTGATGGTGCATGCCTGTAATCCCAGCACTCAGGAAGCTGAGGCAGGAGGACTGTTGGAGTTGGAGACCAGCCTGAGTTACAAAGTGAACTCAAGGCCAACCTGAACTGCATAGATGGTGGGGGGGGGGGGGCAGAAAAGAAAGAAAAAGAAAAAAGAAAAAAAAGGTCCAACAGTGGGATGTATAAACATATATCACTATGATTGCTATACATCAGTATTTTAACTTTGGTTATGTGAAACGCCATGAAGCACGACTAACTTTTGATGAGATAATCACATACCTCAGGCAGACATAGTGTGGTGCATACCCATAATTCCACCTGCTTGGGAGGCTGAGGCAGGAGGATTACAAACTCCAGATTAGCCTGGGCAATTTCGTGAGGCCTTGTCTTCAAATTTAAAAAGGATTGGGGGTGGAGCTTCATGGTAGACACACCTACATACTGGGTAGGAGACCCTGAGTTCAATCCTGGTGCAGGGAGGGGACTCGAGGGGACTCTATTTTTTGAGAAACAATCTCTGTGTATATACTAGGGTGGGCTTGTACTTGCTATATAGCCAGGCTAGTTTTTTAAACTCATGATCCTTCTCCCTCAAACTCCCGGGTTCTGGGATTATAGGTATGTGCCACAGTATCCAATTTGGAAATGCAGTTGGTCATTTGTTTATTGTGGATATTTTAAGTATATTTTGGTGTTTTTATCTACGCACAATGTTTATGTACAAAGTCACTGTTGGAGTAATGAACTTTTTTTTGAGACAATGTGTCACTATGCAGTTCAGGCTGGCCTTGAACTCATTGAATAACCTAGTCTGGCTTTGAACTCATGGTGATCTTCCTGCCTCGGCTTCCCCAGTACTAGGATTATAGGTATGTGCCACCAGACCACAGGGATAATGCATTTTTTAGAATCAAATTTGAAAAAAAAAAAGAGAGAGAAATGCATAAAATGAATTGTCAAGTTGTCAAAAAGTCTTTTCAAGTGGATGAGTGGCTCATGCCTATAATCCTGACCCTTGAGCGGCTTAGGCAGGAGAACTGCAAGGAATTTGAAGCCAGCCTTGGTTACAAAATGAGCTCAAGGTCAGTCTGAACCAAAGAGGGGGACTCTGTCTCAAAAAAACAAAAACAAACTCTTTATACAATTTATACCTCCAGTATTGGAAACAATGTACAAACAATAAATTATCAAAAATAATGTATGTATATATATTTTTTTGGTCTTTTTCCTTTATATCGGTACCAGGGATCGAACTCACGACTGCCTGCTTGCAAGGCAAGTGCTTTTGCCGCTGAGCTAAATCCCAAGCCCCCCTAATGTATACATTTTAATAGCAGGGAAGTAACTAGAAAAAAACTAAAATAAAGGTATATCACAGGGTTAGATTGTGGGTAATTGCACACAAGCAGTCCAACGAGCTGGATTACTGATTCCCTTTTTTTTTTTTTTTTTTTTTTTTTTTGGTACTGAGGATCAAACTCATGACCTCATGTCTGCACTGAGCTAAATCCTCAGCCCCCTTTTTAAATTTGTTCTATTTTGGACTCTCAAATTTGGATGATTATTGCTCTTTTGGGGGGCTTGGCTCTCCTTGGTGACTGTGCATAAATTTTTCTCTACACGATGCTGCTCTTTCTGAAACCCTCCTATAATCTGATATGCAATACCATGGACCCTCTTATCCATCCTCTGTGCCAGGCTCCCACGTTACATGAACTTTTATGTGGAATTCCATACTATATACCCTAATATACTATGTTACACCAAGAAGAAGATTTGTATTGATTTTTTTGTTTTTGTTTTTTGAGATAGAATCACATTATGTAGTTCAGATTGACTTTGAACTCACCATGTAGCCTAAACTGGCCTTGAAGAGATCCTTGTGCCTTAGCCTTCCAAGTAGTATGATTACAGGTATGTGACCACAACTGGCTGGTCTTTTTATGTTTGATACCGGGGATTGAATTAACAACCTAGAGCTTGCCAGGCAGGCACTGTGCTACTGAGCTATATTGCTGGCCTACCTGGCTTGTTTTATATTAATTTTTGCTCCAATAAGGCTTATTTCCAGGGATTGTCTTACCTTTTTATGTACAACAATCTACATTTATTCATACACAAAAATCTACATTTATTCAAATGCAGTCATGTCATCTTCTGGAACACCGTTATAACTCTCTAAACCCCGAATTTCAGCCTAAATTTCTTGGGACTCCATTTCCTATAGAATCATTGGCCCCAATCTCTCATGTTGTTCTAGAGCTCTCTTAAATAAGCACTTCTTGTCAATGTAGCCTGCTCATAATGTGTTGGACACATAGCTGTCAGTGATTTTATCCCAGAAATTCTTCACCCAAGTCACTATCTCTTACAGGTTGGGCTTCACAAAGTTTCCATTAAATAAAGTGTTAATTGAAGACTGATGAGACAGAAATGACACCAAAAATGAGGTGTATCAGATTAAATTTCCTAAAAAGGAGCATAAAATGGATATATAATACATTTTAATATGTATTAAGTGTTTATAATAAACATTAACATTTTGAATATCAACTGTTGACAAAAAATAACAAAAGAAATAAATTCCTATATGAACTACAATGAAAATATAAATAAAACTCTACAACAAAAATAATCTTAGCCAGGCATGGTGGTGCATGCATGTAAACCCCGTACTCAGGAGGCTGAGGCAGGAGAATCACTGAGAGTTCGAGGCCAGCCTGCGATAGATAGTGCACTCAAGGCTAGTTTAAGCCATATATGGAGGTTCTGTCTCAAAAGCAAAACAAAATAAAACAAAACAAAAGTAATTTTTACTTCAATTACGACAACTAAGGCAGTCTTCACATGTGAAAACATATGTTCCATTCACAAATATCACTTACGGTGAAGTGCATGTTTTGTGTTCCTGTCTTCTTTGGTAGGACATACTGACAGCTCACTGGTCTTGCTGTTTCCTAGGAGATTCTTGTAATGTGTCACCTGTATGCTCATCTGTCTGCTTCAGAAGTCTTTTGTGGAGTTCTTTGGGCAGATACATATTGTATTTCCTCTGTTGTAATAAATCTTTTATCAAGTCCAGTCCCAATTCTCTAAGAAAATCTCTGTGATATTTTGCACTTATCATTTTTTTTTGTAAATTATGATACTATTTATTCCTGACATGTTTAGGATGAAATAAAACACAACTACTGGCCAGTGCTTTGCATTTCTCTTTTTTTTTTTTTAGGGGGCGGGTACTGGGGATGAAACTCACAACCTTGCGCTTGCCAGGCAGGCACTTGTGTTGCTGAGTTAAATCCCTGGTCCCAGTGCTTTGCATTTCAAGTGACATTGTAGTCATGATACAGGGGAACAAAATTCCCTACCTACTATATGTCCAGTATGAGTTCATGTTCTCTAAAATCAAAGAATGAAGGCTGAGGATTTGGCTCAGCATTATAAGTGCTTGCCTGACAAGAACAAGGTTATTTGTTCAATCACCAGTACCAAAAAAATTTTAAAAATAAAAATAAATAAAATCGAAGAATGAATTTTAGGAACAATGGAGGTTAAGAGCAGAAATACTTACTGAGAGAATGAAGCTTCTCTCTGAGAAAGACAGAAGGGATCCCAAATGAGTTGCTGTATTCTGTATGTTCTATACTTTCTAGGAGTTTTTATAGAATAAAACCATGAGGTGAGGTGGATCTAAAGTGGGGAAAACTGGGAACCACAAGGCAGACAGCCTGGGGTGGGACAGAGCTATGGTCAAGCAGTAAGTTTAACTGTGCAGGCAAAAGTGATCAAATCAGGGACAAATGGGGAAGCCAGTCACCCAGCAAGCGAGCACTCTTTACTGATCAGTGACTCTTCCCATAGGGGGTTGGGGTGGTGACACCTGGCTTCTCAAGGTGATCCCTACCTAATCCCTAAGGCTTATACTGAGGGTGTGGGTGCATTTGTTTTGCCTGCTGTCCTGAGATCTGGTCCACAGCAAGAGGTGTGTGTCTCCTCCAAGGTATGTGACATTTGGTCCTCTGTGCTGGCTTCTTCGAGGGCCTAGACCTGTCTGACTGCCCATAATATTTCTAACTAGCTCAGCTGCCTGTAATAGTTGCTGCATGACTCATGAAGAACATATACTCCACCTTTCATTTTGTTGTAAAATGTGATCATTTCTGGCTTTATTTATGCTGAGGATTCACTACCTTTTTTTGTTTGTTTGCTTTTTTGAAACAGGGTCTTTCTATATAGCCTAGGCTAGCCTTGAACTCACCATGTGGCACAGGATGACCTTCAATTCACAGGATCTTTCTGCCTCAGCCTCTCAAATGCTGAGATTCCATGCATGCACCACCACGCCTGGCTTTACTGTCAATCTTATCATTGTGGTGTATGGTTGATAGTATCAATACTGCTAGGATTATTTCCAAAAGATGAAAAATATTTCCAAAAGATGAGAAGTATAAAATAAACAGCGGCCTTTATTCTGAGAGAGATGACCGGCACCCCCACTGCTGGCATTCGGCGATCTCTCCAGCGGACACGTGGCGTGGGGATATGTAAGTAGCCTTGGTTTGGGGTGGAACCTAAGGCGGGCATTGGGGATGCACAGGTAGCCCATTGGTCCTAGGTTTGGCACCATATGTAAATTTCCAGGGGCGGGAAGATGGCGTCACAGGTAACTTCCTAGGGGCAGGGGAGATAGGGTCTTCCTGCTTCCGGTTGAGGCTTTTCTGGCTACAGTGTCCTGTCTGGGCCAAAAACCTTTCATATCCCGTATTATGATTATTATTATGAAAAGGAGTGAAGATTTCTCTCTTTAACTACTTCCTGCTGGCAGAGGGCGTTGTACTGGATCTTAGGGGAGTTGACGGGATGATGGTTGATGCCCAGGTAGAAGCTGGTGCTAGGTGTTTTGGCCAGGACAACTTCACTGGTGAATGAACATATGTTAGACTGGAAAAACAAAGAGACAAGATGTTATGAGGAGACATGGCACTGTCATATTTAAGGACCCACATGAGGTAGAAGGAAAGGTGCCCTTGATTTAGACATGTCATTCTATCAGGACCATGTTGAGGTAGAAACATTTCCATGGTAAGGCAGAATTCTGAAAAATTAAGTGTGAGGTTAGGAGAAATGATGTTATGAGAGGTGATTACTCCCCCATCTGAAAGCATAAAAGTTAAAAGGTAGGTAGGTAAGGCTTGTCTCTGGTATGCATGATGTTGGAGTCTATAGGCAATAGTGTTAAAGAGTCCTGCTGTAAAAATGATCATTAATAGAACATAAGAAATTATGAACCAAAGTGGATAACAAAATATGACTTAGCCTGTTAACTGTGGCTGCGAGGCCTTTGTGAGACAGAGACGGGTAGGTGACAGAAGATGACATGACCACACAGAATGATCAGATTTAGGGTTGGAAGGGTACCTCTTAGCCTGAGTGATATGAAACCAGGATGGCAGTCTAGCAACTTTGATTTAGGCATGGGTTGCTGTAACCTGGTTGTATCAGCAGTTTACCTGGTTGTGGGAAAGACTTTTATGTATCTTGAATAAGTATAAACAAAGTGAGAAGACAAAATGTATCTGTTAGTCTTGATTAGGGTTGTCTGACAAATTGATGAATAAGAAAGGAAGGGGGTGGTCTTATATCACTGAGGAGAGGTTTACTAGCAATAACAGGTGGAAGCTGTTGAGGCCTCAGTGTGTCTAAATGAGTCTGCATAAACACAAGGGAATGAAAGCATTTTAAGATTTAGGACTAGGACCTGCATGAAATAGGCCCTGTTTATAAATGGCATAGGTTGACCATCAATACCCTGTCATAGAGATTGAGGACTTAATATAGTAGCTTGAAAACTCAGGAAGAACTCTGTATATATGGCCTCTATGTCCACAAATATAGAGAATTGTTTTACCTGAGACTTTAGTGCGACTTGAAATCTGAGATGGACACCTTAAAGGGGGCTGTTGTTGCCCTGAACCCCCTCAGTCTTCGGCAGCAATTTTTTTTTCAGCAATGAATCTGGCAGTGTAGACATTTCCTGGGAGGGCTAGAAGTTAGGATGGCTTACCCACGCTTTGGTGGCTAGGATAGTCCAGCAGCCCTGAAGTAAGGTCTCAAAGAACGCCAGGATGGGGCATTTTGTTGTCCAATGTCTTCTGCTGCATTTGAGCATGGTCCATGGGAGGTCAGGCAGCTCCACCTTGTGTAGGTTTACCTGCCTCAGAACTCCAAGTGTCACAAGTGTTAAAAATAGAAAAACCATATTAAGATCTCTCTAAGGTTTGAAGGTCAAGTTTTCCCTTTTTGTTTGAGATTTGGACTATAGTAGAATTAAGTAAGTATGTAGGAATTTAATATTGGCATTTTAGATCAGAGAGCAGGCTTTATCTGGATGGCATATCGCTTTTTAATAGGGTGACACGTAGAATTAACAAAAAAAGCTTTAGTCTGCCCAAAAAAGCTTTAATGGAAACATTTTGCAGTAAAGGTTTATCAATCTTATGAATAAATCTATCAAAACTGATCTAATACTGTCAAATTTTGAACACATTTACTTTTTAAAGTTGTTATTTGCAGTAGTATGAACCATGACAAATAAAATAAAACTTTGAAGAAAACCCTCATCTTGAAATAGAGCTACTGGTTCCCAGAAAAAAGGAATTTATAACGTTAGTTGTTGAACAGGAGATTGGTGAAGGCTTTGATTGATAAACAAGGCTGGTAAAATTATCAGGTGGCCAGTAACCTTGATTAAATGGTTTGAGTATTGTAATAAAAAAAATAGCATCTCTTGAGTGGAGCTGAACTGTAAAAAAAGCATGCCTGAGCAGAGCTGCTGAGCTGCTGTTTTGTGGTGTGCCGGCAGAGCACGTCCAGCATGGGGGTGGGGCAAGCGCTGGGACATTGCATGCAGGGGCGGGCTGGGACTGCCCACGGAAACACGTAAGGCAGCAGCGATGACGATGGCGCACGGGGGAGGGAGGGGCTGGGAGGGCGTGTGGGGGAGGGGCTGGGAGGTGGCCCGACACAGCGCGTGAAGCTGGAACTGCTTGTGGGGCGTGAGGATTAGAAAGCCAATTTAGAAACACAGCTGGGTTTTTATTAGCCTCCTGAACCTGTTTTAAAAGTTTGTTATAGTTTGTATGCTTGTCCTGCTCTGGCACAGCTATAGGCCCAGGGTCATTATCAGCAGTGTTTACCTTATGTCTGTGATCAGCTTCTTCTCGAGCTGCCTGCCACAGCTGATTTTGTTCTTGTGAGTTGAGAGTGGTATTTAGAATCCCATAAACATCCTTAAAATGTAAATTATAACAATTAGTAATAAATTTAAATTGCCTGATATAATTCTGTGGGTCAACAGAGAGGCTACCTAATTTATAGGTAATCTGAGATAGATCAGAAAGGGAAAAAAGCACATGGATGTTAACAAGTCCCTTGGGGTCAACTTGCTCCCAAAGTGGTAGCAGAGCCTGAGGAGAAGTTTCTGGAGCAGATTCCATTGGGCAGCCATCCATCCAGTAGGCGCATGTGAGCAATCATCTGTAGAGTGGCTACAGAGCTGCTGCCAGTCACCCTAGGAAACATAGGCAGATGGCGTCTCATTGTGTGCCTTGCAGTGAGAGTACTGCTGTTGGCAGCACAGTGAAGCATCATGTGCACTGCAACAGGGTGGCTGTTGCAGTTCACAAGAGGAGCCACAGAGGGGCAACCGTTGACAGTGAGGGTCCTGGGAACATGGCGGCGCCTTGTCACGTGACCCAAAACATGGCGGCACCTTGTCGCCATGTGATCCTCCTGAACATGGTGGCGCCGTGCCACGTGGCGAGGGTTGCAACGTGGTGACTATTCCCGGCACAAGCTGGAACAATCACGCGGCCTGCTGGAAGGACATATCGACCGAAACCTAGTATGGTGGGCGGGCGGTGAGAATGCTGTAGGGGATGGAGAATTCTCAGGAGAACAAGAAATCGGAGACTTTGAGGAAGCGCTAACAGAGTGATTAGAGTTGCTGGTAGAGTTATGGTCCCAGAAGACAGAGGGGAAGAGGATCGCACAGCGGGAGATAACTGCAACACAGAGGGATTAGAGCTGCTGGGAGAGTTATGGGTCCTGGAAGGCAGAGAGGGAGATGATTGCACAACAGGAGGTAACTGCGACGCATTGGGACCAGGACTGCTGAGAGAATCAGGCATAGCGGGAGGGGAGAGTGGTCCAGTGGGAGATAACGGCAGGGAACAAGTTTGGGGGTAGGCAGGCGGCGGCTGGGAAAACACCAGAGGAATGTCCTTAAGCGAATCCTGAGGGCAGGACGGAAAAGTTTGTGGCGCAGTAGAGCTAGCTAAAAGTATCTCAGCGGAAGCACAAGACTTAATGAGAGATTGGCGTGTTCTCAGAATAAGAAAGGCCTGAATATAAGGGAGTTGTAATAACTTGTTGCCAGCTTGACAGAAATCATATAAGTTCCTGAGAATGCAGGGGTCAAATGTTCCTTCTTTGGGCCAATGCTTGCCGATAAGCAGATAGGTTGGCCAGACCTCCTGGCAGTAAAACGTTAATTGTTTAGTTTTTATGGTACTTTTAATTTTTAGAGTACATAAATTGGAAATTAGGCATTGTAAAGGCGTCTTTTGGGAGTTAGAAAATATGTTTCCCATGACTGATACAGGCAAGAGATAAGCCGGTGGTCCAGAACAAGCCGTCACTCGTTTGTGGCACCATGCGGTGGCTACGGTTTTAAAAACTCGCATATTTTAGTCGTCACTGAGAGATTTACGAGAGGAGCCCACGTGGGGTCAGTAACAGTTTTGCCCGTGAAAGATCAAGGCTTTAAGGGAAGTGAGGCAGTCCTTTTAGTGTGGGCGGTCTAAAAATCTCTGCTTTGGGCTATCTGAACCCAAAGAATGTGAGAGATTTTATAAAGTGTGGACACAGGTTTGCCCAGAAAGAACCCTGCCCTGGGCTGTCCTAAGGACGTGAAAATGCACAGACCCACGTGAATGGGGAGAACAGTCGACTGGGGCTGCCCAGTGCCAAAAGTTCCCCAGGTAGTGCTCACCTGAAATTAATCTGGCTGATGCTGAGTGTAGGCGGCTGGTGACAAGGACATCTCAGGAGAGGAAAAAGCGCGGAATTAATCCAGGATGTTATCTGGTTATTGGCTGGGGGACTCAACTGGGTGTGTCCCAGGAGTCAATCGCCTGCCGATCCGAGTCACGGCACCAAATGCTAGGATTATTTCCAAAAGTTGAAAAATATTTCCAAAAGATGAGAAGTATAAAATAAAAAGCAGCCTTTATTCTGAGAACACGGAAAGAGATGACCGGCACCCCTACTGCTGGCATCCGGTGATCTCTCCAGCAGACACGTGGCGTGGGGGTATGTAGGTAGCCTCTGTTTGGGGTGGAACCTAAGGCAGGCATTGGGGATGCACAGGTAGCCTATTGGTCCTAGGTTTGGCGCCATATGTAAATTTCCAGGGGCAGGAAGATGGCGTCACAGGTAACTTCCTAGGGGCGGGGGAGATAGGGGCTTCCTGCTTCCGGTTGAGGCTTTTCTGGCTACAGTGTCCTGTCTGGGCCAAAAACCTTTCAAATACTACTTTGTTTTACTTTGCAATATAAGTCCTTCTGAAATCCAAAGACTGTCCTATACATTTCTCTGTTGGGAACTTGCAATATTTTTCTGGGAATCTCTGTTTTGTTCTAGTGATTAGCTTCTGTGCTGGTCAACTGGTATTCTTTAAACAAATGTAACATCAATGGATAACTAGAGAACCAATTGTTGAATTTTGTGACAGTTTGGTTACTTTTTGAAATAGGTGTAAAAAGTCTATTTATAGTTTATTACCACATAAATAAAGACCTGCCTGCTGAGTTATAGGATAAATTTTTAAATTCCATTCACAGCTACCAGGGCATATATTTTTATCCCATATTTGAAAGGTTTATTGGGCCTATATTGACAAAAGTTTCAACAACTACGAAATGATGCAACTTGTGCCTCAGTGGTGATGTATTTGGACAGAGTATACATTGCTTGACAAAGGGAAACAAAGCTTTCAAAAAGCAACCAAACAACTAACTGGTGGTACAAATCTGTAATCTCCCTGCCTCAGAATCACTGTGAGTTCAAGGCCAGTCTGAATGGCATAATGAAACCCTGTTTTTAAAAAAGTGAAGAGGAGCTGGGGATTTAGCTTAGAGGCATAAGGGCCTGCCTTGCAAGCATGGACTTGTGAGTTTGATCCCTTGTACCAATAAAAAAGAAAAAAAGTAAAGAGCAGCCAAATTATTGGCTATTTTTTCCTTGGTGGGTCTTTTTGTTGTCAGAATGTAGGTAGTTTTGAAGGAAATTAAATGTCTCAATATCAGTTTTTCTAAAAACCTCAATGACACATCTTTCACTTAATAAATTCTTTAAATTCTGATGACTAGAATGATAAAGTCCTGCTGTGAGGACTTTTAGTTCATACAGTGAGGTGTCATGATAAGTATATTTTTGAGTATTCCTATTGATGCATATAGAATGTTTTACTTGTATTTTATTATTAGTGTATTTTACAGCATCTCATTGCATACCATCTGCTACAAACACTTTCCCGCATTGAATCACAGTGTTGGCATTTTCTCCTATAGGTTTTACTCCTGCAAGAATCTAAAAACATTTCCCAACCTAGTTCTAACACAGTGTCATTCAGATCTGTGTGACCATTTTGTAGCATCTTGACCAGTCAAATGTTTAGTTAGATTACTGTTTTCTTCCTCATCTGAGTCAAGGTCTTCATTCTGTACTTCTCTGTCATGTCCTGCTCATCTCATTGCCATAGCTTCTGTGGTCTACATGATCCAAATCATCATCAGTAGGTGAGTCACCCAATGACTCACTTCATATTTTTTTTTGAGACAGGGTCTCCCTGTGCAGTTCAGGCTGGAATTTAGCTCATTTTGTAGCCCAGGCTGCTTCTTGAATTTGCAATGATCTTTGTGCCTTAGCCTCTGAGTGCTGGGATACAGGCTTACAGGCACGTGCCACCATGCCCATTTTGATGATTCACTTTCTTTTTCTTTTTTCTTTTGTCTTTTTTGAGACGGGGTCTTGCTATGCAGTTCAGGCTGGCCTTGAGCTCACTTTGTAGCCCAGGCTGATCTTGAACTCGAAACCATCCTCCTGCCTCAGTCTCCCGAGTGCTGGGATTATAGGCATGAGCCACCACACCCGGCTGGATGATTCATTTTTGACCTCCTCCCAAAACTGTAAAAGCAGATTGTCACGTGATATTGTACTGAATTGGGCTAGTTCTATAGAAAAATCAAGAAATATTTAATAAAACAAATTATAAATGCACAAAATGTAACAGAGAATAGCATGGACAAAAACTCACCTGTTGCTACTTTTTTGGGGGTGTTTTTTGAAACAGGTTCAGGGTTTCACTATGCAGTTCAGGCTGGCCTTGAACTCACTATATAGCCTAGGGAAGTTCTGAACTCACAGTCACCCTATTGCCTCAGCCTCCCAAGTGCTGGGGTTACAGCTATGTAGCACCATACTCGGCCCACCTGTTGCTACTTGCCATTGGTCTACTGAGTGCATGAACACAAATCCTGCTCCCCATATTCCCCTAGTGCAGCTGCTGCGATGCACAGCTGGCTAATGTTGCTCTAACATACATATGTTCACTAGAAAAAGATGGTAGTGATATAGGGGGAGAAACTCCCAACCTACTTGATGTCTGGTATGAGTTCAGCTTCTCTAAAATTGATGAATTTTAGGAACAATGGAGGTTAAGAGCAGAATATATTTACTGAGAGAGAGCTTCTGTCTGAGAGAGAGACAGAAGGGGTCCCAAGTGGGTGACCAAAGATTGTCTTTTCCAGGGACTTTCATAGAGTAAAACCACAAAGTGAGGCAGGTCTAAGGTGGGGGAAACATGGGAACTCACAAGGTGGGCATGAGGTGGGACAGAACTATGGCCAACCAGTAAGATTATAATTGCTCAGGTAAGATTAAGTTGGGATTCAATAGAGAAGTAAGTCATGCAGCAAGCAGGAACAGGGCTTTTGCCTGTAGGAGTTTGGATTGCTGGCTTCTTCTGACTTCTTCAAGGTGATCAAGGTATCAAGGTGATATCTATTTGGAATATCAATCCCTGATGTTTGTACTTAGGGTACGGCTGCATTTGTTTTGTCTTGTTTTTGTTTTTTTTTTTTTTTTTTCGATACTAAGTTCTCAGCATGTCTTTTTGTTTTGAGATCTGGCCAGCTGGAGAAGTGTCTGTCTCCTCCAAGGTTACAAGGTATCTGGTCTTCAGCACTGGCTCCTTGGAGGGCATAGCCCTGCCTGACTGCCTGCAATATTTCTGTCTAACTCTGCTGCCTATAATAGTAGGGGCATCTGTCATCTAGCATGGTGTCCAGGGGCCGGGGTGAGGTGATGGTCCACCCAAAAGTGATGAAAAACTTCAGGCACAAAAATTCAGCGAATATTTCCTTTTTCACATGAGTGTCTGGTTATGGCTTGTGCCTCAGTGTCCCCCTCAAAGCCTCTTGCTCTTAAGGAGGCATCTGAATCTAGTGTCTGTGATTGGTTTGTTGTCTAGTGCTGGGATTCATGGTGTGAGTGCTGCCCCCCCCCAGGGGTGGGTAACTGGCATACAATACAGGGGAGGAAGGAGCTCATGTTTTTTCCTCTTTTACCAGTTTGCTCTTGCTGTTTGTGGCCACCATGAACTGTTTCCCCTCAGCCACACCACCCTGCCTTAGAGCCAGCTGATTACGGGCTGAAACCTCCAAAAACTGTAAACTAAACAAACCTTTTCTTGCTTTACTTTGGGCATCAGGTATTTTGTCTCAACGAGAGAAAAGTAACCAAGATAGTATTCTGTTACAACATACTATGTATTGAATCATGAGGATTCATATGAGACACAGCACATCCTTTCTTTATCAAGCGTGAACGTTATTTATGCATTGTAACTGTCCTCTGCTTGGTCATTCAGTAATTAAGTCTCCAGTTCATCTGTCAACATAAGTGCTCACCTCTCATCCAAAGGTGCTTGCTTAGGTATTTACAAATACTTAATTATGATTTACATAATCATTTCCTTTAAATATTAATATCAATAATATTATTTGTTTATAGTTAATTACATATTAATATTATTATTTTGCAATTCAATACATCCATCATGTGTTGCAGTGGACATACTGAACTTATCCATTTGGCTGACGATCTTAACTGGAGCTTATTTTGTGGGTAGAGTTTATATAATGAGCACCCTACAAATCATGCTAAGGCTTACTTTCCAGTTAGGCCTTATTTTCAGATATACAACACAGATTTAATGGATATATTTCTTCTGGAAAATGAAGTTCTACTTTAGTAAAAGCTTCTAGAATTTCATCAGACAGAGAGATTGCTAGAGCAGTTTTGAAAGTTTCACTTTAGCCAGGCGTGGTGGCTCATGCCTCTAATCCCAGCACTCAGGAGGCTGAGGCAGGAGGATCTTTGCAAGTTGGAGACCAGCCTGGGCTACAAAGTGAGCTCAAGGCCAGCCTGAACTGCATAGTGAGACCCTGTCTCAAAAAGACAAAAAAAAAAAAAAAAAAAAAAGACAAAAGAAAGAAAGAAAGAAAATCTGAAAGTCACCTTATGCATTTTAAAATTAGTTTTAAATTTATTATTAATTGTACATATTTATGGGAGACAGTGTGATAATCGATTATTTTGACACTCAATCTTTTTTTTTGTCTTTTTTGTTTTTATCAGTACCAGGGATCAAACTCATGACTGTCTGCTTACAAGGTAGGCACTTATGCCACTGAGCTAAATCCCCAGCCCCTTGACACTCAATCTTGAAGTGGTGCTAAAGAAATGCTAAGAGACAAGAAGTAGAAAGGCCTTTAATGTGGGCAAGGGAAAGCTGCAAATGGGTGCAGGAGCTCTCAGAGAGGACAAGGAAGTGAAGCTATTTTAATCTGGTCTGGCTGGGGAGGAGTTTGGGAGGTGGGTCAAATGACACATTAAAGGTGGATTTGAAGGAGCATCTGCCTCTGCAAAACAGGACCCAGAAAGATTTGCTGGGGGGTAGGGGTGGAGTGCTGGGGTGGTTGTGGAGTTTTGAGATTAGAGAGGGCTCAGTGAATGCATGAGTGAAAAGGGAGTGGGAGGTTTGTCTCTGGAATGAGAAGGAGAAGGTAGAAATTATTCCTGGAGAAATATGTTGCTTTTCTGGGTTCGTACCAAGTTGGGCAGATGTCATGTTACAGATAGCTGAGCCCAGGCTAGCAGAATCTATCAATAATTTGATGTACATATACAACATGTAACGATCAAGTCAGGGTACTTATAATTTCCATCTTCTTAAACATTTTTAAAAAATTGAAAAAAGCCAGGTGTGGTGGCTCACGCCTGTAATCCCAGCACTCAAGAGACTGAGGTAGGATAGTTGCAAGTTCAAGACCAGCCTTGGCTACAAAGTGAGTTGAAGGCCAGCTTGGACTGAATAGTGAGACCCTGTCTCAGAAAGATAAATAAATAAATATATGAATAAGTTGAAAATTAACATGCAATAATTGTACATAAATTGCTGTATTGTACGGCCAATCCACTCATTTCACTTTCTGCCAAATACATTGATGTACATGGAAAGAACAAATCTTACTGGTAACACCTTGAAATTCACTTAAAGGAATTTTGACCACAGCTAACTGCAAACTGTCATGGTTTGAGGATTTAGGTGAAATTCATTTTCTTTGGTGAAGTCCACCACCTGTTCGAGTAAGAATTTATAGAAGTGCTTTGTTTTATCCAAGCATTAATATAGAAATAAGCAGATAGGTTTACAATTTTCAGATTCAGCAGGGCATGAAATATATATATATGTCTGTGCATATATAAATAAATATATATATATATATATTTAATTTAAAAAACTCACTGGGAATGGTTTTGAATGTACCATACATTGTTAGTTAAACAATGCATGTTCCCATTTTTCTTTTAAATTTGGTAGTAAGAATAAGAAGTCAGGGCAGGGGATTTAGCTCAGTGGTGTAAGCACCTGCTTGGCAAGCATCAGGTCGTGAGTTCAATCCCTGTTACCAAAAAAAAAAAAAAAGAATAAGAAGTCTATCTTCTTTGACATGGGGTTTTAAAATCCCGGAGCAACTTCTAATCAGCACATACCTTTGGCTCAGAAGGTTACTGAGCTTGTCATATTAAAAAAAATATTTTTTGATAAAGAGGATTTTTGAAGGTGAGCAGGTGCTGTTTCTGACAGGGCACAAGTAGCACATAATTGTCAACTATTCTTTACAAAACCAAAAGAAGGCTAATTCCTTTCCCAGAGTTAGACCTCTACGCCTCTTCTATAGCCTTTTACAATTTTTTCCAGTGAGAATTGCAATGTTTGGGAATTTCAGCTTTCAGAATTTAAATTCTGTGATTATGAAATTTGGAGTTTTGATCTTTTGTATGCATGCCTACACGCACCAAAGCTTTTGTACTGAGCTGCACCTCCAGCCTTCCCTTTCCTTTAAAAAAATTTTTTTGAGGCAGCGGTTTGCTAAATTGACCAGGCTGACCTTGAACTTGAGATCCTTCTGCCTCAGTGTCCTCACTTGCTGGGATTCCAAGTAAGTGCTACCACGCCTGGCTAGGATTTTGATCTTCAGTAATATAAACATTTAGGATCATGGCATTTGGAATTTTGTCTTTTGGATTTTTTTTTGAGATAGGGTCTCAATAGTAGCTCAGGGCGGCCTCAAATTTGAGGTAATTCTCCTGCCTGAGCCCGTGACTACTGGGATTATAGGAATGTACCACCGTGCCCACCAGTTTTTTTTTTTTTTTAAATTTAATGCATTTTGAGGGCAAATTTAAAGGAACAGCACAGAAGACTGACATTAGGAAAGTATTTAGGTGGCACATTCCTGTGACCCCAGCACTCAGGAGGCTGAGGGAGGAGAATTGTCTCAAGTTTTAAGCCAGTCTGAGCTACAAAGGAAGTTCAAGGCCAGCCTGAACTGCATAGTGAGACCCTGTTTCAAAGACAGACAGACAGACACACACACACACACACACACACACAGAATGTGTTTGCATGTGAAACAACTCAGAAAGCATGGTAAATGAACATAAATGCTTTGGTTGCTGTTGGTAAGGATTTTATTTATCTTTAAAAATCTAAATGCTGTCTAGAAAAAATTGAGTATTTTATTTATAGTTGTTATAAAGTTAAAAAAAAATAAAACCAGCTAGGCATGGTGGCACATCCCTGTAATCCTAGCACTTGGGAGGCTGAGGCAGGTGGATTGTTGCAAGTTCGAGGCCAGCCTGGGCTACAAAGTGAGCTCAAGCCAGCCTGAACTGCATAGAGGGATCCTGTTTCCGTCTCAAAAAGAAAAAAAAAAAAAAAAAAAAAAAAAACCAAAACCAAAACCAAAACCCAAAACAAAAAAACACCAAACAAACTAAGGCCAATCAAAACAAAATAGAGTGATAAAGGACTTCAAAACAAGATAGAAAAATCAGTGATGGCTACCATGATGCCTCTTGTTATCTTCAAAATAGCTGCCCATACCATCAGACATCATAAAATCAAACAAAATAGAACAGAATAAAACCAATCAAAACAAAACAATGAAAGTGATACTGGACTTCCAAGCAAGATAAAAGGAAATCAATAATGGTTATTATAATATATCTTGTTATGTTTGAAATAGCTGCTCATGCCATCAGGTATAACAAAACCAAACAAGACAGCAGAATAAAACCAAGCAAAACAATGAAAACAATACAGGACTTTAAAACAAGATAATAGAGAACAATGGCTACCACCTTCAGAAAGAAGTTCTCCGTAGTTGCTATACTGCATATTGTTATCCTGAAATAGATGCTTAAGTCACTGGCCTTAAGCCTGCAGAACCAATCAAATACTAAACACTCCAAGCATTAAAGTTTTGTCCTACCTCAGTAGCTGTCATTCCAGTCTGTTCTCTGGATCAGCTGGTTGCGTACCGGGATGGGGGTGGCGCTCTTCTTGTCTCCCAGCCTACCTGGGCACACACCGCTGGCTCATAGAAGGCTTGGCTTCTTGCTTCTCCTCCCTGTGGCCTGTAGCTACTGCCGGGAAGGGGTTGGCTTCTTTGTTCCTCTACTCTCAATCAGATCATTAGTTACTTTTTGAGGGGGAGATATTTCTAGCCTCATAAATCCAATGAAAAGTAGAACTAGATTAATAAAGAACACTAAAAGTGGAACTTTTCCCTAAATATAGCTTCAAATTCTCCTAGCAATTTCAGACCCCCCCTTCGAGACTTTTTTCCCTCTCTGAATTGTGGAACCAATCAGACTGTAGATTGAGCAATGAAAGGTTTATTCTTGTCCAAAGAATAAAAGCAAGATATTTCCATTAAAAGAAGGAGAGTTAAGGGTGCCTGTTGGGGACCACAAGTTCACAATGGCTAATTTTGCATATTTCCCTATGGGATAAAAGGAAGGATTGGGATTATTGGTCTGAGATTTCCCATTGACTCTTCTAAGTGTAAGATCATCTTCGCCTTCTTGAGTCATCTCAGGATTATACTCCCATCAAAATACTTGTGAGCATAAGATTATCTAGGCCCTCTTGAGTCTGAGTCTTCTGATGTATTATAATCCTTCACTAGCCTGACCTGTTACTGTATACACCTAATAAATAGTGGCTGCTTTGGGAGTGGAGAGTCCCATCCAGAGACATTGACTTCCCAGCCATTGTTGAAATCCTATACTTGTCTCTGTTTTTCATTTTTCTTACCAATTCTTGAGACTGACAATCGGGACTCTTGGCCAGGTTCTCATAGGTGCCTGTTAACTGCTGTGGAAATAACTGAAGAGCAACTGAATGAAAAGGCAGGCGAAGGCTGTTTGCTGGGAGCTTGTGCAGCTTGCAAGGTGGCCACTGTCTCTTGGGTCTTGGCAGTGACTTTAGGGCAGCAGAGGACTGATGGAACCCCAGGGTGTCACAGAGGCTGAGGCTCAGGGACACTCAGATTGTCCGGTTTGTCCTGTGTTGGAAGCAGGGACCAAAATTAGGGAAGCTGTCAATTTGTCACCAAGTCCTGGCCACTTCCCCCAGTGGTACAGCATTATCAGTTGGCTGCCTGGACGGACGGTCACTAGAGATAGCAACTTGGCTTCTTGTAAGTCTGATTTAAAGCAGGGTGGCATCCTGGGTTATTTGTTGTAGAAAGAGCTACGTCTCCTGGGTGGGCTGCTGCACTTCATTAACCAGTGGTGGCTCATGTCTGTGGTCTCAGCACTCTGGGATGTTGAGGCTTGAACTGAGTTTGAACAATATAACAATTTAGGGAGGACTTGTTTCAAAATGAAAAATAGTAAAAAAGAAAGTAAAATTTTAAAAAAGTCACACAAGAGAAGCTGGTTATGTAGCTCAGTACAAAGGCCCTGCGTTCAATCCCTAGCACTGGGAGTGGAAATTATAGTAAAATAAATTGTTTAAATGAGGAGGGAGTTGGACATGGTAGCACACACCTGTAATCCCAGCAGTCAGGAGGCTTAGGTGAGAGAATTGCTGAGTTTGAGGCCAACCTGGGCTATAGATTGAGTTCAAGGCCTGTTTGAACTGCATAGTGAAACCTTGTCTCAAAAAAAAAAAGAATTAAAAAATTCTGAGGGAAAATAGATAATGGAATTGTTCAGCTAAACTATTTGAATCAATAAAATACTAGTTCAGGAGAAACTACTATAATATTCTTGCAATAATTAGGTAGACAGAGTGTAGGAAAAAAGATCCTATTCATCACCACAAAACATCAAATATATAGGCATTGTTCCTTTTTTTGTTGTTTGTTTATTTTTTGAGATAGGGTCTAACTATGTAGCCCAGGCTGGCCTTGAATTCACAGTAATCTTCTTGCCTCAGCCTCCCAAATGCTGGGATTACAGGCATGTGCTACCATGCCTAGCTGTATTAAATTCCAAAATGAGGTCTGAAGACATAGCTCAGCAGCATAAGCACCTGCCTGGCAAGAGTGAAGTCCTGAGTTTGATTCTTGGTACAAAAAAAAAAATTCAAAGTGGGAGTTAAGAGATGGTTCAGTTGTAGAGATCTTGTTTAGCATACATGAGGTCTTGGGATTTAGCCCCAATTTAATACCACAATTTAGTGGTATTAAATTTAGTACCACAATTTAATACCCATGAATGCAATAAAATCTAGATCTAGTGGAAAAAAATGATAGAAAGTGTTGTAAACCTATCAAAGGTAACTCTAAGAGCAGATGTTTGCCTAATCTAAACTTGCTTGTTAGCCCACCTGCACCTTGTTCTTCCCAAGAAATGTAACCACCGCCTTCCTGTAGTGCGCGGCAAACTCCATCCCCTTGCTTTGTGAAGCCCAGCAGCTGTTTGTCGTTTTACAGGATAAAAACCCTGCCCTTTAGCTGTTAGGCGTGCAGTCTTCCAAATTGGCTACTGGAGGCTGCGTCGCCAGGCCTGTGCTTTAATAAATAATTTTTGTTTCCAAATTATTTTCTTTGGCTCCTTCATACCTCAGGAAGTGGGGGGCCACCACAGAAGGTATGTTACATTTTTTCTTACTAAATTCCTGTAGGGAGCCGCGAGACAGCCCCATTGCTGCCTCCCTGCCTCTCTCTCTCCTATGGGCACTGCGTCTGCCTACATTAACCATAATCCTCTCCTGCTTACATCACATACCCGGACGTGAGGATGACCCTGTTGTATTCACCCCGTAGCCTCTTCCTGTCCCATCTCCCGCCCTTGGCCTATAAAAGATGTAATCACTTCCGGAATAAAACTTGCCTCAGTCTCTCTCTGTCTCCCCCATGTTTTTATTTTAATCCCCGTTCCTCCTCCAGGTACACCCCACGGATTGATCCGCAGGCTGGATCAAATTCCTTTTCATATATATGGTAGGCTGGCCTTGCAGTCACTATGTAGCCTCAGCTGACCTTGAACTGATGGTAGTCAGCCTCCTGCCTCAGCCTCCTAAGAGAATGCCATAGACTTTTGGGGCAGGAGTCTAAGCTGTCTACAAGCCCAAGCAGTAAGTCCTGTGGGGCTCCTGTGGGCAGAAGTGCACAATGGGCTGCAGAGAAGCTCAGCCTGGCACCTTTCTGTCAGACTTCTGCCTTGAGAACCAGGAGGGCGAGCATTTCTGGGGTCCTAATGTGCAATACTCTGCTACAGCTGCCTGGGAAATGAACAGGTGCATCTTCTTTCCTCAGATTCTATTTTCTGACTCTCTGGGAAGTGCACATTTTTCCTCTTGAGATTTGCTAGGTGGCTGATGAACTTATGCCTCAGATTTGAATGCCAGCATTAAGATCACTAATTTATCTTGCAGTGGTAGCATAGACGTTCCTCACTGTATGTACACTGATGCAGGATTTTACTTTTGGAAAACACTATTTGCTTAAAAGTATGTGGCGTGCATTTTTAGTGAAAACAGAGTTACTGACAAACAGATAAAGAATCCATGGTTTTGTAACACAAAGATGATAAAAACAAGGGATGTGATTTTTCAATAGCTGAAGGCCTGGCTTATTAGGGTAAAGTGTAACAAGATCAATGTCATTTTCCTGTGTTAGTTTCCTATGGTTGCTATAACAAATTACACATACATTTCTTGCAACAAATTCATTTTCTTACAGTTTTGGGGCTAGAAGTTTGAAGCAGCTTTGAGGGGCCTAAAGTTGGAGTGTCAGTAGGACCATGTCCTTGAGCACCCGCCATTGCCTATCTTCCCAGCCAAGAGACCCCCACTCACATCTCAAGCTGGTGAGTCCTGTGCGTCAAAGACAGAGGCATCCCTGTCACTTCACATCCTCTGACTCTACTTTCTTGTCTCCACTTTTGCTTCAAAAGAACCTTGTGATAGTATTGGGCCTGGAATGGTCTTGCTGCCTTGAAATCTTCACCTTCATCAGGCTTGCCGTCCCGTCCCTTCTGTCACAGGAAAGGAGCCTCTTCGCAGTTGGCAACTGGGACCTCTGGTGGGAAGGGCACAGAACCACCTGTGATAGTTTCTTAAAACAAAAACCTAACAGAATATTTTCTAGCAGTAAAGAGTTTAAAGTACTATGAAATTAGCAATGGATATATAAACTAATTTCTAGAATGATTTGCTTTCAAAAGGCCTCCTGATACTTTGGAGTAATTACATATTCCAGGATAACCTGAACTTTTGCACATCTGACAAAAGACTCTTCATTACCTGGTCCCGTGTGCCTATTTCTCCCTCTTGAATAAGAGTGGCATTTTTCCAGATTTTGTGTTTTCTCTTTGTTTGTTTTTGAGACAAGGTCTAGCTGTGTAAGTTTGGACTGGCCTTGAACTCACTATGTAGCCCAGGCTGGCCCCCAACTCACAGAGATCTTCTTGCCTCAGTTTCCTGAGTACTGGGATTACAGGAATGTAGTGCCACACACAGCTCTCTTTGGTTTTGTACTTACATCCAGTCATGTAAACTTTCTAGATTTTAGTTTTAAATCATTTGGCTGTCTTTAAAAGCCTAAAAAATATCTGTGCTTTGCTTTATTACATCATTAGAAGACTTTACAATTGCATTTAGAGAAGAGACTATGAAACCAATATAAACAAAGTAGGCATTGGATGCCTGAATTTCCAGCTCCAGGGAGGCTGAGACAGGAAGAAAAATTGAACTCTATAGTTTTGTCTTTCATGAAGAAATGAGATTCTGCTTTATTTCCCACAAAGAACTTAGTTCACACCTGCCTGGCACAGTTGAGGTCATGAGTTCCATCCCTGGTACCCCCTCCCCCAATTAAAACCAACAAAAAGTTCCCAAACAAAAGGAAGCACTTAGTTCAGAGAAGGAAAACCTTTTTCTTTGTGATTTTCAAATCTAATGTGAATGTTCTGGACAAGCTCCAGGCTAATTCCCTTAGCCATTTTTTGCTCCCTTGGGGACACTGGCCATGCTTGGAGATAGTTTTGTTTGTTCCACCTCGGCTGTGTAGGGATGGCGGGGAGTCCCTGGCTTGCGACTGGGTCTTCTGGTGCAGAAGACAGCCCTCAACGAAGATGACAGAGTCCAAAATGGAGCTGAATACCATTGAGTTAATAAGATGTTATTTAATTTTTGGCAGACTTTCTTTGCTTCTAAGTCAGATCAAAGGACCGTGTTCAAATAGTTCATTATAAAAGTGTGAGCACTAGAGGGCAGCACCGACCCAAGAGCTGCAAATGAGGTTTCTTTGGAGGTCTCTGGAGAAAAGGAGCCAGAGATAAAGGTGAATGGAAGGTGAGTGGCTGTCAGAGACTCTTACAGGATGATATAAACGATTCGAAAACAGGTTTTGCCAGCTATTGCTTTTGAAGTCCGTGACAGCAGAGCAGACAGGCTTTCCTCACCTTTTTTCTTTTCCTTTCTTTTTTTTTTCTTTCTTTCCTTTTTAAAATTCTTTTTGAGACAGGGTCTCACTTTGCAGTTCAAGCTGGCCTTGGGCTCACTTTTGTAGCCCAAGCTGGTCTTGAACTTGCAAACGATTTTCCTGCCTCAGTCTCCCAAGTCCCACTTCTTTTTTTTTTTTTTTAATTTTATTTAAAGAAAGACTAAACAAAACAGAAAATAGGTAAAAATAATATATACGTTCAGAGAAAAAAATAAACAGTAAGAAATCACTAGTTGGGGCTGGGGATTTAGCTCAGTGGTATAAGCACCTGCCTGGCAAGTGCAAGGTCATGAGTTCGATGCCTGGTATCAAAAAAAAAAAAAAAAAATCATTAGTTGATGTTTACATATTGTCGTTTTACAAATAGTTGTTCAAGGTACAAGAATAGAACATGTAAAGTGGGAATTCAAACAGTGAGACTGCAAACAGTTCTGTTCAACTGTCCAACAAAAACTTAGTAACATGGTTGTCAATCCTATACACTTAAACATACACGCAGTTATCCCTATCTTCATTTACGTTTAGAGTAAACAAACTAAAGCAGGTTAAAATCATTCTGAACCAAGAATAATAGTACTGCTGGATTTCACATCATGACACTCCATGATCAGCACTGGGTACTGTAGTGTCTGTTTTTTTAAATTTAATTTAAAGAAAGACTAAACAAAACAGAAAATGGGTAGAAATAATACATAATTTCAAAGAAAAAAATAAACAGTAAGAAATCACTAGTTGATGATTACAGATTGTCTTCTTACGAACAGTTATTCAAGATACTAAAGTGGAGTATATAAAGTGGGGATTCAAACAGTGAGACTGCAACCAGTTCTGTTCAACTATCCAAAAAAAACTTAGAAATATGGTTATCAGTCCTATACACTTAAACATACACCCATATCCTCAATTATGTTGAGAATGAATAAACCCAAGCAGGCTAATATCACTCTCAACAAAGAATAATACTATTGCTGGGTTTCACATTATGACACTACAGGATCAGCACTGGGTACATTAGTGTCTCTTTTTCTTCAGAGTATCTGTTCATTTCATCATGTGTCATAAGATCAGTTTTCATAAACTGTTTATAGATTCTACACAAGCATGAGTCTTAACATGTATTTCTATCCTTTCTATATCAGAGGGAGAAACAAAACAAAGCAAGGCAAAACAAAACATATTCCTATAAACACATGAAACAAAATAAACATATAAGACCATTGTACAAAGAGTTCTACCATGGTTCCTGTGTTGGTTCTTGTTATCTCCAATAGAATTGGCTATATCATCAAACATAGTATAATTGAATATATCAGTACATAACAGTATTAATAAAAACACAACTTTGTATATAGTATAGAATTTCAAAAACCGGCAGTTATCAAACCAGAATGTGTATCGTAGAGTCTTGTCATTTTTAGTGTAGTTTTCTATACTCTCAGACTTGATACTATCAATCATAACAGTTTTGAATAAAATCTTCTCTGCCTCATTTCTGTTATACTCTTTTTTTGCCATCAGTTGTCTGCTTATCCTCTTCATTCTGTTTTCTGCTCCATTCATTAATGTCTCTCTGCCTCTGTTCCTGGAATCTTAGTACTTTTTTCTCTCTCTAGAATGCCCTGCAATATTCTCTGTAGAGTTGGATTGGTGGTTGTAAATTTCCCAAGTTCCTCTTTGTCTTGGAAGCATTTTGTTTCTCCATTAATTTCTAGAGACAGTTTAGCAGGGTATATCAATCTGGGATGGAGGTTATTTTCTTTCAGGGCTTGGAATATTTCACTCCAGGCTCTTCTTGACTTAGTGGTTTGTGTTGAGAAGTCTGCTGTTATTCTGATGGGCCTTCCTCTATAGGTTATGTTTCTTGTCTCTAACAGCTTTTAATATTCTGTTCTTATCATTGAACAGAACTGTTTGCAGTCTCACTGTTGGAATGTCCACTTTATAAGCTTTAATTTTGTAACTTGAACAATTGTTTCTGAGATGACAAAATGTAATCCATTTACTAGTGATTTCCTACTGTTTATTTTTTTCTGTAAATCTGTATAACTTGTACCCTTTCTCTGATTTTTTTCTTTTCTTTTTCTTCTTAAATAAAATTTAAAAAAATATTCTGTTCTTATATTGAATTTCTGGGTTCTTGATTATTATATGCCTGAGGGTAGCTCTGTTTTGGTTGTAGGTGGCTGGAGTTCCGTATGCCTCATATATCAGAATATCATTTCCTTTTCCTATGTTTGGGATGTTTTCCTTAATTATTTCCATGAATAACCTTTTTAGTTCCTTTGTTTATACAGCTTCTTCATTCACATTCTTTATCCTCAAATTATAGATCCTCTTGTCGTCTTTTAGCCTTTGTATTTTTACTGCTTATTTCCTTGTTATTTTTAAAAAGTTTTCCCTTTCATACTCCCACATTGCAAAATTGTCCTCCAGTTTAGATAATCTATTCTTAGTTTCTTTCAAGCTGATTTGCCATCTTTCCATAGAGTTTTAATTTCCTGGTGATCTCTTTTGAATCTGCTTCATGTATTCTATATTTTCTTTATATTCTTCATCAAATGGTTCTCTCCTTTGTTTGAGTTCCTCCCTTCTTCCATCTGTGTCTACTTGAGGGGTGCTTAGTATCTCTTTTATTAATCTTCTTATATCTTGCTTTATTTGGCTAAATATCTCACTTTTGAACTCATCTATGAGGTCCCAAAGATATCTCTTTATGTCCACTGGTGCTGTGTCTGATATTGCATGTTTGCTGTTTTCATTCTCCTTTGTATTTAGCTGTCCTGGGTCAATGTTCTCAGGGTTGGGACCTGTGGACTTTTTGTTGTTGCTTCCTTTTCCCATCTTTTTTGCTTCTTTCAGGAGGCCCCAGTTTCTTTTTTGTTGGCTACAATTCTTCTGAAGCGTGCTGACTAGATGACCCTTCCCACTGCCATGTGCTAGTGAGTTGCAGACAGGGACAGTGTATGCTGGCCCCTCCTCTCCGGATCAGTCAAGCTGCTGTGGCCTGCACTGTATTACTTTGTGCCGCCTCCCCTCCATGTGGCAGTGACTGGAGCATGGCAGTGGCAGCAGCAACAGTGGTGGTGGTGGACTTTGCGCCACCTCCCCTCTGGATTGGTGGTAGTGGTGGAGGCAGGGGCAGCTGGTGTGGTGACAGGTCTTGCTGGTGGCCTGGAGGCCCTGGAGGCAGCAGCTGGAGCACGGAGGTGTGGGGATCAGTCAGGCTGCTATGGCCTGCACTGTCAGTCAAACTTCTGAGGTTTCACTGGGTTGGTATGATTAGTGTGTGCCACTGCTGTAGGGACTTGATTTTGGATAACCTATTGGGTCTCAGCCAGGTCACATGATGCAGGCCTAGCTCATTCCACCAGTCCCATTCGGGAATGGAAAAACTAACTGAAGTCACTGCTGCCCCCTGTACTTGCCTGTCCTGCCCGGTCCCAAAATGTCATCTGCTCGAGCTCCCCTATTCATGGAATGGCTCCACTCCCATCACTCACCACAGGTCGATGTAGGTACCCCACCACCTCAGCTCTCTGTTCAGTTCGCTGACCCCCAAACTCAATGTCGAAGCGGTGGGACCTCAGATGGCTTGGCAAGTCGCCTTAATTTCTTCTTGGGATGAGAGAATTCATCTCCCTCTGTTTGGGGCTCCTCACTCATTATTGTGCTGAATTCTAAGTTGACTATCTCAGAGAGCGTCTGTAGCCAGTTGTTATCTATCCACCATCTTTGCTCCTCCGAGTCTCACTTCTTTTTTTTTTTTTTGTCTTTTTCCTTTTTATCGGTACCGGGGATCGAACTCATGACTGCCTGCTTGCAAGGCAGGCGCTTATGCTGCTGAGCTAAATCTCCAGCCCCCCACTTCTTTTTATAATGATGTCTCATGAGCTTCTGCCAGAGAAAAGGGAAGCTTCGCTCAAGGTTTTCACACACAGAGACTGGCATCATTGCCACTCACATTCTGTTCACTGTCACCCAAGGAGGTGGTGGCAGTCGATTTCTATGCACATGGGTGTGGTGACACGGTGCTGGGCAGGGGAGCAGAACAGCCAGACAAGGCTGAGTCAGGCACAGCTCCTGGATTCTCAGAAACAGGTAAGTAATAACCAATTTGTTGCTTGAAGTGTTTTTAAACCTTAGCTAACTATATACAATGTAATAAAGTTTTCTATTTCCCCTTAAAGGTCTACCCAATTTTTAAAAAATAAGACAATTATTTTTCCTTTTTAGTATCAAACCTACCTTTGGGGTATTTTAATAATTACCCCCACCTCCATGAAATAGGACAAACTGCTTGCTATACCCATATTAAATCTACCAACTCTCTATTACTAAGTATATAAGATATTTAGCAAGATACCAAGGCCCCTGGAAATGATGTTGAATACCTCCATATATTTTCTCCTACTTGTGTTACATACATTAAATGTGCACAGTAGGGTATGATTTCTGCATATTTTAAAACTATATATAAATGGTATCATAATTGTTCTATGATTTGTACTTTCCCTCCTGACACTAGGTTTGTGAGATTTACCCATGTTGACCCACGCAGTTCCAGTTATCGTATAATGATTTTAGTATTTACATATTTGCTAATGTAAATGATGTTATAAAAATTTTCCTATTAATGGAGTTAATTCATGTGTGAGCGATCTAGGGCAGGGCTCACCAACTTATGTTTTGTACAATTCACAAGCTATGTTTCTGAATGATGTTTAGAAGTCAAAAGAAGCCATCCATGGAGGTCCACACCTGTAATCCCAGCACTCTGGGAGGCTAAAGTAGAAGGATCTCAGTTTTTGTTTTTTTTTTTAATTTTTATCAGTACCGGGGATTGAACTCATGATTGCCTGCTTGCAAGGCAGGTGCTTATGCCACTGAGCTAAATCCCCAGCCCCCAAGGATCTCATTTTTTTTTTTTTTTTGTCTTTTTCCTTTTTATTGGTACCGGGGATCGAACTCATGACTGCCTGCTTCCAAGACAGGCGCTTATGCCGCTGAGCTAAACCTCCAGCCCCAGGATCTTAGTTTTGAACTCAGCCTGGCAATGTAATGGCCTAGCAAGACCCTCTCTCAAAATAAAAATTTAAAAAGTGCTGGGGATGTAGTTTGGTGTGAAGGCTCTAATCAATCCATAGTAGGGAGGGAAGAAAATGAAAAAACAGTCATATATATTTTTTATTTTATTTATTTATTTGTCTTTTTTGAGGCAGAGTTTTGCTATGCAGTTTAGGCTGAACTTGAATTCACTTTGTAGCTCAAATCAGCCTCAAAAATGTAATCAGTCCTTCTGCGTCAGCCTCCCAAGCAGTAGGTTTACAGATGGGCACCACCATGGTCAGCCAGGAGACTATTATTTTTTGATGTCAAAATTACATGAGACACTTGCTCTGGCGTGAGCAAGGATCTGAGTTTGATTCCTGGTTTAAAAAAAATTTAGAAAATTCAGTGCCCATAAATAAAATTTGATTACAAAAACCATATTCTTGAATTTATATATTGTTTATAGATACTTTTGGGACTTAGGAGTTGTAAGAGTGACTTGGCTACCTGAAGAGCTAAAATCCTGCCTGGCCTTTACAGGAAAGCATTCAGACCCTGCTCTTGTGTATATGTGAGATGGAGCTGCAGGTTTTACTCTTCCCTCTCGTATTAGTTAAATTTAACCTGAAAAAAATGAAAAATTCTATAACCTGCTTTCTAAAGCTAAATGTAAAAATAATTCCCTGAATCTTATGCTTCCATTAAGTAATGAGCCATGAGCATGTCTGTGATGGGCTGCTTTCTGCCCTGGGAGGGCACTGACTGTGGGACAGAAGAATGCAGATTTGGTTTCTTCTGTGGTGCTGAGGGCTCAGGGTTTCATGGCTACTGAACAAGCGCTCTGCCTCTGAGCGAGGTTCATCTTTTTGTGAAGAGCATGCTGGGGCTGGGAAAAACATTAGGAAAATACATTTTATTTTATTTCATTTCATTTTAAGTCACTTTAAAATGCAGAAGGGAAAGTCTCCTGGAAGCTTTAAGTGGTACAAGCTGACTTTACTGCCTTCTTGTAGAAATGCCTAGCATATAGTAGGTGCTCAAGTAATATTTATCAGTTAGGTGCATGAGTATGAAGAGACCTATCCATCTGGATGAAAGCTTGAAATACACTGAGTTACACAGGTACTTATAATATGTCACAATATTAAGCAACACTATTGGAATTATGTAAGACATTTCTTATTTTCATTGAGGTATTTTACACAATGAACACAGAGTTTATGACTTTGCTCTTGTGGTGAATAATAAAAATGAAAACAGCTGACGTGGGACTGGTGCTAGACACTGTCCTGAGTGAATTACAGGTGCAGACTCATTTAATTCCACTTTGGGATTGTGGTGAGACTACACCATCATCATCATCATCATCATCATCATCATCATCATCATCATCATCTTCATTTTTACCAGTGAAGAAACTCAGAGAGTCCAGTTAACTTGCCCAAGATCATGAAGCTAGTCTGTGTGAGATTTGAACCCATACAGTTTAGAAGAATTTTATTGTTTAAACCTGGAAAGAATCTGTGAAGTTTTCTGGCTAATCCTTTTAAATCCAGCTAAGCAATAGAAATACAAAAAGAACTATTTTATATTAACATTTTGTGGTAGCCACATTAAACTTCAAAAAATTTAATTAAAGTTAATTTTAATAATATATAAAGAGTATCATTTTATTTATTTATTTTTTAAAGCTAGTCAGATTTAGCAGTGGGGGGGGTGGTATACCAACTTTAGTGACACTAATGTTAATAAGTTCTGATAACCCACTGCCATCGGACTAGCCAAGAGTATTATTTTAGCTTTTATGTTTTTGAGACAGGGTCTTGCTGTATAGCCCAGGATGGCCTCCTCTTCAGCCTCCCAAATGCTGGGATTATACCATCTGTAATCTGGCTAAAAATGTGATTCTACTATGTAACCCATATAAAAATTAACAAGATATTTTTCATGTTAAGGTTTAAAAATGATATGTATATTTTATATATGTAGCACATCTGAATTTACAGGAACTTTTTTTCTAGTACTTAGAATTGAGCCTAGGGCCTTCATACTGAGCTTCATCCTCACTTCTATTTTTTATTTTGAGATGGAGTCTCACAAATCCCCCAGATGGGAACTTGTTCTTCCTGCCTGAGTAGCAGGGATTGTAGACATGCACCACCAGGTCTGGCTAGGATCACATTTTGAGTGAACAGTAGCTATACATGCCAGAAGCTACTGGAACTGAACAGGGGAATCTCTAAATCAGAAAGAATCCAGACCTTGAAAGCATATAATCTGACCCAAGTGCAAACCTTCAGATTGTGCACACATGCATGCGTGTGTGTATGTACATATGTATGTATATATGTGTGTGCTAATGAACCTAGTCACTTATTCAGGGCAACAAAAGGACCATGTCAATTGTATTTGATTATTTCACTGGCCACACTACTTAGTTACCTAGTTCTTTACCAGCTAGGGAAACAGTCACTGGGAGGTTCTGGCTATGTGGAGTAGGATTGGCAGTGTTTTCCACACACAAAAACTATGTGAAGTTGACCTCAATGAGCTTTAAACCTAGCATGAAAGTAATCAGTATGAAAACTTGGTATAACCTTTAAACTATAGCCTAAACTCCCAAAGTGCCAAATTTATGGTTTCAGAAATGCTAAAGGGGAAAATACATCATTGTGAGCCCTGAGGTAAAGTGTAATATAATAGTTCCTTTAAAAACAACTTCATAGTAATCCTAGTAGCTAAACTGGCATTATTTGTACATTATAGAAGCTGTACCTCTTAAATGTAAGTTGAATCTGTTTTTCCTAGTATGAGACAGAATTTTAAAGAATTAACCCATTGGGCTGGGGATTTAGCTCAGTGGTGTAAAAGCCTGCCTAGCAAGCGCAAGGTCGTGAGTACCGCAGGAAGAAAAAAAAAAGGAAAAAAGAAAAGAAAAAAAAAACCCATTAAAACTAGCCAGGTGTGGTGGTATATGCCTGTAATCCCAGCACTCAGGAGACTGAGGCAGGAAGATCATGTCAAATTCATGGCCAGCTCATAGTGAGTTCATAGTGAGTTCAAGAATAGCCGGAACTAAGACAAAAAAAAAAAAAAAAAAAATTTAAAATAGGTGCTGGGGATTTAGCTCAGCGGCATAAGCACCTGCCTTGCAAGCAGGCGGTCGTGAGTTCGATCCCCAGTACCGATAAAATGAAAAAAAAAAAAAAAAAAAAAAGCATAGCCGGAACTACATAACAAGACCCTGTCTCAAAACAAATAAAACAAACTAATCCATAAAACTCAGTCTGGAGGCTTATGCAGGTAGATTGCATGTTTGGCGAGGCCTGGTCAATTTAGCAATTTTGTCTTAAAATAAAAAATATAGAAAGTACAGAAGGCCTTGGATTCAACTCCCAAAACAAAAACAAAACAATGAAACAAAAACAAAAAACTTCCATAATTCTAAAGACAACTGTTTTTGTGTACTTCCTTTCCACTGTCTTATTTTTCCTGGTGAATAAAGTTTTATTAGAACATAGCCCCCTTGGTCACTGTCATGTATGGCTGCTGTGTGCTACTACAGCAGAGCTGAACAGTGACAACAAAGCCTGTGTGACCTGTACAGCTGGCTGATTCATTCTCTGGTCTTTTATTTGCTCTTTTTTTTTTTTTTTTTAAACTTTTTATTGGTACTAGGGATCGAACTCACGACCGCCTGCTTGCAAGGCAGGTGCTTATGCCGCTGAGCTAAATCCCCAGCCCCTCTCTGGTCTTTTATGAGAAAAGTTTGCCAGTCGCTAGTCTGAGACCCTTTCCTTCACCCATCACCTCAGCCAGTGGTGGCTGTTTGTAGCCTTAAAAACTCTAAAAAGTTTATGGTCACTGCATAGATGACGGTCAACATAGACACCCTTCCCCTGCTCCCTCACACTGCCAAATCTTGCTGGCATCCCCCTGCACTGCCAGTATGATGATCTGTCCTCAGTCATTCTGGAACAGCGGGAGTCTCTCCTAGCATCTCACAGTGAGCTGCCGGAGATTTGCATGATAACAGGTCCTTTCCTCTGTTGAAAAAAATTTACAAAATATGTGTGACCATGGGGTGAAGTTATTTTTTTTTTTTTCCTTCTAAGATCATCTCTTCAGCATTTGCTATAAAGTGTCCACACATCTTTGAGCTCTCTGGTGACAACAGTGTGGTATCATAACTTACTGTCCCCCCTCAGGACACTTATACCACACCCCTTATCTGAGGCACTAGTGACAATCTTGAAAATGATTTCGTAACCAGCATTTTTTTCCCTTTGGTTTTATTGCCAGAAGTGGAGCTGTTCAGCTGAAAAATAGAAACCTTTTTCAGGTTCTTGATGTTTTGACAAATTGCTTACTTGAAGAGTTGTCCAGTCTCCATGGTCACCACACAGTGGTTGCTGGTGCTGAGGTGTGTCAGTGTTTTTCAATGCTAATCTGGAGAGAAAATGTTATTTTATTGTTTTACTATAAATTCTTTGGTTATTATTAAGCATAAGTATGTTACCATATTTATTTGTATTATCATTATTTGTTCTTGTTTTAAGTTTTTATTTCCATTGTATTTAACTATTTATGTTTTTTGGAGGGAGGGATCTTTTTAAAACAGATTTTTACTATGCAGTTCAGGCTGGCGTTGAGCTCATTTTGTAGCCCAGGTTGGCCTTGAATTTATGAGTCCTCCTGCCTCAGATTATAGGCATGGGCTGGTGATTTAGCTCAGTAGCATAGGTGCTTGCCTGGCAAGTACAAGGTCATGAGTTTGATCCCAGTACCAAAAAAAAAAAAAAAAAAAAAAAAAAAAAAAATTACAAGTATGTGCCACCACTTTCTTTGATTTTTTAGACCTTTTTTTTGGTACTGGGGATCAAACTCAAGACCTTGTGCTTGCCAGGAAGGTGCTTATACCATTGAGCTAAATCCCCAGTTTTTTCCTTTGAAATGAATTTTTTTTTATGGGTACCGAGGATTGAACTCACAACTGCCTGCTTGCAAGGCAGGTGCTTATGCCGCTGAGCTAAATCCCCAGCCCCTAGTGACGTTTTTTTTTTTTTTTTTTGTCTTTTTCCTTTTTATCGGTACCAGGGATCGAACTCACGACTGCCTGCTTGCAAGGCAGGCGCTTATGCCGCTGAGCTAAATCCCCAGCCCCTAGTGATGGTTTTTTAGAAATTTAATTTGTTGGGGTGAAAGTCACATGTGAAAAGATTTTCATAATTAAATTTCAGAAAGTGATATTGCTTAATTTGGAAAGAATGGATGAGCTATGTATGTACACTTTTCAGTTTTAAAGTTTTTTGGTAGCCCCCAAACAGAGGAGCCCTCTACTGTATCCCAGGGCTCAGGATGGACTTTTTATTTTTAAATTAGTGATGGTTTCCATGAAATGCAGACCCTTCACGGAGAGGTCAAAGCAGGGATTTCTGGGTGATTTTAAATTTCCTCTTTCTTCCAAGTTTGCAAATACCTCTTCCCTCCAGTTTGTCATTACATGTCCTGAGTACAGAATAGAAAATGCAAAACAAGACAGCGGGACAGGAGGTTTTTCTTTTTCAAAGAGTTGATAGGGGATCAGGGTTCACTGTTCTCACCAGCTGAGAGTCGGCTTCCGAAAGCACTACTCTAGGGGAACAAGTGAGGTAGTGTGGAGGCCTCAAAGGCTTCATTGAGATCACAGTCGCCAGCTTCTTGTAGCACATTGTCTGCTGCGCGATGCCCTCGGAAACAGCTCTCCACAGTTCTCCTCTCCTCCATGCCAAAAGTTGCAAGCACCATTAAACTTGATTTTCCAAGTGAATGGAAAATATCTTTCCTGGAAGGTATTTGCTTTTGTTTTTGTTTTGAGACAGAATCTCACTATGCAGTGCAGGCTTGCCTTTGACTCACTCTGTAGCCCAGACTGGCCTTCAAAAGTGATCCTCCTGTTTCAGCTTCCAGTGCAGGGATTACAAGCTTGTGCCACCACATTTAGCTAACTCTTGTTTGGTTTTGTTTATCTCTTGCCTTTGGATGCTAGGCAACATGGGCTCACAAGGTAGGAGCCCTGGGGACTGGGTGGGGGCGGAGCTCTCTAACTCACCAGGGTGGTGGTTCTGCTTGAAAGGTGGCATCCTGCTGCAAAGCGAGTGCTGGGCACAAAAGGCACAAAAGGCTGATGCCGCCGTTTCCTTTGTTTGTTGAAGGTTCATCTGGAGATATTTAAATGTACACAGAGGAAGGCCCTTTCCAAGACATGCAGAGTTACTTGGTTTGTATGGTGAAGTGGTGGAATCATTTGTAGACTTTGAGACTCCTCCCTGGTGATGGTTTGATTCAGAGCGGTGGGGGTGGGAGACTCATCCTAGGCCGTTGTTGTCTTTAGTTTTCATTCAAGATTTAATGAGTGTGTGACAGCTGGAAGTGGCCTGCACCCTGTGCTTTTGCTCGTGGCCTGCACCAGCAGAATCCTGGGACAGTGGCGAGGCCCACACTCGCGGGTGGTTCATGTTTGCACGAAAAGAATTGTAGACTCAGCTGAAAATCAAACATGTTTACTCTCCATATGCTGTTTGTCTCTTCTACATGGTTGAAACTGCCTTACAGTTGCTAGAGAAGCATTCAAGACAATATATGGGAAGTGTTTAAAAATTATATGTGTGTGTGTGTGTGTGTGTGTATAAATTGAATTGTGTGTGTATATGCTAAATTGAATAATCAGTTGCCACTGTACAGGGGGAGAACTTGTCTGGAGTTGTCTAGAAGTGTGACAGATTTTCAGGACAGGAGTGGCATGCCTATTGTGGAAGAACCAGAAAGTCTGGCCTGTGTTGCTCTGGGGACAGATGTGAAGACGTTTGCATCAGTTCAAGTCTGAGAAGAAGCATCACTGCAGCGCACCCTGCAGATCAAGTGGGAAAGGATGTATTATGCTGAAAACTCATGCATTCCCCGACTAAAACTAATGCCTCCGGGTTTGGGAGGGGTCTGAAGTTGAAGGGTTAGTAGAGTCCAAGTGACAGATATTTGAGTAAGCTTGCAAAGGCAATCTCACTGTCTTTTTCTTTTTAGCTTAACTGAGTTGCTAGGGCTGGCCTTGCAGTCGAGATCCTACTGCTTCAGGCTCTTTAGTAGCTGGAATTGTGAATATCTACCACTTTGCCTGTGCCATTCCACCTTTGACAATGAACCTAGATTGCTGTGATTCCATGATAGGAGAGTAATGGGAACCTGGCCAAGGGTCCCAATTGTCAGTCTCAAGAATATCACGAAAAAAATAAAAACCAGAGACAAGTGTTGTGTTTTTTATGTGTGTGTAGTACTAGGGTTCAAACTCAGGACCTCACACTGCCAGGTAGGTGCTAATGCCACTGAGCTAAACTCCTGGCCCTACGTATTGTATTCTAACAGAGGCTGAGAAGTCAAGGTCTCTGGATCCCATGAAACCCTCCACTACCAAAACAGCCACTATTTATTTGGTCTCTACAATGATAGGTGGGGCTAGTAAAGGATTACAGTTCTTCCAAAGACTCTGACTCCAGAGGGTGTAGACAATCTTGTGTTTGAAGTATCTTGACCCTAATCTAATTCTATAATGATTTAAGACAGCATAGATGATCTTACGCTTAGAAGTATTTTGTCCTTGAGTATAGTCTTGAGATGATTTAAGAAGGTGTAGATGATTTTATGCTCGGAAAAGTCAATGGGAAATCACAGATGGGTGGTGTCAACAATCTCAATCTTTCCTTTCATCCCACAGGGAATACACAAAGTCAGTCACTGTGAGTTTGTGGTCCCCAACAGGAGAGGGCTTTGTGAAGGGCTCTGATATAAAGACCGGAAGGCATCGATTTCTGTATGGCTGCTGCAAGAGTTCCATCTTGGCCTTAATATTTGATGGCTTCTCACCTAAATCATGTAGTTTCCTTTTCAAAAGTTTTTTTTTTTTTTTGCTTTTAGAGGATTGCTGGAAGCAAGAGTAACAATCTTAACCATCTGCCACTTAAAACAACAAGAGATTTATTACTTTTAATTGAAAGAATACTTGTTCCAACAGGAGAAAACAAGCAAGCCAGTGGCAGCCACCTGGCAGCTGCGCTGGATGTAGATTTGGTCATTGCCCAGCAGTTAAGCTTGGGAAGGTGGGGTCCCGGAAGAGGAGACAGTGGCAGGAGTGTGGGGCAGAGAGTGCAGTCCGTGGGGCTCCCGTGGGGTTAACAGAGGGGGCCTGAAGGAGGCAGAGGCTTCGGAAAGCAGCAAGCTGTGTACCGCAGCCGGCCTCATGAGCCACATGAAAAAGCCGACTTTCAGCTAGGATTGGTGGTGCCTTTCCGTAGTCTTAGCTGAAGCAGGAGGATCTTAGCTCTAAGCCCAGCCCGAGCAACATAGACTCTGTCTCAAGATAAAAAATGAAAAAGTGCTGAGAATGTAGCTCAGTGTGAAGGCTCTGGGTTCAATCCCAGTATTGGGGAAAAAAGGGTGAATTTAAACTCATGAGCAGTGGGGAAGGAGTATCAGATTTAAATGTTTCAGTTACTCTAATTGCAGTGTGGGTTGGACTGGAGTGGGAGAGGAGAGGCAGCGTGATCAGAGGTTAATTAGGAGACTGTTGCAGGCAGTGAATGAAACGAGGGGCTGACGCCTGAACCAGCAGAAGTAAAACCTGAAGAGCAATTTTGGCACGAGGACAGTTTGAAATTGACCTGCCAGCAACTGTGCAGTCCAAGTATGGCTGGTAATATGTCTTTGCAGAGCGATAAACCAAAACTCCCCAGCCCTAGAGGGCTCTCACATGAACAACTTTACAGAGGAGTCGGAAAGAAGGGACCGGTCCTGGGACAGGCTCCTGAGTCCAGCAGGGAGGGCAGGAGGTGGCTGAGAAAGTGTCCTCCGATTCTAAAGAGTCAGCGTATGAAGATTTTGAGGGAAAGAAAGCACACATTGTTCAGACTGACTCCTCACTGGGTACAGATAAGAGTGTGGGACAAAGTCAAGCCTGGGGTTACCAGGGTCATCTGGGGGTACTTGCTGCTTTCTTTCTTTCTTTCTTTCTTTCTTTCTTTCTTTTTTTTCTTCTTTTCTTTCTCTCTCTCTCTCTGTCTCTCTCTCCTCTTCTTCTTTAGGGATTGAATCCAAGGCCTTCGCCTGGAGCTACATACCCACTGGTTCGTGGGGAAGGTTGTGAGGGGAGCGGTGAGAAGTGAGCTGCTGGTTTTAGGCTGCCTCCCACCAGCTCCTCCTTTCTGTCCTCCCCCTGCTAGTGTTGAAGAATCAATTCTAGAAGCAGCTGTATACAAGTGGTAGAATCTTGGGTACCAGCTGTAAGCTTCAGTTTCTCTGTCAACAGGATGGGCAGAATGTCTAGTTGGCAGCAGTTTGGGAAGAGTAATGAGTTGATGGGTAAGAAAGGTCTGGGTGGGGCTGGGGGTTTAGCTCAGCTGCATAAGTACCTCCCTTGCAAGCAGGTGGTCCTGAGTTCGATCCCCAGTACCGATAAAAATGAAAAAGACAAAAAAAAAAAAAAAAAAAAAAAGAAAGGTCTGGGTTTCACTTTACCCTTTTTCCTCAAGGCCTTGCTGGAGTGGCATTTACAATGGTGTAACAATGTGTTATCTGCCCCAAGATGATGGAGAGAAGCATATTCTACCCCTCCCCAGATGGACAGCTAGCATCCGACACCCTGCATACTTTGTTGAAACTATGCCTAAAAGTTAGAGAATTCTTACTAGGTTTCTATACGTTTGCATAGCACTTATGGCTGACAGAGGACCTTAGTAACAATGATCTAATGTGAACCCTTAGCAAACATTCTGGGCAAGGGAACATTTTATGTGACTGATAACATAACTGAGGCTCGTAGAGCCTGATATAAAGAAACCGAGGCTCAAAGAATATTTATGAATGAATAGCAGATATCAAAATTAGGTCAGTTCTATGAAAGCCCTTTCTAATGAAAACTAGACTACTCTCAAAAAGATCAAAAAGGATACCAGAAAATAGACACCCTGTTCCTAGACAGGCAGAACCAATGTTGTCAACATGACCATATTACCAAAACTGATGCATAGAATTCAATTCTAATCAAAATAGCAACACTATCCCTCACAGAACTAGAGCAAAGAATCCTAAAATTCATGTGGAACTAGAATAGATCCAGAACAACATAAGTAATGCTGGGCACCAAGAGCAAAGCAGGAGATATAACAATCCCAGATTTAAAGTTATATCACAAAATTTCATGGAAAAAATAGTATGGTGCTGTCATAGAAACCGATATATAAATCAATGGAACAAAATATAGGATACAGAAGCAACCCAAAGCAAATTCAGCCATCTCATTTTTGATAAAGGGGCACAAAACACATGCTGTAAGTAAGAGCCTCTTTGGCAAATGGTCCTGGGGAACCAGTTATGCCAGGAGAAGGCTGAGTCTGAAGCCAGGCACAGTGATGCGGCCTGGAATCCCAGCATTCAGGGTTTAGCCTGAACTGCACAGTGAGACCCTGTCTCAAACCATTCCTCCCTCAAAAAATTGAATTCAGACCTTATGTCTATAACCATGTGATCAAAGACTCAGATATTAACCTGGCATGGTGGCTTACACCTGTAATCTCAGTTGTAATCTCAGCACTTGGGAGGCTGAGGCAGGAGGATCATTGCAAGTTCGAGGCCAGCCTGAGCTACAGAGTGAGACCCTGTTGCAAAAAGACCAAAAAAAAAGAAAAAAGATTCAGACATTAAAATGGAAACACTGAATCTAGACAAAACAGGTAAAACTCTTTAAGATATAGGCATAGGTAAAGACTTCAACTGCACGATAAATAACATTGAGAATCAACAAATGGGATCATATCAGATTAAAAAGCTTCTGCACAGCAAAGGAAACACCAGAGTAAAGAGACAACCTACAGAATGGGCAAAAAATTTCCCACCTATTCCTATGACAGAGGATTAATATCCTGAAATATATAAGGAGCTAATATAGGCCCTCTCTAAATAAAAGACCAAATAAAAATGGGAAGTTGAATGAATAGATACTTCTCAAAAGAAGCAGTACAATAGCCCATAAATGCATGTAAAAATATTCATTATCTTTGGACATTAGAGAAATTCAAATCAAAACATTGCTGGGATTCTACTTTATTCCAGAAAGAATGCCAACATCAATAAGTCAAATATAACAAATGCTGGCAAGGCTACAGGGAAAAAAGAACACTTCTATACTGTTGGTGGGCATATAAAGCAGTACAACCACCACAGAAATCAGTATGGAGACTCCTCAAAAACTAAAAATAGAAATTCCATTCAACCCAGATATTCCCAAAGGCGTTAGACATTCTATTACAGTAATATGTCCATACTCATGTTTATAACTATAAAAATGTTAGCCACTAAATCTTTGAAGAGGGCATAAATTCATCAACAGATGACTGAATAAAGAAAATGTGGCATTTCTATACGATAGAGTACTATGTGATCATAAAGAAGAATACATGCAAGGTAATTTGTAGAAAAATGAATGTATCTTGAAACCAGAATGCTAAGTGAAAGAGAAACTCAAAGTATAAGTAATTTTTTTTGGTATCAGGGATTGAACTTATGACTGCACACATGTAAGGCAGGTGCTTATGCTGCTGACCTAAATCAACAGCCCTCAAAGTATACATAATTTAAAGAGCAAAGTAAAGACTGGGCAATAACCAGGGAGATCTTTTGCAAATGAGAAAGGCATCCATAGATGTAGGGAGTGGGAATGGAAAAAAAAAAAGAATTAAGATGTGTTATGTACATGTAGCAACCCTCCATGTACTGCAAACAAAAATAGCTCATTTCTAGACACAGCGCTCCTTGACTTATAATAGGGTCACGTCCCAATAGCTGAAAATACTGTAAGTGAGGATGCGCTTCATACACCACCAAACATCAGAGTTTCATGGCCCAGTATACCACAGAGCCAGTTGTTTCTTCTGGTGCTCATGTGGTTGATGGGTTGTGGCTCGTGGGCCACTCCCCAGCATAGACGAAGTGCCTAACCCCAGTGAGCCAGAAAAACAGCAAAATTCAAAATGTGATTTCCTTCATTCCATCTTGCCCTCCTGCTCTTCCCTGCTGGGTACCAAACCCAGGGTCTTATCCACAGCCCTTTTTATTTTTAGACAGTATCTCATTAAGTTTCTTAGGCTGGGCTTGAGTTGAACATTTTCCTGCTTCAACCACAATTTTTTTTTTAAGACAGGATCTCATTTTGTAGTTCACACTGACCTTGAGCTCTCTTTGCAGCCCAGGCTGGTCTTGAATTTGCAGTGTTCTGCCTCAGCCTTCTGAGTGCTGGGATTACAGGCATGCACCACCATGCCCATGCTTCAACCTCTCACTGGCTGGGATTACACCTGTACACTACCATATCAGCCTTCAAACTACAATTTCTCCTGAATGAGTACTGGTGTTGTAACATCGTAAAGTTGAAAAATTATGCCCAAAATTGCAATGTGGGGTCTGTTTGTATTTCAAGACTATTAAGGTAACTTCTTTGATCTCAGGCTACCTGTGTTTGAAATTCTTTTTAAACAAAATAAATAAAATAAAAAAATAAATAATAAAATAAAATAAAATATTTGTTAATTAAAATGTTGGGACAGAGTCTCACTAAATCACCAAATTGCCTAGCTTGGGCTCCAATTTGTGACTCTCCTGCCTTAGCCCCACAGCATGCTGGGATTATGGGGTACCACCACATTTGGCCTGGGCTTGAAATTCTTCAGTCTGTTTCTTCAATTGTATTTTGCATCCTAGTAAAATGCATGTCACTTCTAAAATAATTTTTACTGAAATTATAAACAGCATTAGTAAGATACTGTACTTCATAGTTTACAAAATGCGTTAAACTCTATTGGATCATTTAATTCTTTCAATAACCGTGTGGGCTAAATAAAGCAAGTATGAGTAACTCCATTTCTGGGATGAGGAACTAGATTTAGGAATTAAGACTTGCTCAGTGTCAGATAACCAGTAAGTAGCAGAATCAAAATGGGAACCTGGCCTTACAGCTAGCAATTTCAATGCCTTTTTGTATTTTCATTATTGTTATTATACTTTTGTTATGTTTTCATCAGTCTGTGTAATTTTTTTGTGTGTGTATGTGTGTGGTAGAGTCTCACTATATAGTACAAGCTGGCCTTGAACTCACTATGTAGCCCAGTCTGGCCTAAAACTTGTAGTGATCTTCCTGGCTCTGACCCCCTAAAATCCAGGGATTACAGTCATGCACCACCTCTCCCTCCCCAAAGTCAACTTTTGTAAAAAGTGAAAAAAAGAAGGCACACAATTGCATACCCATGTCCACTGGTATGTATGTACCGCTCTACACCAGAGGAAAGCGTCTACATTCTGCATTTCAGTAAATAACTGGCATTTTCTTGGCATGGTTAGTCTATAGGAAATTATGGGCTGTGATGTTGTATATCATCAGAGACTGTCAAGGAGATTACAGTGTAATGTTACTCTGGTGTCACTGCTGGGTATTGTTTGTCTTTTCCTTACCAACAAATACACTTACTAGATCTTATTTTAACATCATGTTTTTTTAAAAAAGAAAGAATTTGTAATCCTTTCTTTTGTGAGTAACATACCTCTTGTCTGATGATAAGGACTTTGCTTGTGTTCTCTGTTCTTTTTAGGTCATAACTGGTCGTTGGTCTATTCATGTTTTTGGGTCTCCAGAGCAACATGTGAACTGAAGCCAACTCTGAAGGAGAAGGAATGGGTCAAAGACACAGAGAGCTGATGAGACAAGACCTGTGTTTAGAGGCTAGCTTTGGAATTAAAAAAAAAAAAGAAGAAAAGCGAGGAATTAATTTTACGCACAGAGTGTCTGCCTGGGTCCCTCACCACTGGGAGTCTGGCCCTGGGAGTGCGCTGCCGGGCAGGAATGTGTGCCTGAGAAGTCTGGCTGGCAGGTGGCTGGACAGTGTGATTTATAGCGAGGCTTTACAACTTGTCACAGCAGTCCTCGAGGGAGACACGTGAGCCCCAAGGGCAGAAGTGGCCAAGTCCCAGTGAAGCCTTAGGGCAAAAGCCTAAACTGAGGTCTCCCTACCCTCTGGCTTGTGGGGCTCTTCAGCTTTGCCCTCTATGGCGGTGAGGGGAGGGGGGAAAGGCAGCGGCCACAGAGGAGACTGGAGCTTTGTGTGCGGCCTCTCCGGAGTTTGCACCGAATCTTCTTTTGGCAGGCTCTGATTGGTATCCTTTGGCTACAGTAAACTTTTAATTGTAAGTATTTTGCTTTCTTGAGTTCCATGAGTCATTCCAGCAAATTATCAAACCAGAGGAAACAATGGGACCCCTGAACTTGCGTCTATGCTGAGGGAGCCTTGGGGGAATGGACCCCTACTCTGTGAAGTTCCCTCACTGCTGGTAGGTGGTGTCAGACATCACTGTGTCTTTTGACATCTTCTTTTAGACTTGTATTTTGGCACTTTCTGGCTTGATTACTTCTCTCAACTTTGATTTTTTAATTCGAGGATTAGGAATGTTCTTTCTTCTATTTCCTCCACAGGGTTAATTAGAAAAATCAAAAATTAAATAATATAGACAAAAGTTATTATGATGATAAAAATATACTATGTAAAACCATAAAGGGTCAAGTTTTCTCAGTGGGGGGATACTGGGGATCAAACTCAGGACCTCATGCTTGCCAGGCAGGCACTGAGCTGCTGAGATATATCCCTGATGCCCCCTCTCCCAACCTTTTTTGAGACAGGGTTTTGCTGTGTAGTCTGTGAAACTCATGACAGTCTTCCTGCCTCGGCCTACCAAGTGCTGGGATTACAGGCACATGTTACCACGCATAGCCCAAGAAAATATTTTACTGTTATTATATTGTAACTAAATGGTGGAGATGGATGTGGTGGAGGTGTGGGTGGCTTTGGCAAGACCTATCCAATCACTGTGGTCTACAGTGAACAAGTCAACCTCTGTCCCTCTGGGGCTTATATTTTACTCAGGGAGAGATATAATAAAAAGGAAACGAGGTGAATAATTAGATCACAGTAACTGTAAGAAAGTAGAGATGATATGGTAACGATTCCACTGGAAGAGAAATGTCTTGAGGCAGAGTGGCTCGAGAAGCAGCCTTAGAGGAGCTGATGTTTTAGTAAAGGTTTCATGGAAGAGGACAAGAATATTTTAGACAGTGGGGACAGTAAGGGCAAAGACCTTGAGGCGGGGAAGCAGGTTGCTGTTTGAAGAACAGAAAAGAGGTCTCCGGGACTGGGCCGTGGAGGGTTCAAGATATGTATGGATCAGATGATAAAGGACCTTGTGTTCCAGAAAAATGATCTGATTATTTATTTTAAGGGTGATGTGGAGCTTAGATGGTTTTCAGTAGGCAAGTGTAATCAATCTTACCACAAAGCTGTTAGTTGCAGAATGGGAAGATGGGAAAGAAAGCGACAGAATGTCAAGAGAATCAAATGAGTTACCAAATGAGGGGTGGCCGAGGAAAGGCAGAGCTACCAAATTCAAGGTGCGCTTTAGGTGTAGACCCCAGAAAGCTGCTGAGAGACAGATGTTGAAGATGAAGAAGTGAGAGGAAGGTATGTCTGCCAGGGCCTTTGCAAAGCAGTACTGAGGACGGGGAGGGTGGAGGAGCTGTGGGGTGCTTCTAAAGAGAAGTGAGGAGGAAGCAGGAGCAGCTGGGGAGTCTCAGACTGAAAAGAGTCAGAGCCTTGGACCTCGAATACCGCATCCATTCCAGCATGTCTACCTGTCTAAGCTGTAAATTCCTTTCTGCATTGCTGATGTCAAGACACTGAGTATTGCTCAGTGTTACATCACTTTTTCCTAGGACTCTAGAAGCACCCTGATAGTCTGTATAATTCCATATGCCAGGACAGTGTTCTCTAATTAATAGTCTCTCCCCCAACTTGCTCTTATTTCGACTCTTTATTTGCTATCTTCTTTTTTAAAGTTTTTAAAAATTTATTGGTTTATGTTTGCAATACATGATAATTGCATTTAACTTGGAACTTGAGTCACATTGGGTAAATTCTTGCTTACTCAATTTTCCATTCTGGCATCATTGAATTTTAAGAGGGACAGAGTGAATACTACAAGATCCCTAACCTCTGGAACTTACATCATGGCATGTTCTATTGGTCAACACAAGCTCAGATTCAAGCAACTGTTGGAGAAACAATAATGCCTCTTCCATAGAAGAGACTATAAACTGACACTGGGAGGAGCAAGGAGGGAGGGTGATTGAGAACCATTATTGGGGCCTGGGGATTTAGCTCAGCGGCATAAGCACCTGCTTTGTAAGCAGGCAGTCATGAGTTCGATCCCCGGTACCGATAAAAAGGAAAAAGACAAAAAAAAAAAAAAAAGAGAACCATTATTGAGTTATCAAGTTATAGTAAGTTGAAGATGCCTGCTAGAGATGTCAAAGAGGCGCTTGGCTGTGAGGGCCTTGATCTTGAGAGTGGGGGCTTAGACTGGAGAAATACACTGGAGAGATGCCAACATCTAGACATGTGCTTATGGGAACCATTCTGGTTACTGTATAAGCCTGGACACGCATGCTGCCAGAGGGCAGCAGCTCGAGCTGGCGGATGCTACAAGGTGATGAACATCTGATCTCTACGTTGGCTGTAAGTCATTCCCCACTAGTACTTACAGCATGCCACGGACTGTCTGCTTCCCCTCCCACCTCCGCAGAACCACAAGGACTAGACTGGAGGTTAGGACACTGCTCTACATGCGCAGGACAGGCCAGAAAGCTATTTAGCACCTTATTTTGCCATCTAATGAAAGGAGTCCTGCAAGAAGGGACTATATGCTATCATAGTGCTAATCTCTGGAAAAAAGGAAAAGCAGGAATAAGCTTGAGTCTAGAATTTTCAAAAGAAAGAGATGATTTCTGAGCTATCCCAAATTAGCAAGAACGACACTGGGTGGCAGCCTCAGCAAAGCTGGAAGCCAAGAAGAGGAGGGATGAAGAGTCAGCGGTGAGGACACAGAGGACACAAAGTCCCAGGGCTACTTGCTTTTTACCAGTCTCCATCTTAAATCTCTATGAAACCTGCCTCCTGCCCATCATTTCTGTAGCTCTATCAGTCTCTATGTCTCTGATCAATTATGAGTGGGCAACCTGTGATGCTCCCCAATCTGAACCCACTTTCCTCCACACTTGTTAAGTTTCCACAATCCATTTTTTATAGTAATAGTAAATTTATTTTTGTTTTTTTTTGAGACCAGGTTTCACTATGTAGCCCAGGCTGGCCTCAAACTCGCAGTGATCCTTTTGCCTCAGCCTCTGAATGCTGGGATTACAGACGTGCACCACTATGCCCTACTTATGATCCCATTTTTAAAATGGCCCTGCTAATTTCTGCATTCTCCCGGTCCCTGCTTCCAACCCTGGGTTGCAGTGGGGCTGGGCTGAGGCCTGGATGGACTTTTTGGCTCCATCTCTCATTTCCTGAGTGGAGCCTCGCTGCACTAATTGACCTCGAGGGTCTCAGCTGTGCTAAGTTGGGTGTTTGTTAGATCCCTGTTAGGCTTGTAATTAGTGCAGGAAATCTAGGTCACAGGCAATGATGGGCTGGAGTGATGGTCTCTCGGGGCCTGAATAAAGGTGGGGGATAGCAAACAGGTTCCTGTGTGTGTGTCTGTGGTGGGTGAGCTAGGGACAGGGACAGTGGGACTCGTGCACACACGCAAACATGATCACGTGCAGAAAGGCACTCAACCCTGGTGTGTGTGTGTGTGTGTGTGTGTGTGTGTGTGTGTGTGTGCTCGTTTGCTTTTACGTTTTTACTCCAGTTTCCTTCCAATCTCTCCATATATGGTGTGGCTCCAGGGCAGGCTGGGGATTGGCTGCAGTTGTTGGGAGCCCAGACCAGGAGGTAGGAGAGAAGCAGAAAAAGAAACGAACCGGGCGGGGTGGGGGCGGGGGTGGGGGGTACGCAGTCGCCCAGCTCCCAGGGCTAGGTCTGCTTGTCTGTGAGGGGTAGACAAGGGACAGTCTTTGGAACCGGTTTCTGAGGAGAAGGAGGTAAATTTACTATTGGCAGAGGGGCTGGGGGAGTGGGTGGGGAAGGGGACAAGGGCTGTTTTCCTAGGATTAGGCTTGGTGTGCCATGGTTTGTGAGGGCTGGTGCAGGGGTTAGAGAAACTTGTGCTCCCCCAACCTCTTTTCTTTTCACGCTGGACAACCTACAGCTATGCTGTGCAAATTGCATGCAAATGAACTCATCAGCTTTCTGGGCCAACGCCTCAGACATTCTTGCTAGTGCTGGAAGAGCAGCGCTGTACCTTAACCGACTCCCACAGCTTCCCCTCAACAATGTACCAAGAGGAACAGGAAAAACTGAGGAAATGTCCTTGAGATGTAAAATGTGCACTTGGTTCTGTGCATGCCTCCTCCTTCACCCCACTTTCACTCTGTTCTTCATCACTGCCCCCTACCTGAGAGCCTCCCAATGGAGTTTCCTTTTCCAGTTCACTTGGGCAAGACGATAATGTAACAAAGATAACGGGAGGGAGGAAAAGAGGAAGAATGGGAATCAAACTCAATACCTTACACTTGCCAGGTAGTTGCTTATGACCCTGAGCTATAACACCAGTCCAAGAACGGAAATATCTGGAAAAAATGTCCATGGGCACTGTGGCATGAAAAAGCTGCCCCACATAGCTGGGGCTGGCGCCTGCTGCTCCGCCCATTCACTCGCCACAGATACAGGGCCCACGGAAGGAAGCAGCATCCTGACCTTGCTTGTCACCTGCCACCACAAACAATCCAGCTGGTGGAAACCTAGCTTTGGCTGAGCTCTGTCCCAAAGACCGAGGACTGCAGGCTCCTCTTCTAGCTCTTGCCTTTAGCCTGGCACCTGGCACTCTCTTGCCTTGGAAGAGCACAGCCTGTGACCTTATCAAGTGCATGAACCCAAGGAGGTTACAGTGACAGTGTCAGACTCTGTACCTTTGTCTCTTTCAAAGGTGCTCTGGCCATCTAAGCTCCCTGTCCTTGCCTGATGAGCTGAGCTAATAATCATAGCAGCCACAGCTGCCATGTCATAGCATGCCACCAGCCTTTCCCACACACTGCCTTCAGCCATTCAATAACTCATGTTTAAAGCCGAGGAGGACACTGACACCCAGAAAGCTTGCATCCTTGCATCCTACTGAAGGCCTTGTAAGCAAAAGGTGGCAGTCAGAACTCAAACCCATGTTTGGGCTCAAAGCTGGACTCATTTCACCACATTGTGGCCTGGATGTTCCAGCAACTACAGAACTGACGCTGGTGGTGTCTGTGCCACGACCACAGGAGCCAGCGGCCAGGTCTTGAGGTCCCCTGCTTCCCTCACCTGTCATACTCTTCTCTGGTGTCTCCCAACATTGCACGGTTCTCCTGGGAGGCACAGACGCCTGGCATATTGGGACACACATGTCATCCTCACTTATCCTCATTTATCTTTTTCACTATGTGGGAGTGACAAGGAAGAAAAAGGCAAAATGGTGGTAAAATTCATTCAGAAATGGAAGTTTATAAAGTGTAAGTTTAAGTCAGACTTTCAATATTTGTGGCACTGATGACCAGGCTGTTTTGGAATGAAGCCTACTTGGAGGACAGGAAGCCTGGAGATCTCGGTTCTGTCATTCCTCAGGAGACCCTGGGCATGACAGCAGGGTGACACTCTGCAATTCACTGACTCAAGTGGGACACTTGTTTTGAAGACTAGGTAACTGCAGGCCAGATACAGGGCAAGCATTCATGACAGGGTGTGGTGAGGGATGCAGACAAGAATCTCTCGCGTGAGCAGTTTGATTCAGGTTCCCACCTTGCTCACGTGGTTGTAGGACTGGCATCAGAGCAGAATGGAAACTGAAGGACTCCTATTTCTCCCATAGCATTTTCCTCTTTAAAAGAAGGCCATCTTCCTAACTCTAAGGGTCTATGTGCAACTTGTCCCCATCTCTTCTCTTCTCCCTACTCAGTCACTGAAGTTCTGGGACGTGGCTCTTAAGGGGAGAGAAATCTGGGGAAAGGGACTGAAAAGCTTTAAGGGGTTGAATAAATTTTCTAGCCCCTCATTCACTTGATTCATGAAGTTGTCTTTCCAAAAATAATTTGACTCTTCTATGGAACTTATCAGTTATTAAAACCTGACTCTAGGGGCTGGAGGTTTAGCTCAGCGGCATAAGCACCTGCCTTGCAAGCAGGCGGTCGTGAGTTCGATCCCTGGTACCAATAAAAAGGAAAAAGACAAAAAACAAAAAACAAAACAAACCTGACTCTAGAAACTTCAGAGAAAAGCTACGAACAAAATAAATGCAGCTGTGGGTCCCACTGTGATATGCAAGGGAGTGCAGCAGCTACAGAACAGAGCAGGTGGTTTAGATGGTCTTCCAGAGCGGGCCTGCTCAGAGAAGGGGGTTAGAGACTACAGGAAACCTTGTGGCTGAAAGAGGAACCCAGACATATGGCTGGTTTTCCCCTTTACCCTACCCAGCCTGCATCACAAATCAGTCTCATTCTTAATTCAGTTCTTCCGTGGGGTCAGCAGTTTCCAGTTCCCCTATGCTAGGTCCCCAGATGACCAAGCCAGTCCCATCCAGCCAAGGTAATGTGTGACTCTTACGCTGGCAAGAGCATGGTAGATGTAGGGTGGAACCATGTCAAAATAACAAAATCCAAACAGTTCCATTCTCCCAAACCTGTTCCTTTTTTGCAGTATGGTATGGGGACAGAAGCCAGTCCTCATCCTGCTAGGTAGGCAACTGCTCTACCATTGAGCTCTGGCCCTAGCCCAAGCAGCTCAATCTCAAGACCGCCATGGGTGAGAAGCCAGTGCGGGGCTGGGAGGTTCTCATTCCACACATCCTCTTCAGGACTGGGGTAAATTTCACTTCTATGGCATGGACAGGTGGCCTTGGGCCCCACACCCCTAGAACTAGAGTTGGGCAGCTGAAATTTCACACTCAGACTGAAAATGTGGAATGGGACACATGAGAAAACCTGCTATCTCAGCCCCTCTCTTGGAAGTCTGTGCAGGTCTCTACCAGCCACAGGGCCAGGAGGCGGGCAGGGTGTAGGATGTGAGCAGGCCGTGTCTGTACACCGACCATGCTTTCTTGCTTTGGGTCAAATTTTTTATTACTGCTATAGGGATCATCTGCTCCTCAAAACTGGGTAGGGGGGCGTTAAGAAAGCAAGTAGGGGAAGCAGAGGACCCAGAAAGCAGGTAGGGGAAGAAGAGTGGTAGCAACAGCCATGAGTTTGTGTTTGTTTTCTGGTTTTGGTTTTTTTTTTTTTTTTTTTTTTGATTGAGGTAAATAAAAAACTTTATCCTGCATTGCTTGGAGGTAAGAGTCTGTCTGTCCCCCAAAAGTTCTGGTGTTGTGCTGTCCTTCACATCAAGCTCTTCCGGTACTGACTGTGCTGGACACTCTGTCTGAGGTGGGAGTCTGGGGTCTGCAGGTCCATCTGTCTGTACAGGTCCCTCAGCTCCCTGACTTCCTGCAGCACCCGCTTCGCCTGGCTCCAGTTCGATGATGCCTCTCCCAGCAGCCGCTCCGTCTCCAGCAGCAGCTGTTCTGACTCAGAGTCGGCCGGAGACCGTGGGGGATCCTTGGCCTTTCGCTTGCCATCTCCAAGTCCCTGAACCTCTGCCAGCAGCTCCTGAGTCTTCTCCAGCTTCCTTGCGACCAGGTCCTGGATGCGGGACAGCTGCCCTGGGGGTGGTGGGATGGCTGCTGGAGACTCTTCAGCCTGAAGGTGGAGGGGTCGGGCAGGGGCTGTGTCCCGCTGAGACAGGATCTCCTCCATGGAGGCACAGCGGCCTTTCTCTGTAGGTGTCAACTTCTTGGGAGCCTGTGGGGTGTAGGTGGCCCCCTTGTCTGGTTTTTCCCAAGGCTGAGAAAGGCTGCTACCTCGGTCTGAGGAGGGCTGGATGCGGTCTGAGTCTGCTCTCCGCCGACTGCCTGCCAGCTGGGCCACAGACTTGTCTAGGTCCACCCGAAAGCTCTCAGCACAAGAGGTCGACTCCTCAGGGTTAGGGTCTTCTTCTTGGATCAGGTCCAAGGTCAGCATCCCATCTGAGGTAGAGGTGGAAGCCTGAAAGGACAAGGTGAAAATGAATGGCTGAACTCACAAGCAGAGACTTCAGGAACAATAACCCGAAATGAGGGTTGTAGTCATTTTCCTGCTTGGTCTGCCATCTCTAAATCTGCATTCTTGAGTGGGCCCTTCTATGTTGTTTACTACTTTTTATTCCTTTGATGCTGACTTAAACCTCATTTTCCCTTTTTTATGAGTCAGGGTTTGGCCATGTAGACTAGACTGGCATTGAATTCACTGTGTAGCCCAGGCTGGCCTTGAACTCCATCCTGCATCAGTCTCCTGAGTGCTGGAGTTACAGATGAGTGCCACCATGCCTGGCTCTCCTCTCCTTCCATTTTTCTGTAAAGTCAACTTTCCTGCTTGTTTCCCTTAACCTCCTCCATGCTATAGGCTTTCTGAGGAGTGTCTGCTTCCTCTGGACGGAGAACGAAGTCCCCTACTGGATTTGGCACACTCTGGGTGCTCCATATAACACAGTTGCTGTCCCCTCCATTTCCTCAGTTCCCCTTGCTATGTGGAACTCTGAACCCCTTGCCTTATTCTAAATCTGTATCTTACTTCCAGAACAATCTGACTCAGGGGTGGTGAACATACGGCACGCTGTTCGTTATCACTGAAAGCTCTAAAAGGTTCGTGATCACTGCTTTCATTTAAAAAGGGGCCTCACTGCTTTGTGTGGAGTTATTTGCCTTAACCATTCTTCACAGCAACCATTCAAGGTAGACATGAGCTCTGCCCCATTTTCCAGTCTTGCAGCTTCAGAAACCACAGTTAACCTTGAAGGTAGGCCCCAGCTCAGACGCTGTCCAACTCCAAAGCCAATTTCATTCTGCTGTACCTCAGGGCCTCTCTCCCTAGAGGGCTCAGATGAGTGCCAGAGATGATCACTTTGGATCGAAGCTGATTCCGGTCCTTCTCCGACTGGAACAGTGCTCTGTGCCACCTTTCATCAGGACAGTAGCCACTGCACTGTGCCACATAGTGGCTTTTATTGTCTTGTGTAGATTTTACCTTTTTTTTTTTGTACTGGGGATCTAACTCATGACCTCATGCTTGCCAGGCAAGCACTTATGCCACTGAGCTGAATCCCTGGCCCCTAGACTTCATTTTTCACTTTCCCTGGGACACATCTTATTTTCTCCACTAAAACTACTGACATCAAGACGTGTGAGCTCATGGTAGTGCTGAATAAGTATTTTTGATTTAGAGAAACTGAATCAAAATGGGAATGTAGAATAGAAATGACTTCCTCAGCTTTGAATTTCTGTCTCAAGAGGCCTCCACAGAGGCTGCTCTGAAGGATGGACACAAACTCAGCCCTTGCCAATGTTTCCTTTCTTGTAGTCCTACATACCACAGCCATGAGGTGTCCCCGGGTGGGGGGGCGGCGGGAATGCTGGATTTTCGCCCTGTCTCTTGTGGGGTGTGCCAGATAGCTATCCTCCTCGACAGTGACCTGAAGAGATACAGGGGTATGTCATGGGTGCCGTCCAGGACTCTGTCCCAACTCAACATCCCCCAAGGCCCAGATAGGGAAATACAGCCACCCTCAAACCACTTCTGCACAAGCCCGTAGGAAAGGACTTCCTGGACACAAAGGACCTCAGGCTGGCTTGTGCGTCATGAGGTAGGGGAGGAGGAGATGGTGGAAAAGATTTGAAGGTGGAAGGAGAAGAGGGTTTTCACAAGGGGAACGAAATGGACCTGATGGGGGAGCAAATGATTGGGCCCCCAACAAATCCTCTTTGGTGAGTCACAGTTGTTTCCTCTGCCCAGTGCCCTCTCCCCACAACAAGCCCTCTGACCTCATCCAAGATGCGGTTCTTGGCTCGGGTGATGGCGGAGTTGAGGGCATTTATCCATGACTCCTTCTCTTCTGGACTCACTGCCAGGAAGATCAGGTTGGGTGCCTGTGAGGAGAAGACTCTTGTTTCAGCCAGGGTTTAAAAGTTGGTGCCTCACCTTGATAGTGAAGAAATAAGAACTTACAATCTCATTCTCTTAGATCCAGCTCCTGGAAGGAGACAGATTCTGCCTCTGGAGTCATATACAACTGTAGGGAACTCAGCCTCGTTTCTGCAAAATGCTATATAGCTCGGGGCAGCTAAGACGGATATTGGATATTAATTTGGCATTGAAAGAGCTGGGCATGGAGGTGCATGCCTGTAGTTCCAGGATTTGGGAGGCTGAGGCACGAGGATTGTTACAAGTTCAAGGCCAGCCTGGGCTACAAAGTGAGCTCAAGGCCTGCCTGAACTGCATAGTGAGACCCCGTCTCAAAAAAAAACCAAAAAAGCACTGGAGATAATTAAAGGAAATTTTATAGAGGACAGGTATTAAAGATCGTTAAATAAGGAAACAGGATGTGACAGGAATGGTTTCCCCAGGTTTCCTCAGACAAAAAAGAATCAGATTCAGAACTTTAATCAACTTTCCAGGGATAGCGACTACTGATTTTCCTCCCGAGAGAGATACTGCACACACAGGGATGTGTGTATTTGACAGGGATGTGTGTATTTGACAGAGACAGAGACAGAGACAGAGAGAGAGAGAGAGAGAGAGAGAGAGAGAGAGAGAGAAAGAGACACACACACACACACACACACACACACACACACAGAGAGAGAGAGAGAGAGAGGGGTTGGGAAGGAGGAGAGAGACAAAGTGCAGCCTGGTCTGTCTGGAGGGAAGGAAATGGCCATTAGAGCCACTGGTTAAATAACAGAAGTCAGCAGGACAGCGTGAGTCAAGACAGCTGAGGGAAGAACCTGGAGGGGAGCCTTCTCTTGGCCCCTGATTACTGGATTCCTGAGGCCTGGGAGGCAGGAGAAACGCACCGTGTTGCCCGGCTGTTTGGAGCAGGCGACAGTAAACTTGCTATGGTTCTTCTTGCTTCTGCTCTTTGATTTCCGGAGCTCTTCACACTTCTCATAGTCACTCAGGTCAAACACTTCCTGAATATTCTTCTCATCTTTTACCTAGCGGAGGGTTAGAGGTGAGGTAAGGAGGATAAAATTAATGAGCTCCTCCCCTGAAAATGTCAGTCTAGAACAGTCTCAGGCACTAGTAGCCTGAGGAAAGGAAGGGATGACAGGAAGGGCCATCCTGCCCAAAGCCTTCGGAGGGCTGAAAATCATGTGGGACTAGGGCAACGTCCAAGTCTGGAGTCCTGGGTGGGTTGCGTAACCCCTTGCCCAACCCTCTTCAACCAACCCACCATCTCCAGAGCCTCTCTTTACCAACAGCTCACTGTTACCAAAGGACACAAGATGCAAGTCCTTAAAATGCGTACACCCTTAAAAGGACATACTGAATGGGGAAATTTGATCATCCTCAATCAAGAATGACCTGGGTGGGCCATGATGAGCCCAATGAAGCTGGTCAGTCTGGAGGGAATGACTGTCTGTCTCTGGCCTCACTCATTTTGTTTTGTTCCCACAGTAACTTCTTGCCCTGTCCTAGACCTACTTCTGATACCAGAATAGTATTTACTATTATAAAGACTCATCAAGACAAAGCAGCCCGCACTTGTCTGGTTAAAACTAACTAAATATGTAAAAGCAGCCTCAGGTCTTCCTTGGAAGATATCTGCCTTCCTGGACCAGAACTGTTTCTCAAAGGAGCCCCAGGCTTCCCAAGCCCTGGCATAGGCGGTGTGCATGCATGAGCACGTGCCCTCTCATCTTTCCTTCAGGGTTTTGCCAACCTTCAAGTAGGAAAGTAGCCTACTCTTCTGTTCCCCAATCCATTTAAAGTTTGTTATTTGCTCATCCCTCTAAACTGTGCTGGATCCAGGGAGCTGAGGACAGTAGGGCAGATGATCCTAACTTCCTTAAGGTGCATGACAGCCCATCTATCTGCCTCTGTTGTTTGTTTCGGGAAGGCTTGGTTTCCTGGCTTCAGAGGCTCTGAAGGATGACAGACTCAACTAGGACAGGGTACTTCCACGGGCATTCAAGAACAATTCCCAGAAACCCAGAGCCAGGATGTAAGATGATGCATCATCCTTGCTCTCCCCACCTCTCCCTGACTTAGACTATCAGCAGAGGCCAGAAGCCTTAGAGAGGAAAGTGCGGGGTGTGTGTGTAGCCAGGGGAAGAGAGTAACTTGTTCCATTTTCCTGAGGGGCGGGGAAGGGAAGGGAGTTGCTCTGGCTTGGCCGTGGACTGATAAGGAGCACTGGAGGCAGACACTAACAGAGGGTAACCCTTGGTAGGGCAGGGGGAGAGGATGGGGTAAGGACAGCTCCACTGTGCAGGCAAGAACACCCCGGGGAGTCTTCTCTCCTCTGAACTGCATTTCAAATCTAGTTCCCAAAGTCTCATTTATAATCACTCAGCCCCCAAATTCTCCCTTTCTTCCTCCTGATTCTTCATCCATGGCTTACAGAGGTTTTTCTCAGGCTTGGTAAGAGCTGCTCTCAACCCAGCTTCCTCTACCAAGAGGTCTTTCTGGGATCCAGCTACTGGAGCTACCCATTGGCTCTTTTTTTTTTTTGTCTTTTTCGGTACCAGGGATCAAACTCACGACTGCCTGCTTACAAGGCAGGCACTTATGCCGCTGAGCTAAATCCCCAGCCCCTACCCATTGGCTCTTGACAGAAGATGCCTCAGCCCTCTCTGAAAAAGGGAGGCTTTTGCCTGAGGAGAAAATGTTTCACAATAATCACAGAAGGGGGCTGGGGATTTAACTCAGCAGTGTAAGTGCCTGCCTGGCAAGCATGAGGTCGTGAGTTCAATCCTTGATACCACAAAAAAAAAAAAAAAAAAAAAAGGAAAAAAAACCACAGAAGGATGAGACTCTAACAGTTGTAGATCTTATCATTCCAAGTAGAAATAACAACAACAATGACAAGATTGGTGTAAATTCCAGAGAGAGTATATTCTGCTTGCACTAACATGTAAATGACAAATATAATATGCTTTTTTTGGTACCAGTACCCAAACTCAGGACCTTGTGCTTGCCAGGCAGGCACAGTGTTACTGAGCCTATATCCCCTGCCCTATGGCATACTTTAAAAAACTCTGTAGGTTCTGGAGCTTTTGGAAAGTGAGCAAAAGAAAGCTGGGAGTCCCATCAGTGTCACCTTTAAGTTAGGCCTGCTGTGGTAGAAAACTGGCTGTGAAGGACAGTAACTTAACAGCTGTTCCCTCCTTTCTTATGTCCTTCCCAGCAGGGAGCAGGGGGACATCCCCTGCCCTGGGCCAAGCCAGATTCTCCTGACTCACAGAACCCCAGGCTGAGGCCATGCCATCCTTTCCTTGGCTCTGGGTGACTTCCTCCACATACAAGGCACAATCAAGTTCTTTTGGCCCCCAGAGTCTGCTTTTTGGACAGACACAAACAAGAAAAAAGTCTTGTTTCTTCTACCCTTTCACTGTTCTCTAGTTTCCTCTTTGACGTGTAGGAAATTCTCCCTGATTGCTCACTTAAGTTTCCTGCCATTATGAAGTTCGGGAAGGCAGAAGGTACACTCTGACACTTGCTTTTGTTTTGTTTTGTTTTGTTTTTAAACTAGAAAGCCAGAAAACTAGAGTGAGAACTTTCCGCAGAATTTGGAACTGAACAGAGGTGACCCTTACAACTCAATCTTCCTGAGTCTTTTCTCAACTCACTCCTGAGACTCTCCCTCAGTGAGTTCCCGACTGGGTGTGAAAAGGTTTAGATTCCCTGCAAGGGGATCCTTCAGCCCTGGCACAGCATGGTTCTTCCCTAATGCCTAGGCAGGTGCTGTTCTCAGATGAGTATGTTCTCTTGGGCTGTGGGTCTGTTTCAATACCATAAAAGGATTTATTTACCTAAATATAATCTATTGAATAGCAGTGTCTACTGCAGAAAGCAGAAGTAGTTAGCACTCAGGCAGGACTTCCCAGTTGGCCCTGAGTGAGGGGTCACAAGGTGGTTTGTCAGGCATTGGTGGCACAATCACAAAGAAGAATTCCGATTTCTCACTCTCACAATATGCTATGGATCACAAGAGTTAGGGACAAAAGGGAGAAAAGCCTGAAACTCATTGATTTGTGCTCAGATTCTGACCCAATATGGCCTGTGATTTTTAATGTTTAAGACTACAGAGCCAAACCTATGCAGAGACATCAGGGACTTATAACTATTTTTCTTCCTTCTGATCTAAATATCGGAGGGTAGGAGTAAGTTAAATATGAGTGCCTTATTATTTTTTAAGTGGAGTGGAACAGAAAGCGTACTTGTTAGGGACACTGGTTTCCACAAAGATAACTGTTTGGCACTCACAGATATTCTACCCAAGGTCACAAGACTGACCCTGGGTTCTGTTTTCTGATCAGAGCAGCTGTGCTACCGATAGGACCAGCACAGGTTCCTGCCACAGACAAGAAAGGAGAAGCTGGCTGGGGTGCAGTGGGGAGCAGGAAAGCGCCAGGGAAGAGCTGAACAGCTGTTTTAACAGCAAAAACAAAGGACAAAAATCCTGTATTTCAGGATGTCAGGTTAGGGTAGGAGGCAGCAGGGGCCACTCGGGATTTCTGACATGTTGGGAGATGAGTATCATTGTTGTCATAGACGTATTTGCCAAGAAAAAACATGAAATCAGAAGTAAACTCAACTTCTAATTCTTCCTCAGGTCCTCTCATTGAAGAGGGACCTTTCTCTATGGAGTAGGATGGGACAGAGACTCAAACTTGATTTAGAAAAGCAGATCCCATGGAGACGTGTCGTGTGCCCCCCCCCCTCATGCAGACAAAGTGGGGACGGCCGGAGGCAAAGGGCGCCTACCTCTCTCTCGGAGATGTAGAGCTGGTCCCCTTTCAGCATCACATAGCGGTTTTTCCAAATCTCCCTGAAAATTCCTTTCCCGCAGAATTTCCGGACCCAGCCAACCTTTTCAGGCGGTGCAGACTGATGATTTCCATCCTGAGGCCCCTGTCCCGGGGGCAAGATAAGAACCAGACGGTGAGGTGACTGCAGCCAGTTCTGGCCCTCAAGACCTCCTCGGTTCTCCTGTCGCCTCCGAAGGCTGCGGCCGGGAAGCCCGGGTCGCCCCAGGTCGGAGGAGGTCCGCGCTCGCTGCAACTCTGCCGCCGCTGCCCTCCCCCTCTGGAACACCCGAAACTGAGGGGAAGGGGAGAGGAGGGCGAAGGGGGAGCGGCGGCCTCGGAGCCGGCCCAGGCCCAGCCCGCTGCCGCCTCTTCGCGCACGCCGGGCCGACGGCGTTTTCCTTCCTTTGATTCCTCATTGTCTTCCCGTGGCCGCCGCGGAGCGCGGTGCGGGCGGCCGCCCAGAGCCGGGCGGAGGAGGGCGCGGGGCGGGCCGAGCCGAGCCAAGTTGAACCCCCCGGTGCGAGTAAACAAACAAAAGCGCCGGAGCGGGGAGCGGGGCGCGGGGCCGGGCCGAGCCCGGCACCTGGCGGCCGCGGAGCCCCAGCCGGGCGGGGGTGGCGCAGGCCGCCCGGAGAGAACCCGCTCGGCCGCGGAGCCCCGACGGAGCGGGGTCGCGGCGCGCAAAGTCGGCGGCGGCCTTGCGGCCAGCGGGCGCACTCACCCTCTTGATCGGGTTGTTCTTCTTCATGGCTCCGGCGAGCGCTGGGCGCACGGGCGGCCCCGCGTGGGGCCGAGGCCGCGTCGGGGGCTCCTTCCCCGGGGAGGGCGGCGGAGATGCCCCGGCGCCGCCGCTCCGCCTCCCTCCGCCCGCGCCCGCGCCGCGCCGCCGCTCCCCTCCGAGGCTCGGGTTACACCGAGGGCCGGCCCCCCTCGCACTCGCGCTCGCACACACGCACGCCCGCTCCCCGCCCCTCGGCGCCCTCCGGCCCGGCGCCCACGCGGCCCGGGCCCCACGCGCGCCCCCGCCGCCCACCCGCTCCCCGGCGGCCCGCGCCCCTCGGCTCCATCGTGAGCCGCTGACGTTGCGGGCTCGGCAGGAAGAGGGCGAATCGCGGAGCCGCCGCCGGTGCGCCTCGCCGCCCCCCGCCTTTGTTTTCTACTCGCTGGGGTGGGGAGAACGGACCGGTGCCCGGTCGCGGCCCCGACCCGGACCCGGACCTGGACGGCCGAGTGGGGCCGAAGAGACCCTCCGAGATGCCCAGCGGAGCTGGCTGAGCGGATAACCGGGAAGCACAGCGATTGAGGTGGACCGGAGATGACCGAGATCGAGACCATCTCCCTCCGAAATCCCAGACTAAAACCGGAGCGCGAGCCAGGAGGGCACCTCGAGGTCACGCCCTCTGCCTGGGTTTTAGTGGGCCCGGGCGGGTCAGATGTTGGGGAAAAGTTTTATGCGTCCAAGAACGGTGTTGGGGATGGAGTGGGAGAGAAGTTGCTGTTGCTACACATAGCTTCACTTTAAGTAGCCTCAGGCCTTGTTTGAGCCGCAGAATGACGCTAAGTATTAGGTGGATCTAAGGATCTCCGTTCACTGGGAAACAAGTGAGACTCAGAACGGCTGAGGGGTTTGCAGATGCACCCATTTCCTGTAAGGACTGGCAGAAGTCAGTCTCCAAAGCCGTGATCCACTGTGCCAGCGGTATAATGAAATAGAAGCTGCAGTTGAGGCTTAAACTTCCCAGTCATTTTTCTGCAACTGCCCTGCCCAGTAAACATCCTATCCGGTCTGCACGCTGGAGTCCAGGGGATGGCAGAGCTCGATGCCCACAGTTGCCCTCCTTGGGGGAACCTCTGCAGATCTCTTCTGCCCAGATCTGCACAGCCTGCAGGACACATTTCAGTAACCTTCAGATTTTCGGTACATATGTGATGAGAAGAAGTCGGGAAGCCCTAGCCGAGTAATGGGTTCATTGCCCCTAAGTGGCCTCGGACAAATCGCTGAATTTTCTTAAGCCTGCATCCTCTGCATAATGGTGAGGGATGAACTACCATTTCCATCAAGGAAACTCAGAGCAGTATATGAAATGATCTGTGAAAATCCTTTAATGATAAAAGTATTGCCCTGTAGAGTTAACTATGAGATTATAATAAACACTTTGCCTGCCTGGTGTGGTGGCACACAGCTGTAATCCCAGCACCCTGGAGGCTGAGAGTTCAGGACTAGCCTGTACTACAAAGCAAGGCTCTGTCTCAAAAAACAACAAAACAACCCATAAAACATTGCCTGACTGTAGGCACCAAATGACCACAAAATGAATAGAGGCCCCAGTTACACAAGAGCAATAGAAAAGGAAAACCCCTTATTCTGGAGATGTCCCGAGTGGAGGTATGTTGGCTAGGTTTGTGATTTTGAGGGATGGAGGGTGTGTGGGCTTTTTCTGATATCTCTGTAACTAGGGGAGAGATGTTTCTTGTCCCAGACTCACCTTTTTAATCCAATAAATGTTTCACTAACCGTCCTTATTAATTTCTGTTTTATACTAATGGCAAACTTTATCCTTTCAAAGTACTCTGTTGTTTCTTTAAATCTTTAGTGCCACCTTGTGAAGTTTATAGAAAAAGTATTAATATTCCCATTTGGGAAATGTGAAAGAGGGAATGGAAAATCAACTAGTCCAAATTTACACAAGTTACTAGTTTAGTGGGTTAGGGTTATGATTCCAGTTGACCCTTTAGACTTTGTACACACACACACACACACACACACACACACACACACATTTCCCAGACCATTTGTCTTCTTTCCTTCCCATCATGTCTGTCTTACCCTCCTGTTTAAAAGATCATGAAAATGAATGAGAAAATCATTTATGAAAATCAATTTCATAAATAAGGAAGCAAAACATACTAAAGTAAGAACTAGGAAGGAATGATTGTGGATTAATCACTTAAATGGGCTGGGATTGTGCCTCAGGTAGATTATTTGCCCTAATATGCCTGAGCCTATGGTTGATTCCCAGCACTCCCAAGGGAAACAAAAAGTATAGATTTTGGCTTAGAGGAAAGAAGTAACCCATGACTTGCCCCATCTTCTTCCATTCCCGGTAACTTTTAGTTAACCAGTATTTGAGTCCTCCTTATATGCAAAGTACCAGTCTCCTTGTGTACTGCATCACATAGGAGCTGGAGTTTTGTGAAACATCAGGCAGAAGACCCATAAAAAATAACCCTCCAAAGTAATTTTCAGATTCTAGAGCAGATGCATGTGGGCTGCAGAAGCTTGGCTAGGCCTGTCTGCTCCTTAAGATGTTACATAAATCTCTGGCCAGGTTGCTCGCCCCCTTACTGACCCGTGCCACTGCACTGTTTCACCTTGTTGCCCTTCACTACCTTCCTTCACTTCCCCCACTGTTTTGCAGTGTACCCCCTTAACAGGCCACACTCTTCCCCAGCCTGTGCTCAAAGCTGATTGTTCTGTCCCCAGGTGAGCCTTAGGGCACTTGAATTTGAATCAATGTGAGACTTTTTTCAAGGACCAATGCTTACGTGAGAAATCAGAGCAAGCATGTCTGGGTTTCTTTACACATTTTTCTAACACTGTCTTTCTGGTGAGCTTGACACCAGCACAAACCCAAAGCACAAATATAACTCTCAAGCTTCTTCTGACTTTGGTGGAGCTAAGATACTGGAGGACTCATGATGGGGTTACTCTCCTACCTACATGCATACGTAAGATGCCACTGCCAGTGACTATTCTCCAGTTATATATCCTATAAGAAATTCTATTTATGGAGAAAAGAGGGAAGCTGGTAGAGGTAAAAGCTTGTGACTTGCTGCTTGCAAGTTTCCTGGGCAGAAACTGTTACCCAAACAGTTAAGAAGAAATACCCTTGGCTTTTGTAAATGAGACATAGAGGTTTTGGCTGGGGCATTTCAATCTAAGGGGAAGAAGGCCATTAAAAGCATATAAGGCCTTATTTAGTTTTGAAGACAGGGTCTCATTATGCTGTACCAGCTAGGCTTGAACTCTGTATCCCTGGCTGGCCTTGAACTTGCAGTGATCCTCCTGCCTCAGTTTCCCAAGGGCTGGTATTACGGGTGTTTGCCCCAGTGGCTGATTTTAAATTGGTTTTTAAACTGGGTGTGATAGTGCATTCCTATAATCCTAGCACTCTGGAGGCTAAGGCAGGAGGATCGTTGCAAATTCAAGACCAGCGTGGGCTACAAAGTGAGCTCAAGTCCAGCCTGAACTGCATAGTAAGACTCTGTTTCAAAAAATTGATTTTTAGGGGCTGGGGATTTAGCTCAGCGGCATAAGTGCCTGCCTTGCGAGCAGGCAGTCGTGAGTTCAATTCCCAGTACCGATAAAAAGGAAAAAGATTAAAAAAAAAAAGAAATGACCATTTTTGAGTGTTATAAAATGAGCCCTAAGGTAAGTCTCATTTCTTGGATTTCTTAGTATTGTTAGTTGAGAGGCACTATGGAAGTATGTAAATAAAGAATAATATTAGAAAAGTCTTTTTATTATTCTTATTCTAGTTATTTTGCCAAGAGGAATGTGAGCACATATAATCCATTTGAAGGAGAGTGGTTTCCATTTTTTTTTTTTTTTTTGTACCAGGGATTGAACTCACGACCTTGAACTTGCCAGACAGGCTCTTATGCCACTGAGCTAAATTTCCATTTTTTTTAAAGAAAAATAGTATATAACCAGATGTGGTGGCTCATGCCTGTAATCCCAGCACTTGGGAGGTTGAGGCAGGTGTATTGTTGCAAGTTCAAGACCAGCCTGGGATACAAAGTGAGCTCAAAGCCAGCCTAAACTACATAGTGACATCTTGTCTCAAAAAGACCAATAAGAAAAAAGTATATAATAAACAAAATGTTGCATTTATAAAATATTGCCACCTGAAGTTCAAACTTTCTCAAGAATTTACCGGGCTGGGGATTTAGCTCAGTGGCATAAGTACCTGCCTTGCAAGCAGGCGCTTGTGATTTTGATCCCTGGTACTGACCAAAAAAAAAAAAAAAAAAAAAAATTACCAAAAAAAAAGGGGATTAAAAAACTTATCCAACCACAAAAATGGAAAATAGAAAAGAACTTGAATCTTAGCTATAATCTGAGTGGAAACTTAAGGGCTTCATATGAATGTGTATATGAGATCTGGGAGAAGTCTAGAAAAGGGAGACAAAATAACCTTTCAGTTTTTCCCTCTTTCTTGAGCCACTGATTATTGCAATGGGAGGGTTAGCAGAAATCTGATAGATTTGTATTATAATTCTGTTATTCCCCAACTTGGAGACAGGAATCATTTTATTTACTATTAGTGGTCAAATTACATCAAATGATTATTACGCATCAGGGTTCTAAGCATTTCACATGTATCTCATTTAATTCTTAAAATTGTACAAGCAAAGTACTATTATTCCCATATTATAGATGAGGAAGCTGAGCCACAAAGAGATTAATATGCCAATGCCGCATAAATATGACAGATTTGACCCTTAGCTGTCTGTTACTAGAGAATATCAGCATAAGAAGTTACAAAAAGCACATACACACTCTTCCAGTGAACCAAAGAGGGGCTGTGCTGTGGTATTTTTGTTACAATGATTTGAACATGTTTCAATTTCCTGCCCATCACTTTTTGTTGACTCTAAGTAGGGCAAAATTGGCACCAGAATTTATGGTTGGTTTGGCATACTTTAAGTACACTAAGTTGGAATTCGCGCCTTTACATGTTTGTTGTAAAGTCATTGCAGTGCTCACCTTGTGAATTCCCATCCGCAAACCCCAAAGAAATAAAACTGAATCTCTCAAGTCTATTCACAAAATGAATTTTTATTGTAGTCATAACATGGTTTCTTAATGCCACAGAAAATTGCATGTAGGGACAAACAATTTTTGGATGGCTCTCTAAAGAAACATGGTGGGTTCTCAGAAATGAACTGTGCAGGAATGTGGTTACTGCAAAGAAAGGGCTCAAAGGAAGAGAGGACACAGAGGACAGTGGTATGATTACCTTTTTTTAGAGCCCTCTTGGCTCTGATAAAACTTTCCCAGTAAGATCCCCCCAGAATCCATCAGCAGCTGAAGTGACTGGGCCCTCAAATATACAAAGAAACATTTACTTATCTGATAAAACACAAGAGGAGTGGGTTGCAATGGGCTCAGACTTACATTCAGCTCATCTCAGGGAGCTCTGTCTGTGCCAGCAGCTTGGGAGTCAGTGGGCTACCTGGCGGGGAGTTACAACAACAAGCACAACACCCTTGTCCAACTCCTGTGGTCACCGGGGAAGGCCTGCACCAGGGGAGGGTTTAGGAAGCGCCATCTTCCAGTCTCCACTACTGGTTCATCTTCTGTTTGCTGACCTCACTGTGGTTTGAGAGCTCTCCTTGTTTCGGCTGTGCAGTCCTGAAGCCAGCACTTCTTCTAGAAAACTGACAAGGAGATTTAAGGTTACTTTAAGGAAAAGCATGACATTCAAGTAGATAAAAAGGCATCACGAACAGTACACGGGAAGTACTGGCCTCACGGTGGGGTGTTGAAGCATCAGTTGAGCATTAAGACTTCCAGACTGGGATGGCCCCTTTGTACTCTTCCCCAGGGTCCTGTGTTTTATAAGATTTGTTATGACTAATATTTTAAATCTGAAATTTCTACTTAGGAATCCACGAGTTTTAAGGGCAAGGATCCTGTATTAGCTCAGGGCCATGCTATATCTGTACTCTAGAAATTGCCTCAGAGCTTGCATTGTGCTTGGAATCTCTTCCTTATCTTTTTTTCTAAAGTGGGTCAAGAGTAACTTCCAAAACACAGTTTCTATCCTGTTGCATACTCTCTTGTTTAAAAATTTTGTTTACAGAATAATGTACATAAAATTCAAAGCTATTCATACTGTGGCCTGAAAACAACTATAATGTTATTTATTTTGTTTTCAGAACTGCTGCATTTGTGTACATACATATACATACCCTATGACTTCCATGCTTCTCTCTCTTTTTTTGTTGTACCAGAGATTGAACTCAAGACCTTGCATTTGCCAGGCAGGTGCTTATGCTGTTGAGTTATATCACTGGCCCTTGACACTTCTCTTATCCTCACTTAAAAAAAATGAAGAACAAAAATACTATATTTACTTGAAAATGATACCTGGTCTTATATTAATTTTTCCTTCAAAATACACAATAGGGCTTATTTTCAGAGGATGTCTTATTTTTACTTTTTCATGTACAATAATCTACATTTATTCATGCACAAAATATTTATTCAAACACAGTCATGTCATCTGCTTCTAGAATATTGTCATAACTCTCTAACCCCTGAATTCTGGCCTGGATTTCTTGTGGCTCTATTGTCTAGTCATAGAGCTCTCCTTGGATAAGCACTTCTTGTCCACGCAGCCTGCTCAGAATGCATTGGCAACACAGCTGCCACTGATTTTATCCCAGGAATTCTTCACTCAAGTCACAACCTCTTGCAAGCTAGGGTTCACAGAGTTTCTATTAAATCAAGTGCTAATGGAAGACTGACGAGACAGGGGAGACAACAAAAATGATGACAGTTATTTGTGGAATGATGGTTCATACAGAAGTGGACAAAAATTGCAAGCACTGAAATTCAGAAAATTATTATTTTTTTGGTACTGGGAATTGAACTCACAACCTTGTGCTTGCTAGGCACGCCCTGTGCCATCAAGCTGCATCCCCAGTCCCAGAAAATTATTTCACACGAGTAATTAAATGTGTCCATTTCAACAGATAACATATTGAATTGTGAACATTCATATTAGACAGGTACATCTGTTAACAAGTACATGTTATTCATGAGTTGTGTGTGTGTGTGTGTCTTTCAATTGGTCATTCAGCAATAAGTCTTGAGTTCATCTGGTTACATAGGTGTTCACCTCTCATCTAAAGGGGCCTGCTTAGGTATTTACAAATAATTACAATTTATATTTTAAGTATCAATGTCAATAGTATTATATTTAATTATACATTATAACTCAGTATGCCCGTTTTTTAAACTTCTTTTTTAAAAGGGTAAAACTAAATATAACAAACAGAACAAGGCAGATCAGAAGAAGACAATGTAAGTGACAGATTTCAAAGCAAGACAACAGGAGATCTATAATGGCTACCATAATGTCTCTTGTTTTCTTCTAAATGGTTGTCTAGGGCTGGGGGTTTAGCTTAGCAGCATAAATATCTGCTCTGGCAAGTGTGAGGCTGTGAGTTCAATCCCCAGTACCTGCCAAAAAAAAAAAAAAGGTTGTCTATCTCTTCACACACAACAAATTCATACAAAACAAAATAGTATAACCCTGATCAGAACAGAGTAATGAAGGCATTACAGGCCTTCAAAACCAGACAATAAGAAAATTAATATTGATTGTCATAATGTATCTTGTTCTTTTCAAAATAGCTGTCTGTAACTTCATGTATGTTGAAATTAAATAAACAAAACAGACTAAAACCACTCTGAACAAAGAAAATGAAAGTATTACTGGATTTCACAGCATGATGATAGGAATCAGCAATGGATACCTAATGTCTGTTTTTCTTCAAAGTAGCTGTTTCTTTCATCACACATAATATAATCGATTCTCATAAACTGTTTAGGAGAAATTGTAGGCATGTATAAGCCTCTATATGTGTACCTATCCCTTCTGCATTAGAGAGAAAAACAAAACAAAACAAATAAAACACAACAGATTACTAGAAAAATAAGAAATAAACAAAAAAGACAAATAAATAACAATAGCAAAGAGCCCAAAACAGTAACAATATAGGCCTTCAAAACACTGTGGTAGAAGCACAACTAAAGTTGATAATATACATAGTGACCTTCAGGAGTTTCTCAGGTCACCTGACACATACATGCAAAATTGTTCCAATCCTATGAATATTAACTGCTTTGTTCTATGAACTTATAGAATTTGTAGCACAATCATCTTAGCTATCCTAAGTGTGTTTATACAAATTTAGATACTTTTTCCTGTCCTTTTTCCCCCCTCCTTTTCCCTGAGATATTATTTTTTCCCCTTTGAGAAGACTCTTACCCTTTCACTGTATTTATTGAGCTTTTTGTATCTTATGTAGTCTTACCATTTCTTACAATAGGGAGACAATACGGTATTTACTCATGTGAGTTTGATTTATTTCACTTATTAGACACTTATGATGTACTCACTTAGAGTATGGTCTCAAGTTGCATCCACTTATAAATATCTCAATGTGATCATTCTTTATAGCTGAGTAGTACTCCACTGTATAAAAATACCGTATATTTTTTTTATCTATTCCTCAGTTGATAGGCATTTAGGTTGTTTCCAAGATCTGGATATTATAAATTGTGCTGCTATAAACATGGGTGCACATATAACACTGCGATATACTGTTTTCCATTCTTCTGGGAATATGCCCAGAAGTGGAATAGGTGGGTCAAATGGGACTTCCAATCCCAGGTTTTTGAGAAACCTCCAGACTGACGTCCACAGTGATTGCACCAGTCTACACTCCCACCAACAGTGCAGGAGAGTTCCTTTTACCCCATAGCCTCTCCAGCATTTGTTGTTGGTAGTTTTCTTTATCCTGGCCATTATTTCTGGAGTGAAAAGGAATCTCAGTGTTGTTTTAATTTGCATTTCTCTAATGACCAATGATGCTGAACATTTTTTTTCATGTATTTATTTGCCATTTGTATTTCTTTATCTGAGAACTCTGTATTCATCTCAGATGCTCATTTTTGGATTTGGTTTTTGAATTTCAGGGGTTTGATTTTTAAAAATTCTTTATATGTTCTAGACAGAAGTCTTTTGTCTGAGGCACAGTTGACTAAGATTTTTTCAAAATTCATGAGTTTCCTTTTTATTCTGTTGGAGATTTCTTTTGACATGCAAAAACTTTTTAATAAGATGAGGTCCCAGTTATTGATTCTGGGAAGTCTTTCCCATGTGGTTTGACAGTATGCCCTTTTATACTAAATGAGTCCATCTGGTGGACAACCTTAACTGGGGCTTGTTTTCAGGGCAGGGTTTATATTATAAGCATCCTGAAAAATCATGCTAAGGTTTATTTTTCAGTTAGGTCTTATATTGGGGGAAATATGGTATAGATAAGTTAAGCACCTGTCAGTGTCACAATAGCTAGTGAGTGGCATAGGTGGGATTCAAACCCAGCTTTAAAGTCCATGCCTTCAGCTCTGGACAGTGCTGCCTCTTCCTTGTCGGGTTCCCTGTCACACACCGTAGCCCCTGTGCCATGCATACCCAACCACCCACTATTCTCAAAACATACTAGGAGCTTCCATACCTGATGCTTTTGCTCCTATTATGTCCTACATCTGAGATGTAAGGCTACTCCTCTCTACTGAAATTTTGTTTATATTTTAAGGCAAATATTAAAAGCCGCTTTTCTGCAAAGTGTCTCAGACTCCATACTGAACGGATCACTCCTATCAGTATTATTGCTTAGTCTGAAGCTATTTCTGACCTATATTATCTCCAGGGGCTGTATATACTACTGTTGCCAAATGATACCAGGAACTTCTTTAGGTGGAAGGAAGCTTTGCTCAGCTTGTTTCTCCAGGGGTTAGCAAAGGTACCCAGTAGAGGTATGCTGAATGAATGAATGAATATAGCTACCCATTGGCAAGAGAAACTTCTCTATAGCTTACAGGTTGTTTGGATGGCATTTATAGATATGCTCAGAACAGAGGGTTGGATGAAGAATGAAGTACTTTGTTAATACTTCCATTGTTTTACAGTTTTAGACCTGGAAGATTCTGAGCTTAGAGAATTTAAATTTCAGACTCCTTTGCAAAAGAAAAGAAATATATAGCAGAGTGAAAGGAGTAGAAGATAAATTCATTTGTCCCCATGGATATATAATCATCTCTGGCTTGGCCTTTTGGGCAGTTAGTTTGGAGACATTTGGAGGTCAAATAACAGTGGTAGGGAATGAGGTAGCATGGCTTTCTTTTTTTCAGAGTAGGAAAATTTATTGGACAAAAGGAAAGGGGACTAGGCTTAGCTCCGAAGAGACAGAAGGTCCTGGATTGGTTGCCAAGTGCTGTCTTGAAAGATAACTTAGAAGATCTTTGACTACTAACTTCTAGTAAGAATGAAACAAATGTGCTGGGAGGCCCTTGGGAATTTATCAGGTGATTTTTGCTTCATTTCCAACTCTGTCACAAAGGAAAAAATAACTTTGCTAAAATTATACTTAAGATCCTCCTCTGTATATCAACAAGACCCCATATTCCTGGCTGCAAAGAGAAAACACTACATTTGCCAAGCCTAATTTTGTTTTCTAGGGCCACTGTGCTTTGTTTAAAAAAATCTATTTGGGGACTTTGATGAGTCATTGCACAGAATGCTTAAAAATCATGGGCAGTGAACATTGGTAGCTGTACCCTAAATGTAGTCTATGCTTAAATATAAAACAAAAGAATGATTTTTTAAGGATTTGTTTTAAGTCAGTCTTCTGTGGCATTAAAATACAATTTAATTCAGTTAAATTCAATTTCTATGTTTACTGAGCCTCTACTGTGAACTAAACACTGAATTAAGGTACAGATGAACACCAGTCATGATGCCGCCTGCGGGCTCCCAGTCAGGGACAGACACATAACCACAGCTGGATGCAGACACAGCATGAAGAGACAGCAGCCGAAAGGAGCAGAGCAGGTTAGCCCAATTCTGTGCTGTCTTCAAGATAATTTTCCCATTCTGTCCACCCAAGGAAGGTGACAGAAAACAGCAAAACTCCTACCTCTGCTTTTCTGAAGTCAACCTCAGAAAGCCCTGATTTGTACAATGCAAAGCAAATGTCCCTACCCTCAAGTCTCTCGTTAGGGAACAGAGACTAGCACCTAAAACATGGAGCTCAATTACAGCATTAACAACTTTAATTACTGGGGTAATTTAGCAGAAAACTGTGTTTCTAAACAAAGTTATCTGTTATAACAAAACTATGTGTGTATATGTGTATGTGTATGTGTATGTGTAAGCAGATAGGTCTTCCTCCTAACATAATCCAGACAGTACACGTGCAGGGGAGGAAAGGCTGACCAATGGTACTGAATTGTAGACAAGACAAAGGACCTCTGGTGTGCTACTGCGCAGTGTGCTAACTAGGTAACAACAATGCACTGCATATCTCAAGAAGTTAGAAGAAAGGGTTTTGAACTTTTTTTTTTGTCTTTTTCATTTCGGTACCGGGGATCGAACTCACGACCGCCTGCTTCAGGTGCTTATGCCGCTGAGCTAAATCCCTAGCCCCACGGCTTTGAATGTTTTAACATAAGGAAAGAAAATACTTGAGGAGACAGGTATGCTTACCTTGATCTACACAACACATACATGTGGCTGAGCATGGTCGTGCATGTTTGTAATCCCAGCACTTGGGAGGCTGAGACAGGAGGATCGCAGCAAGTTCGAGGTCAACCTGGGCTCCATAGTGAGTTCAAAGTCAGCTTGCACTATGTCCCCCATCCTAAAAGCATGTAAACTGGATGTGATGGCACATGCCTATAATCCCAGTACTCTGGGAGGCTAAGGAAGGAGGACTGCAAGTTTGAGCCCAGCCTGCGCAATTCAGGGACTCAGTGAGACCACGTCTCAAAGTTAAAGTAAAAAAATGAAAGGGCTGGTCTTACAGCTCAGTCTAAAGGTCCTGGGCTCAATCCCTTCTCAATAAATAGATAAATAAATAAAACAACACATGATTTTAAAGGGAAAAAAAGGACCTTGTAGGGAACAAGAGAATAAAAAAAGACTTTCAGAAAAATAATGAGAAAAACCTTTCATTTATTATCTCCATGCAGTAGTAAGCTTCTAATTACAGTTAAATACTTGGTTAAAGACTGTGGAGTATGGGAGTAGGTGAAGGAGAAGGACACGATGAAATTTTTAATAGTTTAAAGCACTGAAAACTCCCCTTCCGTTCCCCTCAGTCCCCACTGTTTATAATCTTTGGGGCTACTGCCCTGTTTCATGCCTCTGCTTCTTTCTGTGTCCAAGGTTGTCCTGTGCCTCTCCCAACTGTCCAACGAGCTGTGCCTCTTCTCTACCCCACCCCTCACAGTGTTACACTTCTGGGAAGTGTCCTTCCTGGCACTGCCTTTCCCTGGTTTCTTCATATATTCCACTGAACTGTAATTTGTCCACATGCTGAGTTTCCATGTAAGCCTAACAGTGGTGATGGGGATGTGAATAAGTGATACAAGAACACATTCTTTATGTAGACGTCTTCTTTTTCTTGGTGCTGCGTTGTTTTTGGCTTTTGAGACAGGATTTCACTGTGTAGTTCAGGCTGGCCTTGAACTCATTATGTAGCCTAGGATGACCTCAAACTCACAGCAACCTTCCTGCCTCAGCCTCCCAAGTGCTAGGGTTAGCGGTGAGGGTATCATGCCTGGCTCTTTAAACTGCAGACACGGAACTTCAAGTTTTCCTCAACTTTTGTCTCCATTACTTTTCCAGAGATGACAACAATTTGATCAACACATCTTTACCGAGTGCCTACTGTGTGCCATAGGCACTGTGAGAAGCTTCCAGCACAGAAATAATGAAAATAAACAATGAAAAAATTCTCTCATGGAATTTACATTCCAATGGAGGAGTAAGGAAGATAAAATTAATTAGTAGGTAAAATGTAATAAACTAACAGCAATAATGAGGTAGAAACAATCCCACTTTACAAAGAAATTGAGACACAAAGAAGTCAAGATCCTACACCGTAGAAGTGAAAGAGTTGGGCTGCAGTGCTAGGTGATCTGGCTTTGGTTTACTTTTTTTTTTGTCTTTTTCCTTTTTATCGGTACCGGGGATGGAACTCACGACTGCCTGCTTGCAAGGCAGGCACTTATGCCGCTGAGCTAAACCCCCAGCCCCTCTCCTGTTTTTAATTATGCTGTTTTCTCTGCCTTGCCTCTTCTTTCTTCCTATGGAAAACCTAATTATTCTTCAAGGTCTAGCTCTCCTCTGTGAAGCATTTTCTAATTATTCTGCAAGAACTGTTTCTAATTAGGAGACATTTTGTTAAACTTATGAATATTGACACTTCTCAAATTTTTCTTACATTTAAGACTCCTAAGAGCAGAACAGAATATATTTATTAGTCCTGGAGGTATAATCTAAATTGGTATAACAGTTTAAATCTTTGAGTTCTACTACTATTTTGCTCTTTTTTTTGAGCCAGGGTCTTGCTCTGCAGTTCAGGCTGGCCTTGAACTCACTACTCTAGATTGGCCTTGAATTTGAAGCAATCTTCTTCCCAAATGTCGGAATTACAGGAGTGTGCCACAACACTCAGCCTGCTGTTTTAAAAATGTATATTTTTTTCATGGAAGGACCTTTAAAGATTTGACAAAACATATTTAAGATCACTTATCAAGCTGAGCATGGTGGTGCATGACTATAATCCTAGTTCTCGGGAGCCTGAGGCAGGAGATTGTTGCAAGTTCAAGACCAGCCTGGACTACAAAGTAAGCTCAAGGCTAGTTTGAATTGCATAGCAAGACTCTGTCTCAACAAACAAAAACAAACAAAAAACCCAAACACCAAAAATCACTTATCACATAAATTATGTAACCCTTTACTGCATATCCTTCCAAATTAAAAGACAATGAACATTCCAAAAGATGTGTCACATTTATTTTGTGCCTTTGTATGTCTCTGGGACTAATCATATCCTAATTTGAGAAATACAGATTTGACTGACTGACTCTTTCAGTGGACATATATAAGATCTCCCAAGACAGGCATATTCTAGCTTTTTTTTTGGTACTGGGAATCAAACTCACGACCTTTTGCTTGCCAAGTAGGCATTGTGCCACTGAGCTACATCCTCGGCCCCATTCTAGCTATTTTTATAACTTAGTTGCTGCTTTGAACAGTAGCTTATAGATAATAAATATCTTCCCTTTGTGCTCAAACAATATTATTATAATATTCTGTCAGTTCTCTTGGCTCACATTTTTTTTCTCATGGAGAATAATTTAAAAACAAAAGGAAAAATGTGTCTACAAACAGGTGAATGCAAAAGTAAACTATGGTATGTCCACATAATGAAACATTATATAGCACTGAAAAAGGAATAAAAAAGTTATATGCAACAATACAGATAAATGTTAGAAGCGATGTTTATTGAAAAAAGATACAAATTTATAAATTTCAAAAACAGGCAAAACTAAATAATATATTATTTAGAAATATGTAGATAACTGATAAGAATAGAATTTTCTTCTCCCAAAATATAGTTAGTGCTTACTTGTGGGGGAGATAAAGGTATAACTGGTAAAGAACACACAGATTTATGTTATTGGTAATTTTCTAGTCTTGAATTAAGCAAGCAGTTTCCAAGCATATTGATAACACCATTGTGCTTTATAATTTACATGGTACATATCTTCTTTTATAAATATCAAATACTGTATTAAAATATACCCCCTCCAAAAGTTGAGTTTCTTTAAAGTATCTCAGAATGTTTAACATGCTAATGTGAATTGTGATTTTTCAAGAGTTCTTCAATCCTATCAATATCTCATTAACAAATCTGGCATTGGGGGCTGGGGATTTAGTTCAGTGGCATAAGCTCCTGCCTTGTAAGCAGGCAGTCCTCAGTTCGATCTCCAGTACCAATAAAAAAGGAAAAAGACAAAAAAACAAAAAACAAAAAAACAAATCTGGCATTAAAAATCTGCTCTAGAATGAACCTTGGAAACAGTAAGTTAAGGCATAAAATATTTCCTTGATTATAGCCTGTTTCCCTATGGTTACTTTACCCTAACATACTTTTTTATGAATGATATAATTGCCAATTTCTACCATACTGCTGGACATAAAACATGGCAAAATGAACCACAGAAACAAATGAAGGCTTTGGCCCTATTTCTTCTCCCATGGAGGAGATAGGGGAAAAAAGAGCAAACAATGGGATTCTGCATGAGTGCAGTCTTAGTACATCTGTCATTCACTGGAATATCATGTGGAGAGAAAGGAAATTACCCTCATAGCCCACAGGGTGAAAGATAAGCTCCTCAGGGACAGCAGTGTCTATAATATCAGTCACACACAGGGCTGAAAGGGGGCTACTGTCTAAGAATAAAGAGAGCTATCGAGGTGCTTTCGTACCAGTGGGAACATTCAAGACCACATCAGTTTGCCAGGAATATAATTCACAACTATAGTAGTAGAATTGTTTTCACTATAAAAAAAATTGAAAAAAAAAAGCCCTGAATAACCCAGTTGTAACAACCATGGGGGCTGAATACTCCTTGAAAATCTTTTAATTACAGAGGTACTGACCTATGGATCTCAAAAGGGAAATTTTACGTGAAGGCAAATGGAAAAGGAACCACTGAAATTTTTTCTCTTCACAGACCACAGAGATCATCTGCTTCATAGTAAATTTTTTATATCTTTGTATACTTCCACTTGGGATAATAATATAATTCTGCCTCTGAGTTATGATCCTAACACATGATCTGGCTGTAAGGGTGATGTCAGAGGTAGTGATGATGAACACCTAGTGTCTTTTTTCTCAGTACTGAGGCACAGGAACTTCACACTGAGCAACGTCCCTGGCCTTTTTAAATTTTCCTAAATTGCCCAGACTGGAGCTGAACGTGGGCTCTTGCTGCCTCAGTCTCCAGGGTGCTGAGAATTCCAGGTGTCTGCCACAACACAGGACTACCCAATGTCTTTTCACTTTATTTCCCTTATGCATAACTATAGTTACAACAGCAGTAGCAGCTTTAGCAAGTAGATCTACGGCATCCTTATTCTGTGCTAGATCTTCTCTAAGCATGTTGCATATGTCACATCATCTTATCATCTGCTAAAACATCAGAGTGTTCAAAGGTTAAATAATCTACCTGGGCCTGAGGGGCACACATGTGGCCACACTGGGAGTTAACAAGGTAGTCTGGCACTGATGCTTGTGCTCTTAATTGCTATACTAGGGTGCCTCTTATGAGACCAAAAGTTGATTTATAAATTACAGGTTCTATTTAAGGCCAGAAGCCCTAATGATAATCCTAGTGAAAGAACCTATGTCCTAAAGGATGCATTTTCATTCAGGGAAAGTAATATCGTTTTGGCAGAGGAATGACAACTCAAGATTGTGCTGAGGACAGTTAATTAGAAACTGTACTATATAATTCCAGTGGCATCAAATTGATGACTTTTAAAAATTGGTAGACCACTTGATATTTTTTTCGGATGATAAAAAACAGAAATATAGATGGTGTAAGAAATAATGAAGTAAATGGGTCTCTTTTATCTCACTATACAGTTAGTGTGTTAAAATTTTTTCTTTTTCTTTTGGTACCAGGAATAGAACCAGGACCTTGTGCTTGCCAGGCAGTTACTTGTGTCTTTTCTTTTCTTTCTGTTTTTTTTTTTTTTTTTTTGGTGTTTTTGAGACAGGGTTTCCCTATACAGTTCTGGTTGGCCTTGGACTCCCAATGTAGCTCAGGCTGACTTTGAACTTGCAGAGATCCTCTGGAGTGCCAGGATTACAGGCATGGTGCCCCATGCCTAGATAAGCTTTTTCTTCCATTTTAAAGTTTTTGTTATTTTATCCAACAAGTCTTAGAATATGCAAACACTTTGTTGTATCTTATATCTATACAAATTGGCATTTCTCACAAACTTGTGAGACAGAGAATATCATCCTATAAGGTAATATTCACTCAAATCAGCTCAGGCAAAAGAAAAATGTTGACATGCCACAGTACTGGGGCTGGTGGGGCGCAGCTACCACTCCCTTGCAGTTGTGAGGAGATCAGAGACCCGGGATATGAGCACGGGACTGGGCTGGGAGGCTGCTTTGAAGCCACAGTGTTTACCTCTCTGACTCTTTCTCAGTTAGTTGTTTCTTTAAGCTGTACATTGTTAATCTATTTTCTTTTTGTCTGCATCTTTGTTGAAGTAAATTGCTTTTTAATCAACTTTCCCCATACAAACATGATTTTTTTAAGCTTAAGTGTATTTTTAAGAATAAGCAGCACCAAAGCATAAAGGCATGGTGTGAAGGTATAAATATAATTTTAAATATTTATACCACAAAGGCATAATAAAACATTTCTGGCTGTCAATTTAATAATCTTCCATCTTAAAAGTGCTAATGCCCTCTGATGCAGTAATTTTACTGTAGTTTTTGGAACCAGAAACTGATCTCAGGACTGTACCCTGGCCAGGCAGGCACTGTGCCACTGAACTGTACCCCTGGTCCCAATGCAGTAATTTCATCACCACACTCTCACACACAAATGTGAGTTTCAATTCCAGCTTCTCACTTCCTGGTTATGTGACCTAATGAGAATTACTCAGCATCTCCATCTTGTTTTTCATTTAGAAACGGAATCACAATAATCTTACTTCTTAGATTATGAAGATTAAATGAGAAAATAAGTGCAGTAAGGTAAGCAGACTGTTTGGCATATAGGATATACTTAATGTTATCCTAAGTGAGCAACTGGACAAGCGCATAAAATGTGTGTATGTGTGTGTGTATTTGTATTTTAGCATTGCTTATACAAATGAGAAATTACAAAGAATTAATATATCAGGCTGGGGATTTAGCTCAGCGGCATAAAGCGCCTGCCTTGCAAGCAGGCAGGCGTGAGTTCGATCCCTGGTACCGATAAAAAGGAAAAAGACAAAAAAAAACAAAAAACAAAAACCAAAAAAAACCTCAAGCAATATTTGCTTTGTTTACCCATGTATATCTAATCTCAAGACAGCTCCTGGAATACAGTAGATGAGTAGTAAGTATTTGTTGAATGAATAAAAAAATTATTAGACAAATTATGGCACAGTCAAATGAGAAAATGTGATTTAGTCATTAAAAAATAACACAGTTAAGTATTTTCCATGGAAGCATATAAACAGTATTTTTTTTAATTTAAAAAACATGTGTACCCATTCATAGACAAAGTCCAAAAGATGATGCTTTGGGATTCTGATAACATTTCCTGGGGTGGGATAGAGACAGTGGATATTTTTATTATCTTTTCCTTCGCCTAGCCATATTTATTTTTTTTTACTGAGGATTATGTACTGATTTTGTAATGACAGACTATTTTTTTATTGAGACAGGATCTTACTGTGTCTTGAACTCAAATGTAGCCCAAGCTGGCCTAGAACTCACAGTAACCTTCCTGCCTCAGTCTCCTGAGTGCTGGTATTATAGCTATGAGACATCACTCCCAGAAATGACAAACTTTTTAACTTTAAAAAGTGCCAAATAAATTGGAAACATGGGACACAACTAGGTTTGAATCTTGGGCTAAATCAACTTTAAAAGAGGTTATTATTGAAGTTATTCATTACATGTCTATTTTTTCCATTAAACATTAGTATCTTATAGGTACAGAACAGGTTTTTATCTTTCTAGCACCTTGAGCAAAACCTCACACATAATCAGTGTTCCATAAATGCTTGTCAGTCACAGGGGAGCTGTTTCACCATGGTTTTTGCAATGATGTCTAACACTTTGGTCACAGGAGGGAAAAACTCCCAAAGAAATTTCTGCAAAAAAGGTGATGGCTTCTGCAGTGTAAAAATGATCTTGGGATGCTCATAAGTGAAGAAAAGTGCTCTCTAGATTCCTTTCTCTTTGCAATGCAAATTCTGTCACAGTATCCTAATTTTTTCGTAAATAATTCAGAGACAGAACCAACTTGTGGTTACGGGAGAAGGTCCAAGTTTCTAGTGTTACTTGTTTAGGTAGAAATCTATAGAGTACAGTATCTGCTAATAACATAAATTGGTCCCTTCCCAGCTTCAAATACGCTCAACTGTTTTCTGAGCCCTTCACTGTATTCTCCATGAAAAGCATTACTGTCACCTACACACTGTCAGAGTTAAATTATCAACCTTAGGCAGTTTCAGACAGTGTTGAAACTAATAGCTGTCACTAATTAATACTTATAATCATTTTTACTTAAAGAGCAACACTGTCTCTAAAATCTTAATGTTGAATGACAAAATATCTTTAAAATGACTCCCATATTTGTATTATTTATTTACTGTAGTACTAGCGATAGAGCCCAGGTAAGTGTTCACATGGGAGGTAAGTGTTCTGCCACTGAGCCACATCTCCAGTCCTTTTTGAGACAGGCTCTCCGTTGCCCAGGTGATTGTCCTTACTTGGCCTGAGTAGTTGGAATCATAGGTGTGTGCCACAAAGCTCAGACCTTTCTCTCTCTCTCTTTTTTTGGGTCTTTTTGAGACAATGTTTCACTATGAAGTTCAGGCTGACCTTGAGCTCACTTTATAGCCCAGGCTGACCTTGAACTTACAGTGATTCTCCTGCCTCAGTCTTCTGAGAGTTGGGGTTATAGGTGTGTGACACCATCCTTGGCCCAAAACAGCACTTTGATATGTAATCAACCTTTAAAAATTGAGTGGTTTATGTATTAAGTTGAAATCTGAGTATTTTATATTTCTTGCATACCTCAAATTAAACTAGCCACACTTCAAGCACTGAACAGCTACATGTGGATGGAGGCTACTTTGCTGGACAGCATAAGTATAAAATACTAACATATCTGGCACATAGGATGTGCTCAATATGTTTTTAATATCAGAACTTGCTTCTTAGGAACTGTTTCTCACAGTGTGTGCCTTTTAACACCATTTGGTATAAGATGGCTCTGGATATGGGATTAAATAGCCCTGAATCATATACTGAGAAAACTATGCTTTTTTTTTAAATAGCAATTTTAAAGTTTTAAATTTTTTTCTCAAGTTCTGGCACTAAATCACACTGAAACAGACCTGGTGAGCCCCATGGTGAAGCAGTACAGAGGCACAAGGCTGTCCTGGAGTCTGTAAAGATTGTGTTGGGCTGGCTTAGTCCAGGCAGCCAGGCCTGGGGCCTCAGGATGGTTGGTGACTTGGGCTGGAAGCCACTCTTTGATTTTGTGTTGGAGCCCAAGGACCCCAGCTACCAGCCTTGGGGCCACTGCTGCATCTGTCTATAGCTTCTCCTTTACCAGTTGCAGGAAGTTTGGCCTCTGGAGGGCTTTTAGCTTAGACTACTTGGTTCCCTCATCAGGCTTCAACAGCTGAGGCCAGACAGGGAAACACACGACTGTGTGTTGTCCAGCCACTGGAGCCTGAGTACCTTGTCCTGGAACTTAGAAAACACTCGTCACTGGGTGAATGACTTGGGGATGACAATGTACAAATGTATGTACCATTGTTACTCCCTGATTGATGTACTTTAAATTTTTGTTGTAATTTTTTAATTCTTATTTTCTTTCTTTTTATATTTGAATAAAATGGATTTTTAAAAAAACAAAAGAAAATGCTGCCAGTAGGTCCTCCATCTTGAGTGCTGGTTCAAAGACATAGATTTCTACCATGTGGGCCAGGTCCTTCTCCCTAGGCAGTTCCTTTGCAAAACAGGACATATCCAGCACCACCTTCTCTGTCAGAGTCTCCTTCTCTATCAGGTTGGCTGTGATCTTTTGCAGTGGCTCACTGTAATCATCTTCAGAGCAGCTGCTGGGCCCCTCTTCCTTCTCGACCTCTTCTTCTTCATCTACCAGGCTGTTTCAGCTGGCTCACTCCCTCTTCTTTGAGGGCTGCCTTCAGACTGGACCCTAGCTGTGTGGCTCTCTCCACCCCACATCCCTTCTCTGAGGTGTTCTCAGGCCATGGGGGCTCAGCAACAGCTGGCTCCAGGTATAGATAGTTTTTGAACTTTGGCCTGGGCTCCTCAGGTCCTCTGTTTCGTGAGTCATCAACATGCAGAATCCTTGATCAGTGTCATAATCCCCAGCTCCAGCATCTCAGGGCTTTTCCAAGGCCCCACCAGCTAGGATCTCTCCCTTGAGCTCTGGGGCAGTGTTCACCTGTGGTGCAACACTGGGGGAACATACAAAAGATGGTCTGGCTTGTGTCCATGACACTACCAGCTGGCCTGTAAATCACGGGGACCAGCACATGCTCCCTGGTTTGCAGCAGGCTGAGGAACATGGTACTTGCCAGGTGTAAGGCAGGAGGGTGGTAGGGGCCAGAAAGGCCATCTGAACTTGGTACCCTGATATTTAGGCTCAGGTGACCCTCTTCTTCCTCTAGCTCTTCCTAACAGAGAAGGTCCTCAAAAGATCAAACTTCTCTGCGGTTCTATGGATCAGATACTGCAGGTGCCTACAGAGTAAAGGGAAAGCAAAACCTTTGACAGCAGTTTCTGCAGCAGGAAGTGGTGTGGCTCCTCCTGGACCTGGGGGACAAAGTCATCCTCAGCTGAGGATAAGAAGACACAATCCAAGCAGAGAAGAACCAGGGTGACAGGTGGAAGAGCCAGGGCCTTGCCCCACCTTTGGGGTACCCAGAGAAAAGTTTTTTTTTTGAGTTGTCTTTTTTAGTTTTCTGACTATAGTAAGAAGTTTCATATGCACTGCTTTCCTTTTTTTTTTTTTACATTTTTATTTGGATATAATTCATAGGCAATAAAATTTACAAATTTTAAGGGTATCAGTTGATAAGCTTCAACTAATGTAGCTGAATTACTGTTTCCCTCAGTCAAGATATAGGACATTTCTATATGTGAGCAAGAGCTTCTTAGAAATCAAGAAACAAGCAAAACCCAACAAAAGCCACAAAGTCAATCCCATACTTTTGAATACATAATGCCAAAATGCTTTGCAGAAAAACTATCCCAATTGATACTTCTATTAACCATACTGGATACTGTCTCAACTGCATCCTTACATAGGGAAATAATCAAAGATATGAGAAAGAAGTTATCAAGATTTTTGTTATAGTATTATATATATATAGCCCTTTGAAAAAAGTAAACACTTTGAATATCTAATAATCATGGTTAAAGATACATTCTTAAAATTGAAATTATAGTCACTAAGATTATTTTTTTTATGTCTTTTTCTTTTTTATGGGTACCGGGGATCAAACTCACGACTGCTTGCTTGCAAGGCAGGCGCTTATGCTGCTTAGCTAAATCCCCAGCCCCCACTAAGATTATTTTAAAGAATTTTAAACATCATGGGCAATGTTCTTTATTTTATTTTTATTTTTAAAAAGGACTGGAGAGCACCTGCGGGTCTCGAACCACGGGACTAATCGGCCCAGGGGGTTGGGAAGCCAGATTTGAAGGAACTGCTGGGCTAAAGCCAGCCCATGGGCAATGTTCTTTTTTTTTTTTTTTTTTTTTTCTCCGCTCCTTCTCCTCAATGTTCTTAATAGTATTAAAAGAAAACCAGATTTAAAACTATATATATATATACAATGTGATGCTACTTATGCCAAAAACAAAACCTAAAAAGTAATCCCAGCACTTGGGAAGCTGAGGTGGGAGGACTGCCATGAGTTTGAGGCCAGCCTAGGCTACATAGTGAGTTCAGGGATAGTCTGGACCACAGAGTTAGACCTTATTTCAAAAAATAAAAAACAAGACCTAAAAACCTTTAGGTAAAGGAAAAAAATTGGAAGAAAATAAGCCAAAATATTATTAATAGTGGTTAGTTCTGAGTTACAATGTTGATTTTTACTTTTAAACTTGTTTAGAGCATAAAGTACTTTATGGGGCGTGTCTATTTATCGGCTTGCCAACACTGCACATCTTTGCTACTTAGAGGAAAGACAAACAAATGAAATCATGAATTATTTTGCAGGTTTATAGTTAATGAGGCATAACTGAATCTAATCCATTTTAGTTTAATACAGAGAACCAACTGGTATAATTATTAGTTTTTTTTTTCTTTTTCCCCTGGTGCTGGTGAAATACCCAGGCCTTTTCACTTCTTATTTCAAGATAGGATTTTGCTAAGTTGCTAAGTTGTCCTGGTAGGGCTTGAACTTGCCGTCTTTCTGCCCTGGCCTCCTGAGTGCTGAGATCACAGGTGTGCACCATCATGTCCAGCTTATGTGCAGTAATTATTACCTGAATCTGGTGTAAAGGTATTGCTAATTGCTGATTAGTATTCTTGCAGGATACATTATTGTTTTTGTCAAAAAGTTAGAAAGCACTGAATTGGCCTAGCATGCATGAGGCCCAGGGTTTGGTCCCTAGATAGGGGAGATGTGGCAGAGGGAGGGTAGGATTGAACTGACACCACAGGAGGCTAAAGGGTCGGTGCTGTTGCTTGGGCACTGCTGGCTAATACATTCACCTCGCTCAGTGAGGGCAACCCTTTCAGCACTTTTTTTTTTTTAAGTCTTTTTCCTTTTTATTGGTACTGGGGACCGAACTCAGGACTGCCTGCTTGCAAGGCAGGCGCTTATGCCGCTGAGCTAAATCCCCAACCCCTCTTTTAGCACTTTCAATGACACAAACAGCCCACTGCAGCATGTAGGTTCACCACCACTAACCTAGCCTCTCTGCCTTCTACTCCTAGTCTGAATCCTGTGAATACAGGGATTTTATTCTATTAGGAGAATAATTCCACCAACATGGATCAGGTTCTTGGCTGCTCAGCTCACACAGCTAACTTAAAGTGTCAATTGCTGCTAGCTGGGACTGAACTCTTTAATATTGATTGACTTGTGAAGTGATAAGACAGGCCAGACCAAAACCCTAACCAAGAGGCTTATTTATTTGCAAAGGAGAACCATGTGCTCCAGAAGCACAATGAAGATTAACACTTCAGTTTATTGCAGGTGAATAAATACAGTAATAAGTAAAGTTTAACTACATCTAGGAATTTGCATTTTTATAATAAATGTTCATTTTGGTGGATAGTCCTTAGTTCATGGTAGCTCTGATAACAAGGGAATACTCTAAAACATAAAGCAGGTGTCATGCCTCTGCTTAAAACCTTACAACACACACAAAGACTTGTGCATAAACGTTTTTGGCAGCATTATTCATCACAGCCTATTAAGGAGGGTTTCCCACCATAGCCAGCAGTGTGACCTGTCCCTCTGTCCTCAAACATTATCAAGTTCCCTTTACCCTATTTTACATTTGCCATGTTGTGCATATCACCTTCTGATTTACCACAAAATAAATGTGTTTATTTATTTATTTGCTTATTTTTGTCTCTCCCTACATTCAAATGAAACCTTCAGAAGGGCTAGGATCTTTATTTTATTCTTGGAGGTATTCCAATGCCCAGGAAATGTTTGACTGAATGAACTACTGATTGTATGTTGTTCTCATGTGTTCAATAAATATTTATCTCTTCCATAATCCCATAATAAGGGCACTGCTGAGCCAAGAGGTGACAGCTTACGCCTCACAAGCTTGCTGGGGCTAACTGCTTAGGGCTGGCACTTGTCAGCTTGCTGCTGAATGTATCACCTAGTCCTTTTGCAGCACTGTTTTTTGCCCTTGAGAAAGCATGAAAGTTGAGGTATCTGTAATCAGTTACTATTTTTTATTTCGTTGTAGCTTGTTATACACAAAGGAAAAGGAAAAGCATGCAAAATTCATATTAAACTTCAAATGGCTGCAGAGAGAGAAGAAAATATTGACTGCCTGTCTTTAATCAGAAAGTAATTTTATTAAGAATACTGCTAAGAGGATAATTATCTTCTGTAAATTCCTTGGTATCTTAGCAGAAAATATATATCTTCTATTTTTTTTTTTTTTGTCTTTTTCATTTTTATCAGTACCAGGGATCGAACTCATGACTGCCTGCTTGCAAGGCAGGCGCTTATACTGCTGAGCTAAATTCCTAGTCCCTATATCTTCTATTTTAAGTGATGTTTAAATCTAAACAAAAGTAATCATATAATTACACCTAATCAAAGCAGGCCCTATGGAAACAAAGTACACAACTACAGAATGTCTGCACATATAGAACTCACATGATGACTAGAGCTTGAATTAATAAAAAATATTATCATAAAAGAACTGTCTTAAAGAAATGTTACTTAAGGAAGAGCTGCTTAAATTATAACTTTGAATGGCACCTTGAATTTCAGATTAAAGTAATCTTAAGATCTAAGGAACATGCATCCTCAGTTACCTTCTAGCTTAGGATGAAAAACTGTATGTAAAGCCCTTTTCTTTCACCAAAAATTATATTCATTTTTGGAAATATACCAGAAAGGAAAGAATTGATTTCTATCCTTTGTTTTCTAGTTTGTTTACAACCAAGATTTTGTTTTAATAAAGACAATCTTAATGTATATTAGAAATGGAACATATGGCAAGACAAAGGTTATTGAAGTTATTTACATTGGGGTAAGGATACTTGTAATTTTCTGGAATGTAAACAATTAATTTTGACCCATTCACCCATTGCATGGAGTAACTTACTTGAAATCATGCACTGTGATCTATATAAGTTTTAGGAAGTGGTGATTTTGAGGTGAACTGTTTTGTTTTGTTTTATATTTTGGAACAAGGTCTTGCTTTGTAGCTCCAGCTGACCTTGAACCCACTATTCAGTCCAGACTGTCCTTGAATTTGCAATGATTCTCCTGCCTCAGCCTCCCAAGTGTTGGCACTACGGTGTGGGCCATCATGCCTGGCTTGGTTTTGAGATTTAATTACAGTATAAAATCTACGGTGATCTCATTTTACTTAAGAGTTGTAAAGACCAGGGAAATCAAGTGATCTATATCTCAGAAATAGTTCAAGTAAGCATTTCCCACTCAGGAAAATGTCTTCTATCTTGGCATATCACACTTACAGTGACAGGACATAATGTTTTCCCTGTTTACTGGGGTACCCACTAATCCAAACTCCTATGAGCTGCCCATACTATAGCTTACATAATTCCAAGTATAAAAGGAAGGCATTCATTATGACATAGCTGTTAAAAAGACACTGTTTTCTAATCTCCACAGTCTCTCAAAATTATACTTTTGTGATGCACTGCTCTTGTGACCAAGATTGTATCTTTGTCATTTAATCCTTGAGGCTTTTTCATAAGAAATAACCTATGTATGTATCAGCTATGGTGCAACAAAAACCTTACAAAAATACAAAAATGAAGCTTTAATGATTCACAGAAACAAATTACTCAACTGTTTCTTCCCCATGTCAAAATTTTTGTAGCCATCTCACAGCAGCTCTATTATATCCAGGTATAAAATGATTTTTAAAAAGTATTAGTGTTTCTCTTCCTCTAGGATCACCCCTCAGGGCCTCATGCACACTATGTATACACTCTGCCACTGAACTATACCCCTGGCCCTATGATGTCAATATACACGAAGAATTGTGTAGCCAGGCATAGTACTAGTCCTGGGCACTGTAATCCTAGTTACTTGGAGGTTGAGGACTGTTTGAGCCCAGGACTTTGAGGCCAGCATGGGTAACATAATAAAACCTCATCTCAAAATAGGACCAAAAATAGCTAGGTGTAGTTGTGCATACCCATAATCCCAGCACTCAGGAGGCTGAGGCAGGAGGATTGCCCCAAGTCTAAGCTCGAGACCAGCTGGATACATAGTGAGACCCTGTCTCGTAAAGACAAGACAAAACAACCAATAAATAGGATAAAAATCAAAAAAGAGTCATGAATAGGCGAATAATATCCAAGATAGCCCACATTCATCATGAAAATTGACCCTTTCCACTATAAGCTAAAACTGTCTGTGTTGCTTTCAATTTATTTAAACTTTTACAATAATTGGTCTTTGAAATGTAATTCATAACATCTTATTGATAATGATAAATTTTACTGTTTATTTATTGGCTAGGGGTTATTTACTTATAAAAATAAAGTATAAAAATCTGATTATTGGATCATTTATGTATTATAAACATGAACTAAAATCTCCCCCTCCCCTGTCTGGCAATTACCATAGTAATTTATTCTTAAAAATTTTATAGGTCAGAAGCCAGTAAACAATCCTGTCCAAGATTTTGTTGATTCTTCTATTGTTAAATTATCTGCTCAAATGTGAACAGGTTAGTATGCTGTTAGGCCAGATAAAGAAATATATAAGCTGGTGTAGTTGAAGTAATCTGGCCGAAACTTTGCCTTTCCTCTTAATTTTATATAAAAGATATTTCTCAGTAATTTGAACATTATTTTAAGGGAAAACCCTAAAATGTTTAGTTTTTTTTAGTTATTTCTTTTTTTATAGTAAAATTAAGTTTTATTTACAGTACTCTTAGTCAAACATATTTGAGAGTAGGCATTTTTGTTGTGTATACTAAGACTAAATTACAATTAGATTGATAGATATCTTGATAATTCATTTAAATTCAATTTATTGCAGGGCATGGTGGTACACACCTGTAATCCCAGCACTAGGGAGACTGAGGCAGAAGGCTCACTGTCAGTTCAAGGCTAGCCTGAGTTACATACGACAGTTCAAGGCTAACCTGTACCACATAGCAAGACCCTGTCTCAAACAAACAACAACAACAAATTCAACTTATTTTTAAAGTGAAGATGTACATGTTTAGTTTTAAATTTCTGAGATTTCAAGTTAGTGGGAAGATACTGCAATTCTTAAGGATGGACATGGAGCTACAAAGACCCATAGGAAAAATTAACTCTCAGTACACTCTTTTAAGAGTCATTTAATATTTGAATTTTGACTTTAGAGCCTATTTAAAAGCATATGACTATGCTTGAGAACTCATTCGTATCAAAAAGATAAAATTCTGTATTAACAGCAAGCAATAAACAAAAGCTTCCAAACTTAAATTAGTAAATATTTGGGGCTGGGGATTTAGCTCAGCGGCATAAGCACCTGCCTTGCAAGCAGGTAGTCGTGAGTTCGATCCCTGGTACCGATAAAAAGGAAAAAGACAAAAAAAAATTAGTAAATATTTTTTAGGGAACATTACAGTATAGGCATTTGTCTACACTGTCTGTAATCCCTATTACTTAGGGAGGCTGAGGCAGGAAGATTGTAATTTCAACTCAACCTGAGCAGTTTAGCAACAGAGAGACCCTGTCTCAAAGCTAAAACAAGATTTATAAAGGGCTGGAGATGTAGCTCAGTGTGAAGGCTCTGCATTCAACCTCCGGTAACACACACACACACACACACACACACACACACACACACACCCATTAATAAGAAAGAAATGAAGCAGGGCTCAGGGACAAATGTCTATAATCCCAGCTACTCAGAGGGCTGAGGTGGGAAGACAGAAAGTTTAAGCCTACCCTGTGCAACTTAGTGAGATCTTGGCTTAAAAATAAAATTAAAAGAAAGAACAGTGTAGGTAGCTGAGTGGTAGTGCTTGTTTAGCATGTGTGAGGCACTGGGTTCAATCCTCAACACAACACAACACAACAAAACAAACAGCAACAACAAGAAGCTGGGTATGGTGGCACATGCTTTTAATCCCAGCATTCTGGGAGGCTGAAGCAGGAAGATTCCAAGTTTGAACTCAGGCTGGACAAATTTAGCAACTTGGTGAGACTCTGTCTCAAAAAACAAAAAGGGCTGGTAATGTATTTCATAGTGAGGGCCTGGATACAATTCCCAGTTCTAAAAAATGAAGAGGGAGAAGGAAGGAAAGAAGGAAGGGAAGAAAAAAGGAAAGAAGGGAAGAAGAAAAGAAGGAAAAGGAAGGAAAGAAGGAAGGAAAAGAGAGGAAGAAAGGAAGGAAAAGAAAGGAAGGAAGGAAAGGAATACATCATGGGCTCTGCTCTCCATCTCAGCTCTCACTGCTCTGGTTTACTTGATAAGTTAATTAACATCTCTGTGTCTCAGTTTTCTTTCTTTTTTTTTTTTTTTTTTTTTTTTTTTGTCTTTTTCATTTTTTATCGGTACCAGGGATCGAACTCACGACTACCTGCTTGCAGGGCAGGCGCTTATGCCACTGAGCTAAATCCCCAGCCCCTGTGTCTCAGTTTTCTTAAATAGAGTGGAGATGATGGTTCACACCAGTACCAAGTGAATTAATATTCTATATGTAAAATATGTAGTGTGATGCCTGGCACATAGTACAAGTTCAATAAGTATTAACCATCATTGTTTCTGTCAGTGGGAAGAGCGGCAAAAGGAAAAACTTGAATAAAATACTCAGGTTTGCCCCATTGATCACTGATTAACTTACAAACAGAGATTCCTTTACAAATGATATTATCTAGTAGTTTAAAAATGAAATCCATGTAATGTCACTATCATTTTCTATTCTGCCAAGATCACAACCATACTAACACATTTCTAGACGTAGGCAGATTATATAAATTGACCATTCTCTTACAACAAAACACAAATAAATGTAGGATAAAAATGACAAACATCTGGAATATTTAATTTCTTAAGAAAGAGAAATCTTAAGGGTCATCACTCATCACTTGAGGGTTCAACATGTAGGATTCCAGAAAGCGAGATCAGAAGAAATGGAAGATAGGCAATAGTCACAGAAATGTTATTGCAAAATGTCCAAAAATCATGTCAATCATGAATTTTCATATTCAATAACAGAAATGGTCCACATTTAGATACAAAATATTAAAAGTAGAACATATTAAAGATAAAAAGATAATCTTTTCTTTTTTTTTTTTTTTTGAGGGCGGAGACAGTCTCACTGTGTAGCTCAGGCCAGTGTAGTGCATGCTGGTGCTGAATGTGTGCTCCTCCCACCCGGCCCTCATGAGTTCTGGAGCTATGAGCATGTGCTACCACTGCTGCTGGTGGTAAGAAGGTAATCTTAAAAAGAAACAGAAATGACTGTCTACAAATGAAAAAAAAAACATATTTGTTATTGTTGTTTCTTTTGTTTGTTTTTTGTTGGAGACAGCATCTCACTGTGTACTGCACACTGGTCTTAGACTTGAGATCCTTCTGCCCCCATGCATCTAATACCACACCTAGCGTGTAAAAACAATTCTACTTCAAGCAGAATTCTTAATGGAAAATTGAAAGTAATACTCCATGGTCATTTAAGTGCTAAAGTAAATTATCTGGCATTTAAGTGCTAAAGTAAATTATCAACTTAGAATTCTAAACTTAGCTGAACTAAGACATTTTTAGAGAAAAAACCCTGAACTATTAAAAGATGTTCTTTAGCAAGAAAATTAAAGAAAGGACCAGAATGTTTTTTGTTTGTTCGCTGACAGAGTCTTGCTATGCAACTCAGACTGGCTTGAACACACTATGTAACTCAGGCTGACCTCGAACTAACAGTGATCCTCTTGCCTCAGCTTACCAAATACTGGGCTTACAGGTGTGTACCACCATGCCCATCAGGACCAGGATGAAAGAAACAAAGTGGAGGGGAAGGACGCAAATATGTGGGTAAATCTGTTTGTGATAAATGCTGAAATACACAAGTTAAGCCTCTATGGGGTCTGGGGATATTGTTCAGTGATAGAATTCTCGTCTAGACTACACGAGGGCCCAGATTCCACTCTTAGTAACACACACATACACACACCCACCTTCTATTTCTTTATTAATTCAATGAATATTTTTTAAAGACAGGTAAAAAAAAATCTTGGTGACGGGTCATCATCATGATTACTTTGTGGGGGAACAGAGAAGGCAAGTTGAGCTATTTCTGAGGGTGTTGGTAGTAGTTACATAGGTGTATTCCCTATGATATTTTACTGAGATATCTGCTTATCATTTATATACTTTTCTGTATGTAATGGCATGTATGTGGTATCATATTGAAGAAAGAAATCTGGTCTTTGTCCAAATTTAGGAACACTGTTAATATTGGGTTGTGTTGTGGTGAAGTACTGTGTTGCTTATATTGTTCTGTTCTGATCTGCTTTGTTCTGTCCTCTTTTGTCTTAATCTCTTTAAAATTAAAAAAAAAATTTTAGGAACACCCTAAATTTGGACCCTGACCCTTGGAATCTCCTAAGTGAGAGTCCTGGAGAACCCAACAGAACAATCTCCAGAAAGGCCACGCCTTGATCAGAAGCGTAGAAGTTTTAGCCATCCCCTACCTCTGGGGAAGAGAAGCCGGAAATGGATTACTAACTAATAACCAGTGATTTAATCAACTGCACTTACATGACATCGGTGTCAATTTCCTCTGAGGATCAGATGCAAAGGTTTTGGGTTGGTGCATATCCTGGGGCATTAGGAGCATGGTGTGTCTAGAGCAGCCCTGCAAACTCCACATCCCACCCATACCTTTCTCCCTCCCATTTGACTCTTCTTGTGTCCATTATAAAAAGTGGTTGAATGTAAATAAAGTGTTTTCTTAAGTTTTGTGAGCTGTTCTAACAAAGTACTAAGCCTGGAGAAGGGAGATGGGACTCTCCGATTTAGAGCTGGTCAACTGGAAGTATTCGATTGTCTTGGACTTGTGACTGTTGTCTTAAGTGGGGGCAGTCTTCGAGTATTGAGTGTCTTTAATTTGTGAGATCTTTGCTAATGATATAATATCAGAATTAACCTGTATCATTTGACATGAATTTGGTGTCTGGATAAATGAAGGGGTATGAGAAAAGACACCAGATGTTTGATGTCAAGAGGAAAAAACCTCTCAACTTCTGTAAAAGTTATAAAATGAAACTCTACTTAACAGTTTATATGAAAGTCAAGTTCTGATAGATAATAAAGATGTAAGTTTAAATATGAGTTCTAAAAATGAAAGACAAAATGTATGTTTAGTATTTATATAACCTTGATTGCAAAAGAATTTTCCATGCCTAATACCAATGGTGGAAGTCACTAGTAGCTTTGACTATGTAAAAATAAAACAATAATAACAATGCTTTTATACTGAAAACACTGTGATAATATAAAACATAAACATCAAAGAGAGGAAAAAGATAAATACAACATGAATGGAAATAAATGTACATAGGTTTTTTTTTTTTTTTTTTTGTCTTTTTCATTTTTATCGGTACCAGGGATCGAACTCACAACTGCCTGCTTGCAAGGCAGGCGCTTATGCCGCTGAGCTAAATCCCCAGCCCCTTACATAGGTATTTTAAAAAATTATTAGAAAAAATAAAAAGCATACACCAATTATGAAGTGAGCAAAAAATATGAACTGGCAATTCTCTCTCTCTCTCTCTCTCTCTCTCTCACACACACACACACACACACACACACACACACACACATCAAGAGACCAATGAGCTCTGGAACACTGACAGAGAGGGTAACTAGTTTGTCTGAGATCACAAAAGTAGTTAAGAGAGAAAGTTAGAATTTGAACCTAGGGAGTCCTACTCTTGAAATATTTGTTCAGTGAATAAATGGATATATATTTAGCACTATAGGTATTCATATCAGGCTGCGAAGGGCAGGGAGTAAGATGGAATGCACAAGATCCCCTTTTGCTACTTGCTCACCTAAATGTCTATATAGACTTAGAAGTCTGAAGAGAATAACATACAACAGTAGTCTGATCACAAGAACTTTTTGTTCTCTATTTACTTGCTGAATTAAAAAAATTTAGAATAAACACAAAATATTTCCATAATAAAGGAGAAAGCTATGTTAAAAAATTCAGACAATACACAATAACAAAGTATATGAATACTTTTAATACTCCCAGTAATCTATGCATATAGTGTCAGCATGGATCTCTCAGGGTCTCCATCATTAAATTCAAACATCCTATCATGGTTCTAGTCTCTTTTACCTCTAAGATTTCCTGCCAAATAGCTCTTCCAAAAGAGCTGTGACCATCCTATAATTTCACTGCTTAAAAACCTCTAACAACTCTCCATTTTCTACATAAGTAGAAACTCTTCAGGCTGGCATCCAACACCTTCCATAATTACAGTGTTCAATCAACTCTTTTACTTTGTCCTACACATTCCAGACAGTTGACTACTTTGCTATTCTTTGTACACATATGTTGTTTGAGGCTTTCATGACTTGTTCATAACTTGTGCTTGTAACTGGTTCATGTGGCTAAGCTCTTGTCCAGAATATTTTCTCTTTACATATGCTCATTTTCTATCCATGGCTCAGCTGATACACTATCTTCTCCCTGACATATTCGTTCATTTCTTAGTCACTCTAAGAAACCACGGCTTTCCCCTGTCTCTCTAGGCACTTTCTTACTTTTTATGTTCTATCTTTTCTAAAAGACAATGAATTTCTTGAGATAGGATCTTTAGCTTATTCTTTTTTTTATTCTCTTAGCAAATACTTATTAATTAAATAAATGTTATTAACAAAATAGACAAACTCACAGAATTCAATGCCATTATGTTTGGCTACTTTTAAAGTGCCAGGCTGTGGTTATTAGATTTCACCTTCATTGAAAATAGGAGGTATAAACTGTTACCAGTTCAGGATTGTTTCTGCCCTCTAGGTCTCTAACCTAATAAAGTGACCTATGAACTTAATGGACTACAAATCCTCATCTCAAAAATACTAAATTATTCTCTGAACTGACAGCACAAACACCAGACATTTTGGTGTACAGCAGTTTGATCACTATTGACCAGTCTTTCTAACTACAGTAGATGGGAATACAAGCTTACTGTCCAGGAAAGAGGTGCTTTTCTTTACCTTTTTGTGTTGTGTACAGTGGTTCCTCCCAGGACAATCCTCACTCCAGGAGTAGAACGGTTCAGGTTATAAACTGTCAGGGCCTCTTCATATGTGGCTCCTCCAATTACAAACACAATGATATCCTGAGGTCTGCAATAACGAAGAGAGAGAGACTGTCTCAGAATAAAAAAAAAAAGGGGCAAAGATTTGTTATTATTATTATACACAGAGAACTTTAATTTCTGAATCTCTCCCTCTCTTTTGGTTGAGGAAGCAGAATTAAGGCAGAATAGAATGAAAGGCTTAAAAAAGTTTTAATTATCTGAAATTGGCAGGAAACAGCAGGAAATGCTGAATAGTGATTTGCTTTCTGTTTATGAGCGGATGTCTTAGAATTTCTGTGCTGTGGATTTCAGAATAGCACAATAGTGTTTGCTGGAACTAAATGTAGAAATATTCTTTTATATTCACAAGGCTGCAGAGTGCTACTCTGTGACATGGTATCAGTATAGCAGTAATTTATGCTTGTACTACCCACCACCTTTTACATAGAGGTCTGCATCAAATATTTAGTAGAGTACTATCAGAAGGGCTTCAAGGCTTCTGTCCAAGGACCTCAAAGCATTTTACAAAGTTTTGGTATATTTGGATGTCCCCTTTACACAAGAACTGGAAACATTTAGTATTATGCATATAAAAATGAGAACTCTAGATTAATGGTGTCTCTAGGAACCCCACCTCTTCTTAAAATCTTTGTTTCTGAATCCTTTGATAAACTAAGGAAAAGAAACCATGGAAACCTAAAAGAAAACAAAACAAAATGTGGGTGGAATTCTGCTGCTGGACATACTGATGTACTGATTATATTCAGTAGCCATTTGTTGTTTTATGATGTTTTAATCTTTATCAAAACCAAAGTAGAGAATGGTCTCTTTACTGGCACCTTCTGCAGATATTAAGATCATATGTTCTAAGCTGTTAAAGTTTATCTTGTTTTTCTTTTCTCATGCCATCAAAAGAAGATAAATTTAGTTAATCATAGTAGAAAAGTAATTCTGTTAAATCATCAAGTGGACATTTTTAAAAACTACATCAGGTAACAGTGTCCCTTTTGGAGGTTATGGCCCAGAAAACACCTTCAGATGAGGGCTATACATACACAAGTATAAATCATGAGGAAAGGCTTGCAGTTCTTCACTTCCTTTCTCTTTGTCTCTCCATCTTTTTCTAAAATGCCTTGAAGGAAGTAAATGACAACGTATTTGTTCTTGAAGGGCTTCATGGAAACAGAATCAGGTATTATAACTACTTAAATACGTTCAGATAGGGGCTGGGGATTTAGCTCAGCGGCATAAGCGCCTGCCTTGCAAGCAGGCAGTCGTGAGTTCGATCCCCAGTACCAATAAAAAGGAAAAAGACAAAAAAAAAAAAAAAAAGAAAAGAAAAGGAAAAAATGTTCAGGTAGCCTCTCACTTAGAGATCTCCCACTGACAAGGATGAAAATGCTTCCAATTATGAAGACATGGTTGTTTTGCAATTAGGGTTAGGGTAGACAGTCAATTATGATATTTATATGTGGACTCAGGACATAAAAAACATTGTTTGAAACACTAAATTTACTCTTTAAGTCAAAATACACTTTTATTTGTAACTACCTACCTGAAACATATCTAGCATCACAGTGTTTTTTAAGTTACATACTATGATGTGTTCTAAAATATATTAAGTTTCCTTCTCACTTTAGTTGTCTTGCTGCCTCCTAATTGCCATTCCCAGGTCCTCTCTAGAGATAAGCATTGTAACTTGTCTCTTATGTATCTTTCAGAGATATTATCTACTTGTGCATGGGCATGCACATGTATATTTAAATACAATGGAAGTATTTTATAGTAGCCCTCTGGCCCTTGCTCTTATCTAAGATACATTGTACATTTAAAATTTTGAGAGCTATTACCCAGTTGTTTCCCAGATATCACCTACCAGCAATTTAGAAAAATGAGCATTTCTTCACATCTTTATCATCACTACATGTTTCCAAAGCTTTTGGCTTTTTTAAACTGAAAGTTGAAAAACTAGTATCTCATTATACCTTCCTATCATGATGAGTCCAATCAAGGTCTGAGGCTGAAGATACAGATTTATAAATCACTAGCACATCAAGTTTGGGAGGTGGTACAGTATGAGATTTACTCCAACAATGAGGAGACAGAGGAGGAGTGGGAAACCTCAAAGATCAAAGAAGGAACAGACATATTATAGAAAGGAACTGTAAAACCAGAATAGGGTGCTATGGAGGTCAAATATTTGAAGGAACCAAAACTACATACAAAGTTTAAGAACTATACACAGATAAAGTAAGATTACAGCTGAAAAATGCTCACTAGATTTACCATAGATATCACAATGATTATGGTGACAGTAGTTTTGGTGGAAAGGTCTTAAATTATTTTTAAACCAACTTATGAATTGTATACTCTCAATGTCCTGTTTGGGCTCCCATTATTTTTAATATACATTTTACCTAGATAAAAACTACTATACTCTCATCACTTCATCACTCCACATCTTTCTCTTTAGTCTTAACCTTTTTTTTTTTGAGACAGGGTTTCACTATGCAGTTAAGGCTAGCCTTGAACTTGGTTTGTAGCCCAGGCGGGCCTTGAACTCAAGGTGATCTTACTGCTTCAGCCTCCTGAATGCTGCAATTACAGGACTGTGCAACCATACCCAGCCTTTAGCTCTAACCTTTATCCTTAGTTACATATCTGCATATCTGGGTACCAGAGATAACACAAGACAGTTCAGGTTCATCATGCTAAAACTGAACTTTATTATTCAGCTAACTAGGTAGCTGGCTTGTCTCTCTCTCCTCCCTCCCCGTGTCTTTCTTTCCTCCCTTCCTCCCTTTCTTTTTTGATAGCGTCCTGCTATGCAGTTCAGATTACATAACACAGGCTGGTCTTGAACTGTAGCAACAGTTTGCTGAGATTATGGGGAGCACCACCATGCTGGCTTCTATCTTTAATCTGCTTCTCTTCCTATATTACCTATTTTGATCAGTAGCGTTGTATTAGTTTTCTATTGTTCCTGAAAACAAATAATCACAAACTTAAGGGATTTAACAATACAAGTTTATCTGACAGTTCTGGAGGTCAGAAGTCTGTCATGGTGTCTCTGTGCTAAAATCAAGATGTTCGCAGGACTCTGACCCTTTTGGAAGCTTAGGAAAGCCCCTACTTCATTGCCTTTTCAGGCTACTAAAGGCTTCTCTGTGTTCCTCAACTTGTGATTACATTCCTCCATCTTTAAAGCCAGTGACATCTCATGTCTCCTAACCCAGTTTTATCCCATCTTTCTCTGATAACAGTTGGAGAAGGATCCCTGAGTTTACAGACTCATAGTTAGTTTGGGTCTATTTAGATAGTCACCCTATGTCAGCTACATATACTCAGATACACTGCAAGATCTCTTTGACAGGTAAGGTGACATAGTCACAGGTTCTAGGACTTAGGGTACAGTGGCACAGGTGGATGATTATGATTAGATGGGATCATTAGGGTGGCACACTTCTGACAGTTATGTAAGAAAAGAGGGATATTAGAGAATATAGACATTTTCTCGGAAAAAATTTTTTTACAATACTGTATATATAGAATACTTTTTATGGTGTGGGTCCTGAGGTCCATAATTTTATCTTGAAGAATACTGAAGAACTACACAGATTATTCCATTAAAAATAAAAGAGGTAGTTTCTCCCCTGCAGGGGGACAGGGATTAGCCTGGTGACTAATGAGAAGAATCAGATAATAACATCTTCACTGCAAACTCCTGATCTGATAAGTCAGTTTAAAAAGCTACTGGACAAACAATCAAGGATCATCTTAGAAAATGATGTTGCTTTTCAGGAGCTGTCCTCTGACCATCACCTGCTTCAACAGTACATCTCTGTCTATTACAGAAAACAAAAGCAAGAACTGGAAGAAAATAATCTCAGGAAGACTTTTAGCATAGCTGCAGAATGTTGTCCTTTAGTCTGATAATTTCAGGGTGCCAGGGTATTTTTGTATCACTGGAGAGGGAAAAAGAATGTTTATCTGTGGGTGTAAATTATATAAATCTAAGGGCAGAACCTAGATACAGGCATAGGCTCTTAAAAAGTGGCTCAATTATATACCCAACAAAGATGACTGTGCCACATTTGATTATGAAAACATTAATACATATTTTCCCGAGCCTCCTAATCTGACTCAAGTGGCTTAAGAAAAAAAAAAAAACTATGAAAAACGTTTTATATATCTCTACACATTTCTTTTCCATTCCTTTCCTTGGTGAACTTTAAAAGTAGATGTTCTGAGAAGGCCAAAAATAAAATATACAGCAAATCTTTTTTATATAATGGCCAACGCTAAGTAGAATACTCAAGTTCAATTCTTTGAGTGCATCTTCCTGTTCTGTGTAATTCACCATAGCAACCAAAAGCATTAATTAATGTGGACAGAAAACATTAGAAAACAGCAGCCAGTTCATGCTGCATTCAGCTATACAAGGCCATCTTGAAAACTCAATAGATTTTTATCTTAATTGTTGAAAAAATTTTTAAAATTCATGTATGATATTTCTGGAAACCATTATTTCTATATGTAAGGCAGGAAAGCAAAATTTCAAAAGGCTACATTTAATTGACTTTGAGCACCATTACACTTATGTTGAAAATTCAAAAGTTTTATTATACTTACAGATGGTAAAGTTCTTATGAATATTTACTGCAGGAGGGAGAAAAAGAGACTGCTGCTTTATAGTAATAAAAGTAAACTGTAACAAGATTCTACTAAATGTGAAATGTGAAAAGTACTTCCTTTTTAATTGCTCAATTCTAGAATGCATGATCACATAGATACATTTTTTTTCACCAAATGAAAAAGTTGCTTTTCCCCCTTTAAATCAGAGATAAAGAGCAATTTTTGAGTGAGAAAAAAATTAGCTTGGTAACAGTATATGTAGGAATTCCATGTGCAGGATAAAGATAAATCTAACTTATGGATATTGCCAAGTAGGTTAGCCATCAAATTTCTACAATTGTTTTGGTTTTGCAAAGTTGTGTTCTTACTTAATTTTTTGTACCTTCTAATATTAGAACAATAAAACAAAGTGTTCCATCATGAGACTTAAATAATCAAAGATGGCTAAAATTAATGACTCCGTGATGTGATGAAACAAGATCAATGAAGTGGCTACGTCAGATAGTGGGTAAGCAGACAGTAGATGCACAATTAAAATATTGCACAGAGTTACTAACAACCTGAAAAAAACTGAAGTTTTTTTTTTAGCATCAATTAAATAAATTATGTGTTTTAAATTTTCCAACCTTAAGTCTTGGCATAACAATTGCTATAAATACTCACATAGTTTAACAAATTGCTATTGAATACTTACTATTTGTAAATACCATTTACAGGAATGCTATTGATTTTTGAATGTCAACTTTGTATCCAGCTACATTACTGAATATTTGTAAATACTGTGTGAAAGTGAAAACTCCAAAGATTAACAAAATATAATTCTGACTTCATTTTATAATACCCAATAAAGTAGCTAAAAGGAAGGATACATATATATATATATAGGCACACACACACACACACACACATGATTAACTATAGTCTCAGTTTCTTTTTTTTTTTGTCTTTTTTGTTTTTATCGGTACCAGGTTTTATCGGTGCGGTCACGACCGCACACTTGCAAGGAAGGCACTTATGCGGCTGAGCTAAATCCCCAGCCCCACTATAGTCTCAGTTGACTATTAAAATTTTGTTATTCTTTCAAAAAGTTACCATACAATACACATGTGCTTATATACATAAACATAGTATACATTATGTATGTATGTATGTATAGGCAAGCACATACATATCCATGTTTATGCTTAAGTCATGTTTTTTTACACAAAAGAGATATGGATAGCATTTTTCCTTTTCTTTCCAATATATCTTAGTAAGTTTTGTATATATCTTATGAAGAGTTGTTTTTAAAAACAGAATGCCTAATGCTGTACTATAATTTAGGTAACTAGTCTTCTACTGGTAGATATTTGTTTCCAGATTTTGCTATTACAAATAAGGTTTCAGTGAGCATCTCTGTTTATATATCTTTGTGTCCTTGTGCAAATATACCTATATGGCAAATGTTCAGAAGTAGAATTGTTATGTATGAATCTTTTTCAAGTCCTTTGCAGTCTTGCTTCTGTTAAGCAGGGCAGGAGGCAGTATAGACATCTTCTGTACCCCTCAATGTAGTTTTATATTCATTTCTTTGTCTTCTGTCTTCAAAATTTCCATTTTTTGGGAGTTTATAATGTAGTTGCACTGTTTTCTCCTGACTTCCTTTTATGGTTATTCTTATTCCCTGAACACTTTAGCTCTGGCTTACTCTCTTCCCTTTTATTCCTTCTCTTTTCAAGACTTTACTGACTTTTAACAGCAATGTCGATTATCCATCTAACAGTGCCTCTACATTTACACTTATCTCCCTTTCTCCCCAACAACCTACATCATGATTACAACCTAAACATTTTATTTCAAGTATCTGGGCCACCTACGAGACTTTGTGCAAAAGATCTCTTTCTCCACTAACTACTCTGAACTTCTTAGGCACCTCACTAATATTATACTATAATAATTCTTTAACCTTCTCACTAATATTATACTATAATAATTCTTTAACCTTGGGCTAGGGATTTAGCTCAGTGGCTTAAGTGATTACCTGGTAAGCATAACGTCATGAGTTCGATCCCTGGTACAAAAAAAAAAAATCTTTAACCTCATCAAACTTCCAGTCTACCCACTAATACTTTCTTTCTATCATTTTCCAAAATCCTGGTTGGATCTAACTATGTGCCTTCTTTACTGTTAACCTGATATAGCTAATAGTTGCTAGAGAAAACCACGCAACTAGGCTTGCTGGTTGTAGTTAGATTATAAGTCTAAGCCTAGTCTGGGCAACTTAGCAACTAAGAGAAACTGTCTCAAAATTAAAAATAATAAAAGAGGTGAGGATGTAGCTCACTGCAAAAGTCATGGGTTCAATTTCCAGTACTGATAAAAATATTAATGACTACTAATGGGTACTCAACCTTGCTTAGAAGTTCTACTTGTACTTACATAGTAAATTTGATTCTTAGTCTATAAGATGATGATTTCACAATATTTCTCTTTTTATGTCTTAATGGAGCTAATAACTTGGCATCAAATTTTATTGAAAAAATTAGGGAGGATAGCCTCATGCTCTCACTTCCAAAACCAAAATCTTACTATATCTAGGAATATATATAAATATTCTGCTTTCTTCTCCTGTTACAATGAAAGCAGTATTGCTGCTTCCATTGAAGGCAATCCCTCTGAATTCTTGGATCACTTCTACACCTCTTCCTCTTTTCCTTTATCCTCCTTCTTTATGGGACAGTTCTCATCAGGTTACTCACAGTCTTTTCTAGATACCATCCCATTTCTCTGCCCTGATGTAAACTTCTTTAAAAGTATTACGGTATATACACATCTCCATTTTATTTTATATTTCATAAATCTTTCTGATGTGGCTTCCAATCTCACTGAAACTGGTGAATAAGATCATCAGAGACCTTGACATTGCCAGAGTTGGGATTCTTACTTCGTTTTCCCCACTGCTTGCAAGACTGGACCCCTTTACCACCATCTTATCTTGATGACCCCAGGCTGTCTTTCCTGGTTCTCCTAGAATCTGGTTTCTTCTCAGTTTTCAAAACTGGCTCCCATTTTCTACTCATTGTTTGGTCCTGAACAATATTCTTTGCTCTTTCAATGCTATCTCCTTAAGTGGTTTTATGTAGTCTGATGGCTTTAAATATCACTAACACTTTGTCAACTCCCGGTTTAGTATGTGATATTTCTATTTGGTTATTTAATAGGAATCTCCAAATCTCTTAACAAAAGTCTATTTCTTTTTAAAACCTCAAGAGTTATTCTTCACTTCTCTCTTACTTTTGTTCTAGTAATCTGTCCATTAATAAATCCATTGATTCTGCCTTTTTTTCAGTCTATTCAAACCACTTTCATTTCTTGTCTGGACTATTACAGCAACCTCCTACAGTAGTCTCCCTGCTTTTATATTTGCCTTCAATAATCAATTCTCCCCACAAGGTGAGCTTTAAAACGTAACTTAGCTCATATCCCTCATATTGTTATAGCTCTTTGAAGGCTTTCTATGATATTCAAAAGTAAAAAACAACCAAAAACTTTTCACGAGGGGCTTCCTATGTCATACACCCCTGCTTACCTTTTTGATCTGTTTTCTCATTCCTTGCTCTATACTCCACCAGAAAGGGTTCTTTCTGGCCTGCAGACATGCCAAGTTCTTTCTTTCTTCAAGGCTTGTACTTTGCCTGGGGAACTTTCAGAACTAATCATTATGTTTCTGGCTTTCTTGTAATTCAAAACTGATTTTAAATATCACCTCCTTAGAGAGGTTCTCTCTAAATAAAATTGGCCTTCTATATCTACAGCTACCTTGCAGATTACTGTTTCCTTAATAGCTCTCAAGATGTTTGTTTACTTGCTTGCTCGTCTCCTTCATGTGAGTTCCTTGAGGGTAGACACCTTGTCTTTCCTGCTACATCTATACCACAACCCCTGGCAGTACAACAGTTCTTGACATATCAAAGACATTCATTAAACATCTGTTCTATGAAAGAATTAAGCAACCAAATTATTAATTATATATGTATTTAGGTTGTAGTAACAAACAGATGCCAACAACTGATAATTTTGCATTTTAGGGGAACAGTATTATTTTGAGCTTTGTTTGGGAGTGAATCACACAATGAGAAAGGCTTGCTGTCATGCACTAATTATACATGATAAATTCTTCTAGTCTGTGGAATTTGGGGGTGGGGTGGTATTAGGGATTGAACCCAGTACTACCACTAAGCTGTATCCCAGTCCTTAATTTTTTTTTTTTTTAACTTTGACATAGGGTTTTGTTAAATTGCCCACACAAGTCTTTTACCTATAAACTCTCTTAGCCTCCCAAGCAGTAGGGATTATAGGTATATGCCACTGCATCTGGCTTATTGTTTCAGTTCAGCATTAAGTAGCTAATTTCTTGTTTAGTCATTTATTCTTATATGGAATTCATAACCAAATTAACATTTTTTTCTTTTATCAAATTAAATAAAGTCTAAGTCTAGAGTTGTTTTTCATAAAGCTTTTCAGATGGGTGAATTATTTGGGCTGGCTTTCATTCTTCCTACTTTTTTTTTTTTTTTTTTTCCTATTGAGACAGGATCTTGCTATTTAGTACATGGCCTTGAAGTCACTATGTAGCACAGGCTGACCTTCACCTGAGATCCTTCTGCCTAAGCCTTCTGAGTGCTGTGATTATAGGCCTGTGCCATCTTCCCTAGCTGACATTTCTGAATCTTTTTTTTTTGGTCTTTTTCGTTTTTATCAGTACCAGGGATCGAACTCACAACTGCCTGCTTGCAAGGCAGGCGCTTATGCCACTGAGCTAAATCCCCAGCCCCAACATTTCTGAATCTTGATGCTAATGTCCTTAAACATTTTATCAAAGTGAATGTACTCTAACATCACATTTAGCCTTTAAGCCTTATTTTTTTTCTCTCTTTTTATTGGTACTGGGGTCGAACTCGCGACTGCTTGCTTACAAGGCAGGTGCTTATGCCGCTGAGCGAAATCCTCAGCCCCACAACCTTATATTTTTAAAAGATGATTTTTTAACTGCATATATATTTAAGTGTGTAAGATAGATAACCATATTACTGAGTTTTGTCGGATTATTGAACAAAACTGTTTGCAGTCTCACTGTTTGAAAGTCCCCTCTATATGCTTTAATTTTGTAACTTCAACAACTATTTCTAAGATGACAATATGTAATTAACTAATGATTTCCTACTGTTTATTTTTTCTGAAACTCTGTATAACTTGTACCCTTTTTCTGTTTTTTTTTCTTTTTTCTCCTTAAATAAAATTTAAAAAAAAAAAGATTTTTTTTCCTGTTTGTACCAAAGTACAGAAATTTTTTTCAACAAGGGACAAAGTGAAAAATTTCCTTCATCATATAAAAGAGTAACTTATGAACCTTAGAACAGTTTCTCTTTTCACAAATTCATTATATAGAAGACTATATATCTTAAGCTATTAGATTGTCATTAGCTAAAATAATAGAAGAACTACACCAATAGTAAATTTTCATATTGAACTAACTATCCAGTATGGTTCAACTGTATATGTTAGGCCCTTTAAAAATATGGAGCCCAAATAAAAAGAATATAAGAATGTAATTTTTAATTAATTACAATTCATTTACATTTAAAATTTCAGGTTGGGCTAAGTAAATTGTTCTGAACATTTTTTTAAAAATAAAATTAACCAACCACTGTATTAAAATTACAGCTAAAAGAAAACCATCCTTTTATCCTGGGTAACAAATAGCCTTTGTTAATTAGGTCTCTCAGTTTGTGTGCTGGCCGCATTTGGCAAAGTCCAGTCCCCACCAAAAATAGTTACAACCTGCTCCGAATGGTAATCAAGCAGTAAATCTATTTTTGACTCTGATGTTTGAAACTTCAAATGCCAGATGCCATAAAACTGAACCTTAAATGGCATAAGTAAACTGGCATGCTACTAAATACAGAATATAAGCATTTAGGGGCCTCCAAAACACCTATTTCTTTATTCCAAAGCAAGAAAATGTCTCAAGCATAGCAGGATAATTCCTATCTAATACTGATGTGTAAAACCAAATGAATCATGGAATAAAGCAACAGGGGAAGGTGGAGCAGAATGGTATAATTAGTGTTTGTCTTTAACATTACTCTAAATTTCCTATTCCCTCAGTGCTTCTGGGTTTTATTATTAGTGTCTTGGTTATCTTACCTGTCTCTGAGTGTGCTGAGGCCCACATAAGGATAAAGGTTTTCCTTAAGCTTTCCTTTAATGAGATGGTCCAGGGTCTCGTGCAGGAAAGGCTGGTGCTGTGTATACACATTTTCTACTCCCTAAACCAGGAAAAGTGGTTATGTCATTTTGAGCTATACTCATAGATTAGAAAAGATCATACATTCAGTAGAAATTCAAATAGGAATTTAGGATACATAAAAATTAATATATAAAAATTTATAAGAAATGTTCCAATTTCATAAAAATACCAAATTTCACATAACTTTTTTTTCTTTTTGAGACAAGGTTTCACTATGCAGTTCAGTCTGGCATTGGACTTGCAGCAATCTTCCTGTCTCAGCCTTATAACTGCTGGGATTACAGGTGTATGCCATTATGCCAGGCCATAGTAGCTATAAAACTGAAACAGTTTAAATCCTTTATCATATATTCATTGAGTCTCACTTCTTTCTGAAAATGGTAAATGACAGGTAAAGCAAAGAAATTTTGTGTAGAAAAAGGGATTTTAAACAACAAAGAACCAGGCATGGTGGTGCCTGCCTATAATCCCAGCCCTCAGGAGGCTGATACAGGAGGATCACTGAGGCAAGCCTGGGCTCCACGGTGAGTTCACGGGCAGTCTGAACTACACAGTGAGATCTTGTCTCAGGAAGCAAAACAAAGTACAAGAAAGTAGAAGCACTTCAGGGAACATAAGAAAGGTTAACCCATTAAAATTAATTTTTGACCATTACAAAAGTAGGTTATAGTTTTTAAAAGATCAACAGATATTTATTTTCTCTGTAATTTTCAAAGAGAAACTACCTAAATCTTAACTTATAAACAAATGGAGAAAACTAGCTGTACCTAATGAAACTGTCCTACCCTTGAGTGCTTCCTGGAAGTATCTCCAGCTATTGACTTGCTCAGCAACTTGCTCCAGTGTGGACAATGGTCCAGTACAGAAACCACTAAGACAATACAAGGATGTCTGCTTTTATTTCACTTAATGGACATAGCACTACACCAGCGGCAACTCTGAACATACCCTGAAGATACATTTACACAGGCTAAGCCTCAGGAGCTTTAACTGCGTCTCACTCAGGAAAGCAGACAGACGTCAATACCTTCAGTCCTTTGAGGAACTGTTTGGTTATGGCCACAGCATCTTTGGGGCTGAAGAGGTCACTTCCTCTAACCCGTTTGCCACCATATTCAACGACTGCAGACACGAGCTACAAGAATAAAAGCGGTTGGGGAGGTAGTTTTTTACTGCTTAGGGATCAAGAAGTTTGTTTCATAAACAGTAACTTTATTAAAGAAATGGAGACATAAAGAGAATTACAAATTCCTCTAAATTAAAAAAGAAAGACTTATCATTTGTGGGATGGAAGGCTATAACAGAATTGGTTGTTTGCAGGGGTTAATATATAACTTGGGATACCTTTCTGTACTTCTCAGAAACACCTTTATTCCTGAGGTCCACTAGAAGGCCTGGCAGGCTGTTGCTGCTGTGTCGCTCATAATGTAAAGCATAAAGCATCACCAGGCGGGCAGCATCAAACTCTGTCACTTTGGGGTTCTGCAGGAGCCTCTTTACGTTCTGAAGAAAGACAAAACTGGTATTTATCATCCCTTACTTGAGTGCTCTCTTGTATAGTGCCTTAGACAATATAAAATTATTGAGAGGTAGTGATACATTTGAGTTCATGATTAAGGTAACTACTCTGAAAATATATAGGTCATTAACTGCCTTTTGTCCACAGTAAGAATAAGGAAATATATTCCTATTGTAAAGTAGTTCAGAAAAAGATGAGTTTAATAATAAGTAGTTTTTCTTTTAAAATAGCCTTAGTTGTCATCTTCTTGTTGAAATAATGAATATACACTTTTTTCTGCTACTTCAATCAATAGAGCATATAATAGTTGACTTGCAAAACTCTCCTGCTTTCTCTTAGTGTAGTGATAAACATCAAAATGGAGACAAGTTGGTAGAATTTTGCATAGGACTGGGTCAATCTCCAGGAAGCTTCAGAAATAACAATTTCTCAACATGGGGGACAGAAACATAAGTGTGTTATAATATGTAATCTCTAAATTGAGCATTTATAATTTTAAAATGTATGCATTGACAGCAAAGGGAGCCATAATAAATTTTGTTTAATTTCTGTCATCCTCATATTAAGGGCCTTCTGTTTACTATAATAGAGTACATATATTATTCAGCGAACAATTACATCTGAGTCTCTATTTGTTCTAGGACAGGCAGAGTTGGAAAAACACAGATGAGTTAGAGCCGACCTGTCCTCAGTGAGCTCAGAGACAATGGAGCAAAGAAGGAGGGAATGAACACAATCTGTTCTGAGAAAGTGCGTTAGGAGAGATTTAACTGTGCTAATATTTTACTAGGGTTACTTTTATTAGTGGTCTGACTGCAAAGTTATTCAGAGTTCTTGTTTTTATAGTTTTATAGATTATTAGGGTTTTTTTTTTTTTTTTGAGACAGATTCTCTGTATGTAGTTCAAGCTGGCCTTGAATTCACAGTGATCCACCTCCCTCAGTCTCCCCAGGGCTGGGGATTACAGGCATGTGCCATAGAGCCTGGCTAGATAGTAGATGGTATGTGATTTGCCTATATGCCTGTTTTCCTGCAGTTCTTATTTATTTTAGTGCATGACTTTGTAGAACATGAAATTTTTTTTCAGGAACATATATGTGATATTGTAACAGATGCATATGTATGCAAAAGAAACAAAAATATAAACATAATTGGTGCAATGGGGAAACAATAAAAAGTATAGCTAGTTGCTGAGGAATCAGGAAAGATTTCACAAAAGAGGAAACATCTATAAAAGGCCTCAAAGAATCAAAAAAAGTTAGAATTAGTATAGAGGTTGAAAATAGTGCCACTATCAATAGAATATGAAAGTCAAATGAAGAAATAGGAAAGTGGCAAAAGAGTTGGAGAGCACTGATTCTAAGCACCAAACAACTACCCTCTATACTGCTTTATGACTCATAAGACACTGTCACAAAATGGACATCTAAAACTATTATGCATTTCAATGCAAGCTCAATCAAAATTTCAATAACATATTTCACAGATTTAAAAAAAAGAATCCTAAAGTTCATCTGGCATCAGAGATACTTAGAATAGCAAAGGCAATTGTGGGCAACAAAGACAAGACAGGGCATCACAATACCTGACTTGAAATTATACTATAAAGCTACCAGGATAAAAATAGTGGGGAACTGGCCAAAAAAAAAAAAAAAAAAAAAAACCAGACCCAAAGATCAATGGAACAGATTAGAACACACAGAAACAATTCCAGACACATTTAGCCACCTTATCCTTGACAAAGGTACCAAACTTTCACTGGAAGAAAGACAGCCTCTTTAATAAATGGTTCTGGAAAAACTGGCTGTACACATGCCAAAAATTAAAACTGGACCCATTATCTTTCACCATGTGATAAGTTAAAATCAGAATGGATCAGAGATCTTAGTATTAAAACTTGGCACTTGCCTGGCAGGCCTTTCTACCACTGAACTAAACCCCCGGCCCATTAGGCAAAGACTATGACAAAACCCAGACTGCACAGGAACTGTCACAAAGAATCAACAACTGGGATCTCACTCTACTGAAAAGCTTTTGCACATCAAGAGAAACCACCAACAGAGTGAAGAGATAACCCACAACATGGGAGAAAATGTTTGCCAGTTGTTCCTCAGACAAAGGATTATTATTGAGAACATACAAAGAGCTAGGAAAAAAAAAACCAGTCCTCCCAGATTTAAAGACCCAATCCAAAAATGGGCATCTGAGATACATACATACTTCTCAGATGAAGAAATATGAATAGAAAATAAATATGTAAAAAAATGTTCAACATCACTGGTCATTTGAGATGCAAATTAAAACAATACTGAGATTCCACCTCACCCCAGAAAGAATGGCTGCTATCAAGAAATCAAGCAGTAAGAAATGCTGGAGGGGCAGTGTTTACATAGGTGTGTCATTTCACTTATGAGTATGGTCTCAAATTGCATCCATTTACCTATAAAAGTCTCCAGTTTCTCCTGCTTTATGGCTGAGTAGTACTCCATTGTATAAAAATACATCTTTTTTTATCCATTCTTCAGTCAGTGAGCATTTAGGTTGTGTAGAGCCAGTTTTTCCAGAACCATTTATTAAAGAGGCTGTCTTTCTTCCAGTGAAAGTTTGGTACCTTTGTCAAGGATAAGGTGGCTTAATGTGCCTGGAATTGTTTCTGTATGTTCTAATCTGTTCCATTATCACATATACATACATAATTTCATGTTTCAGTCAACTTGGCACAGGTTTAAAACACTGAGAAATCCCATCTGGGGCCTCTGTTGTCATTCTCCACTGTTGGTAGGAATGCAGACTGGTGTAACCATTGTGGAAATCAGTGTGGAGATTCCTCAGAAAACTAGTACTACATGTCCCATTTGGCTTAGCTAATCCCCTTCTGGGTATCTTCCCAAAAGAATTTGCAACATCATACCATAGGGATGTATGGGAATGTTTATAGCAGCACAATTTATAATAACCAGATTTTGGAAACAACCTAAATGCTAACTGACTGAAGAATGGATAAAAAAGATGTGGTATTTTTATACAATGGAGTACTACTCAGCCATAAAGCAGGAGAAACTGGAGACTTTTATAGGTAAATGGATGCAATTTGAGACCATACTCTTAAGTGAAATGACATACCTATGTAAACACTGTATTGTCTCACTAGTGTGAGAAGCTGAAAGAAAAAACACAGGTATATATGTATGTGCATATGTATATTAAAAAAATAGTTAAGACAGTTATACTACTGATTTCTCCGAGTTCACTGAAGAGAACGATTTGTGCTGGTATTGTTCGGACCATTGAAGGCAGATGTTCTGTGCTCTGGGTGAATGATTTGGGGAAGACAATGCAGTGTATGTACCATTGTTGGCCCCTAATTTACCTGTTTTGAAATCTTGTTTTAGTTTTTTTCCTCCTTGAAGACACTGTCATATACCTTATTTCCTTAATGTTTCACAACTGAGTTTTTTTGCACACAAAGAATAGGGACTAACATGATAACCCTCCAAGGTAGTGTTCAAGTAAAAATTTCTCTTAGAGGAATTCCTGCTGTTTTTCTGGGTTAAAATTTCACTACCATTACCCATAAGAGATCAAAAAGGAACTTATGCCTCACTTAGAACCCACATTCATAGAATTTTATCACTTATTTTCATTTTGTGGAAAGTTTTCCATATAGGAACCACGGTACAGCCTGTTTAGAATATCTGTTCAAACGTTCCACTATTTTCTAGCATAATGTGAAGGAAATATTTTATGATAATTATCACATACACATACATAATTTCATGTTTCAGTCAACGTGGCACAGGTTTAAAACACTGAGAAATCCCATCTGGGGCCTCTGTTGTCACTCTTCTTCCAGGGATATTTTACTTCCTGACCTACAGTCATGTTACTTTTACCTCTATTCCACTCAATTCCTGGTTGACCTGTACTTTTAAGCAAATCTGAGACAGCTAAGCAACTAACTATAAACCTGCACGTTTAGCATGGAAACAGTCAACACCAGTTGCAGTAAACAGCTTGTGCTCTTTCTGTTTGTTTCCTTTCTAATTACCTTCACTTGGATCTTGTTCAGTATCACATCCAAGAATCCATTCCTGTTTTTTAAGATGTGGTACTGGTATTCAGATTTTCTGGCTTGACTCAGTACTCCGTTGACGACTGGGCCAATATCTGACCTACGGTTACTTTGAGTAGACCATTTTTGCCTACTTTTGAGCTCTTTGAACCTAACGGCACAGGCCCATTTCTACAGACTCATCTGTTCCTCATGAAAAGGAATCTCCAGGTATAAGCTGAGGTCTTTCTTCCTTTTCAGCGATATCCATCCTTAGAAAATATCTACCAATCTTTGTCTGCTTTAATCCCATATCATCTTTTGATTTTGTTATGAATTATTTTCCTTTTGGCTACCTAACTCACAACTGACCAATAGTGGCATACTTTTCACTGAGATTCCAGGGCACTAACCAGAAAAGAGGAGAAAAAAGAATCAGAGGCTTCTAACTATACAGCAGGTATGAGTTATATGATAGCACTTATTATATGACTTTTTGGGTTTTTTATTTTTATTTTTAATTTTTGTCTTTTTCATTTTTATTGGTACCGGGGATCGAATTCATGACCGCCTGTTTGCAAGGCAGGCGCTTATGCCGCTGAGCTAAACCCCCAGCCCCCTGATTTTTGTCTTTTTGAGACCGGGTTTTACTATGAAGTTTAGGCTAGCCTTGAACTCACTCTGCAGTCTAGCATGGCCTCAAACTCATGGCGATCCTCCTATCTCCCTGAGTGCTGGGATTACAGGCATGCACCACCATGCCTGGCTATTAGGTTCCTTTTTATTAAAATTTCATAATCCTACAACTATCAAGAAAAAAGGTAAACTACTATAGAACCATGATGGATGACTAAACAGCAAAACACAAAATTATTATTAAATAGAGTACTTATTATATAAAATATAAGTAATATTATATAATATTTAATAATAATGATAATATTATTAAATAAACTATTAAAAACTTTGCGCTTTCTTTGGAGGCTGACTCTCCAAAAGAAACTAACATTTATTTCAGAAAAGATCAGAGAAAACAATTCTTTCTTATATTTCTAGATTCCTTCATTGTTTCTGGCTATTTTTCTACTTTTTTGTTTTTTCTTTCAAAATTGTGATGATGCAGTACAGCAAGAAAAAAAATTTAAGACATATCTTCATTTTAAACTATTATACAAATTACAGATCAGCTCAGTAATCAAAGAGAGCCTCCCTTTTTTTCTTTTTGCTTTTATTTCACCTAAAACACAGAATCATTCCCTTACACATTTGTAAAATAAACAGCCAATGAAAAACAAAATAAGTTAACAGATTAGGAAAGGAAGATGAAATTGGCATAAGTGTTCGACATGTTGATCTAATACAAATGAACCTGATTGAACAGCTTGAAAGACTAGTGCTGTGGGACTATAGAGAACTTATCTAGGAAAAATAATAAAAGTAGACAGGACTCAATTCCATTGACTGTATGCCTCATTCAGTACTGTATTTTTTTTCTTATTCACTAGCCAACATACAATTTAGCAGTGTTGGAGGTTTTTTTGCTCAACACTGCTTCTGAAATACTGGCTAAGTGTTGCTTAGAGATTTTTTTTTAAAAAAGAGAATTTTTACTCTGATTTGATAAAAATAGCCCAATTTATCTCAAGCAGTTTTTTTAAAAAAAGATTTTGATAAGAAAAATTGGGAAGAGAATCAAGGACATCAGTGAACTAAAAATAGGTTCTGGATGTCATAAAGAAAGTAGAAATGTATCTGCCATCAAATAATACATCTAATGGTGACAGTTAATATTTGTGGCAAGTGTTAAGTGTTTGGTACCATCTTTTTTTTTTTTTTGTCTTTTTATCAGTACTGGGAATTGAACTCACGACTGCCTGCTTGCAAGGCAGGCACTTATGCCGCTGAGCTAAATCCCCAACCTAGTGTTTGGTACCATCTTAAGAACTTCACAAATATCATCTCATTGTCCCCTCACCACAATCTCTGCAGCAAGTTCTGTTATTTTCTCCCATTTCACAGACCAAAGGACGGGGGACTCAAGTGGTTAAGGATCATTTTCAGATCCACATCATCACAGCCCATGTGTTTAGCCATCACTCTATATTTCTTCAATGGAACTCTTTTTCCTCATTTTCCTAACACATAGTTATTGAGTCTTTAGTATGTGTCATTAACACTATGATTTGAGATCTTTGACCAAGGTTAGGAAAGAAGGATTTTTTCTTAAATGAAAGGCAGTGATATGACAACATGGGTGGGACTAGGGACTGGGGACTGCTCACTTTCTGAAGATGCTTCTTCTCATGATATGAAAAATCTTCCTTACAAATCAAATAAAGCTCTTTTGATGACAGGCTTCAATGATAATATGCTGTACTTTGTTTGATTCTAGTGAAATTCTTTCTAAATCAAAATTTTGTTAGTATGTAGGACAATGGGTTAGAAATGGCAGCAATTTATAGATTAATTTTTAGCAGTATACAAGCATTTCTTTCTTACCACAATATGTTTACTATTCAGTAAAGCAAAACCCATCTCTATTCAAAAAAACCTCAGCTCACTGCTTTATGACGTATTACTATCTAAGGTCAAGCCAAGGAATGCTATGACCCATTTAGGGGTCAGACTCCTGGTATCCAATCACTATTAAACAAAAGTCCCCATTATGAGCTATTTAAATCTTGTTGCCAAAGAAATCCTTTATGGTAAGGGAGTCTGAGTCTAATGCTTACTATAAAGCCCAATAGTGCACTTTGAACAAGAAAACCTCCAAAATGTAAGTTTTGGAAATATAAAGTGGATTATAAATAGAGCTTATATTTTTAAAATAACTACTTTTAAAGTGAACAAAAAGTAAAGTTTCAGGCAAGAAGTTATAATAATTTTTTCTAATTGATTTCCATATGGTAGACACACAAAGACTTTAAAATGGACTAATGACTAAGTTTGATTTTACCGTTTTAAAGGGAAAAAAATCAAGTGAAAAAAATAAGGAAATTTAAATTTAGTTACAAGACAAACTTGTTTTTATAGACTGATTTTATTGAGGTAAATATAGAAATGCTTCTCTTAGAGCCACAAAACAACTATAAACTATTATTAATAGGGTTGTTTAAAGTAGGTTGGATAAGTTAAATAGACTATGGTACAGTATAACTTTATACAAAGGATACTATTGGGGTTGCGGATTTAGCTCAGCAGCACAAGCGCCTGCCTGACAAGCTCGAGGTCATAAGTTTGATCCCCAGTACCAAAAATAAATAAAGGATACTACTTAGCAGTAAAAAGGAGTGAGTCTTTAGTTTTGATCTGGAACAGTTTCTGAGACACATGGTTAAGTGAAAGAATAAATGCCGAACTGTATGTAGCATATGGTGATATCTGAATTAAAAGAAAGACATTAACACACCACTTTGACATACATGGAGTAACTTTAAGGATGCTTATTAACATGCTCGGGGTGGAGTATGCTTCTAACTGCAGCTACTTGGAAGGCTAAGGTAGGAGAATCACTAGTTCAAAGCCAGTTGGGGCAATTTAGTTAAAACTTGTTGCAAAATTAAAAAATAAGGGATAGGAATATAGCTCAGTGGTACAGCCCTCTAAATTCAATCCCCAGCACCACAAAACCAACACAAAAAACTAAAACAAAAACAAATTTAAAAATCACCTATTGGGGCTGGGGATTTAGCTCAGCGGTATAAGCGCCTGCTTTCCAGGCAGGCAGTTGTGAGTTCGATTCCTGGTACCGATAAAAACGAAAAAGACCAAAAAAAAAAAAAAAAAAAATCACCTATTGGGGCTGGGAATTTAGCTCAGTGGCACAAGCGCCTGCCTTGCAAGCAGGCAGTCATGAGTTCAATCCCCGGTACCGATAAAATGGAAAAAGACAAAAAAAAAAACCAAAAAAAACCCCCCATCTATTAATAGACTTAACTGTTACTATAGTCTTCCCTCATCAAATATTTATATTAATTAGAAGTTAATATGCTTTAAAAATAATGTCAGTATAAAGGACAGAGTTCTTTGTGAAGATTTAGGAACACAGTGAAAAAACTAAAACAATAATGAAAAAGCATTTACATAAATCTAAAGTAATTAGCATCTTTATGTAGTGCTTTCAGAGGGAAACCTCAACAAACATTTAAAAAATTAACACCAAAACTGTAAATCTCAGTAAAGATCTTAACATAATAAGAGTAGCTGCAAGTGGATTTCTTTGTATTGATTACACTATGAATAAAAAAATTACACTTGAAGGAAGGGAACCAATGTTTACAAAATGCCTATCATATGAGAAACATTTTATATAATACACTGAATCTTCGTGACAAGGCCTCTGCAATTTCTATCCCTGATGCTTGGGCAAAGTCAGTAATTTTCCTAAAGAAACTTTGGTAAGTAAAGGTGGGTATAAGCCAAAAGAGTCTGGCTCCAAAGTCTGTGCATTTCTAGTATACCAAGCTGGCTTCGTTTTAGGAAATAAAATAGAATTGCAGCAAGGAAAGAGAAGTGAAGCTTTAGAAAAATAAGAAATGTGCTTCTTGTAAGTGTCTTAGAAATAACTGTCTCCCAAAGGACACTTTTTGCTAAATTCCTTGTTAGGGGCACTACATCTTGTCATTTCTCAGGAACCTCAGAATTACCTCTAATTTTTTCTGCCATTATGTCCTTATATTCAATTTGTCATGTTGTTTCTGCCCTTTTCAATGTCGCTCAGATTTGCCTGTAACTATTTACATTTTTATTACTATCACTGTTAGGTCTGAAAATTTCTCTGACTTCAGTTTTTGCATTTCCATTTCACTCTTACTAGACTAAATTTCCTAAAATACTGCTTTCATAACAACTTTCTACACAAGGTCCTACACTGGACCTCTCTGCCTACCTCAGCAAGTACAAATATCTCTTATAAGCTTCTTCATATACTGGTTCCTGTTTACCTATTCAGTTTTATCTTTTATTTCTTTTCTACCCCCACTCTCAAAAGGTCAAATGTTTATTATTTCCTGCATACTTGTGCATCTTTGCATTTGCTGTTATTCCTGACTGAAATCCTCCTTCAAATTCTATTCATTCTTTATGAGGACTATCTTAACACTGCTTTATATAAGAAACTCTTCCTAATAATTTGAAAGTCTATTCTACTATCACAATTTTGACTTAATTAAATACTATTTTTTTTCTTGTACTTTAGTGTGTTTTTTTTTTGTTTGTTTGCTTCCTTTTTGTTTTACTTTTTGACACGGATCTCACTATATAGTTCAAGCTAGTTCTGAACTCACTATGTAACCCAGGCTGGTCTTGAATTGACGGCAATCCCAGCCTCAGTCTCCTGAGTGCTGGGATTCAGGTGTGTGCTACCATGCCCGGTTTGTACTTTGGTTTTATCTCTTCAACTAGAGTAGAAAAATTTTTGAGGTCCGGGTTTGATTATGTCACTTTTCTTCTAAAATCCTTTGTGACTTTCACCATTTTAAGATTAAAGCCCAGAAGATTTAGCTCAGCGGCATAAGCGCCTGCCTTGCAAGCAGGCAGTCGTGAGTTCGATCCCTGGTACCGATAAAAAGGAAAAAGATAAATAAATAAATAAATAAATAAATAAAGATTAAAGCCCAATCTCCTTTCAGTGGCCATAGATTGGCCCCAACCTGTCTTTCCAGTTTATCTGTATAACTCTCGGTTATACTCTGTACTATCTGCATTGAACTATTCTTCTGCTGAGGATTTTTGTGTTTCTCCTTTTTCTCCACCCATTTACTTATCTCTTCAAACCCAGGTCTCATGTTGACTTCTCTAAGAAGTTTTCAGAAGTCCCAATCCTTGGGGAAACAGTTGTCCTTCCTCCATATTTCCATATCCCTGTATAAATATCTTCACTAAAAGCCATTATGCCATGATATTACAACTTCATATAATTTCTTTTTCCTTTCCGGTAATGAGAGCACACTAAGGAAAAGGGTAGCATCTTACTCATCTTTGTAATCTCAGATCTTCATAGCAGTGTCCACTTGTAGCAGGCATTCACACGTTGGTGGAATGAAAACCAATCTCTAGTAATTAAAAAAACTTAGGGCCAGGGATTTAGCTCAGCAGCACAGTACCTGCTTGGCAAGGTGAAATCCTGAGTTCAATTCCCAGTATCAAAAACAAACAAATGAAAACTTAGATAATGCATCTTAATATATATATTTTATCTTTCAATGTCTTCCTAATAACCCTGTGAGATAAGTGTTATTATGCTTATTTTACAAATGAGGCTCAGAGACTAAGTCGGCAGCTCCAGATAACAAAGCCAGGATTGGTAAACCAATGGTAATATCCAGATCGCCTGATTCTCATCTAGTGGTCTTTCTAGTAAACTAGGTGATCTCTTTTTTTTTTTTTTACTGGTACCAGGGATCGAACTCACAACTGTGTGCTTGCAAGGCAGGCACTTATGCCGCTGAGCTAAATCCCCAGCCCCAAACTAGGTGATCTTGATAAATACTCAATTAACTGACTGAACTTGGAGATGCAATATGCTCTTCTGTGACTCTGATTATAAATCTATCTTAAATGGTATTCACTTGTGTTCCTGTTTCAACTCCTTTTTTTTTGGTACCATGAATCGAACTCAGGACCACACTTGCCAGGCGTGCTGTACTGCTGAGCTGTATCACTGGTCCCTGTCTTAACTCCTTGTTACACTCCATTCTATGTTGGTGAAGAAATATTGCTTGCTTTTGTATGCCTGCACAGTGTCTTATGTAAAGTAGGTGCCCATCAAATTGGACTGACCTGGACAGCACTTGAATGGTCATTTTGACAGGCCAGTTCTTGCTCAACCTCTGAAACCTCCAGCAGATTCCGTTCACTGACCAATCGAGACAGTTCGCCAACCACTGTCACATGCTTTGACACAGTCCCAGACATCTTCTTGAACTGTGGGTAATTCTCAACGAAGGCCTGCCATGTAAGAAAAACATTAATGGGAGATTCTGTTTTTTTCTGGCCAAGGCTAGGCTCATATGAAGAAGGAATTTTAAAATGCTGGGAGTGTTTTTCTGCTCAGGCTAAAGCACTTAAAACTTTCAATAACATGGAACTTTGTTATATTTAAAAAGAGAAAAACTGATATATGGCAATAGGTGCATCTTTGTTCATTCTTGGGTTTTGTTGTTGCTGTGTATTGAGACAGGGTCTTGCTACCTAGCTCAGGTTGGCCTTGAACTCACTATATAGTACAGGCTGGCCTCGAACTTGTGGCAATTCTCCTGTCTCAGCCTCCCAAGCACTGGGATTAGAGGTGTATGCTATGCCCATTCCTTGCATCTTTAAAGAGTACAAATAATATTGTGGAATGGAAAGAAGCACATAGCTTATTATGAATTTTCATTACATTATTCACTAAAGAGAGGCATTACAGAAAATATATTAAACCAAATAAAATGTACCAAGGTAGAAATCAGAGCCAGAAGATTTCAAAAATGTTGCTTACCCTGAGTAATTCCAAAGTCCCATTTATAAGTCACCTATGTATATTTTTGATTTACCTTCATATCAGCTATTGATTCTAGTTTTTGCTGTTCTTTTGGTTTCTTCTTTTGGAAGTCTTCCATGAGATTCTTTATATTGCTACCAATCTCTGCAAAGTTCAGGTGCATGTTCTGTGGAAAAGAATAATGGAAGCATAATTCATCAATTGTTCTTTCAGACAATTTAAAAAAAGTAAAAAAGAACCCTGATCATAAACTTAAAGGGCAAATTCCAATTTAATTACCAAATTTGGACATTAGCCAGGACACTAGTAATGAATACCACTATTATTCTTACAAAGAGCTACTAGAAGAGATGGACATAAACAACTTTGTGATTTCTAAAAAAAAAAAAGTTGTTATAGAGTCCAAATCCAAGTCTTTTGCCTCCACTTAAGCATCAGTAGGATGCCTCTTATCATTCTTCTACATGATATTCTGTATCTTTTCCATTACAACAAGCAAATATTGACCTTCTTATATAAAAACAACCAAAAACAATTTTAAAAACTTGAAATCACCTACATTAGCATAGAATTCATCATTTTCAGCAGACAGGACAACCTCTTTTAAGTCTTTACTGATCCCCGGCACTCTGGAAAGATCAATTCGATTGTTGTTTATGCCCAGTAGTTCATGGACCATGGCTTGATATGTCCACTAAACAAAGAATTGTAACAAAAAAAAAAAGAGTAAATGACAAAATATGAAATAGTAAATCAAGAAACCAAAAAATTGATAGCATTCTTAGTAACTAGCATGCTTTATGTGAAGAGTATTTAGTTCATATTATTAATATTTTCTGCTATGATAAGAATTAAGTTTGCCATTGTAATTGGTTAAACATCCAAAAGTCAAAATAATTTTAGATTTGACACTTTAGGGAAAAGAGCAGCAAGATTAATATTCTTGATAGAAAACAAACTAGATCTATTATTAGCTTTAATTTTTGCCTATGAATTAAGAATATATTTTTGTCTTCACAGATAGGGCTATATTGGTAGTCGGTTACAAACTGTACCATTTCCTGTACACTTCTGTGGTTTTCTGCAGCTTAAGTGTGTTCTTTTTTTTTTTTAAGCCAGTCAAATTTAGCAGTGGGGGTTAAGTATGTTTTTACAGATCTGAGTGGTGCTATATTTATCTTGGGAACACTAATATTTTTTAAAAAACCTTGTGAGTTTTGATCAAAACATTGGCATGTTCAGAAACTTGCTTCTGAATCCATTTTTCAAGTATTTTTACCTATAATGAACTGTGAAGGACTGCTTTCCAGTCTTACAAAATGTAAATTTGTTAAAATTGGAAAGAAACCCCCAAATTTCCTTTTTTTTTGTTTTTTGAGACTTGCCATGCAGTTCAGGCTGGCCTTGACTCATCAGGTAGCCCAGGCTGGCCTTGAACTCATGGTGATTTCCTGCCTCAACCTCCTGAGTGCTAGGATTAGACACATGTGCCACCATGCCCAGCCCCAAATGTCTTATTATTTTATTGAGAATAAATTACTGTCATAAGTCCATTATATAAGACTAAGGGTTTTTTTTCCAGAATTTTACATTCTAAATCTAGAATCCAAAAGTTCATAATCTATATGCTATAGTTATTACAAATTGTGCTGCTTTAAACATCAGTGCATATATATCATTGTGGTATGATGCTTTTAATTCTGGAAAAATACCTAGAAGGGCAATAGCTGGGTCAAATGGGACCTCTAATCCTAGTTTTTTTTGAGGAATTTCCACGAATGGTTGTACCAGTCTACATTCCCACCAAGAGTGGAAAAGTTTCCTTTTTTCCCCTCAGCCCCTACAGCATTTGTTATTGGTTGATTTCTTGATATGGCTATTCTTTCTGAGGTGAGGTGGAATCTCAGTATCATTTTAATTTGCATTACTTGGGTGACCAACAATGTTGAACATTTTTTCATATATTTATTTGTCATTTTTTTTCTTCACCTGAGAAGTGTGTATTCATTTCAGATGCCCATTTTTGGATTAAGTGTTTGAACCTGAGGGTTCTGATTTTTTTCAATTCTTTATATGTTCTAGATAGACATTAACTTTTTATTTCTAGTACTTAGTTTAGTACACAGCATATAACAGGTCCTCAGTCAAATTTACTGAATGAATAGTAACTTTTCTTTGGTAGCAGAACTACAAGCAATTATTTTTCTTTCTATTTCTATTATCAAATATTTCTTAGTTTATATACATTATTTTGAATTTTAGAAATACAGGGTTATCTTATGGAGGAGTTTCACTACACAGCCACAGGTACTCCTTGGCATTAACATTATTATTTTATAATATAATAATATGTATTATTTTTAATATATGTTACTGAAGTGAACACAACATTAACATTATCAAGTTGAGTAGAAAGTTAAACATAGATTATGTTTTTCCTATTAATCCAAAGTCATATTAATAGAGCCTGTACATCTACTAGATTCAAGGAAGTGTGCTTGTACTTGCAGAATGACACTGGTAAGATGTAGGTTGCCTTAAAGGAGTGTATAACATGTGAGAGGATGAAAACAGCCAAAGGTATAACTTGGCAATGTTGCATGAAATATAATAGAGATAAAAAGATCTACCTTGATTTTAGTGGGGAAGAAAAGAATAAAAGCTTTGAGAAAATGTTATATGGCTTTTTTGAGTGGTTTTAAGAGATGAGAAGGTATTTCCAACATTCCAGAGTTTAGACAGTGGTCATAATAAAAGCATGATGGCAAAAAATCACATGGGATCTATGCAGCAGTGTGCTGAAATTTTAATAGGAGTTTCAGGACACATTATAAAAACTTTTTTTTTTTTTTTTTTTTTTTTTTTTTTGTCTTTTTCCTTTTTATCGGTACCAGGGATCGAACTCACGACTGCCTGCTTGCAAGGCAGGCGCTTATGCCGCTGAGCTAAATCCCCAGCCCCAAAACATTTTTTTTTTTTTTTTTTGGCTTTTTCGTTTTTATCAGTACCGGGGATCGAACTCACGACTGCCTGCTTCCAAGGCAGGTGCTTATGCCGCTGAGCTAAACCGCCAGCCCCAACATTATAAAAACTTTTGATGCCAAATTTAGGAGTTTACCTTTTTTTCTTTTGAGACAGGGTCTCACCATATAGTTTGGGCTGGCCTCAAACTCACAGAGATCCTCCTGCCTCAGCTTCCCAAGTGTTAGGATTATAGGTGTGTACCACCACAACCAGACAGGTGTTTGTTTTTAAGCAAGTAAGCAAATGGGAACTATGGAATATTTTAAGTTAGGAGTAATAGGATTGGATCTTTGTGTTAGGAAATGTAATTTAGGGGCTGGGGATTTAGCTCAGCGGCATAAGCGCCTGCCTTGCAAGCAGGTAGCCGTGAGTTCGATCCCTGGTACCAGTAAAAACGAAAAAAAAAAAAAATCTGAGTGGAAATGTAATTTAATAACTTTGTGTCTATGGGCTAAGAAAAGACATTAAAGGGAAGCAAACAGTTGACTATTTCAATACTCCTGCAAGACAGTAGAATCTACACCAAGGCAACGGCAATGAAAATGGGAGACAGAAGAGAACACCGGAAATTAGAATCTACAGAGTTTAGAAGCTGCCTGGACTCAGGGTAGGAGTAGTGGTAGTAAGGGACAGGAAAGATGAGGCAGAAAAAGGAGTTAACAACAGCTAAAGTGGGAAAAAGGAACACCAGGAAATACAAGGCAAAAAGCAAGAATAGATGAAAATAGGAAGGTCAGTAGAACGCACCACACTGTTCCTTTCACATTGCGTTTTGGTGAACATCATTTAAAATCCTCCTCCTATTATACTAACCAAAGGTTCTGTACCTGGTTGAGCAATGGGGTGATGGCATCATCACAGCGATCTAAAATAAGCAGCAGCGGAGGAACCTCTGTTCGGCGGAACTCAAACAGCTCATATTCTTTAGATATCACTTGCTGTGGTAAGACAGAAAGATGGCTTGGTCAACCAGTTAGTTGCAGATAGGGATGATAAAAATACTATAGAAAAGTCATATTTGGTAGTTCTTCATGTCTTCATAGGCCTTCCATAAAAGGATTCAATGTGTTTAAAAGGTTAGCTAGGACTTGAAACCCTACTTAACGAGTGGTTTAACTGGATCCCAAAAGTTAAATAGCTTGTGGATATTTCATAGGTTAAACCTAATAGCCTCAGCTCTTGTTCGTTTTGAATTACCTAGACCTATTTCTTTGTCAGTAAACCAAATACAATGTCTTCTCCTTGGCTGTATAGAAAGATTCCTGATAGCTTCTGAAATATGATAGAAAAATGAATGGCCTTGATGTTCTGAAAGCAGGACAGAGAATGCATACTTTAACACATTCCGCAAGTGTCTTTGCTGCCTCGGATGAAAGCTGATAACGAATAACAGGACACTTCTTCAGGGATAAAAGGAGAGCTGTCAGCCCTTGAGTTGTTCTGGATAGCTGGGCTGGATCCCAATTTCGACCCTATTATTAAAAACATTAATTCAGAGAAATATATTTGAATTTTCTTTTACAAGTCAAATTATTAGAGAAAAAAACATGTCTAACCACTTACTGATTTAACTCCCACTCACAAAATTAACTTATTTTTTTTATCCTTCCCTTCCATACCTGACAGCAACCCAAAATATTGAGGGAAAACAAATGTGGATTTACTGCGATGTAATCACCATAAAATTCCTGCAAATAAAAACACCAAGATCATTAGTCAGTTCACGAACTCTAATTGATTCAAGCAAAAATATTGAGTATGTAATATACTGTGATAAAGCAAATAGTAAAATACAGGTGTAAAAGAATATAAAAAGTTCAAATAATAACTGAGTAACAATAGTCACCTGAGTGAATTAAAAGAACGATAAAACAGTAATAATGATTAACCTCCTAAAAAGAAAAATTTTGAGTGTATACCCTATAAGGTATTTCTGGAGACCATATATTTATCAATTAATAAAAACACCACTTTAGGATATACTGTGTTGCACTCAGATAAAAAAAAAAAGAACTTGTTATCCAATGTATTCTCATGAGGGAGAATATGATTTAAAATAAATTGTTCTTTTTAGCATAACCTTCTGAAAATTGAAACTCAGTTTATTTGTGGCTTCTGAATACAATATTTTTCGCTTAGATAACAAATAATATTCAAACATTGGTGATAAATGTATTTAAGAACACGAAAATATTCACGAAGGACATATGTCCTAATATGATTTATACTACATAGCAGATAGAATAAATGTTCAGGAGCTAATAAACTTTAATCTAATACAAAAGCCTAAATATTACCTCTCTAAACATGATATTCACAAAGAGAACTTTAAGAAAATTTAGAGCCCAGGATTTAGCTCAGCGCGTGCCTGACAAGCTCAAGGTAGTGAGTTTGATCCCCAGTACCAAAAAAAAAAAAAAAAAGGGAAAGAAAACTTATGCACCACCTCAGCTTTCTATTCTCTCTCAATCAGGCATAATCTTGTTGATGAACATTCTTCATGTGGCTTATAAAACTAACATAGGACACACCCTCCTCTTGTGAAATCCTTCCTACCAATTCATCATCTTCCCATTGATTCCTTTAATTCTATTCCTATCAAAGTTGACATTCTTCCAAACTTTCTAAAGTATAACCTGATGCAATGTATATCTATTTTATGTAATCAACAGTCTTCTTTTGAGACAGCACCTCCCATATTTTTAGACTTTTGTCTTTTAAAAGGGCCAATATAAGAAACGTGGTACAGGATCAACATGTTTACCTGAACCTCAGCCACAACTTCCTGTTCATCAGCTTCAGCTAATGACTTCACATCACTCTTGCTGATTACATTACTGAAATCTGAAACACACATGAATGTGGTTGTCTCAAAGGAGATCATTTCTGCTGCAATTAGATATAAATGGACCTGAGAGTTAAAGGCTAATGAATAAGTTTTATGTATTGTGGTACATATCAAAATAACACACCTTCAAATTGGAATGAGTGGCACAAACATGTTCAAATCCATAAATTCACAATAACACTTAAAAAAAAAAGAACTATCACTTGAGATATTGCAAAAGGCTAGGGAACCAAGTCACTGAAATGCAAGTGTCAAAGAAAGGGAAAGAAGAAAGCTTTTTAGATTGTCATATATAAATTGTACCAAATAGTAGACAAGAATATTTTTTCTTTATAAAAATATTCTATTTTAGCTGGGGATTTAGCTCAGTGGCACAATGCCTGCTTGGCAAGCAAGAGGTCCTGAGTTCAATTCCCAGTACAAAAGAAAATTCCATTAAAAAAAGAAAGAAATGTTAATGACAGAATATCATTATTTTCTCAGTACATAATGAATCAATAGATGGATCTACACACTGAGCGTCATCAGCTACTAATATCACAAAAGGAAGCAACCAACACAATCACTCATCACCTATTAAGTATTCTTGCCAAAAATAAATTGAAACAATCTAATTAAGGTTCTATGTCCATTTATGAATTTATAGGTGCAAGAATTGAGATAATTTTAAACTGCAAGGAACATGCAAAACTACCCACAGGGGATGCAATTGGCAAGACCTGGGGTATAGAAAATTTAACAGCTTCTTCAATAAATAAATTACATGGAAGGGGGGACCTATAAAAGATTTAAGAAAATCAATATATTGACTAATAACAATGTGTAGACTTCATTTTGATCTTGAGTCAAATAAACAATGAAAAAAGACATGAGAGAACTTGAAATCTGAACACTGATTATTTGAAAACAGGAAGGATTTCTCTTCCTTCTACTTCTTTCTCCTTCCCTTCATCTTATTTTTGGATTGGTGGGAATCAAATCTAGAACTTTGTAGCCAGGCTAATGTTCTATTACTGCTATTATGGGGCTGGGGATTTAGCTCAATGGCATAAGCACCTGCCTTGCAAGCAGGTGGTCGTAAGTTCAATCCCCAGTACCGATTTTAAAAAAAATGCTATTGTGCATTTTTTTTTTTTAAAGATGAGTCTGTATCTTTTAGATATACTTACGGAAGTATTTGTAGAGGAAATTGTCTCTGTATCTCTCTTTTTTTTGACTGGGCATCAAACTCAGGGCTTTGTGTGTGCCAGGCAGGTGCTGTGCTATTGAGCTAAGTCCCAGGACCTATATAATGTGTTAGACGTGCTTCAAAGAAGATGCCAGAATAGCTAAATAAGATCAGGCAGAGTTTGATAATTGTTGAAACTGAGTGATGGCACATTGTGATTTATTACTATTCTGCTTTTCTCTATGTTTGAAAATTTCCATAATAAAAAATTTTAATAAAAGGTGGAATCTATAATACAAGAGATTAAGTAGACCTAAAAAATATAAAAGTAAAATTATAAAAAGTGAGATCAATGGGTCATTTTAACATAAATTGTACTGAAAATTATTAATGAATAACATTAATACGTTAACATTTATTTTAATTTACTTCAATCAAACAAAATTCTGAAACTGACTGCCCATCCTAGGTATTTCAACAGCCTATATTTCATAGGTTTTAGTATTAACTAATATAATTTTTTCTTCTGCTTCACAGTTATAGCCCAAGTCAATGTTTAGAACCAGAAGAGTAAATACCAGACTTACTGTCTTTTATTAATCTTGACCACTGGATAAAAGAATTCAAATCTTTCACCACATTATCTCACTTAATTTTTAGCAAAGGACTTAATTTTCAGCAAAAAGTCATTCTATCATATATCCATCTAATATTCCCTGCACTGCCAAATTTAAATATATATATATTTACATGAGACTAAGGACCTGGCTTGTGATCAGCCTAAAAAATACTAGAATAAGCCAGGTGTGGTGGTGCATGACTGTAATCCTAGCATTTGGGAGGCTGAGGCAGGAAGACTGCTATGAGTTTGAGGCTAGCTTGGCTACATAGAGTGTTCAAGGCCACCTTAAATAACATAGTGAGACCAAGTCTCAAACAAAACAAAACAATCAACAAACTAGAATAACTATACACCTATCAAGATATTTAAAATAAAAAAACAGAAGTAGCACCAATGTTTGTGAGGATGCAAAGAAACTATATCACCCATACATTGCTAGTAGAAAAACAGCAGTCATATAAAACGGCATAGTCATTTTGGAAAACATTTGGAAGTTTCTTAAATATGTAACTACCATCACACTGAGCAATTGTGCTACTGGGAATTATTTTATCCAAAAGAAAGAAAGACTATATTCACATAAAAATTTGTACAGAGACATTTATAGCAGTCAAAACTGAAAACAAAGGGCTAAAACTCAGTGGAAGAGCACTTAACTGATATGAACAAGGCTCTGCGTTCAATCCTTAGCATAAAAAACAAAAACAAGATTAAGAAATTGGAAACAACTCAGATGGGCTTCAATGGTGAATAAACAAACATACAATACAACCAACATAGACTACTACTCAACAACAAAAAGAAATGTACTATTGACACAACTTGGATGACTCTCCAGTGAATTATGCTAATGAAAAAAGTCAACCCCAAAGGTTAGATGCAAAATGAGTCTATTTACAGATTGGGGGGTGGGTAATAGGAATCGAACTCAGGACCTCGCATTTGCCAAGCAGAAGCTGGGCTACTGAAGTATATCACTGGCCCTACAGAATATTCTTGAAGTGACAAAATTATAGAATGGAGAACAGATTAATGGTTGTCAAGGTTACTGACTGGGCTAAGACAGCAAAGGAGATGTGGCTAATGCAAAGGCAGTATAAGCAATCCTTGTGGAAAAGACAATGTTATGTAGTCTGATGTAGCAACGTTAATATTTTGGATGTGATCCTGTAATTGTCACCGAAGATGCAAAATTAGGGAAAACTGTGTGAATATATGGGATCTCTGTTATTTTTTACAACTACATGTTGTCTTATTAGTCTTTCTGCTGCTAATAATACTGCAGTCTGAGCAAGTTATAAAGAAAAGAGGTTTATTTTAGAAAACAGTTTAAGGGCCAAAGCTCATGATGGCCTACTTGCTGGCAGAGTTCTAAGGCAAAGCATCACATGGTGAGACAGGGAGATCTAGCCAAAGAGGCTTTCAAAACAAATGTACTCAGTACAGTTACCCATTAATCACTGAATGGATTCATTTTTTCTTAAAGATTCCATTTGCCCACCGCCTAACATTTCATGATAGGACTGAAATCCAATACGAATTTTGGAGCAGACAAACCATACTTAAAACCATAGCACATGTCAATCTGTAATTATTTCAAAATGCGGAGGTTAATTAAAAAAGAAAACCTGTAGCTTCTAGCCCCAAGCAAACAAACAAGAAAAACTAAGATGAGAGACTAAGAGCCCATTTTTACCTCCTGGAGTGTTTAAAGGCCAATGAAATAAAGTATGCAACAACTCTTATAAAATATAAAATCTTATTAAATATGTTAATTTTGGGTATCTTTACTAAATAATAGTATGTAGAGAAGCAAATATGTATGTCATACAATCTAAACCCTAAGATCTAAAGTCTTTAAACTTTACGACTTCTCAGATGCCATACTTAATATTAAATTAAAACATTACCCAGACTATACTAAGCCTGCAAAGATCAATGATGACATCTAGAGGAGAAGAGATGTAACTTCCATAGCAGAAGGTAATAGGGCAGGGAAATTCACACAAATCCTAGACTAACATAAAGCTAGTTTTGACTTCCTCTATGCACTACCCACCTAAAACACTTGTGTACATGTGAGATCCCTACCTGATACTTGAAATTTCATGAATTACATAAGTGGCAAAGTAAGATTTCTTTTCCTGAGATAAGGTTTTGCTTAGTAGTCTAGGTCAGCCTCAAATTTACGGTAGTCCTCCTGCCTCAGCTTTCCAAATGCTAGGATAACAGGTGTGCACCACCACAGCCCACTTGGATGTTTTCTATGTAAAATAAATCTCTGCTTTTTTTGGGGTCTTTTTGAGACGGGGTCTCACTATTTAGTTCAGGCTGGCCTTGAGCTCACTTTGTAGCCCAGGGTGGTCTCAAACTTGCAATGACCCTCTCCTGCCTCAGCCTCCTGAGTGCTGGGATTATAGGCAAGAGCCACCACACCCAGCTAAATCTCTGCTTTTCCAACAAACTCAAGTGTTTCTCCCCCTCCAAAATAAGCCAATTTCTATGCTTCCACTCATAAATGAAAAATACAAATAAGTATGTATTTTTATGGAGATAGGACATGAAAATTGACTATTTAAAACTTTTGACTTCGAAAGCATGTTGAAAGGCAAAGTAAAATTTAAAAATTGCTTAAGCAAATCAATGGTGAATGAAAATCATATTTAGCTCTTCGGAAGAGAATGTTGGCCACTAATAATTTAAAAACAAATTGTGTGATGGATTCAGTGAACTTAATGGTAGGAAGTGCACAAGAAAACATACAGCTGAGATTTAAGTATACGACTGAAACAATGAGCCAATGTACTTACAAATAAAATATATACTGTATTTGGGTCTTCGAAGCTCCTGAATCAGATAATCCACATTCTCCTATGAAATAAATAAGACAATTGCTTAAGTGAAAAAGTATGCCAGGAGTGGTGGTGCATGCCTGTATCTCAGCCCTTTGGAAGGTTGAGGCAGGATGATTACAGTTTGAAATTGGAGAAACAGTAGGAATTAAACTACAATGGACCTTACAGGCAATAGGAAGTGTTTTTGTTGTTTTGTTTTTGAAGACAGGGTCTCACTATGAACTTGAACTCACTATGTAGCACAGGCTGGGCTCAAAATCAAAGCCATCCTCTTGCCTCAGCCTTCCAAGTGGTGGGTTTACAGGTGTGCACCACCATCCCTGGCTCTAAAAATTTTATTTTTATCATAAAACCAATCAAATGGGATAAGGGTGCAGTTTAGTGGTAGAGTCCTAACATGTGCAAGGCTCTAGATTCAATTTCTAATATCAAAAGACAAAATAAACAAGAATTCCCTACAAAAAAACAATCAGAAGGCAATCAAGGATTTCAAATTGGGGCAACATGATCAGATTTGCATTTTGGAAAGTACATACCATACAAGTGTGACAAAAAAAATGCATGCAAGTTGAAGAATATGAAAATGAAGTAAGTAGGTATACAAAATAAGACTGAAATAGGAAAGGATTTTTAAAGGAGATACTCAAGCTAGATTTAAAAGGTGATGAACAAAAGCTAACAAATGGCTGAAGAATCTTTAAATAGGGGGAGATAACAAGCAACAAATAAGGGATAGAAATGAGTAGGTCAAGAGATAGTAAAAAGGCCTAGTTAGTTTGGTGGAAAGAAGAATTGGGACATACAAAAGTTGGATCCATAAGGATATCCCAAACCAGTAGAAGGAGTTTTGACTACTATATATTAAATATAGATTAAAAAACAAAAGGAAAAATTGAGCTATTATACGTTCCTGAGCACAAAAGTGAATAAATAGCAAAGGTTCAAAACACCGATTGTGGGGCTGGGGATTTAGCTCAGCGGCATCCCTGTACCAATTTAGGAAAAAAAAACACTGATTGCTATTATAACATTTAGTGGCAATGGTGTTCAGGGATAGATATGGAAGTTAATCCAGAAATAAGTAGTGATATGGGTCTCTGTTAGAGTAGTTAATGGCTTTAGGAATAGGTGTGAACCTAAGACATCTTGAAGGAAGAACTGGCTGTTAAATGGTGAACTGAGACATGGAAAGAAGAATGAAAGTTATAATTCTAATAAATCAGGATCATTGATACAAGATGATAATACAAATTTATTTGGCCTTCTTAATGCTTTCAGAGCTGAATGTTCTGCATTTGCCTGGTTAGACGGCAGCTCAGTTTATGTAGTACCTTCGTAGGTCGAAGAAAACAAATTGCCTTCAGGTGCTTCATGATCTCTCGATTTTGAGAATCAATACGTTCAAAGAGGTACACTTCCTTCTGAAGAATCTCCGATTGTGTATATACCATACTCACTATGCCAGTCTGCAACGAAATAAAATTAACTAAGGTTATGATGGTCCAGAAAAATTGATATAAGCATCAATATTTAAACAAGATTTTCATTAAAACTTAACTGGTTAAGATAAATTCTAACATGTGAAATAATATTTACAAACATTCAAATCAGGTTGTAATGAACAAGAATGAAAAACATGTTCTTCCTGAAAACAATTCATAAATTTCTTTTCCATCGCCTACACTTGCTTTCATTCATTCATTATTTCTCCGTGGCCAGTACACAAGCTGTCATCTCAGCTTACGCCCCAACAGCTTTGCCTTAAAAACACAACGCTGAATGGAAATAACAGGGCCATGTCAAAGTCTTCTAAGTGCTCTGTCTCACATACAAACGATTTCTGGCTCTCATGAGACATCGCTCTGGATAGAAGTCGTCTCTGGGCAATAGTTCGAACCATTCAACTGAAAATCCACCGGGCAAGCTTTATACAACTTTTCAGTTCTGTACAGAACTGACCCTCATTATCTTTACCTTAATGCCAAATCCTACAGTGGAATGGGACCGGTTATCCTGAGGTAGGGTTCCTCGCCAAACACTGAACAAAAGCAACTCACCGTCTCTTTATCCATAAGAAGCACCTTCATGCCTGGCCCGCTGTCCTCTATCATTTTCGAAATGTACTGCTTCACAGCAAAAACCACATTCATTGTGGAGGACTCACAGGTGCCCGGCAGCCCTTCCCGCCCCCTTTTTCTAGTCGAATTAACCCCCAGCCTCTGGGCCGGATCGCAGCTGCTTCCGTCTGGTGGCGCAGCACTTCCGGGAGTCCGGGCAGCTCCAGGGTTGGGAGTTGTAGTTCCGCTGCGGAGTCCGGAGTCAGTCTTCTTTGGCCAAAGGAGAAAGCTAGTTGAGACTCCCTGGGCTGGTAGACAGTCGCAGAGTTCCGACCCATCGCCAACCCGGAGGTATCGGCAGCGTGGACTCTTCTATTCCTCCTGGCTCCTGGTCCAGTAGTCTCGACTGCAGCCTGAATGCTGTCCTGTTTGGAACCAGAATGGCGCCTCGCAGCATGGAGCTGACTCAGCTACAACACCGATTGAACGTGACCGGGATCACTGTTTGTCATTAACGCTTTCTCGGGTGGCAGTGAGGTATAAAGAGAAGGAAGCTGGCGTAATGGTCGAGGCCATTTAGTCCTGGGAGGGGCGGCATTTGGTAAATCAGACACAGTATTTGCTGAGGCAGTGCCTGAGAAGAGTCTTTCCCGGCTCCCTGGCTTTCGACTAAGGCGGGACTGTGAGTGCACGGTTTTGGGGCTGAAAGTGCGGCCGTATTGATATTCCGAAGGCAGAAGCAGCTAAAGTTGAACGAGTGTTTGTTGAGTGAATGAACAAAGGGAATCCCTTTTAGGGCGGTTTTTGGAGAGGCCTCAGATTGATTCCCTGGAGCGCTGGGAGCTGCGGTCCAAGGGGCGCGAACGGTAGGGGGCTCCTGTCCCTTGGGGGGGGGGGCAAGCAAACTAGCGTGGTATGAGGAGCTAAAGGGACATTGGCAAAATTTTATTTAAGAAACGACAGAAGTTTTAAGTTAAAACTGATCTTAAAGTCATCAATTTTCACTTGTCCGTATCGAAAAGGCGGGCGGGTGTTTGTTTTCCCGTACCTTTATTTTGGGGAATTGTAAAGTAAGGAAGATAACAAGAAACAACTGCAAGAAATCTGTGACTACAAATGCTTGTAAATACTTCTACCAAAATAATGACCAGCTTAATTTTTTCAGTATTACTAAATAAATTCTTTCACTGTATAATAAAACGCATACAAGTAAACTAGAACTATAGGATCTTGATCTGGCTAAGAATATACAACATTGTGTAGTTTTCAGTCCTTTGAAGATGGAAGCTACTTGAAATATAAATGATCATCACCCCTGAAACTGTAAGAATGTTTTCCTTTCCAGTTTTCCTGCTAAATAAATAACACTTCCCATTGGTCGTTTTACTATTTTTGAAATAAAAGTCTTACGCTATACATTAAAGTAAAAATGTGAATCTTTGAATGAATACTGTGTGTCAGGGTAGGCTATGTGCACTGCTCCCTGTCTAGAACACACTATTGCCAGGAACGTAACTCTTAGCTTCAGTAAATGGATTAAAGAAGGCATAGTTAAAGAAAACAGCTAATTTGGAGGAAAAGATGGAAAAGAAAGAGGCTAGATAACTACAGTGAGGGAGTAGAGGGAATCAGCGCTGAAAGCCGAGAAACTTTTATTCCAAGCCCCTTTTATTTATGTGGTTTGTTATCTTCCCTCAGACTGGCCTTTGTCCCTGTCTGGATATCTGATCTCTACTCTCCTCTGACTTTGATCTTAACCTAGATCCTTTTGGTTTCTTCCTGTCCTTTTGCAATGAATAAGGGGGGAGGGTATACGTATGTGTATGCGTGTACTGTACTGACATTAAAGTGAGAACACGTATACATGTGTAAGTGTGTGTGTTACCTACTAAATAAGAGTCCTTAGGTGGCTGTCTCCGGTCACCCTTGCATTTTGTCAGGTGGGTGAGGGGAAGCTGGCTTTTCCTGGTAATTATGTTGTCTTGGCCTCACCCAAGGCTAGCTAGCTTTTCCTTCTTTTGTCTGATTACCCTACCTGTAGACTATCTCTGAGGGCAAAAACTGTTTTTAGTAAATTTTGTTATTGATCTTAACCCTTGGGACATAAGAATAATTTAGTCATCAAGATACATAGAGCTGGAATTTAGCTCAGTGGCATAATTGCCTGCCAGGCAAGTGTGAGGTTGCAAGTTTGATCCCTGTTATGAGGGGCGGGGGGCAGGACACATAAACATGGATTTCACAGAATATTTCTATTGATAATTTATTAACTTTAACTTTATGAGTTTTATTATATTAAATGAGTTCTTAACAGGAAAAAAATAAAGTATTAAAATTTTAATATTGAGTGTTTATAAAAAAGCATCCGAACTTTCAACACCAGACAGTGAAAATACCAATAGCACTTTACAAATAAACAGCCTTTACTTCAATTATCACACCTAAGGCAGTCTGCACACATGACAACAGCACTTTCCATACATATCACACTGACAGCACATGTTTTGCTTTCGTTGCCTTTTTGCAGGGCATACTTGACATTTCAGTCTTGCTGTTTTGTCAGGTTTTACATGTGTAGTTAACACAAATTATCAATAAAAATTGTATTGTGTGTTTAGAATAGATACCAACATTTTCACATCAGCTATGTACTTGCTTACAAAACTTAAAAGATAGCATTGGAAATCAATTCCTATATGAACTACAATGAAAAGATCAACAGAACTGTACCACAAAAATAAGCTTTGTGTGAGTCTGCTGCCATGGGCCTGGGAGGAAAAAGAACATCATCCCCCCCCCCCCCCTTCCCCAGGCCAAAACACTGACAGGAGGAGAAAAAGCCATACCCTGAGGCTCCATCACCATCAGGAGCATGGGTGAGCTGCTGCCCTGCACCTCTCCACTACCCAGGAACCTCGGATTGGAGGAACCCAGGTGCCTCGCCTCATTCCCTGCACAGTGGGATCAGCAGCCAGTGCAGGAAGTGCGTAGGAGTCACTGCTCCTACACAAAATGTCAAGATGAGGGAGTGAGATGCAATCCCAGACCTCCAGCCCACCCAGAACAAGTCCGGGAGACACAGACACAAAGAAATTAGAAGTCACATGCCTGAAATTTCTGAAATGATAGCAACTGAAGTAAGCAATGTAGTGCTTACATTATTTGATTAATTTTGCATGCCTATATCTGATAGTATGAGCAACTATTTAGAGGATAATGTGCAATATAGTAACGTTGATTTTTCTACTGTCTTGTTTTGGATATCCAGTATTGTTCTCATCATTTTGTCTTGTTTCATTTTGTTTTATTCTCTTTAAAATTAAAAAAAAAGGCTTTGCATCAACTGTCACATCCAAGACAGTCTTCACACATGACAGCTTCATGTATATGTAAAATAGTACATGTGCTTAGCTTTCCTTGCCTAGGTGGCAGTCTTGTCTCCTGTCTTTCTGTTTTGTCAGGAGCTTCCTGCTATATTGTACAATATGCACTTAGCAGAGACGTAAGATATCAGTAAAATAAAATGTGAAATATGTAATGAGTGCTTAGAACAGACATCATCATTTTCACTTTAGCTGTTTATTTGCTTATGAAACCTAAAAGATAACATCAAAAATAAAAACCTTTGTGGACTACAAGGTAAACACAATCAGAAGTTGTCTTGGTTATTTTTCTCTTGTTGCCAGGACAAAATATCTCACACCCAAAATTAAGGAAGGAAAGATTTATTTGGCTCACAGTTTGTGGAGGTTTTGGTCCATTATCAGCTGGCTCCAAGGTAGAATGGCGTAGCACCGGAAAAACGCTTCGGAGTGACATAAGACATCAAAAGCAGCAAGAGCAAAAGTGGGGAGAGCAAGCCTCTTTTCCTCCTTTATATCATAAGCAGGTCACCACTCCCTAGGGTTGGTGTAGCCTCAGGCCATCCCTATGTAGTTTTCTTGCATAGGATGAGGATGTTTATAAAGCCAGGACCCTGATGAGTCATTTAGTTAAACTTCTACACTTATCAAGCTGACACAGTATAGCAAGGATTACCAAAAAAATAAAGTTTTCTTCCACTGTCACATCAAAGGCAGTCTTCACACAGGACAACTGCATATACACCTATGGCTTATACTGATAGAATGTTTGTTTTGTTTTCTTGTAGTTTCTTGTAGCGCACAGGTGACTTTTTTTTTTGTTTGTTTTCTTGTTTCGATAGTCTCTGTGATGCTTCACTTGCCTGTTCACCTGTCAGCTCACCAGTGTACTCCATAATGTTTTTTACATAGTTGCGCATACAGAAATATTTTGTTTTTCCTCTGCTATAAATTATCTCTTATGAGCTCCAGTCTCAATTCTCTAAGAAAATCTCCATAATATTTTGTACTGTTATTTTCTTTGTAAGCTATCAAACTACTTCTTTGTAAGGTATCAAACTATCACACATATTTATGATCGAGTAAAACAACTATTGGCCAATGCTTTGTGTTTCAAGTGACATCATAGTTGCTGCATAACTGGTGAACAACATCTATTCCATCTTCAGTTTTGTTTAGAAAGTTTCCATCTGAAGTTTCAGTTTTGTGAAAGTCTCCCTATCAATATTTCCATCATGGTGAAATGTTGACATCAGCAGTACCAGTTTGTTTTTCTTTGCCATATATGAGCCGAATGTTATATCTTTCTGAAATTCAAAGATTATACTATAGCATTCTGTTTTGAAATTGCAACACTTCATTTGGAATTTCTACTTTGTTCCTGTGTACAATTCCTGCACTGATCACCTTGTGCTCTGTTAGCAAAGGTAACATCAATTGGAAACTGATAAGCCAACTGTCAAATGTCACATTTTATTAGTTTGGGATGGGAGCAACAAGTCTGTTCACAACAGCAAATGGCTTATTACTATATGAATAAGGACCTGGTGGTTGAGTCCTAGGATAACTATCTAAATTGAAAGCTTAATAAATCTTCACATCTACAGAGGTGTAAATTTGTATGGCCTATTTTGACTCACTATTTCTCAATAAATCTTTTACATTCCTGTAATCACCATGAGAAATCTGTGCTAAGTACAGCAGACCTATGAATGCTTTCAGTTCAGCTAGTGAGGTGTCATAATAAATACTTTTTTTTTTTTTTTTTTTTTAGCGGTACTGGGGATTGAACTCACAACCATGTGCTTGCAAGGCAGGCGCTTATGCCGCTGAGCTAAATCCCCAGCCCTAATAAATACATTTTTAATATGGGTATGGGTATATACAGAACATTTTACTTGCATTTCAGTCTTTGGGTATTTCATAGCATCTTGTAGCATTTTGTTCAATACATTTCACCCCTACCACGACCTTTACTACATTTTTAGACTAGGTCCTAACATTGGATCATTTTCACAACATTTCAACTAGTCTAATACGTACTCACCTTGCTGTTTTCTTCATCATCTGAAGCATGGAGGTCTTCATTCTTTGTGTATGTGTCAGTTGATTCTTCCTCCATTTCACTCTCACAGGAACTTTGACTCACATAGTCAACTCCAAAATCATTATCACCATCATTATCCACCCACACCACTCTTCTGTTATGAAAGCATGTATTTTACCATAATGGCTCATCTTCACCATCCATGTATGAGTAATCTGATGATTCACTTTGGCCTCCTCCAAAACTTGCAAATCTGATTTTTTTATGTGGCATCATACTGAACTGGTTTACTTCTACCAGAAAAATCAAAGGACAACTTTTTAAAAAACAAAATTTGAAATGGTGTGGGTCTAGTGGATCCTCCGTGATGCTTGGGTAAACCAGTTAAAATGTAAGATGGTCCCAAATCCCATTTTGCCACTTTTGCACATGTGCACATACATCATACTAAGTGAGTCAACAGATAGATTGCTTCCTGTATCCTTCAGGGAAAGGTAGTGAGACACACAGCTGGCTATTACAGTAATGTACAAATTTACAGTGCAAAAGTAAGGGATTGGTCTGCTGGACCCAGTCTTAGTAATAAAGATGAGGTCTTTACTTATTTTTCTTACTTGCAAGGTCTCTGTCCCTACAGATACAAATAAGAAAAATAGAAAGCTTTATGATTATTCTTAACATTTAAAAATATTCAGATTTTATTGAAAACATTTAAAGCAATGTTAATGAAAAAGTTTATCTGGAAATCTTCTAAATTGCTTATATTTGAAAATTCACCTTGTATCTCTTATTTCACCTGGTTTTGATCTTCTTATGTATAGTAAGAGCTGTTACATAGTATATCCTAAGACCTTTCCATTTTCCAATTTTTTAGAAAGAAAAGGAGAAAGGGGGCTAGGGATTTAGCTCAGCGGCATAAGCACCTGCCTTGCAAGCAGGCAGTCGTGAGTTCGATCCCCAATACCGATAAAAAATAAAAAGACAAAAAAAAAAAAAAAAAAAAAAAAAGAAAGAAAAGAAAAGAAAAGGAGAAAGGAGAAAAAATATTGCCATGAAGTTTATGATTTTTTTACATTGTAGTCAATGTGTAAGAAATAGATGAAAATAATTTGCATTTTAAAAAACATTTATATGTGAGCTAACAGTAATTTTCTTCCAGTACTGGGGATTGAACCCAGGGCTTTTCTACTGAGCTCCACATCCTTTTTTTTTTTCTTTCTTGATTTTGAAACACAGTTAGCTTAATTTCTGACTTGACCAGGCTGGGGAAACTCATCCTCCTGCCTCACCCTCCCAGAGTACTGGGATTTCAGACCTGTAACACTGTCTAAATAATTTTTTGAGGGAAGAGGGGGATGCCTGTTTGACAAGGTTTACTAACTCATTCCATTATAGGCAGCTACATTAGGTAGAAACATGACAGGCAGTTAAACAGGGCTAGGCCTCCGAGGGAGTCAGTGCAGAGCATGAGCATACTACTGCTGCACCTATTGAATGTCAGACCTACGTGCCTCCCCAAGAGATAAAAAATATACTACAGTTGGTACCACTGATGCCAATGAAGTCCAAGACAGACACAAACCACCTAGGACCTCCTGAATCATCTCCTCCCAAAAAGGTCCTTGTTGTTTCCATGCACACTTGCTCTGTGATGAGCTCCCCCAGAGACCAATTTTACCTGGGTGACTATACTTGTTGTTTTTTTGGTCTTTTTCCTTTTTATCGGTACCAGTACCGGGGATCAAACTCATGACTGCCCGCTTGCAAGGCAGGCGCTTATGCCGCTAAGCTAAATCCCCAGCCCCAAGTGACTATACTTGTAATCTGATTAGTTGATCATAGTTTTGTCCCACATTATACCAATTTTCTGATTTTATAGCTACCTCACTATTTCGCTCTGTGAAACTTCTTTCAGAAATGGGGCCTGCGGCAACCCACGTTGGTGTCTCCCTCCTGTCTCTCAGCAGCTGTCTTGCTCTCAATAAAAATTTTCTGCTTTTAACTTCCATTTTTCCTTAACAATCATTCTTTGAAAAAAAAATTCATTCTTTGATTTTGGGAAACACAAACTTGATGTATTTGATATGTGGCAGGTTATAATATTTCCCCTATATCATTAGACGTCAATTCCATTTCCCATAAAATTCCATTTGTCAGTGGAATGTTAAATATTAAGTGATAAGGTATGAGACACAAACATTTCAAGCAAAATGATTGGTGTATATTTAAAGGATGCTATAATGACCCGGAAGCTTGAGAGGATACTTCCTTCCTGAGGAAAACCACACACCATTTAAAATGTCTCCAGATGAAGAATTTCTTTTGTATCCCTATACCTTTTCTTTTTCTTTCTTTCTCTCTTTTTTTTTTTTCTTTCCTTTTTGAGACAGGGTCTCTCTGTGTAGTTCAGGCTGGCCTTTGAGCTCACTTTATAGCCCAGGCTGATCTCGAACTTGCAATGATCCTCCTGCCTCTTCCTCCCTACTGCTGGTATTACAGGAATGCACCACCATGCCTGGCTTCCCCATACCGCTAAAAATAAGAGTGAAACCAGTGATAAAGTCCAAACTCTTGCTTTGTGATTTATCAAAGAAAAACTCAGAGTGCCTTGTTGTAAGCAAGAGAGCAAATGAGGAAGCCAGTATGAAGAACCTTATTTGTTTTTCATTTAGAGGTGTAAATAAGCTAATAAATATTTTTATAATAGTCATTAAATTTAGAAAATAAATTATGACATCCTTCAAATAGGACTGATAACATTAATTATAAAACTTCAAATGCAGTTATGTGAAAATATATTTTCACTGGATCAAAAAATCAAGGCTTTAAGGACAGAAAATGAGAAGGTGTCAATTTTATTTAGATTTAAGTATGTGTACAAACTAAATTACTAGCAGTAGCCAGGCATCATGGCACATGCCTGCAATCCCAGGGCTCAGGAGGCTGAGGCAGGAGGATAACTGTGAATTCAAGGCCAGCCTGGGCTACACGGAAAGACCCTGTTTCAAAAAAACCAAAATAGCAGCAACAACAACAAAAAATTACTAGCAATAATTGTCCAAGTAATTACATTTGCTTCAGCTTTCTCCAGGTTCTCTAACTAGTACATTTAGAATTTTAGAGGCCAATTTATATTTAATAAACATCTTTTTGTCTTCCACTTAAAAATTCACTGTAAGACAAAGGCTATGTAAATAAGGTTCCGTATAAACGATATGGTGAATTCTTAGTTATCTTTGATTATTCTGTATCTAGCATTTTCCTTGTTGCTTTATGTTAACATTTCTCCCTGAAGTCCTGGAGGGAAGTAGAGATGAACTTCAACTAAGCTAAGATTATCTATTGATAGCAATTGAAAACATATTTAGAGAAAGAATGGCAGTATTGCTAGCTCAGACAACAGTCTTACAACGCTCTTAACCTATCTAAACATTTTTTCATCTATGGTGATAATGTACCTCATGAAATTGTGAGAATAAAATGAAATAACAGAAGAGTGTTTTATACAGTACCTGGCACATGGTAAATGTTTGATAAATATCAGCTTTGTTATTAGAAATAAAGAGTGGTATGCCTTTTAGTTTATTTTTTACTTACAGCATAGTCTCTATTTACAAGGAAAACTAGAATTGACTTCATGGCTTATAGACAGTAGCTTTTGTATATGGTTTCCATAAACACTTTTAGTTGAGCCTGGTGGTGCACACCTGTAAGCACTCCCAGCTGAGTGTGAGTTCGTAGCTAGCCTAAGCTGCATAGTGAGTTCAAAGCTAGCCTGAACTGTATAGTAAAACCTTGTCTCAAGACAAAAAAAATTGTATCTTGTGTTATAATACAATAATAGAAATATGAATGGGAAGATTTACCCCACTCCAACATAATTGTAAAGCATAATTTTTATGAAGGAAAAATTTAGGAAAATATGCTTTAAATAATTTAAAAGGTTTAGTTGTGTTTGGTGGCACACACCTGTAATTCCAGCACTCTGGGAGGTTCAGGAATTCTAGCTACCTAGACAATTTTCCAGACCCTGTCTCAAAAGGGCCCTGGGTTCATAAATCCCCAGTGTGCATAGGAGTGGAGAGGCAGGTGTTACAAAGTCTTACTATTTATCCAGCCTTAAATCAGAGTGGGCAAAATTTTCTTCATAGTTAATAGTTCAATATTGAACTTTATGAGAGCAAAAGCATTTAATAACTTTAAGTCATTAAGAATGAATTGTTTGTTGAAGGGTTTTCTTTGTACAAGCAATGATTTCAGTAATTTCACCTTTCTGGGTACATTAATGGACAACACCCCCATGTTTTTCATGTTTATTATGCAAAATGTTTCCTCACTCACAATTATTGAATGTTTGTAGGCTTTTTTTCTAACTTTCATCTATAATTGACTTGCAGTACAAACTAACAATTGTTATGTAATCTTGTACATGCTGGGCATGGTGGTGAACACCTGTAATCCCGGCACTTGGGAGGCTGAGGTGGTAGGATCACTGTGAGTTTGAGGCCAACCTAGGCTACAAAGTGAGTTCAAAGCCAGCCTGAGCTACATCGCAACATCCTGTCTCAAAATAAATAAATAAATAAGTAAATATATAAGCAAGCAAAAGAGACAAGTGGAAGTCCTTTAAAGATTGTGAATTCATGCTTTTGATCACAAAGAAATTCATCATTGTTAATATTTTGTGGTTGCTAAAGAAGTTGGATTTCTAGCCAGGCAGGGTTGCACATGCCTATAATACGTACAAGCACTGAAGGAGACTCAAGGCAGGAGGATTTCTTTTTTTTTTATTTTTTTATTTTTTTTTTATTTAAGGAGAAAAGAAAAGAAAGAAAAAAAACAGTGAAGGGGTACAAGTTATACAGATTTACAGAATAAAAAAATGCGCAGTAGGAAATCACTAGTTAATGGATTACATATTGCCATCTTAGAAATAATTGTTCAAGTCACAAAATTAAAGCTTGTAGAGTGGACATTCCAACAATGATACTGCAAACAGTTCTGTTCAATGATCCAATAAAACTCTGTGATATCATTTTCTATCTTATACATTTAAATATACATGCAGTTATATAGTTTAGAGCACTTTCTTTTCCTCTCTTTTGTACAGTGACTATTACACATTTTGGGTTTCATTGCTCCCACGGTTCGTATTGCTTTTTTGGAAGAGAGTAAAACCAAATGTGACATAACAGAACAGAATCGGTCAAGTCAAAAGGGTGGACATAATAGATAATATAAAAACATAATACAAGGTGATCAACAATGGTTACCATAATGCCTCCCGCTATTTCTAATAGAATTGCCTATATCATTAGTTGTGATACAATTGAACAAAACCGTAAAGAATAAAACCGACAAAACCAAAACATTGGAGATATTGTAGGTCTTCAAAAGTAGATAAAAGTCAACGAGAATGGGCGTTATAATGAATCTCATTACCTTCTCAGCTGATGCCTAAACTTTCGAACCTGATACTATCCAGCAAAACAGAATAGAGGAACCTCAGTCAAAAACAAGATGGTGAGAGTAATACAGGGCTTCAAATCGAGATAATAGAAAGTCAAAGTGGGTTACTATATTATATCCTGCTATATTTTTCCCTTTAATTAAATGGATAAAAATAAAAAAGTAAATAATGGAGTGGAGATTGAGAAAAAAGAGGGCATAACAGCGAAACAGGGCAGATCAAAACATAACCATTTAAGCAGAATAGTGTTTCACCACCAGATAATCCTGACCCAAAAATAGTTACCATATTGACTCCCTCCCTGAAGTCCTTGAGTACAACTTCATATACTGTAGCATTAAGTATATCAAAACAATGTAAAACCATTTAAGAGAATGACAGCATTATAGAGTATTTAGAATCGACTAACAGAAAATGAACAATGGTCTCTGTATAATCTCCTTGTCTTTAAAAGGTTTTTTCTTATACTATCGTACATAACAAAATTCAATAAGATACAACCTGTTTAGACCATTGGAGACAGAAGAACAAAAGCTAGATGAGACTTCAAAACAAGATGGTACTAAATCAGCATTACCTATTAAGATGTCATTTTCTCCAAAAAAAGCTGTTCCTATCATCCAATCTTCTCTGTCTCATTTCTGTTGAGCTCTTTTTCTGTCAGTAGCTGTCAGTTTGTCTTCTTCATTTTGTTCTCTGCTCCATTCGTTGTGGCCTCCCCGCCACTATTTCTGGGTTCTTTGTATTTTTCTTTTTTTAGAATATCCTGCAATACTTTCTGTAGGGTTGAATTGGTGGTTGCAAATTCCCCCAGTTCCTCTTTATCCTGGAAGCACCTCGTTTTTCCATCAATTTCCAGGGACAGTTGTGCAGGATATCTCAATCTTGGCTGGAGATTATTATCTTTCAAAGCTTGAATTATTTCTCCCCACGCTCTTCGTGATTTGATGGTTTGTGAAGAGAAATCTGCTGTAATTCTGATGGGTATTCCCTTGTAAGTGATCTGTTTCTTGTCTCTTACAGCTTTTAATATTCTGTTCTTGTATTGAATTTCTGGAATTTTTATTATTATATGCCTGGGTGTTGCTCTGTTAGGGTTGTAGGTAGCTGGGGTCCTGTATGCCTCATACATTTGAGTATCTTTACCTTTTGCTAAATTAGGAAAATTCTCCTGGATTATTTCTGTGAGTAGCTTTTGTAGTTCACTTGTTTGTGTCCCTACTTCTTCTTTTATGTTCTTAATCCTTAAGTTATGGCTCCTCTTATCATCTTCTTGTCTTTGTATTATTGCTGTGTGTTTCTTTGTTATTTTTAAGAAGTTTTTCATTTCATTCTCCCATGTTTCAAGTCTGCCCTCCAATTCAGATAGTCTGTCCTTAGTTTCTTTCAAGCTGTTATGCCAGTCTTGGGTAGACTTCTTAATTTCTTGATAGTCCCTTTGCACCTGCTTCACATACTCAATGCTTTCTCTGTTTTCTCCATCAAGCAATTCTCCCCTCTTTTTCTGTTCTTCCATTCCACCATCTGCTTTTTCCTGGGTGGTGCTTAGCATTTCTCTAACTATTCTGCATACTTCTAGCTTCAGGTCATTGATAACTTCATTCCTGAATTGGTCTATGAGGCTCTCTAAATGGCGCTTAATGTATATTGGTGCGGTGTCCACTATTGCCTGATTGGGGGCCGAGGAGCCTTTTTTGTTGCTTCCCTTCCCCATATTTTCTGTTCCTTATAAAATGCAATCTTGCACAGGAGGCCCGGCTTCCCAAGGCAGGAGGATTTCAAGTCCTGCCTGGGCAATTTAGTGAGACCTTGTCTCAAAATAAATATGTAAAATTGAGCTGAATGTGGTGGTGCCCACTTGTAATCCTAGCAGTTGGGAGGATTCATAAGTTTGAGGCCAACTTGGGCTACATAGCAGAACCCTGTCTCAGAAAACATCAATAACAACAATGACAAAAGAAAACTAAAAAGAACTGCAGAACATAGCTCAGTGGTAGAGTGCCTGAGTTCAGTCTCCAGTAATGAAAAAAAAAAGAGGAAGGAATAAAGGAAAATGCAGCCAGATTTCTTTACAGTTACTTCATAGCAAAAACCATCCCAGAAAACACAGGTGACATATCCAGAGATCGGATAACTAAAAATTCAGTTAAATAAGATTCTTGCATTCCCAAGGATGAAATGATTCTATTACTTTGAACTTATTATGAATTTAATTTGTGTTTCCTCTTCCACTTTTTAAATCAGTTGTAGATTTGGATTGTATATTTTATCAAGTTTCAAATGATAGACTGGACTCTTCTGTGAGCAGTTTTAGTGTCTAATATAGACTGTCATTTTGTTTAAAAGAACTTCCTTGCCAGCATAGGTGGCAGAAAATAGTTACTCAAAGTAAAGAGCATTTTCTTGGATAAAAGATAAGACAACTCACGGAAAATAAAATAAATGACTAGTAAATACCCGAAGAAACATTCAGCAGTAACATGAAAAATCCAAATTAAGACACGATATACTGTTTCATTTCCACTAGATTAGCAAAAATTAAAATACTTGATAATATGAAGTCTAGGTGAAAGTATATGACAAGAATTCATATATTACTAGTAAAAGAACAAAAACTGGTATATCATATTTTTAAATTTATTTTGTTTTATTTTTTTTTTAATTTTATTTAAGGATAAAAAGGAAAAAAAAAACAGAAAAAGTACAAATAATACAGAATTTTGTTCGGGAGAACATGGCGGACAGATAGCAGCAACTACCGGAGGCTCTCTGAAAGAACCAGTTTGGAATTCAGTAATGGTGCGGAGTAAGGAGTCGTGAGCAGGTGGAGATACGCCCTGCTGACCCAAGAACGAACTGGGCTGAGAGAAACCAACTTGGAGTGCAATCCTGGTGCTATAACAGGAACAGAAAAGACTCAGTGTGGAAGCTGGAGCCTGCGGCATTGGAAGCCGCCATTTGGGTTTCCTGCCGCGCGGTGGCTGCGTCTACATCGGCTCAGCAGGGAGAGAGACGCGCGGAAGCTCTGAGAACAGGAATCGGCGAATGGAGTTGAAAACAGGACAGGGGGAGCGGTGCATTGACTTGCAGTGAGGTGAGTGAGAGAAACTGACACTCTTCCCACGGTTTGGGAGACTCCAACAGAGGACATTCTGGGACTGGGCAGACTTGTGGGGGCAGGGCGCTGTGGTGACATCAGCCACGTTTCCCCCTCTCAAGCGGGATTGGTGAGAAGTGCCTAGCTTACGTGACGCTGCTGGCTGAGACCCAGTGGACTAGCACAACCCAGATCCCAGAGCCTGAGGGTGACCTGGAGGGGCGGGCCCCCGCATAGGCTGCCTGATCTGCAACTTCCTGGTGTGCTGCAGTGGGCGGGAACACCTAGCCAGCACAATTCAATCAGACTGTGGCTGACAGGAAAGGAAGCTGGGCCTCCTATATACGCTTGCATATATAAGGAACAAAGAATATGGGAAGAGGGAGCAACAAGAAAGACTCCTCGGCCCCCAATCCTGAGAAACAGGCAATAGTGGACACCACACCAATAGACATAAAGTGCCATCTAGAGAGCCTCATAGATCAGTTCAGGAATGAAGTTATTAATGACCTGAAGCTAGAAATAAGCAGAATAGTTAGAGAAATGCTAAGCACCACCCAAGAAAAAACAGATGGTGGAATGGAAGATCAGAAAAAGAGGGGAGAATTGTTTGATGGAGAAAATAGAGAAAGCATAGAATACGTGAAGCAGGTTCAAAGAGACTACCAGGAAACTAAAAACTCTATCGAAAACTGGCATAACAGCTTGAAAGAAACTAAGGACAGACTATCTGAACTGGAGGGCAGATTTGTAATATGGGAGAATGAAATGAAAAACTTCTTAAAAGTAACAAAGAAACAGCAATAATACAAAGACTAGAAGATGATAAGAGGATCCATAACTTAAGAATTAAGACCATAAAAGAAGAAGTAGGGACACAAACAAATGAACTACAAAAGCTACTCACAGAAATAATCCAGGAGAATTTTCCTAATTTAGCAAAAGGTAAAGATACTCAGTTGTATGAAGCATACAGGACCCCAGCCACCTACAACCCTAACAGAGCAACACCTAGGCATATAATAATTAAAATTCCAGAAATTCAATACAAGAACAAACAGAATATTAAAAGCTGTCAGAGACAAGAAACAGACCACTTACAAGGGAACACCCATCAGAATTACAGCAGATTTCTCTGCACAAACCATCAAGTCACGAAGAGCGTGGGGGGGAATAATTCAAGCTTTGAAAGATAATAATCTCCAGCCAAGATTGATATATCCTGCACAACTATCCCTGGAAATTGATGGAAAAACAAGGTGCTTCCAGGATAAAGAGGAACTAGGGGAATATGCAACCACCAATTCAACTCTACAGAGAATACTACAGGATATTCTAAAAAAGAAAAATACAAAGAATCCAGAAATAGTGGCAGAGAGGCCACAATGAATGGAGCAGAAAACAAAATGAAGAAGACAAACTGACAACTAATGACAGAAAAAGAGCTCAACAGAAAAGAGGCAGAGAAGATTGGATGATAGGAACAGCTATTTTGGAGAAAATGACGTCTTAATAGGTAATACTGATTTAGTATCATCTTGTTTTGAAGTCTCATCAAGCTTTTGTTCTTCTGTCTCCATTGGTCTAAACAGGTTGTATCTTATTGGATTTTATTATGTATGATAGTATAAGCAAAAACTTTTAAAAGACAAGGAGATTATACAGAGACCATTGTTTGTTTTCTGTTGGTTGATTCTAAATACCCTGTAATGCTGTCATTCTCTTAAATGGTTTTACATTGTTTTGATATATTTGATGCTACAGTATACGAAGTTATACTCAAAGATTTCAAGGAAAGAGACAATATGGTAACTACTTTTATGTCAGGATTATCTTGTGGTGAAACACTATTCTGCTTAAATGGTTATGTTTTGATCTACGCTGTTTTGCTGTTATGCCCTCTTTTATCTCAATCTCCACTTCATTATTTACTTTTTTATTTTTATCCTTTTAATTAAGGGAAAAAAAATAGCAGGATATATTATAGTAACCCACTTTGACTTTCCATTATCTTGATTTAAAGCCCTGTATTACTCTCACCATCTTGTTTTTGACTGATGTCCCCCTATTCTGTTTTGCTTGATAGTACCAGGTTCGAAAGTTTAAGCAACAGCTGTGAAGATAGTGAGATTCATTATAACACCCATTCTCATTGACTATTATCTACTTTTGAAGACCTATAATGTCTCCAATGTTTTGGTTTTGTCGGTTTTGTTCTTTACTGTTTTGTTCAATTTTATTATAACTGATGATATAGGCAATTCTATTAGAGATAGCGGGAGGCATTATGGTAACCATTGTTGATCACCTTGTATTATGCTTTTACATTATCTATTATGTCCACCCTTTTGATTTGATTGACTCTGTTCTGTTATGTCACATTTGGTTCTACTCCCTTCCAAAAAAGAAATAAGAACTGTGGGAGCAATAAAACCCAAAATGGGTAATTGTCATTGTACAAAAGAGAAGAAAAGAAGGTGCTCTAAATGATATAACTGCATGTATGTATAAGTGTATAAGATACATAATGATATCACTGAGTTTTGTTGGATCATTGAACAGAACTGTGTGCAGTCTCACTGTTGGAATGTCCACTTTACAAGCTTTAATTTTGTGACTTGAACAATTATTTCTAAGATGACAATATGTAATTCATTAACTAGTGATTTCCTACTGTTTATTTTTTTCTGTAAATCTGTATAACTTGTACCCTTTCTCTGCTTTCTTTTCTCCTTAAATAAAATTTAAAAAAAGAGAGAGAGAGAGAGAGAGAAAAAACAAATAATACAGAATTTAAAAAAAAAAAGTAGGAAATCACTAGTTACTGGATTACATATAGTCATCTTAGAAATAGTTGTTCAAGTTACAAAATTAAAGCACATAAAGTGGACATTCAAACAGTGAGACTGCAAACAGTTCTGTTCAATGATCCAACAAAAACTCAGTAACGTGGTTATCTATCTTATATATACATGCAGTTATATCCTTTAGAGCACTTGTTTTTCCTCTTTTTTACAATGACAATTACACATTTTGGGTTTTATTACACCCACAGTTCTTATTACTTTTTTTGAAGAGAATAAAGTCAAATGTGACATAACAAAGCACAGTCAGTCAAATCAAAAGGATGGACATAGTACATGATGTAAAAACAGAATACAAGGTGATCAACAGTGGTTACCATAATGCCTCTTGCTATCTTAAAAACAATTGCCTATATCATTAGTTATAATAAAATTGAACAAAAAAGAACACAACTGATAAAACCAAAACATTGAGACAATGCAGGACTTCAAAAGAAGATAATAGCCAAACCGGAATGGGCATCGTATTGTCTTCAAAGTTGTTGCCTATACTCTCAAACTTGGTACTATCCAGCAAAACAGAATAGAGTAAAATCAGTCAAAACAAGACAGTGAGAGCAATACAGGGTTTCAAATCAAGTTAATAGGAAATCAAAGTGGGCTACTATAATATATCCTGCTATTTTTAATTTTTTCCCTTAATTAAAAAGATAAAAATAAAAAAAATAATAAAAAAGATTGAGATAAAAGAGGACATAACAACAAAACAGCACAAGTCAGAACATAACAATTTAAGCAACATAGTGTTTCACCACAAGATATTCCGACATAAAAGTAGTTACCATAGTGTCTCTTTCCTTGAAATATTTGAGCATAACTTCATATACTGTAGCATCAAACATATCAAGACAATGTACAACCATTCAAGAGAATGACAGTATTGCAGGGTATTTAGAACCAACTAACAGAAAATAAACAATGGTTTCTATATTATCTTCTTGTCTATAAAAGTTTTTGTTTTTCTGTCTCCATCGGTCTTAACATGTTGTATCTTATTGGATTTTATTATATGTGATAATATATCATATTTTTGAGAAGTTTTGTTATGCAGTTTAGGGTGGTCCTTAACTCACTGTATCGCCCACGTTGGCCTCAAATTCATGGAGATCCTCCTGCCTCAGACCCCTGAGTTCTAATACAGGTGTGTGCTACCATGTGTGGCTTGGAAAACAATGTGAAAATACTTTAAAAAGCTGAAGATGTACATACTCATGGACTCAATTCTTCTTGGTATTGTTCACAATAGCCAAAATACAGAATCAACTGTTCCGTGAGAGATGGGTAGATAAAGAAAATGTAATACATAGATACACCAGAGTATTTTCCAGCCATAAAAACCAAAAAATTCTGTTATTTACAGCAACATGTTTAGAATTGGGAGGCCATTTGATTAAGAAAAGAAGGTCAGGCACAGAGAGATGAGTACTGCATGTTCTTACTTATACGTGGAAGCTAAAAAGTTCAGCTCATAGAAGGAGAGAATAAAATTATAGGGACCAGCGCCCAGGAAAAGTGCAGTAAATGGAGGGGGTGATGGACAGAGGATAGTTAATGGGAAAGGGGTGCAGTAGGTAGAAAAAAACTAGTGTTTCATAGCACAGTGAGACAACTGATGGATAACAATTGTTTTCAAATCCATTTTATTTAAACATGAAGAAGAAGAGGAGAAGAGGAGAAGAGGAAGAGGAGGAGGGGGAGGAAGAGAAGCAGAAGAAGCAGAAGCAGAAGCAGAAGCAGAAGCAGAAGCAGAAGCAGAAGCAGAAGCAGAAGCAGAAGAAGAAGAAGAAGAAGAAACCACAACAAAATTTCAAAGCACATCAATCAGTGGGTAACAATGGTACACACACTGCACATTGTCATCCCCAGATCATTCACCCAGAACACATCTATCTGTGTTACATTGTTCGAACATTACCAGCACAGATCTTTCTCTTCAGTGAACTCAGAGATGATTGATAACAATTAACTGAATATTTCAAAATAGCTAGTTGAGAAGAATTTGAGTGTCCTTAACACAAAGAAATGGTAAATGTCTAAGGCGATAAATAAGTCAATCATCCTGATTTGACTGCTACACATGTTATACACATATTGAAATGTCAATTGTGTGTGGTAGCAGATGCCTGTAATTTTAGCACTTAGAAAGCTGAGGCTCGAGGATCTTTGAGAGCTTGAGGGCAACCTGGACTCTAAAGTGAGTCCAAAGCCAGTCTGAACTAGATAATGAGACCCTGTCTCAAAAAAAAAAAAAAAGGCATAGCACATTCCAAAAATATGTTCAATTACTATGTTAAGAAAAAAATTAAAATGTATTATTAAATATCTTAAAACTCTTATCTCGATATACAAGCAGATAGAGCTTCTCTTCTTTACTACTTGACAAGAGTGGCCAAGTAGGACTTGGGGTAGCTACAGCCCTCTAGACAGGTCGCTGACGCCTGTGAATACCTGATTCCTTTCCCTATATGCTTATTTGATATTTCCTATGAGTGTCAAAAAAGAGACATGTATGAGACATGTTTTTAACAGTAGTGATAGCAAAAATGTTGAAACAACCAAAATACTCATTGATATTAGAAAATATAGGGCTGGGGATTTAGCTCAGTGCATAAGCGCCTGCCTTGAAAGTGCATGGTCGTGAGTTCAATCCTTAGTACTGGTAAAAGAAAAACAAATTTAAAAAAATAAATAAATAAAGAAGAAAAAAGAAATCCTATTTATAATTAAAGTCATAGGGCCAGGGATTTAACTCAGTAGCATAAGCGCCTGCCTGGCAAGCACACGGACATGAGTTCAATCCCCAGTACCCCCCAAAGATTCTAAAATCATAATATGCTAAAATTATATATTTAGTGGTTATGAATGAACTGGAGTAAAGGGTATCCTTATGCTTGAACTTCAAAACAATGAGGGGGAGGAAGCTAAATGCCCCAAACAGTATTTACAGAGTATGATATTTGTGTAACATGCAAAAATAATAAGTATTCCTTAGGGCTACAAACTTGTAGAAAGTTATATAAATAATTGCTGCATGGGAAAGATAAGCAAATTCAATTAGTGGTTACTTCCCACAGTGGATGTAGGAGCGATGCATTTGGGGACCAGAATACTAGATGATTGAATTATAATGCTGATGCTTTTATTTTTTATGTTTTGTGATCCTGGGGATTGAATCTAGGGAATAGTGAGGTACATATTCAGCCCTTTTTAAAATTTTGAGACAGTCTTGCTAAATTGCCCATGCTGACCTTGAATTTTTTTGATCCTTTTGCCTTAGCTTCTTCAGAAGCAGAGATAACAAATGTTCCCGTCTGTGCCTGGTTGCTATTTTATTCTTCAAAAGAATAGAGGTTACATGAATTTTCCTTTTACTACATCTTTTTTGGCTCTTTTATTTCATAATAAATATGTTCTCTATTGGTGGAAAGTCAGCCATTAGCTTCAACTTTGGACCGAATTAATTGCTGGATAAAATGCCATGTTCATTCCTTCCATAAATATCTATCAAATCTCTTCTATATCAGAAGCTATATTAACTTGCTAGAGTTGCTGGGTGTGGTGGTGCATGCTTGTAATCTCAGTGCTCAGGAGGCTGAAACAGAAGGATCATCATGAATTTGAAGCCAGCCTGGGTTGCATAGTGAGACCTTCTCAAAAAGAAAAAAAATTGCTACAGTTGCCATAACAAAGTGTCACAGACTAAATGGCTTAAAATAACAGAAATATATTTTCTCACAGTTCAGAAAGCTAAAAGTCCAAGATGAAAGTGTCATAGGTTATTTATTCCTGAGTCTCTGGTAGATGGCTGTCTTCTCCCAGTGTTTTCCCATGGTGCTCTCTCTGTGTGCTTGTGTCCTGTTGGATTCAGTCCCACAATAATGACCTTGTTTTAATTTAATGGCCTCCTTAAAGACCTTCTCTTCAAATATAGTTACATTTGGAGGGCCTGGGGATTAGGATTTAGACACATGAATTTGGAAGGACATATTTCATTGCTTAATACATTCTGATATTTAATATTTAAGTAAGTCTACCAACCCTGGACGCTACCTAACAGCATAAAAATACGTGGGATGGGCCAGGGGTGTAGCTCAGGGACACTGCACCTGCCTTGCAGGCTCAAGACCCTGAGTTCAATTTCTGGTACCAAAAAAAAAAAAAAAAAGTAATAAACTAAAAATAATAATAATAATTTTAAAATTAAAAAATATGTGAGAGGAGACATTAAAAATCTCATTGTAGGAGCTACGCTGATGTGGTATATCCTGTTCTATGCTCCACTCTGGAATAAGAGTGTCTCATTCATGCTGAGCACAGTGCACACCTACAATCCCAGGATTCAGGAAGCTGAAGCAAGAGGGTCTAGGCCAGACTAAGCTACAGAGAAACCTTGTTTCAAATCACAAAACAGGGCTGAGGATGGATGTAGCTCAGTAGCACAATGCCTGCCTGGCAAGTGCAAGGCCCTGAGTTCAGTTCCCGTTACAATAATAATAATAATGCCAAAATAAAAATTAAAACAACACACACTCATCAATGTATGACCCTACTTCTACCTTTTGATTTTAAAAATTATATAGTATTTCATGAAATGGTTGAGATTGTTAAAAAGATAATAAATCAAAAGTCTACTTTTTTATGAATGGCAAGTAGATATAATGGATCATGTAATCCATATTGATCCCTCCCACATCTTTTTTTTGTACTGGGGATCAAACTCAGGACCTTGTGCTTGCCAAGCAAACACTTGTGCCACTGAACGACATCCCCATCCTGCTCCTTTCCACTTTTAGCTGAACATTTTGTCTTTATACTGTAATTAAGTTTACTCTGATGAACATATTAGTGAATTTTTATATTCCTTACCTAGACTGGTTTATAAAGAAAAAATATGAAAAGTAGGTATCTAATTGCACTCAGTACTTTACTTCGTTAGTATTTTTTTTAAATGTATAAATTTGATACATTCTGTAAGAAAATTATAAAATAAGAAATTCACTGTAAAAGAACGATTTTTTCCTAAGTAGCCATAAACAGACAAATGTAAAGAATACTTTATCTTGAAGACCTTTTAGCTAGGTCTGTGGTGGCACACTGCTGTAATCTCAGCACTCAGGAATGAAGTAGGAGGGTCGCTGTGATCTTGATGCCAGCTTGGGCCACATAGTGAGTTCAAGCCCAGCCTGAACTCTGAAGTGAGACCCTGTCTCAGAAAACAAAATAAAAATAATAATAATGATGTGAAACAGGGCGCGGTGGCACACGACTGTCATCCCTGCACTAGGGAGGCTGTGGCAAGAGGATCACTGCGGTTTGAGATCAGCCTGAGCTACAAAGTGAGTTTAAGGCCAGCCTGAACTGCATGGTGAGACCCTGTCTCCTAAAAAACAAAACAAAAACAAAAAACTTTTTTTTTTTGTACCAAGAATCGAACTCAGAGCGTTGCACTTGCCAAGCTGGCCCTGCACTACTGAGCTACATCCCTGTCCTAAAATACCTTTTTATGTCTTTTTTTTGGGGGGGGTGTCCTGGGGATTGAATCCAGGGGGACTCTACACTGAGCTACATCCCCAGCCCTCTTTTTTATTTTTTTATTTTGAGACAGTCTTGCCAAATTGCCCATGGTGGCCTCAAACTTGTACAGTAATCCTCCTGCCTAAGCCTCTCAAGTTGTGTTTTCCTCTTTTAACAAAAAATTGTTTAATGAAAAAGCTGTTTAATGAAAAAAAGCTGTTTAATGAAACATCCAATTACTTAAATGTTGCCAGTTTGGAGATGAATATATTATCCTGTATTTTGTTATTGCCTGAAATCCCAGGATGTTAGACCAGCATCTCTCACTGGGGATCTTGCTAAATACAGATTTTTGATTCAGTGGGTCTGTGATAGTCCTGTATTTATTACAAGTTGCCAGTGGTGCTTGATGCTAGCATTCCACAGACCACGGCCTGGGCTAGCAAAACAGATTACCGGAGCTGAAAGAACGGGAGGACAGCACAGTTTTGTTTTTTCCTATTGAATTTCCATACTATTCTTTCTGTCTTGTGGTCCCTCATCCATTTCTGCTTGTTTTTGTTACTTGAAATGGGCTCATAACTCTGCTTCAAGAACCTTTCCACTCTCACTTTTCTGCTTTGGATTTGGTTAAGAACTTTTGCGTTTAGCTCTATGTCATGTAGATGCAAATCGGTTTCTTCAGACTTTAGGCCTCTGCACAGGGCATGATGAGAACAAAAAGTTCTCCAAAAGGGTTTTTTCATTGTATCGTGTCTTACAGGATCAAGATAGAATTTAGGAATCATAAACATTAATTTTATTTCATGTTTAAGATGTATAAGAATTGTTCTAAGAGAAAAGAATCGTTGGTCCTTCCATTTTGAAATATATGTTATTACTACTTATAAAAATTAGATTGTTGCCGGGTGTGGAGCTGCACACCTGTAATCCCAGCACTCGCAGACTGAGACAAGATCACAAGTTCGATGCCAACCTGAAATGCACAGTGAGACCCTGTTTCAAAAACCCCATCATTGTGTAGTATCATTATCTAATCTGATACAGAAGCATGAGGCATCTGAAAGTGAAATTTGATGCTTGGATAATTATTCTTGGCTCCTCTGCCAGAGACAGAGTCAATTCGTGGGAGAATTTACCAATTAGCACTCTGGGGAAAAACAGGAGAATAAATTAGTAGATTAGAATTAAAAATTTTTGGAAAATTGCAACTTTTGACTTTTTATTTTGAAATAATATAAGACATACAGAAAAATTGTAAAAAGTTCCCTTATACTCTTTATCTAGCTTTCCCTAAAGTTAACATTTTGCAGAGGAGCTAGCACATAGTATGACCAAAACCAGACTCCCACACTGTATTTCATTGTCATGCCTTCTTCTTCCAGTCTCTTACAGTTTTTCAGGCTGTCATAACCTTGACACCTTTGAAGATTTTGCTTGTAATCCTAGCACTCTGGTAGACTGAGGCAGGAAGACTGCCTGTTCCAGTACAGCCCAGCCAGTTTAGCAATTTAGTGAGACCTTGTCTCAAAATAAATAATAAAAAAGTCTGGGATGTAGCTTAGTGAAAAGGCCATGGGATCAATTATCAGTATGGTAAAAAAAAAAAAAAAAACCAAAATGAATTTTTTTTTTTAATTTTATTTAAGGAGAAAAGAAAAAAAAAGCAGGGAAAGGGTAGAAGTTATACAGATTTACAGAAAAAAATGAACAGTAGGAAATCACTAGTTAATGGATTACATATTGTCATCTTAGAAATAATTGTTCAAGTCACAAAATTAAAGCTTGTAAAGTGGACATTCCATCAATGATACTGCAAACAGTTCTGTTCATTGATCCAATAAAACTCTGTGATATCATTTTCTATCTTATACACTTAAATATACCTGCAGTTATATAGTTTGGAGCACTTTCTTTTCCTCTCTTTTGTACAGTGACTATTACACATTTTGGGTTTCATTGCTCCCACGGTTCTTATTACTTTTTTGGAAGAGAGTAAAACCAAATGTGACATAACAGAACAGAATCGGTCAAGTCAAAAGGGTGGACATAATAGATAATGTAAAAACATAATACAAGGTGATCAACAATGGTTACCATAATGCCTCCCGCTATCTCTAATAGAATTGCCTGTATCATTAGTTAAAATACAATTGAACAAAACAGTAAAGAATAAAACCGACAAAACCAAAACATTGGAGACATTGTAGGTCTTCAAAAGTAGATAAAAGTCAACAAGAATGGGTGTCATAATGAATCTCATTATCTTCACAGCTGATGCCTAAACTTTCGAACCTGATACTATCCAGCAAAACAGAATAGGGGAACATCAGTTAAAAACCAGATGGTGAGAGAAATACAGGGCTTTAAATCAAGGTAATGAAAAGTCAAAGTGGGTTACTATAATATATCCTGCTATTTTTTTTCCTTTAATTAAAAGGATAAAGATAAAAAAGTAAATAATGGAGTGGAGATGGAGATAAAAGAGGGCATAACAACGAAACAGCGCAGATCAAAACATAACCATTTAAGCAGAATAGTGTTTCACCACCAGATAATCCTAACCTAAAAGTAGTTACCATATTGTTTCTTTCTTTGAAATCCTTGAGTACAACTTCGTATACTGTAGCATTAAGTATATCAAAACAATGTAAAACCATTCGAGAGAATGACAGCATTACAGAGTATTTAGAATCGACTAACAAAATGAACAATGGTTTCTGTATAATCTCCTTGTCTTTAACAGGTTTTTGCTTATACTATCGTACATAATAAAATCCAATAAGATACAGCCTATTTAGACCATTGGAGACAGAAGGACAAAAGCTAGATGAGACTTCAAAACAAGATGATACTAAATCTGTATTACCTATTAAGATGTCATTTTCTCCAAAATAGCTGTTCCTATCATCCAATCTTCTCTGCCTCATTTCTGTTAAGCTCTTTTTCTGTCCGTAGCTGTCAGTTTGTCTTCTTCATTTTGTTCTCTGCTCCATTCGCTGTGGCCTCTCTGCCATTATTTCTGGATTCTTTGTATTTTTCTTTTTTTAGAATATCCTGCAATACTCTCTGTAGAGTTGAATTGGTGGTTGCAAATTCCCCCAGTTCCTCTTTATCCTGGAAGCACCTTGTTTTTCCATCAATTTCCAGGGACAGTTGTGCAGGATATCTCAATCTTGGCTGGAGATTATTATCTTTCAATGCTTGAATTATTTCCCCCCACGCTCTTCGTGATTTGATGGTTTGTGCAGAGAAATCTGCTGTAATTCTGATGGGTGTTCCCTTGTAAGTGGTCTGTTTCTTGTCTCTTACAGCTTTTAATATTCTGTTCTTGTATTGAATTTCTGGAATTTTTATTATTATATGCCTGGGTGTTGCTCTGTTTGGGTTGTAAGTAGCTGGGGTCCTGTATGCCTCATACATCTGAGTATCTTTACCTTTTGCTAAATTAGGAAAATTCTCCTGGATTATTTCTGTGAGTAGCTTTTGTAGTTCACTTGTTTGTGTCCCTACTTCTTCTTTTATGTTCTTAATCCTTAAGTTATGGATCCTCTTATCATCTTCTTGTCTTTGTATTATTGCTGTTTGTTTCTTTGTTATTTTTAAGAAGTTTTTCATTTCATTCTCCCATATTACAAGTCTGCCCTCCAGTTCAGATAGTCTGTCCTTAGTTTCTTTCAAGCTGTTATGCCAGTCTTCTATAGACTTCTTAGTATCTTGGTAGTCCCTTTGAACCTGCTTCACGTATTCTATGCTTTCTCTGTTTTCTCCATCAAACAATTCTCCCCTTTTTTTCTGTTCTTCCATTCCACCACCTGTTTTTTCTTGGGTGGTACTTAGCATTTCTCTAACTATTCTGCATACTTCTAGCTTCAGGTCATTGATAACTTCATTCCTGAATTGGTCTATGAGGCTCTCTATATGGTGCCTTATGTGTATTGGTGTGGTGTCTGCTATTGCCTGTTTCTCAGAATTGGGGGCCGAGGAGCCTTTCTTGTTGCTGCCTCTTCCCATGCTGCCTCTTCTTCTCTGTTCCTTATATATGCAAGCTTATATAAGAGGCCCAGCTTCTCTCCCAGTCAGTCACAGCCTGATCGAATTGCGCCAGTTAGTTGTTCCCGCTCACCGCTGTGCACCAGGGAGTTACGGACCAGGCAGCCTACGCGTTTCCCCTCCCGGCCACCGTCAGGCTCTGGGATCTGGGTTGGGACAGTCTACCAGGTCCGCCGGCAGCATCACGCAGGCCAGGCACTTTTCACCAATCCCGCCCGAGAGGGGGATGTGTGGCTGGAGTCGCCACCGCGCCCTGCTCCCGCAGGACTGCTCGGGCCCAGAAAGTCCTCCACTGGAGTCAAACTGTGGTAGAGTGTCAGCTTCTCTCACTCACCTCACCACAAGTCAGTGCACGCCTCCCTGCTGTTTGCAGATTGCCGTTCTCAGAGCTTCCACGCGTCTCTCCCTGCCGAGCCACTGTAGAGGCAGCCAGCCGCCGTGCGGCGGGAAACCCAAATCGCGGCTTACAATGGCGCGGTTCCAGCCTCCACACCAAGTCTTTTCTGTTCCTGTTTTAGCACCAGGACTGCATTCCAAGTTGGCTTCTCTCAGCCCAGTTCGTTCCTGAGTCAGCAGAGCATATCTCCACCGACTTATGTCTCCTTAGTCCGCACCATTCCTGGCTTCTGAGCCGAGTCTTTCAGAGAGCCTCCGGTAGTTGCTGTTATCTGTCCGCCATGTTCTCCCGGAAGTCCCAAAATGAATTTTAAAAATACCTTGTATGTTAAGGCTTTTCATAATAATACATTGGTTGAGAAACAAATAAAACCAGATTATTTTAAAGATCCTTTTGCGATCATGATTCTATTGTTTGGCAGATTATGGTGTTAGATACACAGGTGGCTATACATACGATTAAATTAAACACTTTAGGTTGTGTGTGGTGCACTCCTATAATCTTAGCACTTGGGAGGCTGAGATAGGAGGATCTCCATCAGCTCAAGATCAGCCGAGCTACAGGAGCGAGTTCAAGGCCAGCTGGCACTACATAATGAGACCCTGTCTCAAAACAACAAAAACAACAACACCTCAGATCAGGTACACCATATGAAGTACCAGAACAATTCATATTCTTTTTTTTTTCTTTTTGTACCAGGAATTGAACTGACGACTTCACATTTGCCAAGCAGGCAGGCCACTGAGCTAAACTCCCAGCTCCTATAATTCATATTCTTATGATTCCTTAAATTTCTCCTTCTCCCTTTCCCTTTCTCTATTTTGAGATGGTTGGCTTTGAACTCACGCTGTAGCCTAGGCTGGCCTTGAACTTGCATTTCTCCTCTTCCTCAGCCTCCTGAGTGCTGGGATTATAGACATGTACCACCACACCTGGCATTTTAAATTTCACTGGGGATAAAAGAATCTACACTCTAAGTTTTTATATTATGACTATTCCTTTATGGCTCAGAGTGGCTTGATCAAGCATTTTATCAAAATCACTTTCTACTTCACTAGAAAGAATATTTATTTAATCTTGTAAAAATCATACACAAAAGATTTTATTTACACATTTTTCCAACTGAAGCAAATGAAATTTCCTTAATGCAGGACATTATTATTCATGAGTCTCCTCTTAATGAGAGTAATAAATAAGAAATGCTACCTTTCAATTGAAATTTTACTGTGTGCTGAGACCTTTATAAATAATTAACCTTTGCAACTTTCTTTTGAGGAGGATGTTATCTCCGTACTGCAGAAGTTCAGAGAAGCTGAGTAAGTTTCCTAATTAGGGTGCCACAAAGCAAACTGAGAGAAGCGTAATTTTTTTAGTGGACATTGTGCCACATTTTTTTGTATATGTCCTTTTTACACACCTTGTTTTATAAACTCAATTATCATTTCATTGAGGATCAAGAAGTCCTCTTCCATTACTTTTTTTTAACCTCCTGCCATGTCCTGCACTTAGAAGATCCCAGTAAATATTTCATGTCAGTGAAATTCATTACTGGGTAAACTGTTACAAGGGCATGTTAAGCAAAGTATAGTTTTACACAGACAGAACAAAGAAAGAGACCAATAAGCTATCTAGGTGACTAATGTCCATGAGTGTACTAACTGGTTTGGGGGAAATTCTGAGACAAATGTTGTAAGACTTCTCTTCAAATTCCCAGGTAAATGACCAGGATGTAGGCTTGAATGTCCTGGTGCCTTTGTGACAAATAACATGACTTTTTTTTCCTGACCGCTTGCCACCAATGAGTAAATAGGGATCTGTTCCACAGAACTCTTGATTATGAACTTGAGAAAGCATTAGCTTTTATGAGTACTTAAATTCTTTTTAAATTTTTTCAGCACTCAGACAAAGGGTGTTCTTGGACTACCAAGAAGGTACCAATAACAGCTCTAAATCTGGGTGCTGGCCATTGAGGAATAGTTATGTGGTCAAGGGAGAAACATTGTTTTGGTCAAACAGATTCCAGTTTAGTGTTGAGTTCAATCTGTTGACAGCTTTAAATCTTATTGAGTTGTTACATGAATTGAATGCCGTATCATTTTTTTTCATTTCTTAAAAACTAGATAAGGGCCGGGGATTTAGCTCAGCGGCATAAGCAACTGCCTTGCAAGCGCATAGTCGTGAGTTCGATCCCCAGTACAAAAAAAAAAAAAAAAAAAAAAACCTAGATAAAAATAATTACTCTAGATTCAAATCAAAGAGCATTCTAGCCAAACATGGTGGCACACACCTGCAATCTCAGCACTTGGGAGGCTGAGACAAGAGCATTGCAGTGAGTTTGAGGCCACCCTCGGATCCACAGGAAGTTCAAGCCCAACCTGAACTGCTTAGCAAGATCCTGTCTCAAAAAAAGCAAGCAAGAAAGAAAGGCATAATAATTTGAAAGATTTAATAAATATAAAGTCATATCTAAAATTTGAAAAATGGGAATCTGATTATAATTTCTAATCATGTCTGATTGCAGTTGTTGACAGTTTATCTGTTACTATGAACGTATGAACATATATAAGTGTAAGGTTGTGGGCCAAGTACATTTCATGTGTTAGTCTCAGAACAAGTCAGTAACATAAGTGGTGTTTTTATCTTCCTTTTATTTTTAGAAATTTTTAAATTTTTATTAGTTTAGTTTAGTTTTGGGTCCCAGGAATTGAATTCAGGACCTCACTCTTGCCAGGCAGGTGCCGTACCACTGAGCTAAATCCCCAACCCCTTTATCTGTTCTTTTTTTTTTTTTTTTTTTTTTTGGAGTATAGGGGATTAAACTCATGACCCTGCTTACCAGGCAGGTGCTTACACCACTGAGCTAAATCCTTGGCCCCCTATCTGTTTATTTTAAATTGACAAAAATTATACTTAATTTTGAGCACATCATATTGCTTTGAAATATAAATTACTTTTTTTTAAAGTTATAAAATAGAAGCTTAGATGGATTAGGAAGATTTCCACTGGTGAATGGCAAGCCTAGGATTTGAAGCTGCAATCTTGAATATCAGATCCATGCTTATGCCTAGAAAATTTTACTGTAAATGGCACAAAATACATAAATAATAGTGAATTAAATTTCTTCCCTTTTAACTTCTAGTTAATGTTGAAAGCCTACAGCAACCCTAACTTAAACTTAATTTAGGAATAATATTGGGAAAGTACAATTTTAATCTCCAGAGGCTGGGCATGGTGGCACATTCCTGTAAACTCAGCACTTGGGAGACTGAGGTAGGAGGATTATCAAGAGTTCAAGGCCAACCTGAACTATAATGAGATTCTGCCTCAAAAAAAATTTTTTTTTAATTTTCTGGTAGTGTAGGAATTTAAACTCAGATACTACAGGAATTCAATTCCTGGTCAGGAGAACACTTGAGTTTAGAGAGCAGCATAATTGGATGGAAAGGACATTACACCAAGAACAAGGTAATCTGAGTTACAATTTACTTCGCTACTAATATCTGGATGAGCTCCAGAACTAAATTAACTTCACTAAACCTCTGTGTTTCACATGGAGGAAATAAACTAGGAAACCTCAGTTCATAAATGCATGAACTTTACATTTTGCACATGGGAATTTTTTATTTCATTATATGTAGTATAGGTTTTTTTTTTTTTAATCAGTACCAGGGATCGAACTCACAACTGCCTGCTTGCAAGGCAGGTGCTTATGCCGCTGAGCTAAATCTCCAGCCCCTGTAGTATAGGTTTTGTTCAGTGTCTGAGAGTAGCACACGACCATAAGTGTAGTAATGTCATGTACCTGCTTCGGCACCTGAACGGACTCTCGAAAAGCTGTAAGGTGCAGAGTTAATTTTGTGCAGAGTTAAATTTCTTTGACATTTCTCTGGATGTGTTTTTTCTTTTGTTTATGCATGGGTTCCTGGGGATAGTTGGTTCATTCGTTAATTTTTAGTTGTCCTATTTACTTAGGTGAGAGAAGAAGTCCGTTTTTTGAGGAACTGCCGCAAACGTAGACACAGTGTACTTCTCCAAACGTTCCTTTGCTTTCCTCTGTAAGGGTATTAGGAGCAATTTCTTTCTGAAAGTAAAGTGATGGGAGAGGCCTAAAGTAGGAAAGAAGTAAATAGGAATGTTTGATTCTTAAGTGAATGTTTAGTGCTGCTATTTTTAACTGAGTGAAAAAATGTCTAAATTCAAATAATTATTTTTCTATATAGTGCTTAGAAAAGTGCCTTTGGGTCATATATGTAAGCATCTAGTTTTTGATCCTGTTTGCTAGAGGATCTGTGGCAGGTGTTCATTCATTCAACAAGCATTTCTTAAACTTCAGCTATAGGTTAGTCATAGAAATATGGACTTGAACAAAATACAAAAATTCCTAACCTCATGCAATTTACAATCTAGTGAGGATAATTAGAAAATAACGAAATAAGTAAAATAAGTGATAATTATGCGGTGGTAAATTCTATAGAAGAAAACAAAACAAGTTTAAAGAAGGGAGACAGAAGGAGCATTGTGATGTATAAGACTTGCTGTTATAAATAGGATATTTATAAACTGGCTGTGGTGGCACACATCTATACTCTCAGCACTTGGGAGGCTGAGACAGGAAGATTGTCAAGAGTCTGAGGCCAGCTTGGGCTGCATAGTGAGACCCTGTCTCAAAAACCCCAGAAAGATAGATAGATAGATAGATAGACAGATAGATAGATGATAGAGACAGACGGACAGACAGACAGACAGGCAGGCAGGCAGACAGTAAAGAAGGATATTCATTAGATGTAATACTATGTTCTGTAGTTCCAGGACTTGGGAGGCTTAAGCCTGAGGATCACTTGGGCCTAGGAATTGGAGGCAACATAATGAGGCCTCAACTTACTCTGCTCCCTGTAAAAGAAAAAGCAGGCAGGTGGTGCATATCTGTAATCACAGCACTTGGAAGGCTGAGCCAAGAGAATCACTGCATGTCTGAGACCAGCCCAGAGTACTTGGTGAGTTCAAAACCAGCCTGTCTCAAACAAACCATGTATTCAAGGAATCATTTGCTAACAAATGGGCATTGAACAAAATCCTGAAGTAAGTCAAAGGAACAACAACCAGAATATGGATTTAAATAACCTTCTGGATAAGGGAAGACCAACTGCAAGATCCCTGAAGTGGCAGATGGATGTTTATAAAACAGCAAAGAGACCAGTATAGCTGGAGCTGAGTCACTGACTAGGAAAATGCATGATGGGAATGGTTTGTGTAGGGACCTGTGGTGAGGACAACTTTCATTTAAGTAAGATGCAATGTCACTAGAGAGCCTTGATGGCAGAACTGATCTGGCTGCTGGGTTTAGAATAAACTGCTTGGAAAAAGGCTAAAGAAGGGAGGCCAGTTAGGAGATTTACCACGAATAACCCAGGAGAGGTAGGAGGCCACAGCTGAGAATGGGGAGGTAGTGGGGAGGAGTTGGATTCTGAGGACTGTGACAGTGACCTGTCAGTGACAGGAAGACAAGTTATATGCTGGAAGATCGCATTTCTGCCAGAATCAGTTTCACTGTTACTTAGGTCACCCATGTGCCACCTCATCAGAAACAGCTCATTTTTAGCTTTTTTTCTTTCCCAAGTCATCTATGTATATCTCAGGAATCAAGAGTGGGCTTCTTGGCTTGGGAAAAAGTGAATGCTAGAGCAATATGAACTGATTTTAATAATCGTCCTTTTAAAATTTTACTGTTTTTGAAGTGTTAAAAAAATAATCCAATAAACTGAGTGGAACTGCAATCTGTTATTTCCTCTGCTTTATTAGAAATGCTTTTGGGGGCTGGGGGTTTAGCTCAGCGGCATAAGCACCTGCCTTGCAAGCAGGCAGTCGTGAGTTCGATCCCCGGTACCGATAAAAATGAAAAAGACAAAAAAAAAAAAAAAAAAAAAAAAAAAAAAGAAATGCTTTTGTAATCATGTTCATTACATTACTTTTAACAAGGGCTTATGTCTCTTTATAAATTTATACTCCCTGTAAAATAAAGTATTTTGTTGACATTTTTATTCATTTAAGGACTTGATACAATATTGTAGGGAATTTAAAAAGTTTACAGTGGTAGGTTTATTTTACTAGGGCTTTCTGTTGTAATATACCAATCCTGAAAACATATAATTAGTTTGTTTCTATTAGTTAACATATTAAAACTGTAACAACAGACTAGCAATGATGACATGAAGTACAAAAACAAACCAATTACTATCTAAATAAAATATTTACTTTTAGCAGCGTTCACATAAATTGACTTTCTCAGTGCTTTTTGTTTTCCCCCATCCTGGGGATCAAACCCAGAAGCGCTTACCACTTACCTACATCCTCAGTTCCTTTTGTTTTTAATTTTGAGACAGGATCTTGCTAAATTGCCCAGGCTAAGCTTAAATTTACAGTCTTTCTGCTTCAGCTTCCGAGATTACAGGAACATGATTGCACTTGGTTTCTGCTGCTTTTTTGATCTCTATCTTCCAAAAAGTTTCCTCAACTCTGGCATATATCTGTATTCTTTTTTTTTCTCTTAAGAAAAATTTCTCTCCTTCTTCCTCTTATCCTTTTCTTCTCCTTCTCCTTCTTCTCTTTTCCTTCTCCTCCTCTCCTCCTGTCTTCTTCTGTGTTAGGAGTTAAACTCAGAGTGCTCTTCATGCTAGGCAAGTACTCTATTCTCTCGTCCTCAGCCTCCAAATAATATTTCTAACTTTCACAATTTAAGAACAAACAAAATGTTATCTTCTCAAATGAGATCTGAAATCTAATAATTCTTGATATTGGTGTTATAATTCTGTTTCTGTGACAAAATATTTGATGTAGTCAATTTAAAAAGAAAAAAGTTTTATTTTGCCTCATAGTTCTAGAGGTTGGAATTCATGGTCAGTTGGTCCTACTACATTTGTGCCTGTGTAGAACACCATGGTTGGTAACATGTGACAGAGCACGCTGCTCACCTGATGGCTCCTGGGACGCAAGAGAGAGAAAGAAGAGGTGTGGGCAGGGCCTCCAGTATCCTTGAAGGGTAAATCCCCAATGACTTAATTTTCTTTTACTAGGTTTCACCTCTTAAAGGTCCCACCATGTCCCAGTAGCTCCATCCTGGAGGCTAACACTTTAATTTATGGGTCTTTAATAGACAGACACTTCATAACTCTATTAGTCAGAATTCTCTATAGAAGCAGCATTATGAGAACAAACAGGTATAATCATACCAGGGATTTATCAGGCTGACTTATGGAATCAGTTGCAGGAGACTCTACAGTGGCTATCTGCGGGATCAGAGGTAACATCTGCTCAGCTAACAAGATGGAAGTTGCAGAACAAGCATCAAAGATGCAGGATCAGTGTAAGACTGAAAGCCTAGAAGTTCAGTGGAGAGTCACTGGTATGAGTCTATGCTGAAAGGCTGAAAAAACCAGAGACCTGGAGACAATGTCCAAAGAGACAGCAGCAAAGGATGAACTGCTCAGAAGACTGACGCTCTCAAAACAGGGACACTTCCTGCTTTTTTCCCTTTTTTATTCCATTCAGGCTACAAGCCTATTGGTTAATGCCAGCACAATGAGGTTGGGTCTTTCCTCCTCAGTTTGCTAGCTTATGTGTCAATCATCCACAGGCACATTCAGAAATTATTAACTGGCTGAGTGGTTCCAACTCAGCTTGACATACCATGATTAATGGTTACACTAGCTACACTATACTAATTTCCTTGACACCTCTCACTGGACAACTTTCTGTTTAAGGACATCAATAATAAGTACTACATAAACAAAGTATCACCAAAGATAAATACAAATAAATAAATAAATAGTAAAGAAATAAAAAGGATAACAAAAACTCCCAGTTTAGATGACTTTATTGGCAAATTATAGAAAACCTCTATGAAAAAGGTAAAATATTTGTTATTTATTCCTTCCTATAGAACAGAAAATAATGAAGCACTTGTACTATATTTAAGGTTAATTTAAACTTGAAAGGAAAAGCAAGCATAGCACAGAAAAATCCTTAATCTTATTGTGCTTATAAATATAAATTCAAAAAAATCCCCCAATTCAAATATTATAATTTAAATTCATCTAGGATAAAAGAGAAATAAACCATACATATCTACTAGAATATAACCTCCAAGAGGTAAGAGTCATTGTTAGCTCCTTAATTAAATACTAGAAATATTGCCTGACACATATTAATTAGCTACATAATTGTCAAATTAAATAAATTAAATTAGTCAATTAGAGTTAATGCTGGTAAAAGAAACTTAGTTGGTATTAAAGAATATGTTAATTATATTGAAATAAAGATAATTTTATTTTATTTTTTTAAATTTTATTTTGACAGTAGTAAAATACAACAGAACAAGACAGAATAAAGCCAACTAAGATCATACCGTGAAATTGGTACAGAATTTCACAGCAGGTTACCGGGATAACAGTAATAGGTATCACAGTATATTTTGTTATCTTTACAATAGTTGTTCTTTCAATCATGAATATCAAAATAAAATGAAATACAGAACATTATGGAACTTATCAAAACAGAATATTGAATAGAGCAGCACCATTAATCAGAATAGAGCAAAACAGTAATAAAAATATTTGCCTTCAAAGAGATGGTAGAAGGAAGTGCCCCTTATTTGCTATGGTCAACCTGCCAGGAGATGCTCAGATTTCTGGTTCTCATTTGCTAACAGGGGGACAGGAGAAGCGGGGTAGGGGAAATGGGACGTTTGATTCTAGGCCATGCACCAGTAGGTTCACTATTGCTTAGCAGGGAGGCAGGCTGGTTGCTTGGTTTCCCAGCACCCTAAGTTCCAACATGGTATGGATCTCAGGAGACACTGGTGGTTCTCCCCGTAGAAGGGCTGCAGTCTGCCACACTGCAGCCACTTACCAGGGAGACGAGCTTCTTGCTGAAATAAAGAGAATTTTAAAAGATAATTTTATTTTATTTATTTTTTAAATTTTTAAATTCTTTTTTCCAAATCCATTTTAGTTCAAGGATAAAAAAAAAGAATGAAAAAAAAAAACAACAAAATTACAAAATAGTGATTTCACAAGACCCCGTATCAAAACCAAAATAAAAAGTCAGGTGTAGTGGCAGGTGTCTGTGGTACCAGCCCTTGGGAGGTAAGAGGATTGCCTGAACTAGATAGTGAGACTCTGTCTCAAACAAAACAAAAACTAACTAATTAACAAACAACAGAGAAGTATACCATTAATTTTAGAAGCTGGGATAGCAAGTGTTTATGTTGTTTGACTGTAGATTTTACCCAATAAAGAATTTAAATCTAGAAAGGAACTAAAGACACATATACTTGAAATTATTCATTTGTATATGTGCTATTAATATTAAATTGTTTAGGACAAGTGCTTGTTTTATTGATAATTACTTTAATCGATACAGATATCTCCTTAAAGTATAGCCTAACTTCACAGTTTCTTTTTGGGCTGAACCCCTTATGGATCATTGTATTAAAAATTCTTGTTTGTTTGTTTTGTCTTTTTGAGAGGTTTCACTATGTGGTTCAGACTGGCTTTGAACTCACTTTGTAGCCCAAACTGGCCTTGAAATTGTAGCCTTTCAAGTGCTGGTATTGCAGATGTGCACCACCATGCTCAGCTGTACTAAACATTTTAAAATAAAAAATGTTTACCAAAGCCTGCTTGCTTTTGTAAGGCTTGAACAGGACTTGACTCTCCCAGCCCCCAACCTACTTGCCAGCAGAAGCAGAAGCAGAAACACTATTCTCAGCAGGGAACACAGCTGTCATCGGAAGTACAGGATGTCTTAAAAGAGTTAGGTAGGACTAAGAATTTGTAGGTCCGGGAACTTCGGAGGACATCTGGACACATCTGCAGACAGCCACAAATGTACACTGGTTGCTTCAAGGACTTTGCCCCTGAAGTGTAAGACTGCCAGAACACTTTGACCACAGAAGATTTGTTAAAATCTTCCTGCCTAATGTGCCCTGCCCTGCTCCATCCCTATAAAAGAAGCACGTTTCTCTTCATTTCCTACAGATGGCTTTATTGCTCTCTGTCTTTCTGCACCCAGGCACAATAAATTCCATGTCATGTTGCCTTTACACAAGCCGCATGGCCATTGCCCCTTGAGCCGTGCGTTACAGTCTCTTTCTCTCCCTCTGCCTCTGCCTCTGTCTTTGTCTCTGTCTCTATCTCTCTCTCTGTCTCTGTCTCTCTGTCTCTCTGTCTCTCTCTCTCTTTCTCTCTCTATTAAACTCAGGGCTTTTACACTAACCTACATCCTGAACGCCCTTTCCTTCCTTCCTTCCTTCCTTCCTTCCTTCCTTCCTTCCTTCCTTCTTCACTTTATTGGTTTTTGAGACAGGGTCTCACTATGGTAATACAGGCTGGTCTTGAATTTGCAATGATCCTTTCACCTCAGCCTCCTGAATGCCTGGATTATAGGTGTGCACCACTACACCTGGCTTATTTTTTATTTTGGGACAGGGTCTTGATAAATCAATAAATTGCCCAGGCTAGGTTCAAACTTGTGATCCTCCCGCCTTTGCCTTTCGGAGTACTGGGATTGCGGGCCTGTCCCCCAAAACCTGGCAGTTTATTATAAAAATTTCAGGAATGGGAAAATGATTGATTACCTAGTTACAGTTTCACTCCCTGAAATACTGAGCAGTCACAAAATTAATTACGAAGGCTACCTAGTCTTAGAAGAGAACAAAATATGAGTTGGCAAAGGTATTTAATGAGGACACAGTGTGCTATGATGAAAAGACTGACTTTGAACCTAAAACAGTCAGAGTTCCCATCTCAGTTTTATCTTATTACCTGTGTGGCTTGATTTTCAGGGCCCATGTATTCCCTACTGTTGCAGTTGAGTGGGCCAAAAATAGTCCAGGTATGATAGGAATAATATAGGACCTTAAAATGATACAGGAAAATATTATCACTCCCAACCTTCTAGATGTTTGACATGCCAAGTTTGTGTATTCAAAAGTCAAAGAGTGAATTCTGAGGAACAAAAGAGGTTAAGAGTAGAAAATTTCATTGAGGGAGAAACAGCTCCTAAGAGACAGGAGGGGACCTGGAAGGTGGGCAGCCTACGAGCCCAGTTGTCAAAGGAAGTTTTATAGAGGTGAGTACAATGTGGGACAAAACTACGATCAACAATAAGATTACAAGTACAGCTGTCTATGTAATGTTGATCCAATAGGGAAGCAAGTCACGTAGCAAGTGAGCATGGAAAGAACAATGACATATTTTGGAGGAGATGAGTCAGGAGGGCCTAGTCTCCCACCCAGGTGGGAGGCATCCCTGTGGGGGATATGTAGGTGTAGTCACTTCATCTCTGTCCTGAGGCTTGGGCTTGGGTGAATGAGCCTCCAGCCACAGCTGAAATGTGTTTTAATCTTCTGCACTGGCTTCTGTGTGGGCCTGGCCCTTTCCTTTTTTTTTTTTTTTCTTAAAAGAAAAAAAAGAGAATGATTCACAATTTCAAAACAAAGTAATAGGAGATTAATATATTGCATAATTGTTATTTTCAAAGTAGTTGTTCAGATTACAGGATATAGGCATGAAAAAATGATTAAACAAAAAATGATCAGTTGAACAATGAAAGCATAAACTGTTCTTTTCTTTTTGATGAATTAACAGATAAGTAGAATAGTTATCTATTGTGTGTGTTTTCCTTCTTTCTTTTCTCCTTTACCCTACCCCAGTTTTTCTTTCCTTTTGTGCAGTTTCTTTCCCTTTCAGTCTCACAATATCTATCGTATATTTTGGATCTTATATACTCTCAGTTTTTTACACTAGGGAGACAATACAATATTTACATGTGAGTCTGATTTATTTCACTCATGGTCTCAATTCATATCCATTGATCCTATAAAAGCCTCAAAGTTTATCCTTTTTTATAGCTGAGTAATACTCCATTGTATAAAAATACCACATTTTTGGTCCATTCTGCGGTTGATAGGCATTTGGTTTGTTTCCAAGACTTAGCTATTAAAAATTGTGCTGCTATAAACATAAGTGTATATACATAGCAGTGATATAGTATTTTGCAATTCTTCAGCTGATTGAATGGCCCTCCAAACCTAGTTTTCTGACAAATCTCCACACTGATTTCCATATGGGTTGCACCAGTCTATACTCCCTCTAACAATAGAGGGTTCTTTTTTGCCCACAGCCCTGCCAGCATTTGTTGTTGGTTGATTTCTTGATGACGGTCATTCTTTTATGAAGTGAGATGGAATCTCAGTGTTGTTTGAATTTGCATTTCTCATAAGACTGGTGATGTTGAACATTTTTTCATATATGTATTTGCCATTTGTATTTCTTCATCTGAAAGTGTATATCAGATGGAGGGTCTGATCCTTTCTGAATGCCTGTAATATTTCTAACTAACCTAGCTATGTATATTAAGGTACAACAATGAAAGAATGGCCAAGTGTACATGATAGTATATAGTAATTAGCTGCATTTATTGAAGATCATGGGACTGTACCAGAAACAGGGAGAAGGACAAAGGAAAAGACAGTGATGGGAAATGGAATTCAACTGTGAAGGGGAGAAACGGGGACTAAGTAACTCAGGCTTCCAGTACCTATAGGGTCAGCACCACTCATCCAAAGTGCTCCCACTGTCTCTCTCCGTTGCCCTCAAACTGCACAACCTCCTTAGTTTAAACCTGGATAATCATTAGGGTGGGTGGTGTTGTGTTTGTGACTGAATGGAGAGAAAAGCAGTGGCTCACACAGCTGCCCTGTTTCAGGATTATGGAAGCATGTACTGGGACAGGTGGCACTGTAGGCAGGGGATGTGATAACTTGGACCCCGGTATGAAATTCAAGGAAGCAAGAAATTAAAATTTGGGAAGCAAAGGCTTTATTTCCAGGGTGACACAGCCTGTAGGAGCCAATTTGGAGACTGCACACCTCACAGCTAAAAGTCAGGTCTTTTATCTTGTAAATCCACAAACAGCTGCTGGTCACACAACGTAAGGAGGGGATGGGGGTGTGACGCACTACAAAGCAGAAAGGGCAATTGCAAGTCTCCCTGCATACTAGCAAATTTAGATAAGAAGAAATCTTGTTTTTCTTAGCAAAGAATAGAGAAGTCTAACAGCAATTAACAACCTTAGTTACCTTACTTTAGCACCACAACCGCCATTTGTAGAGGGCAACAATGGTTAACATATCAATTAGGTAAGATTTTACAATTCTTTACAGAAGAGAGCATTGATTAACATATCAATCCTTTACTCAGAGGAAAAAGGAACACACAGGTATTGCTATGATACAAACGAAGCTATTACAATCTAATTCAATTAACACAATTTGTGACGGGGCTACCGGGTAGGGAAGACCCGGGTTGTCAGGAGCTATTACCTCAGGCCTTTGTTTTATGGCCTTTAGGAAGTTAAAACTTAACCTAGTTGGATTTGAAGGGAGAAGGGGAGGGGAAGCAGCAGGTGGGCTTATACAGAACAGACCTTACGGTGCGATAGTTAGGGGGCCTTAGGTTATAACAGGACAGATAGGATAAAAGTTCGACGAGCTTTGTTAAAATCAACAGGGAAATTTAATAAGAGCAGTTTCTGTTCTCACAGGTAGACTCTGCAGTTATGGTAACTAGAAAGACAAAGGAGGGGCAGCTAGCTACACGTGGGAGAGGCACCTGGCAGCATAATTACCTGGAACGTCAGCACCCCTCACTCTCCTGAAACATGCAAGGGTGTTGGGAGACAGGCACCTAGAGGACTTTTATTTTATATTGAGACATACACACAAGACACACAGACACACAGACACATCTCTACACCTATACACATGTACGTCCTCATTTCCACATCAGTATATTGCACCCCACACTCACACATACACATCCCCTTTACTTAATCATTAAGTATGCTGGCTTTCTAATCAGCCCTCCCACTTAACTTATTCATTTTAACAGGACAGGAAGAAACCAAAAGGCCAGAAGGCCTTGGTTAGGATCAAAGGCCATCGATCAGTATCTCAGATATCACCTGGGGAATGGGAAACCACAGGAGCTGAAGAGCTCGTGGCTTCTCAGTCCGGAAGCCCCCTACCACCTCATGGTAACTGTCTGTCCTCTTTCTTTCTCATATTTTCTTCCTAAAGAAACCTTTTGTTATATTAAACTTTGCCTTTTTTAGTTATTTACTGGCACCGGGTTTAGGATCACTGGGAGCTGCATTTTCAAACGAGCAGCAGCTTAGCAGGCTGTCTCCCGCTGTCTTCCCCCGCCCTGTCCCCGCTGATTGCTAGCTCTGACAGTCCTGAGGGTGGTGGGGCCTTTACAGTTGAATGAAGGGGTGGTGGTGGCTGTGCTCCTTTATTTCTCTCTGTTCTACTACTGAGAGATTGTTGATTATTATATTTTGTTGTGAAAAGGAGAACTGAACTCTTTCCTAACCAATGAGGTGTTGATAAACAGCTAAGAAATACTGTAGGTAATCAGACAGGGCTGGAGTTGTGGAAGGAGCCAGGGCAGAAGACTGCATCAAGGGCCAGACCTCAAGACAAAAGATGAAAGGAACGTACCCACTCCTGGGGGGTAGACAACAGTGACTGATACTCTAAATAGTTATGGATCACTTTGAAAACCCATGAGCCACCCTCTCCAAGCAACGACCCACCCTCTCCAGGAAAAGCCCCTGTTCAATTTCATGCCACTTGCTGCTTGACTTGCTTCCCAATTCAATCCCTCTTTAATCAATATTACCTAAACATTATACTTCTAATCTTTGTGATTGACCATAGTTTTGTTCCACCTCGTGCCTCCCTAGTGATTTTCCATTCTCCACCTCCAAACTGGGCCTGCCTCACCTCATGATTTTGCTCTATAAAAATCTGTAGAAAAGGCAGGGTCTCTCAAACAGTAGCTCTCTTTCCCCAGTAAATACATTCTGCTCTTAACCTCCGTTGTTCCTAGAATTTGTTCATTGGTTTTTAGAGAACGCAACTCATACCAGACATCTAGCAAGTTTCCTCCATATCAAGGTTGGCATTAACTGAGCATCTGGCCATTGCAGCCACAAACAAGATGCAGCCCTAAACACACACACACACACACACACACACACACACACACACACACACACACGCACACACACAGGATAGGCGTGGCATACTGGTTTTTTCTTTTCTAGAGACTGGGACTCAGGAAGCTGAAGTTCTGGGTCAGAGGACATTAGATTTTCAAAATGTCACTGTATTTTATGAGGGCCCCACTGCCCCGGCCACCCACACCTGCATCCTCTCCATTCCTTCGTCTCAAGCTTCAGCCTCAGATGCCTCTTCTGCTCCTCCGCCTGTTCCTGAAGTTCAGCTCTCCCTGCCTACCTCTGCCTGGAACACCATATCCCTGATTTATCGTAAGTATTGGGAAGCTGATAAGTGTTAATCTTTATTGAAGAAACTGCTAAAATTAATTATGCAAAATAGAAAAACAAAACAAAATAAATTTCACAAAGAACCTTATTAGTACGCTAAAACACTGACTTCTTACCGGGCATGGTGACTCACCTGTAATTCAAGCACTTAAGAGGCTGAGACAAGAGGTTCTATTGGAGTTTGAAGCCAGCCTGGACTACATAGTGAGACTTTGTTTCAAACCAAACCAAATTAAACCAAACCAAACCAACTAAAACATAATAAAATTGCAATGTCCAAGATATAGTACTTTGTACACGCCAAAGCCCACATGTGTATTTTTGGCTTAATCTAATGACACAACTAAAAAAAAATACAACTCAGGCTTTTTAATTTTAGCATTGGAAAAAATATTTCTGTAATATTCTGACAGAGTGCTACTTGGCTGAAAGCCAGCAGGATGAGCTGCTTCAAATGGGTTTGCAGAAATGAGTTCTTTTTTAAAAGTGGCTCTGTCAGCTGGGAGCAGAAGCAGAAAAAGAACAAAGTTGCTGAACGAGGAAGGGCTGGAGTAGGCCGCATGGCCTGTCATCATTCTGCAATTGGCATTCCTGCTGCAGCAGTAGAAAATCTGTAACGCTGTCATAGCCCTCAGACTTAAAGTGCTGATGGGGGAGACTTCTCAGTTCTATCTGCAAGGATGGTATTGGTTATGACCTTCATGAAAAGCAATGGCTATGCAAGGCTTCATGTGTATTTTAATTGTATGCTGCCCCTCATGGAAGAACTGATCACAGTACCTCTTTCCTGTATCCACCCTTATTAGCAGGGCCAAACTGTGTATATGAAAGCCGTATGAGAAATAAAAAGTGCTAAAGGAAAGCAGTTTATTTGCAATTTAGTATGAGGACTTGGAATTAATGTAACCTGAGTTGAATTCTGGCTTTGCCACTTACTGTCATGCTAACTTTACCCAAGTTTCTTAACCCTGTGGGGTTCTGCCCATCGTAATACAACAAATGCTGGGCTTTTTTTTTCTTTTAATAATATGGATCTTAAGTGTTGCTGTTAAGGTAAAATGCTTGCTACGTGCCTGAATGTAGTGAAGTAAGCAGATGTTAGCTGCTAATTTTTTCTTTATGGCTGCTATTTTTAACAACTATAATAGTAACACACACAAAATAGTATCACTAACATATTCATTTTATACCTTCTGCGAATTTTCTTTCTGCTCCCCTTATCCTCTTCTTTCTCTTTTTCCCTTTCTTTTCCTTCTTTTGTTTGCTTTTTCAGACAAGGTCTTACTATGTAGTTCAGGCTGGCCTTGAACTCACTCACTGTCTAGCCCTGGCTGGCCTTGAATTCGTGATGAGCCTCTTGCTTCAGCCTCCTAGAGTTCTGGGACTATAGGCTTGCATCACCATGTGCAGCTAATTTTATAGGTTGATGGATAGAGGTTGCCTGAGATAAAAGACTTTCTTTAGCTTACTCCCACTATTTATCACTGACAAATTCTTTGAGCATAGAGGTATTTGGGTGATCTTTTATGTCATTTAAGAATGTAACTAAGAAGCTAGGCATGGCGGCACATACCTGTAATCCCAGCACTTGGGAGGCCCAGGCAGGAGGATTGCTGCAAATTCAAGACCAGCCTGGGCTACCAAGTGAGCTCAAGACCGGCCTGAACTGCATAGCTAGACCTTGTCTCAAAAAGATAAACAAACAAACAAATAAATATAAAAAGAATGTAGCTAAGATTCTTGTTTTCTTCCACTTAATTGTCTAGATAATAGGGAAAGAATGAATTTGGAAGGCTGGTAGGGGACTACCTTGTCCTCAATAGGTTATATTTAAAAGTCATATACCTTTTATTAGTAGATCTTTTCTTAGCAAAAGTTTTTAAAACTTGATAATATCAGTATCAGTAACTGTTCTAGGAAGTAGGCTGAAAGTTAGGATTGCCTAAAGTTTGAGGCCAGCCTGGGCTGCATAGAGAGTTCAAGGATAACCTGAACTGTACAGCGAGACTCTCTCTTTAAAAAAAAAAAAATGTCTAACGCAGATTTCTTATGACTGTTTTTCCCATCATTATTTATAATTATGAGTTAGACCATGTCTAACAATAGAAATCAGTTAAGAATGGTCTAGCTTCTGGGTCTGGTGGTATATGACTGTAACTCCAGCACTCAGATGCTGAGATAGGAGGTTCACTGTGAGTTTGAGGCCAGCCCAGACTGCATAGTGAGACTGTTTTTTTTAAGGTGGGAAAAAAGTAAAATAAAATTTCATGACAAAATAATAAGAGAATAACAATAATTAGTTAATATATTACATATTATCTTTAGAGTAGTTACTCAGAGTATAATGAGACTGTCTCCCAAAGAATGAATGGCCCAGCTGCAGAAGAAAATAATATGCAATTACTAAATGTTAAGTTTGAAATTTGAAAGCCTCAAACATCTTCAGATGCTAGGCAAGTAAGCTAAATCTGTGAAGGACTGGGGAGTGATGAGGCCTATGGAGGAACTGCGAGTTGTGCTCCACCTGATGGCATTAAACTCAAATAAGAAAAGACAGTTCTGGCCAAGAAGAGGCACAATATGCTTACAAATTTACCAGTTTGAAACAGTATTGTTGAAAACTGGGTGTGGTGCTGCACTTGGGAGGCTGAGGCAAGAAGATCTCTGAGTTTGGGGCAAGCCCAGACTACGTAGAAAGATCTCAAAGAAATACGATATTTATGGTATGTTTTGGGAAACAAGGGTCCAGGTTAGTGGTGGAGCACTTGGATAGCAGGCATGAAGTCCTAGGTCTGATTCCAGTGGGGCAAAAAAAGAGGAGGGGGGGTAATAATAAATGAGTTCAGTATTCTTTTGGTTGAGTGTTTTTAGAAGTATGTGTATTTAGAGGTGGGCATGGGAGCACAAACCTGTAAACCTAGCACTTGGAAGGCTGAATCAGGAGTATCACTTCAATTTGAGGCCAGCTTGGGCTTCCCAGTGAGTACAAGGTCAACCTGAACTATTTAGCAAGACTTTCTCAAGTTAAAAAAAAAAGGCAAAAAAACCAAGAACTAAGAAATAGATGTGTCTATAGATATACCCTTTTTCTGTCTGTTGGTCAATCTGTCTTATCTATCTGAAAGAATATTTGCCAAAGCAATAGCAGCAAATACTCAATGCAGATCTTACTATGGTCTAGGGATAATTTTAAGCACAAATGTTAACTAATTTAAACATTACAGTAATAATAGATATTATCACTACCATTACTTTACAGACAATAAAACTAAAAGAGAGACGTTAAGTTACTTGCCCAAGATCAGACAGCTAAAAAGCGATAGAGGTGGAAGCCAGGCCTGTAGCTCAATGGCACAGGGCTTGCCTGGCAATGTGAGGCCTGAGTTCAATTCCCAGGACCCACATAAAAAGAATACTCCAAAATAGTAGCCAGGAGCACATGCCTGTAATCCCATTACTCAGGAGGCTGAGGCAAGAGGCAGGATTGTTGCAAGTTCAAGACCAGCATGGGTTATGAAGTGAGATTAAGGTCAGCCTGAACTGCATAGTGAGACCCTGTCTCAAAAAGATACTCCCCCCAAAAGTGATAGAGGTAGAATTTAAATGTAGGCAGTAATCCAGGCTACGCTTCTATTAAAACTAAAATGTTGTGACTTGACATGTCTTGCATCTTTTCTTTGTGTGACGGTATATGTTTTGTAGGAATCGAACCAGGGCCTTTGCACTGAGCTACATCTCCAGCTTGTTTATTTGTTTATTTACTTATTTTATTTAGACAGACTTGCACTGTGTGGCTCATGCTAGCCTCAAATTTGTGGGGATGCACCTGCCCCAGTGTCCTGGGTGCCGGGATTACAGGTGTAATCTGGCCTTTTTTTTTTTGAAGTGGCTTTTTTGGGTTGTTTTTGTTGTTCCTGGAATCAAACTCAGGGCCTCATGCTTGCTAGGCAGATGCTGTGCTGCTGAGCTGCATCCCTGGTCCTTTTTTTATTTTTTAAATTTTATTTATTTTTGGTAATTCAGTTGCTTGGGCTGGGCTCAAACTTGCAGTCCTCCAGCCTCAGCCTCATAGAACCCTGGGATTATAGGCAGGTACTGCTATGCCTCATTTTCTGTTGTGTGTGTGGGCTTTCAATGCGTGTGTGTTTAATTTTTTTCTGTAACAAACATGTATTTTATAATCAAAAAAGCACAATGCTTTATTTAAAATGCCCATTTATCATCATCATAATGCACTATTTTTGATTTCTCCAATTACTGTTCTCTATTAAATCTTGTTTTTTTTTTTTTTAATGGGAACCAGGGATCAAACTCACAACCACCTGCTTGCAAGGCAGGTGCTTATGCTGCTGAGCTAAATCCCCAGCCCCTTACCATTCTCTATTAACGAATATTAGTTTAAATTGTGGGCAGAATCCTTAGGTCTTGAGGAAATGAAAACTAGGATGGGTAAATTTTATGGGGGTAGAAGGGAGAGAACAGGAGTCACAGGTACCCTGGGAGAGCAGAGGTGCACCGAGCCAGAAATGGCAAGAGCATGTTCACAGAGGGCAGAGAGGTGCAGACGCAGGCCATGGAGAAGAGGCGTTCAGGCCTGGGCTCGAGCCTCACTTAAAGTGCGGTAACACAGTGCTCTTCCAAGTCACTTCAAATTTTCTTCAATGTATTTTACAACTACTCTTCAGATTCCTCCTTGCAAGGCACACAGTTAGGCACACAGTGAGGAAGTCGCAGAAGGAGCCAGTATTTTAATAAGGGAAATAGGAGGTGTGAGGTCTAACAGTCACAGGCATAGAGAGACTGTGACATTGGAGAGTCAAAGCAGAGAGTGCAATGGAACCAGTCTTGTTTGACATCCGCCTAAGTGTCATGCACTGCCCTAGGTGCAGGGAAATTAGCAAACGAGAGAAAAGACAGTCCCTGTCTTCAGGGAATTTATGTTCTAACATAAGAAATATAGAAATTGTAACTTAATCAGTGTGAACACCAAAAAGGAAAGAAAACTTTCCAGCTCAGTTTATACTCTGCAAAACCAGGATATCCAAACTGTGCTAATTAGCATCAGAAAAAAATATCGTAGGCCAGTCTTACTTGGGAACACAAATATATAGTCGGAGAAAATAAAAGTAGCGGTGCATTAGAAGTGTCCACCAGGGTTGATTCTAGGTTGATTGGAATGGTTTAATATTAGAAAGTCTATGAATAAAATTCACTAGATACTTTACATACTGAACCGGGGCACACATCTGCAATCACATCCCAGCAGTTAGGAGGAGAAGCAGGAGAATCTCTGGTAGTTTAAGGCCAGCCTGGGCTCCATAGTGAGTTCAAGGCCAGCCTGACCTATCTATTGAGACCGTCTCCAAAAGAAAAAGGAAAGAATTGAGATGTGTTAAGTGCATGTTACATGTACCGACTCCCCATGATGAACACATGCAATCATTCTCACAAACGTGCTAATAGAAAAAGAACAGTAATTGCTAAGTGGGTAACTCTCACAGATACTCCAGACATTCATGATAAGACCTGTGAGCTGGGGGCTGGGGGTTTAGCTCAGCGGCATAAGCACCTGCCTTGAAAGCAGGCAGTCGTGAGTTTGATCCCTGGTACCAATGAAAAGGAAAAAGACAAAAAAAAAAAAAAAAAAAAAAAAAAAAAAAAAAAAAGACCTGTGAGCTGATAATAAAAGTGGCTTGAAGAACAAATGAAATTTGAAGAAGCAGAAAAAAAGAGATGTAGTGTAAACTAGAAGGTCGGTTAAGGGTTCTCAGGAGTTTGAAGAAGATGCAGGCCCCAGGAAAAGTTTTATGAAACTGGTTTTAATTTTGATTGTTTCAAAGTGAGAAGGCAATGGGTTGCATGGAAGGATATAGGAAGGAGACAGAAAATGGAAATATATGAGATAAATGGAACAGAAGTGGCATACATTTCCTACAGAAGTGGAGGGGAACAGAACTTTGCATGCTGACAGGCAGAATTAATCTCGAATAGAAGGAACATTTCCTCTAAACTGAGAGGGAAGGGTCTTATTCAGAAACTTATAGAAGATAAGGATTAATTCAGTCTCACATGGGTTTATTTATTTTTTAACTAGTTTGTTAGAAGATTGTTTAATTAATTGTGGGTCATTTAGCTACCAGAACATCATTTGAAAAGAAAAAATAGGAAAAGAAGCTCATGAAAACATTACAGGCCAGACTGGAAGCCTTGTACAAGGAGGCCTTGGAGACAGAATTGTACCATGCTCAGAGCCTGCTGGTCCAGTGTTTGTTTGTTTTTTGTAATTTTTATTTTTTTCAAGTGTCTTAAGCATGGGTGGAATATATTGATAAAGTTTTTAAATATTTTTGTTTAAAAAATATTTTTGCAAATCCATTTTATTCAAAGATAAGTAGAAAAAGAAGAAGAAAGAAAAAACAATAACAAAAATCTCAAAGCACATCAATTAGGGGGTAACCATGGTATATACATTGCACATTGTCATTCCTGAAATCATTCATGGAGAACACAAGATATCTGCCTTCAGGTGTCAGAACAATGCCAGTACAAATTGCAGGAAGGAATTGTCACACTAATTAAACAATACAATGTTTACAAATATGTCTCATTTATTTCACTTATGAGTATGTTGTCAAGACATCCATTTACCTATAAAAGTCTCTAGTTTATCCTTCTTTATGGCTGAGTAGTACTCCATTGTATGAAAACATCACATCTTTTTTATTCATTCCTCAGTCAATGTGCATTTAGGTTGTTTCCAAGATCTGGCTATTATAAACTGTGCTGTTATAAACATACCATTGTGGTATGTTGTTTTTAATTCTTTTGGGAAGATGCCCAGAAAGGGAACTGCTGGGCTGAATGGAACCTACAGTTTTAGTTTTTTGATGAAACTCCACACTGATTTCCCACAGTGGTTGCACCAGTCTGCATTCCCACCAGCAGTGGAGAAGGCTCCCTTTTCCCCACAGCCCCTCCAGCATTTGTTACTGCTTGAGTTCTTGAGAGTAGCCATCCTTTCTGGGGTGAGGTGGAATCTCACTGTCATTTTAATTTGCATCTCTTGAATAACCAGTGATGTTGAGCACTTTTTCATGTATTTATTTGCTGTTTGTATTTCTTCATCTGAGAAGTGTGTATAGATCTTAGACACCCATTTTTGGGCTGAGTCTTTAAATCTGGGAGGACTGGGGTTTTTGAGCTCTTTATATGTTCTCAATAGTAATCCTTCATCAGAGGAACAGCTGGCAAACATTTTCTCTTCACTCTGTTGGTGGTTTCTCTTGCTATGTGTATTGGTCAGGGCTTTACTAGAGAGAACAGATATAACACAAGATATACAGAAACAACAAGATTGGCTTACCACAGTCAGCCACAGAGTCCGATGAGGAAGCATGCAGAGGGTGTCTGTGCACTAGAGGCCGAAGGGTAAAATCCAAGGTCTGGAGTTCACCTCAGTGTCTTGTGTGAGTCCACACCATCAGGCTGATGGGTCTGCGACAGAAGGCCGAAGGCTCTGTGATGAAAGGCTGAAGAGTCTGTGCTGGAAGCCAGGAGATGAGGTCCAAACCAAAGGGGAAGACTGGAGCTTCTCCCAAGAATGGAATGCATTCCTCCTTCCTCCTTCCCTTTATACCTCCAGGAGATGAGCCACCCTAGGGTGGGTCTTCTTCTACATCCTTGGGGGTAGAATTGCTAAACCCATTTAGTTAAGCTTCTAAATGTCTCAAGTTGACACAATCAATCAACCACTACATTATGCAAAAGTTTTTCAGTAAAGTGAGATCCCAGTTGTTGATTCATTGTACTAGTTCCTGTACAAGGGTTTTGTTCAGAAAGTCTGCCTACAGCAGTGTCAAGAGTTTTACCTACTCTGTCTTCCAGCACATTTAATGTTTCTGTTTTAATATTAAGATCTTTGATCCATTATGATTTTAGCTTAGTGAATGGTGAAAGGTACGGGTCCAGTTTTAATCTGTGGCACATGTAGATCCAGTTTTACCAGCACCATTTAATAAAGAGGCCATCTTTCTTCCAGTGAATGTGTTTGACAGCTTTGTCAAAGATAAGGTAGCTTAGTACGTCTGCAATTGTTTCTGCATCTTCTAATCTGTTCCATTGATCTTTGGGTACATTTTATTTTTTTGTCAGTACCATACTGTTTTTATCACAGTAGCTTTATAGTATAATTTCAAGTCAGGAATTTTGATGCTTCCTGTCTTGCCTTTGTTGCCCAGGTTGACTTTGCTATTCTAAGTCTTTTCTGGTTCCAGATGAATTTTAGGATTCTTTTCTCTAATTCTGTGAGATATGCTACTGCAATGAAATCTGTATAACATCTTTGGAAGTATGGCCATTTTCACTATATTGGGTCTTCCTACCCAAGAGCATGGGACATATTTCCATTTTCTAATATTCTTTTCAATCTCCTTTTTCAGAGTACTATAGTTTTCAATGTAGAGGTCTTTTACATCCTTTGTTAGATTGAGTCCTACGTATTTCATTTTTTTGGATGCTATTGTAAAAGATATTGCGTCCTGATTTCTCTCTCAGTGAGTTTGTTATTCATGTATAAGAAGGCTATCGATTTTTGAGTGTTGACTTTGTAACCAGATACATTACTGAATTCGCTTATTAAATTTAGAAGTCTTTTGGTGGAGTTTTTGGGGTCTTCTAACTGGAATATCATGTCATCTGCAAATAATGATAGTTTAACTTCTTCCTTTCCTATCTTTATTGCTTTTATTTCTTGCTTTTATCTAATTGCCTCAGCTAAAGTTTCCAGGACTGTGATGAATAAGAGTGGAAACTGTGGACACTCTTGTTTTGTTCCTGATTTTAGAGTGAAAGCTTTCAGTTTTTGTACATTTAATATGATGTTGGTTGATTTGTCATAGATGGCCTTTATCAGATTGAGATAAAGATCATCTATTCCAATTCCATATAGGGTTTTTTTAAAATCATGAATGGATGCTGAACTTTGTCAAAAGCTTTTTCTGCATCTACAGAGATGATCATATAATTTTTGTCCTTGGCTTTGTTAATATGGTGTATTACATTTATGGATTTACGTATATTGAATCATCCCTCCATCCTTGAGATGTATCCTACTTGATTATGGTGTACAATTTTTTGATAATTTGCTGCAGTCTGCTTGCCAGTATCTTATTGAGGATTTTTGCATCAGTGTTCATTAGGGAGATTGGCCTGTAATTCTCTTTCTTAGTTGGGTTCTTCTCTGGTTTTGGAATCAGAGTAATGCTTGCTTCCAGGAATGAATTTTGGAGTATTGTTTCCCTTTCAACTTCATGAAAGAGTTTGAGAAGTAGTGGTGTTAGGTCTCCTCTAAATTTCTTGTAGAATTCAGCAATGAATCCATCAGGGCCTGGGCTTTTCTTTTTTGATAGGCTTTTAATTACATCTATGATTTCATTTATTGATATTGGGTTAAGATTTTTCTAGCTTCTTGACTCAGCTTTGGTAATTCATATGTATCTAGGAATCTGTCGATTTCTTCAGTATTTTCTATCTTATTAGAATACAAGTTTTCAAAGTAGGTATAGATGGTTTTTCTGGATTCATCCAGGGTCTGTTGTGATTTTGCCCTTTTTATTCCTAATTGTGTAGATTTGAGTCTTTTCTTTATTTTTTTTTTGATAAGGTTGGCTGAGGGTTTTGTTAATTTTATTTAATCTTTCAAAGAACCTATTCTTCAATTCATTGATGCTTTGTATTTTTTTTTTTTTTTTAGTTTCCAGTGCATTAATTTCTGCTCTGAGCTTTATCATTTCCTCCCCTGTAAGAGCTTTTGGTTTAGCCTGCCCTTCTTTTTCTGGAAGTTTGAAGTTCAACATTAAGTTGTTTAGATGCACTTGCTCTGTTTTCCTGATATAGGTATTTACTGCTATAAATGTCCCTCTTAAGACTGCTTTCATTGTGTTCCACAAGTTTTGGTATGTTGTATTGTCATTATCATTCAGCTGTAAAAACTGTCTAGTTTCTCTTTTAATTTCATCTGTGACCCATTGGTTGTTCAGTAGGGTGCTATTTAATTTCCACGTGTTTATGAGGTTCTTGTGGTTTCCTTTTGGCATGGATTTGCAATTTCATTACACTGTGATCTGATAGTATGCATGATAATTTCTATTCCTTTCATTTACTTAAGCATGTTTTATGAGCCAGCATATGGTCTGTTTTGGAAGAACATCCTGTGTGCAGCTGAGAAGAATGTGTATTCTGATGTTGTGGGTGGAACACTCAATCGACATCTACTAAGTCCATTTGCTCAAAATTTTGATTTAGTGCTAATATTTTGTTATTTATTTTTTGTCTAGTTGATCTATCTTTTTGTGACAGTAGGGTATTGAGGTCTCCCAATACAATTGTATTAGGGCTTATTTGTTTTTTCATGTCTATTAGTAATTGTCTTACATAGCTGGGTGCACTGGTATTTGTTGACTATATATTTATGATTATCTCTTCCACTTGGATTGTTCCCTTTATGAGGACGTAGTGACCTTCTTTTTCTCTCTTAATCAGTCTTGGCTTGAAATTCACTTTGTCTGCAAATAGAATAGCTACTCCTGCTTTTTTCTGGATTCCTGTTGCATGGAGTATTGTTTTCCAACATTTGACTTTCAACCTATGAATTTCTTTTTGAATTAAATGTGTTTCTTGTATTTAGGATATTTTTGAATCTTGCTTCTTGATCCATTCTGCCAGTCTGTGTCTTTTGACTGGTGAATTGAGACCATTAACATTGATGGTTAAAACTGATGTGTATTGACATCCTTATCATATTATTTTCCTGTTGTTAGCTCTCCCTTTTTTCCCCTTCCCTCTTATTGCTTGCCTTCTGTTGGGGTTCATGGACCTGTAGTCCTTATTATCTCTTCTAGAATGTTCTTCAGAGCATTATGGAATGCTGGTTTGGTTACGATAAATTTCCTCATATGTACTTTGTCATGGAAGTATCTTATTTCCTCATCAATTTTGAAACATCAGTCTGGGTTGATAGTTGTTTTCCTTTACAACTTGGAGTACTTCACTCTAAGCTCTCCTTGATTTGAGAGTTTGTGCTGAAAAGCCAGCTGTGATTCTGATGGACTTGGCTTTATAGGTGATTTGCTTCTTTTCCCTAATGGCTTTTAAGACTTTATTCTTGTGTTGAACTGGGATCTTGACCATGATATGCCTGATTATAGGGTTTTTTTTTATCATTGCTAACTAGAGTTCTATTTGCCTCACTTATTTGTATGTCAAATTCTTTTTTCTACCAGGAAAGTTTTCTGTCATGATGTCTGTGAACATGTTTTTAATGTCATTTTTGGTATCTCCCGCTTATTCATCTAGTTCTCATGGTCCCTTGCTAGTTTTGAGAAATCTTTCTTTTCCTGGTTGCTGACTGCAAACCTGTCTTCAATATCTGAGAAACTGTCCTCACATTGGCCTAATCTTCTTTGAATACTTTCAATGGAGTTTTTATTCTTTTGGATCTCTGCTTATATCTCTTTTATGAATTCCATTTGTTTCCTATGCTGTGCTTCCATTATTTGCTTAAGCTCATTTATTTTTTGTCTGTGTCTGCTGTAACATCACTAAGCAAAGTGTGTATTTTGGTAATCTCTATAGTTATTTGAGAGATTATTTATGATTTCATTTTTTCCAGAGCCTCATTCAGTTGCTTTATTGTTACCACTTCAGAGAAACCTGATGGAGCTTTCAGATTGTCCCATCTCATTACCCTCTAGGTTTGCCTTTGGTGAACTAGATGTCTAGGGTTGCACCTTGTTTGAGTGTCTTTTCTTTTCTTTTTTTTTTTTTTAAGTTTAATTCCTGGGGTGATGCTTGTATGTTGCCTGTGGTGGGTTGCTTTATTGGTTGTATTTAGGACACTTAGGTGGTGATTACTTCTTTGAGGTATCTTGGAGGTATAGCTGGCTTTTGGGTTTCAGATCTGTTGGAGAATCTTACCTCTTCTGTTTGTGATAGATGAGTTGTTGCTCATGTGGCCTAGTCCCTGGACCTTTGGCACTGTGTCACAGTAATTTTTGTGGCTCTTAGTTAATCTCAGGCATGGATTATCAGGGCCAACAGCTGTTTAAAATAATTATGGCTGTAGTGGTACCTATAGCATCAAACACAGCCTAGAGAACAACAAATTGAGCTAACCCTTAATTTGCAACTTTTAACCATATGAAATAGATTTGTGATTATATAACAAAATATAAAACAAACCAAATAATTATATGGAACTATATAAATCTGTAATGTGTCAATTTTGTCCTTAGGGTTAAATTTAAAATGGATTAAGGAGAAAATAGAGAAGTGGAAAAAGAGAAAGAGATTACAAGTAAGGTTGGAGGACAAAGATGGGTACTGCCAAAGTGGGGAAACTGGGGCAGAAGACTGCAGGAAAAGAGAGATGGAAGAGATAAAATAACAGAACCACTTCCACAAAATGGTTAGGAACCACTCTCAGACTCATAAAAAAAACAATGAAAGAGAAAGAAAAATAAAAAACAAATTTGTTTTGTGAATAACACAAAACAAATAAACAAGAAAAAAAAAAAAAAAACCCAACCAAATAGTCCACTTCTAGGATTCTCTGAGTTCACTAATGGATGGCCTGTGGAGGGAGACAGAGTCCCGAATCATGCCACTGTATCCCAGCAAGCTAGGCACCACTTATGGTGAAGTAGTGATAACCTTAGCAGCCTGCCTCAAGACCAGATGCATTGGGCCTGCCGCAGTCCAAGCGGTTTCCACAGGTCTGCATCCAGCTAGAAGCTGCTGGAGGAACCCAGCAGCAGTGCTGGTTCCTGGCTTATCCAGCCCACTCCAAAATAGCTCCCGGCCAATCAGTCTCTCCTGCAGGACTGAGTGTTCTGAACTCACTGTCAGCCAGTGCAGTCCTCCACATCTGCTGCTCTCCTCCACTGCTGCTCTCTCTGCAGAGGCCTCTGTGGTCACTTGCTGCCACCATCAACAGCTCCTCTTGCACAGTGAGTGAGGCTCTAGGCGAAGCCTTCTTCTTCACTTAAGTTTTTCATTTTACTCTCTCTGTGGGTTCCAATTCACACTTCAGATTCTTCCTGGGTCCAGAGCACCCAGTTCCTTCCTTCTTGTCTTCCTCATGATGCTATATTTCAGCTTCTGGACGGTGACTCTCAAGACAGGCTGTTTTCTATGCTGCTTACTGCTCCGCCATCTTCCTGGAAGTCTGTAATTTTTACTTTAAGGAGAATAAAACCAAGCAAAATAAAACAGAATAAAGCCACTAAAAACAACACAATGTGATACAAGATTTCAAAACAATATAATAGAAAATCCACAATGATTGCCATAATTCTTCTTGTTGTCTTCAAAATAGCTGCCCATAACCTCTGAGTAAAAATCAAAAAACAAAACAGAATAAAACTAATAAAAACAAAACAATGAACTCAATAATAAATAATAGTAAGTCCAAAATAGAAACCATAATATACCTGGGTTTATAAATGCAGAGCCTAGAGGTTAAATAAGTCTCTTCCCATCACACTAAATGCCCAATTTTCTCTGTGAACTGGGAGATGAAGTCATCTTTTGAAAAGGAATAAGGTGATGATTATACAAGGAGGACAATAGTTTAAGTTTCGAATACTAAGGGAAAGATTTAGAGTGGTTTTAAACTCTAATTTGAAACTTAAAATTTGATATTGTTATTAGTCCACAGGTATAATTTTCTACATCTGTGCTTAGAAAATAGTAGGGGAGAAACCAGCTAGATTGTTCCAAGGTGAGGAGTTCATAGATTATGTATGTAAGGGCATACTCCTGGTGTTTTTGTTTTTGTTTCGTTTCGGTACTAGGGATTGAACTCATATCCTTGTGCTTGCTAGGCAGGCACTTGTGCCACTGAGCTAAACCTCTGGCCCCATATGTATGTAAAGACAAAAGGGAGCCAGTGCACTGGTAATTACAGTGTTTGGCCCAGGCTCCTCAGGAAGTGTTGCTGGGAGAGATCAGTGTGACTTAGAGATGGTGAGGGCATCTAGACCTTGAGATGGCTCCGATGCTAAAAGACAAGTGTAACTTTAGTAAGCAAATGGATAGGAAATTGTCACATGTTATGAATCACCGGACTTTAAAGTTTCAGAGATGATCCCCAGTGTGCTGGTGCACATCCATAATCCCAGCACTTGGGAGGCTGAGACAGGAGGATTGTCAAAAATTTGAGGCCAGTTTGGGCTATGTAGTGAGTTCAGGACCAGCCCAAACTACCTCGGGAGAACCTGTCTAAAAAAAAAAAAAAAATTCAGAAATGACAATATGCTGTAGGAAGACAAGATCTGAAGAACCTGTTGCCACTTCCCTGCTATATGATTTAGGATAAGTTTCTTAAATTTTTCTGATCTTTGGCTTCTTCATCTGAAAAATGAACAGTCAAAACAATGCTTCCACCAGATTGCTTGTTCTGGGGACTGGGAACCTGAGACAAGGAGCAGCCATTACTGGAGAGAGCTGCCAGTAAACATGTTTCTATAGCTTGCTTTGCTGAAACCAGTGAAACTTCTGGACTCTTTTGCAAGTTTGCTCTTGACAAACCTAAAACATCCCGGCGCAATAAGGTTGTCACTGCAGTTGCTTATCTGCTAAACATACAAGTTTTCTAATTATCAAGACTGAACTCCTTTGAAGGAAAATTCAAACATTGCTAGAATTTTTTTAGTTTTAGTTTTAGTTTTTTCTTCAGTACTAGATATAGGACCTAAGGCTTTTGCACTAAACTATATCTCCAGCCCTATATAATTTTTTTACTTTGAGACAGGGTCTTACTAAACTGGGCTTGAGTTTGGGATCCTTCTGGCTCAGCCTCTCAGAGTGCTGGGGTTACAGGTGTACATGCGGCTTGCTATAAAATTCTCCAACTCAGAAGTCCATAAGTGTTAGATCCCTGGGCAATGGGTTTAATCACTTTGTGGTCCTAGTCCAAGTATTACCACATTAAAGGTTGTTGTTGGTTGATTTTTTGTTTTTGAGACAGGAGCTCACTATGTAGCCTAGGACAGTGTTGAACTTATAGTGGTCTTCCTGTCTCAGCCTCTCAGTGCTAGGATTGTAGGAGTGCACCACCGCAGTGAACTTAGGACCTTGCACTTGCCAAGCTATATCCCTGGCCCTTGTTTGTTTTTAACCAACGAACTCTGCTCATTAAACTTGTAATGATTTTGACAAAAATCATCCCACTAATAGTCTGAATAAACAAATATATTATCTTTGAAGTATTTATGAGAATTGGAAACAAAGCTGCTTCCTAACTATCAATTCAACTATTCTTGTATTTATTGAATATAGTTGGTACTAGGCATTAATAACATGATTTTAATTTATAAAATGGTACAATCCTCCAAGTATCCCTTGAAAGATGAATGAATAGGGCTGGGGATTTAGCCCAGCGGCATAAGCACCTGCCTTGCAAGTGTGCAGTCGTGATTTCAATCCCTGGTACCGATAAAAACGAAAAAGACAAAAAAAAAAAAAAGATGAATGAATAAACAAAAGGTGGTATATTCACATAGTGTGAAATATTATTCAGCTTTGGAAAGGAACTCTGACAGAGTGTACAACAGAATGTACAACAGAATCAATCTGGAGGACATTATGCTACGTGAAATAAGCCAAGCATGAAAAAAAAGACATACTATGACTTCACTTAAATGAGGTTGAGGAGTCAAAACCAAAAATAGGCCAGTGTCTACCAGTGATGGAGAGAATGCAGGGTGGGGACTTATTAGGGAGTTGGATAGTGGTGATTGTTGCCCAGCAACGCAAATTGTACTTAATGCCACCTAGCTGTATGCTTAAAAATGGTAAAGAAAATAAGTTTTAGGTTCTATGTATTTTACTACAATAAAAATATCTGGTCCATTCAGGACCCCTCCTGTCACTCAGAAGCTATTTCTATTCCTCATTCTTTTTCCCCAATAAATTTTCCTACTCTTTAAAAAAAAAAAAATATGTATATATATATATATATATATATATGGAAAAATAATAATATATATCTGGAAAAAAGTTCATTGTGGTACAGTGCTTAATTTTCTTTCACTTTGTCATTCCTCCTAGAATGTAGGTTTTGTACATTCTCTTGAGAATTAAAACACTTTTCATTACCTAAGATGATTTTGGTGGGATTTGATCCAGTAACTGGTGTGGCTAGGGGAGGCTTTGTGGAGCTGAATGTTTGCTTGGCTCCATGTGTCTGTGGTACAGTTAGAAACAAAGAAGCCAGCCTCGCACTTCCCCCCACCTCAGAGGGAACCCAAAGCTTTGGCTGCTCCCCTCACCACCTTTTGGACCTAATACTGATGTGGATCTTCAGCTGTCCCTCCTCCTCCCAGTGGATTAACGTTGCTGGGCTGATGGGAGACTCAGTAAGCCTTCATCCAAACAGGACCTCAGCAGGCTTCCGTCAGTGTGCTGAGTTTGCCCCTAAAATAGAGGACTTCAGGAGGTAAACAGGAGCAGTAGGGAGGTCCCTTCCAGCTCTAAGACCTTGGTGAGCCTAAGAGTGTGAGTGAGTCCTTCCTACATAAAGAGAATATCAGGTAGGTTGAAGAGAATGCCAATAAAGCGTCCTCTAATCTAGAGGAAATCAAAGCGGCTTATGAGACACTCAGTGACACAGTAGGGTCCCAGCTGAGACAAACACTATAGACATGTAGATTTGGTGGCCTGGAACAACCTCAAGATATAGTAACAATGGGGCTGGGGATTTAGCTCAGTGGCATAAACGCCTGCCTTGCAAGCAGGCAGTCATGAGTTTGATCCCCGGTACCGATAAAAAAGAAAAAGAAAAAAAAAAGATATAATAACAGCAGGAACTAAGGGTTGATTTATATCAGTACTCCTAGGCCAGCCAGCCTAGGAAAAGTAGAGGACTCACCCAACAGGCCCTGCAGGAGAAATTCAGGAGACTGACCCTGCTCTTCATTGTGGTATCAGCAATTAGACAAATATCAACCACACAGCAGGACCCTAAGTTACACATTATCAACAGTTGAGACTAGTGAGATTGAAAGCCTAAATATTAACCTGAAAGGTGAAAATCACAAAATGAAAAAGCAAGATGCAATCTCAAACAGCTAGTCCATTAGGAGCAAGTACAAGAGACACTGAAATAGAGGACATTAAAAGTCATACACCTGAAATTTCTGAAAAGATATCAAGTGAAATAAAGAAACAAATCCATGAGGCTATGGAGGAAATGAGATTAAAAATAATCTCCCTTGTAAAGACAGAAACGACAAAGCCGGGCGTGGTGGCTCACGCCTGTATTCCCAGCACTCAGGAGGCTGAGGCAGGAGGATCCTTGTGAGTTTGAGACCAGCCTAGGCTACAAAGTGAGCTCAAGGCCAGCTTGAAGTGCATAGAGAGACCCCGTCTCAAAAAAGACAAAAAAAAAAAAAAAAAAAAGAAACAACTTTAATAAAGGAGTTGCTCAGCATAGCTAGGGAAGACATAGATTAAAAAATAAATACAGGAGTGGCTGGGGATTTAGCTCAGCGGCATAAGCGCCTGCCTTGCAAGCAGGCAGTCGTGAGTTCGATCCCTGGTACTGATAAAAACAAAAAAGACAAAAAAAAAAAATACAGGAGCATGGGACAGTGATGGAAATCTTGACTAAACAATATAGAAAAGAAGTAGAATACATGAAACAAATTCAAAGAGATATCTAAGAAATAAAAAATTCTATTGAAAGCTGGTAACTATTTAAATGAAGCTAAGGATAGAATTTCGGACCTTGAGGACAACAGGATTGTAGCTAGCAATCATGAAAGGACAGACTTTTAAAAATCACAAGGCAGCATGAAATGATGATGCCAAGAGAAATAATATAAGACTAATAGGTATAAATGAAGATTCAGGAGTCAACTAGTTGATCCGGCCCAGGGATCAATCCGTGAGGTGTACCTGGAGGGGGAACGGGGATGAATAGAACAGGAGGGAGACAAAGAGAGATTGAAGCAAGTGGAGAGAATCCGATCAAGCCTCGTTTATTCAGGAAGTGATCACATCTTTTATAGGCCAAGGGTGGGCTGGTGGACAGGAAGAGGCTACGGGGTAGTTTCTGATGGGTCATTGTCACGTTCAGGTATGTGACGTAAGCAGGAGAGGATTATGGTTAATGTAGGCAGACACATCATATGCTCATAGGGGAGGGAGGCAGGGAGGCAGCAATGGGGTGGTTGTGCCGCCCCCTATATCTCCTCCCTTTCTATGTTATTTAATCAGGAGTATGGCAGGCCCTGTGAGGACAGCACCTGTCTTAGTTCAAGGAACCTCATTACATGAACCCAACCAGGCCTTACTCGTCATGGGCTTGCAGGACAGCATTTGGTCCTGTGCCTGTCTTAGGCAGCCGGTGGAGTAACATGCATGTCCTAGTTGCCTGTCTCTGGCTGCCTGCCCATTGCCCCACAACAGTTAGGCCACACCGTCCTATGGGCCACTTGTGGGAATTCCTTCCCGGTAGGTTTGTTGATCTGCCATCTCCAGCTGGTGACAGTGTACCTGAATGGGCTTTGCCATAAACACGTCTATCCGGTTATTAATGAGTGTCATAATCCTCTGAAAAATAAAAGGACCCACAGAAAGGAGAAGCAACAGGGCAGCTAGGGGACCCAAAAGGGGCACTAGGTAAGGGAAAAGTCCCCCCCACATCAAGGAGAAGGAGTTAGCGGCCATTTGTTGTCATCGCTGTTGAAGTCGTTCTTCTATTTCTTGGAGCTTGCCTTGCACAACACCGGACTGATTGACATAGAAGCAACATTTTTCCGCAATCTATTTGGCTGGTTTGTGTTCCTCCAGACTGAAAAGAGCCTCCCCCGCAGTCACAGGGGGTTCTGTGCATGGCTGTCAGCAGTTGTAGTCTGTTTGGCGGGGTCTAAATCCACCACGGGTGTGGTACAGTCCGAGGAGAAGGCTGAGTAGGCAGCATAAGGCTCCCAGGAGTTGTGTCACCTGAGGGGGTTGTGCCTCAGGAAATGACATTATTCCTGGGCGTCGCATGGGGTCTTTGAAGAACTGTCTATTTGTTTTACAAGGTGCTCAGGTAGCCATCTAGCCTCTCTGTCTTGTTGAGAGTAAACACATACTGAACCGCGTCCCCATATGAGAACGGGGTCAGGGCCATGCTATGAATTAGTCAGGGGGTCTCTCCATGTATAGAAGCACATTGCTTTTGTGTTTCAGTATGCCAAAAACATCCAAATTTTAAAAATTAAGGATGAATAAGGCATGAGATAGAATATTTTTAGGTGTCCCTTTTGGAATACCATTTAGGAGTACCATTCCCCCTTTTTTATTTAATCAACAGTGAGTTTTAGGGAGAGATGTGCCCTTTCAATTATGCCTTGACCTTGAGGGTTATAAGGTATGCATTTTATATGATCAATATTAAGATGTTGACAGAAACAAGCAAAGGCAGAACTAGCATAGCCTGGACCATTATCAGTCTTTAATTGTTGTGGGCATCCCAAAACTGATGAGGTAGTTAACATATGGCTAATAACATGTCTGGTAGCTTCACCAGTTTGGGGAGAGGCATAAATGAAACCACTAAAGGTATCTATTGTTACATGAACATATTTAAGATTGCTAAGCTCAGGAATGTGGGTGACATCCATTTGCCATAATGCATTGGGGATAAGTCCTCTAGGATTAACCCCGAAGTGTGGAATTGGGAGGTACACGGCATAAGAAGGGCTATTTTTTACTATCTGTCTGGCTTGTTTTCTAGTGATCTTAATACAGAATTACAGAAAAATAAATGGTAAGAAATCACCAGTTGATAAGTTACATATTGTCATCTTAGTTGTTCAGGTTACAAAATTAAAATATGTAAAGTGACACTCAAATAGTGACACTGTCAACAGTTCTGCTCAATGATCCAACAAAAACTTAGTAATATGTTTATCAATCCTACACACTTGTTTTTTATCTCAAAGAGAGTAAGACCAAATATATCAAAACAGAACAAAATCGTTTAAAAAAAGATTTAAAGAAATACAGATTTTAAAGCAAGTCCACTGGAGATCTTCACTGTTCATCTAATTGTCTCTAGTTTCCTTCAAACAGTTGTGCCCATCTTTACGCACATTAAATATACACTGCATATTATAGAACTAATCAAATCATTACAGAATGATGAAGGCTCCTCAGGTCTTCAAGATCTGACATTGGGGAAGGCAATAATAACTACCATAGTGTCTCTCATTCTCCTCTCCCCAGCTGTCCTCATCCCTACATATGCTGAAATCAAACTTAAGAGACCAGACCAATATCACTCTGATCAGTTAAATGAGTCAAAGTAATTGACATTAGAATCTTTATCGCTGGAGTCTTTTTGTAAAATGAGCAGTCTCTCTATAGGTAAAACAGTTTTGTTTATGTTTTTGAGATAAGAACTGTTTAACTGTAAACCCTTGCAAGGCAGCAGCCATAGCAAGGCCTTGCTGACAAGCAGTTCCAATGTCACAGCAAAGGTGTATATATCCTGTTAGGTCTGTTTTATTTTTATGAGGTCTGATAGTGGCCTTGCAGGCGGTGTTGGCGTTTTTAAAAGCTAGCTGTTTAATAAAATCAGTGCCTGCATCAGCGTGGCCAAAGATTCTGTTAGCAGCAGTAATCAAAGGATCAACAAATTCTGAAAAGGGTTTATCTGGGCCTTGCTTAATGCTAGTGAGAGAGGAGCTCATATTATCTTTTGCAGGCAGCTTTTTCCATGCTCAAGTAGCTGCTGTTTGAATTTGAGCGAAAAGTGCTAGATTAAACTCCTTTTGAGCTTCTCTGCATGCGTAGGCATCTTCCACTATTAACATATTAAGGTCCCACCCATTTCTGGCTTGTGTATTGCACCTGGTCATCTCTTTGCAATTTTTTGTATATTCTGATTTTTACAAAAGATTATCCCCATCCAATAAAGTCACTCGGGCCAATCTTTGTCAGTCTGTAGGTGTGAGCCAGCCGTCAGCCAGAGAATTTAAAACAGCAAGAGTGAAAGCAGCTGTAGGGCCATATTGGGCGACTGCTATCTTTAATTCTTTTAAAGCTGCCACTGTGAATGGTGTATGGGTCCTAATGACTTGCGGAGCTAGCGGTGTGGCGCCCACGCCGTCTTGCGGCTGTGCAGTGCCATCTTGGAGAGGTACATTTGTTTCTATCACTGGAAATGCCATTTCGGGGAGGGACCTACCCTGATGTGGCGGAAGTGAGGCAAGCGCCCTTTTAGACAGAGAGTTGTGGCGGGCCTCGGGTGGTAGGGGCTTGGATGGCGGCGGGCCGCCATCTTGGGGCTTCTAACAGGTCATCAGCCTCTGTGTCTGAGAGGTCAGAGGCTTCAGATTTTTCTGAGGACAGTTTTGGGGTAGAATTAGCGGAGTCTCACAGGGCGGCCTCACCTTGTGCGACCGTCTCCTCAATCTGAAGATCTGCATGCCGCTGGGCAAGCAGCTCAGAGATTAAATGCCAATATGCAAAGGTGGTCACCGGAACCTTTTCCAGACCGAAGACCCTGTAATAATCTTTTAGAGCATCTCCCATTCTTTTCCACCTCTTGGTATCTATAGAGCCCTCTAGGGGGAACCAAGGGCAAACTTTATGAATAAATTGAAAATACTACAATAATTATTTTGTTCTAATCCTTACCCCTCTTGGCTTTAATGCCTTGCTAAGGCCTCGCATGAACAATTTATGTTTGCTCAATGCTTGACCATGTCCGGGAAAGGGGATGGGGTTGCCGTTCACTCACCATGACTCAGACTGCACGTTGGGCAGTCATCCGCGCAGGCCTCGGTCCTTGATTCAATTTGCTTCCACTTTTAGCCGGTGTTCTTGAACGGCTCCCTCGTTGACTCCCCCATGCCAGGAGCCCCCACTCTGGGTGCCACTTGATCCAGCCCGCGGATCAATCTGTGGGGTGTACCTGGAGGGGGAACAGGGATGAATAGAACAGAGGGGAGACAAAGAGAGACTGAAGCAAATCGAGAGAATCTAATCAAGCCTCATTTATTCAGGAAGTGATCACATCTTTTATAGGCCAAAGGTGGGCTGGTGGGACAAGAAGAGGCTATGGGGTGATTTCTGATGGGTCATCGTCACGTTCAGGTATGCGACATAAGCAGGAGTGGATTATGGTTAATGTAGGCAGACACATCATATGCCCATAGGGGAGGGAGGCGGGGAGGCAGCAATGGGGCGATCGCGTCGCTCTCTACAACTAGTCACAGAAGTAATAGCAGAAAATTTCCCAAACATGGGGAAAGAATCTGATATACAGATAAATGAGGCATATAGAATGCCAAAGAGTCACAACCAACATAAATCTATACCTAGACATATAATAATTAAGATCCCAGATATACAGCATAAAAACAGAATACTAAAAGCTGTTAGAGAAAAGACACAACTCACCTATCAAAGAAAGCCCATTAAAATCATGGAGACTTCTCAGCACAAACCTTCAGGTTAAGATAAGCTTGGAGTAAGGTATTTCAAGGTCTGAAAGAAAATGACTTTCAACCCAGATTGATGTGCCCTGCAAAACTTTCTTTGAAATTTAATGGAGAAAGAAGATACTTCCATGACAAAGAAACAACTGAAGAAATTTATGTCTACCAACCCAACCCTAGAAAGAGTACTGAAGGATATCCTAGATAGAGATAAAAATGACTACAATTTCCAGAACAACAACAGAAAAAAACCTTCAGATAGGGCAAATAGTTAAACAAGGGGGAAAAGCAGTAAACCAACAGCAGGAAAATAATATGATGAAATTGAGCCAGTACATATCAATTATATCCATCAATGTAAATGACCTCGATTCACCTATTAAAAGAAATAGATTGACAGAATGGATCAAGAAACAGAATCCAACAATACGCTACATACAAGAAACACATCTAGCTAAAAAGGAAACTCATAGATTAAAAGTCAAAGTCAAAAACAATATTCCATGTGACAAGAACCCAGAAAAAAACAGGGGTAGCTGAAATTATCCCATGTACATTATCTGACCACAGTGCACTGAAATTGGAAATTAATGGCAAAAGAAATTGCAAAACTCGCATAAGTACATGGAAATTAAATAACCTCTTGAATACTCAATGGGTTACAGGTGAAATTAAAGAAGAAATTAAGCAATAACTACAATTCAATGAAAATGCAGATACAACATACTGAAACCTGTGGGACACAATGAAAGCACTTCTAAGAGGGAAATATATAGCAATAAATTAGCATATCAAAAAAGGAGAAAGAGCACAAATAAACAACCTGATGCTATACACAAGCTTCTAGAAAAAGAAGAGCAAGTTAAACCCAAAGCTTATAGAAGAGAGAAAATTTTAAAGATCAGAGCAGAAATTAATGCAATTGAGACTAAAAAAATTATACAAAGAATTAATGACTGAAAGAGCTAGATTTTTGAGAAAATAAACAAAATTAATAAACCTCTAGCCAAACTTATCAATAAAAAGAAAGAAAAAACAAATTCATGCAATAAGGACTGAAAAGAGAGAAATTATTACAGATCCCATGGAAATTCAAAAGATCATGAATACCTACTTTGAAAATCTCTATTCATATAGGGTGGAAACCACAGAGGAAATACACAGGTTTTTACAAATGTATGAGCTACCAATGCTCAATCAAGAACATATAACAATTTTGAATAACCCAATATCAACTATTGAAATTGACAACGTGATTAAAAACTTACCAACAGAGAAAAGCCCAGGTCCTGATGTATTCACAGCTGAATTCTATAAGAAATTTAGAAGATTTAAAACCAATACTCCTAAAACTCTTCAATGAAATTGAAAGGGAAACAATCCTCTGTAACTCATTTCTGGAGGCAAGTATTACTCTGATACCAAAACCAGAGGAAAGACCCAACCAAAATGGAGAACTATAGGTCAGTCTTACTAATAAACATTAATGCAAAGATTCTCAATAAAATTCTGGCAAGTAGAATGCATCAAATCATCAAGAAGATTATACGTCATGACCAAGTGAAATTTATCCCAGGAATGCAGGGATGGTTTAACATACACAAATCAATAAATGTGATATACCACATCAACAGAGCCAAAGACAAAAATCACATGATCATCTCAATAGATGCAGAAAAAGCTTTTGATAAAATCCAACACTTGTTCATGATAAAAACCCTACAGAAACTTGGAATCAATGGTATTTACCTCAATCTGATAAAAGCCATCTATGACAAACCAATAGCCAACTTTATACTAAATGGACAAAAATTGAAAGCTTTCACTCTAAAATCAGGAGAAAGACAAAGGATGTCCACTATCACCACTCCTATTCAATATAGTTCTGGAAACATTAGCCACAGCACTGAGACAAGAGAGTGAGATAAAAGGAATAAAGAGAGGAAGGAAAGAAGTTCAATTATCACTATTTGCAGATGACAGGATACTCTTCATAGAAGACCCCAAAAACTCCATCAAAAGACTACTAGAGTTAATAAACAAATTCAGCAGTATAGCTGAATACAAAATCACTCAAAAATCAATAGCATTTCTGTACACAAGCAACAAACTCACTGAGAGAGAAATTATGGAAATAACACCTTTCACAATAGCATCCAATAAAATGAAATACTTAGGAATCAATTTAACCAAGAATGTAAAAGACCTATACACTGAAAATTATACTACTCTAAAAAAGGAGATTGAAGAGGATATTAGAAAATGGAACGATATCCCTTGCTCTTGGTTAGGAAGAACCAACGTTGTGAAAATGGCCATACTCCCAAAACTGTTATATAGATTTAATGCAATCCCAATAAAAATATCACTGACATACCTTACAGATCAAGAGAAAATATTCCTAAAATTCATTTGGAAACACAAGAAGCCCATAATAGAAAAGGCAATTCTAGGCAACAAAGGAAAGGCAGGAGGCATCTCAATTCCTGACTTGAAATTATACTACAAAGCCATGGTGATAAAATAAACATGGTACTGGCAAAGAAATAGACCTGAGAAACAGATTAGAAGATGCTAACACACTACAAAGACACTCAGCCACCTTGTATTTGGCAAAGAGGCTAAAAAGTTTCACTGGAAGGATAGTCTCTTTAATAAATGGTGTTGGAAAAATTGGCTTTCCATATGCTGAAGATTGAAACTAGACCCATGTATATCACTAGGCACTAAACTCAAGTCAAAATGGGTCAAAGATCTAAATATTAAAGAATAAACACTAAATCTTCTGGAAGACAAAGTAGGTAAAAATCTTGGAGATAGAGATGTAGGCAAAGAATTCATGAACAGAACGCAAACCGCACAGGAGGTACTTCAAAGAATCAGCAACTAGGATCTCATCTTATTCAAAAGTTTTTGTACTTTAAAAGAAATCAACATCAAAATGAAAAAAGCCCCACAGAATGGGAAAGAATTTTAGCCAGTAATCCCTCAGACAAAGCACTTATATCCAGAACATACAAAGAATTGAAAAACATCAAGCCCCCCCAAATTTAAAGACCTTCTCCAAAAATGGGCATCTGAGATAAACACACATTTCTCACATGAAGATATACAAATGGCAAATAAATACATGAAAAAATGTTCACCATCTCTGGTCATTTGAGAAATGCAAATTAAAACAGCATTGAGATTTCATGTCATTCTGGAAAGAATGGCTGCCATCAAGAAATCAACTGATAGACTTCCGGGAGAACATGGTGGACAGATAACAGCAACTACCGGAGGCTCTCTGAAAGACTCGGCTCAGAAGCCAGTAATGGTGCGGACTAAGGAGACATAAGCAGGTGGAGATATGCTCCACTGACTCAGGAACGAACTGGGCTGAGAGAAACCAACTTGGAATGCAGTCCTGGTGCTAAAACAGGAACAGAAAAGCCTCGGTGTGGAGGCTGGACCCCGCGCCATTGTAAGCTGCGATTTGGGTTTCCCGCCGCGCGGTGGGTGGCTGCCTCTACAGCGGCTCCGCAAGGAGAGAGACGTGCAGAAGCTCTGAGAACAGCAATCTGCGAACGGCAGGGAGGCGTGCACTGACTTGTGGTGAGGTGAGTGAGAGAAACTAACACTCTACCACAGTTTGACTCCAGCGGAGGACTTTCTGGGCTCGGGCAGTCCTGCGGGAGCAGGGTGCGGTGGCGACTCCAGCCACACATCCCCCTCTCGGGCGGGATTGGTGAAAAGTGCCTGGCCTGCGTGACGCTGCCGGCGGACCTAGTAGGCTGTCACAACCCAGATCCCAGAGCCTGACGGTGGCCGGGAGGGGAGACGCGTAGGCTGCCTGGTCCGTAACTCCCTGGTGCGCAGTGGTGAGTGGGAACACCTAACTGGCGCAATTCGATCAGGCTGTGGCTGACTGGGAGAGAAGCTGGGCCTCTTATATAAGCTTGCATATATAAGGAACAGAGAAGAAGAGGCAGCATGGGAAGAGGCAGCAACAAGAAAGGCTCCTCGGCCCCCAATTCTGAGAAACAGGCAATAGCAGACACCGCACCAATACACATAAGGCGCCATATAGAGAGCCTCATAGACCAATTCAGGAATGAAGTTATCAACGACCTGAAGCTAGAAGTATGCAGAATAGTTAGAGAAATGCTAAGTACCACCCAAGAAAAAACAGGTGGTGGAATGGAAGAACAGAAAAAAAGGGGAGAATTGTTTGATGGAGAAAACAGAGAAAGCATAGAATACGTGAAGCAGGTTCAAAGGGACTACCAAGATACTAAGAAGTCTATCGAAGACTGGCATAACAGCTTGAAAGAAACTAAGGACAGACTATCTGAACTGGAGGGCAGACTTGTAATATGGGAGAATGAAATGAAAAACTTCTTAAAAATAACAAAGAAACAAACAGAAATAATACAAAGATAAGAAGATGATAAGAGGATCCATAACTTAAGGATTAAGAACATAAAAGAAGAAGTAGGGACACAAACAAGTGAACTACAAAAGCTACTCACAGAAATAATCCAGGAGAATTTTCCTAATTTAGCAAAAGGTAAAGATACTCAGATGTATGAGGCATACAGGACCCCAGCTACCCACAACCCAAACAGAGCAACACCCAGGCATATAATAATAAAAATTCCAGAAATTCAATACAAGAACAGAATATTAAAAGCTGTCAGAGACAAGAAACAGACCACTTACAAGGGAACACCCATCAGAATTACAGCAGATTTCTCTGCACAAACCATCAAATCACGAAGAGCGTGGGGGGAAATAATTCAAGCTTTGAAAGATAATAATTTCCAGCCAAGATTGAGATATCCTGCACAACTGTCCCTGGAAATTGATGGAAAAACAAGGTGCTTCCAGGATAAAGAGGAACTGGGGGAATTTGCAACCACCAATTCAACTCTACAGAGAGTATTGCAGGATATTCTAAAAAAAGAAAAATACAAAGAATCCAGAAATAATGGCAGAGAGGCCACAACGAATGGAGCAGAGAACAAAATGAAGAAGACAAACTGACAGCTACTGACAGAAAAAGAGCTCAACAGAAATGAGGCAGAGAAGATTGGATGATAGGAACAGCTATTTTGGAGAAAATGACATCTTAATAGGTAATACTGATTTAGTATCATCCTGTTTTGAAGTCTCATCTAGCTTTTGTCCTTCTGTCTCCAATGGTCTAAATAGGCTGTATCTTATTGGATTTTATTATGTACGATAGTATAAGCAAAAACCTTTTAAAGACAAGGAGATTATACAGAAACCATTGTTCATTTTCTGTTAGTCGATTCTAAATACTCTGTAATGCTGTCATTCTCTTGAATGGTTTTACATTGTTTTGATATACTTAATGCTACAGTATACGAAGTTGTACTCAAGGATTTCAAAGAAAGAGACAATATGGTAACTACTTTTAGGTTAGGATTATCTGATGGTGAAACACTATTCTGCTTAAATGGTTATGTTTTGATCTGCGCTGTTTTGTTGTTATGCCCTCTTTTATCTCCATCTCCACTCCATTATTTACTTTTTTATCTTTATCCTTTTAATTAAAGGAAAAAAAATAGCAGGATATATTATAGTAACCCAATTTGACTTTTCATTACCTTGATTTAAAGCCCTGTATTACTCTCACCATCTGGTTTTTAACTGATGTTCCCCTATTCTGTTTTGCTGGATAGTATCAGGCTCGAAAGTTTAGGCATCAGCTGAGAAGATAATGAGATTCATTATGACGCCCATTCTTGTTGACTTTTATCTACTTTTGAAGACCTACAATGTCTCCAATGTTTTGGTTTTGTCGGTTTTATTCTTTACTGTTTTGTTCAATTGTATTATAACTAACGATAGAGGCAATTCTATTAGAGATAGCGGGAGGCATTATGGTAACCATTGTTGATCACCTTGTATTATGTTTTTACATTATCTATTATGTCCACCCTTTTGACTTGACCGATTCTGTTCTGTTATGTCACATTTGGTTTTACTCTCTTCCAAAAAAGTAGTAAGAACCATGGGAGCAATGAAACCCAAAATGTGTAATAGTCATGGTACAAAAGAGAGGAAAAGAAAGTGCTCCAAACTATATAACTGCATGTATATTTAAGTGTATAAGATAGAAAATGATATCACAGAGTTTTATTGGATCAATGAACAGAACTGTTTGCAGTATCATTGATGGAATGTCCACTTTACAAGCTTTAATTTTGTGACTTGAACAATTATTTCTAAGATGACAATATGTAATCCATTAACTAGTGATTTCCTACTGTTCATTTTTTTTCTGTAAATCTGTATAACTTGTACCCTTTCCCTGCTTTTTTTTTCTTTTCTCCTTAAATAAAATTAAAAAAAAAAAAGAAATCAACTGATAACAAATGTTGGTGGGCTTTGGGGAAAAAGGAACACTTCTCCACTATTGGTGTGAGTGTAGACTGGTGCAGCCACAGTAGAAATCAGTGTGGAGATTCCTCAGAAAACTAGGATTGGAAGTTCCATTCAATCCAGCTATTCACCTCCTGGGTGTCTTCCAAGAAAAATTGAAAAAATCATGTCACAGTGATATATGTGCACCTATGTTCATAGCAGAACAATTAGTAATAGCTAAATCTTTGAAACAACCAAAATGCCCATCAACTGCAGAATGGATGAAAAAGATGTGGTATTTTTTGCAATGAAATATTACTTAGCTATAAAAAAGGATGATGTAGAGGTTTTTATAGGTAAATGGAGGCAACTTGAGAGAATCCTCATAAGTGAAATAAATCAGAATCACATTTATAAATGTTGTATTGTCTCTCTAGTATTAAAAAATGATAATAATAAACTGTAAGAGTAATAAGATCCAAAATGTATAATAGGTATTGTAATAATGAAAGGGAAAGTGCCCAAAAGGAAAGAACAACCTGTAGGTATACACATATAACTGAGTATATATATGTTGAAGTGTGAAAGACAGATAACCATACTACTGAGTTTTTGATAGTTCGTCAGAGTAGGTTGTGCTATCATTGCTTGGTTGTCTGTTCCTTTTTATGCTTTCATTCTGTAACTTGAATAACTACCTCTGAGATAGCAATATGTAATGTATCAACTAGTGATGATTTCTTAATGTTATTTTTTTCTTAAGGTTAATTTTTTGAAATTCTGTATCATTTCTACCCTTTTTTCTGTTTTGCTTTCTTTTTTAAATAAAAAGAAAGAAAGAAAGAAAGGAGTGGCATGAATATGCCTTTCCCTCTGTTCCACTGTAAATGTCACACCACCCATGATTATCTATGCTTCGTAATCCTGAAACAAGGAAGCTGTGTGAGCCACTTCTTTTTTCTCCATTCGACCATAAGCACAGCACCACCCTAATGATTATCCAGATTGATGATGTCAGAGACGGGGGAGGCACCTTGGATGAATGGTGCTGACATATAGTTACTGGAAGCCTGAGTCACTGAGCTCCTTTTTCTCCCCTTCACACTCGAATCCATTTTCCATCACTGTCTTTTCCTTTGTCCTTCTCCCAGTTTCTGGTACAGTCCCGTTATCTTCAATAAATGCAGCTACTTACTACGTACTATCATGTACCCTTGGCCATTCTTTCCTTGCACACAAGAACCTGGACTGTTTTTGGCCCACTCAACTATAAGACGTGGTTTCAGGTCCCTGTTGTATTAAGTGTACTATTGACAACCACATCCTGCAGCCCTGCCATGTCTCTTTGACTTTGAAAAATAACTCTTTTGAATAGGATAATTATGTTAAATGATCTAGTGAAAACATAAACATTATTAAATATCGCATACAGTGTAATAAATTAATTTCTCACCTAAAGGAATTCCACTTGAAATTATGGTTTTGTGATTTGGATATAGATATATTAGAGTACTTCAGAAGGTTTTTTTGAGACAGGGTATTGCTATATAACTTGGACCACTCTCTAACTCAGTGCGTAGGTACCCTTGGTTGTCCTTGAGCTCTTACTACCTCAGCCTCCCAAGTGCTCAGATTACAGGCATTTGTTAACCATGCCCAGCAGCTGAAGTCTTTTTTTACTTCCTTATATTTTTTCCCTGTATTAACAATACTTGAGTGCTATGTGTGGTGGTGCATACCTGAAATCCCACATTTGGGATGCTGAGGCATGAGGATCTTGAGTTTGACAGAACAAGTGTAAGGCCAGCCTGAACTATATGGCAAGGACCTGCTTCCAAAACAAAACAAGCCTACGAAATTCATCTGGTCTTGAGCAATTAATCATCTCACCAATCTGAACTAACCAAATCATCATCCTTCTACTTGAAATTCCTTGTGATAAAATAGAGTTCCGTCATTTCATAGGTAAATAATAATGAAAAGAAATATTTTTAGGCAGGGAATATAGCTCAACAGCACAGTGCCTCCCTGGCAAGCACAAGGTCTTGATTTCCATTCCCTGGTACCAAAAAACCAACATAAAAAATAAATATTTTCAATTTAGGATTTTAAGAAAGTGTATTTTTTCTTAGCACTTATTCTTCTAACACTAAAAAAATACAACTAGAACAGCCAATTAATTACTATATAGTGCCTTCTTTGGTAAGTGAAGCCAGAAAGGTGGTATTGATCACTTCTGTCTTTGTGCCAAGGTTCACATTTCACATATTTCAGTAGTAATTATTACCTCTCTGTCTCCCCTACAATGAACATCTTGAAGTTAGAGAGAGTGTCAGACCTTGCATTCGCAGAAACCAGACACCTATCACAAAATATTCTTGGTGTAGTGCTTTTTTTCTTTTTGTACTGGGTATTGAACCCCTGGCCTTTGCACTAAACTATATCACTAGCCTGTTTCTATTTTAAGACACAATCTTTAAAAGTCACTAAATTGCCCAAGCTGGTCTCCAACTCCCTATCCTCTTGCATCAGTCTCCCAGAGTGCTGGGATTACAGGCACAGTGCACTACGCCATGCTTACACTACATTTGATTTATGCAACTTGAAACCTGAAAGGTGAAGATTATTTAAGCAGAAGCACACCACATGATTAATGGCATCTATTGGTTTTGTAGATATCATTGCTTGTTAAGTGTTTAGAAAATCAAAATCCTCAATATTTTAACTTTAAGTAACATTTAAAAATAAATAGGCAGGTATAGTGGTGCATGGCCATAATCTCAACACTAGGGTGGCTGAGGTAAGAGGACTCCTGTGAGTTTGAGGCCAGCCTTGGCTATGTAGTGAGTTCCAGGCTAAGCTGGGCTACATGCTGAGACTCTGTCTCAACAAAAAACAAAACAAAACAAAAAACCAAACTCAAAAGGAAGAAAACATAAATACACTTTTGATTTCATGTACTAATAGCCTGATGGGATGAGTTTAAGCAAGCAGGGGACACATATTGGTTCACATGGCTAAACTGCAAAAAGGACACAGATGGAGTTGTTTTCATGCATGACTAGCACCAAAAATTTGGATATTATCTAAGAATTCGCATTTCTTTCTCTTCATCATTCATCTTTGTTTCTCTTGCTGGGTTGGCTTTAGTCTTTCAAGTTGTTGTCATTGCATTTCAGCCATAGCTTTCAGTAGCCTTGGGTTTATATTCTTATTAGCTGGAGAGAAATTCAGTTGGAAAAATTCCAGAGGGAGGCTCTCACAATGTTACTGAAATCTCCTGGCTTTTGATTCTCCTGTCTGGCTATGCCAAAATGTTACTAGGTAGCTCCTTCTAAAAGTGGCTTAACAAATGTTATTGGGTTCTGGGTTGCTTGCCTCTCCTTCTGGAGTTGGATTCCAGGTTTTTCTCATCTCAAACAAAGAAATGAACAAATCAAGCAAAAAGCAATGGCAAAGTTTGTTTGAAAGAGTAAAAATGAAGACTGAGGCAAAAACTGGTTCTGCAGAATGAGCTTGGCCTGAGTAAGAGAGGAAAAAGCAGGGTGAAAGAACAGTCTGCAAGTGGACTGGGGATATAGATCAATGGCCCAAGCACCTGCCTGGCAAAGCACGGGGTTGTAAAGTCAATCTTTGATACAAAACAAACAAACAAGAACACCCTGGAGGATGTAGCAGTGGCCTATCATGAGGAAAGCCAGGACAGCAGATTAGAGTCTGTGTTCTTTTACACTGTCCAAATCTGAAAGAAACCTGTAAGAACTTGAGAGGCGGTGCTGATGTCGCATGCCTTACGCTGATGTGAGGTCCAGGCCGTTCTCGTGAAAATCAAATTCTCATGAGAAGTCCTCTGCAGGGTTTTGGGAACTGTATTCTGCACCTTTGTCCTGGGATCTTTTTTTTTTTTTCTTCCCAAAGCAGACAATTTATTTAAATGTGGAAAAGAAAAAGGGAAGGAGAGATCATAGATAGTTACTCCAGATAAGTAGAGAGCATTCCAACATGACTCTTGGGATCTTGTAATTAACAGGTCACATGTCTTTCCCAGACAACTTTGCCATGCTCTAATTTCCTATGTCAATAGATTAAATTAGAATTAAATGTTATCTTTTCACTAATTGCTGAGGTCAAGGTGGATGCATGTTAAGCTTGAAAGCTTGTGGGTCAGGAGTTCTTTTTAAAAGAATTATCATTACTATTATTGTGTGTTATTTGTGATTAAACCAAGAACCTTTGCACTAGGCTATATAACCAGCCATTTGCTTTTTATTTTGATAGAGGGGTTCCCAAAGTCAGTAAGTTTGAATTCATATTTGCAGTTTTCCTGCTTCAGCCTCCCAGAGTGCTGGAGTTACAGGTATGTACTAGGACACCAAACTGGGTCAGGAGTTTTTGTCCCTGTGGTGAAGAAAGGATACTGTTATTGACAAGTTCTGTTAAAATTTACTTGGTTGCAGCAAGAGAAAGATTTTCCCAAAAAACAAAAGTGCTATTGTGGTTAGATAGAGTAATCAATGTTTATTGCATGTTGTATGAAATATGCTGCTAGTTTTCTTCTAATGTCCACCTGGTCTTCTGCCTAATTTTAACTTTCCCCCCGCTAATTTTAACTTGAGAAATGGCCACCTGGCTAATGCACTTCTTCAGCCTTTCCTCCTCTCTATGGGAAGGTTGGAAGGTCCGTTCCTCTGCCAAACTCTAGGGCTCTGCAAAGAAGGACTGTGCTTTCTGAAAGGTTCTTGCCCTAGTATAAATTACTGCACTGTCATGGCGGTGGTCTAACGTGGCGGAAGGCCAAAGCAGGACCGCCCACCACTTCCTGCTTCTTCCTCAGCCTTAACTGCAACTCCCCTTCCTGTTTATGTGTGAAGAAAACTCCAATCAGCTCCTCACAGGTCATCACTGCGCACCCTAAGCGCCACCCTGGTCAGAGGTTATATATAGATCCCATGCCCCAAGGTCTGGTCCAGCAGAGAAAGCCAGGCTGCTAGTGGCCATGGAGTTCTCTTCACGTCTTCCTTGGAGTAAAGACTATTTTTATTCTCTCTTTTATCGCACTGAAAACTCTTCCATAATGGTGCGATGACTAGGATGGCAGAATGAGTGGCTCCTGGCTCCCTCCCAGTTTGAGCCCTCCTTCCATGGGACCACCTTTTTCTTCCTCTGGTTTACTTGCCACCACTCATCCGCATACAACAGTGACCTTTCTCACTACCGTCTGGGGTTTCTGTTTCCATTCCTTAGTAAGCTTGGGACAAAAAACCCAACCTCCCATCCCCCACAGGAATACCAGTTTTCACACTCCTTAGGCCATATGGCTTGAGGCAAAACTGATATTTTTGTTCCCTGGGACCCCTCCCCGCACTCTTCAGTGACCATGTGGAGGAGAATGGGTGTTGGGACTTTCCGTGTCACTTTCAAAATAGGTGAAGAGCTCTTTTGTTAAGTGTGACCCAGCACAGCTTCCACATTCCTTGGGGTGGACCTAAAGCTCTTACTTCCCGAGGCAGAGTTGTTCTCTCAGCTCACTTACAATTTGGTCATGGGGACCACTTCCTGTCATCCAGAAAACATACCTCAGGTGCCTGGTTCATAACCTTGGTGCCTTTGGCCTTTAGAAGGCTATAAAAACCAAATAAAGAAAAAAACAAATAAAGATCATCTGATCTTTTATTTACGCTTTTGTCACAATGGCAGCAAGTTGGCAGAAACCCTTCATCTTTAGGCCTTTTTCACGTTAAGGACGGGTCCTTTTCTCTCTCTGTCTTCTGTGATGGCCCAAGTGCTTCTGGCTCGCTGTGCTCCACCAGGATCTCTTCTTTCCTCCCCACTGGACACCTTGGATGATGTGTCTCCTGTCTTTACGGCTCCTCCTCTGTATCTTTCATACCAAATCCCGCAGCTCTCTCAGCCAGAGGTTTCTTTGCCCCCTGCGCCATCCTCTCCACATTCCTCACCCACAGCGGCCTCTAATCCTTCCCTTAGCGTCTCTCCCCAGGCTCTAACTTCTCAGTTTCTCCCTCCCCGCCCCAAGCCATCTGTTCTGTCTCAGGGTTCTTTGTCCCCTTCCCTTGTGTCACCATTTTCTCTGCCTGTCTGTCTTAGTTACTTTTTACTCACTTCTGAGACAAAATACTTGAAGCCCAAAATTGGGGAAGGAAAGGTTTATTTCTTACAGTTTTTGGAGGTTTCAGTCCATACTCAGTTGGCTCCAACATAGGGTGGCCTGGCGGGGCCACAGTTTCCTTTTTTTTTTAAATCTATACCAGGGATCAAACTCACGACCATGCGCTTGCAAGGCATGCACTTATGCCGCTGAGGTAAATCCCCAGGCCTTGGGCTGCAGTTTCATGGGGGCTGCAAACAGCATGGCAGAAACTGGCAAAAGAGCAAGACACACCTTCTTCCTGCCATTACATTGTATGCTGGCTCCACCCCTATGTGGGTGTAGCACTGACACCATCAAGCCAAGCTCTAGACAATGAACCAATCACAAATGCATAATGCAAATGCATGAGGCCTGGGGGCCACCAACATAAACCATGACACTGTCTCATGTGTTCCAGCCTTCCGGCAGGCCACATAGTTGTCAGCAGCCGTGTTGCTGCAGCTTGCATGGAGGACAGCCACCATCTTGTAGCCCTCTGCCACATGGCAGGGCACTGCCATCTTGCAACAGGTCTCAGGGTCAATGGTCACCTCCTTGTGGCCCATTGTGTGATCAGTAGTAGCTATCCAACTGTGGGTCACATGATGACCAGCTGCCATCTTGGGCCCCTTCACTGTGTCGCTGGCAGCAGCTAGGCTGCTGTGAGTCACACAGTGACATGCTAACAGCCTGCGTTTCCTTGTCCCATGGTGATAAGTGGCTGTTTTATAGCCAATCATTGGATAATTGCCCACACATGCCTATTGGACAGTTGGCCACTCGGTGGCCATAGCCTTCTCAGCCTCAGTTTCTGTTCCTGCTTTGGGAACAGGCTGGCCGCATTCCCAAGAGATTAGCTAATATTTACATTCCCTTTTTTCCTTTCTGAGCTATCTCAGATTAGCCATAAATTAGGTTCCTTTTCTGGTATTCTTATTTCAAGAGATCTCTATTAATTGATGTACAAAAAGGTTCACACTAGTCTGTTTATTATAGTTCAAATTGGCCAAATATATTTGAGTACACTCTGATTTTATAAGATGATTGTCAGTCTATATATCTGTTGTCTGTTTGTCCAGTCTGTTTATACTGTACAGATCATCTGTCCATGTCTGTCCATTTGCCTGCTCTGTAAATAGCTGCTGCTTTTTATTTGAGCTCAACAATCTTCTTTCCTTCTTTTTTACATTTTCAGGTCATTTAATCAAATGATCTGGTTTAAAAAACATGCTTCCACCTAGGTTGCCAGCTGGTCAAAATGATGCTAAAATTGGTTAAACAAAATCCTTTGGGGTGAGGAGACATTGGACAGGACTTCAATTGATGAATAAGAAAGTGGTCACCTGGTAACTTTAACCAGCTCTTGTTCATTAATTGGAGGCCCCAATAATCTCCATAGCCTTATGGGAGACACCTCAACTAAAGTTCATATGACTAAGATGCATATTGGGGCCATAATTAACTGTATCAACTGGTGTTAAATGACACTGCAGCTGACCTCTCTCCTAAATAAAAAGGTAAAATTAATAAAACAAGCCATCCTCCAAAAATCAGATGGCATTAGACATTCTAACAGCATAAGAGGTACTTATACAATTATAAAACCTAAATGTGTGTATGAATGACATGTTGGTTTCTAAAATTCCCTGGACCTTATCCTTATCCTCCTTATAGGAAGCCATTGCTAAAGTTATAATCAAATACCCTGTTGATTCTATTATTTGACTCCTGCATACTTAATTGATTCTTTGCTTTTGTCTCCTTTAGACGTAAAGCTGTACACCTACCCAAGATAAAAACCAGATGCCTTGTGACTGTAGAGGAGACAGATACCTTCCACTGTAGGCCAGATCCCAAGACAAAAGGCTAAACTTGGCCCTCAAACCCCACAGGGAGACCTTATTAATACGACTTTTTGTGTTTTCAACAACAGAGATAAAAATCAAAAGGAAAAATAACAATCTAATCTTTTAGTAGTGACACTTGGAGCTCTGAGACAGGTAAACCAACACAAAGTGGAGCTGCCTGAGCCCCTCCTGGACCATGCTTCAAGTGCAACAAAAAGGACATTGGGCAAGAGAGTGCCCCAACCCCGGCGTTCTTCTGGGGCCTTGCCCCTATTGCAATCTCAAGGGCCACTGGAAGAGTGACTGTCCTAGCTGCCAGAGAGTGGTCTAAGATGTGGGCATTCACCAATGATAAAGTTGTCCTGGCTGAAAGACCTGGTACCAGCTTCTACATGGGCATCAACCATCATCCCGTCAACCTTCCTGAGCCCCAATATGGCACCCCCTTTTAGCAATAAGTAGTAAGAGAGAGACTTTGCCCTTTTCCTAACAATAAAAATATGTGAATGAAAGGTTCTTGCCATAGAATCAATTACTGTACAGTTATGGTGGTGGTCTAACATGGCAGAAGGCCAAAGCAGGACTGCCTACCATTTCCTGCTTCTTCTTCAGCCTTAACTGCAACTCCCCTTCCTGTTTGTGTGTGAAGAAAACTCCAATCAGCTCCTCAAGCCTCATCAATGCCCACCCTAAGCGCCACCCCTGGTTAGAGGTTATATATATATCCCATACCCTACATTCGGGCAGAAAAAACCATGCTGCCCGCAATAATGGAGTTCTCTCCTCTCCTCGGAATAAAGGCTATTTTTACTTTATATTCTCTCTTTTATCGAGCCAAAAACTCTTTCACTTTTGAGAGCCCATATGGATGGTCATGTGCTCTGTTTACTCAATATCTGCACTCATGGTTGTTTGTGCTCCGGATCTGCAGCTCACACTTGCAACCCTGTAAACACTCTCCCAGCTCTACTCCTCTATACTATTTTGTCCCAGTGTCCACACAAGTGCACCTGACCATATCTCCTTTTCCAGTCATGGTCTTGTGGGGCTTCTATGTTTTGTTTCGTTTATTTTTTTTGAGACAGGATCTTGCTATGTAGCCCTAGCTGGCCTCACGTTCACAGCTATTCTCCTGCCTCAGCCTCCTGAATACTGAGATTACAGACATGTGCCACCATTTCTGGCTTCTTTTAGCATTCTTCATCAAGTCGTTTGTTCCTAGGCTTTATCATCTGCCACTCAAATCCTTTATCTTTTTTATTTTCTTCCTATTGTGATAACTTCCTCTCATAAACTCATGAGATCATTTATTTTCCAGAGTGCAGAGGCAATAATCTGGGACCTACTTTTGTCAGAAAAATCTGTTACCTTGGCATTATTATTTGCCCCAGACTTTTATTTATTTATTCAATTATTTATTTATTTTTGTCTTTTTGAGACAGGGTCTCATTATGCAGTTCAGACTGGCCTTGGGTTCACTTTGTAGCCCCAGCTGGTCTTGAACTTGCAATGATCCTCCAGCTTCAGCTTCTTAAGTGCTGGGATTACTGGAGTGTGCCACTGTACACAGACCAAGTCTTTTAAAATTTTTTTTTGTTTTTTTGAGACAGGGTGTCACTGTGCAGTTCAGGCTGGCCTTGAGCTTACTCTGTAGCCCTGGCTGGTTTTTGAACTCAAGACTATTCTTCTACCTCAGCCTCCCAAGTGCTGGGATTACAGGCATGTACCACTGACCCCAGTCTTATTTTTCACACACAAAAAATGAAAATGATTCTATTTGAAGAGACTTGAAAAATCTGTAATTTTAAGTAGTTAACAGAAAAGCTACACAGGGCTGGGTGTGGTTGTGCACACCTGTAACCCCAGCACTTGGAAGGCTGAGGCAAAAGAATAGTCTTGAGTTTCAGGTAGCCTGGGCTACATAGTGATTCAAGACCCTATCTCAAAAAAAAAAAAAAATCAAGAAAGAAATAGTATTGTTGTCAGGGCTGGGGATTTAGCTCAGCGGCATAAGCGCCTGCCTTGCAAGCAGGTGGTTGTGAGTTTGACCCCCGGTACTAATAAAAAACAAGAAAAGATATAGTGCTGTTGTCAGCTAAACTAATTAATCCTGTCATCATTACTCAAAGCACATGTCACTGGAAGCAGAGAATGTTGGTGTCATTGTCATCTTTTATACTGTTAAGTTTCTTTCTTCACTTTTTCTTTCTTTCATTTATTTATTTGGTTTTTTTTGTTTGTTTGTTTTGAGGCAAGGTCTCACTGTGTAACCTCAAGTTGAGGCTATCCTCCTGTCTCAGAATCTCAAGTGCTGGATTACAGATGTGTACTACTACCCTCCACCCTTTAAAAATGTTTTTGAGTGTTGCTAAATTGCTCAGGATAGGCTCAAACTTGTGATCTTCCTGCTTCAGATTCCTAGGATTATGGGTTTCTCATGTCCTGCTCGGTTTTTAAAAAATATGTACCATTGGAAAATGAATATGATAGGATATGGAAGAGATAAATGAAACTGAAGGTAAATGAAGAATGACTCTTAACTAATTTCCCCAGAGGTGAGACTTCTGTCTGTGGCTAGTAGTTTGCAAAACCCTGTTTCAGGGACTATAAGGAACAGCTCAAGTCAGAAACCTGCAGAGACTTCCAGGTTTGTATGAAGGCGACGTGGCGTGAAATTTGTTGCAGCCTGACAGAGGGTAAAAAGGCTGTCTGTGTAGAACAAAGAAAAGCAGAGTCTTTTATAGGACTTGGACAAGGTGGGTCAAGCAGCCAGATAAGGGACCTCAGCTAAGGAGATCCAGGCAAACAGCCATAGTCAAAATTCCCTTCATGTCCAGTGCCTCAGTGGTCAAAGTCCTCAAAAGTGTCTGGTATGCATGTATGAATGTTTTCAAATGTCTCGGTGCTTAGAAGTTTCCATATTCTGCCTTATCTCTTTTTATGACATCATGTGTTTGCCGAGGTCTGAGAACAATACCGCTGCTAACAGAAAAGTTGGGTGCTGGGAAAGTCAAACCTGACAGAGACGTGGTGATAAGTGTCATTTTAGTTCTTTTGGTGTCTACTGCCTGGATTTTTAGCTGGTTCTCAGGTGCTCGTACCACTACTGAGTGTTCTGAATCCCACGAAGTATTTGCTCTGAATATGTGAGCACTTGTGGATGTGGTTCTATTCCTGGATTCCTCAGCCACCTCACCCCTTGAGGAAGAGACTGGGAAGTATTTGTCACTGGCAAAGACTGCGGAAGCAGTCCTCATGAGTTTCATGATGAGTTCCAGTTCAGGTGTGAGGGGGATGGGAATGAGGGGATGCAGATAGAGAATAAGACTAGATTTTTCTCCATTTTGGAATAATAAACTGTATTTGATTGCTTTTGTTTGGTTGGGGTTTTTTGGTTGTTTTTTTGTTTTTTGGTTTTTTTCCAGTACTGGGAATTGAACCTGAGGACCAAGCTGTCTCCCCAGACCTTTTGGTACAGGGGATTGAATCTAGGACTTCTGCACTGAGTTACTTCCCCAGCCTTTTCTTATTTTTACAATGAGACGTGATCTTCCTAAATAAATCACCAAACTGCACAGAGCTCTAACTTGCAAGCCTCCTGCCATAGCCAGCCAGAGTGCTGAGAAAAGAGGCTGTGCCAACTCATCTGACTGTTTCTGCGTTTGTTTTTGTTTTTCCTTTGGAGGCAGGGTCTCCCTTTGTATTCAGGCTAGCTTTCAACTGATTATACAGTTCAGGCTGGCCTCAAACTTGCCGTGATCCTCCTGCCTCAGCCTCCTTTGATTACAGGCATATGCTACCAGGCCTGAGTATTTCTGTTTTTAAGTGACTAGATTAGATGCTGTTTTTGGAAACCAGAGAAAGATTAAAGTAACCACTACATGGTTAATTGAGAGTTATAAATAACCACATTCATACCTCTTTTCCCCTGCTTCCTCTCTTGAGGGAATCTGCTGAGTTTTGAGGCTACATGCATAAATATTGTTGACTAGTTAATATGTCATTTCATTGTGCAAAAAGTCTTAACTGAGCACTAGAATGTGGGTTCCATTGGGCTGGTGCTGCTGTGTCTTCTCTCACTAACTCTGACCTGGATTTAGCCTGCATTTGCTCATTCTCAGCAGACAGCTCTGGCTTCTACCTGCTGTTCTCAGTCACGCTGGTCACTTCACTGTATACCTGCATGAGCCACTGGACTTGTATTTACTAGCATTCCCCATCTCTGACTTCATCCCCTATTTTTGACTCTGAATTTGACCCTTACACTTCATGAGATAACAAAATCCTTCTCAAGATTAATGCTTAACCCCTGCCACACCAACCCAAATAGTTTTACACTCACCCTCCGGCTTCATTCCCTTCCAGTCCCTGTGGGTAAACACTGAGCTCAGGTCCTGCTAATCTATAGAACCCGGTCTGAGCCTGGCCTGCTCCTTATCCCCAGTAGGAGGGAAAAAAGGAAATCAAAAGCCTCAGCAACACACTATTTGACATAGCAAAATAGACTGTATATCCTCCTAGAAGTGTAAACTCAATAAGGGGGAAAATCGGAGTTCTTTTCCCTACTTTTTTTTTTTTTTTTTTTGAGACAGGGTCTCACTATAAAGTCCAGTCTGGCCTTGAACTCATTATGTAGCCTGTGGGCCTCACATTCACAGCAATCCTCCTGCGTCAGCCTCTCAGGTACTGGGATTACAGGTATGCATCATCTTGCCTGGCCCTGTCATTTTCAAAAGCAATTGTTAGCTGTTTTTTCTTTTCTTGAGAAAACAAAATATTAATAGATTAACTCATTTGATATTAAAAATATAAATAACAAAATACCTTTAACTGTGACCTTAAAAAAATACATCACTTTAGTTTCATTAGAAGTGTACTAGTGGCATATATCTGTCATCCCAGGACTCAGGAAGCTGAAGCAGAAGGATTACATGAGTTCGTTGCCAGCCTGAAATACACAGGGAGATCCTGTCTCAAATCTTGCCCTCCCGAAGAAGTGTATCTAATGGAAGTGAGGAGAGGGAGACTGAGGCCAAGAAGATGAAAAGAGAGGGAGGGCTGCCCTGACAGAGATTAGAGGAAACCCAGAATAACCCAGTAAGGGCTGCTATTCACACCTGGTGTGGAAATGAAGAAATCAACAAGTACCAATAATTATTGAGTTACATCAAACATTTTTAGGAAAAGCATGATTTATAGAAAGCTATGATTGGGACCTATTTGATTCCAGAGAACATTTTCAAGACAAATCAGCAACTTTAAATATCTAAGTTACAGTGGGACTTTAATAAGTAACAAGGAAACATATTTTATATGTTAATATAAATATATACTCTGTAGTTTCAAGTACTTTTCATTTTAAATTGATCTATCTCAGCTTAGGCACCGTAGTACACACCTGTAACCCCAGAACTCAGGAGACTGAGGCAGGAGGGTCACTGTGATTTTGAGGCCAGTCTGAACTGCATAGTGAATCCTTGTCTCATAAAGACAAAAACAAAAAATTCTATCCCACACTTGTGGGGTGAGGGGAAAGAGTATTAATAGAAGCCCATGTGTATCTATATATTTAAAAGTAATACATAAAACTAACAAGTTTTGTTGCTGTTTTAAAATATTTTTTTATTTTTTATTTTTTATTTTTTGAGATAGTCTCACCAAAGTCTAGGCTAGTCTTGAATTTGCCAGGTAGCCCAGGATGGCATTGAATTCCCAATCAAGGTGCTCTTATTACAAATGTTTGCCACCACATTTGGCAGCTAGTAATTTTTGTTAAATAAAATATGTTTTGTCTTCCTGCTTTGGCAACTTGGAATGATAGGTTCAAGTTTAGAATTATCAGATTACTAGAATTGTAGCCCAGAACATGGCAATATGAGGTGAGCCAGCCTGACACCAAATGAGGTCCAAGGAGGTCCCCACAGAGGGGACTTCAATTTATCCCAGATAGGCTCTTTTTTTTTTTTTTTTTTTTGGAGACAAGTCTTACTATGTGGTCCAGGCTGGCCACAAATTCACCAAAATCCTCCTGCCGTGGCCTCCTGGGACAATTGGGATTATAGGCATCTGCCACTATACCCAGCCTGTAGAAAGGTTCTTTACATTTTGCTTTGTTTTGTTTTTTTGGTACTGGGAATTGAGCTCAGGACCTTGTACACGCCATGCAGGCGCTGTACAGATAGGCTCTGAACTATATCCTTGGCACTTCCAGATGTGTTCTTGACACTGTTTGAGAGAAGCATTATGGTATGCATCTGTGAAAGACACAGTCTGATCTATTAGTCAGATTTAGGAAGCTAGAGAAAAGAGGGAAGGACTTTAGTTTGAGGAGCTAGTGGGGGCATAGCTCTGATGGAGAGGATTGGACTGGCCCCTCAACAAACTGAAAGCAGCAGCTTTTATGGATATGGGCTGGATCAGAGTCTGCTTGACCACTGTCTCAGTTTCGGTTTTGCAAAGTGGCTCCCAGAGAAGTCCTTATTGCTTAATCCTGTCTTCGAGAGATGACTGTCCTGCTTGGGGCAGTCTTAGCCTTGTGCAGGCTCTGCTGGAATCCACGGTGACTGTAGGTTTATCACAGTGACTCGTATTATCCCTGTACATTTCTTATCTTGATGTCCTCAGTCTTAAAGAATCATTGTTTTTTGTTTGTTTAAGCAAAAACAGCTTTTAAGTCCCTGACTACCTCAGAAGAAAACACACATAATAGTGCCCAGAAGTTTGTCCCTTGGTGGCCTCTGACTGTGTCCAGCCCATGGGTGGTATGTTTCACCCTTGGGAATCTGGACCTAGAAGGAGGCCCATGAAAGCTTCAGGGTGGGCTTAGGCCATTTGGGTGGGGAAGTCAGAGTTCTGGGCTGTCATGGGGTGGTCTTTAAAGGAGTCTGAGGCTCCATGAGCACCTGCCTTCTGGTCCTGTAGACTCCTCACTCCGCAGGAAAAGATGTGGCCAGAGGTTCAGAATGGGCCTTTTTTAGTCCAGGACTCAGGGCTCAAGGGCTCTTGCATATTACCAAATACTTTGTCATCTAAAAATATCACCCTTCAAACTGGGCATGGTGGTGCACTCCTGTAATCCCATCACTCAGGAGGCTGAGGCAGGAATATCTTTGCAAATTTGAGACTAGCCTGGGCTACAAAGTGAGCCCAAAGGCAGCCTGAACTGCATGGTGAGACCCTGTCTCAAAAAGGCAAAAAAAAAAAAAAAAAAAAAAAAGTCACCCTTCAGGGCCTGGCAAGTGTGAGGCTGCAAGTTTGATTCCCAGCACTCTCCCCGCCATCACCCTTCATTATTCTTACTGTACTGTGAAACTTCTGTTCTTGTCTTTTGTCTCCTTTTTTTCCCCCTCTTTTCTTGTCCACTACTTCCTCTCAGGTATGCAGAGGCTACCTGTTCTGCACAGATTCTAGTTTTTCTAAATAGGACATTAAGCTGGTGTCTTTCATTATTTTGCCCTCTGATTCCAACTGCCTGACTAATTATCCAAGAGCTCTCTTATTAGCAAAGTTTGCCCGTGGGAAGGCTGTCAGGGAAGGAATACTGAAGTGTAGGAAGTGGGAGGGAAGACAGAATATTCTTTTTTCACTGAGGAAAAGACTCCAGAATTGATTGTTCCCAGGATTTGGCCAGACTGCACCACTTGGATAATGGGGCAATGACTCTAAGGAGCCTTCAACCAGGGAGGGAGGAACTGCCACTTACTAATCACAGCAAGAGGAACAGAGAACCCACCATGGGCCAAATCTCTGAGCAGACTATTTTAGATGAAAGGAAAATGAAAAGCAAATGTTGGTACTATCACCAAGTAAGTATTTTTCTATTCACATGGTGGACAATAGATGCCACACAGGCCTCATGGTAACACACAGGGACTGGAGAAATATCCATTCCCGTGAGGGTTCTCAAGGCTTTGAGATTCCAGTATGATTACCTTCAACTCATCCTCCTGCACGGTAAGATCCTCCCATCTCTCCAAGGATCCTGGAGGTGATGGTTTGCCTTCCACTTTCTCTACTTGCTAATTCAATGACTGGATCATTTTATGGTTGCTACTATACTGTTGCTGATTGCACCACACTGCACAAAGATGTGAACCAGTTGTTTACTTTTCACCAGACAATAACACTCACACAGGATAGCTGTGTTCATATGTTAAGTTTTGCTGGAGATAAGGAATCAATAGCAAGGTTTTACATTGCCATATGGTTCTGCCTTTCTGCTTTTTTAAAGACTTCCACTTTTCAATGGGACTGCCCTTTTATAATTTGACTCTGTGTGTGTGTGTGTGTGTGTGTGTGTATGTGGTTTTTTTGAGATAGGGTTTCTATATTTCAGGCTAGCCTTGAACTCTGTGTAACTCAGCCTAACCTCAGACTTGTAATCCTCTGGCCTAGCTTCCTACATGCTGGGATTATAAGTATGCACCACCCTACTGGCTGATTTGATTTTGATTGTTTCATAATATCCAAGGATTCTTTTTTTAATTTTTTTTTTTTTTTTTTGTCTTTTTTCGTTTTTTTGGTACCAGGGATCGAACTCACGACTGCCTGCTTGCAAGGCAGGCGCTCATGCCGCTGAGCTAAATCCCCAGCCCAAGGATTCTTTTAATGTGTCTTGCTAGATAACAACAGATCATTCTTTCTAGTTCCAAGTATGAGACCTGGAAGAACAAGCCATTCTTTGCTTCTTCCAGTTGTCAAGGAAAGAAGGAAGTATGAAGAACTATTTTTTTGGTGTATGAATTATGCCACCTTCCTGAAGGATCAGCATTTTGAGGCTGGGATTTAGCTCAGTGGCACAAGCACTTGCCTGGCAATCGTGAGGTTGTGAGGTGTGGATCCCCGGTCCCCCCAAAAAAGAAAAGAGTAAGTAGTTATAGTTGGCTTTTGAAGCCGAGTCTTGACTGGTTTAGTTTTAGTTTGTTTGTTTGATTTATTTATTTATATTTATGTCTTTTTGAGACAGGGACTTGCTATGCAAGGTCAAGCTGACCTTGGGATCACTTTGTAGCCCAGGATGGTCTCATACTTGCAATAATTCTCCTGTGTTAGCCTCCCAAGTGCTTTTAGATGTGTGCCACCATGCCCTGCTTTTTGGTTTTAGTTTTAAATAACAATATTTTCTTTCTCAAGCTGGGCACAGTGGTGCATGCCTGTAATTCAAGCACTCAGGAGGCTGAAGTGGGAGGACTGTTTCTAGGCTGAGGCCAGCCTGGGCTACGATTGAGTTCAAGGCCAGCCTGAACTGCATAGTGAGACCCTGTCTCAAAAAACAACAACGGCAACAATTTTTTTTTTCTTTCTCACTTCCATTATAATTCCAAAGTAATCTATGAATTTTGAATTTTGAATCTCTCTGGGATAAGAAGGCCAACCATGTTAATGATAAAAATACTATCATTTTATTATTGGCAGTCAGTAAATTCCTCTTTAAGGACAAATGAAAACTTCTGATCAGGAAATCCTGTGATTAGATCTTAGTGCGTGAACAGCATATAGGAGAAGAGAAATCAAGAAGCAAATGGATGTGGAGTGCTGTAATCCCAGCACTCAGGAAGCTGAGGCAAGATGGTTGATGCAAATTTGAGGCCAGCCTGGACTACATAGTGAGTAAACTCAAGGCCAGCTTATATTGTACAGTGAGGGCCTGTCTCATATAAAAATAAAAACAAAATAAAAGAGATACTAACTTAGGCAAAACAAGGACATTGAAACAAACTGTTCACAACATCCACCTCATTGTGGATGTGTGGATGTCTAGTATCAGGGCATCCGAGAGGAACAGACCTGAGCAAAACCAACAAGCTGGGCTGTGTTTCACTGAAGAACAAGCACAGTGCTTTCTTGCTGAATATTAAAAGATTTTGCAGCGTAAAAGCCTCTAAATAGTATTCATACAGAGAAAGAGAGGAGGAAGAGATTAAGGAATAAATGGAGCAGCTCATAAGAAGCAGGAAATCAAGGACAATATTCTGTGTGGTAGCCAGAGTAGCTCTTCCTGGCCTGGATGTGGTGGCACATGCCAGTAATCCTGGAACTTGGATTGAAACAAGTGGATCACCATGAGTTAGAGGTAGACCCTAGCTATATAGTAATTTCAAGAACAGACTGAATTATAAAGTAGAACCTTACATATTAAAAAAAAAAAAGTAGTCATTCCTAGCCAGGTGAGGTGGTGCCCACGGTAGTCCTCAGCACTCTCGGTGGCTGAGGCTAGCTAGGCCGGGGACGTAGGTCACTGAGATGAAGACCCTGGGTCCAATACCCAGCGAAAGACTAGCCCCTCTGATTTCCTTAGAGACGACTGCAGTCAAATACCATACTGTCCCTGTACAATTGACACCAACTCCCATCTTTCTTTTTTGGAGAAGATGAAAGACAAGTGTCAAGTAGAGGATTTAGACCTCTAATTCCCATTCTCGCTCATGGAAACTCCCTGAGGTCAGTGATTGCATTTTTGCATTTTTTACAAGTGTTGAGCACTTAAAACCCCCCAACAACTCACATATTGTAGTAATTCCCATCTTGTCCAGTCCTTGTTCAACTACATAAAGGGGCAAGCAGTCTGGTGCTTGATTCAGCACTATTTACTGGCAGGTAAGAAGGGAGCTGTGGTTTGTGCATGATTGGTGGCCCCAGGTAAGAGGCAGAACACTATCTGTGGGAATCCAGCCTGCGTAAAAAGTGTTTCAGGGCCAGTACCTCTGCTTGGTACTTAAGACCTCCTTGTATCATTTCATTGTTCAGCCCCATAGTCCTCCTTTATCTCTGTTACTATAGTTGTATTTTCTTTTTATTTTTTACTTTACATTATTTTTTTGAGACAGGGTCTTACCACATAGTCCAGGTTGGCCTTGGACTCATGGCAAGCAACCAAGAGCACAGCACCGAGACACTCTTTTTGTGTGTGTGTGTGTCTTTTTTTGTCTTTTTCCTTTTTATCGGTACCAGGGATCGAACTCACGACTGCCTGCTTGCAAGGCAGGCGCTTATGTCGCTGAGCTTAATCCCCAGCCCCACCGAGACACTCTTAATAGATGCCAGTTATGTATAGTCACCCAGCCCCAGAGCACTCTGAGGCAAGGAAACAAGATGCATAGTATTTGTAATGTAAGAAAGCAGTCTTTGGGTCTTTGGGTTGAAACAATAGAGGTCAAAGTGGATAATTAATTTTAAAAAAGTTAGCAAGAGAGATCAAACACCTTGCAGCAACAATCAGAGCTTGATTCAGTCTCAGTCTTTTGTCTCTCCAATGCTCTGTCAGTTGTTCATAGCTGGAGTTTGGCCTGTCTCCCAGTGCTGATCTAACTGAGGGCAGAGGGACTTAGTCATTTCACTCCCAGGCCTCTCCTCACTGTCCCTGACTAGTGTGCTGACCCACTAAATTATTTGCTTCCTCCTCAAGTCTGGGGATGTGTCCCCCAGTGAGCTGGAGGTGAAGCTGATAAACCTTACTTGCATTCCAAACAGGTAAAGGGAGCATTTGCTTTCCTCTTGGCCTAAGAAACAGGTTTTTCCCCTTTACCTACCTTTTTGCCTCTGATAGCCTTAAAAACCCATTCTTATACCCTCAGGGGATTTGTTAGAGCCAGCAAAGGCGCACACCCAGTCTTGCCACAAGCCCTTTGCTTGGAGTCCTGGCTCAGCTCTCTTGGGGAGCCAGCACTTGCAGTACTGGGAGCTGCTAAACCCTATTTATAATAAAGTGCCTCCAGTGATCTTGAGAGCTTCTAGGGCCTGGAGGTGGGGATTTTCTTCTTAGGAGTTCCCCTAATGCCTAATCCTGGACAGCTGTTAGGAAGTGTAGGAAGGCAATCTGGTGTCCGTTGTTAACTTTTATCTCTACTGGTATTTTTATTATTCCTCTGTTTTTCTTTAAACTGACTTATGAACAAAAAATTCCAACTGGTAAAGTCATTTGTTAGTATAGGGCTTCATATGAAATCTTTTTCTTTTTTTTCTTTTGGTGGTCCTGGGGATTGAACCCAAAGCCTTTTGCACTGAGCTACATCCCCGATACTTTATAATTTTTTAAAAAAAATTTGTTAGTTTTGAGACAGGGTTTTGCTAAATTGCCCAGGGTAGGCTTCAACTTGCTACCCTCCTGCTTTGGTTTCCCGGAGTGCTGGATTACAGGCACACCATAGTGCCTGGTTTCTCTAGGAAATCTTTAAGAGGAAGTGATACAGGTTTGGCCTTGAATCTTATCTCCATTGAGAACTCATAGATAGGTTAGCAAGTTGTCTCTTACTGTCTCTCTTACTAACTCTTTGTTCAGTTTCATTACATTCCTAGGAATATTTGCAGAATGGAAATTAGTCAGGGCTTACAGTTTAGGGCTTTCTCCCCACCAGGTAAAGGAAATAGAACACAAATGTAGAGTTGTAAATTAACAAACGGCTATATTCTGGAGTATAGACCACACTGGAGTCAAGTTGTATAGGAGTCAAGTTGTTACAAGGCACGCTAAAGAATTTAGACTTTATTCTGTAGATACTGAGGAGTTATTGATGAAATCTTATTGTTTTTTATTATAAGTAATAGAACAATTAAAATTAATTCAAAACAGTAAGGTATCTCATATAACAAGAATTTTAAGTAGGACCTCTCCAGGGTTGGATACTGTAGTTATTCACCAAAGATCAGATTCTTTTAAACTGTTTGTGTCTTTTGACCAGTGTAATAGCTCATAATTCAACAATGTACAACAGCAGAAAAAAAAATTTCCTTCTCCATGTCTCTTTATAAGAATCAATCTTTCCCAAAGCTTCCACTGTGACTGTCAATTGGTGTTAGTCTCACCCAATGGCCAAGTTCTTTGGACCTCAAACAAAGAATTGAGCAGACACACAGAAATAGTAAAGAAGGCAGAGACTTATTAAAAAAGGAAGTATGCTCTGTAGAGCAGAAATGAGTAGATGAGAAAATTCAGTAGTGAGTATGAATCACAGCAGCCTGGTCTGTTTTTAGGTTTCAGGTTAAAGGCTGCTTGGAAAGTTCTCAAGGAGCAGGACTAGAGCAGGCAGCTGTCAGTAATGAACTATGAGTGCAGGAATGGAGGGTCTGGCTGGCTGTGGTGGCACAGACCTGTAGTCTCAGCACTTGGGAGGCTGAGGCAGGAGGATTGCTGGGAGTTCAAGGCCAGCCTGGGGTAGATAGTGAGTTCAAGGCCAGCCTGAACTACACACTGTGACTCTGTCTCAAAACAAACAAACAAAGAATGGAGGGTACCCAGAGCTTGAGTCCAGTGAGTTCCAAGGCTTGCTTCTCTTTTGTGTTCCTAAAATTTGGGACTTGTTCAGGGGTGATAATTAATTGGGCTCTGTCCAATTATTTGAGTCTCCACTCTTATGTAAGGAAGGGATTTTTTTTTTTTTTCACTTTACCTGATCAGCTTGGCTGCCAAAGCCCACCTGGACACCTAAACCACATTTCGAATGGTATTATAACATCCAAAGCTATCTTCTATTATGCTAAAGCACTTAGGGTACATGACTCCTTGGACTCATGCCAGAGGGCAAGGAAATGTGATAAGGACAAAAATCCGTTCTTTTAGGCTCATGTCAGAATATTAAGGACTATAGTGGCAGCAGGATGCCCTGTGGCCTCCAGGTGCCAGAAGGCATCCTCTCTGTTGTGAGCCAAAGGCCAGAAAGTGTCCACACTGTCTGTCTGCTGCTTTACCATCACTTGCCTAATTCAAGAACCAGAAGGGTGAAGGAACCTCGGGATCCATCAGCCCTTCCTCCATATCTCTCCCACTCAATGCCCATTCCCTTATTTATTGATTGATTTATTTATTATGGTACTGGGCATTAGACCTAAGACCTTCATACTAAGCCCTTGGTTTGAACTTGTGAACCTCCTGCCTCAATCTCCCAGAGTGCTGGGATTACAAGCATGTGCCGCTATGCCCAGCTAAACTTATCAACATGGCAATGTGAATAAATCTCAAAATCATTTGTTAAGGGGTCAGAGTACAGCTCAGTTATGAGTCCCTCTGTTCAATCCCCAGCACTGAAAAAAAAATTGTTAAAAAAATTAAAGCCATTCAAAGAAATTCAAGAGGAGGCAAAAATGATCTTGATAACAAATCAACCATGTTTACTTTTGTGGGAGAATCGAAGACTGAATGGAAGAGAGCATAGGGGATTTTTTGGGGGTGATCTTATTTTTAAAAATTAGCCAGATATGGTGGCACATGCCTGTAATCCCAGCACTGGGGAGGCTGACACAGGAGGATTGCTGTGAGTTCAAGGCCAACCTGCACTCTAAAGTGAGTTGAAAGCCAGTCTGAACCTGTCTCAAAAAGACCAAAAAAAAAAAAAAAAAAAAAGATTTTTGTTTTTTGTTTTTGACCATTTGAGATGTTTCTAATTTGGGGCTATTACAAATGGAGTTATTATGAACATTCAATGTATAGGGTTTTTTTGTGTGGATATGTGTGTACATATATTTTTCATTTCTATGAGTGGACTTTCTGGATCATTGGGCAGGAATGTGTTTAACTTTAAAGAAGTTATAGATTCATAGTTTTAGTCACAAGAATTCTGAGTAAGTCTGAGGTTCCTAGGTATGTACGGTACATAATTTTGCAAACTCCTCAGAACTGTTTGTCTAAATTATAGTGGTGAAAAGGAAGTTATTTTGGTTTGGTTTTCTTTTCAACCACAAAAGCATATAAATGCAACTATTCTCTCTCTCTCTCTTCTACTTTCCTGGTTAGCTGCAAAATAGCTTTCTTTGAATAGGCCCTGCTCCATTAGCTCCAGTATTGCAATAGTGTCCCTTTTTAGTCTCTAATGCAAAGCTCTAGGTTTTCTGCTCTTATTTAAAAGGACGTAAAATCCCAGGGAGCTCCTGGAAGCAGCCCATAGAGTTGCTAGTGATGAGTAAACAAAAACAGGTTGCTAGGATGGAAAAGAACTTTGAAGAGGAATTGAGGGAGCATGGCCTTACTTATACTGGTAGGTTTTTTCTGTTGCTTTCTCTTTCTTTCCTTACTTTTCTACCTGCCAGCAAAAGATAATCAGCTGTGTACAGGTGCTGCTATGACATCTACATCAGATGGCCATGTCTAAGTATCTTACTTACATAGTGACAAGCTTAAATGGCTGCACATCGCTAGAAAAGAGGCCCCAAATTTCTAAGCAAAGAAAATGATTCAGAGGAATGGAAAGGGAGTCACTTGATGGATTAGAGGCTGGCTGAGCTGGGACCAATACCCAGGTGGCCTGGCTCTCAGCCCAGCTGACCACACTGCTACCCACATAGCCTGGCCTAACCAAAGACAAGCAGCCCATTGAGTAATTACACAAACAACAATGAGTGATGGATGGGCAGAGCAAGAAACAGGCACAAAGCAATTGCAACCCCATCACTTCCTGGTCCTTAAATTTCCAGGCAGCCCTATAATGGGTAGTAATTTAAGTGACTTTGACCAGCCCCTTGGCCCAGCTTTTGAATCTGGGAACTGATAGGTTTTTTCCCCACCTGGTTCTTCCTAGTCATCACGGTTCAACATGGCGAAGAAACCACAAAAAGACATCTTATCAGACTTTTTCTTCTTGATCCAAGCCAGACTTCCTGTCTTTCCTTCCCATACATCAAAGATTTCCTAATCCCGATCTTCACAGACTAACATGTAGCACTAATCCATCACTGTCAACTAATGTAATCCTCCCCAAGAGTTAATCTATATAAGCAGCCCCTCTACCCTTTGTCTAGCAAGAGAGTCTATGCGTTCCTCTTCAGCCTCTCCTGTGCCCCCTCATTTTTAGCTGTTGGAAATTGAGTTTCAGGAAGTAATTTGGGGAAAGAAGAGTTGACCATAGTATTTATTTTTACATAGGCCTTGTGAACTACACTTGAGACGTATGTAACCTAAGTACTGCAGTGTTTAGAATCTCAATTAAAATCGAATATTTCGATGGTTGGTTAAAGCAGTGAATGGCCTCGTTTTGTCATGAAGAGATACTTATTTAGTGGCTCTTATTCCTTAATAAACTCCACATCCTCTTGTCATCTTATTAATTTCTTTAACAAACATAGCTTATTTATGTTCCCATACCCATAATGTATTATTCACATGGCACATATGAGTTGTCATGTATAAAAATTGTATTTTTACTAGACTTCAAAATCTTTGATGTATGGTATTATGTCTTGTTGATTTTTTTAAAACCTCAATATCACTGAGCACAAAGCATTGTACATGGGACTCAAAAAGTATTTGAGTGCACTGTGCTGTAATATTGTAAAAGGCATTACAAACACAAGTGCTGCATAACATTTATTCATTGTGCCAATTGTCTAAGATACATGTGTCAGGTGGTAGCATTGTTATGCAAGTAAACTTTACAGAGCAGGGTGTTTACTTGAAGAGTGAAGGAACAACAGAAATGTGTACTGGACAGGCTGATTTAGAAGAAGCTATGTTAAAATTTCCCCTGGTTAGCGTGGGATGACTGTGTAGAGTAACTATAATTTCAAACTTTTAAAAATATTTTCATCTTTCTCACCTTTCTAAATCCATTCCGCCCCTTTCTGTTTCTTCCCAGAGCGGTGCAGCCAACTGATTCCACCCTAAAGTCTTAAGAGTCCAACCCTCACCCTTCAGTTCAAGAATGCTCTGGCCAGGGACTTCAGGGACCAAGGCCAGGAAAGAACAGGGTCAAGCGCGGGGCAAGCGCCAAAGTAGCTGGCGCGCGAGGCAGCGGCGCTAAAGGCGGGGCCGCGACGGGGCGGGGCGGGGCCGGGCGGGACAGGATGAGGCCGGGGGGCCGCTCGGGTGTCACCACCAACCCACTCCGGCCGGAAACGGGCGCTTGTTTCCGGCCGGACGGCCGAAAGCCACAGATCCTGAACCATCCGCTGGAGTCCGAGTGGCGGTCGAGTGTGGAGCCGGCAGAAAGACGCCGGGAGAGGCTACTCCCCATCAGTCCCGTCCGACTCCAGTTCCAGATCCTGTGCGGAGCCACAGCCGCGGTCGCAGTGTCCGCCGCCGCCGCTGCCTCCGCCTCCGCCTCCATCGTCGTCGGGGGAGGGGCCGGTCGGACCCCGGGGTCACTGCCGAGGAATGAAGAGAGACGGCCGGGCCCCGCTCTCTGCCCCGGCCTAGGGCCTGGCCCCAGGAGTCGCCAGGGTAACGGAGCCCCCAGCCCTGACTCCCTCCACGTCTGCCCTCGCCCTTCCCGCCTCTCCAGAGTCCCGAACTCTGCCCCTCTGATCTCCACTGCCCCTCTTCTTTCGACCGCTGTTTGTTACACCTGGAGCCGTCTCCCCTCGCCACTCGCTCACCCCGACTGCCCCTGGCTTCGTCCCCACCTTTCCGCCTTTATCCCTCCCTTTCACCTGTGTCCCGCGCTTTCAGCCCCCTTCGGTCCCCAGCTTCTCTCCCTGAACCCTGCGGAGCGGTGTGGACGGTTCTCGTCCTCCCCAGGCTTTCTGGGAGGGATGGCGGAGTTTCAGGGTGATTCAGATGCAGGCAACTATCCCCATCGTGAGGATGAAATTAACTTTAAAGACTCAGCATAAAAATAGAAGGAAAACAAGCGTGGCTTGCTTTTCGATAGCCTGGTTTTAAGGTGCGTCTAGTAATGGAGGGAGGGAGCGAAAAAAGATACGGGTAAGAGAGATTCTAGGGCAGGCTTATGAACTTTAGAAAAAAAGAAAAGTTGCCATGAGCCGATGGAAACTTTAGAAACTGATGATGAGTAAGCCGGGGGGGTGGTGGTGGTGCGTGATCTCACTCTTCTCATAATTACTAGGTTAACGGTGTGGCTCGGGTCGGGATGGAATGGGATTTGTTTACTGGGCCGGCGTATTTTTAGCTTGTCGGCTAGCGAGGACCAGCGCTCAGTCTCTCTCCTCTGGTGGTGGTGTGTGTCTAACCTTGGTGCTTCTCTGGCCACAATACGGATGTAAAAATTGGAAAGTTGACGGAAGATGACTGTTGAAATTTTATGTAGGTTTCTCCAAAACTTTTCAGAGGGTTTTCTTTCTTTAAATGCGAAGTCAAAAATTAGCAGTATTAGACTTTTATTTTCCTTCTTTTGTTTATTACTGGGGAGTGAACCTAGGGCCTTACTGATTGCCATATCCAGCTTTTTAAAAAATTTTAGACAATTTTGTTATTAACAGTTCAAACTCCTTCCTCAGCTTCCCAGAGCGCTGGGTATTACAAGCATCGGTCACCACCCCCGATTTTCCTTATTATTATTATTACTTGTTTTAAGTAAGTGTAGCTTACTTAAAAACTTAATTTGCTTTACTTAGAAAATCAGAGACTGGTAATTTTTCAGTCTTTGGTTTCTTAATATGTAGATCTTTGGGGAAACTGGATTCCTTTTGTCTGACACCTATTTAAAAGAATAGTGTAGAGAAGAGGTGGTGTAGTTAATACTGATCCAAAAGAAAGGCTAATCCCTAAATATTTAAAAAAAATTTTTTTCTGTATCACTTTCAATAAGCGTTTAGATACACTCTTTCTTAGTAAATAGGATTACATTCTTTTTTTTTTTTTTGTCTTTTTCCTTTTTATCGGTACCGGGGATTGAACTTACCGACTGCCTGCTTGCAAGGCAGGCGCTTATGCCGCTGAGCTAAATCCCCAGCCCCAGGATTACATTCTTGATGGGGTGGAGAAATCTACAGGGGCTTAATGCTGGGTGGCCAAGGAGAATCAAACCATAATTTATATATAAATACTTTATAGGCAAACAATAAAGAAATTATAGCATTTGTCCTCGTTTTTCAAGCAGGTCTTAATATTTAGTGACCAGCCTGCTGTGCTAGTCTATTGAGATGTTGAATGCTAAACAAAACAGTAAAATAAATAAAATCGATGTCACTCATGTTCCAGCAGAATAAGTCTTAATTTTTGCTAGTCAACTGGCATGCCTTAGAACACCTCTCCAACTAGATGGCCAGTTACTATGTACTTAGAAGATTTCAAATGAATGTAAATATTAGCTCATGTTAGGAATAATTGAGAAGGTAAATGTGCTGAGAACATACTGTGTTTCAAAACTAAAATAGATTGCTTTTCGATTTTTATCCTCATTTTGGATCATCAGCACCTTTCTGTCAATAATTGTCCATTAACATGAATAATTTAGAATTGAAAGATATCTGCTTTGGACATTGTACATTAAAGCAGGAAGATGGAAGATAGTTTCAAACTATATTTTTTGGAGATGTTGCTTTGTATGATTTATCTCGTTTACTTATTTATTTATTGGCGTTTGTCCTGTTGACCACACTGGCCGTCTCAATCTCTTGAGTAGCTGAGATTATAGACTTTTGTCTTGCTACCCCTTTTATTTAATACCAGGTTTCTTAAAACAAACAAACAAAAACTGCTATAGTGCTGATACCTTGTAAAAGGCAAGATGACCAACAATGTTAATTTTTTTATTGCCCTTAGTGAAAAAATATTTAAGTTAGAGACTAAAATATAATTTAAAAATAACACATTCTCTAGGCTGTCGATAGATGTTATAATTTGTTTTTGTTGGTACCAACGGTTGTTATTATTTGTATGATGAATTTTATTTATGTGTATATTTAGCAACTTCCCTTAGTTGAACTGTGTATATTGTTTTGCAGGATGGAGGTTGAAGGGATTGACTAAACCTAGGATTAAACATAGAGCAGCATGTTAGCCCACCACCATTTGAGGTTCTCAGAAGACTTTGTTTGGAGTTTTGAGACTCATTACATGTAACTAAATGAGTTATGATGGAATGATCTAGTTTTAAAAATCTATGTATTAAAAAAAAACCTATGTATTTATTTTTGAGAGTCTCACTATGTAGCCCAGGCTGGCCCTGAACTTGTGATCCGATCCTCCTATCTCAGCCTTCCCAGTGCTGGGATTATAGGTGCCATCATCCCTGGGAAAATAATACAGTGTTAAAAAGAAGCTTCCACATTGTTTTGAAGGTACTAAATAATCATTTCTCAAAGTTTTGGAACTCTTGAGTATGTCAAGCAGAGGTGGGTACATTTCTTTTGGGGAGTACTCTATCCCCTCTTCTTATCCCAAAGGGAAAATCCTTAAACAGTGCTTTGAAAAGTGACTTCAGCAGTATCTTTCCTAGGGGGTGTGAAATATCAGCTCCTATGGAATCTTCTTAGTGGCTCCTCATATATTTAGATCATTAAATATTTGTGTAATAGATGCAGGGTAGTTTTATCATGAATTTCTGAATTCAATTGATTTTTTTCTTTTTGTTATGTGAGACAAGGTCTCACTATGTAGTTTCAGGTTGCCCTTGAATTTACTATGGAGCCCAGGCTGGCTCAAACTCATAGTGATCCTCCTGCCTCAGGCTTCCAAGTGCTGGGACTATAGGTGTGTGCCACCATGCCTGGCTAAATTGATTTGTTTAGTATGCTAGAAGGACTTTTTTGAGGAGCAGGGCACTATTTTCTTTTATATAAAAAAAATCCTTGCTTAATAACTACTGTTGTTGAACACTCTTATAGATATAAAGCAATCTCCAAGCTCCATTAACAGACTTTGGAAAGATAGAAAAGATGTAAAACATGTGTCCTTTCTCCTGGAGTTGGGGATAGGGGTAGAATAGTGAAAGATAGCATGTAAGAGTTTGATAGATCTTTAATACTTAGGAAAAAGAATATGTAACTTCTGAGAAAATTTAAAGTAATAGATAAACTCATTTCTCAATGAGTAAATTGTGAAATGAACTTGGAAGGCTATGGATTAGTTGTAAAGAGGTAGCATCTATAGAATAGATGTACTTGGGTTCAAATATTGGTTCTGCATTTTGTTATGTGATCTTGGGCAAGTTATTTCTCTGTCCTTTTCTATCAAATAGATATATAAACGTTCAGGTAAAATGAAATGGTTTTTCTGTGTTAAGAGAAAAGAAAGGATTTTTAAATAGAAAGTATAGAATGTACAATGCACAGAGTAGTGTGAATGACTTAAGTTGTGTGTGCAGGGAATCCATGTGAGAGCCTGGAGAGAACTGTGGGGTGGTCAAACCATGGGTAGTGCTGACAGGAGGCTCAGAGGCCAGACTGTTGGGTGTGGACTGAAGGTCAATAGAGTCATTGTAGGTCTTTGAACAAAGGATGGATTTCATGGGAAGTATTGAGCTCTTAGCCCAGGAACTGAGAGACAAGGAGTCAGGCATCAGTCCTTTGTGACCCTAAGCTTTTGGTACCATCCTGGCCTGAAGGCATAAAGCCAGGAAGCATATGATTCCTTGTAAAAGTTTTGGCATTGACACCTTACCAAGTTGAACTCTGTGGTAGGGAATTTCAAGATTATGGCTGGGTTCTCTGCAAGAGCTTTATGTGTGTAAGAATGGCATTTATTTTAAGTGCATATGACTCTTAATTATCTCTGCTCATGTAGGGAGCACTAGAATAGGAATTCAGACCTTAATGAATTTTGAAAATGCATTAGTTTTTAAAATTTTGATTTATTAGTACATGTATGTAGTATATAATGTTTATATTTCTTGTGGGGAGTGGTAACATATATGTAACACATTTTAATTTCTTTTTCATCCCCTTTCCCTTTTCTCCCTCCCTCTCCAACCATTCCTGGAATCCTTTTTGTCTTTTTTTTTTAAAACAGGTTGGCAGTACATAATGTTTCCATTCCTTGTGTGGAGTTTGTGGTTTTTAATTTTAGTTTTTTGTTTCTTTAAGATAGGGTTTCACTATGTATATAGTTTAGGCTGGCCTTGAACTTACTTTGTAGCACAGGTTGGTCTCAAACTTGCAGTGATCCTCCAGCCTCAGCCTCCTGAGTGCTGGAATTACAGGCATGTGCCACTTTGCCCAGCTAGAAAATGGATTAATTTTAAAACTAGATTTAGTATTTTGAGGGTTATATTGATGTTAAAATGAATTTCTAAACCTGTATTACCTGATGGTTAGGAGACTACACCCATGGCAAAGAGCAGTCAACCCTGAATTAAAAATTTGGCCTCAGAAATCTTTAAAAATAATTAGTGAATAATTAAGACCAAGGTCCATCAAGTTTCATAGCCCATACTTCTTTATGCCTAATCCATAAACTATACTGAATATATTAATGTAGGCTTAATTTCTTTTCCAAATCTGTTGTCAGTCCAGTGTGATCTCTCAGGTTTGCCTTATGCCTAAAGAATAAGTGGTAGATGATGCATATGTTCAGCCAGAACCAGTGTTTACTCACAGTTTCTGGAGGAATCTCACTGTATTATGCTGCGTAGAAGATTAAACTGGCTTTCTTAAAGGTCTTGGGGATCAGTGGAGGTACCTCTGGATACCAGCTTCACTGAAAATCTGTCAGATATTTCCTCTTGAGGGAAAAAGTCCTTGAAAATTTGGCCAATTTAAAAAATAAAAAGGTGGAGCCAGGGATTTAGCTGACGGCATAAGTGCCTGCCTTGCAAGCACATGGTCATGAGTTCAATCCCCGGAACAAAAAAAATAACAATAATAAAAAGGAATGAGACGTGTGCATGTTTAAGAAGTAAACAAAAGCTAGGTGTGGTGGCTCATGGCTGTGAGCCCAGCAGTCCAGAAGGCTGAGGCAGGAGGATTGCAAGTTTGAACCCAGCTAGGGCAATTTAGTGAGAATTTCTTTCTTTCTTTTTTTTTTTTTGTTTGTCTTTTTTCCTTTTTATCTGTACCGGGGATCGAACTCAGGACTGCCTGCTTGCAAGGCAGGCACTTATGCCGCTGAGCTAAATCTCCAGCCCCTATGTGAGAATTTATTTCAAAATAAAAATTAAAAGGAAGAACAGGAATGTAACTCAGTGAGAAAGCTCTTAATTCAATCCCCAGTGTTGGAACGGTGGGGAGGGTTTAAACAGAAGCACACAGCTGTGCTTCCAGTTTGCTTTTCTTTATCCCTGCTGTCCTCTTCCTGCCTCCTTATAGTCATTACAAAAACTATTTGTTTGTGATGTCATGAGCACAAGTTATTACCTAACTCTGAGTGAGGAGATTATGTTTTTTGAGCTGTGACCCAAATGGAAAAGGCAGGAATCTTATTTTTTATATTGCTAGATTGGTATTATTTTCAAATGTGTTTTAGGATTATGCATTGTTCCTTTATTTCCTCTAAGAAATAGTTTCGGATTGGAGAAATTACTAAACTGATGTTTTGGGTCTGGGGATTTAGTTCCATGCTGTAAGCACCTGCCTGGCAAATGTGAGGTTGTGAGTTTGATTCCCAGTACAAAAAAAAAAAAAAAAAAAAAAAAGAAATAAAAGAAAAAACTTGTTTTTAGTGTCCTACTGTGAGTTCAGTTCAATGTTAAAATGTTTTGGAGGCTTAGGGAAAGTGACAGTTTTTTGCCTTTGAAGACTAAAGTCCATTAAGTCAGTAGGAAAGAATGAACACCTATTGAACCTGAATTAATACTGTAGACAAAATTTTAAAATGTGGAAAAGTCTGTTGCATAGTATAATCTTCATATCATTGTTATTTTGGGAAAGTACTTATGTAGTTATGAATAATATCAGACTTATTTCAGGTCCTAAAAAAATAAAAATATATTAGGTTTTAGGAAAGAAGAGCTGAAAGGGACCAGGGACCTCACTGGAAACATGACTATACCTGAGATGTTCTGGGACAGTGATAAGATTGAGCTGAGCAGTAGTGAAATGAAGGTGGGAAGGTTTGGAACCAGGTTTATAGGGAGTCTTAAACAGCCAGGCTTTTAAATATTTTATATATTTTTGTGGTGTTGGGTTTTTTCAGGGCCTTGGACACGTTAGGAAAGCTGTCGTAGCTGTAGCCAGGGGCATTTTTAAGCTCGTGGTTCTGGTAAACCCAAACACTACCATTTTCTTCCTTTCCTATTTCCTGCTTGCTTCTCTTCTTCTACTCATCTAGTATCTATGGGATGTCTCCTATATTTTCAGCACTGATGTAGGCCTGAAAGAGATGGAAATGAGTCAAAATCTACCCACTAAGTGTGTCGGTCTAGTGGGAGGAGACAGATGTGTAAATATCTAGATGAACTCAAGATAATAGTAGCTAAAGTTAACGTATTTAGGGGGTAAAGTGGGACCCAAAGGTCAGTTCTGGCTTGGGCAGAGATTGGAAGGAGCCTCCCAGAGATGATATGTACAGCTAACTCTAGAAAGATGGGTTATGCAAATACCCTCCTGAAGGCTGGGGTAAGTACCAGGCAGAGAAAATAGCTTGAATAAAAGTTAAAGGAGCCAGGTACCATGGCACAAGTCTGTAATCCTAGCATTTGGGAGACTGAGGCAGGAGGATTATAAGTTTGAGCCTTGCTTGGGCAATTTGATGTAAGACCCTGTCTCAAAAAAAACAGAAAAAGCTGAAAAAAAAGAAAAACAAACAAACCAGGGTCACTTAGTTCAATTTTCAGTACTGTTTAAAAAAAAAAAAAAAAAAGCTTAAAGAGTAAACCAGCCATAATTTTCCAGGTAATTTCTAAGTGTTATAACTGGAGGATGAGGTTGAGGGGCAAGGGCTAAAGAAGCAGGCGAGGCTAGAGAGCTTTATCTGTCTGTTTCTGGATGCTGGATTGAACCCAGGTATCCTAGGCATCCCCTTTCCCACAGGAGTGCTTTATTTTGTACTGCAGCAAATGATGAGCCATTTAAGTATTAAAAGCATCTAGTGATTAAATAAGTTTTAAGTCCAAGAACAGTTTATGAATGCTGTATAAAGTGGGTTAGAGAGGAACAAAGCAAAAACCCTTTCAGTAACATTATATATGCTGAATAGTAGCAAGTATTGAGAGTGGCTATGTTAATAAATCAGGGAGCTGCAGGGACTATTGTGCTTTCTTTGTTTTTTCATTTTTTTGTGTTGAGACAGAGTCTTGCTATGTAGTTCAGGCTGTCCTTGAACTAATATGTAGCTTAGGATGGTCTTAAACTTTTTTTTTTTTTTTTTTTTTTTTGGTACTGGGGATCGACTTGTGACCTTATGCTTGCCAGGCAGGTTGTGCCGTTGAGCCGCTGAGCTAAACCTCCAGCCCCAGTGGCCTCAAACTTGCATGGATTCTCCTGCCTTAGCCTCCAAAGTGCTGGAATTATAGGCAAGAACCATCAGGCCCATCCTATTTATTATGCTTTCTTAGTCTTCATTCATTTTGAAGTAAAATATCTGAGAATCATTTACTCAGAGTCACAGAAGTTGTTTAGTGAGAACTTGGCCTAGAATTTATTCTTCAGTGGATGATATGTAGCAGGTGATTAATAAATGTCAGTTTACTGATCTATTCTTTCCCATATCCCATTCCAGTGTTTTTTTCATTCTGCATTGTGCTGAAAGAGAAACTTAATACTCTATTCCAGTGATGGTGAACTTTTTAGAGCTTCCAGTAACACAGATAGCTTGTGTGGCATGTGTGTTAAGGACTTGCTTCCACTGCGTCCTTTTAGACCAGTCTTAATGTGTACAGTGAATGTCTTCCTAGGTTTGACTCAGAAAGACCTGTGCTGAAAGTAACTGGGAAGGGCTGCGGATTTAGCTCAGCAGCATAAGCGCCTGCCTTGCAAGCAGGCAGTTGTGAGTTCGATCCCTGGTACCGATAAAAAAGAAAAAGACCAAAAAAAAAGTAACTGGGGAGAGGGGTTTTTGACCTGGGGCAGTTGGGTGTCTTGGAGTAGGATGAACAAGGCAATAGGATTCTTCAGCTAAAATGATTCAGATACAGAATGTCATGATACTTATTTGAGTATATAGATAAGTTTATCTATCTCTCTCTCTCTCTCTTTTTTTTTTTTTTTTTGGTACCAGGGATTGAACTCATGACCTCGCGCTTGCCAGGCAGGCACACTACTGAGCTAAATCCCCAGCCTTTGATAAGTTTATCTCTTTTGCCAAATTTCCATCAAGTAGCTTTATTTTAAATGTAGTTTTGTGTCAAAAACTTGTTAAAAGAAACAGATTATAATAAATTGGGCACTATGTTCACAAAATAAAAATAAGATTTGTCTTATACTTGGATTCTAAACCTTTTTAAAATCTTTTACGTTTTTGCCAGTACATGTTTACGTTCATCATGGGGAGTTGGTGTATATATGTAGCACATCTTAATTCTTTTTACTTTCTTTTTCCTCTCTGTCTGTCCAGAATGTTTTTTCCCTGTGTTTTTAATTTCATTGGATTTTTGTGAAGACAAATTACATGGTTTTAAAGTGAGAGTTTGGATTTTGTATTCTAGTCATTTTTGAGGGAGAACAGAATAGAGTACTTTTTAGAAACTCCTACACTTTTCTGAGGAAAGTTGGGGCTCAAGGGGGGTGGAAGAATGGATGCGTTCTACTAGGTGTGTTGGCACACACCTGTAATCCCAGCACTTTCGGAGGCTAAAGCAGGAAGGAAGATGAGGCAGGATGATCACTGAATGAGTTCAAGGATGACTCAAAACAAAACAAAACAACGCAAAGCAAAACAAAGCAGAACAAATAATGGATGCCTTCCATTGCAGGTCTTCCTCAAATTTATTCTTTGCCAAAGTTTGTTAACATCATCCTTATAGAAGGGCTTTGGTTTGGAAGTTGTCCACTTTAGTGGAGTTGCCAATTCTTAATTCTTTCTCAAGTGGGCAAGGGTACATTTTGTTTTTGTTTGTGAGTGTTTGGGAGAAAGGAGGGGAGAGAGGAGGCGTAGAAGAGTTACTCATAGGGAGTCTTTGATTGAATTCCTATATAGCTGGCAGTTCCCTTGGCTTTGTTTTGGGGGAGATGACTTGGTTATACTGGCATTTAAGTAATGTGGGAAGGTGGTTCTCACTCCTCTCAGCTATCTGATTTGGGATGGCAATAAAAACTTCCTTCTTGTCCAGTGTTTTCAGCCCACACCCCACCCTGGTGCAAGTGCCTCTTGTGCATGCCTTGTGAGAGATGTGATGCTTCCCTTCAGTCTCCAACTGAACAAGTAATAAGTGTTTCTCTGAAGCAGGTTCCACCCTGCTTGCTTTCTTCCTGATTTCTTAGTGCATCTTGTTCCCAGCTGTTCTTTTTGTTTTAGTGGCTTCTTTATTCTTCCAGGTATCTGATCTTCTGAATTTTTATTTTGAATAATGAGATTATTTCAAACAGTAAGTTTTAGGAGAAAAAAACACATAATTTTGTGTACACAATTCAGTCTTATTGGATTTTTTCCTGTAAGAAAATAAAATGTTCAAATAATGGCAAGCTCTTTTTTTTTTTTTTTTTTTTTTGGTCTTTTTCCTTTTTATCGGTACCGGGGATCAGACTCACTACTGCCTGCTTGCAAGGCAGGTGCTTATGCCGCTGAGCTAAATCCCCAGCCCCATGGCACGCTCTTTAAATACAGGCACCCAGATAAGCAGTATATATACATACATATATATATATATATATATATATATATATATATACATACATACATACATATATATATATATATAAATTGACACCTATTTTCATTTTGTAAAGAAAGTTATCTTAACATTGCAATCTGTAAAATATATTGAAAAATGTTGACTCTGTTTTCATTTGTAGGAATGGTATTTTCCTTTTATCAGTGGTATTTGGTAAATGTTACTTTTCGTAATGAAGGAAAGTTCAGCTATAGTCTACAGTTCGGTCGTAGTATTCTATATCTCTTATGAGCAAGAATAGTTAAAAGGACCAAAAGATAAATACCATTCCAGACTTAAATAGTGACTTAAGTGTATATCCTGAAGTAAAACACAAAACTGCCAGAGTTTTCTATGTTCCAAACCTCTGGATTTAATGGACATTAACATTCTGTCATATTTATTTTTGTTCTCGTTTTCTTTAAAATATAAAATGTTACAGGTTCCACCCTGCTTGCTTTCTTCCTGATTTCTTAGGAAATTGCTACTGGCTTGAATTGATAGCATCATTCCATTTCATGTTTTTACACATAGTTCAGATTGGCCTTGAACTTGCAGTGCTCTTGCTTCAGTTTCTTGAGTGCTGAGTGTGCCACCATGGAAGCCACCTAATCTGCATACTCATTTCCTAACTACCCACTTGTTCTTTTAAAAATATTTCTATGCATTCTTTCTTTTTTTTTTTTTTTTTTTTTTTTTTTTTTTTTTTTGGGTCTTTTTTTTTGTTTTTGTTTTTGTTTTTTTTTATCGGTACCAGGGATCGAACTCACGACCGCCTGCTTGCAAGGCAGGCGCTTATGCCGTTGAGCTAAATCCCCAGCCCCGCATTCTTTCAATGTAGACTATCTCTTCCATGAAACCTTTGCTGATTTTTTTTTCCTCCAACAGGAAGTGATCTTTACCACTGCTGAATACTATAATTTTTTGGTTACTTATGTGGTATTTGTATAGTATGATATTTTGGCTTCTTTGTGTAGTTGGCATGCCTCTTCTAACCACACTGTTAAGCTCCTTGAAAATAGATAAGTACTGTAGTGGCTTTTATCTTTGTATCCCTGTGGGGCTTGCTACAATAATTGGCACATTAGAGACATTTAGACACTACTAAGTGGTTTGGTTAATGAATAAAAAAGACTATCCTTTGCATTGGTGAGCTGTTAATTTAAATATTGAGGTAGCACCTATAGTAAAGCTTACAAAGAAACATTCGACATGGCAAAATTATATAAATTGCACATAAATGGTGAGAGCAGGGGTGACAGCAAATTTCTTGGAAAATGAAGTGGGAATTGAGAGGTGATATCTTCCCAGTGGGGAATTGATCCTGGTGGCTTTGGAGGCAATGTGCTCCTGTGGCTAGATTCATTTCACTAGCTATCTAATTCTGCTTTTGTCATCAAGATCTTGACATTTTCCTTGGAGATGAGTGTTAAAAAACACAAAACAAAAAGCCCCCAGCTTGTCTGTTGTTCACTTACTAAATACTGCTGAAGACCGGAATTCTTTAAGCCCTAAGAAGAAAGCCTGATACATATATTCACACGCGCACACACACGCACACACACACGAGCTAGGTGGTTTCAAAAGCTTCAAAAGCATGTTTTCAAACTTCGAAAGTATATAAAGTGTATTTTTTTTTTTTTTTTGGTCTTTTTTCGTTTTTATCGGTACCAGGGATCAAACTCATGACTGCCTGCTTGCAAGGCAGGAATTTATGCCACTGAGCTAAATCCCCAGCTCCCATAAAGTGTATTTTGAAACCTGTAATTCTTAGTGTCTAGTATCCATATAACATTGTTTGTCTTCATATAGTAACTATCTTCACCCCCAAGTAGAAATTAAGGTGATTTACGCGATTAACATTTTGCAGGTAAAAAGTAGTCAAATACTGGTTTTTTTTTTTTTTTTTTTGGTGCCAGGGATCGAACTCACAACTATGCTTGCCAGGCAGACACTTATGCCACTGAGCTAAACCCCTGGCTAAATATTGGTAATTTTGTGTATTTAAACCAAATACATATCAAAAAAAGACAGATTTTTTTTTCTTGATTTTGCTGTACCAGAGATTGAACCCAAGGACTTCGCACTGATCTACATCCTCAGTCCCTTCTTTAATTTGAAACATCTCACTAAAGGGCAAATTTCCCCAGGCTGGTCCTGAACTTGCCATTCTCTTCCTTCAAGAGTGCTTGGATTACAGATGTACAGCACCACAATTTGTAGGAGAAGGATTTCTCCCCAAGGCTTTAGTATTAATACTGAGTATTGGGATGCAGATACGTTGTAGGCTGCTTGCATAGCATGCACGAAGCCCTAAGTTTGATTCCCTAGCAATACAAACAACAAAAATCTCATGTTAACATTAAAGTAGTCCAGTATAAGGAATTGAGGCAAGACAACAGCAAAGTATAGTTCTGCTAACACAAATGTAGAGTCTGCCAAGAGATATATACATTAGGAAAAGAAAAACTTGTGTAAGTACTTTAATCGTAAATTTATTGAGACATCATGAGATTAATACAAGTTACCTTTGGCCTCAAAGTGTTGGCCATTAACTTCAAGACATTTCCTAGTATGACAAACTGCTGAAGTGTGTGTACCCTTTTTTTGGCAGTCTGTATTTTAGACAGCAAGTTTTCATCTATTTTTAAAACTTACCTGCTCTCATATGCTCCTTTGTGAACATTTGCTTTTGAACTGAAAGCTTACATGTCAGTAAAACCATTTATTTCTTAAAAATGAGCTGGGCATAGAGGTGCATACCTTTTTATCCCACCACTGGGGAGGCTAAGGCAGGAGGATCACTGCAAGTTTGAGACCAGCCTGGACTACATAGTGAGTTTAAAACCAGCCAAGACTACATAATGAGACACTGTTGCAAAACAACAACAAAAGCCCCAAGATTATTTGACATGAAGAATACTTGGTCTCTGTTGTCCTTGTTGTTTAATGAGTAGGGATAGAGACTCCCATACTTCTCAGAACTCTGAAAATAACATTTGAGAGTTAGTCTTAAGAGTTGCTACATTTCGGGCTGGGGATTTAGCTCAGTGGCATAAGTGCCTGCCTTGCAAGCAGGCAGTCTGAGTTCGATCCCTGGTAAAAAGGGGAAAAAAAAAAAAAAGAGTCGCTACATCCAGGCTGGGTGTGGTGGCACAGGCCTATAGTCCCAGCACTCGGGAAGCTGAGGCAGGAGGTCATTGTGAATTCAAGACCAGCCTGGCTTACAGTGTGAGCCCAAATCCAGTCTGAACGGCATAGTGAGACCCTATCTCAAACAAAAAACAAAAAACAGTTGCTATATCCTAGCTTCTTGGTTGCCTAAAATAAATTTCTGGCTCTTTGACACAAATCTTCTCTTTTTTTTCTGTAGGGGAATCGAATTCAGGACCTTGTGTTGCCGGACAGATGCTATGCCACTGAGCTAAATCCTTGGCAGTATCATCATTTTAACACTAAATCACATTTTAACATCTCATTTTAACACTAAATTTTTTTTTCTCTCACATCATTTTTGTAATTTTTTTTGGAAACAGTTCATCATGAGAATTAAGATTTGCACAATTTCCCTTGATGTTTGCTGTTTGGCTGAGACTATAAATTCCTTTCTACTGCTGTGTGTTCAAATTTGGGCAAGATGCACTAAGATGCCAAGAAGGTATTACCTAGTGAATAAACTAACCTTACAATAGGAGTTTTCTTTTTCTAATTAACATTCTGGGTTAAATAGGACATAGTTACATATACATGAATGAAAGAAATGTTACATATACATAGAATGAAAGAAATGTGAGAAACACATAGGCTTGTAGCTATAGCATTTTAGAACTGAAAGGAAATTTACATACTGTTACTGTTTTCTGGGAGAGAACTTCAACGACCTATCCAAGATAGTACTTACCATCAGCAATGAACATTTTATTGGCTCTTGGAAAATTTAGGCCTCAGGTATAGAGTTGTAAGTAATCAGGTACTTAATAAATAATTAGTTGTGAGCATTACGTACCTCTTTCCTGCAAATAGTGTTTGTATAAGAGGATAAACAGTAATAGAAAGCTATGTACTAAATAACAAGTGAAGAGTAAAGTTACATAGAATTATATACAAGTTTGGGGGGGCATGAGTAAAATTTTTCCTTAATGAGAGTCATATGATTTGAAGGGAAATAAATAGAATTTGGTAACTGTGGGAAAGAGACAAGAACACTGTATATGTTTTCAAATGGTTTATCCCAGTAGGGGTACTGGGTTTGATTGAATTGTGATATATCTTTCCACAAGAATACTTTGATGGAAACCTTTGGTAAATGTAAATTTAATACAACCTTGTCAGTAATACTGAATTCAGAGTTTACATGAAGAATTTATATTCTCATGCTTAGTAAATAATAGAACTTGGTATAGTGTCTATTCTTTTGGCTGTCAGTGTTTTTTTTTTTAACTAAATCATATTACTTGGGAGGCAGTGTGAGTGGTTAAAAACAGAGCAGATGCCAGTGAAATTAAAATGGGAAGTTAAAGACCACAGTATAGTGAGATTTAACCACAAGCTGTTTCAGTTCGGGCCAGGTTTTCCTTATGTTTACACATTAAGTTTGTATTTTTGTCTCTGTCATGCTTATAAAGTAACAGTGGCCTGGGTTCCTTAACGCTGTCTTCTTCTGAGATTCAGGTTTTTTTTTTTTTTTTGGTACCAGGAATTGAACTCACAACTGTGCACTTGCAAGGCAGGCACTTAGGCCACTGAGCTAAATCCCTACCCCTGATTCAGTTTTTTATATTCAAGGAAAAAAAGAATTCTTTGCTGTTTTGGGCTTAAATATATATTCTCTTTTGACTCCTGATTTTGAGGGTGAAATAGTTTCCCTCTTGTGAGTAGATAGGTTTCTTGGAGTAACAGGAAAAGCTGTCAGTATTTTTGGATCATTAGTCTCTTGGAGTAAGAGGAGTTAGAGTTTTGGACTGCCAGGCTTATTATTTACCCTGTCTGTAGTTAAGAATAATTTGCTTAGCCAGATTTTATTATCTCAAAAGAAGACTAAATATGGTAGTGTGACCCAATTGAATATTTTTTCTAGTAGCAGATTTTTAGAGGGTTAAGTATCTGTCTAAAAATCTTTTGTATTTGGCTGTTAAATACGTAGTTAGGCCAGTTTTGTTTCTCTGTAGTAACATTCCTGAAGATTCAAAAGAGCATTTTCTGAATAAGCTAACATTTCTTATGTTCCTACTATAAGGGCCTGGCATTGTTTTTAATTTCATCTGCCAAGACTAAATATTGCTGGGTTTTGTGACTAGGACCCTAGCAATAAACATCTTCTAGTGCTTAGCTTCTGCAGTCTTCATCCCACCTTTTTTTTTTTATCCGTACCAGGGATTGAACTCACGACTGTGTGCTTGCAAGGCAGGAGCTTATGCCGCTGAGCTAAATCCTCAGCCCCTCTCCTTTTTTTTTTAATACTGGGAATTGAACTCCAAGACCTTGTGCTTGACAGGCAGACTCTGCACCGCTGAGCTGTGTACCTCTTGGCCTCATCCCATCTCTGCCTTGGCTCTTCTATCATAACTTCTCACCTGGCTGAGGAGTAAAGGGAAGAAAACTTTACTGTTTAGTAGTGAGAACTTACCCTGAATTATACTAGATACTTTGTTTTTTTTTTTTGGTACTGGGGATTGAACTCACAAGCTCACACATGCCAGGCAGGTGCTTGTGCCTCTGAGCTAAATCCCCGACCCTTATACTAGATACTTTTTATGGCATCTCATTTTATACTCATACCAGTTCCATAATATAGGTACTGTTATGGTCACTTATCCGCTGTTCATTACTGTGATTGAAGTACTGGTTAAGGTGCTAAAGATACCATAGGTAAATAGTCAGATGAGGTTGCTGCTAAGGCACAGAGATGTTCTCAAGGTTAGAAGCAAATAAGCTGGGATTTAAATATAGCACTGATAGATTGCAAAAGGAATGTCTACAACCATTGTTAGTTAACTGTTCTATTATTTGCATCTATTGCATGTTCTTTTTTTTTTTTTTTTTGACAGGGTCTTGCTGTGTAGTTCAGGCTGGCCTTGAACTCATTCTGAAGCCCAGGTTGGTCTCACTGCAGGGTGATTCTCCTGCCTCAGCCTCCAGAGTGCTGGGATTATAGATGTGCACCATCATGCCCAGCCTCTAGAGTATTGTCTTTGTTAAAGATTTTTTTTTTTTTATGAATCCAAGAAAGAAACCTGTCTTGATTTGTCAAACGCACCTGCCTGATTATGCTTTTCTTCCTTCTGCTTTCTCTCCACTCCCTGTTTACCTAATCATAGCTTTGACATTTGTGTTTGTGTCTTGGGATGTGTTTGTGTCTTGAGAATCAGGAAAGCTTTATTTCTTCCCTTAGCTTCCTGAAAGTTCCTTGTTCACTTGCAAGTCCTTTCCTGTGTCACAAAGGTGAACAATCTGTTGTCAACTCTATAATATGGTTATACTAGTTGGAATATTATTTTTCCTTTCCCCAGTTCTCTGCTTTGTTGTGACTGCTGACATTTGCCTTCTACAGTTTGTTTGGATAGAAAATGCTTTCTGTATTTGGAATTCTAGAAAAGAACTTTCAGATTGGGAAGAATATCAGAATCCAGGGTTTCCTGTTTACCTGAAATCAGTTTGTTAGCTTTTTAAGTTTATTATTTAGTTTGTTTATCAAAGAGAGTTGCTGTTGCGGAGTATGACTATTACCATCATGTACCATATCTATGATGATCATCATATCTGTGTTTATTCTGGAGTAAGCAGTTTAAAAACAGGTACAAGGTTGCCCTCCCTTTTCTTCTTTCTCCCTTGCTTTCTCCCAGCACTAGAGCTCAAACCCAGGGGCACTCTACCACTGGACTACATCCTCAGCTGTTTTATTTTTTGAGACAAGTTCTTGCTAAATGGCCCAAGCAGGACTCAAATTTGAGATACTCCTGCCTCAGCCACTTTGGAAGTAGGGTTATAGGTGTGCACCTCTAAACCCAGGTAAGAGTTTCTTATGAGTATTACCTAGTAGAAAGCATTAACAAATACTTAAGACTGAGCGCTAGGAGCATAGTTCCGATAAGAATTGAGTTCCAGTTGAGTTTTAAAAGATTATTCAGGTGGGATCAAACTTGTATTATAACTTTTTGGTATTCGGGATCTAGTCATTTTAGTATTGGAGACTGAGGAGTATCTGGGTATGGCTCATAAGATTAATGAGGTGACTTACATGGATATGTCTAACCTATAGATCATGTATGGTAGTTGACAGGTATGCAGTAAATATAAATATTTGCTTTTTTTTTTTTGGTACTGGGGATTGAAATCATGACCTTGTGCTTTCCAGGCAAGTGCTTGAGCCACTGAGCTAAATCCCCAACATTAAAAAGGTACCTGAATAACTGATGAAAATTGTCAGTTTTCAGGACAGCTTCCTCATTGTTAAATATTCCTTCTTTAAAAGAGTATTTACTAAGCATTGAAACATGAGTAGAGCATTTGAGAAAGGAATTGGGTTAATAAAAATTTATATCAAATTCTTATTGAGAAGAGGCTGGGGATTTAGTTTAGCAGCATAAGCACCTGCCTTGCAAGCAGGCAGTCGTGTGTTCGATCCCTGGTACCGATAAAAACGAAAAAGACAAAAAAAAAAAAAAAATTCTTATTGAGAGTATGTCTTAGCATTTATAGATGTTCAGGTAGGTGTATCATTTAAGGATATACAGTCCTTTTTTTTTTTTTTTTTTTTTTTTTTTTTTTTTTTTTGTCTTTTTCATTTTCATTTTTATCGGTACCAGGGATCGAACTCACGACCGCCTGCTTGCAAGGCAGGTACTTATGCCGCTGAGCTAAATCCCCAGCCCCTGGATATACAGTCCTTTAAGGAATAATTTGTGACTTTGGTTTACACCTAATGCCACTCAAATATACATATATTTTTTAATAAAAAGAACTTTTTGCCAGGTGGGTGGTACATGCCTATAATCCCAGCATTTGGTAAGGTAAGGCAAGAGGATTGCTTGAGTTTGAAACCAGCCTGGATTGCCTAGTGAGAACCTGTCTCAAAAAACAGACAAAAAAACAAAGCCCCAAAACTTTTTGACTCTTAGGTAGAATTGAGAATACTTTCTTTTTTTTTTTTAACTTTTTTTTTTATCAGTACCAGGGATCGAACTCACGACCGCCTGCTTGCAAGGCAGGTGCTTATGCTGCTGAGCTAAATCCCCAGCTCCAAGAATACTTTTTTTTAACCCAGTTAATCTGGGTTTGGTTTTTGATGTTTGAGACAGTTGCCTGTAATATTTCCTTTTAATGCCTTCAATTTGTCATTGCATGAGATAATATATTATTTTAAGTATTTTTTAAATTGCAAACCTATAGATTGTTGCTATCACTAACGCCATTACTGAAAATAATGAGACAGGACTTCTTGTTGATAGGTTATTTTCTTGGATTAATTTCAAGGAGAAAGAGGGCAATGAGATACTTACCAGATAACTTATTTGGTAATTGATACTTTCACACTTTTTGTGGAAGAGAAAAAGAGAAACAGACACCTGCTATTCTGAAAACTTGGCATGATACTATAAGGTTGTGAAGGGTTACTACTTCAGCTCAGTCTGAACAGTGCAAGAAAGTTGAACAGGATTTGTCATATGTTTGACCTTAGAGGCTTACAGAACATTCTATTGGAAGCATCTGTTTACATAGGAAACAACTCATCCCAAATATTGGGTGAGCTCAACCATATTCCTGTAATATGAATCTTATATAGTAGATAATAAAAATAGTATTTTTCTGGATAAGTGCTTGCTTGCCTCCCCCACAAAATAGTAAGATTGAACAATGACTTTAACTGAAATATTTGGTTAGGTGTTATCATCAGAAGACAGCTTTTGGGCTGGGGATTTAGCTCAGCAGGCATAAGCACCTGCCTTCCAAGCGTATGGTCGTAAGTTCGATCCCTGGTACAAAACAAAACAAAAAGAAAAGACAGCTTTTGATGATTGCCCCCCCCCCCCCCGCTTTTTTTTGGTACCAGGAATTGAACTCATGACCTCACGCTTACCAGGTAGGCACTTAAGCCACTGAGCTAAGTCCCCAACCCCTGATAGGCATTCTTGATGAGGAACATGGTTTTTATAATTCAAAGAGTAGATTGTTCACTGAATTTTGAAAAGACCTTTCACCTTTCTCAATTTTCTTCTTCATCTTTTCCTGTGTCTGGTTCCTGATACTCTGTAAACCTTTATAATTAGAAATTATATGGTACACTTCTTGGTTTTCTTTGGAACTAGTCCATTTGATGAACTTCTAGAAGATGGTCATTTGTTGACTGATACATCCCTTTCACATACAGCCTGCCTGGCATCGAGTGGGTCATCAGTGAGTGCTTGTTAAGGTGATTGATTAGGAGATTTAAATTTTCATCTGGGGATTGCAGTGACCTAGGGGCTACTGTGCTGTTGGTGGCCCTTCCTGAAAGGGGAATGAATGTAGCTTTTTCACAAGTAAACTTCAATAAATATGAATGTGGGCAAAGTTATTGCTTTGATGCTTTCAAACTTTACACTTTTCGGCAAGAAAAAAACATTAAAACTTGGTACATTATTTCTCTTGGTTTTATGTTTTGTCCTGTTCAAAATTTAGCTATGGCTGTGAGTTTTTCAATAGTGTATGAGAAATGTGTTGAAGATTCAGACTATCAATAGAAAAGAAAAAGACACGTTACCTTTGTAATACATAGTTTTGTTCTTCCTGCTTGCTGTCAAGCTTAAGACCTTAAGGCATATAGTGTTATTGAATACTTCCAAATCCAGTTTGTATTTGTAGCAGCCACAATTTGATTTGATTTTGGCATGCCTTCATGATTGTCTTTATAGATGATTTCCTTTCCTGAACATAGTTTGCTTAAATGATCAGATTTCCTGGATACATGTCATTTTATTTGTTATACATCTGCAGAAGTAAAAATTTAGCTAGGTGGCAGGGGAAAAAAGTTTTTGTGAATAGACAAAGTAGATTACATGGAAAGTTGAGAGCTAGTCATATATGTGAAGTCAAGTAAAGATTACTGGAATGGACCAACAAATTTATTTATTTATTTATTATTTTTTGTCTTTTTGAGACAGGGTTTCCCTATGCAGTTCAGGCTGACCTTGAACTCACTTTGTAGCCCAGTCTGGCTTCAGTCTTACAGTGATCCTTTTGCCTCAACCTCCGAGTGATGCGATTACCGGCATGTACCACCATGCCCAGCAACAGATTTATTTTCTATACCTAGTTTTACCCCTAGTTAGCGCTGTGACTTTGACCAAGTCACTTAATGTCACCTGGGTCTGTGTTCTTCTCATGTAACTTGAGAATATGGAATGAAATGATGACTGATATTGTAGTTCTAAAAGTCTAAGTGTTATACAGGAAAAACACTTAACTTTCCATACCTCCCCACATAAGATCCACATGTGAAATGTTAATTATGTAAATAATAAAAATGTATCATGTACGTTCCCTGGTAGACTAGAATTGTCAGTTTGTATTATAATGCTCATAATGCTCATAATTAATTTTGCTTTATAAATATGAGACTTGGCATCTTCTAGAAGAAAGAGTAGTTAGCTGTTTAAGGTATAACCTATACAAATGAAAGAGATGAATAATGCTTAGGATACCCTGGGTTGAAGTTTGTGCTTTTTAACTCTAACTTGGAAATGTAGGTATGTTTGTGGGGTCAGTGGGGTTGGGAAGAAACGTAATAAGCTGGGAGACAGTGTAAATGAGCATGGATAGTATTTTTAGAGGTACAGTGGTAAAAAGTCATTAGCCTATGGAGTTTTCATGTCTATATTGATCTGATTTTGCTATAAATTCAAGGAGAACTGATAAAACTCTGGATTTTATCGTCAGAATACCCTTGCTTTCTGGGTATCATTTGGGCTGTATCAACTTCTATGTATGTATATTTCTCTTTTTAATCAAAAGAAAAATCCCAAAGCACTTATGTAATTAAAAATTTTACTATGAGACTATTTGTAAAAATTCTTTAAACAAAAATTACAACAAAAGAAGGTATTTAGTGAACAGAAAACTGTATAAAAATATTCACTCATATTTGTAGTGTAAATCTGAGAGCAATAAATGATTCAAATCAGTAAGTGATTTATAAGCCTGTTTTACATATAAATAGCTCTCACTTATCTACCTACATGGACTAACATGAACAAGTAGGAAACAACTACAAGTATTTTTGGGCATCCACTATATGCTAAGCAATATGGTATGTATGTTCAAGGTTTACATATGCCTTACGATTTTTTAAAGTGTAAGGTGCCAACATCATGGATCTTAATTTTTTTCTTGAATATACTCTTGTCCTCCAGCCTGGCAGAGCTCCTGCATATCGTTAAAGACTCAGCTGAAAGTGTGAGTTTTCCTGATCCATTTAGGTAAACTAATTTCCCTTCATACTTCTTTTTGCCTAGTGGACACTAATAATTTTATATTTTTCCTACTGTTAGAGTTCCTTAAAGGTTGGACTGTGGATTATCTTTTTCATTTGTATACTCATGCCCAAGGGTAGTACCTGGTGACCATTTTGTAAGATTTTAAATAAATGACTGTTGGTCAGATTGTTGGAGAATTACGATATGTGAATTTAGAAGGGCAACTAATATTGCAAACCAGTATTTAATACAGCATATCTCAGGTGGATGTTTTACATACTGGGTCAGTAGGGATTCAAAGAGGTTTATGTATGACCAAAACTATATGGATAGAACTTAAGAGAATTTAAAAAATGATAATAGTAATAAAATATTTTTCTTTGAAGTGAATATATAATTTTATAAAAGACAGGGTTCTCTAATTTTGGCTTTTTAAAAACTTGGGAGTGCTGGGTGACTCATCCAGAACCCCTCCTATATTAGGAGCTAGTCCTATTCCCCATCCCTTTGCTCCAATGAGTTTTCCTATCCTTAACCTCTGTTGTTTCTTAGAATTCATTCTTTGACTTCAGGGAACACGAACTCAGCATATTTGACATCTATGATTTTCCCTATATCAGTATAGCTTAAATTTATACAGTCTTTGCTTGTTTGTTACATGTCAGTAAAGTTGAGGGGCAGGGAATTAAAAAAAAAAAAAAAACGAGTGCTGAGGAATATTTTTACCTGAAGAAATTATGAAGTGAATTAGTTTCTTATGGATAAATTGTAATTTGAGTATCTTCTCTTTTTCTGATTTCTTTCCTTGAATGCTGATTCTGTAAATGGCAGTAAAATAACTGATAGGTAGGAATCAAGAAGGGCAGACAGAGCCAGGTATGATAGCAGACCCCTGTAATCCCAGCACTCAGGAGGCTGAGGCAAGAGGATCACTGCAAGTTCAAGGTCAGTCTGAACTACAGAGACCCTTTAAAAAAACAAAGCAATCTTTAAGAGCTTAAGTAGAACTTTTGGTTTTCATAGGCTGTAGTTATAAAATTGAATTTATTGAGAAATCAGCCATGGGCTATCTTAACTGGAAGAAAAAAAAGGTTTATCTGCTAGCATTTGGCTTTTAATTAAGTTGTTGCTGTTTGTAGGCCTGCTGTAAAACTAGAATTGTTTCCCCTAGTGCTGGGATTGAACCTGGAACCTTGTGTATGTGGTGACAAAACTAGAAAATCTTGGGTGGGTGGTGGCACAGGCCATAATATTGGCACTAGGAAGCTGAAGTAGAAAGATTGCCATGAGTGCAAGGCAGGCTGACTGTATAGTGAACCCATCTCAGAAAAAGAAGTGGGGAGCAAGGAAGCTATATCTGGTGGTAGTGATGAAGCCATGGGTTGAGATGTTAGTGGTATAATCCACTGTAATATATGGTAAGCACATAAGTTGTTTTGGAGGTTGTTAGTCATGTGATTTTTTTTCTACTCTTAAGTTTGATTTAGAGGAAAAAAGCGGACATTTCCCGAGTATACGTTGCCTGGAAAGTAGAAAGCAGCTCTCTCGGTTACTTTCCTCTTGTTGCTGTAGCAAAATACCCGGCACCCAAAATGAAGAAAGGAAATGTTTATTTAGCTCTCAGTTTGTGGAGGTTTCAGTCCATACTCAGCTGGCTGCGAGGCAAGGTGACTTGGCACAGGGGCAACACTTGAAGGTGATTATAGCAGATCCCAGAAGGAAAAAGGGCAAAGCAAGCCTTTTCTGTCCCTTACATTGTATGCAGGCTGTCTACAGCTGTAGCAGTCACACTGCCAATGCCAGCAACAGACAGTGACCAAATCACAAACACTGGATTCAGCCACTTTAGAAAGGCCCACCCCCATGACCGAGTGAGGCTTTGAGGGGACGTCTACATGTAAAGCGTAACAGCAGTCTAGGATTGTGAAGAATGAGTGGTAGAAAGAAATGTGATATCTGGTAGGTAACATTAGAATTTCAGTAAATGTCTGGAATTGCTCTTTCTGGAGATTTGGAAACAAGTAAGTTACTCAGTTGTGTCCTACCTAGGAAAGGACACCTTTGCTGTAATTTTGGAGGGGTGTCTGATGAAAGACATAATTAAAATGAGAATGGACTTCCATGTGGGCGAAACACCCATTTTATCTTAGTGTTCTCATTTGTGGACTGAGTATGGTATAGCGTAAGCATATGATTCTTGAGATTAGGTTGGCTGGTGTATAAAAATCCTAGTTCTACCACTTTTTACCTGTGCAGCCTTGAGTATGTTGTCTAATGCAGTAATGCATTTTGATGTATGATAGGGAGTTGATGTGACAGACCTCTTAGAATTATTAGACTCTTTAAGTGAAATAACCCCTGAAACTTTAACATGGTACTTATTTTCACTTCTTTTCTTCCTGTAGGACCCACCTTATTATTTCTGGGTTGTAACATCTCTTTCTTTCAAAGAAGGTTATATTTTGTTTTGTTGGATCTCTATTAACCAAAAGCAATCTGCCAATCATTCATTCATCTCTCCTTCCCATATAATCCAGAATTTTTTGTGAAATTGCTAAGCCTCTGTGTTTCCTTTCTCACCTTGTTTGGATTCCTTGGGGCTGATGAGTAATGTGGAGGAGTCTCTGGCCTTTGAAAATTCTTTTTTTTTTCTTTTGAAACAGGGTTTCATTATGCAGTTCAGGCTGGCCTTGAACTCACTGTGATCCTCCTGTCTCAGCCTCCAGAATGCTGGGATTACAGGCATATGCCGCCACACCTGGCTCTGTGTGAGTTTGAAGGGGATACTGCGGATTAAATTTAGGGCTTTGTACATGTTAGGCAAATGCTCTGCCAGTGAGCTACATCCCCAGCCCAAAAATTCTTCAGAGTCTTGAATGTTGTAGTTTTTCAGTGGGTTTTGAGCAGTTTTGGAGAGGACTCAGAGGAAGCTCTAATGTATTAGTGGATCCAGAACCATGGGTATAGAGTGAGCTTTGTAGAGTGAACATGTAGAAGGTTTGGGGGATGTCATAGATGAATATAGTCAGTACATAGCTTCTCAGGTGTTTGGTTTAAAACTTTTTTTTTTTTTTTTTTTTTTTTGAGATAGGCCCTCAGTATGTATTCCAGACTGACCTTGAACTTGCTTAGTAGCCCAGGCTGGCCTATAATTCATGGAGATCCTTCTGCCTCAGCCTCCTGAGTCATAGGATTATTGGCATGTGCCACCACTCCTAGCTCTCAGGCATTTCTATATCTTCACCAGTAGTTAAATGTAGATTACTTTTCTCTGTTACTATGTACTTAATGGGCACTTAGTGTACACAGATTGATTTTAATACTGCATTAATCTGAGCTGAATAATTTTGGGGAAAAGAAAGCTGTTGCATGTAAAATCATATAACAGTCTTAAGCAAATGTCTTTGAGTTGAGCCAGACTTTTAGACTTGCCTGTGTACAAGACTGAGTTGTATGTGTATGTGTTTGTAGTTGGGTACTGTATACATATACTTCAGTTTATCTGAATAAAAATTTAGTATGCTAGGTACTTGAATGCTAAGGATACAGAATAAACCGGGCAAAATTTTTGTCCTCAGCTTGCTCCTGGTTTAGCGAGGAGACAAACGTGTAAATAAATATAAATAGCATATATATGATAAAAGTTTGATAGAATGTGGCATACAGATGTAGTGGGGACAGCAGGGAGAAAGTAGGTAGTTTACCTTGGGAAGCCTGAAAGGGTTTTGCAAATGAGGTAGCACTCAAGTTAGACAGTTAGCTACTAGGTCAGGAGTCATTCCTGGCAAGGGAACGGTATGTTCCGAAGGACCAAAGTTGGAAGCATAAAGTATACTTGGGGAACCATAGGTACAAGAAGGGAATAATGGGAAATAGATCAGGAAGTGGAGAGCTTTGTTTGTGGTATATAGAAATTTAGATTTTAAGCTTCATTTACTGTTACGGTTTGTGTCTGGATGTCCCTGCCAAAGCCTTGTGCACTTTTAGAAGGGGCTCTTTTGGAGACATTTGAACCTAGAGTTTGTGATTGATTCATGGTGGAATGCTAGGATTAAGGGTGGTAGTTGCTAGATCGATCCACTGATTGGATTGGCACTGCCCTAATCCCAGCAGTCTGGGTAAAATAAAAAGGGCAGGAAGAGTTGTGTTTCCTCCCTCTTGCTCCCTTGCTTTCCACTTCCACACCATTCTCCCTTGGAACCCGCTGATTATCAATTGAAATCTATAAACTGAGCTCAATAAACCTTTCTCCTTTAACTTTGGGTGTTGAGTATTTTGTCCCAGCAATGAAAAAAAGGAATAAAGATAGTCCCTAAGGAATTTATTTTTTAATTTTTATGTTTTTATTTCTCTTGAACAGGCTCTCACTATGTAGTTCAGTCTGGCCTTGAACTCATGCTGCCAAGTGTTGGAATTACAAAAGTGCATTACCATGTCTGGCTTAGTTACTGAAGAATTTAGAACAGTAAAATATGTTGCTATATGATAGAACTGTGGGGGAGGACTGGCGGCGGCTGAGAAGATAAGAAGTATGAAATATAAATAAACTTTATTTTGAGAATGCAGGGAGAGACCCCCCCCGCCCCCCCCCCCCGGGGGGCTCGCCATCTCCACCCCGGGGTCGGAGATCTCTCCGTGGGACACGTGGAGTGAGGCACATAAATAGCCTTGGCCTGGGGTGGAACCTAAGGGGCATTAGGGATGCACAGGTAGCCCATTGGTCTTAGTTTGGCACCAGAGGTAGATTCCTAAGGGTGGGGGAGATAGAAGCTCCTTGGCTTTACTGGCTACAGTATCCGGCCTGGGCCAAAACCCTTTCACTATCACATTTATATTTTAAATTCTTCACAGTGAATGTGTGTAGAAGATGATCAGTAGGTTGGAGAGAGAAAGGAAATGTTAGGAAGCTGTTTTCTAGGTCCAAGTTATAAAAACTTAAATGTTTAAGAGATGTAGCTTGTGGAAAGCATTTGTAAGATTATTTGTGAGTACAAGGCAAGAGAAAAATAACAGGATGGCTTTTAGGCTTATGGCTTGAGTACTTGGAATGATGTGTTACCATTTGCCTAAAACAGGCAATTGTGGAAGGGTGAAGGATACAGATGAGAAAAACCCATGTTTTTATGTGTTCAGCTTGAAGAGCCGGCAGTTTCCCTGCAGGTAGAAAAAATTTGATACCTTTGGAATCATTAGCATTTAGTTGCTCAGAGCATGAATGAAGCTTCTTGTAAGGGTGATATAAAATGGGAAGCTCTAGCCTGACACAGGTGTGAATGTACTAATCTTTCACATAGCCACAGGAAGAGGAGTCCACAAAGGTAGCCTTGGAGCTGCAAAAAGGTCAGAAGTAGGAGGATTATCATAGTCTTTTCTGTGTGAGACAGTATCTTTCTGTTTCTGTAGAAGCTTGTTCTAGTAGGTTGAGAAACTGGCATCAGTGAATGTAATCTATTTGAAGAAGTTTTGCAGAGAACAGTAACCAACACCTAGGGCATGGGAGAAAACCTAAAGGAACTCCTTTTACTTTGTAGATTTTTTTTTTCGTGAAGTAGGAAGCAAGGTCATTCACCAAGAATAAGTGAGGTGTGGTATGAATTGGCTGGAAGACTAAAAGAGAATGGTGAAGGTGTGGGACAGTGGCTGAGAACACTGGTGGTGGTAACAGTCAAGTGAAAGAGTTTGTTTTGATGCAAAGGAGGAGAATGCCATATATTTGTAGTTGTATGTATTACTCTGCAAGATCATGGAATTTTTTTCTCCCCCCCGCCAAGACAGGGTCTTCCTGTGTAGCCTAGGCTGTCCTCAGACTCAGTGATCCTGCTGCCTCAGCCTCTCAAGTGCTGGGATTACAGGTGTGCTGCCTCCACACACAGTGTTCTATTTTTCTAACCAGCTCTGTAAATTTGCTGTGCTCCCTTCCAAACTATTTGTGGCGTAGTAATCTAATCTTTTACAATTCAAATCTAATTATTTCTTGCCCCTGGTTTACAACCCTTCACTTTAGAACGAAGTTTCAAACTACTCAACAGGGTCCAGCAGGCCCTGTCTTCATTTTCATTTGCCACCGTTCTCATCTCTGTATTTCTTCCTACAACTGAACTTTGATGTAGGTTTAATCTGCTTGTAGTATGCTTTCTACATATTTCCAAGTCTCAGCTTGACTCTCCAATTGTTTCTCATTCGTTGGTTCTTAGATGAAGCATTATTTTCTTGGGGAAGTTTTTCCAGAATTCTTGCAAGAGTTAACATCCTCCTGCCTAGTGTTTATTATAATTGTTTTGGAAATTTTGTGACCCTTCCCACACAAGAAGGTCTGTAAACAGGGGGGAATTAGTCTAGTTCACTATTATGTGTGTAATCTTGAGCATGCCTAAAATTCAGTAGGCAGTTGGCACTTCATAACTTTTTGTTAAATTAATAAGGTGGTTAAGAGATTGGATTGACTGAGTAATTTATTTATTTATTTATTTTTTGAGACAGGATCTTGCTATGTAGTCCAGGCTGGCCTTAAATTCACTTTGTAGCCCAGTGAACTCAACAGTGATCCTCCTGCCTCAGTCTCCCTAGTGCTAGGTTTAGAGATGTGTGCCATTATGCCTAGCTGGAATTTAAGATTTACACTTACTGTTTTAGAAAATGGCAGTGTTCACGTCTGGGTTGCTGCAGTGTAGAGACTGAGGTCTTTGCAGAGGTCATAAAATTAAGCAGACACATTGCTTGGGTTTTGTAGATGGACATTGGTAGGATTTTAAGGAGAAAAATAAAAGGCAGGTGTTTAAGTCTTTAGTCAGTTAAATAGATTCAGGCCATTCCTGCAGTACAAATCAGTGCAATTCCTTGAATCAGTAATGCTCTAGCCTTCTGGGAAGCTGTGTATTATAGAAGAAAGATCATGAGTTCAGACTCTGGATTCAGACTTTGGGCCACTTACCTGAGTTTTCATTCAGTTTTTGTTTTTCTCTTTGTAAATTGGAATGGTAAGACCAGCTACCAGAGTTTCATTGTTGAGTAAGAGTATTTTTTTGAAAGTGTTTAACTAATATTATTAACTTGGTTTTATTCTTGATTGCTGTCATCACTTCAAGAGAGCATAGAATTGGAAGTAGGGAAGAGAAGCAAACAACAAGTAAATTTTGAATAAGGTATTTTATTTAGCATGTTGAGTTTATATTAAAGGGTTAGAACAAACGCTGATGAATGAATACAGATATAAGCAAATACGCAATGTAGGGAAAGATTTTGTAAACTAAGACCCTGCTTGACTCGTGATAACATTGTGTTGTTAATAGAGAACTTTTTTTTTTTCTTTTTCAGACAAGGTTTCATTTCACTGTGTGGTTCAGGCTGGTTTTGAACTTACTTTTGTAGTCCAGGCTGGCCTTGAACTCACAGTGATCATACTGCCTTAGCCTCCCTAGTGCTGGGATTACAGGCATGTGCCTGGCAGAACTACTATTTATATAAAGAAATTCTTTGTTTTTGTTTTTATTTGTTTGTTTTTGTTTTTTGTTTTGGTTTTGCTATAAAGTTCAGACTGGCCTCAAACTTGCAGTAATCCTCCTGCTTCAGTCTCCAAGTGATGGTATTACAAGTGTGTGCACCAAGCTCAATTGAATATTCTTGCATGAAGGAAAGCAGTAGATTAAATAATTGCTAAGCCCCGTTTGGAAGATTTTGATTTCATTTGAGATTCGTCTATATGTCATTCAGTCAACACATATGTGATTTGCTTCCTCAGTTTTATTTGAAAGGCTGAAAGCCAGTGTTTTGTTTTGTTGGGGTTTTTTTTTCTTTTCCTTCCTGTATACTAAGATAGATCCAGAATATTAGTCGCTGGTTTTAATATCCCCTTGGATGAGAGACTTAAGCCTAGCACTGGTAGTGATATCTACAAATGCTGCTGTCTTCCTCCCCTGGTGGTTGGGGCTGGCTGGAGGGCTAGGCGGGAGTACATGGCATTCAACTGGAGACGTGAAATACAAAAATGTGCTGCCAAAAAGTTTGGTTTAGTGCTTCAGATTTTTACTGAAGAGCGTATCTTTCTATATGATTCAGCCCTCTTACAGTATTTTCTTTTTAATGTTGTTTTTTAAAATGACCTTCTACTGTCTTGCATGTGAGATCTGTGATATCATAGCATCCTAGTTTTCATTTGCTTCTCACAGCCTGGATCTGGCTGTAAAATTGTTTACATGCCTGTGGTTTAGTCAAGTCTCTTTTCTGCTGAGCACCTTTTTTGCTGATTGTTTTTTGTTTGCTTATCACATATTTTCTCACATTCTTTCAGAAATTTGTTAAAGTGACTTTATTGTTACTTTGCCTTTTTTGTATGTTAGAAGCTTGGAATTTTGTATCTGTGATCTTGGTTGTGGGTTATTCATGTATTTATTTCAGCTGCTGCCATCTTCTGTGATCAAAGACTATGAATAAAAATGGGCTTTTGGAGTAGAAATTTCTGGCCTGCATTAGGGATGAGAAAACCTATTCATTCACCTATGAATTCTGGAGGAATTTAATTCTTCTTAATTTTTTTTTCTTTCTTTTTTTCATTTTTATCGGTACCAGGGATCGAACTCATGACTGCCTGCTTGCAAGGCAGGCGCTTATGCCGCTGAGCTAAATCCCCAGCCCTGGAATTTAATTCTTATAGAGAATGTAGGGAACTAATACATAACATGATGTTTTCGTTATGTAGTATCCTGACTGAAAGTTCTTTGTATTTTACTAGCTCTTTTTCATAATAGTGATATGAAGTTGAAGGAAATTAGGCATTGATAATACCTTGATTTGATTGAAAGAGAATATGAAGATCATAGCTTATGAGCGAGCCTGTAGTGAACTAAGTAATTTTTTAAATTTGGAAAGAATCGTAGATGTTATCAAATCCAGGTGTAGGTTATAGAAGCAACTGAAAGCCTGTAAGTAGTTAGACTAAAGCTACCTAGTTATTATATACAGATACATAGTTAGACGTTATATGAGAATGGTGAGAGTAGTAACAGTATGGTAAGCATATCTTTAGGAAGGGAAGTCTTTAAAACTTTGAGGGATGGATTGGGACCAGGACAGGCCCTCAGAAATAGAAGATATAAAATATCCTAGAATTCCTGACCTGGTGAGGCTCAAATTGTTTATTATGTGGCAACTGGTGTGGAGGTTCACTTAGTCATTTAATCATTTATTACCAGGCATTTATTGATTGCTGACTATATTGTAGATGCAATGCTAAATGTCAGGGCCATAAATGTAAATCATGTAGCTGCACTCGTGGATCTCTTGTACTACTAGAACAGTACAAGACAGAATACTTTCCCTTTTGCTGTTTCTCAGAAACAAATTCAAGCTGGGCATGATGCTATATGCCTGTGATCTCATCACTGTGGGAGGCTGAGGCAGGAGGGTCACAAATTTGAGCCCAGCTTGGGCAATTTAGTGACTTAGCAAGGGCCTGTCTCAAAAAATAATTTAGCTTAGTATGACAGCCTTGGGTTTCATCTCTAGTACTTACGAAACAGACAAAAAAATAAATCTAATGTTGACCCTGATAAAGCAGCTGAACCCCATGCCAAGAACCAGAACACATACACATTGGCAAGGTCGGCATGAGTGGTTTTAATCAAAGGAAGCAGAAGTGGCACTTTACCCAATGGAGCAGGGCAGGGCTGAGCAGGGTTTTTTATCGACAGTTAAAAGGAGGGTAGGTATTGTTTTGGGGCTGAGAGCTGTGGGTGGCTCTTGTACTTTCCATGTAACATGTCTTTCTCTGGAGGAGGTTGGCAGCGGGCTCTCCGTTACAGAGGGTATTTCCTTGTTGTTGTAGTTAGGCTTTTGTAATGTGGCAACGGACCTTTTGTCCCTGTATTCGCGCTTTTACAATGGGGCGGGGGAAGGGGGGCTGGTCACTGTTGGCCAGATGTATCATTTCGGATTGTTGTTTATATATATACATTTATATGGGAGATAGGGTGATGCAGTCTTGTCTTTCTACTTCCTGCTGAGCAAGGGCAACAATGGGGTCTCATGCTGAGAGACAGGTTGATAGGTTGGTCTTTCTGTAAGAAGCATAAGATTAAAATTTTGGGTAGTTAATTTTTGAACAAGTTTTTGTATGAATGACATTAGACAAGGGACCATTAGCAAAATGAGCCCAGTGATTATCAGGGGGCCTAAAAGGGGAATTAACCATGGGCTTAGGGAGTTCCAGAGGCTAAATAGGGTATGGTTTGTTTGCCTCCAGGAAGCAGCTCATTCTTTGAGTTGGTTGATTTTTTTTCCTGAATGATTCCTGATTGATTAGCATAATAAAAACAAGCTTCTCCCAGGAACAGATAGGTAACCCCCTTTTCAGCTGTTAAAAGGTCTAGGGCCCTGTGGTTTTGCAGAGTCACGCAAACCAATTGCTGTAGTTGTCCATGTAGCACCTGGATAGTCTCGGCCCTGTGGGCAAAATCAACCTTGAATTTACTACTCATAATATAATAGGTCCCCAGAGAGGTTCCCAAACCTGTGCCCCCTCATGAAGGCCCCCAAAAGAGCCGTGACTAAGATAAAAGATACATGAAATGTGCAAGTGGGACAGTGACCTGCGTGAAAGGTGTGGAGAAAGAAGTCTGGAATTCAGTATCAGTGAAGACCGTTAAGTTGCATGCCAACTGGATAGGGGTGCATAGTTTATGTTGAGGGAAACAGTGATGTGTAGATTGATCACAGAGGAGAAAGGTGTTTTGGTTACGGTCATCTGGACAGACCACAGGAAGAGGTGTCACAGTGTGATTAAAGGAAAACTTGGAGTGGCAGTAGTCCCTATGATGAAAGGTTAAAATCAAGGGGGAGGCTTAGCAGTTGTATATCTAGGGCGGTTGTCTGTGGAGGAACATTGGCAGAGAGCTGAGAAGTTATTAGTTGGAAAGGCTATTAGTGTACACTTCCAGAATAAGACGCACATCCAGCATTTGGGCTCTGAATAATTAACAGCAGTGTTTAGGAGGCATATTGTGCTGTTACAAGAGCAAAAACGTTTATAGGTTGAAGATTGAGTGGGTAGATATAGGGAAAGCTTCTATCCATCCTGTGAAGGTGTCAACCATGGTAAGAAGATAGCGGTGCTTTTTGTGTTGGGCCATGTGGGTAAAATCAATCTGCCAGTCTTCCCATGGTAAAGACCCTCGGAACTGGTGAGGAGAGGAGAGACAGGTATGTAATCCCCCATGGTTGTTGGCCTGTCTACAGACGGCATATTTGGAGGAAATCTATTTAGACAATTTAGACAGGTTTGGGCAGTAAATGATTGGATCAAGCAGCTTCTTTAAGGCTCACCATCCCACATGTAAAGTGAACCTGGGTAAGAAATTCAATGGCTTGGTCTTCTGGGAGACCGTATCTGTCATGTAGGATGAGCCACCTCTCGGCTCCCAGGGTACCCCCTGATACAGAAATTGTGAGTATTGAGAAGAAGGGTAGGTAATATTATGTATCTGGGGTGGGGCATCTGAAAGGAGTAAAGCTAGCTGTTGTGAGCCCTCAGAAGAAGAGAGGTTCCAGTCCTCCTGGGCAGCCAGTTTAGCAGCTCCATCAGTTAGAGAATGTGGATAAGGGGTCAGTGCCACTCTGGTGGCTTTTGCAGTGAAGAATGGTCAGACGTTTTGGAAGAAGTATAGCTTTAAGGAAGGAGACTATGTTTAGAGTTTTGGATGGGGGTCTCCTTGTTAGAAGACCTTGTTCTTTCCAGATGGCAGCATGGTGGTGAATGATGTGAAGGCATACTTAGAATCTGTGTAGAAGTTTATGGTGGTTCCCTGAGCTAGGGTGAGGGCCCGCATTAACTCTGCCTTTTGTGAACTGGTGCCTAGGGCTAGGGGTTTTGCCTCAGTGATATTTTTAAGCAAGACTATAGCATATCCTGCTCAGGGAAGGAAGATGTTGTGAACAAGCTCTCATTAATGAACCAAGTATATGTCCCATCAATAATGGGCTGCTGTAAGACATCTAGTGTTGGTGTGATAAAGTCTTTGAGGGTTTCAAGGCATTGGTGGGCGGGTTAGAGGGATCACAAGGGAGTAGAGAGAGGGTCTATTTTTGTACCAGGCTTTAGAGTTATGTGTGGGTTTTCTAGAAAGATAACGTGAAAGAGCTGGAGGAGAGAGGGGGACAGTACATGAAGCGACTGGTGTGCAAGTAAATTCATTATTCTGTATGTGGAGCAGACATTTATATGTCCTTGGAGTGTGAGGATGGCAGTGGCAGCCAGTGCCCAGAGACTAGGAAACCATCCCTTGACTTTGGCATCTAACTGTTTAGAGAGATTGGTGATGGGTGCTGGAGTTGGCCCTTTTAGTTGTGTCAGAACCCTGACTGCTGTCCTGGGGGTTTCTGAAGTGTAGAGATCAAAGGGTCTATTGGGGTTAGGCAAGGCCAGCACGGAGCCCTGCAGTAGTCTGGATCAGATGTTGGCGAATGCCTGGCCGATGGCCTTTGGGTCACAAATGGGTTCGTCAGTTGGCCCATGAATTGCATGATAAAGGGGTTTGGCAGCAGGGCAAAGTTAGGGATCCATAGCCCAAAGTAGCTTGTTAGCCTCAGGAAGGACTGTATTTGACATTTTGTGTATGGCATAAACAGGGCACGAAGCACTTTATCGTGGTCTATGGTGAGGTCTCTTGAGGAGGGAGTGAGGCTGGAGCCTAGGTATGTAACCCTTGGATGAGAGAGTTGTATCTTGTCTTTTGAGACCTGATACACTAGGGAAGCTATGTAGTTTTAGGAGAAGAGTGGTATAGGTGTAAGAGGTTTCAAATGAGGGGCTACAGAGCAAGAGGTCATCCACATCTAAATGTGCTAGATCATCTGCGAGAGCTTGGCTAAAGTAATGTGGGCTGTCTCAAAAACCTTGGGAGAGCACCATCCAGGTGAGCTGTTGGGTGGTTTTTAGTATTGAGTCCTTCCAGGTGAAACTGAATAGAGATTGGCATTTGGGATGTAAAGGAATGGTGAAGAAAGTGTCTTTAAGGTCTAAGACAATGAAATGGATGGTGGGTGGGGGGGTGTTGCTAAGCAATGTGAAGAAAGTGTCTTTAAGGTCTAAGACAACGAAATGGGTGGTGGATGGGGGGGTGCTGCTAAGCAATGAGTTGGGACTGTTGGGGTGACAGGGCAGATGGCCAAATTGATTTATCTGAGATCCTTTACTAGCTGGTAGGTCCTGTTTGGCTTTTTACTGATAGGATTGGGGAGTTGTATGGTGTCTAGATTGGGATGAAGAGTTAGGCCTGAAGAAATCTATCAGTTACGGGCTTTAGTCCCAAATGATATTGGCGTGAGATAGGGAATTGGGGGCGATTTTGGAAAGTAGAAGAATTTAGCAGGTGTACTTGAACCAGTGGGTGGTGGCTGGCTATCTTTGGTTGGGAGTGTCCTAGACTTGGGAGTCTTATCCCAAGGGTACTTATCCCAAATGGGAGTCTTATCCCAAGGAAAATGGCCAGGAGGCATCCCAGAAAATTGTGCCCACTTAATTGGGTAACTCAAGCAGGAGCACTAAAATAAGTGAAGGGGCGAGGTGTTTGAGGAAGCAAAGTGTGACCTGGAGTGTGGAGAAGGCATCGCTCCCCAGGCGAGCTGTTGGGCAAGAGGGTGTGATCAGGAAGGAATGAGTGAATAAATAAGTCCCCAGCAGATAAGGTAGGGGTCCAGTTGTATGTGGGCACTGGGGATGGCCTTCCACTCCCACCGCTAAGACCTGAGAGGAAAATGTTGGCCCCTAATAACTAGGGGAGCATGGACCAGGAGATTCCCTTATCGATAAGCAAAACGATTGGCTAACCTGCCACACGTATCCTCACCCTGGCTCCGCAGATGCCAGCTGGATGTCGTTGCCATCTTGGGTGGGCAGCGTGGAGCCCAGCCCATCAGTCGGCATCCTGGTCTCCCGCTTGGCCCAACAGGTCCAGTAGGTCTGGATTAAAACTCTGAGGGGGGTTTTTTGGAAGTGGTGCCTTTTTCCTTTTTCAGGAATGGGCAGGCCATCTTCCAGTGGCCCTTTTGATTACATTCAGGACAAGGCTTTAGGGAAGTTGGGGATTTGGACATTCCTTTGCCCAGTGGCTCTCCTTGCCTCACTTGAAACAAGGGCCAGGAGGGCTGTTTTGGGAAGAAGAAGACTGAGTGGGGCATCGCAAAGGAGCTTATGATGCTTTTGAACAGTCATTTGAGTCACCTTCAATATGAGGGCTTGTGGGTATTGTAGGGCAGTGCATGCCTGGAGACTGTGAATGAGTCAGTTTCTGTAGAGGGCTGTAAATCTGACAGAATCTGATCAGGGATTCTTCTTTGCTCTGTTACTCTTCCTCAGCTGGCATTGTTAACCTCAGAAACGTGTTGGATTGGTGCTGGGCTGTCAGTTTAGGCACATAGTTTCTGCTGTAACCGTCTATAAGAGGTCTTTTTCAGGTGAATTTATTTAGCAACCAGTTGGAAAAAGTCATGCTTGGCAGTGTTTCGTGGCTTCACAAAGGTAGTGAACAAAGATTGACTTTTAGAAACTTTTGGGGGTCTGTACTCTGATATGCAGGATATATTGTTTTGAGTAGATTTATTTACTTTTGGGGGAGTTGGATACCAGGGATCAGACTAAGGACTTTGCACTTTCCAAGCAGGAAAATGCCATGCCATTGGATTAAATTCTCAGCCCCTGTTTTGAGTAGATTTAGCAGTCACTATTCATTCTGTATCCTTTGCTAGCATCAGAATAATAGTCAGATGAGGCATGGTGGCACATACCTCAGGAGGTTGAGGCAGGAGGATGTTCAGTTTGAGGCTAGCCTGGGCTACATAGAAGAACCTGTCTCAAAACACCAATAAAAAGGGGAAAAGGAAAGAAAGAAACTATTCAACCCTAAAATTTTCCAGCATATGCATTCATTCATTCAGTAAATATTTACTGAGAGCTTGTGTGTCAAATGCCAGATAATATATGCTGGGATATATTAGTGAACAAGACACAAGTGTTCCCTACTTTCAAGAAACTGGAAAAAGACATGAATGACTAGACACCATATAATTTTTTTTTGTCTTTTTCTTTTTTATTGATACCAGGGATCAAACTCACAACTGCCTGCTTGCAAGGCAGGCGCTTATGCCGCTGAGCTAAATCCCCAGCCCAACACCATATGATTTTTAAAAGTCAGAGTATATCAAGTGCCAGGAAGGACATAAATAAAGTGTGAAGGTAGAAAACACTGAAGATAGGAGTTCTTTAGGACAATAGTCTGCTGCTTCCTGTTTTCAGTTTAGATAGCAAATGCGTGGAAGAAACATATACTCCAGAAAAGTAGATGAAAACCATTGTGCAAAGTGGTGTGGGTAAATCATTAATGTTAACAAAGAATTAGAAAGTTAAATATTACTTTACTTTTCTTTTTTCTTTTTTTTTTTTTTGAGACAGGATCTCAAGCCTGGCCTTGAACTCATTGTGTAGTCCATCCAGGCTGGCCTTGATTTCATGACAATTCTCAAGGCTCAGCCTCCCCAGTGCTAGGATTACAAGTGAGCACCGCCACACCTGGCTTCATTAGAAGCTTTAAATTGATTTAAGTCAAGGAATGAATGTGCTAAGATGGTTATTTTTCCCAGGTGGTTAAGAAGCTGCTGAAATTGGGCTGTAATCATCCTGTTCCGGTATAATTTGAGCCGTGTGTATTTGTTTCCTTCTCAGGTGGAGACCTGAATTTTGATCTGTGTCCTCCACATCCAACAACCTGAAAGTACTTCATGATCACATGACCCTGGACATGGATGCTGTCCTGTCGGATTTTGTCCGTTCCACAGGAGCAGAGCCTGGGCTAGCCCGAGATCTCCTGGAAGGTGAGGGATCAGGGGATAGGGGTGAGAAAAGAAAAAGTGAAATGCTTAATATTTGTTGTTAGGATGATTTGGGACATTCAAGGTGGTCTAGAAGATACTTTACATATGGTAGGCTTTCCATTTAAGTTACTTGAGCCAGGCTTATGCCTGTAATCCCAGCACTTGAGAAACAGAGGTAGGATGATTACTGTAGATTTGAGACCAGCTTGAGTGCCATAATAAGTTCCAAGCCAGCCTGGACTATATAGCAAGAACCTGTCTCAAAAAATAGTAATACAGGGGCTGGGGATTTAGCTCAGCAGCATAAGCACTTGCCTTGCAAGCAGGCGGTCGTGAGTTCAATCCCCAGTACCATTTAAAAAAAAAATAGTAATACAAAACAAAAGAACCCAAACCAGTTGTTACTTGTAATATAATGTAAATGTAATTCTGCCATCAGTTTATATACAGGTAATATAAGTGAAAATTTGTATTAGTTTACTAAAAGCAAAATTCTACATTTCCAAGGCTGCTTTTTTATATCTTTCTGCTTTTGCTTACTTATACATACATATACTTAAAAATTTGAATATTCTACATTTTAAGGCTGTGAGGGATTGGAATCATATTTAGTCATAATAGACATTCTTTTCAGGATTAATGCAATTCCAATAAAAATACTAATAACACTTATTTCCTGTAGTAACATTCCTTACTAGAGAAAGTAGTCCTAAAATTCATATGAAACTAGAAGAGACCTAAGATGGGAAAAGCAATTCTGAGCAACAAGGACAAGGCAAGGGGCATCATATCCCATACTCCAAGTTACACTGCAGAGCTGTAGTGATTAAAAACAGCATGGTATTGGCAAAAAATAAAAAGAAACGAAACAAAGAACACACAAACTTGTGGATCAGTGCAACAGAATGGAGGATCAGAAACAATTCCATGCACACTTTTACTTTATCTTTGACAAGAGGGCCAAATCTTTTTGCTGGACGAAAAGATTTAACAAGTGGTGGTAGGAAAACTGGCTTTCCATATGCCAAAGATTGAACCCATGTCTTACCATGTACTAAACTAAAATCAAAATGAGTAAAAGATCTAAACATTAGAACAGAAACAATCTGTTGGAAGATAACATTTTAAGATGTGAGTGAAAGTAAAGACTTCCTGAAAAGAATCTCAGTTGCATAAGTAATAATACCAAGAAACAATAAAAGGGGTCACATTGAATTAAAAAGCTTCAAAACAGCCAAGAAAACTACCAACAGAGTAAGGAAAACACCAACTCATGAAACGGGAAAAAATTTTTGCCAGCTATTCCTTAGACAAAGGACTAATATCAAGAATAGATAAAGAACTCAGAAAAAATTAGACCTCCCCCAAATTTAAAGACCGTATCAAAAATGGCCATCTGAAATAAATAGGCAATTAGACAAAGATGTACAAATGTCCAGTAACACATGAAAAAATATTCAGCATTTTTGACCATTAGAGAAATGCAAATTAAAACAACACTGAGAGTCTGTCTTACTCTAGAAAGAGTGGCTGTCATCAAGAAATCATGAACTCCTGTAATCTCAGCACTTGGGAGGCTGAGGTAGGAGGAACGTTGCAAGTTCAAAACCTTGGGCCAGGGGCTGGGGATTTAGCTCAGTGGCATAAGCGCCTGTCTTGCAAGCAAGGAAAAAGACAAAAAAAAACAAAAAACAAAAAAAACCTTGGGCCACAAAGTGAGCCCAAGGCCGGCCTGAACTAAACAGTGAGACCCTGTCTCAAAAAGAGAAGAAAGAAATCGACCAATAACAAAATGGTGGCCAGGCTTTGGGGGAAAAGGAGCCCTTCTTCATTGTTGGTAGAGTATAAACTGCTGAAATCACTATAGCAGATATTGTGGAGATTCCTCAAAAAACTAAAAATAGAAAATTCCATTTGACCCAGCTATTTCCTTGCTAGGTGTCTTTCCAAAAGAGTTAAAGGTATCATGCTATAGGGATGTATGTATATATGTTTATAGCAGCAGAATTCATAATAGCTAAATCTTGGAAACAGCTTTTATATCTATCAACCTAAGAATGGATAAAGAAAATGTGTTACTTGTACATACGGAGTACTACTCTGCCATAAAGGGTAAACTTGAGTCATTTGTACCCAGAAGTAGAAGTAAAGTAAATCAGACACAAGTGAGGTAAATCAGACATACAAGATTAAATATTGTGTGGTTTCTCAGTATATAAAATGCAAAATAAAGAGAAAAAAGTTAACAGTAATCCAGCATGGACAGTGTATCTGAAAGTGTACCTTGATTTAGTGTACAGTATTGTTTTTGGCCTGTTAATCTAGTCATTAATCTGTATGTATGATAATTAACTTTATAAGGACTTATAAATAGATGAATTTGAGGCTGGCAAAACAAAAAAAGGGGGTGATGCAAGGAAAGAAGAGGAAAAAACGAAATGATGTGTTCTATACATGTACCAGTTTCTCTCAGTGAATGTAATTATTATGTATTGCAAACATGCACTAATAAATTTTTTTTCTCTTTTTGAGACAGGATCTGATTATGCAGTTCAGGCTGGCCTCGAATTCACTGTGTAGCCCAGGCTGGCCTCAAACTTGCAGTGATCCTCCTGCCTCAGCCTCACTGGGATTATAGATGTGCTCCACTATGCCCAGCAAAACAGATGCTTTTTTTTTTTTTGTTTTTTCTTTTTGGTACTGGGAACTGAGTTCATGACCTCATGCTTAACAGACAGACTCTGTGCTGCTGAGCTATAGCCCTGGCCCATCAGGTGCTTTTTGATGAAGAAAGTTTGTAATGACACAGTCAAGGAAGCCTTCAGGAAAGGGCAAGTTCTTAGTATTCATTGGTAATTTTTTGGATTGTCAGCCTTTAGAGAGCTGTGACAGTATGACTTTTGCTTAGGTACTTGTAGGAGAGTTTAGAAACAAAAGATCAGGATTTAAATTCCAGTTTATTAATTCAGTACAATTTTTCCTTTAACTTGGGTTTTCAGTTCCTAGTACTTTCCCTTCCACATTTCCTATGTCCTAGCCATGCTTGATTTATCACTTTCCCTGTTCATGTTTCCTAACTGTGTGGTATTCTTTCCTTCATTATTCTCATTTTTGAAATTGAGCTTAAATGGCTCCTTTTTTAAAGTATAATAATCTTTAATCATTTTGTATTCCTCTTGTAACTTACATGTGTCAAATACTTTTAAGTGCCCAATGTGTACAAGGTACTTGAGATGTATTTTTTCTTTCAGCCACTCTGTTAAAACTTTAAAACTAAGATTGAGTGAACTTCAATAGTATATGAATCTAGGCAATTTGGTTTTAGAGCATGCCTCTTAATAATTACATTACAAATTATTGTTTGTATGTGGGCAAGCACAACTACTCAGATATTACAAGGAAAAGTTGAGGGTGCCATACAAACAGTTGTGTTATGAAGAGAAGTTGAGAGTGAAGAGAGAAACCCGCTTTAGATCTAGAGTGCCTTTGAGGCCTTTAGCGGGGAAGTTCAGTGCTGAACCCTAAGGATTGGTAGGAGTAACAAGAGAAGAGGATGAAAAGGAGAAGATTTTTGTCAAAAAGATGTCTTACATAAGGGCAAGAGAAAGTCTGGCACATTGGAGAAACCTAATAGCATTAAGACAGTGCTGCATGTGCAATGGGCAGTTGGTTGTATAGGTGGGAAGTAGATTATGGGGAGCCTTTCTGGACTGTGGTTAGGAGTTTACATTGTATTCCCAGTTCCTTAGCTTCTGAAGGATTTTAATCAGACTCTATTTTTTAATAGTGTACTGGTTGTCAGGTACTTAATGTATTGGAATGTGGCCAGTGACCAGTTAACATAATGCCATAGTTCAAGTGAGAGATGATGGGGACTTGGAGCACAGTGATAGCTGTGGAGAGAGAAGTGGATGGAGTTAGGATGCAGTTTAAAAGAGGAGTCCAAGGACCCAGTTTACATTTTCTCTTTATCTCTTGTTTTAAAAGTTAACTCTTCTTATAATGTAAAAAACAAGTGAGAGAGTGAGAGAGATTGAAAGCAAAGAGATTGGTGAGAGAATTTCCCTTTCAGAAGACCAAAGACTAGGTGAAAGTATGAGAACTTGAATTGGATAGTGACAATAAAATGAACTTGAAAGAGTAGAGTTGAAGAGCTGAGGATATAGCTCAGCGGCACAGTGCCTGCTGGAGCCACTTTGAGGTCCTGAGTTCAATTTCTGGTACCAAAAAGAATACAGTTGAGAGCTATTCCAGGAATACAAACAACCTCAAGGGTTGCGTGGGTGTGAGCAAGGAAGAATAGTGAAGAGCTGAAAGTGATTGAAATCTCTGGGCCTGGAGGGCTTGCGGTCCCACTACTGATTTGGGGAACATAGATGCGAGGAAGCAAGTTTTGTGAGGGAAGATGCTGGACATTCAAATTTGTATATACTGAATGTTAGAAGGTCCTGATTTTAAGGAGCTTTGTATGCATTGATTGGTTCAGGAAAAAAGTCCTCCATTTACTCAATATTTATTGAATACCAAATCTTTTCTAGTTGTTTGAGCAAAACAAAGCAAACAAAACCCTTTACCATCATGTTTTAGTAGGAGAGACAATCAAAAAACATGGTAACTACATAGACTATAAATAAGTTTTGAGTGCTGTGGAAAACACAAGAATGATGGTGCTTTAAGGTTTTCAATAAGGCAATCAGGGTAGGACTTAACTAAATGTGACATTTGAGCATATACCTGAAGTGGATGAAAAGTTGTATGGAAATACAGGTGAAAGAACCCTATAGGTGGTGGGAAAAGTCACTGGACAGGTTTCCAGGGTGAAGCCGACTTAGGATGTTGTAAAACTGAGGACTATAGTGACTGGAACAGACTGAGCAAAGGGAGTTGAACAAGAGGTAAATGTAATGGTATAGAAGTAAAATCGTAAAGCATGAATGATTAGCAGGAGAATTCACAGCAATGACAAAAGTAAACACATATCCAGCTTCCTGTGTACCAAGCATGGTTCTATACCCTTTGTTGTTGTTGTTGTTGGGGTTTGTTTTTTTTTGTTCTTTTTGAGACAGGTCTTGCTATGCAGTTCAGGCTGTTCTCAAGCTCACTTTGTAGTCCAGGCTGGTCTCAAACTAGAAACAAACCTCCTGTCTCAGCCTCCCAAGTGCTGGAATTACAGGCATGTGCCACTATGCCTGGCTTTTTTTTTTTTTTTTTTTTTTTTTTTTTTTTTTTTGGAGACAGGATCTCACTGTGTAGTTCAGTCTGGCCTTGAACTCACTATGTAGCCCAGGCTAGCCTTGAACTCACAGAGATCTTCCTGCCTCAGCCTCCCAAGTTGCCAGTATTACAGGCCTGCAGCACCATGCCCAGCTCTGTATATGTTCCACTCATTTAATCTTCATAACAATCCTGTGAGGTAGGTACAATCTTATCATCTGTATTTTCATAGATAAAGAAATGGAAGCCTTGAGAAAAGGCTAGAAAAATAGGTCAGATCGTAGAAAGCCTTGATTATCAGGCTGAAGAGCATCACTTTATTCTTCTGTAGGCCATGACAAGCTGTAACCTAAAGATTTGATCATGGAACAAAATAAATGATCAGAACTGTACTTTGGAAAAATCTCATAGCATTTTATAATTTGATGGGAGAAAGTACAGAAAAATCCAGTATGGCAGTTCTGCAAGTTGGCATTCTTTCTTCAGTAGAGTAAGTGATGTTTAAATTTGGAGGCAACATGGTTTTCTTTGATAAAGTGATGACATCTATCAACTGTTTCTCTAGAAAAATGGAGCTCCTCATAGTTGTATATACAATTTCAGGTTGGTTAGGATACCCTAGAATGTACCTAGGCTAAACACCTCTTTGGACCTCAATATTGGGAGACCTGCTGAGCTCTGGTGTAAACCAGCTGTGAATTTGAACAAATCCTCTTTTTTTTTTTTTTTTTTTTTTGTCTTTGAGACAGGATCTCACTATGCAGTTCAGGCTGGCTTTGAGCTCACTTTGTAACCCAAGCTGATCTTGAATTTGCAATGATCCTCCTGCCTCAACCTCCTGAATGCTGGGATTATAGGCGTGTACCACCATGCCCAGCTTTTGCAAGTTCCTTTCTTTCTCTCAGGCTTATTTCCTTTATTTGTAAAAGGAGACTTTATTTTTAGTTTACTAGATTTCTAAAAGTCCTCTTTTTTTTTAATCGGTACCAGGGATCGAACTCAGGACTGCCTGCTTGCAAGGCAGGTGCTTATGCCACTGAGCAAAATCCCTAGCCCGACTCAAAGTCCTTATTTTGAGACACAAAATTTCTACCCTCCTGGACATCACTAGAAAATAGACAATAAATAACAAATTGATATTTCAGATAGAAGTGTTAGGAAGAAAACTTAAAGAAGGATTGAAATATATATTAATATTTCCCTACTGATGTCTTTTGTTTGTTTTATGTTGTTGGGAATCAAATTCAGGGCTTTGTATGTGCTAGGCAGGGGCTGTATTACTGGGCTATATACATAGCTCCTGCTTACTAGTTTTGCTAGTATGCTTAGAGTGGTGTTTGTTTCTTGCCTCAATTTCCTTATACCTGAATGGATAATTTACTTTTTGCTTTGTCTCCTGACAGGAAAAAATTGGGATGTGAGTGCTGCCCTCAATGATTTTGAACAGATACGTCAAGTCCATGCTGGGCACCTGCCACCACCCTTTAGTGAAGGAAGTAGTAGCTCCAAGACCCCTGAAAAGGGGTGTTCTGATAGAGAGTGTGCTCGTCCTTCCCGACCTACCCTCCAGCGGCAAGATGACGTCATCCAAGGTACAGGGCTAGCAGTTAGGGCTGTCTGTGTGTCCTGTGTAGGAGAGAAGGAAAGGCTGCTAGCAGGTCTAGGAAGTCAGTGATTCTTCCTCCTTTCTCCAGCTGAGCACAGATCAAGGTGCTTTGATCTGAACAGAGACTGGAATCTCTTACCATCTGTCACCACCTCTGCATCCTGAGTGTTTTCCTGTAAAATAGAGCAAAGAAGATAAAAATATAATTGTTGACATTAGGGAAAGGATCAGGAATTTAGAGTTGAAGAGGAAAACTCTTTGTAAAATCTTTTATACCTTTTGATAGCATTTTTATTTTTAATCATGGATCATGATTCTTTTGAGATGCCTAAATATATTTTAGAGTAATGTCACTACAGAGCAACTTTTTAAAAATTTTTATTTAATTTTATTTTTTTGATACTGGGAATTGGACTAATGACCCTCATGCTTGCCAGGCAAGCAATGTGGCAGTGAGCTATATCCTTGGCCCCAGAATAACTTTAGACAGCCTTGATTTATTTTATATATCATCTCTGGCAAATGCTGGATTGAGAACATCTGGCCAACCGTCCCCTTAATAGCATTGTTATATAACTCAAGCCATGTGAATGAATTATATTACCAAAGCAAATTATGCTTACAATGGAAAATCAGCTGAGGAATTGCAAGTGTCATGTATTCAAAATAAATGAAATTATTGGGGAACTGTCTGCCTTATAGCTTAAAGCATGTTAAGAGTTAACTGTCCCTATAAGTTTCTAATAAATATGGGTGTCACAAAAAGGTGTTATAAATAATATAAATAGATGTCATTGATGTGGGAAAACTGTTCCTATGTAAGATTTCCTATTAACTTTCTTTTCTTTTTTTTTTTTTAATTTAAAGAGAAAAAAGAAATAAAAAAACAAAGCAGTAAAAGGGTACAAGTAATAGAATTTCAGGAAAAAAAATATACAGTAAGAAATCACTAGTTAATAGGTTACATACTGTTATCTTAGAAACGTGTCCAAATTACAAAATTACGGCATATAAAGTAGACATTCATACAGTGGGATTGCAGACAGTTCTGTTCAATGATCCAACAAAAGCTCAATAATATGGTTTTCTATCCTACACACTTAAGTATACATGCAGTTATATCCTTTAGACCACTTTCTTTTTCTCTCTTTTTTACAATAACAATTACTTTTTGGGTTTTATTACTCCCACAGTTCTTACTACTTTTTTTTGAAGAGAATAATACCAAATGTGACTAAACATAACAGAGTCAGAACAGAAGGATGGGCATAGTACATGATGCAAAAATAGAATACCAAGTGATCAAAAATGGTTACCATTGTGCCTCTTGCTATTTGAAAAAGAGTTGCCTATATCATCAGGTATAATAGAATTGACCAAAACAGTACAAAACAAGACCAATAAATCCTACACTGGAGACCTTATAGGACTTCAAAAGAAGATAATAGTCAAATCATAATGGGCATCATAGTAAATCTTACTGCCTTCAAAGTGGTTGCCTATACTCTCAAACTTGATACTATCAAACAAAACAGAATATAGTAAAATCAAACAGAACAAGATGGGGAGAGCAATACTGGGGTTCAAATCAGGTTAATAGGAAAACAAAAAAGTTACTATAATATATCCTGCTATTTTTTTTTTTTTTGTCTTTTTCCTTTTTATCAGTACCAGGAATCGAACTCATGACTGCCTGCTTGCAAAGGCAGGCGCTTATGCCGCTGAGCTAAATCCCCAGCCCCTATCCTGCTATTTTTTAATTTAGTTTTCCCTTAATTAAAAAAAATAAGAAAATAAATTAATTTTAAAAGGGGGAGATTGAGATAAAAGAGAACATTGTAACAGTAACTTTCTTTTCTATGAGAGAAATTTTTTCTACATTGTCCAAGATTCAGTATTTTTTTAATCAGGGAGATTTGACTAAATCTATCAGAATGAAATCCATTCCCTCATTTTTTTTCTTTCTCCCATCAAATAGTAACCAAGTTGCCGTCTGAGTAAGTTCCTCTTATAGTAGGAAATACAAACATAAGAAAACAGTCATAAGAAGAGAAAGGCCAGGTAAATTCTAAACAAGGGTAGAAAGAGGAATGTATATTTGATGCTAATTTAAGTGCCTAAAAGAATGCCACTTTTGTAATTCCAGCACTTGGGAGGCTGAAGCAGAAGAATTTTTGCAAGTTCAGAGCTAGCCTGGGCTGCATAATGAAACACTGTCTCAAAAAGACAAGACCAGGGGCTGGGGATTTAGTTCAGCGGCATAAGTGCCTACCTTGCAAGCACATGGTCGTGAGTTTGATCCCCAGTACCGATAAAAAAAGAAGGAAAAAAAAAGTTAAAAAAAAAAAAAAAAGACAAGACCAAAAAAAGCCACTTTTGCTGGATGTGGTGTCACACGCATATAATTCCTATAATCCCTTGGGAGGCTGAGGAGGATCATTGCAAGTTTGAGGCCAGCCTGGGCTACATAGTGAGACCCTGTCTCGAAAAATGAAAAAGAGGGGCTGGGGATTTAGCTCAGCAGGCAGTCATGAGTTCGATCCCTGGTACCGATAAAAAGGAAAAAGACAAAAAAGAAAAAAGAAAAACTGGCGTGAACTTGAGTAACTTATTTGGTGCAGTTTTTCTCTGGTGGGAAACTTGTCAGGACATGGCCCTCACCATATCTGTGGAGAGTTCTCTGTGTGGGCTGTGTATGTTCTAAGTGACTCCATTTCTCATTGCAGAAAAACGCCTGTCTAGGGGCATCTCCCACGCCAGCTCCAGCATTGTCTCCCTGGCCCGGTCCCAGGTCTCTTCCAGTGGTGGGGGTGGGGGGAGCAGTGAGCACCCCCTGGAAATGCCCATCTGTGCCTTCCAGCTTCCAGATCTCACTGTGTACAGTGAAGACTTCCGCAGCTTCATAGAGAGAGACCTCATTGAGCAGTCCATGCTGGTTGCCTTGGAACAGGCAGGTCAGTGAGTGTTTCTTCCTAGCGTTCCGTTCTCTACTGTCTACCTTGAGCAGCTTTGGTTAGTAGTAGCATCTGGTCTAAGTGTGCAGTCACATACAGAAGTTAGTGAGATAAGCGTGGACTGAGGTGGGTACTTTTTGAAGTTACATAAAGGATGCCAGTTAAATACTTCACTTGGGAAATTTTCTTTTTGATGGAACATAAACCAGTATACATGTAAAAGGCTTGGAAATAAATACCTAAAATTCAATTGATTAAAAAAAAACAAACACAAAACTATAACTGTCTCAGAAGCTCCTCTTCCAGTAGAGAGGACCAATCTGTCATTGATGCACTGAAAGTCCTGTCCATTCATAGAGTGTTTTCTCTTAGTTCATTGACCCGCACAAGTACATTTAATTATTATTAAAAGCATTTTTAACTTACTGTTAAAATTAGCTATATGATAGGGTGAGAGTTGGGGCTCCTGAAAAAGTTGAGGTATTTCAAAACTCTCATGGGAAAAAAAATTGAGGTTGGGAGATGAGGGCATGAGAAGGGACCTTTTTCATTTCATATCCATCTATATTAATTATTTACATCTAGTTATTATTTTTAAAGTTAGCGAGTTATCTGGGCTAGTGAAAAGATACCCATAAATCTTTGTACTGAGCTATATCTACCGTTCTCCCCTTTTTGAGTCAGGATCTCCCTGAATTGCCCAATCTGGGCTCATACTTGCTATGCTCATATCTTAGCCTGCCAGATTCTGAAATTATATGCATGCAATACTATGCCTGGCTTGTTTTTGCTGAAGACCCATTTATCTACCCAGTTGTGCTTACCAAGTTCTAATTAAATACTGTGTAAGTGAAAAGGGTATAAAGAGTGAGAGAGCCAGAGTTTTATTCTGGGTAGTCTTTGGAAGAGGCTAATCGTGTCTTCTTTTTCTCTACTCTGTTTCTTCAGGGCGTTTGAATTGGTGGGTTAGTGTGGACCCCACCTGTCAGAGACTTCTTCCTTTGGCAACTACTGGAGATGGGAACTGTCTCCTGCATGCAGCTTCTCTTGGTAAGTCTTGAAAATGACCCTGTGTTCTCCTGTAGGAAGGAAGAAATTGAATCGAATCTCACGTGTAGGACTTGATCCAGCCAACCTGGTTCTCTGCAGAAGTGATGGTATGAACCATCCTAGGTGGAAGTGGTGGTTCACAGCAAGATTGCATGGCAGTGTTCACGTGCGTGTGTGTGTGCATGTGTGTGTTTGTTGCCACAGGAGAGGTGGGAGAGAGCCCTGCCCTTTCAGTCAGGTAGTGAGGAGGGCACAGGGTTTAGTTTAGGCCCTGCTCTGTGAGCTGACCATAGGAGTAAAGAGCCCCAGTAAGCAGATGATATATAGCTGTGTGTGTGTGTGTGTGTGTGTGTGTGTATGCGTGATTCTAGTGGTGATCCTTTTAGGGTGTGTAAAAAAGGAATTTCTAGCAGTGTTTTGTGACACATAAATTACTAAACCTATGTGCAACTCAGTATATTATTTGCCCTTAGCTTTAAAAAAGATCCCTGTTTTCCATCATATCCCTCAAGTGCTAATGCTGATTGTTCTTTATCAGACCAGTCTGACCTGCTGCTACTGTGTATTTTAATTTGTTAGACTTGCTGCAGTAGTGAAGGATTCCTGTCAGGGGTTGGTGGGATTTGTTAATCCCCCACTTTCAAGTTCTCAGCCTCTGTTCTTCCAGAGTAGAAACATTCTTTCTTAATTAAGTACTTCTTCCTTAAATCATAGCCAGAATTTCTTTGAATCTGGGCTCAGCCTGATTTTTTTTTTTTTTTTCTTGCTAGGGCTTATGTGTCATAATAAATGAGGGACTAGGGGTGCAGCTCAGTGATGGACCACTTGCCTAGCTTGTGCAAGATCCTAGGTTTGATCACCACCACTGTGAAAGCAAATAGAACTACCCCCAAAATTAACAAGTGGGTTGAATCAATATAAGGTATTTTATATCATGCTCTCTTGCCACAGGAATGTGGGGCTTCCATGATCGGGACTTGGCACTGAGAAAATCTTTGTATGCACTGATGGAAAAGGGAGTGGAGAAAGAAGCACTGAAAAGACGCTGGAGGTGGCAGCAAACACAGCAGAACAAAGAGGTAGAGCAAGAGCAGGAATGCTTTGTGTGCCACGGCGCTATTCCAATTATTAAAAGAAGATTGTTACTTAGATCATATCCTGTCTTTGATTAGATAATTTGTCCCACAAATATATTAACAGGGATAGGCCATATTAATAAATTTTTTTACATTAGATTTCGTATTAATAAATACTAATACATGGGGCTGGGAATTTAGCTCAGCGGCATAAGTGCCTGCCTGCCTTGCAAGTGTGTGGTCATGAGTTCGATCCCTGGTACCAATAAAAAAAGAAAAAGACAAAAAGAAAATGCTAATACATGACATTCTTTATTAACATCAAAAGCTGGACCAGACCTTGGAGAAACCTTGTTTTGCTTGAGCTGGAGCCAGCCTAGAATTTAGAACTCAATCAGTAGTTTGCCTTCTTTACTGTTCATTTGTTTATTTATTTACTTATTGAGATAGAATCTGTGTAGTTCAGGCTGGCCTTGAACTCACTATGTAACTTATGCTGACCTCGAACTCATGGTAGTCCTGCTCAGCCTCCCAAGGGTTGGGATTACAGATGTACACTACTATGCCTACCTTAACTGTTGAATTGAGACCACACTTTAATTTTAAATTTGACCACTCCACGAACAAAAATAGGTCAAGTGAGAGTGTGCTAGTTAATGAGTGGAAATGATAGCAAGTCAGAAAACCTATGTCCAATTCCAGTTATTAAATCTGTTATAGTTACTATTTTAAAAATAAGTTTAGATTTGTTGCTACAACTTGAAGTAAAAAATAAATAAGTTTAGGTTAGATTATAATATTATTGAGCTGCGGATTTAGCTCAGTGGCATAAGTGCCTACCTGGCAAGTGTGAGGTCATAAGTTCGATCCCTGATACAAACAAAACAAAACTTTTTTAGCCAGGGGACAGAAATACCTAAGTTCCATCCTGAATCAGCTCCCTTCCTTCCAGCGAGTATCCATACATAGAAAATAGCAGCTAGTGAAGGAATGATCATTTTATTCCTTTTGCCCAGCACTAAAGGTTCTATACTAGAAATATGTCTGACACCATATCATCTTAGTTTAGACTTTCTTCTACTTGGGAGTAGGAGTGGGACGAGGAGGATGAACTTGGGAATTTCTTTTGTTTTCTAATACGAAACACTAAACTAAATTATTTTTGGTATCCCAGGCCTTCTTGTTTTGTGTTTAAATTGATGGTAAAAGCCCAATAAATGAGGCTAGAAGTGTATGCCACCTAGTGGTTGCATGTATGAAAATGTAAATTAGAATTAGATGAGTCTGATCTCTTGCTGTTACATATATTGGAGTGACCAGAGCTCCTCCATATATACCTCTGTGGTGGTATTTCTATTTTTAACGTCTGTGTCAGCATTTTACAAATTGAAAATACCTATATCTTCTTAAATTTTTATTAAAGTAAAATATGTTCACAGTAACTCTTTAATTCCTATTAAATCTGTCCCTGATGCCCCTCCTGTTTCCAGTAAGATTCCTTCCACTCTGTCAGTGTGTGCTTAAGCAGTGTACACTCAATTTTAGTACTAATTTAAGCCAAATAAAAATGAGTAAGGTAAACTTGTCTCTCAAAGCCCAGTATAATCCACCACTTAGTAGGCTAAGATAGGAAATTGTCTTTAAAAAAAGAAAAAAAGGATTTAGCCAGGGATTTAGCTCAGTGGCATAAGCGCTTGCCTTGCAAGTGTGCAGTCATGAGTTCGATCCCCAGTATAAAAAAAAAAAAGATAAAAGAAAAAAAGAAAACAAAATAAAACAAAAAGCAACATGTCTTTCAAATCATCATATATGTTCTAAAGCCAATGTAATATTTTTAAATTGTTTGTTACCACTACATACTTTCCTTTAATAAAAGTTAGAGTTTTAAGCCAAGTGTGATGGTACATGCTTAATAGCCCAGCACTTTGGGAGACTAATGCAGGAGGTTGGCAAGTTCAAGTCCACAGGGGCAACTTAAACCCTGTCTCAAAAATCAAAAATAAAAGGGTCTGGGTATGTCAAGAAACGACAGAGCACCTCTGGATCTGATCCTCATTACCATTAAAAAAAAACTCACACATGAATATCCCTTAGCCTGTGTTTATTGATTACTGATTACAAAACAGGCATTGGGTATATTGCTAAAACTGGGTCCTGGCTCCTAAGAGCAAAATCTAGGAGATGGACCTGTAAAGACATAAATACTACAGAATGTAATCGCTGTGACATCTAGTATAAAAGCCTGAGTAGCAGCTGGAGAGGTGAGACACAAAGGAGGGAATAAGGGAGATGTAGGAAAGGCTTCATAGAGGAATGATAGTTGACTTTTGTCTTGAAAGGTAAGTTGCTTATCAGGTAGATAATGAGTAGGATGTGCCAGGCAGAAGGCACTTAGACAGAAGGTCAGAGTTATAAAAAACGGTACATAGGGGCTGGAAGTTTAGCTTAGCGGCATAAGTGCCTGCTTTGCAAGCAGGCAGTCCTGAGTTCGATCCCCAGTACTGATAAAAAGGAAAAAGACAAAAAAAAACAAAAAAAAACAAAAAAAACGGTACATTGTAGGAACTACTGGTGATTCAGAGAGATATTAGACTAGTAGCAGCCAGAAAGTGGGCTTTGCTGGGGACACAGCTCAGTGGCATAGTGCCTGCCTGCCAAGCACGAAGTCCTGAGTTTAATCCCCAGTATAAATAAAATAAAATAAAATTAGAAAGTGGGCTTTGTAAGGAGTTAGAACTATACCTAATAGGCAATGGTGTTTTTTATTTTTTTAAATTTGAGATAAGTAGGCCAGGGATCAGCGGCATAAGTAACTGCCTGGTAAGTGCAAGGTCATGAGTTCAGTCCCCAGTAGCAAAAAATAAATAAGTAAGTTTGAGATACGGTCTTGCCCTGTACTTCAGGCTGATCTTGAACTCACTATGTAGCCCTGCCTGGCATTGAACTCATAGAGATCCTCTTGCTTTAGCCTCTTGAGTGCTAGGATTACAAGCGTGCACCACTACTCCCGGCACAATGATGAGTCTTAAAGGAGCTTTTTAGCAGGAAGAAAACATCAGAGTTCAATTAAAATTTTTTAGTAAACAAGCTAAACAAAAAATTTTTTCTTGTGCATTATAGGAAGTGGGTCAGGAGAGTACATAACTGGAGGTAGTACCAGTTGAGGTGCATTACAGTAGTTTATGCTTGATAGTTGACAGAAGAAGGGATCTAGGTGTGGGGTGGGTAAAACGATAACTCCTTGGTGTCTTGTTTGAGGGTAGTGCCTTATAAAGGTACGGATATAGGTAGAAGAATGAATTGTTAGAAGATACTAGTTTCATTTCAACTATATATAGAGTTTCAGGTAGCCATGTATAAGTAGCAATATTAGGCTGTTGTATATGTGAACACAGAAGTTACGGGGAAGTCTGGGCTAGAGAAGGATTTTAAAATCATAAGCATATAGGTGGTGGTGAATGAAATTATAGCAGTTGGAGAGATCACCCAGAGGGAAGCAAAGCTAAACTTAATGGTGCACCCCCAGTTTTGGGGGTGTGGCAAGAATTCAAAGAAATAAGAGAAGGTAGTGCTGTGGAAACGAGAGGAGCAGAATGTATAAAGACAAAAATGCATACACCACACGAAGGCTAAAAAAGATGAGAACCAGAGAGTACCCTGAGTTTGGCGATTTTGTTTATTGTCCTTGGCCAGAGTCAGGAAGGTGAGGTATATGTGGGATCTGAGGGAATAGCATGGAAGGCAGAAACGGAAGCCAGGTTGCGATGAACTAATAAAAAAGAGTAGAAGATGGAGCACTACAGAATAGCGGGTGGTGACAGTGAGTTGGAGTGGGTGTTGCCTCTTAGAACTAGCCTGTAATTGTTTGATTTCCCTGGCCTGTCTTCACAGTCAGGGCTGGTGTACACAGAGGAAGAATGGCAGAAGGAATGGAATGAACTGATCAAGCTTGCCTCAAGTGAACCGCGAATGCATCTTGGCACCAATGGAGCCAGTGGTGGAGGGTGAGTATAGCTAAGCCAGGGAGCAGGAATAGTCTTTTCCAGAGTCCTCACTGGACTGAGACCCCACAAAGAAAGAGCTCTGTGGTAAGAGAATGTTAAAAGAGAAGAGCCATGGCAAGGGCACAGAACTCTATAACAGCATAGCACATTCTAGGCACTTGGGTGGTCCAGTGTTGCCAATCTAGAGTACATAGTACAAGGTGAAGCTGAGGCCTGGCATTTCATGTGCTGTGCTAAGGTTTCTCTTCTATCACGTTTAAGCAACTCTACCACCGAGCTCTCCTCAACCTGTAATATTCTCTGTACTATTTGGTGCATTTAAAATTTTGAAATTATCCATAATGGAAAGTTAAAAATTATTACCTTTCCAAACTTTATTATACATAAGAATAATCTGGGAGAATTATTTAAAATGCAACTTTCTGGACCTCTGCTTCAAGAAAGTCTAGCTGAGTAAGGCTCAGAAATCTCAGGTTTGTAACAAGTACCTAGTATTGAGTAACATTGTTTGGAAGTTTGATGGAGCTAGTTTTAAGAATGAGAGTGACATGAGCAAATCTGTGTATTTGAACACAAGACACTGGAGTGGATAGTGAGGTGGAGGGAGAGTGAGGTTAGAGGCATTTGTACTAATAATCCATGCAAGAGGGCCCTGAATGTGAACAGGGTGGCAGACTGAAGATAAGTCAGAGGGCACAGGTTTGAGACAAATGGGATCTTTTGCAAATGGCATGAGAACCAAAAGATGGTTCCTAGAGGGAGCGGGAGGGGAGGGGATGAAGACCTAAAAAGTATTAAGGTATGTTATGTACCTGTACTGGTTTCTCCACTGTTCCTACCATGAATGTAATCATTATATATTACAAAAATGTACTAATAAATTTTAAGAAGAGCATATAGGAAATGGAATTGATGAACCCATGTTAATTGATACTGAGTGATAAAAGTAAAAGCCAGATGTGGTGGTGCAAACGTATAATCCTAGCATGCTGGAGGCTGAGGCAGAAGGATTGTTGTAAATTCAAGGCCAGCCTAAACTATGTAGTGAGATCCTGTCACAAAAAAAGAAAAAAGAAAGAAAAGAAAGAAGAAAAGAAAAGTAACTATTTCTTCAGTTTGTGATTAAGCTTCGGTAGTGGTGAAGGTCTGTAAGGTCCTTAAGGGTATTTTGCACAGCACGATGAATATGATGGGTGGGTAAGGTAAACAGAGTGACGCTAGTGCAGTTGTGTATTTGGCTGCTGGATAAAGAACTGGGGGAGGGTATTAAGCAGAACGAGTATTAAGAGATGGAGATTACCTCGATTCCTAACACCACTTTAACCCCAGAGCCTTCACATTCTTCTGAGATCTTCCCATTGGAGAAATGAAAGTAGAAACAACCATGACAGTGTAAAATAATCAGGCTCATCAGTGATAGCCATTAGTAAATTGGGTAACCTGGACAGGGCACTCTTTATTTTCCTTTTCTTCCAAGCTGGTCTTTAGGGCTCTCTTGTTATGTTTTCTTTCCTCCCTTCTGTCCTGCTCCTTCCTCTCTTTGCTGCAATTCTAGGGTGGAGAGCTCGGAGGAGCCTGTGTATGAGAGCCTGGAAGAATTCCACGTCTTCGTCCTTGCTCATGTGCTCAAGAGGCCAATAGTTGTTGTGGCGGACACCATGCTGAGGGACTCTGGAGGGGAAGGTGAGTCATTCAGTTCTCACTGAACCTCAGCATCCCCTTTTATGGCTGGTTGAGCTCTGAGGAGGGCAGGAAAGAGGGAATATAGACACCTGGAGGAAAAGGGAAAAATATGAGTTAGAACAATGCAGAATTCTTAATTCATTGTGAAGCCACTGGTATTGATAAGACTTTTTAGGAAAGAATTATTAAAGAAATTGGAATGAAAAGGGGGGACTAGTGAGGTGGAAGGATTGCTCTCTAGGTAAGAACATAGTCTTAGTGATGATGATCTTGGTTTCCTGCAGCATTTGCTCCTATTCCCTTTGGGGGAATCTATCTGCCCTTGGAGGTCCCTGTCAGCCAATGTCACCGATCTCCTCTGGTGCTCGCCTATGATCAGGCCCACTTTTCTGCACTTGTGTCCATGGAGCAGAAGGAAAGTGCCAAGGAACAAGGTGCCGGATGCAGTGTCTGTCTCTAGTATTGTTTGGTCTGCATAATGTTCACTTAGTGAAGGAAAATGAGAGCTAATGTAGGGGGAAAGAATGAAGGAATGTACAAACCCAACATTACATGTTGACATTGTTTTACTTAGTTTTCTTTTCCTCTTTTTGTTTTGTTTGTTTGCTTTTTGAGTCTTGCTATGTAGTTCAGGCTGGCCTCCACCTCATGGTAATCTTCCTGCCTTAGCCTCCGAGTGCTGGGATTATGTCACCATGCCCAGCTCATTAAGGTTTTCAATTGCACACACCAAAAAAGATCTTGGAGAAGCACATAACTTATATTGATTGTTTTGGAGTAGGGGGCATATGTGTGAAGGTTATAGGACCTTCCAACAGATTCTTAGCTACATTTTCCTAATGACTTTGAATACTCTGAATACATACAGCTGGGGAGAACATGATGAAAGTTAGATGGACTGCTGGGAAGTCATTGAGCTTAGTGGCCTGTGTCATGTGCTGGGTGGTAGGGGGAAACCAGCCTATTTGTTTTTAATGTTGGGTGTAATTCACCTGCAGTGATTGAGAAGTGACTACAGTTAGAGGCCTGTGTGGTTTTAGTGAAGTCACCTGTGTTTGAATACCCTCCTTTCTCAAGGAGTCAGCTTGACTCTGTGTTTCGTTTTCCTTCTCAGCTGTGATCCCACTTACAGACTCAGAGCATAAGCTGCTGCCCTTGCACTTTGCAGTGGACCCAGGAAAGGGCTGGGAGTGGGGCAAAGATGACAGTGACAATGTCCGATTGGCCAGGTGAGGCAGTCTCAGCCTTTCCATCTGCTTTGTAGCTGGGATCTCTTCCCTGTGAGCATGTCGTGGGAATTTTTCCTTAGCTCAAGAGCAGCACACTCACATTCTAATTCCAGTTTGTTTGAAAAGTTGCAAGGTATGAGCCAGGTTGGGCAGCAGTTTGGGCATCTTGTAGCAGCTCTGTCTCTCTGTGAAAAAGTTATGAGTCCTGGTATTTCAACTTGTTCATTTCTTACAGTAGGAAGAGTGATCTTGTACTGATATACCCCAGAATTGCCAAAAAAATAGTCATCAGAAAATCAAGAGAATCAAACCAGTTTTTATGTCAGCCAATGTGAGAGGAGTTTTAAATAGTTGATTGAAATAGTTTGCTCTGGGTTTTTGTTTCTGGAATTTAGGCAGTAAGAAAAGTATACCCCTTCTACTCCCCTATGGCCCATCCTGCTTCCCTGTAGCCTGCTTAGCCTCCCCTCCTGAATTCCTCTGTCACTTCCTGATGGAGAACATAGGGTTGTAAAAGTCCTGCCCTTCCTTTGCACCTGGTGCTTCCTTTTTTGAGCCTCTATTGTTGGGAGCTGCCTGACTGGGTTTGATTTTAAAACCCAGTTTATAGCTTTTTAGAAATAGGTTCTCATCTAATTTTGAAAGCCTCCTTCTAAATAATATTTAAAGCAGTAATAATAGTGACTACTGTTTAGTATTTTTTTGTTTTCCAAAACTGTGCTAAGCCCTTTCCAAACACTTTTATTTTAATCTTCACAACAATGCCACAGGTTAGATACTGTTATCAGAAACCATTTTTGACCCCATTTGAGTTTTAGGAAGATCATGAAGCTATAATTCAAACTCAGTTGAATCCTAAGCCATGGAGGACTCGATTCTTCTTCCCAACTATGTCACACTGCTTTGCTTTGTAAATATGGTCACAGTGAGTTTTTAATTGTTTTTCTCCTTCCCACAGTGTAATTCTGTCTTTGGAGGTCAAATTGCATCTGCTGCATAGCTACATGAATGTAAAGTGGATCCCACTGTCCTCTGATGCACAGGTAAAGGTGTCTCCTACCCTTGTCCTTATGTGTCCTCACATTCAGGGACAGGGACAGCAGGGGGACCCAGTGGTACTTGTCTTTCGAATCTCTCCTTAGTTTAGCTTATGAGGTAGAGTTAGAAGTAACAAAGATGGGGCTAGGGATTTAGTACAGGTGCTTGCCTGGTATGTGCTAGGTTGTGAGTTCGATCCCTGGTACCAAAAAAACAAAAAAATTAAAAACAACAAAAAAAGAAGTAACAAAGATGTAATTTCTGAAAACTTGTTTTCCTGCCTTTTTACCTGTTAGTCCCCTCTATGGTCCACATCTCTCCAACCAGGCTCTGTCATCTCATGCTGTCCCTTCCCTGCCTTGCCAGTGCCACAGTGCAGAATCAAATGCAGGACTTTGTACCTGCCAGGCAAGTGCTGTGTGTCTGAGTTATATCCACATCCCTGAAATACATCTTTGTGGTTTTCTGTGAAGTGGAAATTATTACTACTTTTTCTCAAGCTTACTGTGGATGGACTTCTGTTTAGGACACCAGAAAGAGGCACAGTGTCTGAACTGTTCCTTGTCCTGTAGATTCTGAGCTGGCATAGGAATATGGGAGCAAAGGCAAATTTCTGACCTCCATAGTGCTGAATATATAAAAGTTGGGGGATGCAAAATGGTTAGGCTTGGTTGGTTATAGTTACGATTTCTTTTTTTTTTTTTTTTTTTTTTTTTTTTGTCTTTTTCGTTTTTATCGGTACCAGGGATCGAACTCACGACTGCCTGCTTTCAAGGCAGGCGCTTATGCCGCTGAGCTAAATCCCCAGCCCCACGATTTCTTTTTTTTTTAATTTTTATTGGTACCAGGGATTGAACTCACGACCGCCTGCTTGCAAGGCAGGTGCTTATGCCGCTGAGCTAAATCCCCAGCCCCTATAGTTACGATTTCTATGAAATTAATTTTAAATAGGATTTGACATAGACAAATATATACTAAACATTTTGATGTCTCTAAAATATTCTCCCTCCTCCTCTGGAAACTGTGTATTGTGTGGTTGCTCATTGACCTGATGAGTAGTCAGACTTCAGTGTCTCCTTATCAAAGGGAGCCAAGTTGCAGTGAGTGAGATAAAAATGAGATGTTCTATGCATCTTACCTGGGCCCAGGAGAGGCTGACTGCAGCTGAAGAAGGACAGTACCTTCCTGAGTGACCCTCCTTGGTCATGACAACAGCCCTTCTCTGGAGCTAGGCAGTCACTCACAGGATGGGATTTCAAGGGCACTCACCAGTCACTTCCTAATTAATCCCTGAAGCAGTGGCAACAGGGAGCCCTCTGAGCGGATGGGTGGGTTCAGCCGAGGTTCTTGGGCACTTTCATTGCCTCAGCCAGGAGGGCAACTGTCAATACTGCTCTTGTCTCTTCCAGGCTCCTCTGGCGCAGCCCGAGTCTCCAACAGCTTCAACTGGCGATGAGCCCCGGTCTACTCCTGAGTCTGGGGAATCTGACAAAGAGTCTATTGGCAGCAGTTCTGCCAGCAATGAGGGCAACAAGCGGAAAGAGAAGTCCAAGCGAGAGCGGGAAAAGGACAAGAAGAGAGCAGATTCTGTGGCTAACAAACTGGGCAGCTTTGGCAAAACCCTGGGCAGCAAGCTCAAGAAGAACATGGGAGGCCTGATGCACAGCAAAAACTCTAAGCCTGGAGGGGTGGGGACTGGGTCAGGGGTGAACAGTGGCACTGAGACACTGGAGAAGAAGAAGAAAAACTCACTGAAGAGCTGGAAGGTTGGCAAGGAAGAGGCCGCAGGGGATGGGCCTGTATGTGAGAAGCCCACCTCTGAGTGCGTTGGTAATGGAGGGAGCAAGTACAGCCAGGAAGTGATGCTAAGTCTGAGCATTATGAGGATTACAATGCAAGGGGAGGGAAAATTTATTTTTGTTGGAACCCTGAAGATGGGTCACCGTCAGCAGTATCAGGAGGAGATGATCCAGCGGTACCTTGCAGATGCTGAGGAGAGATTCCTGGCAGAGCAGAAGCAGAAGGAGGCAGAGAGGAAGATCATTAACGGAGGGGTAGGGAGTGGGCCTCCTCCAGCCAAAAAACCAGAGCCAGATAGTGGGGAGGAGCAACTGACTGCACCCCCAGGCGAGTCCAAGGCAATGGCTTTCTCAACTGGTTACCCAGGGGGCTTCACTATCCCTCGGCCTTCTGGGGTTGGAGTTCACTGCCAGGAACCCAGGAGACAGCTGGCAGGGGGTCCATGTGTTGGGGGGCTACCACCATATGCTACCTTCCCCAGACAGTGCCCTCCTGGGCGACTTTATCCCCAGCAGGACAGCATCCCACCTCTGGAGCCAGGTATTCACTCCAAGGATGGAGTTCACAGAGTCACATTGTTACCCACTCCCTCCCGTGTGGCTGATTCCTATAACAACGGCTACAGGGAGCCCCCTGAGCCAGATGGATGGGCTGGAGGTCCCTGGGGGCTTCCCCCAACCCAGACCAAGTGCAAACAACCGAACTGCAACTTCTATGGACACCCTGAGACAAACAACTTCTGCTCCTGTTGTTATAGGGAAGAACTGAGGAGAAGGGAACGGGAACCCAGTGGGGAGCTGCTGGTGCACAGATTCTGACTGATGGGACCTTGGAGGGCAAGGGGCTAAACAAAGTGAAGTTTGACTCATTGACTCCTCAAGATCCAGCCTCATGTTGATGGTGCAAATGCAAAAATGTCTGTGAGAGCCTGGCTGGAAATTTTCAAGTCTGTGTGCACTGAAGTGCTGCCCGGCTGGTAGGAGCAGGTAGGGCTGGTTGGTGCCCATGGGCTGCACTGCTTTGCAAAGCTTGATTTGACGGGACTGAGGAGCCACGACAGAGTAGGAGACGGTGATTTGTTTCATTAGGCTTTGTGTCCCATCCCAGAACCTAAGAGAAAATAGTGGGGGAAGATTTGGAGTGTGGGTGGGAGGTAGGCAGATGTTGGGGAGGAAAAGTAAAGGGGGTTCTGTCAAAGTTAAGGTAGACCACAGTTCTTTTAGGTTCAGAAGAAACACGGTGATGGAACTGGGAGCATAGAGGGAAACGGATATTGGACAGATTTACCGTTGATTTTAATAAAGTATAGATTAGGTTTGGGCAGCTCTCCCCCAAGGGATGTAAAAAGGCAAGGCAGTACTGGGTCTCCTGAGTACTTGTTAGGAAGAGGAAGTAGTTAAAATTCCAGGGTTTGAAGATAGCAAAAAGAGGAACTTAAAAGGGAATTCTTCTCCTCTTAAGTTTTATTTCCTTTTCTAGTCATGTCTTCCATGCTAGTTTGAGAGGACATGGTTGATGACCCCCATCTTTTCCTCATCCTTTTTGAAGGCTGAGCTCAGCTAAATTAAGGTTATGGTTTTTAAAAAACATTTAAGTCATTTTTAAAAAATTTCCTCTGAAAAAAGTGTGATGAGAAGAACAGCTGTTTTGAATTTTTTCCAGGTGAATGGGTGCAGCGTGTTTAACTACTTGGCAATAACCATACATGTGTTGGAGGGGATAGTACTTTGGGGCAGGTTGAGGAAGGACAGACAGACACTTTGGCCACTGTTTGAAACCAAACCAAAAACCTACGTAAAGCACTACCATCTTCTGCTGCTGTGTTTCTGTAGAAAGCAACTTATTTCATTGACTAATTTTTTTAAGGAAAAGAAAAAATATACCCCAACAAACCATTTTTAAGAATGATGATGATGATGATGATGATGATGATGATGATTATTATTATTATTTTTCCTATTTAAGTGATTCTTTCTCCTTTTCTCTCTGCTTTTGGAGAATGAATTTAACATCCCGGCTTCTTTTGTTAAGCCATAGTTGACCTTAATCTGTGATTAGTTTATTAAAGTAATAATAAAATACTTTGTAAGAGAAGATATTTTTGATATTAGGATTGATATTGAAACAGATTGGGGGTTAGGGGCAATTTATAAAAAGGTAGTTAAGAAAATATTTTAGTGAACTATAACCACAGGTCACATATTACTCTCTCTGAGCTTATCTGTCTAGATTTCTCCCTTTCCCTGACTCAGCCCTGTTTTCCAGGGGGTAGGGATGGGGATGTGGACACGGAAGGGGAGCTCTTTTGCATTTTGCACAAAGCACAAGTCTGGACAGCTTATGCTGTGGCCAGAACCATTTCTAAGAGCTTTAAACCAGACCTATCCTGGGCCAATTTTTCTTTATATTTTTTTTCTGGTAGAAAACACAAAAAACAAACTATGCAATTATATAAACTCCAGAAGGCATATAAAGAAGGGGGATAAGTGCACTTAAGTGTCCAGAAGGTTAATCAGGCTATTTTCATACTTGGATTTCTTTGTTGAAGCATGTGTTAATCACTGTCCCATGGCCACATCTGCTATAGGGTACACATGGTGTGAGTATATTTGTGTGTGTTGGGGGAACTTATTTGTGTGTTTGCCCAGTCAGGAAAGTTTTCATTTCATTTCCTTCTTGGTAATAAATCCAGCCAAGATCTTCTCACTGAAACTACTCAGTTTAGAAAAGTTCTTTCTCCTTAACAGACTTGAAAGTCACTTGTTTTGCAAATCTGCTGGTCTGTTGTTTAATTATTTCAAATGGCTGTCTTAGGCTTTTATTGGACAGCAGGTTGGTTTTAAGGAAACAGGCTCCACAGGAAAGGATAGGTGTTTTTCTGGACAGAGCTGGCATCTGAGACAAGCACTCCCCTTAGGTGTAAAATTTAAAAGGGTAATCAAGACTTGAAAAATATTAAGAATTGTGAGAAACAACACCAAAAATCCATGTTGAATACAGTATCAAAATTTTAGACAGGATCTCGCTACTATACTTGTATCCAGCACCCTGAAGGCTGGGGCAAGAGCGTCACTGTGACTTTGAGGCTAGCCTGGACTACATAGGTCAAGGCCAGCTGGCACTATATCTCGAGATCCTATCTAAAAAACAAACAAATTTAAAAGGATCTTATAGGACCAGAATTAGGATGTGAAAAGCAGGGTTGGATTGAACAAGTATGCGGATGATTTCCATCTTTATATTTCTGATACATCATTCATTATGAGTTACACATTAATTTTTATTTGTAATGCATATTGCAGCAAAATAGTGTTTATCTTGGTTCTTAGATTTTTATGCATCCCTCATATTGTAGCCTAGGTGAATGCCTATTTCACTTCACCCTGCTCTTTCCCATTTCTGAGGTTCGAACAACACTGGTGAGACCACCTTGTTGCCTCCATCCCTTACTATGCACTCAGACCGCACCCAGGATCTGTGCAGCTTGCTTCTCCTGCAGGACCATCATAGGAGAGTGCTGGCTTGGTCAAGAGGAATGGGAACAGCCTAGGGGTTTCCCAGAGAAAAAAACAGGGAAGGTGATTGTCCATTAGACTGCTGCATTTGGACTTGATCTGTTACTAGATTTAGCTAAAACTTTTGTTTTTAAAAAGAAGACAAATGAGCAAAAGTAGAAACCTTGTATCATGTTTCTTTTTATTTATAAACTACACAATCCCAATTCCCTTTGCCCTCAAAGGAAAAAAAAAAAAAAATGGAAATTCAGGAGAGGGGAAGGGAGTCCAAGAGTGAATGTGATAAAGTAGGGCTTTAAGCCTTATTTAATAAATTATTTTCTACTTGAGAAGATAACTATTAAGGCTTTGGGAAATTGCATTCTAGGGACAAGGGACTCAGAGACAACAGATATTTTTAAAATAGGAAACAGTGAAGTTTGTTTTGGGTTTTCTTTTGAAGAGGGGTCCCGTAGGATGGGTTAAGAAATAATGCCTGGCAAATCAAAATAGACAAAGATTGCTTTGATATTTTGGAAAGACAAGGAATGAGATAGGCAGTCCCATGCAGTAGCATGTTGGGGCAAGGGAAAGGGTTATCTGGTGTATGCTTAGCATGTAAAACTTTGGTGGATGAGGTGGTGCTCAACTGTAATCCCAACACTCAGGAGCCTGAGGCAGGAGGTTTGCCACCAAGTACAAGGCCAGTCTGAGCTACACAGTGAGTTCAAGGCCAGCTAGAACTACATAGCAAAGCACTGTCTTTAAAAAACCAAAACCAAAACAAAACCCATAAACAACAATAACAAACTTCCTTGGTTCATGAGAGGTACGTGAATGAAGGGGGCCCCCTGTAGCCTTGGTGAAGTATGACATCTCTCAGGCTAAAATTTAAGTGCACTTAGTTCCTTTCATCTAGGGTATCTGAGGTACCTACTGAAGTTTTTAATGGGAAGGCGAGATTTTCAGCGTTATTCCTCTTCTGAAACAATGTTACCCCTTTATGTTATATTCTTTGTCCCATCCCCAAGGGAGCAAATATACTACAGGGTAAGCCCCCAAAATCCTCCTCTGCTGATTTTAGAGTCAACTAGAAGCCTCCCCTCAGTCTGATTTTAAATAATTTTTTAAAAAGTCTCAGCTGGGCATGATGGTGCATCTCTGTAATTCCAGCAAGGGAGGCTGAGGCAGCAGGACTGCAAGGAATTTGAGGCCAGCTTGAAGTATACACATAGCAAGATCCAGTCTTAAAAAACAGCAACAAAAAGTCTCTTAAGGAGTAGGGGATGGTATTAAAGTCAGCACTGTGCAGGGTATTGGAGTGGACATGCCCTTTTCCCCAAAGTAAAGCTCACAGAATAATAAAAATTAGCAACAACTTTGTATTGTATCTTTGGGAAATGATAACAAGCCTGAAAGAAGGGAGTTGGTTCTCAAGGATTTCTGAGAACCTAGCTTTTAATGTTACTCCTTTCAACCACATGTCCAAGGTTCCCAGCACATTTTTTTCTTAATAAAGGAATGTTTCAGAGATGATGTCTCATGAATTACTCAGACACCTTTGAACCCTGTCTTTCTCCAAAGCAACGGCTCAAGCTTACAGCTGTACATAAGAAATGCAAGTTCCCAGCCCGGGATCTCCTCCCCTCCGTTTTTTCTCATTTCCTTCTTTGCCCTAGGCCCTTCAGCTGCAGATTCAGTGAGTCATGCAGGCATGCTCTTACTCTGAAAAGACTCAGCCTGTTTGGCCCCTTGTATTTAAGCTGATTAAAATAAAATATGTCCCCACAGACTTTCTCGATGCTGCCTTCCTTTGCTGGCCCAGTGGGTAAGGGGCAGTAGGAAAGGGCAGCAGAGGCTGGTGCTGAGGAGTAGGGGTGAGAAGGACCTTGGCCTCTTTCTGTGCTTATAACTGGATCCATGACTCAAGTCTGTGAGTCAGTCAGCTCCACCTCGCTCCCCAACGGCCCCCTCCCAGTAGCCTTCAAGCCTGGTTACAAATCTGCAACTGGAGCAGGATCCTGAAGATGGAAAAACCTGGTAGGGCCTCTTGCCTCTCCACCCTTCCTTTCATCCAGTAAACCTCTACTGGGTTGTGTTGCAGTGGAGAGAATAGTCTTGTTGCTTAGTCCCTAGCAGCTGTCTCCACTGCATTTACTGGCTAGGTGCTGATCCAAGTCATCCAGTGTATTTCTCATTTCTTTGACAATTTTTCTTTTTCTTTTCTTTTTTTTTTTTTTTTTGGTACCAGGGATCAAACTCAACCACACACTTGCCAGGCAGGCGCTGATACTGCTCAGCTAAGCCCTCAACCCCATTTTTTTCTATTTTGCTGTTGCTTCCATACCTCAGAATAGAATGAGGCTCTCAAGTGGTGAGGAGAAAAGTGGATACCAAACTTCAATTTTAAGGTTGTGGTGCATACATTTTCCTATGCTGTTATGATTTTACATCTTGGGACTTACTTATTCCCCTAGGATGCTGAAGCAGGGGTGTGAGGTGTGTTCAGTAGACTTTATGACTTCAGCGATCAGTATTCTGGGTCCCTCCCAGCAGGTGTGTACATCTGTGTTCCAGACCCACTCCCTAGCTCACAATATCATTATTTCCACAGTACCTGCCAAGACGGAGTTTTAAAGCTGAGGCCAAAAGGGTGTGTGCTTGGGGGAGGGAAACTGAATGTCACTTTGGAAAATGGGCCCCTATTTAAGGAGTGTTGCCTTTATACAGACTCACAATAAAACAGCAGCTCATTAAATCTTATTTTGTATTTTATTTCCTGTCTTTTATTCCTAAATATAGGCTTTTGCATTGCTGCCCCCAAGCAGCCTGGCCTGCATCTTTATTACATGCCTCCCCCTTCTCTCCATCTTTACTTCTTGGGTTGCAGGGGTGAGGGAGGGGGACTGTGGTCATGAAAGTGAAGAGTGGGGACATGAAACATTCATTTGAAGATCTAGTTTCTCCAGGGGAGGGTGGAGTCGCAGGAGGGTGGAGTCACATAATGTGGGGCTTTTATTGCCTGTGGCTGGGACTGGACCAGGAAGCAGCGCCCCAGGGTGTTCAGCAAGACTGGTTAAACGACGATGAGATTCTCTCAGGCTCCCTGGCCTCACCCAGCCTGCTCACCAATGAGCCTGTGTTGCAGCTACGGCCTGGGAATCTCTCAACCTCTCTCCCACTCCTTTGTACTCCATGCTTGATGTGTGTTTTGTACTCTTTGGAGAAAGATACACACAAACTTTCTGATTTGCTGATCACTCACTCTCACTTCTTAAATCTCCCTAGCAAAATTTTGAGTCCAATTCCATTTTATTTCCCCTTCTCAACTACTTTTGGTAAGTTTATCAAGAGAGGCAGTTAAGATGGCAGAACTACTTTGCATTTCTACTCTGACTTCCTTAACACACAGACATGGGCAGATAGACACTATGCCTCCCATGGAAGGGAAGTCATCACAAAGTCTGGAGAGGTAGTCCAGATTATTACAGTTTAATAACCAGTAATCACTGCTGAGTTTGGTAGTGCACACCTGTAATCACAGCACTCAGTGAGCTAAGGTAGGAGCATCATGGTGAGTTTGATGCCAACGTGGCCTACATAGTTCAAGGCCAGCCTGCATTGCACAGTGAGATCCTATCTCAAAAAAAAAAAAAAAAAAAAAAAAATTACTGCCCCTCTCCATCTTCAATACTCATACAGAAAGAGTAGGCTGTAAGATTGGGGTAAAGCAGGGAGTCCAGTTTTGTCTCTGTTCCTCATTGTCCTTATCTTTCTGAGGCTCCTCCATTTCCTTTCTACTTTTCCAAGACAGTGTGTATTCTCCTTTAAGGGGCTGGGCAGCTCTCCGCCTTCTCCAGAGTCGACTGAAGTTTCCTCCGAGGAGCCAACTCAGGCTGGGCTAGTCGCATCTTTCAAGACCCCTAAACTGTGCTCTGGGCACCTCAAGTGCTTCTTCTTGTGTCCTCCCACCTGCCCCTCTGTTTAATCTCCTTTTTCTCAGCTCTAAGATTAAGCCCCTTCCCAGAGGGACTGAGCATCCTTAAGGTTTCCTACCCTTAATGCTCCATCCTCGGATGGAGCCAGAGAAATGTGGTGGGGGGGCCGGGGCCAGAGTTTCAATATTGCCTCCCCAAAGGAGGAGCCAGAGATGGGGGTAAGGAGGAGAAATCTGGGGGGCTGGTGGAGGGGGTGCATGGGGATGCAGTGGAGAGGGAGGGGGAGAAGAGATAGAGGAGGAGGAGGAAGTGAAGGAAGAGGAGGAGGGAGAGGAAGGTGTGTCTGCTGATGGAGTTTGGTCTGCCTTTTTTAGTCTCAAGTTCGTGGTCTCATTACCCATTAACCAGCCCCTCCCTTTAGCCTCTGCCAGCCTCAGTCCGGAGCTCCCATAGATACAGATCTGTTTCCCCAGAATCTGAGTGTGGGCCTCTAAGGAATCCCAGATCCAGGGTTGGGGAGACCTGGGATTGAAGCTGCACCTTTCCAGCCCTCTGGACCAAATTCTGTCTAGGGAAGCAGGATGCTGGAGAATAGGAGTGGTCAGCCTGGCAGCTGCCTGGCCTCTGGATGCCTTCCAGGTAATGATCTGATCTCCTAAGAGCCCTCTAAATTTCATCCCACCCCATTTGTTCCTGCCTTCACCAAAGACAGCTCTGCAGCTCTTTCCTGGTTCAAAATGCTCCTCCCTGTCTGAGGCTTGCTAGTTTCTCTATCCAGGCCTGGCTGACAATTTGGACCTTACTGTTCCCTCTCTTTTCTTGACCCTGTTGCCATTTTTCTCACTTATTCAGTAACTGTCTACTATATGTTAGGCCCTATTCTGTGTGCTATTCTGGTTATAGAGATTTAAAAAAAAAAAAAACAACACATTCTTTTTCCTTAAACTGATGGGTTCAAGGAAGGATTTTAATCTTCCCTCTATATCCTCTTAGAGAAACAGGTGTATATAATATGGGCAGCACTCTGGACAGTCATAACCTGGTTTTCCTTCTTTTTCCTTAGGGGAGCAGATACTAGCATGGTCCCCAGGACTGAGGAAAGGATTGGAACCTGAATTGCCTGGAACCCTGATATGCACCAACTTTAGGGTTACCTTCCAGCCCTGTGGATGGCAGCGGAGTCAGGTGAAATGGTTAGGGCCACAGACAAGACAGCATGAAATGGGTAAGGAAGTCTAGGTAGATTCAGACAAAAGGGTAAAAGGCTATCTTTTGAATGCCTTAGAGATAGTCAAAGGGGATTATATTTGAGCCAAGTGTGGTGGTGCGTACTGATGCTCCTGAAGCTGAGACAGGAGGATTACCAAGATTGAGGCCAATGATTCAAGGCCAGCCTTAATTCCAACGTGAGACCCTATCTCAAAAGTAGGGGGGATTTTTAGGGGAGTTGCTCCCTAGAGGGGGAGTGGGACCATCAAGAGAAAGCAAGGTTATTTCAGATGTTTGCATCATTGTTCATATGCTTCCTCTAGGACACTCCCCTGAGCAGTGAATATGATTTTGCCTTGGTCAACATTGGGCGATTAGAGGCTGGTAAGTCTGGGAGCTTAGCAGGGTGTTGGAACCTCTATCTATTTTCTATGCTGAAAGATAGCAAGGGATGGGTGGGATGAGTTGGACAAGTTCCTCCCAGAGGGACCATATGGTTATATAGCTCTCTAATTCTCAACTTCAGTGAGTGGCTTATCACGAGTTCAGCTCCTCCGTCCAGGATCACAGCTTAAATTTATCCCTGAGGAGATTCTGATTCATGGCCAAGACTTCCGACTGCTTAGGGTTGGTTTTGAGGCTGGAGGATTAGAACCTCAGGCCTTTCAGGTAAGGAGCTTTGAACTTGAAGATTCCTCTTCTTGCAATTTGGGCGTCCTCTTCCTGGCACTTCTTTTTTCCTGTCCTTCAGGGTCTCTCTCATCATTCCTCTTGCTTTTCTCCTCAAGGAGAGGCTGAAAGGCTGAGAGAAGTATAATACCATGAGCTCAAAGGGCCTGAATTCTAGCCTACCTCTGCCAACTGGCAGCAATGTGACTGTTGGCAAGTTTGTGCCTCTGAAAAATGGGAAGGGTTGGATGATAGTATTCCTAAAATTCTTCCCAAAATTTAATTTTATGATTTGATGGCTTTAAATTTGTTCTCCTAATCCCAGTCCCCATGACCTGTGGGTCCTCCCTTCTCTGGGATCTGTTTCTGCTGCTCTTCTCTGTTGATGGTAACTCTTCTCTGTTGATGGTAAAGACATGGAGGAACACAAGGCCTCCATTTCCTTTTTACTTCTTTTGCTTAAAACAAAAGGATGGGATGTGCTTTCTTCTAAGGTGACCATGGCCATTGTCCAAGCCAGAGCTCAGAGCAGTCAAACCCAGCTGTATGTGGGGATAACTCAAAGGAAGGCTGGTGAGTGAGGCGCTTTAGGGTAAAGAAAAAGTACAGTTTGAAAAAACAGAGGGTGGCTGAGGACAAATGAGGAGAGAAGCTGCCTCTGGTACCTCTTCCTCCTCTATTCCTCATTCTTGCCCAGCCCAGGGTTCTGGCTTCAGAAAACCACCTATACCTCTGTTGGAGACATTGGAAGACTGGGAAAGTGAGCGAAAGAAGCAGGGAGCCAGAGGCTGGAGGCTTAGCACTGTCAATGAGAGGTTCGACATAGCTACCAGGTGATCTCCCACTCCAGGAACCCCAAACCCTGCTGCCCTCCCAATTCTCACAGTTCCCTGATCTTCTAAAATTAGGACTTCCTATAAACTCTTGCCCCCAGTACATGTGTGAACTGTCCTTGCTACCTCCTTGCTCTCCAAACTTGAAATCCCTCAAGCAGATTCCTTGTATTAACAGCTTTACATTTTAATGAGGTCACTGAGCCAATCATCTGAGACATCCTTCTCAATTTCACAGCCTCCCCCGTTACTTCTGGGTCCCTAACAGAACTCTGGATAACGAGGTCAGGAGAGCATTTGGCCACTTCCATCAGGGCCGTGGACCGGTCAGTGTAATAGTTAGAATAATGGCTGGGGATGGGGCATGGGAGGATATGGGGACAACGTGGACAGGGCTCTCTGTGAGTTTACCATGAAGGCTAGGGTAGCTTGGAGCTAGCATCTCCCACAGTGACCCTCTTCTCCCCCATCTGAAGCGCCTGTCCTGGCATCACCCTGGGGGCAGTGATCTTCTCCGATGTGGAGGCTTTTATACAGCCAGTGACCCTAACAAGGAGGATATTAGGTAAGGGGGCTTGGTGGGAAGACTCAAGGGTTAGGTGCTCAGGATCATCTCCTTCCTTTCATTCTGGACTCTCTTTCTTCCAGAGCAGTGGAGTCAATGCTCCAGGCTGGGCATTCTGATGTTGTACTAGTAGACACGATGGATGAGCTGCCCAGCCTTGCAGATGTCCAGCTTGCACACTTGAAGCTGAGGGCACTCTGTCTTCCTGGTGAGATTAACTTCTGGCCTCTCATTCTAATCCTTCTGTTATTGATAACAAATCCTTTAACCCAATGATCCATAGGTTTTTGTCTCTCTCCCTCCCCTCCCCCCCCAGTACTGGGCATTGAATCTAGGATAAAGCTACATCCCCAGTCCATTTTATTTTTTGAGACAGGATCTCTTCTTTAGGATTCTCATACTTCAGCTTTCTGGAGTGCTAGGTTTATAGGGCTGTGCTACCACACCTTGCTCCTACCTCCTACACATTTACTAATTATCTTCTACACCCAACTCATTCCTTTAAAAAACAGCTTTATACTTTATAAACTTTGCCCATCTTAAGTATGCAATGAATCTTAATATATTTACAATGAGGAACCATCAACAAAACTTTTTTTATGGTGCTAGAAAGTGAACCCAAGGCCTTGCCCATGCTAGGCAAGTTCTTTACCCTTGAGCTATATTCTCCAAAATATAATTTTAGAAAACTTATGGCCACTTTTCATTCCCACCCTTACTCTTAGGTAACCACTACTTGACATTTAACCTATTGGGCTAAATGAATCCCAAGTTCTGACTTTTTTGCCCTTCTGACCCCTCTACCCTCTGCCAGACTCTTCTGTGTCTGAGGATAAGTGGCTCTCAGCCCTGGAAGGAACACGATGGCTGGACCATGTCAGGTACCCTTCCCCTAACTCTAATTTCAGCTTCTCAACTTCTGCTAATGTGGCCTCCTAAACTGCCTTTGATGAACACTTCTCTGATTCCTAAGACTGTTATTCCTGCTTCTTAGAAGAGGCAGGATTTTGGAGTTTACTTCTGTTCGATCCCATGACCCCATGTCTCCTTTCTCTCAGGCTAATCATTTACCCCCTTCTTCCTTCAGGTCTTGTCTGCGTAAGGCCAGTGATATTTCAGTTTTAGTGACGTCCAGGGTTCGTTCCGTAGTACTTCAAGGTGAGTTTCCTGGGTCAGCCTGTTTCCTCTACACACTAACTCAATTCTGTTCAGGGAGCGAGATTTGTAAAGCTCCCTATCCTCTTTTAGTGCTAGCATTCTCCCCTCCTGTTACTAGTAACTACTCATGAGCTCTAACTCTTCATCCTTCAGCAGCGGCCCCACCTCCCACTAGTTTGTTCCTCCTAACAGGAGGCTGTGCTAACCCCTCGCCCCACTTTCCATCAGTGGATGGAAAATGTAGCTGGGTGGAAGCTGACGTAAGAACCAATTCTGCCTCTTACATGTAAAAGTGGATATTTCGGTCTAGTATGAGAATCCTAAACAAGTGAATCATTCAAGCTCTTTGTATTCTTTGTGTCCTCTCAATCCTGACTACCCCTAACTTTCCCCTTCTGTGCCCCACTTCTCCTTGCCATACTTCTTCCTCTCATTCTCTCCTGCCCTAGTTTCTTGGACTTCCCTTCTTTGTCCCTTCTTCCTCTTTATCACCCAGAGCGCGGTGATCGTGATTTCAATGGCCTCCTCTCTTCACTCGTCCAGCTGCTTTCAGCTCCTGAAGCCCGAACGTTGTTTGGCTTCCAAGCACTAGTGCAGCGAGAGTGGGTGGCAGCTGGACACCCCTTCTTGACTCGGCTTGGGGGAACTGGGGCCAGTGAAGAGGTGAGAAAAATCTGGGGGGAAGGCATGGGATGGTGGGAGGCATTATTAAGCAAATAAGGGGAGAAAAAAAGCACATGGCATAATCTACAGAAGGTGGATTAGATTAGAAGGGTCTCAAGGTTAGGCTGAGCTTAGACTAGGATGAGAGAGGCCATTACTTCAGTTAGGACTGCTCCCCTGACCTCTTTAATGCCTGGTTCCCTGTGTCTCCATTATCATTTCTTATATGTTTCTGTGAGCCCTCTGACCTCTAAATGTCTTTCTTCTCAGGCCCCAGTGTTTCTTCTTTTCCTTGACTGTGTCTGGCAGCTCCTCCAGCAGTTTCCAGTGGAGTTTGAATTCTCTGAGTTTTTCCTTCTTGCTCTTCATGACAGTGTCAGGGTTCCCGATACACTTACCTTCCTAAGGAATACCCCCTGGGAGCGTGGGAAGCAGAGTGCACAGGTCAGTGACCACTGGTTTTAATTTATTCCCTAGTGATGTATTTTATGAGAAGTGAGGTCTATGGGAGGGAGGGGTAAGTTAATGCTCATTGTCAGCATTAGACTTTTGCTGTATGTTTGATAACTGAAGTAGATACGAGAATTTCATGATTTATCTCTAGATTTGGAGTATAGTTTTTTGTTTAATCATCTTTTTCTTGCTTTTTTCTATACAGTTTAATTCCTATACACAAATGTACACCCCAGAGTACTCCTCACCCTCAGCTGAGAAGTCTGTTAACTTGCAGCTGTCTGTCTGGGACTGGGATTTACGCTACAGCAATAAGCAGATACTACAATTCCATAACCCCAGATATGCCCGAGAACATTATCCAGATCTCAGGTTTCCTAGACAGCAGGTGAGATGTCTAAACTTCTAAATGCTCTTGACTTTCCCCCAGGCATATGCTACTAGAAGGTAGAAAGACAGAACGTCTGAATTCCTCAGGGGAAGGTACATCATTCCTCTTCCACAGTTATCATTTAATAGCCTTGTCACCAGGAAGATAAAAGGCTTGGAAAGCAGAAGGTATCTTCTCTTGTTTTCATTTATTAGTATTCCTATCTCATGCTCACATTTTACGAGTTTCTCTAAAATCAACTGTTTTCAGCTCTGAGTGCTAGTGGAAGCCTAATGAGGACAGCAGATGAGTGTTGATCATGAGTAGGTGCTGTTCTGAGGGGGAGGCCTGTAACTGTAGTAACTAGTGAATTGAGTAGATAAAGGTTGGATACCTCCTTTGTGACACAGACTGGAGAAACTTGGGTTATCTTGTTTTTCAGTTGCCAGTTGACATCCCTTTTCTCTTTAGCCAAGCCTCATGCTTCCTGGACCCCCCAATTCTGTGTGGCTCTTCTCTAGAGGAGCCCTAACCCCGCTGAATCAACTCTGTCCTTGGCGAGACAATCCCTCCCTGTTGACAGTCTCTTCTCGATGGCTGCCTCGACCTGCTATATCCTCTGAAAGCCTGGCTGACCAGGAATGGGGACTTCCCTCACATTGGGGAGCCTGCCCTTTACCTCCAGGGCTACTCCTACCCAGTTATCTGGGACCTCAAATCAGGCTCTGGAAACGCTGCTACCTGAGGGGAAGGCCTGAAGTCCAGGTAAGAAAGAAGACAGGAATTGGAAGGGGTAGCCTTGATCGCTGAACCAGATGAACAGAGCTGGAAAGGCAGGTGGCTGGGAGGATTGGGAAATGAAGTACTGTTTCTGTTATCTGAGTAGGTTTGGGAATATAACAGGTGAAAAAAACTGCTTGTGACTTAGATTCAGTAGAATTTAGGGCATAGCTGGAAGGAGAAAGCCCATTAAAGATACTAGAAATAATGGACAGATAACAAGCAAAAAGCTAGAGCTGTGATAATATTCTCTGCCCTTTGCATCATCCCCAGATGGGCCTCTCAGCTTCCACAATCGCTGGCCTCCAGGATGAGCTATCCCACCTTCAGGAGTTATTAAAGAAATGGACATCAAGAATATCTCCGGAAGATCATTGCAACAGAGATGATCCAAATAACATTCTCCCCCAATCCCGCTGATATTGCTGGTGTGGTCAAAAGCAGGGCTGAGGGGAAAGTGGGAAGAGAAAGTATTTTATGTAACTGCAGTTTTGCAAAGCTAGCTGTGCTGCCTCAGATTTCACATTTAAGCTCTTAAACAAGCATACTTACTAGACTTGATTTCCATAACAGATGCCGGTGCTAATCTTCAGGTCTTCTGTTTTCTTTGGTTCCTAAAGATATTTTTGTTTCCTGTAATATGAAGAATTAAGAAACAAAAACTATCTGAAACAGTATTGCCACTTTTTGGGGGGAGCAATCCCATCTCTTGGATCATCCTGTTAAATCATGAGATAGTGATTCTATAATACCAAAAAGATGGCCTAGAGACCTCATTCTCAACCCCTCCTGCTGCTGCCTTAATTCCATTTTTTCCCTTACAGTTTTCTGTGGGAATGAGGTGGATAGGAGTGACACCTCTTCCTACTATGTTTTTTTGTAGTGGCATTTCTGTTTAAGGAGTTCATTAAAGCACAGTATTTCTACACTTTACTGGAATTGTTTGTTGTGATTAAATAAAGAATCCTACAGTTATAAAGAGGCCTGCCAAAGAATTATTTGGGAGCTAGGGACAGATGAGGAAAGCACCCACCATATTATTGCCAGAGAAACAAGGGAATTGGGCAGGTGAGGCGCTGCAGAATTCACATGCAATTTAGAAATAGGGTTTTCTTTCCTGTGTCTTTCACTTAGAGGTCGATGGGACAGAGCATATTAAAATATTCTTGTAGATGTGTTCTGCGCTTCAATAACAAACACCCTGATCCTTGCTCATACCCTGTCTTGGAGTCCCGCCCACTATGCAGTGACCATTAGGCGAGCTCAGACGTCACTCAGGCTCGGACACTGTGCAACACACTCCTGTGAGAAAATAAAATACCTGCAACCCAAGCTAGGGCTGTAGGTCCTAGATAGAAGGCAGCCAAGTCCACAGGTTGGGGCTTTCCTCAGCATACACTCTTCTGGATCACTTGGCTACAAAAGATATGAAAAAGTTCTGTTAGTTTCGATTTACACTTTTGGGAAGAGTGTAATTTCCTAACGTCACAGCGAGGCTTTACGGGGGTCTGAATTTCCGATCCCATCATTGGGTCAATCCCAAAGTATTCCGAGTCGTTTACTGTCAGGTCCTCCTAAAATGGCCGCTTCCGGCTCATCCTCCACACAGCACGTCCAACACCCGCCTTCGCCCCGGAAGCGGAAGTAGTAACCGGGGTCAGCGGGCGGAGCTGCCGCTTAGAGACGGCGGGAGCTCTTTCGCCATGGCTGCGGGGCCGATCTCTGAACGGAATCAGGGTAACTGAAAGGGGCGATCCTAAATGGATCCCGGGGAGCTAAAATGCCCTGAGTAGCGTCAGCAGCGTTTCCGCCGCCAGTCCGGGAGACCAGAGCCTTCGGCAGGCTCGAGGCCAGTCCTCGCGGTTACTGTGGGCGGGTTGGTTGGGTGCTGGCTGAGGCCTGTGTATGTACTGCTTCTGGGACTAATCCCCTTCTGTTTGCCCACCCAAAAGAAAGACAAAGGAAAAATTCAGTGAGAAAGACAAAATCTGTAGCAGAACATAAATTGTATTTTTAGAAGATTCTCTAGGTCCTAGGACGTTTTATGTGCTTGATCTAACGATCTTTTCCCCCGTCCCCCTATCCCCACTCCAATTTTTCCTGGATTCTCTCTTCATGTTCCCATCACCCTTCCCTTTCCTGTCATTCTTACCCTGCCCTAACCGTCTTTCTCCTTCTCTTTGTTTCTCTCCTTCTAGATGCTACTGTTTATGTGGGGGGCCTTGACGAGAAGGTTAGTGAACCACTGCTGTGGGAACTCTTTCTCCAGGCTGGGCCAGTAGTCAACACCCATATGCCAAAGGACAGAGTCACTGGCCAGCACCAAGGTGAGTACATTGACAAGAAGTGAACTTGTATATTTAAGGGATAAAAGTTCCTGAAGAGTCCTGACAGTATTCACAACTGTTTTGGAATGGACAGCATAAGGATTGCTTTCCTTTGAGCTTTGGTTGACAGTTTGTGAAGGATTTCTTTTTCTTAAGTTTCATGTTCTTTGTGATTGGAGGGTGCATAAGTTGTGCCCCATTCTGAATCTTCACTTGAGTTGTTAACCTTCCCTTCTTCTCTTCCCTAGGCTATGGCTTTGTTGAATTCTTGAGTGAGGAAGATGCTGACTATGCCATTAAGATTATGAACATGATCAAACTCTATGGGAAGCCAATAAGGGTGAACAAAGCATCAGCTCATAACAAAAACCTGGATGTTGGGGCCAACATTTTCATTGGGAATCTGGACCCAGAGATTGATGAGAAGCTGCTTTATGATACTTTCAGCGCCTTTGGGGTCATCTTACAAACACCCAAAATTATGAGGGACCCTGACACAGGCAACTCCAAAGGTTATGCCTTTATTAATTTTGCTTCATTTGATGCTTCGGATGCAGCCATTGAGGCCATGAATGGGCAGTATCTCTGTAATCGCCCTATCACTGTGTCTTATGCCTTCAAGAAGGACTCTAAGGGTGAGCGCCATGGCTCAGCTGCTGAACGGCTTCTGGCAGCCCAAAACCCACTCTCTCAAGCTGATCGTCCTCATCAGCTGTTTGCTGACGCACCCCCTCCACCCTCTGCCCCTAATCCTGTGGTATCATCATTGGGATCTGGACTTCCTCCACCAGGTAAAGCTTTTGGTTCAAAATATCTTTGTCTTGAGGCTGTTGGAGGAGAAGGAAAAGAGGAAGAAAAAAAACCCTGAAAGGGCACATTGAGGCAGTGATTGATGAGTCAGAAGAATGTAGTGAGATGATGTTGAAGAAAGTTGTTTCTTCTGAGCTTGACTTTGGAGTTGCCTAACATTGCTTTTGGCTTTTGAGCACTAATGGGAAGGTACAGAACTCACCCTACCTGGAGAGGATTGAGATAGGTACTTTCAAGCCCTTCTGTCTTTATTTCTATCAAATCCTCTGTCTTTCATTTCCCATATAGGCATGCCGCCTCCTGGTTCCTTCCCACCACCAGTGCCACCTCCTGGAGCGCTCCCACCTGGAATACCGCCAGCCATGCCCCCACCACCTATGCCTCCTGGGGCTGGAGGACATGGTCCCCCATCAGCAGGAACCCCAGGAGCCGGACATCCAGGTCATGGACATTCACATCCTCACCCTTTCCCACCAGCTGGGATGCCCCATCCAGGTAGGGTTTTTTTGGCTGGGTAAGGGAGTGGTAAGCTTGGTAGAAGGGTTCATCCTATTCCCTTTTGTTCCTCAGGCTTGACAAATCCAGAGTTGTTCTTTCCTTCACACATTCTTTTACAAAAACAATCTCAAAATGTTTTATTTTATATACTTGCACACTGTCTTTTTCTGAAGAGTATTGTGTACTGTGTACTTTTTGTGTCCTTGATTTCACTTTCATTATCTCATCTTGTTGCACTCCAGTGAGCCAGTTGCTAAATCTAGGGGACACTTCTGTTCCTTTTCTGGTTTAACTTCTGCTGTACTTGAGACCTGTTTCAAACTTTTGTCTTTTGCTTGTTTTTCTGAATTTCCTGTCCTTTCATTGTTTCATTGGTCTCAGCTACCTTTAATGTTTCTCCCTACTTATGCCTAGGTTTTTTGCTTGGTTCTCTTTTTCAGTCTCTATTCATAGTTTTAATTATGTAGATTTCCCGATGTGTCTTGGATCTTTTTCTGTAGTCCATGGTGTTTTGTGTGTGCATGCACACACTGGGGCTTAAAACCAGGGCCTTTGCACTGGCCCTTTTTATTTATTCATTGAGACATAGAGTCTCACCAAGTTGCCCAAGCTGGGCTGAAACTTGTGATCCCCTCTTATCTCAGCCTCTCTTCTAGTCCGAGGTTATTAACAAGCCAGACCTATAATCCTGCTGCTTTAATTTTCCCTTTTAAACCTATTCTTCTTCTAATAGTATTTGATTTCAGGTGCATGATTCATAAGTTTGGGAGCTTGACTATTTCCCATCCTTCCACTCTTCATACCAAGATATACTTCCCTAACACTTCCCCCTTGCCAGTCCTCTCATTCAGGCTCTTAGTTGCTCCTTATTTCTTTTTTTTTTTTTTTTTTTGAGATGAAGTCTTGCTATGCAGTTCAGTGTGAGCCTTGAGCTCACTTTGTAGCCCATGCTGGTCTCGAACTCACAATGATCCTCCCACCTCAGCCTCCTGAGTGCTGGAATTACAGGGGTGAGCCACCACGCCTGGTGCAGTTGCTCATTATTTCACACTTGAGTTATTTTTTAAAAATTTTTTATGGTCCTGGGAATTGAACTCAGGATTTTTCACTTGCCAGGCAGGCTCACACTTGATTTATTATAGTAATTTTTCACTTTAACATCAGTTATTTACTTAGCAAAATACTTTTTCTATGATAGGTGTTTACATTCTTAAAATTCTTCTGTTGGTTCCTTTTATTTATATAGTAAAACAGAAACAAATTACTGTAGTAATTGGAGTTTTCCTGATCTTGCCCCCAGCCCATTACTCTTGTATGTTGCTCCTAATCACTGAATTACTGATGTTTTCTGGAGCATATTTTACTGTTTGACACATCGGTGATTTGCACATCCCAGTCTTTTTGTGGGGTGGTCTATGCTCACTTACTTCCTGAAGAACTCTTAGTCATCCTTTATAATTAGATCTCTGTGCAGGTAGTGTCTCCTACCTTTCCTGATCCTGTCAGCAGCAAACAAATCCCTGTACTTGTTAGCATGCTTCTGTATCACTCTTACAGTACCTAAATCAAAGGAGCAAGTAGGATGGGTGAGGACCTGGTTTTCTGCATGGTGGTTTGTACTGTTGGGTTGGGGTCAAGGGTAGGGGCACTTTTTACCCACCTTGTTTTCTGTATGCTTCTCTAAAGGTTTATTACTCTTCATTGTCTATGCCCTCTTCTCTAATGTCTTCTGTCTCCTGTGTCTGTTTTATTTTCATAGGGATGTCTCAGATGCAGTTGGCCCACCATGGCCCCCATGGCTTAGGCCATCCCCATGCTGGGCCTCCAGGCTCTGGGGGACAGCCCCCGCCCCGGCCACCGCCTGGAATGCCTCACCCTGGACCTCCTCCCATGGGCATGCCCCCCCGAGGGCCTCCATTTGGATCTCCTATGGGTGAGTAATCAGCCACTTTCTTATCTCACATAGAGCCTCATAGCTTTCTTTGTACACTTTGTGTCCTGTATGCTTTCTTTCACTTTTTCTATCTTTTTTCACTGCTCTCTCTCATCTCTCCCAGTATCAACTATTTCCTGTTTTTCACTTGTACTAACTTTTCTTTCTCTTCCTGCAGGTCACCCAGGTCCTATGCCACCACACGGCATGCGTGGGCCTCCTCCACTGATGCCCCCTCATGGGTACACTGGGCCTCCAAGACCACCTCCCTATGGCTACCAGCGGGGGCCGCTGCCTCCACCCAGACCTACTCCTCGGCCTCCAGTTCCTCCTCGGGGCCCACTTCGGGGTCCTCTCCCTCAATAGATTTTCTTTCCTCATGTGCTCACCCAATATCTTTTCTTCAGTTCCTTGGACCAATGAGAGTGGCTATGATTTCGTGTGGCTGAGGCACAGATCCCTCTCACCTCCTCCATTTAATGTGCATTTCTTCACAGGAGGTTTTTCTTTTCTTTTTTTTTTGTCTTTTTTACATTGATCCCATGTGTTTTGCAAGTGTGCAGAGAAAATAAAACTATATTCTTTGTTTACTCTTTTTGGTATTTTCTTTGATAAAGTTACTTTTAAGAAGAAATATCAGGGTGTGGTGAGGAATGGTAAGGTAAAGTTCAGGGCTATTTATTTATGGTGAATTGGGAATAGAATTGGGGTACTTTACCATGGACCTGTATCTCCAGCTATTTTAATTTTTTTTAAATTGAGACAGGGTGTTAGTAAGTTGCCCAGGTGATCTTGACATTGTGATCTTCCTGCCTCAGCCTCCCAAACAGTTGGAATTAGAGGATATATGTTGCTGTGTTCAGCTAGTATGTATTTTAAAGGCTTGTTCTGTAATGTGCTATTATAATAGCTGGTCTCTGTTGTGCATTAGAGTACTTGTTTCTTTATAGAAAAGCTTGTCTTACAGCTTTTAACATATAGATGTTACATTAAAACTGAGAATAGAAGTAAAGTGCCTAGAAGTGTGCTGTCAAAAATATGAAATAACATGCATAAAATTTCATTGTAACACTTTAAAATAATAGTAAATGGGAAACAACTTACACGTCCATCAATAAGGGATTGGTTGAATTGGTAAATCCACAGTCTAGTACTGTGCAACTGGAAGGAAAATGGTGAAGGGTTGAGGGTGTCCTTGTGGTAGAATACCCTTATTATGCATGAGGTCATGAGTTAAATCAGCATCAAAAAAATTATGTATTAGTAGTAGTGAACCTATGGCACCTATCATTGAAAGCCCTAAAAAGTTTGCCACTGCATACTGTTGTGGAGAGATCTCTAGGTTACATTAAATGAAAATAATATATATAGTGTGCTATCTTGAGTGTCAGCCCGTATGTGTATTTGGTTATGTTAAAAGATGGAAAGATGGGGTGTGGTAGCACACATGTCTGTGATCTCAGCACTCAGGAGGCTGAAGGAGGAGGATCACCAAGAGTTGAAGTAACCCAGGCTACACAGTTCAAGGGCAGCCTGGACTACATCACTGTACACTAAGAGAAGGGAGAGAAGGTGGAGGGCAGCCTAATTGGCTTTCATTTGTTTGTGTTTTTTTGGTAATCAAACTCAGGACCCTGTGCTTGCCAGGTGGGTGCTTATGCCCATGAGCTAAATGCCCAGTTAATTCGCTTTCATTTGGAACCAAGTATCCTCCATAATTGGAAAACATGAGTAAGCTGGGATAGTAAATGTTCATTTTCAGTAAATGGTTTTTCTGTTCTTCACCATCAGATACCTTATTTAAGGAGTCGGTATGTTACTCCTATTTTTGTGCCCATTTTCAGCTCTTTCAAACCTGCTTAACATTTAAATCTATGCTGCAAGACTTCAGCAGCTAGACAAATCCAGTGGTCCTTTTTGCCACATAGTCTTGTTGTTATGTACTCCCTTCTTTGGCTTACATATCTTTGAACTCCTCTAAACTAGGCAAGAAAAGATGAACCTGGTCCTTCTGTTCTCTTGCATCTTTTTTTTTTTTTTTTGAAACGGCTTTGCTAGCTGTGCAGTTCAGACTGGCCTTGGGCTCACTTTGTAGCCCAGGCTGGTCTTGAACTCAATAATCCTCTTGCCTCAGCCTCTTGAGTGCTAGGATTACAAGTGTGTGTGCTACCACGCCTGGCTTACTATTGCTCATTTTTAATGTAACATTTTAATGGTGCCTACAAAGACTGATGGCATCTTAGAATACAAGGATAAACAAATTCTGCTGTCAAAAGTGACACATAAGCTAGGTGTGGTGGCGCATGCTTGTATTCCCAGCATTTGAGAAGCTGCAGCAGGACTGCTGCATTTTGAGGCCATCCTGGGGTATATGGTGAGACTGGCTAAAAAAAAAAGTGACAAAATGTTACTGAAAATATTTTTAGAAGGAAAGGCATCTAACTTGGCATGAAAATATAGGAAAACTTAAAAAAGTGATGCCTGAATTTAATCATAAAAGAATGGTAGCGGCATGGTGGCTCATACCTGTAATCCTAACACTCTGGGAGGCTGAAGCAAGAAGATTGCAAGTTTGATCCCACTCTGCCCAATTTAGCAAGAAAGACTTTGTCTCAAAAAGTAGTAATTTTTAAAAAGAGCTGGAGATGTAGCTCAGTGTGAAGGTCTGGGGGTTAATCCCCAGTAGGGTGGGGATGAGGGAGCGGGTAGAGGCTTCTCAGGCAAGCATGAAGGAAAAACTTGATTCAGGAGAAATAGGATGTTTGTAGGCAGAAACATAAATAGCATAGTATTTAGCACAGAGTGCTGTTTGGTGTTGGGGGCTTAGGTCAGAGCCAGTTAAGGAACTCCCACAGGTCAGTGCTTCTCAGATATTTTTCCTGTTGAGGCACACACTACCTCCTTTAAAACAGAGGTGAAAGGGAGGAAGCTGTTTCGGCTGGGGGCTGTTGGCTTGGGAATTCTAGTGGCCCCAGTGTTAAGATATCCATCTGGAAATGTTGAGAAGGTGGATGGTACATTTTGATTTAGGAGTGTCTGGAATAGCAATCAAATGGGATCATCAAGGTAGGTGCAGCATTAAAGCTGCGGGGCTGCCTGAGGTAAGCTAGGGAAAGGAAAAAAGGCTGGGAGGGCCAAGGGCAGAGGCTCTAGTAACAATAATGTTAGAGAACCTAGCTGAGGGGACTGAGGAAATGGTGAGGAGGAAGATGGAGCCATGGCATCTGGGGGAAATGGGTTACATTTTCCCTCAACTTAAAAATTTCTTCTAAGAGTGCAAGATTTCTATTGTAGCAAGTATGTATATCTGTGGAGAGTACACAAAATCACCTTAAAGAGAAGAAATGGCTTCCTGCCAGTACGATTTGGCTCTAATCCTATTGGAAATATTAACATGCTTAAATAAAAAATATCTCAACCTGAAGTGGGGTGAGCACTGAAATTCCAGTAAAGAGAGTCTCTGAGGCCCACGTGGGCAAAGCATTCCAAGAGCCTTCCTAAAAAGTGTTTTAGTCATTGTAGTAAGTAGTCTAGGAGCATTGGCGAGGTTGCCTGTAGCAGAGAGGTGGGGTAGAGAACTGTTGCCAAGAAGAGTATTCTGGACCCATTGGCATGATTTTTTATTGGGGATGGCCAGATGCCATTAAAGATAAAAATCCTGCTGTTCAGCTATCACTGCATTTAGACATTGACTTAATTTTGATTTGGTTTTAGGGAGAGAATATATTAGACATGTACACGTGAGTTTTCAGTCTGAGTGACAGTTGAATTTTTACAATATTGATGTGTTATGGTTTTGTATCTCAATAAATTGTGAACTTTGTTGGCACAAACTAGTATTTCCAATATTCAGCTTCAGACCATACAAAACTCAGGTCCAGTGGGAGCTCAACATGCCAAATACCACCTACGATATCTCTTGGGACATGAGATCAACCTTCTCTGAGTAATATGTTCTAGCGTTCTGGAACTTCTACATTTAGTAAAGCAGATCTTACAGTGCTAAAATTGAAAACCACCTGGTGCAGCTTCTAGTCCCAGACAATTTTATTTTCCAGACAAGAAACCTGAGGTTCACAGAGGCAGGGAACTTAGCCAAGAAGCAAAAGTGTGTTGATCGGTGTTCTGTGCAGAACATTCTAAGGCCTTACCTGGAATAGATAAGATACACGCAGAATGAAAGCCTCAAATCAGCACATACCATCTCCTTCCTGGAGAGGGATGATCATCCTTGTGACCAAATGGTATGTCTTGGATCTCTGAGTCGGGGTATTGGCTACAGGGGCAAAGGAAAGATTAAAGAATTGAAATTCATTGTTTTCTGCCCAGGAGCGGGCGTGGTGTGTGTGTGTGTGTGTGTGTGAGGTGAGAGGCCTAAAAGAAAGCAGAAAGGGGATTGAGGAGATCCCTTTTTGAGTTATGGGAGCAAATGAATGGAAGGGGAGCACGTTCAGTTGATCAGCCCCATAAAACTCCTCCCAGCTTCTCCAGTGCTCACCTCTGCAAAGAGGCTGAGCCGATGATGATATCTGCACTGTAGATAAATAATTGCAACTATTTCTTGAGGAGAGAGGGCCGGGATTTGGGAACCTGCGTCTGGCTGTTCAAAATAGAAATCACACATTGCTAGCCTTGCTTTCTCTAAAATATTCAGGAAATTGGAGTCTGAGCACTCTGGATTTGGAAGGGGGCTGAAGAAAAGGAGTTTGAGAACAGTGGATAAGAAAAAAGGAGGTGTTTTCTGGGCAGCAGGAGCCCCCGAAACTCCTGGGTTCAGTCCTCCTGTGGCTGAGGAAGGGGATGTTTTATTTCATTTACCACCTTGCTTTCTGTCTTCCTAAAATTACTATTTTGTATTGCTTAGTTTCTTTTCTTTTTTACGAGGCAGGGTCTGGGAAGGGCTGTGTGTCATTTCAGCTGTCCCAGTGACACCCCCTCAGCTCCTTTGGTCGTTTCCCCCTGTGCCCTCAGTCCGCTCCCCAACCTCCCCCTTTCCCCCCCAAATGGTCTCTCCCGAGCTCCGCGGCGCGCGGGCGGTGGGGGGAGGCGGAGGCGGGGCCGAACGCGCTGGGGTGGGGGGCAGGTCTGCAGTGCCGCTTCCCCGGTGCCCGAGGCGGTCGCGTTGACGCCTCAGCCCCGCGGCCCGACCCCTGCCCTCACCCTGGACTCCCTTACCCGGGGACCCATCCCAGGTGAGACCCTCTCTGCCACCTCCACCCGCCCTGCAGAAGCATCCTTGCCTCGCCTTGCAGCCATTTTATCCTCCGATGCTTTGCTTGGTGGTGGTGGTGGTGGTGGGGGGGGGGTGACCGTCCTCGCTCTAGGAGTAAAAGGCTTGGTGATGCTTTGGGAAACCAGCATTTATTTCAGTTGTTGTGTGCCTATGGGGAAATACGTGTGTCTGTGCGTGTGTGTGTGTTTTCCTTTACCAAACCCTGACCATCCTTTTCAGAAATTAGCCTAGTGGGGCGTTTTTAGATAGACTCTGATTCTTAAACTCCAGTCCCCGGCTCACCTTGCACCCCCCCATGAATGAGTGATAAATGACCTTGGCTGTGCATGTGCCTCAGTCTGCTTGCCCCGACGGGGGGGGGAGGGGGGCGGCGGGAGTGGAGGGCAGGTGAAGGTTTAGGGGAGGGAAATGAAGAATGGAAACATTGGGGTGACAAGAAATGCTAAAGGATCAGCTGTCAGGGGCATGGATGATGGGGGCTGGAAGCAATTACTGGTGTGGGTTGCTGAGTGATGGTGGGCATTTGTCCATCAGCAGGACCAAGGGTGGGGATTTTCTTGGAGGAATGGTTTAGTAAATTCTTGGGGCTCGTCTTTTATACTGGGCTGAGGCACGATGGGGAAGGGGATGGCTGCAAATGCTGCTAGTGGCTGTCTCTGAGTGTGTGCTGTGGAGGTCCCTTCCTGCATCCCTGCCTCTGCCTTCCCTTCTGTGTGCATTCCTCCGTATGCATTCTCAGCTGACCACCCCTCCCCTGCCCCCAATTGTGGATGCTCCCATCTTTCTAACCCAGAGGTAGACTATGGGGAGGAGAGGTGCAACCTTGTTGGTCCTGGGGTGGGTGCTGAGCCTAACCATCCAGCTGTAATGGGGAGGAGTGTTCCTGTTTTGACAAATGATTGTTTCTTAATGACCTTGTCTTCTGGGATGGGGTGAGCAGGCGATCTGAGAGATCCCAGTTGGCACTTGATGGACAGGGATGAGTAGTCCATGAAGGAAGCATTTGCTGGAAGTTCCCTCACCCACTGTTTATACTACCTGCAGAAAGTCTTCTGGGCACATTTTTCTGGTCATCTACTTTAAAGGGTCCTTGTAAACCTGAATTTTGCCTCCAGCTCTCCAAGTGTTGTCTCTCTTTTACAGACTTTGCCACTCTGTGCTGCTTTGGGGACTAAAAATAGCACCACTTCCTCACTCGTGCAAAGAATGTGTCTTCTTTTTTTTTCCTCTCAGGGCTTGCTGGCCCTGGAGGAGCTGGCTGTTGAGCCATCATGTCCTGCTGTGGCTGTGGGAGCCTGCTCTACACCACATGTACTTCTCAGGGGTAAACAGTGTCAACAAACACAGGGATCATCTGCTTCCTGTCAGGTTTAGGGAGACTGTGGTAAAGAAAGAAAAGAAATGCATGCAGATTGCCTTGCACTGAGGAATTCTACAGTTCCTTCTCTTTCATGCAGGAGGACTGGACCCTGAACCATGAAGAAAAGAAGGTGACATAGGGGTCACTGCTTCTGGTCACCGTGGTCCACTGACATAGGGGTCACTGCTTCTGGTCACCGTGGTCCACTGCTTACATTTGCCTGAGGGTGTAACATTGTGCTATCTAGTGCTTGTCTCTGAATCACAAAATATCACTCACCCTCTTCAACCAGAATATGAAAGAGGGAGGGAGGGAGAGTGAGAGATTTAATGAAGGATGAAGGCCCTGGATGCCTGGATGAGTGGGAGTAGAGAGGCAGTGTATTTTTAGAGAATGATCTCTGATCTGAACCTAGGCCTGCATCTTCTGTTTCTTTGAAGAAAGAAGATTATCCTGTACCTCCCTTTGGAGAAAGTCTTTTCTTGAGGCGAGGCTTAAGGCCCCCTTTACTCTCCACTAGCTGCCTACGCAATGCGGTATTTGTGGACTCTTTTTCCTTGACTTCTAGAGGAGAAGCAGAAAGGATTAAGGGGAATTAGGAGGCAAGGCCCTGAAGGAATGAGGTGCACCTATAGACTTTAGACCCTCACATTAGAAAGTGTTTTAGCCTGATCAGTCATTTCCGTTCCTACACTTGCCAATGTAAGGGAGACCATACCTGACATTCTGAGGGGAGGTGGCAGCAGCCAGTCATCACTTTCTTAGCTTTTGATCTTCCTTCTTGTGCATTGTGCTCAGGTTCCAAGTCTCCATTTTTTGAGTCTTCCCGTCTGTCTAAAGGGAGATAATGTGGAATTAATTTAAACACAGAGGGTTCTTGGGAGGACATTGGGCAACAGTATGTAAGTATGACCTCCTAATTGTATCTTGCTGCTTCCTGCCTCTTTCACACTTTTCAATTTATAGAAAGGAGGAAAAGAATGTTTTTAGCATATCTTCTGTGAGATTAGATTCTCATGCTTACTCTGAGAAATATCTCCAGCACTTTTTAAATTTGAATTTTGGGGTAGGATTCCTCTATTAAGTTGTCCAGACAGAGCAAACCTGTGATCCTCCTGCCTCAGGCTCCCAGAGTGCTGGCAGTACAGCTGTGCACCACTGTACCTGGATAATTATCTTCAGTTTAACTTTGAGGACAGAAGGGCTTACAGAAGTTAAGTAACCGGCCTAACAACTGTGAAAAAGTGGCAGAGTTTGGGATTTCAATCATTTAGGTGATCTGTTGCACGTGTTGCACTGAACCAGCATCCTCCTTGATAACATCCCTTGCTGATGTCCCCTTCTTGATGTTTACTCTGAAGAACATCCAGAGATAGCTTTTGATGTAAGACCTTGTGAGTAGTGTAGTGCACTTCTCTATATTACAGTTGCCTCAATGGAGCTAACATTCATTAGTTTTTATGTGCCAGGTATTGTGGTCCAAAGCTTATATGCATTACATCATTTAATTTTTACTCCCCCTCCCCCTCTTTAACTATGAGGAAACTGAGCCTTGGATGTTTAGGACACGTCTGATTGCTTAGTACGTAAGTGCTGAGCAGGAGGTCAAAGCTAAGTCTATCTGACTCTGGAAGCTCAATGTAGGCTATGTTGGGAGAAAGTCCTTGAGAGGACTATAAAATTGGAATCTTGGCTGGGGATTTAGCTCAGCAGCATAAGCGCCTGCCTTGCAAGCGCATGGTTGTGATCCCCGGTACAAACAAAAATTGGAATCTCGTGAAAGAGCTGTGGAAGCCTCCCTACCGGCTGTCACCAGGGGACTGAAGGCAGTCAGGTAGAGCAGGGCTTCCTGCAATGCATCTCCCCAAGCTCTGTACCTAGGAACCCCAGACCAAACTAAAGCAGGGAATTCTGCTTTCTCGTATTTTCTGTTTTGTTCTTTGCAGGTTGGGAATAAAGCAAGGGGTCTAAACTTGATATAGGGTAGGGGATCTGGAGGAAGGCTCAGGGTGAATGATTGTGATTTGGCCTGGCTTTGAAAGGGGACTAATAGTTGAATGCCCCAAAGTTGGCCCTTCCCTCTTTACATGTGATGGCCTGAAGCAAGGATACCATCTCTTCACAGTATGGTCCAGATGGGGCTAGGGATTGACAGAATTTTTTTATTGGCCTTCACCTTAGGACTCAACTTCCTTTTGTCTTGCTTACTTTTTCTAGGTCTCCAGAGATTCTTGGAAAAGAAGTAGGACGCCTTTCCTGTGTTATCCTGGCTCCCCAGCTTATACCCACCAACCTGGCTCCCCCTTCCCTTCCTTTCCCCTAAACCCCATTCCCATCCCTGCTCACCTACTGAACAAGGTGTAGATTAGACCTCCTCTTCTTCCTTTGTATTCCTAGACGCTCACTGGCCAGGTCCTATTTCCTCTTATTTTGAGGATACTGGAACATAACTTCACTGTTGAACAAGAAGCTGAAAGACAGAGAGTAAAGCAGATCTGGGGAAGTGCCCTGAAACTCCATCATGGAAGAGGGCTTCCGAGACCGGGCAGCTTTCATCCGTGGGGCCAAAGACATTGCCAAGGAAGTCAAGAAGCACGCGACCAAGAAGGTGGTGAAAGGCCTGGACAGAGTCCAGGATGAATACTCCCGCAGATCCTATTCTCGATTTGAGGAGGAGGAGGATGACGATGACTACCCTGCTCCTGCAGATGGCTATTACCGTGGAGAAGGGGCCCAGGATGAGGAGGAAGGTGGCGCATCCAGTGATGCCACAGAGGGCCACGATGAGGATGATGAGATCTATGAGGGCGAATATCAGGGTATTCCCCGGGCAGAGTCTGGGGGCAAAGGCGAGCGGATGGCAGATGGGGCAGCCCTGGCTGGAGTAAGAGGGGGCTTGAGTGATGGAGAAGGCCCTCCTGGGGGCCGGGGGGAGGCACAGCGGCGGAAAGAACGGGAAGAACTGGCCCAGCAGTATGAAGCCATCTTACGGGAGTGTGGCCACGGCCGCTTTCAGTGGACGCTCTATTTTGTGCTTGGCCTGGCGCTAATGGCTGATGGTGTTGAGGTCTTCGTGGTGGGCTTCGTGCTGCCCAGTGCTGAGAAAGACATGTGCCTGTCTGACTCCAACAAGGGCATGCTGGGTAAGACACGAGGGCATTCTAGTCCTGTGCTGTTCCCTGTCTAGAAACACCTGCAGTCACACTTGATCTTGGGAATGATTCTAATCCTTCCCACTGGGCTCCTTTGGATCCTGCTTCCAAACTGCTTCCAGAGGGCCCAGGGTTCCTCTGTACGTTATTCCCTTCATACCCTCTTTTGGGGTTGTGTTGGTGAAGTTGGACATGAAAGAGAGGTTTGGGGAAGAGCAGCTGGACTGGAACTTGGGCTAATGACTGGGTAGATGGTGGTCAGCTTAGTTAGTTCTGCAAGAGGTAGCAATGGTGGGGTGGGTCACTGTTTAATATTTCCTCTCTTTCTCTTTGCTTTATTTATGTATGTATTTCTTTGTTGGTCATGGTACTGGAGATTAAGTTCCAGGGCCTTTGCTCTCAGCTACATTCCTGGCCCTTTTTAAACATTTTTGTATTTTGAGACAAAGTCTCAGTAAGTTGCTAAATGGCCTGGGCAAGGCTCATACTTGCCATCTTTCTGCCTCAGCCTCCCCAAATTCTGGGATTCAGGCACGTGCCACCACCTTAGGCTTAATGTTTCTTCACAACCTTCCTTCTTACCACCCTGTTCCCTTCCCCTTTGGAGAACATAAAGTCATACTTCAAACTCCCTGGGATAAATGGGAGGATCAGTTTAGGGTAGTGGGGGTGGGGATCTAAGTCTCTCATCCAGACTTGGAAGCGATCAAGGACCAGAGAGTGGTGTCTGATGGCCTGTTCCAAAGGGGAAGCTCTAGAGTCGTTGAGAAAAGACTTACTGTGCATTGGATGGGTCTCTTCCTAGGAGTTAAGTTTGGGCATGAGTAAAATGCATTGTTTAGAGTAGGTGATTTAATTAAATTAAATTATTTATTTTGCTATTTTGAGACAAAGTCTTACTATGTAGTTCAGGGTGGTCTTGAACTCACTTTCTAGCCCAGGCTGGCCTCCAACTCACAGTGATCCTCCTGTTTCAGCTTCCCAAGTGCTGGGGTTACAGGCATGCACCACCATGCCTTGCACAGAGTAGATTACTTTAAAGATCAATTCGAATTTTAATTTTATGAGGGAAACAGTAAACTGGGGAGTTTTAGGATCTGAAGCACTCAGAGCAGGGGTGAAGGATGGATTTGTGTGGGGAATTTCCAGAGAAGATGAAAGGAATTGGGACCCCTTTCCCAAGGAATAAAAGATGTGCTTACTTTGGCACACATATACCAAGGAGAGACCTCTTGCTGCTTTAAGGGACAATAGAGAAGACCCAGGGAGGATCTGGGGATGTAGGCGGATACTGTCCTCACTTGCTCCTAGCTCTGTGTAGACGGCTTCTCTTCGTCACACCCTTGATTAATTCTACTGCAGTTTCATCTGGAGATGCTTAGCTAACGGGAGAACCAAGGTGTGCTGCTCACAGTGCTGCTGCCTGTCCTCTTCCCTCCAGGCCTCATTGTCTACCTGGGCATGATGGTGGGAGCCTTCCTCTGGGGGGGGCTGGCTGACCGGCTGGGTCGGAGACAGTGTCTGCTCATCTCGCTCTCAGTCAACAGTGTCTTCGCCTTCTTCTCATCCTTCGTCCAGGGCTATGGCACTTTTCTCTTCTGCCGCCTCCTTTCTGGGGTTGGGTGAGTATCCACAGCTTGAGTCCTTTGAAGTCAGGACTGTACGTTAGTCACTGTCGTTCTTTAGGGCCCAGCATAATGCTAGCAGATCAGATGTTTAAATATGTGTGAGTAGAATAAATGAATGAATGAGTTCCTTTCTTCCCCAACCATCTTTGAGCTTCCCCTACCCTGGGCCTGTCTGCAGCATCCAGAAGGCCTTCTGCGCTTGGTCTATTCCTGAGCCTGCACTCCACTTCAGTCCTGTCCTGAGCCTTTTTCTCCACAGGGGGCTTAGTGGCCTCCACCTTACCCCTGGGCTCCTGTGAGCCCTGGAGATAGCTCCTGCAGACTACATATTTCCTATAATTGAGGACTCACACAGGAAGCCTTCCCTCCCTCCGCACCTCTACCCAGCTCCTGTGGGCCCCAACTCCTCTTTCCTGGCCTGGTCCCTCAGGCTATTGCCTGTCTTTGTTATTTGGAGGCAGTTTTCTGCAATTATCATCCTTCCCCACTGACTCTAGTCTCCTTCAAGATTTAATGTCTATTCTTCCCCCTCCTCTGAGACCCACCTGCCTGTTACAACCAACCTGAGGATGGATGCTTGATGGCTGGTAGTGAGAGAAGCTTTGAGGGCAATATGCATGAGATGGGGTCTCTGAAAGCTATGGAAGTAGCCAGGCATGGGATGCTGCCTACAATCCAAGTGCTCAAGAGGCTGAGTCAGGAGAATTACCATGAATTGAAGGCCAGCTGGGGCTGCACAGTGAGTTCAAGGCCACCTTGACTTACATAGCAAGACCCTGTCTAAAAAAAAAAAAAGTTATGGAAGAATGGAAAGGTCCAGGAATGATGGCACATACCTGTAAACCCAGGACTCTAGAAGGCTGAGGCAGGATGATCACAAGTTTGAACCGAGGCTGGGAAACTTGGTGACTTAGCAAGACCTGGTCTCAAAAAGTAAGAAAAACTGGGGATATAGCTCAGTGAACAGGACTTGGGTTCAATCCTAGTACTCTAAAACCAAACCAACCAAACCAAAACCAAATCTCTGGAAGATGGTAGGAGCATAGGAGTCCAGAGCACTGGGGCAGGAGATCAGTAAGATGGGCATTTTCTAATGCCGAATTCTTAATGCCCTCTAGGATCGGGGGGTCCATCCCCATCGTCTTTTCCTATTTCTCGGAGTTTCTGGCCCAGGAGAAGCGTGGGGAGCACTTGAGCTGGCTCTGCATGTTTTGGATGATTGGTGGAGTGTATGCAGCTGCTATGGCCTGGGCCATCATTCCCCACTACGGTGAGCTGCCCCCAGGATACACCCGAGTCTGGCTCTCTTCCCTCTTCTCCTCCGCTCCTACACTAGGAGCCCCCGGCCTCTGGCTTTTCTGCTGATGCTGTGACTCTGTCTCTGGCAGGGTGGAGTTTTCAGATGGGTTCTGCTTACCAGTTCCATAGCTGGAGGGTCTTTGTCCTCGTCTGCGCCTTTCCTTCTGTGTTTGCCATTGGGGCTCTGACTACGCAGCCTGAGAGTCCCCGCTTCTTCCTGGAGGTGAATGGGGCTGTGTTTGGTGGGATGGCAGATGGAGGGCATCAGGGGTTTTTGTGTTTAGACACTTGTGGGTTGGTGTGATCTTGCCTGGCTGCCTTCTTCCTCAAGGGGCTATACTCAAGGGTCCTCAAGAGTCTATAGGGGGCTGGATCTTGCTTCCTTGTCTCAGAATGCATCTCCACAGGGGATCTGTGGGCATAGACATCAGGAACATGTTCAGCTATGGTTGGCTTAAGATTTTAAGGCATGGGTCTTGGCCCTGGCCCATGACTTTATAGTTCAGGAGAAGTCCCACCTCTTCTCCCCTCCCCTCCAGCTATATGTGGGTCCAGCAGAGTTAGGGTGCTGCTCTTTCTCTGACTGCATACTTGCCCATCATTTCCCTTGCCTTCTGTTTTTTCTTTCCATTGTATCTGGGAATCCCTGAGACCTGTGTTTGCATTTGGCCCCAGGGCAGTCCCTTGTACCCTGATCTTCCCAGGTCTATTATGTCTTGCTTGGTTATGTCATCCCAGCTTGGGATGATACATGGACGGGTCAAGGGTTGTGGGTGGCCTTGGGTCTTTTTGTAACCTTTGGAGGGAGGAACTCTGGGACCCAAAGTCAGGAAGGACTGACCGTGATGTGGGATTGTGTCTGTGGCTCTAGAATGGGAAGCATGATGAGGCTTGGATGGTGCTGAAGCAGGTTCACGACACCAACATGCGAGCCAAGGGACATCCGGAGCGAGTATTCTCAGTAAGCCACTGGCCTCCCAACCCAAACTGCCAAGCTTTTGAGCCCCAGCCCGTACCTCACCTTTTCTGGAGCTCCTTCTACCTATTTTTCGGGCTGCTTAGAGTACACTGCCTGAATGATATTAGCACCACAGGGAAACTGGAGCAGGCCCGTCTGGGGCTTGGGAAACGGTATGTGTGACTGCTTATTCCTTCTCTTCACCTCAGGTAACTCACATTAAGACAATTCATCAGGAGGATGAGCTGATTGAGATCCAGTCGGACACAGGGACCTGGTACCAGCGCTGGGGGGTCCGGGCCTTGAGCCTGGGGGGACAGGTAATAGGGGATGGCATGAGACAGAGAAGGTACCAGGAGAGGTGGCAGAGAAAGCGGGGCTTGAGCTTGGGTGAGAGGGGAGGGTGGACATGGAAGGGTAGGGCAGGAAAACGGGGATCTGTGTGCATTAGAGGTAGGTACAGCCACCGTCTGCCCTGGCTTGGTCCCTTGTAGGTCTGGAGGAATTTCCTCTCCTGCTTCAGTCCAGAGTATCGACGCATCACTCTGATGATGATGGGTGTATGGTTCACCATGTCCTTCAGGTGAGGGAGTGAGCGGGGTGGGTGCTATGTGGTGGTCCTGGTGGTAGGTGGGTTGGGAGAGAGACGTAGAAAGTTTGAATGGAGGGGACAAATGGAAATGAAGAGGTGTTGTTCAGGTGCCCCCGATGCTCCACCCAGCTCCTTTACTGCATTCATTCACTCAGCACACACTTGTATCTGACCAAGAGTAAGTTGCTGCTCTGCATGGGTACTGGGCTGAGATGAAGTAGGTGTGACCCAAAGTAGATAAATCCGTCTGTGAAGTAGGGGATGGGGCCTCAGCAGGGAGGGCAGAGTTCTGTGGACTTGGGGCTGGGCCCCAAATTCTAAAGGATGAATGAAGGTACAGTCTGTGGAGTGAGAGTTGGGAAAGTTTTAAACAGAGGGAAGAACAGATGCGTAAGAGAAAAGAAAGAGCATGGTAGCACTTGGAAGGCCAAGGCAGGAGGATTGCTGTGGGTTTGAGGCCAGCCTGAACTATGTAGTGAGGCCCTGCCTCAAAAAAAAATTCAAACAAAAAACAACAAAAAAGGAAAGAGTGTAGTACGTGGTGGAGAGCACCCTAAAGTCCCCAGAACCACAGTAGCTGGAAAGGACTGTAAGATGCTGCTGAAGGGGGCTGGGGATTTAGCTCAGTGGCATAAGCACCTGTCTTGCAAGCAGGCAGTCATGAGTTTGATCCCCGATACCGATAAAAAAGAAAAAAAAAAGTGTAAAAAAAAAGATGCTGCTGAAGGTGAGGATGCCCTGATGCAGGTGGGTTTCTGGCCCACTATGGGGCAGTCTGATTTTAATGTTGAATCTTCCCTGATTCCACTGCTTTCGATTGTCCAGCTACTACGGCCTGACCGTCTGGTTTCCAGACATGATCCGTCATCTGCAGGCTGTGGACTATGCGGCCCGAACCAAAGTGTTCCCTGGGGAGCGTGTGGAGCATGTGACCTTCAACTTCACACTGGAAAATCAGATCCACCGAGGGGGGCAGTACTTTAATGACAAGTATGTGGAGACCATTAAAATTCCCTTCTGTCTATCTCATTAGTCTGAGAGTTCAAGGCAGGGTGGTTTGGGGCAATGCCTGTGCTTCTCCTCAATGTCCATCTGCTCATAACTCTACTGAAGGAGTAAGATGTAGAGAGGGGATGAGGATGAGTGGCCAGGTCTCATCATCTTGCCCTTTCAGGTTCATCGGACTGCGTCTGAAGTCGGTGTCTTTTGAAGATTCTCTCTTTGAGGAGTGTTACTTTGAGGACGTCACATCCAGCAATACATTCTTCCGCAACTGCACATTTGTCAACACTGTGTTCTATAACACCGGTAAGGTGGGGAGTGGGGGTTCAGCCCAAAGAACTGGGTGGATCTTGAGGGAGAAGGAGCCATTCCGCATTCACTGGCCTATAACTTCCAAGATGAGAACCTCTGGAACCCTGGGGGAAAGTGGGTTGGGAACTTAGTGACAACCATCAATAATCTGGAAAACGCAATGGATATTAGACATTTTTCAGTGACAGAATGTCTGACAAAAGTATCAAGTTCTTTGCCTTTGATTGGAATGGTAATAATTCAGGGCATTAATATTAATTAATGTGCATTTGAAGAGGGCAAAAATAATTCAAAATGGTTCTTGGGAAAAAGGAAAACAATAAAAGGCATATTTGATGGGGGACAGATTGGGAATCATTGCAGTAATCTATTTCTTAAACTGTTTCTCAAACTATATGCATGTGAAGTGCTGATTTTGTGAACCAGATTTAGGTTTTTCACCTCTAAATGGAGTACTGAGTAAGTTTTTACATCTTTCAAGAAAGAAATAATGGATAGGACTTCATACTTTTAATATTTTTCTCAGAAAAATTTTCTAGACCCAAGGCACTGCTATGGCTTATTGCCACTTAGGTAAACAAAAGGAGTGAACACAAAGGGAAGCTGGCCCCAGGCTCATGTTCTGACCTCTCTTGGCTCCAGCTGGTTCTAGCGTGATGTCCTGTGTCTCATACTTCTTCCTGTCTTTCGGAAACCTTGCAAAAAGTTAAATTGATCGTTTATGGTCATTTTGTCTTTACAATTTTTAGCTTCCATGCTGGTATTCTCTGATACTTTGTAGTGAGTATCCGGCATAAGTTTGAGAACCCCCCCAAGCAGGAAGTCCTTTCCATCTTCTGTAACTGCCTGTGTGTCTTGGCCTTCACCCCAGACTTATTTGAGTACAAGTTTGTGAACAGCCGTCTGGTGAACAGCACGTTCCTGCACAGCAAGGAGGGCTGCCAGCTAGACGTGACAGGCACCGGAGAGGGCGCGTACATGGTGTACTTCGTCAGCTTCTTGGGGACGCTGGCTGTGCTTCCGGGGAACATCGTGTCTGCCCTGCTCATGGACAAGATTGGCAGGCTCAGAATGCTGGGTAGGCGGAAAGGCTGGGTGGAGGGTAGCTCAGACCCAGCTAGGACACTGGCAGTAGGCTTCTCACCTTGGGCTGAGGGAGATACTGGTCTGAGAGCTTCCTTCTCATGTGTTGATCAGGGCTGCTGCAGGATGCAGTGGCCAAGGCGTGGAAGCTTCTCTGGAGGGTGAAGGAGACAGGTAGATCAGTGGGCGTGAAGGGAGGAGTTTTGAAGTTATGGGTTTGTGTCTTACCCCACTACTTCCTTTGGACAAGTTAGCCTTTCTCAGCCCAGTCACCACCTGAAACGTGGAAACCATGGTACCACCCCTATCTACAAGGCTGATAGATCGATGTATGCTTGCCCCATAGTCAGTTTTAAAGTAGTTGTTAAGCTGGATGTGGTGGCGCACTTCTGTAATCCCAGCACTCGGGAGGCTGAGGCAGGAAGGTTGTTGCAAGTTTGAGACCAATGTGGGCTGCAAAATGAGCTCAAGGCAACCTGAACTGCATATAAGATCCCCCATCAAAAGAATGGTTGTTACTGATTTTATTAATAAACAATTACAAGGACGTTGAGGATGAGTGAAAAATCCTTCTTCTGGCTACCTAGGAAAAGAGTCTCATGTGAGGTTGTCCCAGAGCTGGCCAATGGGACCAGCTGGGTTCTCAGTGGGTGTTGCTGGCCCCAGGCTCACGTTCTGACCTCTCTTGGCTCCAGCTGGTTCTAGCGTGATGTCCTGTGTCTCGTGCTTCTTCCTGTCTTTCGGAAACAGCGAGTCGGCCATGATCGCGTTGCTCTGCCTTTTTGGAGGGGTCAGCATTGCGTCCTGGAATGCACTGGATGTGCTGACTGTGGAACTCTATCCTTCTGACAAGAGGTAGTTGGAGTGTGGTGGGGTAGGGGAGCCGGTTTAGGGCTTAGAAGGCAAGAGTGGGGTGAGAAAGGAGGCTAAATGAGAACATTTTTGGGATTAGAAGGACATGGCTTTTCTCTAAAAGCTGGCAGTTTTTGTAATTGCTTCTTGCAGTTTTACGTATTAACCTCTCTCTCCCTCATTTTTTTTTTTTTTTTGTTTTCTTTCCTCCTTGCCTCCCAATTTTTCTGTATTCTTTGTCTGTGCCTTTACTCCCTGATCTCTCTGTCTCCCTGCTGGATTCTGTCCTGCATGTGGCACCTGGGACTCCTGAGCAGGACCACAGCCTTTGGCTTCCTGAATGCCCTGTGTAAGCTGGCAGCTGTGCTGGGGATCAGCATCTTCACGTCCTTTGTGGGAATCACCAAGGCTGCTCCCATCCTCTTTGCCTCGGCTGCCCTTGCCCTTGGCAGCTCTCTGGCTCTGAAGCTGCCTGAGACCCGGGGGCAGGTGCTGCAGTGACGGGGTCTCCGAGGCTTCGGGCATGGCAGGCGCACTGTGAGACCAATAGCTTTTCTTCCCTCCCTGCCCTGCCACCCTGGCCCCCAGAACCCTCACCCCCCACTCCTTTGGTGTCTTAGCCGGTGTGGTGTGTGTGTGTGTGTGTGTGTGTGTGTGTGTGTGTGTGTGTGTGTGTGCATGTGTGACCACTGTGGGCAGGGCCAGTAGGGAAGGCTCTTTCATCCCAGGTTTGAGATGAGGCGCTGCTTCCCACCTCCTACTGCCCTTGACTTTGCAGATGAGAAGACTGAGCCCACCCTGCTTCCCCCAGTGTTAGTGAGGGGTCTTGTTATCCTGCTTCAGGGGTTCCAGAATAGGCTTCCCGCTGTCTCCCTCCCTCCCTCTGCTTAAGCCCTAGTGAAACCGTGGGTGTGCAGGTATGTTGCGGGCTGGGGCTTAGGTATATGCCATGGACCAAAAGAACTTACCAGTGAGAGGGCTCTGTGCCCTCACACTTCCCTTTGGATGCTGAGGGAGCAGCAATAAATCTTGGCCCTCTGGTCTTCACTTTCCCCTTAATTTGGGCTATAACTATGAAGCCTGAATTTTATGAAATTAGCTTTCTGATTCTTATTTATTTATATATTTATGTTTTGAGGCAGCTCAGCAGGCCTGTGTGTTTGAACGTGTGTGTACATTTATGTATATGTGTATGTGTGCCACAAGCTGACGGTGTCACTATATTGTCCTCAAATATAAGCCAAGGGAATTTCAATGGATACACACACACAATCCTGCCTCCCGTAGCACCTCCCTGAAGCTGGTGTCTGTGTTGGGCCTGGGAAGGAGAACCCCCAGGCCATGCTGGGATGAGGCCTGTGGTTTAGGGAGACCTGAGGGCACCTGACAAGGGCTGGCTCTCCTTCCTGTCAAGCCAAGGCCTCTGGAGGGAGAGGCTCCACCCCTACAGTAGCCAGGAAGTACACAGCTGCTTCTCAAAGCCCTTGTCATAGCTGGGAGCAGAGAGGGAAGGCACCCAGGGATACGGTCAAACCAGCAGATCAAAAAGCACAAGGAGCTGGGCTGAGGCAGGAAGCAGGGCCTCCTGGCAATCCCTCTAAAAGTGGGGAGAGGCTGGGCAGTGAGAGACACCTAATGCAGGGACCAGAAACCTTAATTTCACCACCTCGACCTTCCACACACTTGCCTCTGTAGGTGAAGCTGCCCCGTCCCACCCCACTCTGGCTGCTTTCATTGGTGCCCTTTCCACCTCCACTGTAGCTGTGATGTGTCGTAGTTTTTAGCTGTTTGTAAAATGTTAAAAAAAAAAGAAAAAAGTGAAAATAACAACAAGCAAAATCCAAATTCACCCTCTTCATGCTGCGTCTGGTGCCCTCAACCCATGGTCACTTTCATTTTGTAACTGAACCAGGTGGTGACTGTTTCACTCTGGCGTCTGTGCTAAAGGACTGCCTTCTCCAGTGCCCAGTGTACGAGTATATTCTCTCTTCCCTCACCCTTCATCTGCTGGACACAGCCCTTTTCCCTGCACTCCAGGGAGACCCAGCCATCTCCTTGTTCTCTTGGGGAACCCTGAACCTGACTCTTGATGTGAAAAATGAAATGAAAAATTCTGATGAAAAATAAAAGGAAACAAATCCTTAAAATCCAAAATGACTGTTTCTTTGCCTCTCTTCTTGTATTTTAAATCCATTCTGACAATCCTGAAAGGGTAAAATAGTGCTGAAAAGTGACTCCCTCTTCACTCTGGAAGCCAGAATAACATGTTGGATCAAATTATTTCCTAAACTGCCCTCTCTAAACCCTCAGATTTCCATTTTCACAGGTGGAGGCCCTCTAAGGTTTCTAGCTTTAAAACATTTGGAATAGTGTTTCTTAAAAATAGAATCAACTAAAGCCGGGTGTGGTGGCAGGCACCTTAATCCCAGCACATAGGAGACTGAGGCAGGGGGATGGATTCCTCCAAGTCTGAGGCCAACTTGGTCTACAAAATGAGTTCATAACAAGACATCTCCAAAAACAATAAAAAATATAACCAATTTTCATCCAAATCTTCTGGGATACCTTTAAAATATACAGATCTCAGATTCAACTCGACTTATGGACTCAAATCCTGTTTTGGAGGTGGGGACCTCAAATCTACGTTTTAAATGAGCTGCCTTGGGCTGCATTCGAGTCATTTTCTGATCTTAACAGTTTTCAGACCAACTTTCCACTCCTGCCACAGACCTCTAAGTCACGGTTCTACCTGCACTTTTGGTTGATCTGTGCCTCTGTTCTCCTATGCCAACTGTCAGGTCCCTGAACTAGAACTAGACCACCACCTAGCTACGACAGAAAAACTCCCCAAGCAGATCTCTTGTTCACATCTGCAGGAGCATAGTGTTCATCCGGAAGCTAGTACCTTCCCCATTCAGCTCAACCTGCAGAGAGCTTTTTCCACAAAGAACCATGAGAGATGCTATGCCTGCCAGCAACGCCCCCATACCCAACACTGCCTTATCTTGTTAGCCCTAGGCCCCCCTACTGAGGCACAAAATTTTGCACCTTCATCCTCAATGCCCACCTTCCCTACCTAAACTTTCCTATATATGTTCTTGCCCCTTACTTGGGGCCCTTGGCTCAGCTGCACCTGGTCTATAATAAAGTTCTCGAATGTTATTTAAACTCTGCTTGTCTCAATAGTCTCAACTGTGCCTCAGTTTACCCTAACACCAACCCATTCACACATGACTGCTGGATCAGACTGTGTCCACATTGTTTCTCAAAATTCTCCAGTGACTTCCTATTGCCCAGGCAGATGCCAGAAATGGTCAAGACAGGGTAAGCAGCCTTCTTTTCCAGTAATTTACACATTGAGAAAACTGGAAACTTAACTTATATAGACATTACTTAATGCCTCTCACAAATGTTAAGCTGGGCATGGCAGCATATGCCTGTATAGTAATGCCAGCACTCGGGCTGAAGCGAGAGGAGTGCAAATTGGGGTTTGGCATTTGAAGAACTTAGAAAGACCGTCTCAAAATAAAAAGGGCTAGGGATGTAAGCTCAGTGCAAAAACGCTGAGTTCAATCCCCAGGACTGGCAAAAAAAAGTAATGTTTGGAAGCCTCATAAACAAAAGCCTACATAAAGAGTTCTCACCCTCTTTTCATTCCTTTTTAAAAAAAATTTTGTTATAAATGAATGCCTTTTGGAAACAGGTTGTCAAAAGACAAATATTCTCTCATGGTGAAGTTTTATGTGTCCCTTCCTATATCCCCTGCTTTGTCCACTAATTCACTACCCAGTCCAATCTCTGCCTTAGCTCAGGAAGCTTCCCTGAGGAAAACACTTGCAGGAAACACTTTTCCTCTCTTTTCTGATTTACATCTGCAGGAGCATAGTGATATCGTTGATAGTGATATCATTCGCCGTTAAGACTTAATATAGCTGTTCACTTTTCCCAAGAATCCCCTCCTGACCACCCAGGCCTATAGTTGTTCTGTAGAACCGCTTCCATATGCATTAACAATACAGCAATATGTCTCATTATGATCATTTCTTTTAATATAGAGGTTGTTTCATGACTGGTGTCACAATTTAACATGGAAAAACTATGAAGGGTCCAGGCAAGAGCAGTAGTATGTGACTGGGTTCACTCTGACCTTCAATAGGTTATCTCTAGAGAATATACATGTGGCAGCAGAACAGGTCGTAGGGATCTTTGTCCTTTTGATTTACCATATCAAGTACTTATTTATTGTCACACAGCCCCTTCAGATTCTGGCCCTCCTCTATCTCAGAGTCAAGGTGTTCATCGAGTTTTCTTGTTCCCACCAAGACAGGGGGGGCTTGTATCCATTTGAGAGTTTTCCTTCCACTGGGTGGGGGTCCGGGCCTGGATGGCCAGTGCGTGAACAGGCCCGGCCAGCTCCTCTGACAGCGTCTCGTGGATCAGCCGGTGCCGTTGCAGGAGGTTCATTCCCTCAAAGCGAGAGCTCACCACCGCCACTCGGAAGTGTGTCTCGCTGCCAGGAGGGACAGCATGGCCGCTGCTCTCATTGCGCAGCTCCAGCACCTCGGGGCTCAGGGCTTGCTCCAGCTTCGCGCGGATGGTGGCCTCCACCGGACCAACGGTCCCGGATCCCGCGCTGCCCGGGGACAAACACACGCGGGTGGCCATGGAGACCAGGCGTCGGACCAGCTGCCCACTCAACATCCGCTGCTGCAGAGACAAAGATCGGAGAACTGAGGGCCTTTGCCTTCACTACGCACGGTCCGCACAACCAACCCTTTCCCCAACGATATCTACCTGCCTCGATACCAGATCAGGAGGCCGCAGCACCGTCTCTGCTCGGTGTGACCTGTTATTGTGGGTTTCTGGCTTGAGGAAGTGGAGGGCCGAAGGCGATTAGAGGTCGGTTTCAGAGGTCTCTGGGTACTAAAGGGATTTGGAGGGAATCGCTGGAGGCTGCAAAAATAAGGTATGTGCAATTCCGTGCTTTGGGTGAGTCAGGCCTCATGAAGCCCAAAAGTGAGCCCTTTTTACCTGAGGCTTAGCTATAGTCACTGCAGCTCCCAACGGAAGCCAGCATACGGAAGTCCCAGGGCGCGCTGGGAAATGTAGCCCGCTCAATCCCCGAAAGACCCGAAGCACCACGTGTACCCCGGGGTTTGATGGGTATTGTAGTCTCCAGTTCGACCGACTCGAAAGATCATGGACGTACCGAACTACGTCAGTGAAACAGAAAAGGGATTTCCTGCACAGTTAGGGTCGAGGATTATTTCATCAGTTTTATCGCCAATAGCTCATCCAGCCCCTACTTTATTTTAGATAGAAGAAAACAGAAGTCAATTCCATTTACTGAATACACACATTATTGTGTATCATATCAATGCATGGAGAGGGTGGCAGTGGAATAAAAATGCTTTCTTCTTAGTGGACTGGGGAATGGAGGAGATACATGAGTTCACTATAGCAGTACGCTATGTTATGTTACACTGTGGTATGCTAAATGCTACAATGAGTCCGAGGAGTTTGCTAAGGAGGCATGTCACCTAGACTTGGGGGCCAGAGAGAATTTATGAGAGCAGATTTAGGGGAATCTGGAGGGTTCCCCTAAACATTCATTTCTTAGTCCCTTTAATCAGGCCGTGTTGCCTCCAAAATTCGTTTTGAAACAGAAGTGATGTCATAGCCTCCGTGCACCCCTTAGAGAAGTATATAAAACTAGCTATGATGACTTTAATCTTTAAATGCACCTCAAGCCACAGTGCTGATGGATTTTCTTTTTTTGCACCAACTCCCTTGAAGACTCAGCCCTTTCTGACACCTACTATATTTCTTTCTTTCTTTTTTTTTTGTCTTTTTCATTTTTATCGGTACCAGGGATCAAACTCACGACTGCCTGCTTGCAAGGCAGGCGCTTATGCCGCTGAGCTAAATCCCCAGCCCCTACCTACTATATTTCTAACTTAGCTGTTTATAGTAATATCAACTCCTTCCTAGTGAATGTCACCAGTGAGAACCTGGTCTTCATTTGTCCTTCCAATAATGATTATTCTGATCATATGACTAAGGTGGTATCTGACAGGTTTCTCTTTTTCCAATGTGTAACTGTGAGAGACATGATAATTTCTTCTTTTTCTTTTTTATTGTTTATTGGCATGATTTAGATATAAATAATGATCATATTTATCATAGGTATTGTAAACCCAAACATCAAGTTCAGTCACTCAAGTATTGTAATCCTTCTTCTAGTTTTCCTCACAATCCAAAAGGTTATATTTGTAATCCCACTGAGACGACATTGGAATCCTAGCAAGCTAATTCAAATCTACCACCACCAATGCAACTCATGGCGAGAATAAAAACACCAAGACATATTCCAAGTTAAGGGCAGTCAAGGGGGTCCTAAATCCAATCCCTGTGAGGACATGCGGACAAAGACCTCAATCCTAGCCCTCTCTCAGCATTTATCATCTTGTGACGAAAAGTGGGTAGCTCTGGGATGAGTGATAGTGAGGATGTCAGTCAGCGGATCACCGAGTTATTTGAGCTGGCTGGTCAGGTGCAAAAATGGTATCTCTGTAATTTGCAGAGATAAAGATATGCAGAAGGACTAATTTACCTAATCCAGTTAAGGTAGTAGTGGAATTGTTTTTCGGGGCTATTACTTCAGTTTCTGATATGCAAACTCTTGTGCCCTGGGGAGTCATAGCCCCTTATCTTGAGGCTTCTACCCAGTTGACATTCCCAGAGCTATTTGCTCTAACATCCCACGTGCTCAATCCTGTATTGTGGAGAACACTATGTGAGGAAACAGGACTGTCTGTTGACTATAGATTTTGCATATTACATCTCTGCTAGCCTTATTTGCAATGCTCAGAGCCAATTGAAGAGAGAAGGAAATACCCTAGCCAGCCTTTTACATATCAGTATAAGGAAATGAGTCTCCAAGTAATCAAAGTTACAGTAATTGTTTTGGACTCAAAGGGAGTCACTGGAGTTGTCTCTCACAATAGGAAATAATTCCATAGATATCTATGGTTTCAGCTATCTGCAGTCATGGTCTGAAAATACTAAATGGAAAATTCCAGAAATAAAATACATCTAATTTAAAATAACATTTATTGCAGTATGTTGTTATAAATGTTTTATTTTATTGTTATCTTGCTAACCTAACTTGTGAAAAATGTTATCATTGGAATGCACTGGAAAAGTGTAACACAGGTGTCCCTTCATACCCATGAGTTTCATATCTATGTGTTCTGTATGTGTGGAATCAACCACCTGCTGATTGGAAATATTTGAAAAAATAGTTATAGCTGTACTGGACACACACAGACTTTTCTTGTCATCATTCCTTATGCTGAGTATTCCCTGAACAGTAATAGTATAACAACTATTAACATAGCACTTATATTGTACTAAGCATAAGTAATCTAGAGATGATTTAAAATATTCAAGATGATGTGCATAGTTTATAAACAAATATCATACCATTTTATATAAGGGACTGAGCATTTGCAGATTTCAGTATGTGCAGGGGTCCCCAGGACCAATCCCCTGCAGACATAAGGAGTAGCTGTATGGTGTTTGGTACTATCTGAAGTTTCAAGTATCCATTAGTCATCTGTGAACGTATCCCCCAGCACATAAAGGGAATATTTTTGAATCTATGCAATTTCCTATTTCTCATTAAGCTTTTGTCCACTGCTTTTAGCATCTGAGATGTGAACAGTATTTGAGGTGTGTTGAGAGCTTGTTGGAGGTTCTAGCAAGGCAGTGCAGCTCCTCGTATAACCGTGATTGAAGAAATGTCTTCCTCTAATCAGGTGGTCATCCTCTTGGACTGAGTGCACAGCTTTGGGAGGGACGCACATGGAGCATTGAGGGAGGAAAGGGACAGCTGCCTAGCCAGCCAGATAGCCGAATCAGTCTTGGTGATCAATAGGGTGACAGATGTTACAGCCAGATCACCCATCAAAGCCAGATCACCCTCACATCCTGAGGTGTCTTTTACGCAGAGGTTATGAAGATAAAGTAACGTCACTGAGGTGGGTTGGGAGAGCCGAAATCACTTGAAAAGACCACATAATGAAAATAAGAATGTTGGTTGTTCTGGTGAGTGTGTGAAGAATGTATTTGAGAAGTGGGAAGACAGAAGTAATAGAGGAAGAGAAAAGGCTTTTTAGAACTGAGTGAAAGATAATCTAAGCAAAGGAAGGAGATGGTACAGAAAGAAGCAAGTTGACTAGAAAGCCATTAAATGATGTGCTTCCAGTCAAGACCTTGTATTTTGCTAGTCCCCAGTGTTATGGAATGTTGTGGGGACATGGTCAGTGAACACCTTGCTGTGGAAGGGCCATTTTAAAAGATTTGTACAACTAGCAATAACTAAGCACTTGGAAAGAGATCTAGGCACAAGGAATGGTATTTTACTGTTGTGTGCTGTTGAGTTCAGCATATTTTGGTGTTCAATAAGTTGTATTAGGTGGAATATACCTGGCATGGTGGCATGTGTCTGTAACCCAACCTACCTAAGAGGCTAAAGCAGGAGGACTGCAAATTAGAGGCTAGCCTGGGCAACACAGCAAGGTCTCATTTCAACAAATTAACCAAAAATGTACTGGATGAATAAATGAGCTAATGTATAAAGGAAAAGAGCTAATACCTTTATTATTCTTTTTATAAAAATAATTTTAAAAGTGCAAGTTCTTGCACTTAACTTTGAAGGTCTAAAAAATTGACACTATCAGGATCTCCAAGCAGGGTGTGTTGACACATGCCTGTTCCCAGCAGTCCAGAGGCTGAGACAGGAGGCTCACCACAAATTCGAGGCCAACTTGGGCTACATAGAGAGTTCAAGGCCAGCCTGAGCTACACAGACACCCTATCTCAAAAATAAATGAAGATACACTAAAAATTAAAAACATTTAGAGTAGAAATGTAGTTCAGTGCAAAGGTCCTGGGTTCAGTTGCCGGCACCTTAAAAAAAAGGAGATTGAGAAAGGGGATAGAGTCAGTTATGGGAAGGTATATTTTTGGAATCAGAGTCTTGCCAGGCAGTTCAGGCTGTCCTTGAACTCACTAGGTTAGCTCAGGTGGCCCTGGAATCCTTCTGCCTCATTCTGTTGATTACAGAGATGATAGCCAAGATTATAGGGATGAGGCACCATGCCCCGCTGGAGATAGTTCTATTAACTAATTTAATTCTCAGTCACCAGACTCCTTCCATTTCTTAGGAACATTCTTCACGGATGTTATTGTATCAGGCTTAGTTATCTTCATACCCATATATACTCCGTTAACTTCATTACCCATTAGTAAACATGCAATGAGTGCTGGTTGAAGAAAAACAAAGATAAAAGACAACATTGAAAAGAGCTCAAAGAATAGAGTTTAAATCTATTTTCTCTGCGGCATTTTACCTCCTTATGGGATGCCCAGGAAAGGGTGAAAATGAGTATAGGGAAACAGAACTCCCAAAGTAGGGAGGCGCTAAGGCCTGAACATTACGCGAGCCTTTGGAGTCTGTCGGCAAAATTCCCAGTCAGGGGCTCTCGCAGAAACATAAGGAAACAACAGGAGGTAGACAAAGAAACAGGAGAAAAAAGCAGAAATGTTAATAACTGTTGACATCGGGAAGAGAATATTACCGGATAGTGCGTCCCGCGGTATTTCTTTCCAGGTCTCTTGTTGGTGTTTCCCAGAAAGAACTGGGTAAGACGCACAAAAAAGGCAGCAAAGTTGTACATTTATCAAAGGTGGAAGTAGGGGCTGGGGATTTAGCTCAGCGGCATAAGCGCCTGCCTTGCAAGCAGGCATTCGTCAGTTTGATCTCCGGTACCGATAAAAAAAAGGAAAAAGACAAAAAAAAAAAAAAAAAAAGGTGGAAATACACGCTTTACAGGGAGAGGGGGTGGAAGAAAGAGTAGCCCTCAGGATAGGTGAAAGAGGTCATTTGTATCCATAATTCTCGGGTTATCTCCCTCCTATAAATAAGGCAGAGTGGGACATTCATCCTATTATTAATCACTCACTTTAGCGTTAGGCCACTGGTAAACTACTTTCGGGGGAAAAAACTCGCTTGGCTTGCTGTATGTAAATGAAGTTATAGAACAGTGTCATTTGACTGGTTGTGTCCACATGTAAATGAAGGATTGAAAAGAGCATCTTGTGATTGGTTCTGTGTATAGTGATGATTGCGTCACTGTACTGGGAGTGTCTCTCTTTCTGGGTCTCTCACCCTATTCCCCGGTTTTAGATTCGGATTTGATACCTGGAGTTTTGTTGGTACAATTCAAGGAAAGCGGACAAAGGGGAGTGTGGGACTTGTTTACAAGAGTTCACGTTCTGATGATTAAGGTGCTTTTTGGAACAAAAGGGATGAAGTATCCAGTAAGCAATTAAATGTCAGGATCTGAATTTTTGAAATAAATGTGAGTGTTTGCAGTACGGGAGTTGATAAGACTCCTTGGGATGAGTGAAAAGATGGGGATACGCAGTCTAGGTGGGATAGAGTCCAGGTGGGCTTGCGGGTTTAGGGTGGGCAGAGGAATAAATAAACAGGATAAAAAGGCGAGAAGAACAGAGAGGGACATTTTGAAAGCCACGGGAGCGTTTCAAGGCGGTAACGGAAGCCTCCTGGAGGTCGAGAGGAAGACAAATCCATTATAGTCCTTGGCTAAACTCGATTCCTCACCGCGCGAGGTTCGGGTGGTGGTGGTGGAGGGCGGAACCTGCGACTAAATTGAAGGTTGAGAAAAGAGAAAGCCTTAGTAGTTAATTTTATCGGACTCTGGCTGTGACAGGTTAAGACAAAGGGATTATGGATTGCAGAGTCCTTTATCTTCGAAGTGTTGGTCTACTTGGAGTCTTCTTGAATTTAGAGGTCTCTGGGACTTTCCTGCTACAGCTGTGAAGGAAAGTGCCGCACACTGACACTCTTAAAACAGGAAAAAAATCTTATTTGAAAAGTTTTTCTCTTTAAAAACGCTCGCGTGCAAATAAGAGGCTTTAATGTGGCTCTCAGTGATAGGTAGATTCTTACAGATTCCGTCACTTCCTTTAGGCAAAGGCGGGGGGCGGGGTTGTCTGTTTTCTGCTTCCCTATTGGCTATTTGATCCAGGTCTGCGTTTAGCCAATCAGACTACTCCCCTTCACCCCTCCCTGTAGCTCTTATAAATTACATCAAATTGGTTATTCTTTCCATATCTCTCTCCTTGAAAAAGAAGCTACAACTGAGTTAAAAGCCGTAATGTCGGGACGCGGAAAGCAAGGAGGCAAGGCTCGGGCTAAGGCCAAGTCGCGCTCCTCTCGCGCCGGGCTGCAGTTCCCGGTGGGCCGAGTGCACCGCCTGCTGCGCAAGGGCAACTACGCCGAGCGGGTGGGGGCCGGCGCCCCAGTCTACCTGGCCGCGGTGCTCGAGTACTTGACGGCCGAAATCCTGGAGCTGGCGGGCAACGCGGCCCGCGACAATAAGAAGACGCGCATCATCCCTCGCCACCTGCAGTTAGCGGTGAGAAACGACGAAGAACTGAACAAGTTACTCGGAGGTGTCACCATTGCCCAGGGCGGCGTCTTGCCCAATATCCAGGCTGTCTTGTTGCCCAAGAAAACGGAGAGTCACAAGCCTGGCAAGAACAAATAATTAAATCTGCCCCCCTTCACCCAAAGGCTCTTTTAAGAGCCACTACAGTGTCAAAGGAAGGGCTGATCACAAAATAGCGCATTAGGTTTATTTTTTGAAAGGAGTCTTTCGGTCTTGTTGCTTGGTTTGTCAGGTTTTATTTGCTTTTGGCTTTGCAACTTTGTTTTCTTTGGTAACAGAACAGCCTGGACGTTGGGCAGAACGCCGCCCTGGGCGATGGTGACTTTGCCCAAAAGCTCATTCAGCTCATTATTGCGGATAGTCAGCTGCAAGTGGCGAGAGATGATGTTTTCTTGTTGCGGCCCGCATTGCCCGCCATCTCCAAGATCTCAGCCGTCAGGTAATAGAGCACCGCAGCCACGTAGACTGGCGCGCCGGCCCCCACCTGCCTGGCGTAGTTACCCCTGCGCAGCGGGCAGCGCACCCGACCCACCGGGAACTGCAGCCCGGCGCGCGAGGAGCACGACTTGGCCTTGGCGCGGGCCTTGCCTCCTTGCTTACCACGGCCAGAGACAGATATAAAAAAGAAATAGGTAATACATAAAGTGCAGAATTTCGCAATAAAACGACTAAAACAGGGCCAAGCAGGAAGTCTTTATAATCTTTCCTAGGGGGTGGGGTCAGGAACGAATTCTCCCATTGGTTCTAGCTCGGTTTGAGAAATGACCAATAGAGTGAAGAGTCGTCGTTCACTTATGCTTTACTGAAAACGGAAGGTCCCTATATAAACCAATGGGAAAGAAAGACCTTTTGAATCCTAATTTGCATAACACGGTTATAAAAGGGTCAGGTTCATCCTTTCTCATACTTCTTTCCTTGGCTAAGCTTTGTTGGTGGTGTGTGTTACTATGCCTGAGCCGGCAAAATCCGCTCCGGCTCCCAAGAAGGGGTCAAAGAAAGCTGTCACCAAGGCTCAGAAGAAGGACGGTAAGAAACGCAAGCGCAGCCGCAAGGAGAGCTACTCCATCTACGTGTACAAGGTGCTGAAGCAGGTGCACCCCGACACCGGCATCTCGTCCAAGGCCATGGGCATCATGAACTCCTTCGTCAACGACATCTTCGAGCGCATCGCTGGCGAGGCGTCGCGCCTGGCACACTACAACAAGCGCTCGACCATCACGTCCCGCGAGATCCAGACGGCCGTGCGCCTGCTGCTGCCGGGCGAGCTGGCCAAGCACGCCGTGTCGGAGGGCACCAAGGCGGTCACCAAGTACACCAGCTCCAAGTGAGTGCCGCTCGTACTTGGCGCTCCCGGTCACCCTTTGCAAAGGCTCTTTTCAGAGCCACCCATCTCATCCAAAAAGAGCTTTGCTCACTTCTGTTTTCTTGTCAGAAACAACTAGGATAAGGTTATAGCAGATGGTGCATGAAGCTTTTTGAGTATTTCTAATTAGAAGTTTTTGGTTTGTGATTCGATTTCCTCCTGTAGTTTATGTTTACTCCTTCCTTAGGTGTCACAGATGTCAGTTCCAGAAACTTGTCCTTGGTGACACTGCCCCTCTTCCCATCTCAGGCATATGTCCAGGCTGCTCTGTTAAGAATGTTTCATAGATCTAAAATCAAATGACTGATTCCCTTCGACCGTGATTTAAGGGGACTCGGACACAGCTAAGCCCGAATCCGGTGGACATAGCTTTGTAGGACTAAAGCTTGGCGGCAGTTTGTGTGTTCTCTCATAGGTTCTACCCTGCGGTGAGTCCTGTGGATGCCAGTGGTTGTGTACTTGGCAAAGACTGGCGGTCAAGTCCTAGCCTTTTTCTGATTGGGCGACATGAATATTTAAAATTACCCGCCACTGCAGATTTCTTAAACCTCGGTTACCGTTATCCCTTTGGGACTTAGAAAGTCCTGTTATTTCTCGGTTTGAGAACCGGTTTTGCATTTAAATCTGCTTGGGACGCTGCGGCCTCAGGTTCTTGCAAGGCTCTGGCCATTTTGATACTAGCACGAGTCTCCTGGAAGAGAAAGATCTCTTCCAGGAGAAAGCATTCATTCAAGAATTCGTGCTTCTCTTTTCTGCCTGTTTTGCCTTTCTCCTAGCAGCTGTCTGAAATTGGTTTCATTTGCTCTCTAGTTTATGAGTTCTTTACTCAAGGCTTAGACAAGCTTTTCCAGTCTGGTTTTCTGCTTTATCTTTGGTCTCTGGCAGACAGTGGACACTTATCTCATAAAATTTCTATCTCATCCTTTCCTAAGTCGTTTCCATGGCTGGATTTCCATTAGATGGAAGGGAAAACATGAAAGAAATGATAATGTTTTGGAGCTTCTGCCCCAAATCTGTCCTTAGCCAGCTCAGTGCAACAGCTGGGAGAAGAGGCCATGTTGATTCTGTTTTGGAAGAGGTGGTGGCACTGTAGGTCGGCCCTTTACACCTGCCTGTAATCTTCTGGATTTTCACTGAATTCAGAGCACGGTTATTGGAAAGAGCCTTTTTAATGAATACCCTCATCCCATTTTCTTTTCCCCACTGAAATGAGTTTTTAGTTTACATTTGCCCCTTCACTGGCTTTTCAGAAGTCTGCAAAAATAGGTAGGACCACAAGGTTAACAGCTGAGGAGGAGGTACACATGATGGGGAGATAAACTGGTCACACAGCTAGCATTGCCCTTTTGTATCCTGTTGTGTGAGGATAATTACAGTTTCATCTTGTTTGAATTATAGAATAATGAATCTTTCTGTCCAAAGTTTGATTTTGCCTATGAAGACACTACTGAGCTGATCAGTTACTCAACTCTGCTTTCAGGCTTCTAGAATTGATTACAGTGGTTTTGTGAAACCTAAGGAGCTCCAGACATTACCACAGACTGAATAAATCAAGTGTCTCCTATATTTTCAAATATGTATTCCCCATCTGCCCCCACCTCACCCTTTGAGACCTTGTTTTTCTATGCAGTCCAGGCTGGCCTTGAACTCATGGCCATCTTCCTGTCTCAGCTTCCTAAATGCTGGGATTACAGGCATGTGCTACCACACCTGGCCCAATTCTTGTTAGTTAGGTTGACTAATTAATTTAAAAGCAATTTAAAAGCTTTGCTGAATTCTTTTAATTGTAATTTATTTTCTCAATAAATGAAATTAGTAGATGCCACCACCTGTGGTTTGGGTTTGTAGAAAAGCTATGTGACTCTGACTTTGAGGGTGAATATTTATATTATTAGCCAAACTCTGCCCCAGAGGTGCACTGGGACTGGTATAGCCTGTTACAAGATCACTAATGCTTAGTGATTGAGAAACACAGGATCGTAATTAAGAATCATTACAAATAATGTGGGATAAAGTCCTTAATAAAGTTTAGCTAATACCTACAGAATCCTTATAGTGAGACAGATAGTGTTCAAAGCTTTTTAAACACATCGACTCATTTAATTCTCATGGAATAGGTATCACTGGCTCCAGTAAAGAAAACTGCGGTGTAGAGAGGGCTTTCTTTACAACCATTCAGAGTATAAACTCAGTGTAGTAAAGGGACTTCCCTCTAAAAATCTGGACCCTTCTCCAATTTTGGGGGAAAATACCTGAAAAAAAAATCACCTGCTTTTTTTCTCTTCAGATTATACTTTGGATATAAATCTAGTAGTGGTGACTCAGCTTGAGAGAGGGGCTTGGAGGAGGGATTTATTCTCTTCTCCAGGTCATGGTGCAGCTCTGTTTCATTTGTCTCCACTGCATATGATGGTGGCCTGATAATATCCTTTTCATTGGTGTGAGACAGCCCTGTTGAGTTGGGGTTCTTTCTTGGTATGATGGTCACTAGGAAGGAAATTACAAGCAAGGAATGAGGAAATGACAACAAATTTTGGTATTTTAACAACCAGAGGGAAAGTAATCAATGATGTGAGATTAATCTCCTGGAGAACCTCTTTAAACATTTCTTTCTCCTGCTCAGATATCTTCAATATTTGCTCATTCTGGGTTAACAACAATTGCTATAACAGTAGTTGCTTCTGCTTTTTTTTTTTTGTTGTTTGTATTTTTGATATGGAGTCTCAATATGTAGCCCAGAATATCCTTAAACTTGTGGTGCTTCTCCTGTCTCAGCCTCCCAAGTGCTAGGATTACAGGTGTGCCCTGTGCCAAGTTCAATAAATTAAAGGTCAAAGAAGTTTCTGAGACTATACTGTTGAGGACCAGAAGTTGAAAGGCAGTGATCTCAGTGGTCATTCTGAGAACCCAGCTGAGTGGCCTGTGTGCTTTTTTTCCCCTCACGTTGAAGAAGACAGTAGTACAAACAGCTTCTAGCAATTGACATAAAATCTAAGTGGTAACTAAAGAGGGAAAATTGGCAATGAAAGAGATACAAAAATCAACTCTTGGATGCAGAAAGCTTGATTCAGAGTTTAAAGCTTTTCTTTAAGTTCTCTAGCATCAAAATCAAGCAGATGCTCTGATGGGCTTGAGGGGACCCACAGCTGGATAGGAAAAAAATATGCTGAGATTTCAGAACATCCAACTTTTCATGGAATACCATGAGATTCTGAGACACTGTGAGAGTCATAAACAACACTTTGGCCAAATACAAAAGTTTGTTGCTGGGCATCGTGGCCCACGACCATGATCCCAGCCCTCAGGAGGCTGAGGCCAGAGGACTGGCATGGGTTTAAAGTCAACCTGGGTGACACAGCAAGACTCTGTTTCAAAACACTTGAAAAAAGTTTGTTAATAACCAGCACTGGGTAAGGCTAGGGCAATAGGTGTTTTATATGCTGCTGGTAGAAGAATTGAGTGCAGAATATTTTGTGGGTAATTTAGAATAGATATAAAAATTTTCTTTTTGTGTATAAGTACAAAGTACAAAACAAAAAAAAACTAAATAAAAAACTCTAAAATACTCGTTCAGGAATGTTGAATAGCAGTTTTTTAAAACTGTGATTTTAATTCTTAATAATTGAAAGATTCGGACATATACAAACAAGCTATTGTGTCCACTATTTAGCTTGAATAATTAATAACCATTCCGTATCATTTTGAAGGAAATTCCAGTACCATATTATTTTGTCCATAAATCTTTCCTTATGTGTTCCTAAAAGCCCACAGTATTAAATCATATCTAAAACCAATAACAATAATTCCTTAATTCATTAGTTTATGAGTTAATGTTCAAGTCTTTAACTTCAGTCTTTGTCATAGCTTTAAAAAACATTTTGGTTCAATTTGAGTCCAAAAGAGTTATACATACTATGACTGAAAATATCTTTTTTTTTTGTACTGAGAGTCAAATTCAGAACCTTGTGCATGCTAGACAGGTGCTGTGCTGCTGAACTATGTCCTCAGACCTTGACTTTTTAAAGGATATTTTCTATCCATCTTTTTTTGTTCTCTTCTTGTAATTATTTCATTGAAGAAACTGAGTTGTGAGCTTGGGGGTGTAGCTCAGTTAGAGTGCTTCCCTAGCATGCACAAGGCCCTAAACTCAATCCCTAGGTCCATCAAAAACAACAACAATAAAAAAGAAACTGAGTTGTTTTTCATTCTGCATTTTTTTGTTTTGTTTTGTTTTTTGAGATGGGGCCTTGCTATGTAGATCAGGATCTCAAACTTGCCATGATCCTTTTGCCTCAGCCAAGTGCTAGGATTACAGGTTTCTACTACTATTCTGGATTTTGCTGGTTGGCATCTGTGATGCAGTTTACTACAGTCTCTGTCCTCAGTATTTCTTGTAAATTGGAAGTCAGAGACTTGGTTAGATGTAAATTTACCTTTTCAACTAGAGTTAGATTCCTTCATAGAAGGTACTTTTTTTTTGTTTTTTCTTACAGGATATGTATAATGCCTGGTTGTTCTACTTTTTTTTTTTATGTGATGAGGGCAATTCTTTTCTTTTTCATTTTGAGTTGTGGGTACTTTTTAAAGTTTTATTTGTTTCAAATTCATTTTATTTGAAAGAGAAAAGAAAGAAAAAATAAAATTTCAAAACACGTCAGCAGCAACTCTTGATTCTCAGTGCTTAAATCCATTAATCATTACAGATTGCAAACTGATATTCTATTACTTCATGTATAATACTTACATTTACACTTCAGTAAAGTGAAAGACGTATTAATTTCTAAAACAATACAGACTACTTATCTCTATTAGCAAGTGGCAGAAATTGGTAGGTTTCCTTTGGCTATAAATAAGAATGTATGTATACTGTATGTTGCAAAGTAGTACATTTTTTCTGGATTTGTATGTAACAAATCCAATAATTGTAGTTTCTTTTAAAGAGCAAAGGAGCCTTTTGCTTTTCCCTTCCAGTAGTTCATTACTCTTGGAGTTTACTATTAATGTGTGGTGGCACATGTCTGTGATTCCAGCGCTTGGGAGGCTGAGACTGAAGAACTGTGGCAAATTCGAGGCCAGCCTGGGCTATGTAGTAAGTTCAAGGCCAGTCTGAAATACATAGCAAGACACTTTCTCAAAAACCCAAAAAACATTGTCAGCAGAGATTATGTGGTCAATGAGATTTTTTTTTTGTCTTTTTCCTTTTTATCGGTACCGGGGATTGAACTCACGACTGTCTGCTTGCAAGGCAGGTGCTTATGCCGCTGAGCTAAATCCCCAGCCCCAATCAGTGAGATTTTGATCACTAAAAAAAGGAAGAAAGAAAAGAGTTCAATGAGAATATTTTTGATGAAAACAATGTGTTTCAAAATATCTATGTTAAGTCAAGTGTAGTGGAATCCCCAAATTCTGGAGTCTGAAGCAGGAAGATCTCCTCAATACATAGTGAGTTTAAGGCCAGGTTGAACTATGTAGTGAGACTTGTCTCAAAAAACCACAAACACCCCCCAAAACAAACAAGCCCCAAAAAACAAAAACAAAAACAAAAAATCATGGCTTTGTTGAATCTTTTCTATTTCTGCAGTCTTTGTTCTTATCTAAGTCCTCAATGGGTTCCATTCTTTTCCAACTTCATCTTGTCTTCTTTAATCTATTCTGTACATCTAAGCCACGATAAAGCTATAAAGGCCAGAATAACTTTTCAAAATATTACCCTTGTCTTGCTTAAAAACCTACATCAACTTTCCCAAGCTGGTTTATCAGCTATCATCTCTACCTGGTTTCCCTTCCCAAGAGAGATAGAGGCCTCCTTACAGAGGGCGACTGGTTCTCTGCTGCCTTTCTGATGACTGCACTTGTAACCAAGGTCTACTCAGTCAAATTGACTAGTAAGGAGACACTCCAGAGTGTCTGCATGATTTTTATACAGGGCTTGGAGCTGTGTAGTCCCAATCCCAAACCTATAAATTAACCCACAATGCCCAGGGACTTTTAGAGTTTTTGTTGCTATTACTTAACGTCATTGTTGCTATTACTAAAAATTGATTGCTCTTTGCAATCTTAGAGTTTTAAATGGGGATTATAGGCATGTGCCATTGATCCTGGCAAAGTTATGTCTTTGTTTTTTTTTTTTTTTTTTCTTTTGCTATGTCCAGACAGGCCTTTAACTCATTATGTAGCCCAGGCTAACCTCAAACTCTCCACAATACTCTTGTCTCAGTTTCTGAAGTGCTAGGATTACAGGTATGTACCACCGCACTTCAAAAAAGTCATGATTTTAAAGAAGAAGATAGGAGAAATATATGGTATTAGTTTCCTCTTGATGTGTAACAATTGATTGCCAGCTGTGGTTTAAGATAACACTCATTTATTATCTATCTGTTCTGTGGATAGGGGCATGGCATAGTTGGAGTCTTGGCTGAGAGTCTCACAAGGCTGAAATCAAAATGTCAACAACCAGGTGGCACTCTCATCTGAAGCCTGAGGTCTTCCACATTCACTCCAGTTGTCTGGAGAATGCAACTCTCAGCAGCTGGAGTATTCAGGCTGTCAATCACAGAGACCTCTCTTCCTACAGCCAGGGGTGCCTCACCACGGTTGCTTTCTCTGAACTGTCAAAGCCCAGGGTGTCTCCCTTCCGGTGGTCTAATTCAGGGAGAACACGATCTTTCTTTTCAAGAGCTCTGCTGATTAAGTCAGAGTGTCTCTTTTTACTAACTCAAAGTCAACTGACTAAGGGTCTTAATTACATGTGCAAAGTCCCTTCACATTGTCATATTTTCTTGATTAGATGAAAATCTCAGCTCAACTCAAAGGATACCAGGATTCAGCAATCACAGGGCCTTTTAGGAATTCTGCATGCCACAGGGACATAAAGGGGCTATTTTGGCTGAAGTCTGATACTTTGCTATGATGTAAATTAACTATAAAACTAGGAATAAAAACGAAAAGTCACCAGATACTAAAGATGTACAATAGACAAAGCACTTCAAATCCCTAAAACATATGTTGAAAGGTCACTGTCACAGTTTTTATTTTACAGTAGAAGAAACAGATTCAGACATGTCAAATAACTTGGAAGTTTCCTCCCAGGATATCGTCTTATTTCTGACGTTTCTGAACATTCCCCATATCATAACAACAACATATCTTTTTTTTCTAGTACCTATTTTATAAAGGAAAAAAAGCCTGATATTTATGCAGTTGAAGCAATATGGTATTCTCTGGTACACCCTGCTATGCCCCTGACTTTTACTAAAATATTGCCTAAGACTTGAAAATCACAAAGGATCTGAGGATCTGTGAACCCATTTGCCATATTATTTAACAGAACTATAGAGCATCCATGGACATCAAGCAGTCTGGTTTCCTTATTGTATTTTTTTCTCTAACTTGAAGATAAAACTCTTCTCCAGCTTCCTGTTGCTATCAGATCCCTAAGTGGCACAGGTGTCCTCATAGGTCATGCTTGGACCATGTCTGCATGTGCTTTTCCCCGGGGACTGCTGCTCTCCTCCTCTGGGCAGCTGAGAGACGCCAGTGGGGCCTCCAACTCTGCCTCCAGACCCTCAGCATGGCTCCTGACGGGTGGCCCCACTGGCACTGCTCCAGTATGGCCTGAAGTGAACTCTTTAAGAGCTCCTTCTCCTGTATCCTTGAAAGTGGTGCCCTCTTCCCAGGCAGTCACAAAGGAAGTTCAGTCATCTTCAATTACTTTTTCCCTCAGCAACCCCTTTCTGTTCTTCCTGCATCCAGGGTTCAGGCAGGTTCCATGTGCAATAATGTCACCAGCTTCCTCCTGCCCATTGCTACGGCTTGTTCCGTTGTTCTCAACCCTAGTACCCTCATCCTTGTCCCTGAGGCCTGTAATGTGACTTCTTTCCCTGGATGCTGCTCCTTTCCAGTTCCATTTGGACCCTTGACCTCAGAGGTTAATTGTTGTCATGCGCAGCTCACATTGTGCTACCTGCCTTCTTGAAATCTTTGACACCCTGTCCCCTGGTATTTTGTCCTTTTTCTTTGGAAATAGGGCTGCTGAAGATGCAGTAGGTTAAGGATTTTTGATGAAATCATCCTAGATGTAGGGCAGACCTTAAATTCAATGACTGTGATGTTTATAAGAGAAATGAGAAGGAATCTGGACTGGGAGACATTGGTGTGGTGTTGGGAAGAGACTGGAGTCCTGCCATCACAAACCAGGGACACCAAGGGTTACCAGAAGCTAAAAGCAACAAGAAAAAAATTATCCTCCAGAGCCTTTGACCATGGTAACTTGATTTCAGACCTCTGCTGCCTCAAATGGTGCAAGAATAAACTGGAGTTGGTGTTGGTCTTTTGTTCTGGCACTCCAGGGAATCATCATCACAATGCTGTAGGTGTGAGCTTCCCGTGACAGTTCTGAAGAGGCTGCCTCTGTTGCTGTCAGCCTATAGTGAGGCCGGTGGTGGCCTGTGAGGTATCGGATAGCGTGCTCTGGAGGGACAGGTTTAACACAATACCATATGATATTATATACATCACATATATGATATATAAAATGTTTACATGATACATAAAGGATTTACGTAGTAGGTTTACGATGGCCAGCTGTGGATTCAGAGGTGGAAGAATACAAAATGACCAACTGTGTGCTGGGGAGCTGGAGAACCTAGTTAAAAGTTGAAGGCTTAGATGGAGCTCACTCAGTTTGGTTCGAGTCCATGTTGGAAAGCCCAAGGGTCTGTGCTGGAAAGCTGAAGGAACTGGAAGTGAATGTCCAAAGCAGATGGCCGAGACCACAGCTTCTCCAAAGCAGCAGGAGGGCAAATGACCTTTTTTTTTGCCTTCTCATTCTTAGAACTTAATGACTGGTGCTATACATATCCTGAGGGTCTTTCCTCCTCATTTGGTGGCCTTTGTATCAGTCATCCACAGACATGAGCAGAACCATGTTCCACTAATTTGCTAGGTGTTTCTTAATCCATTCACGTTGACATCATGATTATCTGTCATACTTGGGGAGGCCAATAATTGCAAGAACTCAGTGCCACTTTCAAAAGATAATAGATGCTTTGGGAAACTCTGGGCTAAATCAGGGAAGCCGGTCAGGCCCAGAGCAGCCTGCAGCCACAAGAGGATTCCTGTGGGCCTGCAGTCTTTTGATTCCTTTTCCTCCACTACTGCCACTTTTCTTCCCTTTCTCCCTCTGCCCTTGATCACATTCAAATCTCCATCTTTCCAAGTAGAAAGCTCTTGTGTCTTTTATGAATGTGACAATGGAGAATTAAGTCTTCTGCCACTGGGGTGGGGATTTAGCTTAGCGGTATAAGCTCCTGCCTGGCAAGCACAAGGTCATGAGTTTGATCCCCAGTGTGAAAAATTAAAAAAATAAGCAAAGTAAGTTTTCTATTGATATTTTAATGTTATCACAGACTTTGTGGTTTAAGGAACTTAAATGTATTCTCTTCTAGTTTTGGAGGTCAGAAATGCCAGATGAGTCTTTGGTGTCCAAAACATGTGCCTGAGGACTAGTTACCTGGGGAAGCTCCAGAGGATTATCTGTTCCTTTGTTCTTCAGCTTCTAGAAACTGCTGGCAGCTTTTTGCTCCTGGACAATTGCTCCAGTCTCTGCTTCTGTCATCATAGCATCCTCTTCCTCACTGGCCTTCTTGTTTTCCTTAAGTAAGAACTGGTGATTACAGTATCCATTCTGATGACCCATTGTATGCTCCCCATGTCCAGTCTTATTCATGACCACAGTTCCCTTCCTATACAAAGTAACACAAATTCCAGGTACAGGGAGGTGGATATCTTGAAAGGTCTATTATTTAGTTTACTACAAGTGTGCACCTTTCCCTAAAGCATTTCCTTTTAAGAGCTCCTCAGCTCAGACCACAATAATAGTAGACTTTAGCTATTCATTGGCAAAACGGGTCAGCACAGGCTAGCTACCTGCCTTCCCTTTCAGGGTTCAACCTGGATGAATTTATTTTGGAGCCAGGTTGGACTTCCTCTGACCTGCAAATTCCTGAGACCTGGGAAAGATCTGGGGACTGTGACATTTTGCATGAAAATTCAGAGCCTGGCAGAATTGGGTCCCTCTTCAGACATTCCTTGACTAGCTACTATATTTCAGGCATGGTCAGGGTGTTGATCTACTGAGATGAATCTGGTGAAATACCAACCGTGACATAACTATGAGGAAGCACAAATGAATCCAGAGGGATTGCTAAAATAGAGGAGAGGTTATGCTTGTTAGACCCTGAGGGGAATGCTCTCTGTTGGCCTGAGCAGAGCAGTATGGGAGGTGGTGGTGGCAGTGTGACACATGAGGGAAGCTTCCTGGTTCTGAATCCTGAAGACTAGAATGCTGACCTGGGAAGGACAGGAAAATTCCTGGACAGAAAACAGAATTTGCCAAGCTGTGACACAGCTGGGAATTACAGAGAGCGGGTAGGACCAGAGTAGACTTGAGCAGCTAAGGGAATGTAGCTCAGGAACATCTAATCACCAGCCAGAAGAAGTTGACAGCTTAGGAGTGCTGAGCTTTGCCTTTGTAATTATTTTAATTGTCTTAAATAGTTAATAAATAATAGTATTAATTTCCTCCTCATTTTAGATGAGACACTGCTTTTCACTATATAGGTATTATTTCTTTGGTCATCTCCAAAAAACACTATTAGGCAGGTTTCATTCTGTTCACTTAACGGAGAACATCTGAGACCTGGGGAGACACATGTGGATGGTGAGCGAGAGGCAGAGCCAGGACTTCCCAGCCTGTGACTTAATGCTTAGTTTCTGCTTCTTTGTACTGTCTATGATGTGCATGTGTGGATTTCATCATGAAGGCAATGGGGTGAGAGCTTGGAAAGATTTAAAGCGCAGAGGTGACAGCTTCTCTAGGAGAGAAGATTTTCTCTCCTAGATGTTGGTGGAGTCAGGGGAGCAGGAGTCAGCAGGTGAAGAATGAATTGAACAGAGAACCTCAGACGTGTGTCTCCTGTACCTCTCTTTGCTTCCTCTCTGAGCTTTTTACATTAGCTCTTCACTTGATGTTTCCTGCTCGACTTAGTAGGGTGAGGCAGGAGGATTGCATCAAGTTTGAGGCCAGCCTGGGCTCCATAGTGAGTTCGAGTCCAGCCTGAACTATGTGGTGAGAGCTTGTCTCAAAAAACTCCAAAAAATAAAAAGTAAAATAAATAAATAAAATAATTTTATTTTATGAGATGTATAGAGAGAAGAGAGATGTAAGAAGAAATATATAGAGTGAAGTCAGCACTCACTGAGCTTAGTATAGATTTATATCTAAACTTTAGTGTACAATGTGGTCCTGTTGACACCACATTTGCCTTCTTGGAATTAGGCAGATAGACTTCAGGAAGCCTAAATGGGAGAAGGGCCAGACTCATATACGTTATCAGTTAAGTAAAGAAGCCGAGACTTCAGTGTATAAAATGTTTACAATCATTTGTTAGGTCTCTCATCTTAAGTGATCCCACAGCGCATGATGACATTTTCAAGTTACACATTGTGCAGTCTTCTGATACTTGGCCATTGAGTCCCAAAACAAGGCTTACAGCTTTCCAGGCTGCCAAAGCCTACAGCCCAATGACATTGAGAAAGGAAATGTTCTTAAAGACTCCTCTGCCTTAGGCTGGAACCTGGGTTAAATTAAGAACCTATCTTTCATAAATTTCTAAGTTTCTTATATGATCAAGTCCCTTGGGGAAGCACTGACTATCTAAAAAGGACAGGAAGACATTTTGCAATTCCAAAGTAACTTCTAAATAAAATGTCGATAAACAACATAATTTCTCTTGTTGCTGGAATCCTAAGAGTTCCCCCTGTGTACATAAAATACTGGTATCCAGACTCACAGGCAAAGTAAGTGGTGCCTGCTTTCTAGCTGGAAGATGTAACTGTTTACTTCACAGTAAATTCTACTGATACTCCTACTCAGCTCGTATGTGTCTTGACCAAATTTCTTCACAAGAGCGCAAAGAATCAAGGACCAAAGAAGAAAAGGGGCAGTCCCTTGCAGCACTGGGACCAGCTTCCCGGTGACACCCGAGCCATACTCTTTAGGTGACCATCATCTCTTTCCCGCTGTGCTTTCTGTTTCTTGGCATGCTCATCTGCTAACTTCCCTACATGTTTCTGCTTACCCATGGTATGTGCCTTAGTGCTCTTCTCCATAACCCTGTGTAGATCTCACCCGATTCCCTGTCTTCTGTTATCCTTATCTATGGAGGGATCCCCTGCAGATACCTCCAGCAAAACCTCTGTATTTAATGAATTAATATTGCTTATTCTTGATGGGTATGTTCTCTTAGATAATAATAAATGTCAGCCTCAGTGTCAGGGAAGGCCTTGTGCATCTTCTTGGTTTTAAAAGCAATTTCTGCTCCCTGAATTCCCCACCTTAGTGAAATCTACCATTATCTTTGAGCCCTCAGACCAGAAGCTCCTTCCTCTCGCATTCTCCAAATGCCTACACTGCCAAATCTTATTCAGTCTATCTTCTATAATTCCCTCATATCCATAACTGTAACTTTGTCTCCTTCTACCACTGCCTTGGCTGAGGGCAGCATCAGTGTTATCAAAAGACTCAAATCCAATTAACAACACAAGTTTCATGGAAGACTTTTCCCAGAAAGCAGGTCTGATGTATGAAAATTTTCATGAGACTGTGAATTGCTTTTTGCTTGTTTCCCTTTAATTTGCAAACACAGAACTATTTATGTACCTGAATAGTTAAAATTTTTATACTGGTGTCAAAAATTGGATACTGTTTTGCCTCAGTTTCTTAAGCCAACTCAAAATTCCAAAAGTTTTCTTATTAGGCCTAAGAAGTTTGACCTTCACAGGATAGTGGCAGGAATGTGAACTTTGTCCTTTCACCAAAAATGTATAAATGTTGTAACACTAAAATTCCTGTGGCAGTTTGGAAATCCTGAAGGTTCTGGAGAATTTCTTATTGTCCCACCCAATCACAGTGGGAATCAGATTCTGTCACCTTGACCCTATGGTTCAAATTGCTAAGATGGCTGCTGATAGGTAGGATGGGCCCAGGCAGAAGAGGACTGGGTTAGACAGACCACACTTCCTCAAAGTGTGGATATGCCGTTTTTCTCCCTCCAGACAGGAAGCTAGCTCAGCAGGACCGGTGACTGTGGAATTCTTTCATGGTCCAAGTGCAGAGCCTCTGTTGTATATCAGCTCTGGACAGAACATGAGGGAGACAAGGCCCTGTCCTTAAGGGTCATCTTCAACAGGAAATAAAAGAATTAAACTGGAGGGTTTCCACGGTCCCATAGCAGCCCAGAGAGGCCTTGGATTAGCCAGTGTTTCTCTCTCTTACCTTTCACCCTTCCATCTTTGAGTGAAGACTTCTCTGTCAGCAAGAGGGGCAGAAGTGGAAGAAAATGAAGCGAAGGGTGAAGGCAGGACATCATCATTCTTACTAAGCTAGGGACAATCAGGCTGCCTTAGCCATGACATGTGCTGGCTGTCCTCAAATCCCAGGACTGTGGAGGTCTTGGACATTTTTGATGTTTTAAGTTGGTTGGCATTTTGCTTTGAAATGTTTGAGTGTCAGTTTAGCTCGGGATCTATGACTGTTATGGGGAAATGCTCTGACATGGGAAAATCTACATGCTCAGGGGTAAGCAGGGGTCTGCTCAGCTCTGAAACATGGAGAAGTCACTTATCTTCTGAAAACCTTTTAGCAAATTTCAATGATGAGATGTTGCAGGCCATCCCTATACAGCCAGTCCCTATACAGCTCTAAGTTATTGCTGCTTTTGGAAATAATTGAAAAGGTGAAAAATTTATATGATCTGAAGGGAAACCCCAGAGTATTTTTTAGAACTAGCTGAGTACAGATCCCAAGGATCCCATTGTCCATTAAGGGTCTAAGTGCTCTCTGGTCAGGGACCATAGGATCTGCATTTTCTAGGGTTATGTATTAGTACATTCTCTGTTGCTATAACAAAATATTGGAGGCTGGGTACTTTATAAAGCTGTTTATTTGGCTCATAATTCTGATGGCTGAGGGCCCTTATAGCATGGTACTTACGTCCTAGTGAGGGGCTCCTGGCTGTGTCAAAATGTGGAGAAACAGGGAACAGGCCAGTGCAGAATGGGAAAGCATGTGGAATGGCCTTTTATATTAAGCTCTGGCTAGAACTAATTCCACAAGACTAGCAGGGTCATGTCCCCATGATCAGCTTACCCAGTGCTAAGACCTATTTCCTGAAGGTTTCACTTTCTCTCAACATGGCCACACTGGAGACAACAATCTCTGTGGTGACACAATTTTTATTCATTTATTTTTATAATTTTTTTAAAAAAATTTTATTTAAAGAAAGATTAAACAAAACAGAAAGTAGGTAGAAATAGTATATACGTTCAGAGAAAAAGAAACAGTAAGAAATCACTAGTTGATGTCATTTTACAAATAGTTGTTCAAGGTACAAAAATGGAACATGTAAAGTGGGAATTCAAACAGAGAGACTTCAAAAAGTTCTAATCAACTGTCCAACAAAAACTTAGTAACATGGTTGTCAATCCTATACATTTAAACATACATGCAGTTATCCATATCTTCATTTATGTTTAAACAACTAAAGCAGGTTAAAATTATTCTGAACAAAGAATAATAGTATTGCTGGATTTCACATCATGACACTCCGTGATCAGCACTGGGTACTGTAGTGTCTTCTTTTTAAAACTGAATTTAAAGAAAGACTAAAAAAACAGAAAACGGGTAGAAATAATACATGATTTCAAAGAAAAAATAAAAGGTAAGAAATCACTAGTTGATGATTACAGATTGTCTTCTTACAAATAGTTATTCAAGATACTAAAGTGGAGCATATAAAGTGGGGATTCAAACAGTGAGATTGCAACCAGTTCTGTTCAACTATCCAACAAAAACTTAGAAATATGGTTATCAATTCTATACACTTAAACATATATACAGTTACCCATATCTTCAATTATGTTGACTTTGAATAAACCCAGGTTAATATCACTCTGAACAAATAATAACACTATTGCTGGGTTTCACGTTATGACACTCCAGGATCAGCACTGGCTATTTTAGTGTCTCCTTTTCTTCAAAGCATCTGTTCATTTCATCAATTGTCATAAGGCCAGTTCTCATAAACTGTTTATAGATTCTACACATGCATGAGTCTTAACATGTATTTTTTTTTTTTTAATTTTGAAAGTTGTAAAAATGCAACAGCACAAGACAGAACAAAGCCAATCGAGACAATGCAGTGAAATTGGTACAGGATTTCACAGTAGGATACTGGGATAGTAGTAATAAGTACTATGGTATATCTCTTTAACTTAACAATAGCTGTCCAGTCAATTACGTATTGTAAAATCAAACCAAAAATAGAACATTGTAAAACCAATTGAGAATACTGAATAGAGCAAAAGAAACATAACAAAACAGTGAAAACAACCTGTGCCTTCAAACAGAAGATAGAAAGAAATCCCCCATATTTGCTTTACTGCATATGGTCATCCTCCCAAGAATGTTGAAACATCTATCCCCAGTAGCTAAGGGGAAAGGGGCAGGTGGGAGAAGGGTGCTTGATTTTCAGCTCGAGTAACAGTAGGCTCACAGGTAACGGTTCTTTTCCAGGCCCAAGCTGCAGGTGCTTACCAAGAGGGCGGGTGAATAAGCTGCCTGAGTCTCTCCATGGCGGGATCTCTGGAGCTCTCTGTGGTGACACAATTTTTAGCACAAGTGAAACTTTCAGGGGACACATCTCAAACCACAGCAGGCCACGGCAACAAAATACCACAAACTAGGGGTGCTTTAATAAGAGAAATGTATTTTCTCACAATTCTGGAGCTTAGAAGTCCAACATCAGAATGTTGGCTTGTTCATGTGCTCCTCACTATGCTAACCTCTTATTATAAGGGTGTCATGATTTTGTATTAGGCCCACCCTAATGGCTCCGTTTTGATTTAATCACCTCTTAATCCTGTCTCCAAATACAGTCAAATTCTGAGTAACTAAGAGTAGGGTTTCAAGATATGAATGGGGTAAGTGGGCATAATTCAGCCTGTAACAGCCTATTCTGAAATCCCTGATACTAGAAATAAAAGCAGTTCTCTGCAATTCAGGCTGGCCTTGAACTCGAAGTGATCCTTCTGCCTCAATTTCCCTAGTGCTGGGATTACAGGGAGGGCCCCTACACCACACAGCCTGTGAATTCTCCTTTTACTTATCAACTGTAGTAAAAGAATTGTTGGCCATTTCTAGGTGCAAATAAAGATCCACAAAGGTAAGGTGTGTCTTATAGTGTGGCCTTTCTAGATCCCATGCCAGTCCCCTAGCCAGTTAGGCTAGTCCTTGACTTCTCTCACCTGGTAATTCAACCTCAAGCTGGACTCAGCCTTTGAGGCAAGATGCTAGTAGGAGAGATGAGGGAGTGGGGAAAAGAGAGGGTAGAGGGGAAGGAGATGATTTCAGTGCCACCCAGAAAGTTGGACTTAGAGCCTTGCGGGACAGTCTCACAATTACAGAGAGCTCTGGCTGCATCTCAGGATATCTTCCAGAAGCACTACAGTAAAAGCAAGAGCAGGGAGCCACACTGCCTCAAGATCTGGCTCTCAGAAAGTGGCCTGGGTTATGCTGGTCATTGAAACCCAGGTTCACCATACATCTTGCTGCTGCTGTGGGGGAGGACCGGCGGCGGCTGAAAAGATAAGTATGAAATATAAATAACCTTCATTTTGAGAATGTGGGGAGATAGACACCCCCAACTCCCCGGGGCGCGACATCTCCACCCCCGGGTCGGCGATCTCTCCGTGGAACACGTAGAGTGAGGCATATAAGTAGCTTCGGCTTGGGGTGGAACCTAAGGGGGGCATTAGGGATGCACAGGTAGCCCATTGGTCTTTGGCGCCAGAGATAGATTCCTAAGGATGGGGGAGAGATAGGAGTTCCTTGGCTTTACCGGCTACAGTGTCCCGCCAGGGCCAAAACCCTTTCAGCTGCCATGGTCAGGATCGGACTCAGAAGTTCAAGATAATGGATTGGACACCAGAACCTTGCTTGTGGTCTGGCCCATGCCTATTCATTAGTAACTGGAGGGCTATTTGGCTATGTTGTATTGGAATAGAGGCAGGGAGCCACTACCTTCTATGCTGGGCAAGAGGAGAAAAAGAAAAACAAAACAAAAGCAAAAATTCCCGAGCAAACCTAGGAAAACGGCTCACAGCAATATATGCTGGGATGCCGAGGATTAACAAGCTGAGAAAACTCAAGTGCGCCCACAGCGCCAACAAAAACTAGCGACTGGCACGTAGCACTGCTGAGCATGGCTCATGTAGCACGGAACTAACTTTCCTATGTCGAAAACTCGCCGAAGGACGACTTAGAGGGGGTTATGTCCCACTAAAAAGCACGAGAAGATTAGCGCTCGGCAGTCATTTGGTGAGCATAAAGGGATAAGGCAGGCCAGTGGTGACAACGCAAAGACGATCCACTGCAGCAGTAGCCAAGTTGCGGGTCGGAAACCCTTAGAGACCAGATGCTGAGCTGTCGCCACGGATCTGCTTCCAAACCTCCTGCCCCGCCCTCCGTTTACACTTACGAACAGGCCGAGTAGGCCAAGCCAGAGCGCGTCCGCTGTGAAAGGGTAGGACCCCAGGGAGCCAGAGGCCCGGAGCCGAGATCAAGCAGGGGTCAAGTAGTCGGCCTGGGTGGGCAGTGGCTAGGAAGTGACACCGGAAGGCAACTAAACACATCACTGCAGGAAGCCGGGCCAAGGTTTTCCGGACCCAAAGGCCCGAACCCCCGCCCGGCCCCGCGAGCACCCTTAGAAGCTGGGCGTAAGCGGTACAGCCCTTCAAGTGCCGCCGTGGTTGGCTCTGAAAAGAGCCTTTGTGTGCGATGGACCGGGCGAGGCGAGGCGCGCGCTTCCTGCTTAGGCGCGCTCCCCGCGGATGCGGCGAGCCAGCTGGATGTCCTTGGGCATGATGGTGACGCGCTTGGCGTGGATGGCGCACAGGTTGGTGTCCTCGAACAAGCCCACCAGGTAGGCCTCGCTGGCCTCCTGCAGCGCCATCACGGCCGAGCTCTGGAAGCGCAGGTCCGTCTTGAAGTCCTGCGCGATCTCGCGCACCAGACGCTGGAAAGGCAGCTTGCGGATCAGCAGCTCGGTGGACTTCTGGTAGCGCCGGATCTCGCGCAGCGCCACGGTGCCCGGCCGGTAGCGGTGCGGCTTCTTCACGCCGCCCGTGGCCGGCGCGCTCTTGCGGGCCGCCTTGGTGGCCAGCTGCTTCCGCGGGGCCTTGCCGCCGGTCGACTTGCGGGCGGTCTGCTTCGTTCGGGCCATAGCGTACAGGGACACGAAACTGACGGGGCAGCGGTTAGGACCTTAACGACGCGCAGGACTGGCGCAGCAGCCTTTTATAGGCACAGTCATTTCCCGATTGGGCGGGAAAAAACAATTGAAAGGCCCGCGCTGGCGGGCCATTGGCTGTGACGCCACCCGCCCCCGAGCCGTTCATTGGCTCGGGCCGCGCCCAGCCTGGCCGCGTCCCGCCCCGTCCCCGCCTCGCTCTCCGCTTTCCCCCTCTGCCAGCAGTTTCCGGACCTGGTATGCAGTGGCTGTCTGAGTGCAAGTGGCCTCTGAGCGCTGCTGCTCAAGAGTCAGTCAGTCGGTCCCCCTTGGGACCCTCATCCTTTCTTTCAAAACGGACTGCCGCGAGAGCCCTTTGCCTCGTGCGCTGCAGTGTGGGTCCGGAGTTGAGACTCAACTTTTCGTCCCCTTCCCCCCAGCCCCTTGCACCTTTCAGGGCACTCTGGCAGCCGGTCACCTCTCGGCCGCCTGTTCGTAGCCTTTCGATGGGAGCGTGGTCTTGGGGAAGTCACGCTGCGAAAGCCCAGAGGGGCGAGTCAGTGTCCGCCACGGGGGCTACGTCAGGTGTGCAAGAGAGCCCGGCGAAGCTCAGACCGAGACCCTCCACGCTACCGAAACCTGCGCGTTCCACTCCCGTTAGGCGCGGCGGCGACAACAGCGCCCCGCCCGAACTGCACCTCGCTAGGGCAGCCAAGGCCCGCGGGGGCGGGGGCACTCGGCTCCGCCCCTGGCCTTAGCGTTCATCGCAGAGTGCTACGCGGCCCGCCCGCGAGATGTTTGCGCGGCCTGAGGTGAGCAACTCCCAAGGTCCACGGCCCGACCCGGGCGAGGTAGGGAGTGAGCCCAAGAAACCGGCAGGGGGACGCGGATGCAAGCGGAGTGCAGAAGGCGCTCACTGCCCTCCCGTCCCATCCCTGGGCTCGGCGTGTACTGCTGGGAAAAAGGTCGGGAGGAACCTGGATCTGTTGACAACTCCTTTTTACTTGAAAGAGTGGGTGGCTCTGAAAAGAGCCTTTGATTTCACAAGCGCCCCTCAGGGGCGCGCGTTGCGCGGGGGCCTCCGCCCGGAGGCCTCACTTGCCCTTCGCCTTGTGGTGACTCTCCGTCTTCTTCGGGAGCAGCACCGCCTGGATGTTGGGCAGAACGCCGCCCTGGGCGATGGTGACTTTGCCCAGCAGCTTGTTCAGCTCCTCGTCGTTGCGAATAGCCAGCTGCAGGTGGCGAGGGATGATGCGCGTCTTCTTGTTGTCGCGGGCCGCGTTGCCAGCCAGCTCCAGGATCTCGGCCGTCAGGTACTCGAGCACAGCCGCCATGTAGACGGGTGCGCCGGCACCCACCCGCTCGGCGTAGTTGCCCTTGCGCAGTAGGCGGTGCACCCGACCCACCGGGAACTGCAGCCCGGCGCGGGAGGAGCGCGACTTGGCCTTAGCGCGGGCCTTGCCTCCTTGCTTGCCTCGGCCAGACATCACAGCGACCCGCACCACAAACAGCTACCACTCAAACACCGGGAAAACCGTCGCGAACGGTGACGCTTCACCCTTTTATAGCCAGAGCGCGGATTGTCCGCGAAGCACGCTCATTGGTTAAAACCTGGCTTTGGCCTGAGGGCCAATAGGAGAGCTTGGCCAGATTCTACTCATTTACATAATCTCGTCCCCCACGCCTCCGCTCCGCTGAGAACTCGCGAATCGCAGCGCTGCGCGTCCGAAACCCTCATTTGCATGCGGCCTCTATAAATATCCTGGCGTCGCGGAGTGCCCCGCCGGGCTGGCGCGGCGCTTGTCTACTTGTTAGGGGTTATCCCTGGTGGCTCTTGGCGCCATGCCGGAGCCGGCCAAGTCCGCTCCGGCTCCCAAGAAGGGCTCCAAAAAGGCTGTCACCAAAGCCCAGAAGAAGGACGGCAAGAAGCGCAAGCGCAGCCGCAAGGAGAGCTACTCCATCTATGTGTACAAGGTGCTGAAGCAGGTGCACCCCGACACGGGCATCTCGTCCAAGGCCATGGGCATCACGAACTCCTTCGTCAATGACATCTTCGAGCGCATCGCTGGCGAGGCGTCTCGCCTGGCACACTACAACAAGCGCTCGACCATCACGTCCCGCGAGATCCAGACGGCCGTGCGCCTGCTGCTGCCGGGCGAGCTGGCCAAGCACGCCGTGTCGGAGGGCACCAAGGCGGTCACCAAGTACACCAGCTCCAAGTGAGTGCCGTTCGTACTTGGCGCTCCCCGGCCACGCTTTGCAAAGGCTCTTTTCAGAGCCACCCACCTCGTCAAGAGAAAGAGGCTGTCCTCATGCCGCCTGGGGGACGTCTTTAGGTGCACAAGCCGTGTGGCCTGTCTTTCCCCATCCGGCCAGTAAAGCTACAGCCCCTCCTAGACCAGACGTCACGTGGGTTTCAAGTCACTGGCGGTGTCCTTCGGCCTGCCGAGGTCGGCAGGACCTCCCGGGATGTGGGCTTAAGACAGGCCGGGCTTTGCCCGAGAGCACTAGGCTCGCTGATGTTCCCTCCAGCGTGCCCTTTTGGCCCGGAGATAAAGCGTGCCTGCCTGGCTGCTTTGTGACCTCAACGAAGGCTGTTGGTATTGAGAAGCTTACCCACCCAAGGGATACGCAAAATCCGGGTTCACAAGGGTACAACAAGTTGGGTGTCCTCCAGTTGGCAAGGCAGTGGTGACAGTCCTCTAATGCACGACTGCGCTTTCTGTGTTTAAACAATAAATTGAAATCATGCTGTGGTTGTAGTTTAATGGCCATGTACTTGCCTCAAAAACTGTTCAATCCTCACCACTGTAACAAAAACAAGAGAAACTTAATAGTGATTCGCTATTGAGCTCAAGATAGGCATTGAGCAAGGAAGATTTGCAAGAAAGGGGATCAGAGGGGTAGTGGAAGTAAAATTGTACAGCCATTGGAGAGCCTTATATAAAGACCACTGCAAAGATTTAGATTTGAGATGAAGAGTTTTTGGAGATTTTGACTGGATGTCATGATTTGACATTTCTTGTTTTACTTACATATTAAATCCATAAACCCATTTATGGATTTAAGGAGATCAGAGAGGTAGTGGAAGTAAAATTGTACAGCCATTGGAGAGCCTTATAGAACACTGCAAAGATTTAGATTTGAGATGGAGAGTTTTTGGAGATTTTGACTGGATGTCATGATTTGACATTTCTTGTTTTACTTACATATTAAAAAAAAAAAAACCTCTCTTGGGGGCAGGGATATAGCTCAGCAGCACAGTGCTTTATATTTATGGATTTATGGAATCACTATTAAATTTAATATGGTGAAAATGCTGTTGTGCTTACACAGTACATCTTTTTAAAGAACTAGGCCATAGTATCTTGAAAAAAATGTTAGCAAATTTATAGTTTATTTTCAAATAGTTCATGAATTTTTTGTGTGTGTGTTCACATAGGATATTTGAAATTTCCACTTGAAGTACCAAGATTCTCAAAATTTTGTTCAAAACAATAATCTTGGGGTTTTTTTCACACCTGCTCATCACTCATCAGTAAATAGCAGACTTATCTTTCCAAGTGCTCAGTGCAGACTTATGTTTCCAAAGTGCTCAGTCCAAAATCTCAAAGTTTATCCTTTTTTCTTCACTTTGTCATTACCTACATTCAATTTGTCAATTTCATTTAAAATATATCTCTCCTGAACTTTTTAGTGTGTCACCTTGATATTTTACCTGCCTCTGTGTTTGGTTTTCTGTGATTTATTTTTCAATGAAGCATCCAGAGGGGTTTTTTTTTTTTGGTGTGGGGATACCAGGAATCGAACACAGGACCTCCTACTTTTGAGGCAGGCACTGTGCTGCTGAGCTATATCCCTGCCCCCCAGAGAGGTTTTTTTTTTTTTTAAATGTGTAAGTAAAACAAGAAATGTCAAATCAGGACATCCAGTCAAAATCTCCAAAAACTCCATCTCAAATCTAAATCTTTGCAGTGGTCTATAAGGCTCTCCAATGGCTGTACAATTTTACTTCCACTACCCCTCTGATCTCCTTTCTTGCAAATCTTCCTTGCTCAATGCCTATCTTGCTTTGTTGTGGGAACATCCCAAACCAAGCAAACTGAAAGGAAGACTGCACTGTGCAGACAAGAAGGCAGTGGTTTATCTTTACACTAGCACACTATTCCAGCATAGTTCCACAAAGGGGTATTGCAAGATAATAAGGCAACAGCACTGAATTTAGGAAAAGTGTAGTTTATATAGAATTCTAAAATGGGGGGCCTGGGGATTTAGCTCATCGGCATAAGCGCCTGCCTTGCAAGCATGTGGTTGTGAGTTTGATCCCCAGTTCCGATTCTTTAAAAAGTCTCTTAAAAAGAATTTTAAAGTGAGAGGTACAAAGCAAGTGACAAAACATTGCATAAGAGTTTACATGCATTGAGTCATATGTTGACAGGCTAGTCTTGAAACAATAGAAACACTCTGGGAACAAGGGGAGGGGGCCCTTACAGAATGAGCATAGCATTCATTAGCCCAGTGTGCCTTCAGGTATAGACAACTATTTTGACTCAGTGCTCCTCAAAGTTATGCAGCTGGGCGGTAGACACTGTCAAGGTCAGTTGAATTTAGCAGAATACTAACTTGGTCAGAGACCTCTGATTGATCACAAAATGCCTGTAAGTTTGTTATTTTACAAAAATGTTCTTTCTGGGCTGGGGATTTAGCTCAGCGGCATAAGCGCCTGCCTTGCAAGCAGGCAGTCGTGAGTTCGATCCCTGGTACGGATAAAAACAAAAAAGACAAAAAAAAAAAAAAAATGTTCTTTCATTATAACTGTACCCCAACAGCTTGTCTTGGTGTGACTGTTCCAGTGGTCACTATAATTCAACTCACTTAACATGTGCCCACCATAGGGCTGGTCCACTTACTACTGTCTATTCTTAGAATTCTGTACCCCATGAACGTGACAGCTCAGTTATCTTGTTACTTACTCTAGTCCAGTCTCTTAAATATTAACTGATCAGAGCCCTATTCTCATTCTAGTTCATATTCTACTTGCTTCATAGCACACATCACCCCCGAATGTTATACACAGGCTTCTTTTCAATTATCTACCAAGCAGAATTAAGTTCTGTGGACAGAGAATTTTTCTATTCTGCTTACTATAGTATCCCCTGCACGATCTATGTCAGTATGCAAAGTTTTGTTTTTTTTTTTAATTTGCCTTTACTGTGGGAAATAACACAAATACTTGTAATACAGCCAAAACAAATGTCGGTTTTTGTTGGGGACAAGAAATTCACCATAGCTAACTTTGCCTACTTCCCTAAGGGATAAGTGGAGGCTTGATATTGTGGTATTACACTTTTGAGACTTCCCATTGTTATTTTTACAGGCAACTGAGTTAGACAAATACTATAGGCAGTCAGAGAGGGCTAGGCCCTGGAAGAAACCAGTGCAGAAGCCCAGATACCTTGCAACTCTGGGGGGAGACAGACACTTCTGCTGTGGGCCATACCTCAAGACAAAAGATAAATCAAATGTATCCACCTACTTCCTAAGGATAACTTCCTAAGGATAAGCACGAGGACTTGATATTCTAAATAGATCTCTATAGCCTTGAGGAAGTCAGGAGTCACCATCCCAACCTCCTATGGAAAGCCACTGTTCTATATTTATGCCCACTTGCTACATGACTCACTTCCCCTTTGTCCCCGATTTAATCAATTTTACCCAAGCAATTAATCTTATTGGTTAATCATAGTTGTGTCCCACCCTATGACCACCTTTCCAGTTCCCAGATTCGCCACCTTAGACATATCTCACTTTGTGGTTTTTTTGCTCTGTAAAAGTCCCTAGAAAAGACAATCTTTGGCAACCCACTTGGGAGCCTTTCTGTCTCTCAGACAGAAGCTTACTTTCTCTTAATATATTCTGCCCTTAACTACTGTTATTCCTAAAATTCATTCTTCAACTTTAGAGAAAAGGAAATCATACTGGACATCTAGTAGGTTGGGAGTTTCATTCCCCTATGTCACCATTTGCTCTTATTGAGGGGCCATCCTCTCCTGCCCACTAAGACTAAACTAAAACTACTAAGATTAAAAAGAACACTCCAAGGCAAGATCATATCTATCCTCCTGAGTCATCCCAGGATTATCTATTGCCTGCTGAGTCATCAATCTGAATCTTAAATTGAACTTGACTCTACTCACCCTCCTACATTGTATGCACCCAATACATAGTGGCTGTTTTGAAGTATCTTGGGCTCCTTCTGGCCTGAAGCACTGACGTCACATACCCACTTCATGTATTACTAAATTTATCTCTTTCTTATTTTACCCTTTTGTGTACCCCTCATATAGGCAGTTGGGGATCTTGGCCAGGTCCCTGATGATAAGTTTTGCTTTCACAACTGTAAGCATGAATTTTGGTGAGAAAGATAAGCCAATGAAAAGTGAGTGTTATAATTAATTTGAGTTGTTCTCTCCCCTCTTTTAGGAGTGTTTTCTGTTGTCCTTTCCATGATTTATGTCTCTAGAACCAAAGTTGACCTCTATATCCTCTACACATATTTTGGTTTTTAACCAAAACTCCTGTGGTCTCTCTTAACATGTTATATTCCCACCCCGTGTTCTCACATATTCCTCAATGTCTTCCTTATTTCCATGTCTGTGCTTTCACTGGAATTTTCAGGCTTTACCAATCTATTTTATTGCTTAGGAGAGCAATATCAGACATACAGAAAGGCAGGAAATGCTTCCTGGGGACCATACTTGGGAAAGGTTGTTTTTTTTTTTTTTGTACCAGGATTGAACTCATGACCTCGTGCTCACCAGGCAAGTACTTATGTCACAGAGTTAAATCTCCAGCCAAGTTTTGTTGTTTTGTGAGAATTTTTTGTTGTTGTTTTTTAGTTTTGATTTTGCAATAAGCTGAAGCTTGTGCAATAATTAGGAAATTATGATTTTAATTGAGTGAGACAGACAAGAAGTTTGTCATGGTAGGAAAAAGTATTTGGTATTTTATATGGACACATGAGGGAAAAGTGAGCAAAATTAAGGAGATGAAGCCAGCCCATTTTGACATAATATTTAACAAATTTATCTATTGTTACAGTTAGAGTTATTCCTTTGTCTTCTGTTCTCACTTTTCATTTTGTTTTTAGAACTATAAACTGCTAATAAAAGTATAAGATTCTAACCAATAATCCTAACGTGCTTGTAACCCTAACACTCTGGGAGGCAGAGGCAGGAAAGTTTGCAGCCTGAGTCAAATTGTGATTTTAACTGGAGGTGTAGCTCAGTGATGGGGCACTTGTAGCATCAGTTTTGAAAGAAGGCCCTAGATTTGATCTCAGCATCACAAGATAAAATTAAATAAATAAACTTTTTTTTTTTTTTTGTCTTTTTGAGATAGAGTCTCACCATGCAGTTTAGGCTGGCCTTGAGCTCACTTTGTAGCCCAGGCTGGTCTCAAACTCACAATGATCCTCCTACCTCAGCCTCCCGAGTGCTGGGATTACAGGCCTGAGCCACCACTCTTGGCATAAACAAACATTTTTAAAAAGAAAATTAAAAATGATAGTGATTTTTATCACTTGTATGTTTGGTCCAAATGTTTAGTTTGATCATTTTTATTGTCTGTATCTACCCTACTTGAATCCTACAAAACCTTTCAATATAAAAGTTCTAATGTCATTTTTTTTATCTTTGGAAATTAGTTGTTAGGATTCCTGAAATATTTCAAGATTCATACTAAGTTAGAGGGTGGCGGACAAACTAGCCTAACAGGAAGTCTGAAAATACCGTACCCCAGGGGTACGGTAGAGGGATAGGGAGAGGCATCTGCAGAACTCCAGGCACAGTTTGGTTCTGACACCCACATCTGCTTTCCAAGAGATGTGTGGCAGTTCTGTCACAGTGAAGCAGACATCCTGATCTAACTGCAGCCATTTTGTTCAATAAAGCTGCAGTCATTCTGTTCTCTGCTACTGAACTCAGCTAAATCATATGATTTGCACCAAATTAAAACTTCTGTGATGTGCTAAAAACAACTTTGCTACATACAATTATGCTCACCACAAGAAACTCATTGTACCATAACCTTCAGCTAAAAGCTTCTCCCATTCTTGTAGTTTCTATTCACCACCCTATTAAAAACATACACACACACACACACACACACACACACACACACACACACACACACCAAACTGTCTGCAATCAGGACTTTACACTTTAGAGATTCCTCTTCTGGGATCTAGGACTTCACACTTTAGAGATTCCTCTTCTGGGATCCACTAGCATCAATAAAATTTCCTTCCTTTTTCTGAGTTCCTAGCGACAGTTAATTTTTCCCACAACAGGAAAATAAATAGAAAAATAAATGCTACAAATGTGGTCAATAGTGTGCGTTGTAGGACTCATTATATTTCATGACCAGTGCCTAAGAATAGAGTTTAGAGTAAGGTGAAAGTGCTCAGTCCCTCTGATCTGCTTGCGATTGAAGCATTTCACTGGAAGGATTCTGTTGTTTCCACAGCCCCAGAGGTACCTTCCAGTCTCACATGGACAAGATCCACTTGAACATCAAGTGGATTTCCTTCAATGCCCGAACACATACCTCTTTCCCATACTGTATTGCATCCTAAATAACAGCACCAGTATCTACCCAGTTGAACAAGCCAAAAAACCGAGGGGCTTCATCCTAACCTAAATCTATTTTTTTTGCAAGACCTATCAATTCTACCTCCAAGACAGAATCCCAATTCCAACACTGCTGTCTCCACTACTAACAGTGAACTCCAATTCAACATGTCTACTGCCAAAATAAAATCACTCAATTTGTTAACACAAATTACTGAGGCCAGAGAATGTTTGCTGTTTTTCATAAGCCCTCAACAGTGTTGACGATGCTGCAAGACTGCTGATCCCCGCAAGTCACTGCTCTTGCCCAAAACACTGCAAGTTTCCTATATGACATCCTCCTTCCTACCCTGGTTATCCTGGCACTGGTAATTTCCACAACAATGGGCGTTTTTAAAAGGTTAATCAGGTCATAATATTTCAGTTTTTGCCTAAAACAATCTAGACACAATAAGTTCAAACCAATCAATCTCTTTTGTACCATTTTTGGTCTCTTTATCTCCAAGTATTCCAAGTCCTATATCAAGAAAAGCAGTTTACCTGATTCCACTGTATGGAACAGATTTGTGGTTGACTAGCATTCAGGAAAGAGGTGAACACTCTCTCCAAGTAACCACTTCAGGTACGTTTTACAATATTTCCAGGAGAGGATGGCACCAGCATTAACACTTTATTTCTAGGTATCAGAACCAAGCTTCTGTCCTTGCTGGGAATTTCTACTTTAAGTGAGAAAATGCTTGTGACCCAATTGTACACATTCAGGCCTTTACTAAATGACACTCTCACAAGCCACATCCAACGCATTTGGATTTTTCATTTTGAAACAAGGACTTAGTAGCCTTCAGGACACGCAATTGCAAATGCACCTGCCTCAGCCTGCCTCAGCGCTGAAACTACTGGCAAAATTACTCGTCACCAGGCACTAAACCCAGGGCTTCGGCACTTACTGAGCTTTATCACCAGCCCTTACACATAAAAAAAGAAGAGGAAAAAGAAAAGGTAAAATAAAATAAAATTCGAGGCAGGGTGTCGCTGAACCGCCCAGGCTGGCTCTACATTTTTGCTTTTTGAGACAGGATGATAACTATGTCGTTCAGGCTGGCCCTAAACTCACTATGCAGTTGCAGGATGGCGTCGACCCGCCTGCCTCGGCCTCCCAAATGCTAGGATCACAAGCATGGCACCCCGACGGCCGGCACCTGGGACTCTTAAGTTAGGATCTTCCTGCTTCACGAACGCTCCCAGGGTGCTGGGGTTGGGCTTGGGGTGACCTAGGTGCACCACCACGCCCGGCTAAACGATTCCCTTTGCTCAGGAGCACAGTCGTACATTAGAGGACTGTCACCACTGCCTTGCCAACTGGAGGACACCCAACTTGTTGTACCCTTGTGAACCCGGATTTTGCGTATCCCTTGGGTGGGTAAGCTTCTCAATACCAACAGCCTTCGTTGAGGTCACAAAGCAGCCAGGCAGGCACGCTTTATCTCCGGGCCAAAAGGGCACGCTGGAGGGAACATCAGCGAGCCTAGTGCTCTCGGGCAAAGCCCGGCCTGTCTTAAGCCCACATCCCGGGAGGTCCTGCCGACCTCGGCAGGCCGAAGGACACCGCCAGTGACTTGAAACCCACGTGACGTCTGGTCTAGGAGGGGCTGTAGCTTTACTGGCCGGATGGGGAAAGACAGGCCACACGGCTTGTGCACCTAAAGACGTCCCCCAGGCGGCATGAGGACAGCCTCTTTCTCTTGACGAGGTGGGTGGCTCTGAAAAGAGCCTTTGCAAAGCGTGGCCGGGGAGCGCCAAGTACGAACGGCACTCACTTGGAGCTGGTGTACTTGGTGACCGCCTTGGTGCCCTCCGACACGGCGTGCTTGGCCAGCTCGCCCGGCAGCAGCAGGCGCACGGCCGTCTGGATCTCGCGGGACGTGATGGTCGAGCGCTTGTTGTAGTGTGCCAGGCGAGACGCCTCGCCAGCGATGCGCTCGAAGATGTCATTGACGAAGGAGTTCGTGATGCCCATGGCCTTGGACGAGATGCCCGTGTCGGGGTGCACCTGCTTCAGCACCTTGTACACATAGATGGAGTAGCTCTCCTTGCGGCTGCGCTTGCGCTTCTTGCCGTCCTTCTTCTGGGCTTTGGTGACAGCCTTTTTGGAGCCCTTCTTGGGAGCCGGAGCGGACTTGGCCGGCTCCGGCATGGCGCCAAGAGCCACCAGGGATAACCCCTAACAAGTAGACAAGCGCCGCGCCAGCCCGGCGGGGCACTCCGCGACGCCAGGATATTTATAGAGGCCGCATGCAAATGAGGGTTTCGGACGCGCAGCGCTGCGATTCGCCAGTTCTCAGCGGAGCGGAGGCGTGGGGGACGAGATTATGTAAATGAGTAGAATCTGGCCAAGCTCTCCTATTGGCCCTCAGGCCAAAGCCAGGTTTTAACCAATGAGCGTGCTTCGCGGACAATCCGCGCTCTGGCTATAAAAGGGTGAAGCGTCACCGTTCGCGACGGTTTTCCCGGTGTTTGAGTGGTAGCTGCTTGTGGTGCGGGTCGCTGTGATGTCTGGCCGAGGCAAGCAAGGAGGCAAGGCCCGCGCTAAGGCCAAGTCGCGCTCCTCCCGCGCCGGGCTGCAGTTCCCGGTGGGTCGGGTGCACCGCCTACTGCGCAAGGGCAACTACGCCGAGCGGGTGGGTGCCGGCGCACCCGTCTACATGGCGGCTGTGCTCGAGTACCTGACGGCCGAGATCCTGGAGCTGGCTGGCAACGCGGCCCGCGACAACAAGAAGACGCGCATCATCCCTCGCCACCTGCAGCTGGCTATTCGCAACGACGAGGAGCTGAACAAGCTGCTGGGCAAAGTCACCATCGCCCAGGGCGGCGTTCTGCCCAACATCCAGGCGGTGCTGCTCCCGAAGAAGACGGAGAGTCACCACAAGGCGAAGGGCAAGTGAGGCCTCCGGGCGGAGGCCCCCGCGCAACGCGCGCCCCTGAGGGGCGCTTGTGAAATCAAAGGCTCTTTTCAGAGCCACCCACTCTTTCAAGTAAAAAGGAGTTGTCAACAGATCCAGGTTCCTCCCGACCTTTTTCCCAGCAGTACACGCCGAGCCCAGGGATGGGACGGGAGGGCAGTGAGCGCCTTCTGCACTCCGCTTGCATCCGCGTCCCCCTGCCGGTTTCTTGGGCTCACTCCCTACCTCGCCCGGGTCGGGCCGTGGACCTTGGGAGTTGCTCACCTCAGGCCGCGCAAACATCTCGCGGGCGGGCCGCGTAGCACTCTGCGATGAACGCTAAGGCCAGGGGCGGAGCCGAGTGCCCCCGCCCCCGCGGGCCTTGGCTGCCCTAGCGAGGTGCAGTTCGGGCGGGGCGCTGTTGTCGCCGCCGCGCCTAACGGGAGTGGAACGCGCAGGTTTCGGTAGCGTGGAGGGTCTCGGTCTGAGCTTCGCCGGGCTCTCTTGCACACCTGACGTAGCCCCCGTGGCGGACACTGACTCGCCCCTCTGGGCTTTCGCAGCGTGACTTCCCCAAGACCACGCTCCCATCGAAAGGCTACGAACAGGCGGCCGAGAGGTGACCGGCTGCCAGAGTGCCCTGAAAGGTGCAAGGGGCTGGGGGGAAGGGGACGAAAAGTTGAGTCTCAACTCCGGACCCACACTGCAGCGCACGAGGCAAAGGGCTCTCGCGGCAGTCCGTTTTGAAAGAAAGGATGAGGGTCCCAAGGGGGACCGACTGACTGACTCTTGAGCAGCAGCGCTCAGAGGCCACTTGCACTCAGACAGCCACTGCATACCAGGTCCGGAAACTGCTGGCAGAGGGGGAAAGCGGAGAGCGAGGCGGGGACGGGGCGGGACGCGGCCAGGCTGGGCGCGGCCCGAGCCAATGAACGGCTCGGGGGCGGGTGGCGTCACAGCCAATGGCCCGCCAGCGCGGGCCTTTCAATTGTTTTTTCCCGCCCAATCGGGAAATGACTGTGCCTATAAAAGGCTGCTGCGCCAGTCCTGCGCGTCGTTAAGGTCCTAACCGCTGCCCCGTCAGTTTCGTGTCCCTGTACGCTATGGCCCGAACGAAGCAGACCGCCCGCAAGTCGACCGGCGGCAAGGCCCCGCGGAAGCAGCTGGCCACCAAGGCGGCCCGCAAGAGCGCGCCGGCCACGGGCGGCGTGAAGAAGCCGCACCGCTACCGGCCGGGCACCGTGGCGCTGCGCGAGATCCGGCGCTACCAGAAGTCCACCGAGCTGCTGATCCGCAAGCTGCCTTTCCAGCGTCTGGTGCGCGAGATTGCGCAGGACTTCAAGACGGACCTGCGCTTCCAGAGCTCGGCCGTGATGGCGCTGCAGGAGGCCAGCGAGGCCTACCTGGTGGGCTTGTTCGAGGACACCAACCTGTGCGCCATCCACGCCAAGCGCGTCACCATCATGCCCAAGGACATCCAGCTGGCTCGCCGCATCCGCGGGGAGCGCGCCTAAGCAGGAAGCGCGCGCCTCGCCTCGCCCGGTCCATCGCACACAAAGGCTCTTTTCAGAGCCAACCACGGCGGCACTTGAAGGGCTGTACCGCTTACGCCCAGCTTCTAAGGGTGCTCGCGGGGCCGGGCGGGGGTTCGGGCCTTTGGGTCCGGAAAACCTTGGCCCGGCTTCCTGCAGTGATGTGTTTAGTTGCCTTCCGGTGTCACTTCCTAGCCACTGCCCACCCAGGCCGACTACTTGACCCCTGCTTGATCTCGGCTCCGGGCCTCTGGCTCCCTTGGAACCTAGCACTGCCACACCCCGGCGAGCTTTCGTGGGTCCTACTAGGCCTCCGAAGTGGAAACAACGGAGGGCTGGGCTGGGGGGTCTGGAAGGGATCCGTTGCGGCAGCGCAGCGTCCCGTCGCTAGGGTGCGCTGAGAATGTAGCCTTCAGCCGTACTAGTTTTTTCTTGTCCACATCTCTGTGCCTGTTGACTAGGTGCCCTTCTCCGGGAATGTCCTCATCAGTCGCTACTGGTAAATGATGAGCTCCAGATGCAAATTTCTGCCATGTTTCGCTGGCTACTACCACTTAAAGATTCCTTGGTGTGGTGTCGATGTTGAATTCCTGGGCGCTTTCACCCGTAGGCTGTCTGCTTCTTAAGTTCTCTAAACCATTGCCCGGATGAATGCGTAGACACAGTATTTGAAGAGTTCACACTCCAGGTACACAGGGACTGTTGCTGTCCTCTAGGAGAGTATTCTGAACTGAAGGTTGTTACCTGCGTCATTATTCTCATGTATTAAAGATATGACACATTGAAAAGGGCAGAATGGGGTATGAATTTCAAGTTCTTGGTAAAAAGATGGTCCCAAATTGCCTAGTTGAATCTCACCTTTGTAAATAGCTGTCAGTCCTATGTGTCTCCGATATAGGGGTTGTGGCAGGGCTTGCAGAGCCCTGTGTTATGTAGGACTCAAATGGTTTTGCAGGTCTGACATGACACTGCTTCTTCATTCCTATTTGCACCTGAAAAACTGGACAGAAGTTACCTTTTATTTTGTTTCAACACAGGTTACAGATTGAAAACATTCATTACAGAGACATGGGTATGTCAGGTGTGGGGAAGCAACCACAATCAACTTTGTAACGCTAGCATTCTGTCTCATATCAGAAGAGAGAGATGGGTCACTACTGTGATCTTTTCTGCGATGGATTGTCACATGTTTTTGTGTCAGGTCACAGCAGTTTTTGCCTAGGTGCTCTTTCTTGCTGAGGTCTGTGATACAGGGTGTGCACTCTACTTTGATAGCCAGGTGTGTGGAATCACCTTTCTACCCAGCATCTCAGGCCCAGCAATGGCCAAGCAGACACTGGAACCTGGGGATGTTGCTATCTTCTGTCTGCTGGAAGATGGTGGTTTTTGCTCACTCACCAGGCTGAGTCCTTTGAATCCAGGAAGGTTCTCTGACTCTCAAAGGAAATTTTCACAGCATTGTTACTATCTAGGCAGGAACAGGATGGTATTTGTGTCCTGTTTTTGTAAAGGCTGCACTCAGAGTATTTCAGACCTTTTTATTTGTTTGGCAGATGGGAATGTACTGAGTCCATCAATACCTGAAAACTATTATTAGTTAATAACATTTGTAAGTATAAATTTATCTGAAGACAGAAAATTGTTTGTTGGGTAGGTTAATGAGCTGTAGAAGTTATTTTAATGCAGAGAAAATTTTAAAACTCATTTCTAATAATAAGCCTATTTCTAACAATGTTCAAAGATGAGACCAGGAGACAGCCTGTTCCCATGGTTAAAAAGCTACAAACTTGACAAGCCTTGACAGTCCAGGTGCCAACTGCAAGATAAGAGCAGCTCAGCCAGGAAGGAATGTCTCTGTGCTTCCAGGCTTTGGAGTTATCACTGCAAGGACCTCTCTGCTTGGTCTCAAACAATGATTGAGTTTTGCATTATGCTGTACAATAGAAACCTCATTTAGTATCTGTAAGAGTAAATTTTGCCTAAAAATTGATGACAAAGACATATAAACCAACTGTAGGATATTATGTTATTTGCCTTTTGAAGACATTTAAATGATTAGAAAGCTTCCAATCATGGCTGATGATTTGGAGCTGAAGTTCCTGTTAGCCCACTATAGTAATAAAATTGCCTTGTAAAGTTCCTCTGGTGCCATGTCTCCATTTGTTCTGGTCCTAAATTCTGCAGAATGACACTCAATTTGTCTGTCCTAGAAAAAGTTGCCAGATACATCAGTTCTTGTTGAGAAGAAAGGCCTCTGATACAGGAGGTATGCAGCTTGTTTCTTCTGTACCAGACATTCAAGTTATTTAGGTTCTCAAGCTGAATGGATGGCACCTTTGGATCCTTGATCTCCTTCTGAGCTGCACTGCTGTTAGATCTAAAGCCACGCTGCAGCACTCTTCCCAAAACCTGATCCGAGGTCAGTATGCTAGTAGGCTTTGAGTGGAAGCTGGCTAGCGGAATGTACAGCAGGCCTCACAGGCAGCTCAAGAGGCCTGCGGTACGAAGCTGCTGGTATCCTCTGCCAATTTGCAACCCAACGTCATGGTAGGGTGCTGCTCCTGTCTCCAGTATTCTGTACTTGAGTCCAACATCTGAAACATGGATTAAGAACAAGAATTTGGAATAGAATCTGGTGGTAACATTCAACTAATCTGTTGATTTTAGTGACTGTAGTCAGATCAAGTATAAATATTGTCAGTTATTACTTCTGATGGCATTTCCTATTACTAGTAATCATCAGAGCACCCAATAACCATTTAAAATGTATGTTTTGATATTTTAAATTTTCTTAGTGATTTGGCTTTCAAAGTGATTTGGCTTTAGAATTACAGATCAAGATAGAGACAATGGAAGTTTAAATGCTAATTTGAAAAATATATCCAGGAACAGGACAAAACTTGGTTCAGGCATCAAGGGAAAGAAGCCACACAAACTTAAACATCCTTTGCAAGATCTGTAATCAGAGTGCTTGACAAGAATTACTTTCCCAGAATTGCCACCAGGAGAAAACTTGCTAAACAGGCATTCCTCAAAATAAAATTGTGAAGAGCTCGGAACTAAGGAGAGAACGTAGGAGAACCCACAGATTCCATCACAAAAGCCCAGGTTGGGAAATCTCATGCCATGATCATCTCCCCAAAGCAACCTGGGCACTGTCCCAAACACCTCTGGTTGTTTTCTTGTCTCAGAGCTGTCCAAGGCATGGGTCGTTTGCATCAGCTGGTGGTTATTTGGACCACCCTCTTTGATTTTCCTTCCCTTTGCAGGCTGTGTGAACCAGGTTCCAAGGTTCCAAGGTTGTGCTGTCCCAGGCTGGTCAGGGAACAGGGAATTTGTACCCTTTTTCGACATGGATTGATAACTTGTCAACAGGAATGACTCTGGGAATGGAGCTCTTGCATATTGTGGCTTTTTTCTGGCTCCTAAACCAAGGAAGATGGCACAGTACCAACAAGCACACCGGTCCGGAAATCAGTGCTTAAAAGACTCTATTATCCTTTATCTGCTGATCAGTAGTGGTGGTCCCTGGGCTAGGAAAACAATGTTTCTTTTTTTAGTGCCGGGATGAGTGATTCTATCTGCTGAATGGTACCTTATGAAAGATCCTGGTCTCCTAGAAACTGAGGTGGGCCTATGACAGTTGCAGGTACAACTACCTGAACAATTACCTGTTTACCTGTGTGAACTCAGGAGCATCACGTATAATCCTCAAGCTTTCTCAGTTAATTATTGTCCACCAGGGACTTTCAGGAAACATGACAAAGATGACAGGGCATTGGAAACAATGTTTGAATTCATTACCAGGAAAATGTTAGATAAAATGTGTAATTTCACTCTGTGGTGTACTCTGCAGCAATATAAGAGACGTATCCAATATAATGAGCAGCTATTACAAAATATTCTAGACTGGGTAACTTGTAAACAACAGAAACTTATTGTTTACAGTTTTGAAAGCTGAGAAAACTAAGATCAAGGTGCCAGCAAGCTTGTGTCTGATGAGGCTGTTTGTTATGGATGGTCCTTTCGTGTGTCCTTAAGATGGTAGAAGGGACAGACAGCCAGCTCCCTCGGGTTTCTGTGATGATTAATCTATTCATGAGGACTTCACTCTCTTGATTTAATCACCCTCTTATGCCCCTATCTCTTAATAATATCACATTACCTATTAAGTTTCAACATATGGATTTCACAGTTGTTGGTGGGCGGGGGACCACATTCAGACCACAGGAATGCCTCACAATACAGTCAGGTTTAAAAGAAAAAGAAGGAAATAAGGTAATCAACTGAATAAACTTGAAAACAATGCTAGTTATATAAATGACATTAATGTATTTAAAAACTATATGTAGAAATAAAAAGATACTTTAAAATAAAGGTGGGGAGTACTTCCAGGAAAATGACAGAGTGGTAAGCAGCAGAGAAAAAACCTCCCCAAGTTTTGGTGTCCAGACCTTGGAATATAGCAACATGAGAAAGAGAAGGAGGAGGGAGGTGGGTCCCATGGACACAGGAAGGATCTGAACTGAGACTTGAAGCCCATGGAGAGAGAGAGAATTCAGGAATCCAGCAAAAATAAGAAAACCAGGACTGGCATCCTTACCAGATGGGGAGAAGCAGCAAGGAGCTGTGCGGCCTCTCTCGTGTGCCGGCAGAAGCCCTGCGGGCCAGGGGTGGGGTGGGGTTGAGAGAGAAACAGCAGGGAAGCCATGCAGCTTTCCTTTGTGCTTGCAGAGGCCATGCTAGCTGGGGAGAAGCAGCAAGGAAGCTGGACAGCCCTCCATTTGTGGGCAGTGGCCCTGCTGGCCAGGGAGAACCAGCAAGGAAGCTGCTTCTGCCCTCCCAGGCACCAGCCCCCGCAAAAGGCAACGGGATGCGACACAGGCTGAGATGATAATAACTGAAGTAGGGAAGTAAACTGACATTTGTGTTGTTTGATTGGGTAAGCATGGGGTTGGTAGTCTGAGCAACTATTTAGAGGACAACAATATGCAATATAGTAACAATTATGGATTTCCTACTGTCCTATCATTTTTATTTCATTTTGCTGTTGTTTTATTTCCTTTAAAATAATAATTTAAAAAGGCAAGGAAAATCAGGAAATAAGGATAAAAGAAAACTAGAGGCCAGAAGTGGTGATGCATATTTGTAGTCTCAGAACTCAGGAGGCTGAAGCAGGAGAGTCTCCATGAGTTCAAGGCCATCGTGTGCTACATAGTGAATTCAGCATCAATGAAGGAACCAGCCACAGCAAAGGACAGGAGGAAGTTGTTGACTTTATTGCACGTGAACACTTGCTAGGATCTAGTTAGGGGAAGAGCAGATAGGGGTTGAGGCAAAAAGTAATGGAAGATGACTCTGGACTTCCTTTGTGAGTGTCTGCGAGGAGGGCACCACCTTCATGGGTACAAGAGAAGGAGCTGATCAAGAGCTTACTTCAGGCTACACTGGGGCAGAGCTGGTCACTGGCACTGCAAGTGGTGCCGCCCCTCAGGAGCTGTGCTGTGGGTCTGGAGTCAGAACTACCCAGAGGAGGAGAGTATGCCCCAGCAGTCCTGGGGAGAAGCGCATGCAGACATGGCCCAAGCATGGCCTCTGAGGACACCTGCACCACTTAGGGATCTGATAGCAACAGGAAGCTGGAGAAGAGTTTTGTCTTCAAGTCAGAGGAAAAAGTACAATAAGGAAACCAGCTCAATTGATGCCCATGGACACTTTTAGGTTCTGTTAAATAATATGGCAAATAGGTTCATAGACCCTCAGATTCTTTGTGATTTTCAAGTCTTAGACAATATTTTAGTAAAAGTCAGGAGCATAGTAGAGTGTACCAGAGAATGTCATGTTGTTTCAACTGCTTAAACATTGATTTCTTCATTTATAAAATGAGAATACTGTTTACATTTTGGTATTCTGAAGATCTGAATAACACATTTAACACATTATAGCAGCCGCATGCACTGGGAAGTCAATGACTGACTATATTTTAGTTTAATAGACTATATTAAACTGACTATATTTCTGTGGTCTGACTCTGAGAGTCTCTTCCTGCCTACCTCTTCATACTCTATCCATTATGTCCATTGTTCTCTATAGTCTACATAGACACCCTCTTCTCTCCTAAGTAGTCCAGAGCATGTTGGATGATACTGGCAAAAAATGTATCAACTTTGGTGTTTATGTTACTTCCTGGCTTCAATTTTTTTTCCCCACATAGGTGTTTTAATTTGATCTTTGAAATATTTCCTAAGAGAAAGGGAGGAATTCTCGGTAACACTAAAGGTGAAAAAATATAGCTGTGGCAGACTAAGATTTGTCATGGTTTATATAATCCAGAGTCTGTCTGTCTGTCTCTATTATTTTAGGGCAAATTATATTCAAGCTTATTTTAAGAGATTTGAACAACTCAGAAATGTTCAATAAAGATAGTAAAACTACTACTATATTCTTAACTTTTGTGAACACCCTTGATAATTCTCTACACATTTGTATATATTTATGTATGCTAGTAACATTCTGCATAAATTCTACCGTTATGGTTTGTATATGGCCGTCCCCTCAAAGTCTCATATAGTCATGGGGGCAGGCTTGTAATTAATTCATGGTCCAATGCCAGAATTACGGGTGTAAGAGCTACACCCATCCTAGGGTGGATGTGTGTGGCCTACATAGAATATGAGAGACGGAAAGAGTCTTCTCTCCATCTTCCTCTCTTTTTGCTCCTTTTGCATTTGCTGTCTCCTGCTGCCATAAACTGTTACTGTCTGTCACATCACCCTGCCTTGGAGCCAGCTGATTATGGACTGAAATCTCCACACACTGTGAGCTACCTTTCCTGCCTTAATTTTGGGCATTAGGTGTTTTGTCTCAACAATGAGAGAAAAGTAAGACACCTAATTTGCCTGTCATCCTCACAGTCTGGGAGGCTGAGACAGGAGGATCCCAAGTTCAAGCCCAGCCTGAGCAATTTAACAAGATCATCTCTAAATAAAAAATACAAAGGAGGCTAAGGATGCTGCTCATGTGAAGTCCTTGGGTTCGATCCCTAGTAACACACACACACACACACACACACACAGCGAGAGAGAGAGAGAGAGAGAGAGAGAGAGAGAGAGAGAGAGAATGAAATTGGGAAAATTGGGAGAGCACCAGTTCAATTCTTTTGACTCAAATAGAGAAGTAAGATGCAGAGCAATAGAATATAAAGTGCAGAAGGAATAATTCCAAGTGAAAATAATGTAGTGAAAGTTGATTCAGAAGCATTTAGCTTGAGTGCTACTACTGCTAGTCAGAGATGAAAGGGAGTGCAGGACTTTAGAGTGGTCCACAGTGCAGTTTGCTTTGTTAGTGAGATGCTCAGATGCCTTCTATGATCATAGTAATGGATGTGGATCCATAAGACAGTCTTTTAATTATTTGTATGTATCTATTCCAATGAAAGTACTGAATTGATTCTGGAAGGGAAAGAGCATCTGGCAGCACTCAAGGGGTACAAATGGGAAGGAAATTATTTTTGTTAGCAAACTTAAGAGATAAAAGAGGTAATCTCCACTGTTAAAGATGGATAAAAGTAGCATTATATTCATTTTTGTTTGAAATGGATAAAAGGCATTTATTAACACAAAAATGTGCATTATTTCATATTCTGTAATTTTAATGAGTATCTTTACAAGGTGTGATTGAAAGTACAGTAAATGCTGCTGCCTTGTGCTGCCCAATGGAAAAACCCTTACAATGTGTCTTTATCCACCTTACGCACTGGATCTGGGATATGTAACTTCTAGCTCTTCCCTCAAAGTCAAAATGACCCTGAAAGGTAAATGTTTTGTATCAGTTGAGGATAGGAAGGCTGCCAATGGCAGCAAATCAAAGACACAAAAGAGAACTTGTAGAACTGCTTCAGAATGGCAAAAACGGGGTAAGTGTGTGATGCCAGAATTACTGGCTAAATTTTTTTTTTGTGTGTGTGTCTTTTTCCTTTTTTTTTTTTTTTTTTTTTTATCGGTATCAGGGATCAAACTCATGACCGCACACTTGAAGGCAGGTGCTTAAACCGCTGAGCTAACCCCCTAGCCCTTGCTAATGTATCTTTTACTGTGGTATATTTTCAAATTTAAACATTAACTGTATCTTTTGATCATATCTTGTACATTTGTTTCTTTTTTGGTACTGGGAATTGAACTCAGGACCTTGTCTTTGTTAGGCAGGCGGGCGCTGAGCCACTGAGCTATACCGGGGGACCCTTCCCCTGGTACATTTTTAAATGTTAACTATTGTTTTTCTGTTCCAGTGATGGGCTCTTGGAAGGCAAGTCTTGCATACATCCGTTGCTGACTCCACTGCTAAAGCACCGTTATAAATTCACTACCCAAGTGTTTTTGTGGATCCGCCAATCTTCAAATCAGGAGTTTATGAGAAACGAAGTATTAACTTGCTGTATTTTTGCCACACTGATAAAGAAAATGTCTTTTTCCTGATCAAAATTGAATGGTACTTTCTGTTACTAATGGCAGGCACCTTAACAAGTCTCACTTTAAGCTACAACAGGCTCAAATAGGTAAGCCACATAACTGAATTGTCTTGAAAATATTTTCAGTTATGATTATGTATTTGTTCAGCTTTTATCAGACCACATTAAACACCTCTATCTGTATCCTTACATTGCTATCACTGAAAGCTGATTCTAAACTTCTATGCTAAGTTCCAAGGCCTCTTTAAGTAAAGAAAATCAATGGATTTTCATGGATTGATTAGGGGAGTTACCAGAAACGCCCAAAAACTTAATAGTAAGCTTCTTTGTGAGTTACCTGGTTGGCTGGGCTTGACTTTGAGCTGCAGAAGCATTCACATCACAAAACACTATTCAGCATTAATGGACTTGGAGTATCAGGCCAGAAGGTCAATAATTGAAGCATCGATCAGGTGGTACACTGGCAGTTCTAATAGATTTAGAATTGTTTTGAGATTGTACGGGGCATATTTATCTAGACCGAATGCTAGTGATGGTGCCCATTCTGCTTCCACCATTCCCAGTGACCATAAGGTACTATTTTACACAACAAAACTGTAACAGCCAGGCCTATATACAGGTGTACTCTTGAAATTTGTAGTTTAGCACTTATCTGCAACTCAGAAACTACTCTTCTTGAACACACTATTACCTAGCAAAGCTTCAAGGTGACTACAACTTGCATCAACAAAGCGAGTCAGCCCTCCTAGTGACTGTGTGGGTAGCCCTAAAAAGGGCCGTTGGGAGTTTGTGAGACAAAGCTGAGCATTTACCCTCCAAAGCCATAGAGGGTGCGGCCCTGACGCTTAAGCGCGTAGACTACATCCATGGCAGTGACGGTCTTGCGTTTGGCATGCTCAGTGTAGGTGACTGCATCACGAATAACGTTTTCCAAGAACACCTTGAGCACGCCCCGAGTCTCCTCGTAGATAAGACCAGAAATACGCTTGACACCACCGCGGCGAGCCAGGCGCCGGATCGCAGGTTTTGTGATACCCTGGATATTGTCTCGCAGAACCTTTCGATGGCGCTTAGCGCCACCCTTGCCTAAACCTTTGCCGCCTTTCCCTCTTCCAGACATCCTCGCCTCAGAAAGCAAAACCTCTGCCCCGACCAAGCGCGGCTTCCGGCTAATATACACGGGTATCGGACCAGATTGAGGACAGAAAGAGCGCGGGCGGGAAGCAGCCTGATTGCCCCGCCTTCCCGCCGCGTCGTATTTCTTTTGTTTCTTGGTCTGCTGGCTTCTGCGGCGCTTTGTGATTCTTGTGTTTCTCTTTTCGTTTCTTCTTCTCCTGTCTCTCCTCCTTCTTTTTTGTCTCCCAGTAACTGATACGCCGTAGTCTCTGGGAGAATTCAGATCCCAACACAGCTTCCAGACTTCGTAGTCTTTGTGCTTTTGTTTCTCCGTCTGAGCTCCCGGAAGGCATTAAATTGAGGGTAAAAGGAAAGGTCTTGTGGGAGAAGACTGGAGGAAGAGCAAATGAGAGTTCGCAGAGGGGCAGAACGCCCCTCTCCCCCGAATCTCAGACCAGAGACTTCTCAACGTCACTGCAGAGAACTGCAGCAAAGCAGTGGCTCCTGGTGTCCATGTGGAAGCAGGGAGGAGGGAGGGAGAAGCTCGCTGTAATTTCTGAGTCTAGCCACTCTTTTGTTTAATCAGAAGCCAGATCCTAGGAAAGTTGGTCTCAGAATACTAACAGACTACTAAAAAGTCGCCTCGTGGAGGTCAGTGAATCCCCATGCACGCCATTTAAAGTTCTGCTGAGTGTACTCTACAAATGTGTTAGAGAAGGCAGAGTCTGCAATCCATGTCTACAGGTCCTCTAAAATTGGTCCCATGTTCAGCCAGAATTAAGTGCCTAAGCTGAGCACCACTCCCCTCTTGCAAAGGGTTTTGCAGGATATCTGTTTTGTTTTGGTTCTGGAGAATCGAACTTGGCCTTGTGCTTGCTAGGCAGCGGTTGGTGTCGCTGGGCTAAATCCTGCTGAGGAGACACTACCACAAACTGAGTTATGAAAAAAGCATTGAGGATCTTACTGTTAGCATGTTCATTTCTAGGGCCCTCTGTAGGAGAAGCTATGAAAGAATGCTCTGATTAGTGCACCAGAAATAATTATTTTCCTGAAAAATACTATTTTAAAGGAGATCTTGTTTCATTTCTCTGTTGGCACTAGCTACTTTCTATATGCTGAGGAATCCCAGATATTTATCCAGGCCTATAGGCTCCAGACATGGAGATCCATTTGGTAGTTTTTCAGTCATTTAAAACTCAAAGCTCAAGAGGAACAAAAATCAAATGTTTAGTCTCCCGGGTAAAGGGGACTCATCCCTGCCCCCAGCATAGTTGTCATCTTTTCAGTGAATGGAACCACCAAGCATCACACATCTACATCCTTAAAGCTACACCCTAGAATTCATAGTAGGCCTCTTCTCGGTCGGCTGCTTCTCTGTCCTGTATAAGCTCATCGCTCATTTAAAAAACGAACAGTTTCTGCATTTGACTAGTTTTAAACACTAGTAAGAAAGACATAACCAAATTGCAACACGATAAAAACAACCACAAGCCAAAGCAGACAGAATTGATATTTTTTGGTATTGGGGGACAGGACCCTTAGTGGAACCAGAGACAGTGTCTTTGCACTTCCCTTTTGAAGGGCGTCATGATATTCTACCCCAAAATAAATCATTTTGGGTATAGGAAACATTTTGATGTAGAGGTATTAGAGTTCCTGAAATTTCTTATCTGCCTAAAATCAGAGACTCCTAAAAGAACTCGACATTTTGACTCAGTTGTTATAAATCTGTGGCAACAACCCAGTTTTCTCTTTGTGGAGATGAGAAACACATACTAAACCTGTCACTGTCACAGGCCTATCACATCTCTTTTCTTCTAAGGGCTACTTATTTTTCTAAAAAAGCATTTTCTTTTTTCCCTACTGAGATATATATGGTCCTACTTCTAATCACCTGTTTGAATTACTCATCTTTGGGGTGCTCTATATATGCTTATGAACTTATGTCTAGATGTTCTCCCAAGGCCTCAGGGGTCGGAGTGCCTGAGTCTAGAGTATGTGATGTAGGATTAAGCATGTGTGATTACTAAATTAGCCCACTGATTGTTTTGGCATTGTTCTGAGTATGATTGATGAGACGACTCACTCTGAGTGTGTGTGCTACCTTCCTTAAAGGCCTGTAGCCTGGATAGAACATGAGGGACAGAAAGAAGGCTGCTGTTGCCAATAGCTCCCTCTCTGTTCTGCCTGCCTTCTGCCTGCCTTGAACTCAGGCCACCCTGCCTTGGAGCCAGCTGACTGAAACCGCTACAACTGTGGGGTAAATAAATCTTTCTTCCTTTAACTTTGGGTGTCAGGTATTTTGTCTCAGCAATGAGAAAAATAACTAAGAAGGTATGTATATTCTATCAAAATGTACATATTATAAACTTCTGCTTTTTCTTGAGACTGGGTCTCACTAGGTAGTCCAAGCTGGCCTTGAAACTGACTATGTAGCTCAGACTGTCCTTGAGCTCACGGTGAATCTTCATGCCTCAGTCTCCTGAATAGTGGGATTACAGGTGTACACGGCTTTGCTTTTTCTCTTATTGATCTATGGTCATCGGATCAGTTTTAAGACCCTGTGAAGGTTGAAGAAAAAAGTTATTCTTTGTCCACAATTCATATAAAAAAAAAAGAGTCCTTAGAATATAAGTTTTAAACATAGCTGCAATATGTAGTCTAGAGGCTGAGGATTTAGCTCAGCAGTGCAAGTGCTTAGTGCCAGGTTGTGAGTTTGATTCCCAGTACCAAAAACAAAACAAAACAAACAAAAAGTATGTATCCTACAATATTTCTCAAGAATGACTAGTAGAATAAAACCATTTTATTTTTGCCTAACTTTGAAATATAATTTGTTATTTCATTCTTGTATATTGTAGTGGAATAAAGCCAGAAATTGTATAAATTTAAAGCTGTACAGTATTGGCAGTAAGCATTAAGGAGCTTTGGGGATGCTGGAGTCTCCTGGAGGAAGTTTCTAAGTTCTTTTTTTTTTTTTTGTCCTTTTCCTTTTTATCGGTACCGGGGATCAAACTCACGACTGCCTGCTTTCAAGGCAGGCGCTTATGCCGCTGAGCTAAACCCCCAACCCCTCTAAGTTCTTTCTATCCTGAGCAAAGAGTTGGTTAAGACAAGCACAAATGTTAGTAAAATTTTGTTAAGGATAATAAAAGAAACAGGCTGTGCGGAGGAAGTTTGGGCCAAGTAAAAGTAGGGAAAGTAGTATACCCTGTGGCGTGAGGGCAGACCACCGGGCAAAAGCAGACAATGTGGCAGAAACTCAGCGTGGCCTGTCCTTTTTGTATTACCCAGTCCTCAGGCTTTCATCAGGTTGAGGCCATCCTATCGAAAACCTGTTGGAGTTCTTGAGAGAAGTCTATGTGCAGGATTTGGGGAACTGCGTTCCAAGTATCTTGGCAATTCCTTTCCTAGCTGGTTTTAGCCACACCTTACCTTCCTGTCTTAAGTAGAAAGGAGAATGGTGCTGTTTTTATCCAGTGATGCAGGATATTGAAGAAGTTAATTTATTTCAGAATTGGGTAAGGAAAGAATCTCAAAATCCTATGACTTTTGAGTTTGGTCCAGGGCTGCAAATCAATGAGGATGAAAGCAAATCATGTAGTAGGCCTGGCCAACCCACAAATCAGATTCAAATGGTCTGAGTTTGAAATACTTACAATCCTGGGAGTACCTGAAGCTAAAAATCCAACACAAGCTATCTTCCTATAACATCTATTTTAACTTAATTACTTTTGTATCAAAAATAAATACATGTACATTACTTACCTAACAATTCATGTATTAAAATTTTCTTGTTTATATGATGGAAAATGTGAAGCGTCTTCTGCCAGTCCTCCCTGCCCCAAGTTTTCTGCCACTGCTCCTGCATAACTAGTAAAATTCAAAGTGCAAACCTTATAATTTCTCATGAAAGTAACTTAAGACATTTTAGGAGAACTAGTTCCTCTTCCTTACAGCTGCAGGAAAGCGGAGGTTCTGTACCACAGAACTACTTCTGTAAGGAGTTGATTGGAAACTTTCATAGGAATATTACTCTAGAGTCCAACATGGGGATTGAATTGTTATTAAAAGTGATTTCTAAGGCAACTGTGCATCAGAAGCTTTTGTATTCTGACAAGTGTTACTTAAAAAAATTGAAAGTTTACCACTCTGGTTGATGATCTTATTTGAATTGTTTAATTATTTAATTGCCTTATTTAATTGCCTAAGTAAATATTTAAACTGACATCCCTGTTTTCTGAGTAGATTCTTCTAATTTTTTAAAAAACTTAAATCAGAGGAAGACTCTTGGAATTTTCTTATGATTTAAGTTATAAAAGTAAAATCCTATGACTTAGATTCTCTATTTGAATATCCCTCAGGGAATATATTCCAAGATGCCTAGTCAATGCCTCAAACTACAAACAACATTGAAATCCATGTAAACAGTGCTCTGATTTTTACCATAAACCAGGTATACTTATGGTAAAGTTTAATTTATAAGTTAGCACAGTAATAATGAAATAGGAAATTCTTCATTTAAGTTCATTATTTTGCTTTAGGATATTATGTAGCATTTTAATTTATCCAATTTCTGAGTCTCAATTTTCCTACCTGTAAAATGAGGCAAGTTACACCTGTTTCACAAAGTTGACATTAAATGACACAGTATAGGAAGAACTTTCAAACTCTCCATTGTGGGATGTTAGACAACTACCGCAGGAAGGGGTCACATTTGTTTGCATCAATTACACTTTTGTATGTCATTTTAGAGCTCCTTAGAGAAGTTGGCATCTGTTCTAAGAGATTCTTGATGATATTAATTAAGCTAACACTTTTTACATTGTTCAGGAAAACCCCTTAGTCAGTGTTAGTTTTAAGCATCTTAGGCCTGCTTTTGTTAAGGTTGGGTTTTCATAAGGTTGTATGTAATGCTAGTTCAAGCATGCAGTTAAAATCAGTAACTTTTATATAACCATTGCTTTATGTTTTTTTCCTGAACAATGCTTCAAAGCATATGAAATAACTAAAAGGCACAGGATTTTTACTATCCTTGTGAAAATACAGAAAATATTAAACTTTTACACAATAGCAAAATTTTATCTTTACTGAAGAACACATGAGCAACTCAGTAACTGATGAAACATCTGCTTTGAAAATTTATTTCAACTTGTCTTATGGTGGAGAAGGACTTGACTAGAAACCATTCCTCATTGTAATGGAGAAATTAGTATTTCTGATCTTCGCCTTCTTTGTCTTAGAAGCATTTCCTGAGGAGGCCCTAACTGGCCTTTGATAAGATGATGAGAAGGATGCCTCACTGTAGGGGATAAAAAGGGAAAAGGAGGACAGAGGCCCTAGTATCAAGTTGGTATTTAGCAGGCAGACAAAACAGGTGTTGTCTAGGTCAAAAGTCAGGTGACACGAAGTTTAATTTTTTTAAACCTTCCACTACATATTGTTTTGTTCTGCTTCAGAGATCATGTAATACATTTAACAGAGCCGGAAGCTAAATAAATGTAGCCATGGAAGAAGTGTTGCAGTAACAGGTGATTTGAAACAAACTGAACCCTAGTTCTTAGAAGGGCATGCTGTTTTTCAGAAAAAAAACCTGTTAAAATATAAAATATGCAAAACGTTATAAATTTCTGTATTGCTTTTTTTTTTTTTTGGTACCTGGGATCAAACTCATGACCTCAAGCTTACCAGGCAAGTGCTTGAGCCACTGAGGTAAATCCCCAGCCCCTAAAACATCATAAATTTTTTTTTTTTTACAAATGTACATTAACTTAAAAGAAAGGTCTTCAAAAAACTACCCTTGGATGGATAAATTATAGAAAAAGAAGAGAGGAAATGGAAGGAATAAAAGAAAGGTTGGCACAATAATCTTCTGCCGCAGTACATAGGATTGAATTCTAGCCAATGAGATCAGAACTTCAGAAATTCCTCCTTTCTAGCCCAATCAAGACGAGCCTATGTCTATAAATAAGACTGCCCAGAGTGTCTTGGTTAAAACGAGGGCGCTATGGCTCGAACGAAGCAGACCGCCCGCAAGTCGACCGGCGGCAAGGCCCCGCGGAAGCAGCTGGCCACCAAGGCGGCCCGCAAGAGCGCGCCGGCCACGGGCGGCGTGAAGAAGCCGCATCGCTACCGGCCGGGCACCGTGGCGCTGCGCGAGATCCGGCGCTACCAGAAGTCCACCGAGCTGCTGATCCGCAAGCTGCCTTTCCAGCGTCTGGTGCGCGAGATCGCGCAGGACTTCAAGACGGACCTGCGCTTCCAGAGCTCGGCCGTGATGGCGCTGCAGGAGGCCAGCGAGGCCTACCTGGTGGGCTTGTTCGAGGACACCAACCTGTGCGCCATCCACGCCAAGCGCGTCACCATCATGCCCAAGGACATCCAGCTGGCTCGCCGCATCCGCGGGGAGCGGGCCTAAATCATACACTAAATTCACCTTAAAGGCTCTTTTCAGAGCCACCTACGTTTCCAAAAGAGCAGCTGTATCTACTTTTCAGTTCCTTACTGTTAATACTTTGCGTAGAGAAATAAGGGACATAGCAAAAGTGGGTGGTAGGGGATGTGGGTGCTTGGCCTTTAGGCCTATGGCACAGCAAACAAAAACATGGTCTTGGTTCAGGCCAACTCAGTCCTTAAGTGCTGGGTTAAACCTAGAGCAACGGTTTATCGATTTTTCAGTTCTGTGAGGGAAAATTTTGTACCGCAGACATTTGCTAAACCCTGACATGTAAGGCCCTACGACCAGAGACAAGTGAATCTGTCTTTGAAAATGCCTTTTTGTCTTTATTTTGTATTTAAGAATTGCATAGTCTTGTTTATAGCTTGATATTCGCCAGGTAATATAGGTAGTGGAAGCCAGAAGAGTGAATCACAGGTGGTGTTTATATACAAAAATAGAAACTAGCTTTCTTATACTAAAGAATTTCGTATGTATACCAACCTATGAAAACCGGCGGAAAAAGAACTGGTGAAATCACTGCTCTACGTAATTTACTGGTGGATGTGAAATGGAACATTTTGATTGGCCAATATGACTTGTTCTAATGACCACTAAGGAAGCGCAACCAGAGTCTATTTACATAAACTCCACCCTTCTATGACGAGTTGTTTAAATAACCAGTAAAAACGCAGCACTTTTGGAACCCTCATTTGCATGTAGGCTCTATAAGTATAGCGCAACCGGCGACTTGCGGTGTAGTCTGCAATCAGTTGTCTGGGTGTGTGCTGTAGTTGTTTTGGGAGAGAAGAATGCCCGATCCGGCGAAATCTGCTCCGGCCCCTAAGAAGGGGTCGAAAAAGGCTGTAACAAAGGTGCAGAAGAAGGACGGCAAGAAGCGCAAGCGCAGCCGCAAGGAAAGCTACTCGGTGTATGTGTACAAGGTGCTGAAGCAGGTCCACCCGGACACCGGCATCTCGTCCAAGGCCATGGGCATCATGAACTCCTTCGTCAACGACATCTTCGAGCGCATCGCTGGCGAGGCGTCGCGCCTGGCACACTACAACAAGCGCTCAACCATCACGTCCCGTGAGATCCAGACGGCCGTGCGCCTGCTGCTGCCAGGCGAGCTGGCCAAGCATGCCGTGTCAGAGGGCACCAAGGCGGTCACGAAGTATACCAGCTCTAAGTAAGGGAGGCGACAGGTGAATTATTACCCCAAAGGCTCTTTTCAGAGCCACTTCAGTTATTGGAGAAAGCGGCTGTAAACACTGGTGATTGACTGGCTTTTGCTTAGGATGTGTTCGTGGCCAAGAGTACATTTTGGGGCCTTGTAATTTGGGGGGTGTTTGGTCAAATGACTTGTAACAGCAAGTGATTATGGGAACTCAGTAGGAAATGAGCTTTCCTATAGCTCGTTTTTTTTTTTTTTTTTTTTTTTTTTTTTGCGGGAAGAGGAGTGAGCAGTGTGGCAGAGTTGGAGTGCCCCTTCTGGGTTTCCAAATTGGAATGTTTTGAAAATAGCAAGCTGGGATTTTGTTTCTCTAGTGAAGAAAACCTTAAATTTCTCCTACTTAGTGTTTCTGTGTTTCAGGGTTTTTTTTTTTTTTTACACCTTTAAGCATGACAAAGGCATGGCATGTCTACTAGTTTACCTAGGCATCCTTTGTTTCTTCTATCAGTGACTTAAAGCGCAAGTACCTCTCTGGCTGTCAGATTGTAATTTCCACTTACTGATTTTTAGACTTTTAAGGCATGATCTCTCTGTGTAGTCCAAACTAATTTTGAGCTGGAGATTCTGCCTCGGCCTCTAAGTGCTCGTCTTAGTGGGATGAACCATTAGACCTGGCCCAGTCCTCAGATTAGTCAATCCTTCCCTCAACTCCATCCAACCTGTGTGTACTGGGAGAAAGCTAAACTTTCCATGGACTTACTGTGATGGTTTACAGGTCACTTTACATAGGGAAACTGTCTCTTCCTTGGGCAGGGATCTATCGAAGAATCACCTCAGTTGTTAACAGGTGCTTCTCATGAAACTGGTTCAATCTGGTTGGAAGTGGGGCCTGGGGAGGTGATTTTTAGCTTTGTGTGTGTGTGTGTGTGTGTGTGTGTGTGTGTGTGTGTGTGTATGCTGTGAATAGGTTTTGTAGGTACATATCTATATTGGTACCCATGTGTCAGATCTTCAACTATTAACTTGTGGGTGTGTCAGAGCCCTTGAGTTGCAAAATGTGAGAAACAGTTTGAGGATGAGTGAAGAAGGAATTTATGGTACACAAAAGACCGTGTAGTTAACACGTGGAGTGACTCAGTTCAAAACTTTTGAGTCGTGAACAAACACTACTGTATGTTTTACCAAATCTGCCTTTGAGGCAATTATTGTTTACAATTCCATTGATAAGCTTTGAAATGAAGCCCCCTCTCCACTGGAAATTTTACCCAGGTCCTGAACACATGCTAGGCACTGAGCTGCCATCCTCAGCTTTTAAACGCTTACTTTGAGACCAGATGTCACTAAATTGTCTAGGTGTCCTCGAACTTGTGATTTTTTTTTTTTTTTTTTTTGCCTCAGCCTACAGAATAGCTGGGATTGCAAATGTGAACCACCTCACCCCACCAAAATAAAGCTGGTCTGGTTAAATGAGGAATTTACCTGACAAGTTGGTGTTCAAAGTGAATTTAATTGGCGATTTTATAAATAGGAGTTCAAATTTATGTCCAATTAAAAGTTAAGTATGCTGTATATTACTTTTTTCACTGGAAATTTTAGACTCTTATTTAAATCATCTTTCTCTGATTACTGCCAGACAAGAATCCAGGGTAAGATGACTCAGCTGAGTGCTTGTCAGAACCAAGGAAAGTTAGATTATATTAGCTTCCATACTGGTGCCAGCAATGGGCAAAACTGAACCTGAAACAATTTAAATAAGTAGGAATTTGAGATTAAATTCACTGACCACTATCACATCTTCGAGTCTTCTTAATCTTATGCTGTAAAATGAAGGGATTATAACTTGTATTCAAATTTCCTTGCAATGCCCATTTATAATACTTTGGCTCTTTTAGGTTTCAGATGGTTTGTATCTATCCTGCTCTTCACACTGCTTCTAAGTTAGGTTAAAAGTAAAGATCTTTAAACACGCAATGATTTTACACCAGTAAGTTTCTAAGCAGCTTTGTGGATCATAATAGTTGTCACTCTGCCCATATGTACTTATTTTAATTTGTTCCTTGGCTCTGACAAGATTACCTTATTTGATATAGAAGAGGCCATAAAAGAAGGAAGTAAGGTAATCCTGGCTCCCATGAAAGCACATAGCACACTGACAGGCAGCTCAGAAGCAGCAGAAGTGAAGATGATTCTTAATGTCACACCAGAGCTACACTGGCAACATCCATAGCAGTCACTCTTGTTTTTTCCTCTTTGCCAGTTTTTCCTTTTAGCAGTTAACAGTGTTCTTGCTGAGAGGGCGAGTGCTGCACTTTGATTGATCTTCAGCCAGAGTCCTAGATTTGCCACCAGAGAACTGAATGACCTTGGGAAAGTTTCTTACAGAATCTTCTGTTTCTTCTGTTGTGAAAATGATAAAAATAATGGCACCTACCTCCCCTAGACTCGGTATAAGGATTAAATGAGATAAGGTACTGTAAACACTGAACACAGTGCTGGGAACATACCAGACACATGCTAAGTGTTGCTCCTGTGAGTGTTATGGTTCCGAAGGCATCACACGGTTGCCCTGGCATCTCTGGAGCCCATTTCCTCTCCCAACTAGTGGAGCTCTCCTAGATTTCTAGTGCCCTGAGAGTCACTTTCCCCAAGCATCTTATGTTAAAGAAGCACAAACTTCTTTAATTCTAAAAGCATCACCCAAGAAGGCATTTTCTCACAGTTTACTTGCAGGGCCTTTGATTCTGTATCTGTTATGTGACCCAAGAGGGGAAAAAAGTGAATTAGGAAATATACTTTGTAATGTCTGCTGTTGCTGCTCAGTAAAGACCTATCTTTGGTAAGCATTCTTTTTTTCTTTTTTGTTTTTTGGGATATAGTCTTATTATGTAGTTTAGACTAGCCTTGAATTCTTTATTTTTGAAGAGAATAAAACCAAATAAAATAAAGCAGAATAGAGTCAATCAATACAAAACAATGGGGGCTGGGGGTTTAGCTCAGCGGTGTAAGTGCCTGCCTTGCCAGCAGGCAGTCGTGAGTTCGATCCCTGGTACCGATAAAAATGAAAAGGACCAAAAAAACAAAACAAAACAAAACAATGAATGTGGTACAGGACTTCAAAAAAGATAAAAGGAAATCAGTACTGGCTACCATAATTCCTATTCTTATCTTCAAAATAACTGCTCCCACCATCAGGCATAATAAAATCAAACAAAACAAAACAGAATAAAATCAATCAAAATAGAACAATGAAAGTAATACAGGACTTTAAAACAAGATAATAGGAAAACAACGACTACCATAATGCTTCTTGTTATCTTCAAAGTAGCTGTCTATGCTATCAGACATTATATAATCAAACAAAACAAAACAATAAAAGCAATATAGGGCTTCAAAACAAGATAATAGGAAATCAATAATGGCTAGCATAATATATTTTGTTACCTTTGAAATAGCTGTGCATGCCATCAAATATAATAAAATCAAACAAAACAAAACAAAACAGAATAAAACCAAACTGAACAGAACAATGAAAACAATACAAATTTCAAAACACAATAATAGATTAACAATGGCTACTGCCTTCCCTTTTAAGACACTTCCTCCTGTTTCACTTTCACAGTATCTGTTGTGTATTTGGATCCTACTAACTATTTTAGTTTTTTATACTGGGGGACAACATGATGTTCACCCATGTGACTTTGAACCATTTCATCCAGGAGCATGATCTCAAGTTGTATCCATTTACTTACAAAGAGCCTCAAGATTATCTTTCTTTTTAGCTGAGTTGCTTTCCGCTGTATAAAAGTGCCATGGCTTTCTTATCCAGTCTGCAGCTGATGGGCAAACTACCCCTACTTTTTTTCTGGTTCCCTGTCACATAGAGCATTGTTTCCTCTCCTTCGATTTTCAGTCTATGAATTTTCAAGTTAAATGTGTTTCTTATATAAAATACATTGATGGACTCTGTCTCTTGATCCACTCTGCCTGTGTTTCTTTTTATTGGTGAACTGAGGCCATCGACATTAATGATTACAGACAACAGGTACTGGCTTGTCTTTGCCATGCTATTTTCCGGCCGTTGGCTCACTACTTTCCCCCTGTATTCAATTTTCTTCCCCACTTGGTGATGCCCACCTGCTACTGTTCCTGGAACTGTGGTCTTTTTTTTTTTTTTTTTTATCTCTCTAGAATGTCCTTGAGTATTATTTGTAGGATTGGTTTGGTGGTCATGAACTCCTTCATTTGTTCTTTGTCATGTAAGTATCTTGTTTCTCCACTAATTTTGAAAGATAGTTTTTCAGGGTACCTCAATCTGGGTTGGAAGTTGTTTTCTTTCAGGACTTGAAATACTTCTGTTGTACTCTACTCAAAAAACAGGGCCCCATGATGAAAAACGGGGCAAGACCCCAAGATGACAAACGGGGCAAGATGTCTTTTTTAAAAGAAGTGCTTTTATTTTAGCTGGCCCAGCGACACAGTGCAGATGGAATTTGCAAAGCTGTGCAACTAAGTTAGAGTTTTGACTGATTTTTATAGTTCATTTATGATTAGCTCATTGATCATTAAGTACATAGTGATGAGAAACAGAAATCAGTTGCGCCTTTGTTCCCCTTTGCTTGAGGTCAGAGGCATTTCACAGTGGGTGGTTAGCCAATTCATAGCCCTTGGTCTGCCAATTCCAGGAACATTTGTCTCTCATAAAGGGAACAATGGTTGACACAGCCTTACAAGGGGAACAAAAGTTGACATAGCACACAGGTAACTAAGGTAGGGGGGATGACGCATTACAGAACAGCAGAACGATGTGGTCAGTTAATTTATAACTATGTGGTTGGTGCTTGGTTACTAGGGTAATGAGCTCAGTACAGAATGACAATATTACTAATAACTATCTTTTTAAATAACTATTTTTGTTAATTATCTTTTAATCAATTATTTTAATTTTTAGCATCTTAGTATAACATTCCCCACTGATTTTTGTCAGTGATCCCAATCATTGGCTCATGGAATTTTCAAGCAGTGGTATTTGTTCATAAACTTGTATCCTTAAAACCATGAGTTTTATTGTTTGAACCTGGTCTTTGACATAATTTACTAATCTGTTTATAATGCAAGGTCCAATTGTTAAACAAGTAAGTAAGATTAACAGAGGTCTGGAGGCTGCTATGATTAACGTTGTCAACCAGGGAGATAGAGAAAACCATTGCTCAAACCAATTCTGTTCAGCTTGTCTGGCTTGTTCTTGATCCTGTAGCGGCCTTTTAAGGCTGGCCATACTTTGTCTGATAACCCCAGAATTATTGGCATACAAACAACAATTTTCTCCTAATGCCATACATTAGGAGAATGTATGGCAGAAATATCCTTTAGGAACAGGAGATCTAGACCCCGCCGGTTTTGTAAAACCATCTCAGTCAGTGAACTTAAAGAATCGTCTAATTTGGAGACAGAGTCACTAAGGGCTGCTAAATCTTGGTCAATGAATGCATGTAAGTGTCTATAATTTTGGTCTTTTGACTATTAGGCTGAACACTCTTAAACCTATTGACCTTGTTATCTCAATTTTTAGTAATACAGGTAATAATACAGGATTTTTTTTTTTTGTTCTTACTGGACTCTTTAAGTCAAAGCTAGGGAACAAGTGACTCTTACCATTATCTCTAGAGTACCAATACACTTGGGGAAAGCTATGGACTAATATGTAAAGCTCAGGGCACTGGGTGAACAGGTGATGTATGGAACAAGGAGTTATATTAGAAGTACAGGCAAACCAGGCTCCACTGGGAGCAACAAGGTGTTGATTAGCAGGATAGGAAAAAGTATAAATCAAAGCTGAAGAGGTAGGATTACAGAGTGCAGCATAAGGGGAAGTGTGCAAGGAGTAGGAGGCAGAGTAAACACAGGTTCCTGGAGCACCCTGTATATTGCCCAGTGTGAGCAGGAGCTTAGCATCCCACCAACAAAAGGTGTCATCTGTACAGGAATTTAAAAGTTGATTTGTCATAAGCAATGTCCAGAGGCAAGAAGGGGCTAGAGATGTCACAGAAAGGTCTCAGGAGCAGGAAGTCTAGTGGAGAAGAACAGAAGATTGGGTCTCCAGAGTGAGGAAAAAGGTATTGACCCCCTTTATTTTTTTTGTCAAGGAGATACAAATTTACAACCCAATGTCTACAAAAATATTTTGTCTCTACGGACTGTGAACACCTATGATCAGAGGCTGGCTGTTGTTTTTGGGCAAAGATACCAGCCAGTGGACTGTAATTTCTTTTGAATACATAGGTCCTTGTAAGTCTCTATTAGCAACCAATCAGGCAGCATGACATGCAAACCCAACAACATTTTTTTTTGTCTAATTTTTGCTGGGATGTTATCTAATATGGAACATAAATTTATCTTAATTATCTCATAGACAGTAGCATTGGCTACCAATAATTTACCAGTGAAATAGTAATTTTAAGTTTTAAACAGTGGGGTTACAAGGTATCTCCTTGGGTGTCCATGAGAAATAACACCTAAGAACAAGATTATCAGATACATTTGGCAATCTTAAGCTTTAAAGAATCCTTGGTGGGAACAACAGTCCACTTATCTGTAGGTTGATCACTGTCAGAGGCCAGAACTGGCTTGAAGTGGCAATGATGAATCAAGGCAGGCTTTTTTGTGACTTTGACAGCAGTCAGAGTGCACAGGGCCACGGTGTAAGGGTCTTCTCACCATGGTTTGAGAGACTCACGGTGATGTCTCTTGATGAGTAGTGTCCTAGGTTTCACTGCAGGACATTCATCCTCAGGATGGGCTGCAGGCAGAGGTTGTTGTTCTCGGAATAACTGGTGGATGGAAGTCAGAGCCAGCTGAAGGGCCTGAAGGAACTTAACAAGATCTTGATTAGCCACATCAGCTAATTTTTTTTTTCTCAGAAATCTTAGGAATAAGAGGAGGAGGGCTCCCACATAGAATTTTAAAGGGGAAACAACTGCAACATAGGGGGTACATTGCGCATGCAAGAGGGCAAAAGGAAGGAGACTCACCTAATTCTCGCCAATTTTTAATGCCATCTTAGTTATTACCATTTTTAAAGTCTGGTTTATCCTTTTCACTTGTCCTGAATTTTAAGGCCAGTAAGCACAATGGAGTTTTCAATCAATCTGCAAAGCTTGGGTTAGTTTTTGAGTTATCTGGGCTATAAAAGCCGGGCCATTGTCAGACCCCATGGATAAAGGGAGGCCAAATTGGGGAAACTGTTATCAGGGCTGACTCAAGACTTAGTAGGAAAAGCTAGCTACCAGTACCCATTTCCTTAAAGTCCAGGCTTTTTTATTTTTGTGAACTCTATTTCTCAATGTTTTTCAGGCATAGTCCCAGGATACCAAGTGTTTTCCATTTGTTGTGGTTGTTTAGGGTTTACCAACTGGCACTGAGGGCCTCTAAGGCTCACAGACTGAGTAAGCTTTGATAACTGAGGGATAAAGAAATGATCTCAAAAAGAGCAGCGAGTTTTGATCCTCCCATGTGAGTGGACTGATGAGCTTGTTGGATGAGTTTTCATCTCAAGGCCTCGAAGAGGAGGACTCAATTATCAGGCAGTTGGTACCAGCCCCCAGGGATATCAGACTTTGTTTGGAGTTGAGCTGCCAAATGTAAATCTTTTTGAGTGCAAAAGGGCTCTGACAGAGTGGGTGGAATCAGTAGAAATGCTGGGATTGTCTCAATCCCCACTGATTTTGTGGCTGCTTTTTGGGTAGCTGCGTCTGTTAGATTATTTAATATCCATATTCCTTGGCATCCAAATGGCAGCTAACAAATCTAAAACTTGGGGAGCATTTTTATCTTTTGGCCCCCTTAAGTCAATGAACCTCATTTCTGATAAATGGCCCCATGAACATGGGCAGTAGCAAATGCATATCTGCTATCAGTCTGACAACTTGAGGGCCTCAGTGAGGGCAATGAGTTCATGGGTTTGTTCCCATAGAATCTGAGAGTCTGTGACAGTGGCTCCCATGACCTGCTTACCTTGATAGATGTGACTGCTTCCATCAGAGAAATATGATGGAACTCCAGACGGTGACTCATCTGTCAAGTCTGGTCGAAGCCCCATGAAATGATCAGAGGGGCAAGGAGAGGTCATCATCAGGCAGCTGAGTATCTGGGTTTAAAGACACTGTCCCCTTGAAACTGATGGTAGTCAGATCCAGAAGTAATGCCTGATAGTGCATGACTCGGGAGTTAGGCAGCCATCCGTCCGGTGAAGCTTTGATGAGAGTCTCCAGTGAATGAGAGGAGATAATTAAAAGTTTTTGTCCAAATGTCACCTTTTGGGCCATTTTCACCAGGAGGGCCACCGAGGCAATCATCTGCAGGCAAGGCAGCCATCGGGCTGCCACATTATCAAGTCTCTTGGAAAGATAGGCAATAGGCCTTTGCCATGGTCCTAAACTCTGGGTCAGTACTCCTTTTGCTATTCCTTGTTTTTTATCAACATAGAAGGAAAGAGGTTTTTGCAACTTTGACAGAGCCAGAACTGGAGCTTCTGTTAAGGCTGATTTTAATTGCTGAAAAGCCTGGTCTCGTGAGTCTGTAATCTAACGCAGGCAATATCCTATGGCTCCTAGAAATTTTTATATTTGCTTTTTAGTCACAGGAACTGGAATCTGTTGAATGGCTTGCACCAGCTGGGAGGAAAGAGTCAGTTCTAAGCAAACTCTAATAACTAACTGAGGGGTATTTCTTTAAATCTCTCAAGCCTTTGCAATTTTTGCTTAATATCAGGTGCCAACAGTTACAAAGGTATTATTAATGGCCCTTGCCTTTTCAGGTGCTACCAGATCTACAGGTGTACAAATGTAATAGGCCTCCAGCAATCTCTCCAGAAACCCCGAGGGAGACTCATCATCCAATTGTCTCACCTCTGCTACCTTGGACAAATTGGTGGGTTTTCTGGCAGCCCTTAAAGGCTTCTGAGAACAACTGGTGATACTGAATGAGAGCCTTCTTACCTCTGGTTGTCCAATGGGGCGGACAAAGGGAAAACACGGTTCTGGCATTCGGGATCAGAGGACAGGTTTTTATTTGGAACGCACACTGCTTTTTATCCCACAACATAAATGTTTTTTTTTCTTTTACTGTAAACAAAATCTTCAAAATCTGCTGGCAGTCATCCCAAGTGGGGTGATGAATGGAGAAGACAAATTCCAAAAGAGAAATAAGGCCCTGAGGGTCCTTAGAAAAAGGGGGGTGAGGAAGAGGAGTCCAGCAATTCTGAACGCTGATGGCTTCTAGTCCGGATGGGACTAGAATATGACTACTGATTCAAGATATTGTCCCGAAGGTACGTTTCATTCTTCCCATCTTCAACATCAAATTCCTAGGAATGATGAAAAATTGACAAAGAGATGGCAGGTGGGGCAAGGATGAAGAGTGCAACAGAGGACTTTTGCAGAAGATAGGTGTGAATTAAAAAGCGATCCATGCTTTGTAGAAGATTCTAGGAACAAGAATTGGTCTTGGGACAGCTGATAATGTCACTGTTTGAATACCAGAGCAGAAGCATCACATAAGGTTTATTCATAGCTACCCGTTTCCTACCTTGAGGCCGCAGAAGTGTTTGGTGTCAGCTGTGTGTGGGGACAAAGAGAAAGAAATGAAAATGTATAAGTAAGAGGAGTGTTCCCATCATGAAAAGATAACTTTGGAGAAGTCCAATATTATTTGCCCTCCGATATACGGAGGCAATTTCGGCACAGAAATCCACCAGTACAAAGATGAGCACATGAGCCCGAATCATCAGAAATTTTAGGGGAAATATTTCCTGACAACTGCAGCAAAATAGTTTCTTCTATAGCATAAACCTTCTTCTATAGCATAAACAGGGTTTTACTGTGTAGTTCAGGCTGGCCTTGAAGTCACTTTGTAGCCCATGTTGGCCTTGAACTTGAAGCAATCCTCCTGCCTCACCTTCCCAAATGTGGGGATTACAGGTATACACCACTGTGCTTGGCTATGGACTTGTTTCTGATACAGCAATAGACTGAGAAATTTCACTGGAATATCATTCTAGTGTTCAGTGTAGGGCCTAAATGAAATTGGAACAGTCCAAATTTTGTTAGTAGTCAGACACTAAACTTAATGAAGAGTAGAGCCTAAAGAGCTGTTAATAGAAGATACCTCAAAATAAGCATGTTTAATATCCTCAGAGATGTAGGAGAGAACAATACAAGAATATTTAAAGATCATGAAAATGTGAAATTTGTAATTAAAAAGTCAACAAGGTTAAAACCAGGATAAAATAACATAGATAAGAGCAAATAAATAAGCTGAAAGATCAACTATAAGTTACCCATTAAAATCACATAAAATTTACAAAAATGAAAAATATGAAAAAAGTCAAATGACATAAAAGATCCAGATGTTTTAAAATTCATCCACTTGGATGAGATTGAAAATTGAGAAAATTAAAGTAGTAAGATACAGATCTGCTGATAAAATTTGTTTTATATTTCTTTAGCCTGCAAGGTCCCATTAAGTCATGAGGATACAAGGGTGAAATTGAAAGGACCCTCAACCTAGATACATGGTATTAAAACTGCAGAACGAAGAGCTTAAGCAAAGGCTCTGAAACACGCAGAGAACACGCTTACAAAGAACAGAGATCACATTTTTGGCAGATATATTTGGGCAGCCCTGGATATAAGAAGATAGACCTTATCTTTTTTTTTTTTTTTTTTGTCTTTTTCGTTTTTATCGGTACCAGGGATCGAACCCACGACTGCCTGCTTGCAAGGCAGGCGTTTATGCCGCTGAGCTAAATCCCCAGCCCCCAGACCTTATCTTTTTGTGACACTGGGAGTTGAACCCAGGAGCTGAAGCGTTGAGCTACACATCCATTCACCTCCTTTTTATTTCTGAAATAGAGGCTCCGTAAATTGCCCAGCACAGCCTTCAGCCTCTTGCCTCAGTCTACTGAGTGGCTGGGATTACAGAAGTGTGTCTCTCTGGCCAACTTGGAACTAAACTTTCATATTCAGCTAAGTTTACCATTTAAGCAGGAAAGACTTTTTGACCCATGTCTGGGAGAATTACTACAGTTGTAGTCCAGTAAGAATTTTAAAAGGATGCTGAGGGAAGATGTAGACCAGAAGTAAAGGTAGCCATAGATATGGCAAAACATATTGTTATCAGATTCTGAAAAATTAAGAAAATGTGGAATTCCAATTCTAGGTGATATTAATATGGAAGATAGGGGAGGGCCAGAGTGAAGAGTAAAACCAGCAAGTAAGATTTATGTTGTATTGAGGAGGAGAATGAACATATTATTGTGGAAGGCAAGAAAATATAAGATAAATTATGTACATGATAAATCCATGCCGTGGCATCAGGAGAACAATATTTCATACTCGTAGAAGCAGTAACTCATTAAGGCCTGATCATGAATTGTTTGCATTTAACAAGTACATATATTCATGAAGCTACTCACATAAATGTGCATACAAAGAGTTTTGGTAAGTCAACAATCACAGTGATGACTTTTAAATACAATCTTAAAGAAGTGACAGATCAAGGTGACTGAAATTTATTGAGGATACAGAGATTTGAAAAACATGACCAACAAGATTAGTCTTTATTTATACCTATATTATATTCAAGATGGGAAAAATTTATTTTCAAATTCATATGGAATATTGACAGAATTTGATCATCAGTAAAGAGGTGAATTAAATTTCAACAAATTTTGAAAAACTGGAACCACACAGGATGTATTCATAGATTATAGAGCAAAGCAATAAGTAAGAGTATTCTCTTTACTTTATATTTTTAGGCAAAAGCACATAGATTATAGAAGATGTCAAAGTAAAAAATTATCTACTATTTAATCAGGCATAGTGTCACATGCCTATAATCCCAGCACTGGAGAGGCTGAGGCAGGAGGATCACTGCAAGTTAAGGCCAGCCTGGATTGCATAGGGAGTTCAAGATCAGCCTGAGTAGCAAGATCCTGTCTCAACAAAACAAAACAAAACAATAAAATGATTTGATGTAATCTCAGTGCTTGGGATCAAGCACTGAGAAGGATCATTGCAAGTGTGAGATTAGCCTGGATGACATAGTGAGTTTAAGGTCAGTGTGAACAATATGATATCTTGTCTCAAAAAACCAAACAAAACCAACCAACCAAACAAAAAACCCAGTTTGACTTCTGCTTTATTGTGAACAAAATTTGTGAAATTTAAGGTTATGATTGAGTTAAAGTTAGAAAATGATTATTTTCTTGAATATGGTGCTTATAAGCCTATGTGAATATCTGTTTCTTTTATTCAAGGTTTTTCTCTGTCCTGCCAGAAGAACTGGGCCTGACTTAACAGCGGTACTCAAATGAATGCTGTTTCACTGGAAACCATACCATTGATTTCTTGGAACTGCCTTTAAGCTGTCTTCTCAGCAAATACCACATTTGGGAAACTTCTTTCTCCCTAAAGCCTACACCAGTTACCTCCAGTCTTTTTGAATTTTTGTCTCCATTAATTTGCATAGCACGTCCACAGTGTTCTCCTTTAACATATGGAATCCACCAAAAATGTGTACACATTGCAGGAAAAGAAAGCCTTATATAAATATTTTAATAGTAAACTTATTGAGACATCATGAGTTTAATACAAGTTATCTTCGACCTCTACAATTACAAGAGGTGCTCAGGGTGGTGGCTGTTAGCTTCCAGACATGTACTAGTATGGTGAACTGAAGGTTGGGTAAGTTTGGTCATTGAGATTGCTAAATAATTTCAGTTTCAATTTCTTCTCTAAGGGCCAGCACAGTAGCATATTTTCTGCGATATATAACATCTTCTGGAGTCCCTCATAGGAGGGTAACACCATCTATTGATAAAACAGCATACTATTTTTCTTTTCCCGAAGTATGTACACATTGTTTTGGCAGAGTCTGCATATTCCATCTCTACAATGTTGTCCTCTTAAAGCCTTAAGGGAGCCTGGAGTGGTGCATGCCTATAATGCCAGCACAATGAGAGGCTGAGGCAGGATGATCCTAAATTTGAGCCCAGCATAACCAGTTTAGCAATTTATTGAACCCTGTCTCAGAAAGAAAAAAATAAAAATGACTGGGTATGTAACCACGGAGAAGGCCCCAGTTCAATTCCCAAGTCCCAGAAGACAAAAAAGTCTTAAGGGTTAAAAAGCAGTGTGCTTATAGTGTAACAGAGAGATGAAAATGAAAGGTATAGAAGTAAATCTAGCGGTACTTCTGGACAGAGAAGCCTAACACTGCCATGAGAGATTGACAGTGATGTAGAGAATTACACCTCATTCATGGACTGGAAAAGCCACCACTGTAACGATACAGCCCTGCAAAATGGTATCTAGGTTTAATGTGATTCCTCTTCCAGTCCAAGTCTTCGCATGAGAATTTGACATACCTGATCACCTTTGTTTTGGAGATGCTTTCTTCTCTGTTTTCCTCCCAGGTCTGTGGCTAGTCCTTATCAATATTCTTTGTTGCCACCTCTTCTATACAGTCTCCAAAATTTGGCACGCCTCAAGGCTCAGCCTTAGACCCTTTGCTGTTTTTGTCTATACTTTCCCCTTCCACTGCACTGTACAATTACATAGGATTCAGAGTTTCTTCTAGTCCCATGACTCTTAAGTATTATACAGGACTTTTTGTTTTGTTTTGTCTTTGGGACAGAGTCTGTCTATGTAGCTCAGATGGGCCTTGAACTCATGGCAATCCTCCTGACTCAGTCACTTAAGTGCTGAGATTACAGGCGTGTGCCACCCCACTCAGCTACTACATAGATGATGACTGAATTTTACTCTGTAGTCCAGGAGTCTTCTGTGGGCTCCACTCATATAGCAACTGTTTTTTTTTTTTTTTTAAGTTACACTTACATCTGATAAGAATCTTAAAGACTATGTCCAGTAGCAACATTTTGCTGTTTGTACTCCTTTCCCTCGGATCCATCAACTTGTTCTTTTCCTAGTTTAGTCAGTGGAGAGTTTATTGCTCTGACCCAAGATGTGCTTGTTCTCTGTTTTTTCCTCACATTCTCCACAGCTAATCAGAAAGCTTTGTTTCCGCTTTTATGTGCCATGTTCCACATGACCTCTTCACAGCTCCATGGCTACCCTGTCACCCTTGCTGGCACTTTTCTCTCACGTGGGTTCCTAACTGTTCTCCTTTCTTCCTTTGTTTCTCTTCAGTCTCTGAATTTTGTCTGCCACTAAGCATCATGGCAGGGAAGATGGTCAAATTCCCCCACGTGCCTGTCAGCTGTATCCCCAGTCTGTCTGTCCTCAGGCCTGAAATTGCTAACTCAACACCTCCTTGGAGAAAAATCCCTAAATCCTGAAGATACCAAGACAAGAAAAACCCTAAAGGAACACAATTATTCCTGCTTTAGCTCGAACCTGCTGGTCCATTTCCGCGAGTCCTTCTCCAAGTAGGAAACTTGAGTGCTCTGAAATGGGTCAGGACTCTCATAATGAGGCATCTATGCTTCCCAAAAGAGTTGAGGGTTCTCCAGACCAAGACTGGACAGCACAGATGACCCTACTGATCCACTTCCTTCCCAACTGGTTGCCTGTTCTATTCCACACCTGTCCACTCAGGGACACTGGGTTTAGGCTCAGAAGGCCAGGCAGGTCATGATAGCAAAGGCCTGTAAATCCAGCACTCGGGAGGACGAAGCAGGAGGATCTCCTAGAGTTTGAGGCCAGCAGGGCTACATAATGAATTTGAATTCACTATGAGTGAGTGAATTTGGAACATAGAGACCTTGTCTTTAAAACAGAAACCAAACCACAAAACGTTCTGGCAACTACAGGGGACCAAGATCCTCGCAAATGAAGCCTCCTGGCCAGGGAGTTGGATTCTACACGACCTGGGAGTGAAGACAGAGCCATCTCCCCACCTGCTTCCTGTCTTTAGGTCCTTTCCTGGGCCTCTTGCAGGCCAGGAAACTTGACATCCAGGACAGGAGACGCCTTGGACTTTGGTGGACAACGCTCTGTGCTTCGCTCACTTGAGGGCAGCAGGCCTGCTCGGCGCACGCAGGGTCCACACGGCGCGATGGGGACGCGGCCAGCAGGGAGCCGTCTCCACTGCCCTGCGGCTTCTGTTCCACCACCGCCTCTGGCCGCCTTTGCTTGGGTCTCTCGCGACAGGCCCAGGAGCTGGTTCCTGCGAGCTCTGTGGCCGTGGCCTGGAGTCCTCGCCTCTGAGCGGGCCGCCCTGACCGCGCTCGCACCTGGCCCGCGCTCCTGGTGGGCAGAAGCCCCTGCACCAGGGCGGCGGAGGCCACGATCTTCAACGCGGCCGGCAGGGGGTGCGGAGCGGGACCCGCCCTCGGGATCTAGATAGGATTGCTCAGCTCCCGCGCTGCTTCCTTCCTGCCGCTGGGCTGTCACCCCTCCAGTCTCGGAATTTTGTGGGGACGCCCACAAGTTTGGTGCCCCTCTCTGCACCGGAGCGACTAGACCAGAACGATTGCTTACTGGTCTTTCAGCAGCATCACTGCTCCCCACTCCCATCCCCTCTGCTGCTCCACTTAGAGCACAATTTTCCTTCCTCCAGGTTCCAGGGAAGCATATCTTTAGGAAGCCGGTTGCAGAAAAGCTTGCATCTGAGGTCAGCAGTGCACGCTGGAGAGCACACGGGGGCGCCAGCGGCCCGCCAAGGGACGACCTGGTGAGGGATGCCTGCAGGGGCCAGGAGCCTTCAGTGGTTTGTCCAACCCAGGTTCTGAAGGAGGGACAAGCTCAAATTTGTGTATAACGACGGCTGTCGAATACAGCAATCATTTCCAATAGGACCTACTAACACATCCCTTTTAGGGACGGATAAATAAACTAATAAGTACTCACCTAATAACATGAACATGGGTTTATAGTATCCAGTGCTTTTTAGCCAAAATGAAACAAATATTCTAGACGATTCGAGAAAATATAAAACAAGAATTTAACTCCAGCGCACTCCTTTATTTGGAAATGCAATGTTTATCTGAAATGTAAATTTCCTCGGCCTATCTGGCCACAGCCTAATTCAGGCATGAGTAGAGCCGCACAGAGCTGTGCCTGTTCGCGACTCACAGAGGCAGTTAATATTTCCCTTCCTCTGTCCACCTTGCTCTCATGAGTCTCCCTGGGAGCCAAGCATTTTCAGAAAGAAAAAGAGGTAAGGACTTTAAATGGGAAGCCAGGTTTGCATGGCAGTAATCCCAGCACCCTGGGAGACTGGGGCAGGAGCATACAAATTCCTTAGGGATTTAAGGAGTCTGTATTAAAAGGAGGGGAGGCTGAGAAGTAGCTCAGAGGGAAGGCCTTGAGTTCAATGCCATGTGCCACAAAACAAAAACAAAAACACCCTAAGTAAAAATGTTTAGAAATTCTGCCCCACCTTCCCACAATATGCTAGCATGCAGAATTATCTCAGGAGGGGCTAGTATATCCACATCTAAAACCTAATTCTGTCCCTAACCTCTATAAATATAAGGCAATGGAAGATGGAAAAGAGGCACTAATGAGCAGATTGTCAGTATGAGGGGCTGGGGATTTAGCTCAGTGGCATAAAGCTCCTGCCTCGCAAGCGCACGGTCGTGAGTTTGATCCCCAGTACCAGTAAAAAAAAAAAAAAAAAAAAAAAAAAGATTGTCACTATGAGACCTGTAGTTAGTCCTTTAGAGAGTACTTTGAGACACAGGGTGGAATACAATACAGTCCCAATTGAGGGGTGGCCAAGTGCATGATATTTATCTGCTAGCTTCCTATTTTTATTGACTGAGGATCCATCCTGGGTCTTTAACTGGCTTTAGGTGCTCTCTGGTGTATACAGGTGAATGTGACTGACAGTGGCATGTGAGTCCCAAGGGCTCTTCTTTAGGCCAGTGCCAGGTGGCCTGCTCTAAAGGCTCCGGTGAGCACCATGTCTGCTGTTTCCAGTTCTCTTGGAAAACTGAAAACTTGGTGTGAAGACTTAAACTGATTAGTGCATTGTCTTTATGTCTGAAAGTAAATTTAGTAACTCAAAAGTGATACTCTAAGGTACAGTTTCCTTGTCAGTGCCTGAGCATCTGCTCAAGGGCAGACCCAGAGACATTTCTGCTCTCCTGTCTTTGGTTTTCCTGTTCCCAAGTAGAGTTAACCACCACCAACTCCATATCCACATGTAGGCTTTGCCAGAGGTGGGAAATGCTGAGCAAGAAGTGTTTCAGGATCCTTTCAGCCTCTCTCCTCAGCAGAGTCAGCAAGGACGTTCCAGTACTGGGTGAAGTAAAAATAAAAATAAAGAGGAATGAGCCCCAGATGGAGAGGGGTGAGTGCCAGGAACAGGCACCCAAGCCCTATGGGGAAGCAGAGGATTGGGACCTTACCTGGAGAAGGTCTCAGTGGCCCAAGGCCCTGAGGCTGGAGGAGCAGACAGGAACATGGGGGACTTGAAGAACCTATTCCGGGTACAGCTATGATCCAGAAATAAGGAAAGACTGACATGCAAATTGCCCAATTAAGAAATTTGTGTGATAAATGATTCATATAATAAATAAATGATTCATATAATAAAGTCCCATTAAAAAAAACTGTGACAAAGATATAAACATGGAAAAGTCTGACAAAGGAGCATGAAAGGTGACAGTGGGAAGGAAATTATGCTATTTTGCTATCTGTGTCTGCTCTCCTTCCCATCAGCCCTTTCCCTGAGATTTCTGTCCACCTTGTGAGTGTAGGCAGCGCTTTCTGTTCTGAAACTGCACTCCTTCCTCCAGCTTGTGATTCCCCTGGGGTCTTCTACAGATAGTTTCACTACTGAGAGTCTTTGGGACTCTTTCCTTTGAGGCTCATTCCCGTCAGTTCTCATTCCCCTGTTTCTCCAGCCTGTAACACCAAACCTGTGTAATCAGTAAAACTTCTGCTACCATATGCAGTCACTTCTTTTATACAAACATTGGTGGCTGGGGATGTAGTTCAGAGGCAGAGAGCTTGCCTGGCAGGCAGGAGACCTGGATTCAACTGCTAATATCACATAAAATGACACAAACACTGGAGATAATATTGAGGTAATAATTGTGCCTTTTTTCTAAAAGTGAAGAGAAGATTGTTCACTTTTGTACAGATGACAAGCAGTGGACTCAGGTCCCCTGTTGCTCGGGGAGGCTCCCAGGAGGTTGGTATTAAAGGTGAGCTTTATGAAGCACATGGAGCCAGGGTAGATGGTTGGTGGGTATGATCCCTCTTTGCCAAATAAGCTACATTTTGTTGCTATGTTTGTCACACTTCTTTTTTACCCCTACATTTCTATTAAAATATTATTCACATATTTCAGTTTTCAGTGTCAGCTATGTTATAGAGTAGTAGGAAAATGTTTTGTTCCCAAATTACCACCTAACTAGGAATTAGAAGAGTAGAGTAAATCTTTGGATTTCCTGTTCCCAAGCAGAGTTAACCACCACCAACTGAAAAACTGAAGCAAGGGCCAGGACTTTATGATCTCACTGCTTTTCCCTGCTTGAAGTTTCCTGTTGCCTATTCTTAGAGACCTGGGTTTATTACAGAAAACGGCAACTACATTCTGCCTTCCTGTAGACCAGAGCCTGGAATGGACTGATAGGATGTCTGGGGTCTCTGGATAGAGCGGGTTTGAGCAAGCCTTAAATGAAAACGCGAGAACTACGTGGCCATTTCTCCTCATGATTTTCTCCCTTGCATGTCTATAATACAATTGGAAATGTTCTCTGCTAACTAGAAAAGCCAGGAAAGTAACTATCTTAAACACACAGATGTGAGCTTTCTCTCTCAAAGTCTCTCAAAAGTCACAGATATGTAAGTTTTATTTTCTTCTTTGCCTTCTCTCCACCCTCCACCCATCCTTCTGGTCTCCATGACCCCCTCCCCACCCAGGTGTGTGTGCATGTGCACATGTCAGCGGGCCTTCCTCTATCTTTTTCTCACTCTCATTTTGTGCCTTAATCTTTTGTGGTTACACATACACTCACTTTTTCTTTGGTACCAGGGATCAAACTCAAGACTTCACACTTTCCAGGCAAGCACTTGACCCACTGAGCTAAATCCCTGGCTGCTACACTCAACTTTTTATCCTGTTCTTCAAAATATACTGGTTTTCAAATTAGTAGGATAATTAGATTTGACTTCTAAATTTTTTTTGACTTTCAAATTTTTGATGATTTCTTTAGAGTAGGTCTCATCTTAAATTATCTTTCATTACCAAATTTCTACATTTGTCTCAACTGAAGTCAGCTTATTTTAGACTTATAAGCTATGGAACCCACAGTTATAAGCTTTGGAAAGTGGCATTTAATTTTCAGATATTTGTGTCTAAGTGCTACCACAGTGAGGAAGAGGCAGAGGCTGTCCCTAAATCTTTGGTCACCCTCTAAGCAAATGCTTGTCTCTCTGCCAGGGCTTCAGCGTGTCCTTTCTTGCTGTGGGTCTTGTTCCTGATACTTCATCTCTTCTTCTAAATGTCTTTGGGATTTTCCGAAGTTACTTCCTCTCCATGATCAGAAGCTGAAGAGATTTCTAAATTCCACTTTCTCTCGCTTGGCAGTTCTTTACATATTCTCATAAAGAGAATAGTATCTGCCAAAAACATTATGCCCAATGGTATATAGAAAAGGATGTGAAGCCAGACAGAAATTTGTGCCTGGAGGTCTGAAACAGAAACAAAAAGAAGAGACACTACTTAGACACCGGAAGGATCTGGCTGAGTTCTGTCTGGAATGAGATTGACTGAGGCCTAGTGTGCTTGTCCTCATGGGGCACTGGCAATTTGGGGGCCTGGAGAACTGGGGGGAGCGCCAGCTGGGCTCTATGCTGTCCACACAAGGACAAACTCCTGGGAAGAGTTTAACTACCAGGGACCCAAGCTAAGGATTTACTCCTTCATTGCAGAGATCACTGCTATTTCTACGTTATTTAATGCTTGGATTGAAGATTAACTTTATTTTGATTTTCCCAAAGAACCTTTCCTCCTGAACTCACCATTTCACTACCTCTCTTAACAGACACTTGGGCAGGTTCTTATGTGCTGTCTACAAGATCACTTCCTATAAATCCACTATGTGAATCAAAAATGGCACCCCAGTGTCTGTATTCCCAGATCCACTAGCAGCAGACAGGAGAAGCTCAGTATATTCTGGTGAGATGGTTGGTGAGGGACAGAGCAGGGGTGCGAATGGAGAAGTGGGCAACAAGGTGGTACAAGAGTGACAGGAAGCGAGAACAGAAAATGAAGGAGGAGAAGAAAAGAGGGAAGAATGAGATGAAGGGAAGGAAAATAAAAGGCAGGAAGGGAAACAGTGAAGTTTGTGAAGAGCATATTGAAGTTCTGAACCAGTGGTGGAAAGGCCCAACCCCAAGCTTTTCCTAAAAACACTTCCTCCTACTGGCTGGGCCATCAAACCCCTAAACAAGCCTCAGCCTCATGGCAGCAAATGGCCCCTTCTCCTTTGCCAGTCGCTTCCAATCCTCACTCACCACGCACTTGAAGCTCCAACACAGGGCTGCGCTTAAGGACATTTCCATCTTCTGTGGCTGCCTCACACCGGTAGGACCCAGAACCACTTTTTCCAGCAGTTAGAATGTGGTACTCAGAGGATGTATTCCTGCCCCTCAGCGTCTTGTGGCCCATGTGGAAGGAGAAGTAAAGTTGCACGCCAGACTTCTGTGGGAGCAACTTTGTCTCACAGCTCAGCTTGACTAGTTTCCTCTGCTGAAGTGGGGATCCTCTGCCGAAGGATGAGGTTAGCACTGGAGCTGGAAACAGCTCTGAAGAGAAAGTTGATAGGGGACAGAGTTGTCTCCTTCAGCATCAAGGTCCTTTCACAAGGTCCTACCTTGTTCCCTAGAAATTGCATCCATAAGCTGAATTTTTCCCGCTTACAAGAGAGAAACTATGGGGGTTTCCTAACAGACATAATTAACACTATCAGCTTGCTTGCATCCATAGAGGACAATTCCTTTATATGGCCCAATCTTCCCTGAATGACCATGGTATTATATAACTGCACCCTCTTGGTAATGATGTACCCAGAGCAGGCACTAGCTCACATCCTTGTCAGTTCAGTGATTCCTTACTTGTGCTCTCTCAAACAATAATCCAAGACAGTAATTTCTTTCCCACAGGAATGAGTTTTTTTTGGATGGAAAAATGTCACTGGTGACTGTGGGTGCTAAGAGGAAAGATCATTAAATGGTCAGAGCAAGAGCTACATGTAAACTTGGACAGGGGAAGCTGCTTAGTTTGCAGATGTTTAGAGAGAAATAGGACCAGAAAGGCTGTACTGTCCTTGAGAGACAGATGAAACAGCTCTTAATGTCTTTGTGGTTGCCACTTCCATGGAGCATTCATGAAATTCTACTGGGCTATTTTCTAATAACTCTTTTAGCTACCTTGAAGGAGTCTCTAATCTTTATAAACTAAAATCAGATTGATAAAATGGATCTTCATTATGTCCTGGCTTTGAGTTTAGCTCCTGTGATTATTGATAGGACTTGGTATACTGGAAAGAGCAATGGAAGGGACCCATTTACTGAAGCAGTTTATCTCTTATGAATTGAAATGAGGATTTAGATGATTTATGCTGGTCCTTTGGATCTTTACAACTATAGCTCTGTAACTATTTAGATACAATACTTTTCACCATCACAGGTACTCTTGTCGATGTGAAGTGGACAGGTAATCTTTGCTTGCCTGAGCAGTGATAGACGCCACTGTGATTCATGTTGGCTTTCAGAATAGTGAGTGCAGAATCTTGATAAGAAAACTTAACAGGCTTTCCATTTTGATAGAAAACCACATTGTATACCAATTTATTCTTCCATCCATGACACCTCAAGGTCAAAGGTTCTCCTTCAGTGAGGACTCTCTTGGAAGGCTGAAGCAGCAGCCAAGCTGAAAAAAACACAGACCCCAAAATGCATGAAAACAATGGAGTTCCCAGTTGACGAGAAAGAGGGACATCAGGTCCATAATGACAAGGAAGTAAACTCTGCTGATGACCCTGGAAGAGGGCCAGAAAGGAGCACAGTCCTGTCAACACCCTGCTCAGAGCCTTTGAGAGACTCTAAGTGGAGCATGCTGCTAAGCCCGATCCATGAAACCGATACATAATAAATGTGGTTTTAAATTGTTAAGACCCTGATAATCTGTTAGACTAAAATGAAAAACCAAATGTATTCCTAACTTCTGAAAACTTTGTTAATAGGGTGACATATTTTAAGACAAAATAACAATCATATCCAGATGTCTGTGAGCTACAGAATTGGTAGGAATACCCACACACAATATCATCAGCCAAAACAAATGTCAGGTCAAATGCTCTCCCTTTCAATATACACCTCTGTACATAACCACAAAAGCTTCCCCTGGTTTTCTTTCCCTGTGGCTATTCATTTAGATAAATTAAAATTAGGCTTTCAGAGACATGAGGAGGAGAAGAGACAGTAGGGCTTTTCTCCCTTCAGAACATATCTAAAATGAAAGGCAGGCATTCCAGTGCTACACATAGAGCAACTTTTAGAGTGTTTGATGCTGCCATAGTGAAAAGGCAAGCCACAGATGTGAGACTGTATGTGCAATGCTTGAAAAAAGACTCATTCCAGATATATAAATAACCACTGTATGTCAATAAGAAAAAGACAGCTAATAATAGAAAAACTGTCAAAAAGATATGCCAGATACTTTATAAAAGAATATTCAAATACATAATAGACATGTGAAAACTGTTGATATCATAGTCATTAAGGAAACACAAAACTACAGTGTGTTATTACTATACATCTACTACAATGGCAAAAATTAAAACATTTAGTGTTGGTGAGCATGGAAAGGAACAAAACTCTTATCCTCTGTATAAAATGATAAATTATGCATTGGTACAACAGCTCTGAAAATCTATTTAGCAGTCTCTCTGAAAGCTGAAATATACCTATTTTGTGACCCAGCAATTCCACTCTTAGGACTTTTCCAGTGATAGGCATATATGTACACCAAAGTATTACAGATAGCAAAATTAGATAGAAGTTGATAGGCAGCTCAAAAGGAATCAGGCCCAAGATAGAGTCAGAACAGAGAGGAGACAAACCACACCTATAGTTAAGGGTTAAGTGGATAGAAACTTGGTCCCAAGATGGATACATGATCACGAGGCCTACAAGCCTCCGCAGAGATGAACAACAAAGGCCCAAAGCTTTGCTGTATCTAGCACTGTTATAGGCCGTTAAGTTAGACATACATTAATAGGCAGTGAGACAGGACTAGGCCCCCGAAGGAGTCAGTGCAGAAGATGAGAATGCGTCACAACTCAGGCTTGAGGGGCATATGATGAAGCCTATGCCTCACGATAAAGATGCAATGACCAGGCCTACATGCTTCCCTGAGGGTTAAACAGTAACTTGAGACTGTACTATTGTACTATGATTGGTATCATCTGCTCAAGTAAAATGCACATAGACCTCAGCCCTCAGATGGGTGACTGGAACATCGGAACCAGTCACTCAAGTGGGTGACCAGAGTATCCAGTCCCATTCCTTCCCCAAAATGCCTTTGTTCTTCCCATGTACTCTTGCTATGTGACTGCTTCCTTGTTGGATGAGTATTAGCTTAGCAGTTATACTGTAATCCTAAGGCCGACTCTAGTTTCCCTTTTATTGCTAAAATTCTGATATACATAATGATAACATTCCTCATAGGAAAGTTGTACATGTACATAACACATCTTTCTTTTTTTTTCCCAATTCCCCTCCCCTCTCTTCAATCCTTCTTCCCTGTTTTATTTACAAAAGCTTTATTTCCATTTTTTCTCTGGGTCTTTCCTTCCCACTCATGAGCAATGGGTATCTTTCCGTTTTCTGATATCATCTTAAATCTCCCTTTTTAGGGTACTGTAGTTTTCAGTGTAAGATCTTTACTTTATTAGATTGATTCCTAAGTGTTGCTTTCTTTCTTTTTTCTTTTTTTGGGGATGCTACTTGGAAAGGTATTGCTTCACTAATTTCTCTCAATGAGTTTGCTATTTGTGTACCGGACTGCTATTAATTTTTGACTGTTGAGTTTGTGTTCAGCTATGCTACTGAATTTGGTTAATAAACCTAGAGGTCTTTAGGTGGCACTTTTCTATTATGTCACCTTCAAATAATGATATTTAACTGTTTTCTTTCCTATCCTTATTCCTTCTATATCTTTTGTCTAAATTCTCTGGCTAATGTTTCCTGAGCTATGTTATTGAATAAGAGTGGAAACACTGAGCATCTTTGTCTTGCTCCTCATTTTAGAGTGAAAGCCTTCAGTAATGTCCATTTAGTATAATGCTGGCTTCCTTCAGTTTATTGAGGATGAGAAGTTGCTGCCTATGTGGCCTAGGTCCTGGTTCTTTGGCATTGGCTTATTATATTTTTTATGACCCTGAGGTAATCTCAGTGTTGGCATATCAGGAAGAATAACTAGTTAGAACAATTATGTCACCTTTGCTAAAGGAGTACAATCAGCAATGACAGCCTCAAGCACATCCTAGAAAATCACATGCAATAGACCACTGAATTACAACTAGCCTGACATAGGAACAACTTGTGTTATGATCAGAATTTTAGTTGTAACATATTACCAAAGTCTTAAGTTATGACCCAAAGGCTGACCACTTGTGCTTCCAGCGGGTCTCAGATATGGAATTAACCCTTAAAGATTTTTGGAAAGAACATTATAATATCCTTTCCTATATGGGGTTAATTGAGAAGTTGTGGGCCAATGTCTTTTTAAGGAAACAGATCTGCCTGTCTACAGGGAAGAGACGTTGAAGGCTGTGTAGAGAAGCCTGAGCCTTTAATTGACAATGTTAGCTACAATCAGCCTTCAGAAAAAAACTGAGTTTATAAGTCAAAGTTTCACTGAATTGTGGTAGCTATTAATTTGCTACTTTTACCTGTATGAACTATATTTGTGGTTATATAACAAAATCTAAAAGAAACCAGAAAATTGTGCATAGTACACATGCCCTCATGCCCTCAATATGACACTTTTATCCCTAGGGGAGAAAATTTAAAAGAGGTTAGGAAGAAAAGATAAATAGAAGAAGAGGAAGAGATTAGAAGCAAGGTTGGAGGACAAAGAAGATTACATGGACTTTCAGAAACTGATGAAGAGACAAGAGGGAAAAAGAGAAGGAAGAAATAAAAACGAGAACAGAGCCAAACAACAACAACAAGAAAGCTACAAACAATATTCACATTCATAAAAAGAAGAATCATGAAAACAAACAAAACAAAAAAAAGGAAAGAAAAAAATTTCCACTGTAGGGTGTGTCTCTGCTGTTACTGGTAAACAAAGTGGGCAAACAGCCTACATCATGTTGATTAATCCTAGAAAGACAGTGATAAATTTTTGGTGAGTTAGTGGATAGTGCTACTAAACTTGTACCTATAGTTACAGTGAAGGTAAGGCTGGTTTCTGGTGTAAGCTGGAACCTGATTTTTCAGCCTGTAACACTCCCCTCTGCATGTCTCCTGTTGGCTCTAACTCAGCTCCTTGACTTCCTGCTGACTTGACAAGGTGTCACAGGGTAATTGATGAGTAAATGCGCCTGAAGAAAGGGTGCCCAAGGCTCCTTCTTTAAGCTCCCATGATCTGGGAAAGGCCCTTAGATCAAAATTCAACCTACTCTCAATCAGAAATTGAGGGGTCTGTTTCCTGGGGTGGGGGAGGTGCCAATTCCTTCCATCAGAGTGGTTACAGTCTGAAGATGGCGAGTTCTCCCAGCTGCCAATCAATGAAAGGCTGTTAAACCTTTACACCAAACAGTCCATTTAGGAAGAGATAAAACTCATCAAATGGCAAAATTATTTCTAAAAAACAATCTGTTTCCAACTATGCAATGAATAAGATATGTAACTGTGCCAAAAAATAATTCCGTTAACCAAACCCTGGTGCTTCCAGCTGCACAGAGACTTGGCAGATATCCTGCAAATACTGGCAAGTTGATTTTACCCATGTGCCCAAAATAAAGTGTTCCAATACCTGTTAGTCTGGGTGGATACTTTCACTAATTGTATTAAAGTTTTCCTTTACAAGACAAAGAGAGCACAAGAAGTGGTAAAGGTCTCAATCTCAAAAATTGTCCCTAGGTTTGGGCTTCTTAAACACTACAAAGAAACAATGGGCCTTCCTTTAAGGAAGCAGTTATTCAGGGTGTTTCCAAGGTACTGGGCATTCTTTGTCATCTTCATTGTACTTAAAGATCTCAATCATCAAAAAAATTGAAAAACTAGATGAGACCCTTTAGAGACACCTTCATAAAATGGCTCAGGAGACCCATCTACAGCCTAACTTGCTTCTCTTAGCTTCATTAAAATAAGAAATATACCTCAGATGTTGAGCCTTTTAAATACTTTATGGGTGTTCTTTCCTCACTAACAATCATTTCTTTCATAAAAAACAAACGAAACATAACAGAACAACAACCACAAATCATGCTTTGATAAAATATATTACCTTATTAGCTAATTCTAACAACTCTTCAACAATTAACAAGCCTAAAAAGTCCAGCCTAAAAAGTCCCATATTCTACCCTACATATCTTGGAGAAGTCTTTCTCTTATCATCTCCTTTCCTAGGGCCAACTTGAAAAAGACCATGCACATGACTTCCTCAGCTGTCAAAAGAGCTGATCTCCATTCCAATATAACTCATACCTGACGTAAGCCATGGGACCCAGTGTTGGTACCAAGAGTGTGATTTGCTATCTAAATATTCCTGCAAGCCAGTAAAAAATTTAAATTTCCTATTAAAAATAAATTACCCCTTTAGTGACATAGTCTGAAATGTTATTTTTTGCTTTCCTCATAGTTATTCTTATACAGCCTAAAAAGGGATTATCAATGATTTTAATATGTCTGATGGTATGGACAGCTATTTTGAAGATAACAAGAGGCATTATGGCAGCCATTGTTGATTTCCTATTATCTTGTTTTGAAGTCTTGTATCATTTTCACTGTTTTGTTTTGACTGGCTTTATATTCTATTTGGTTTTATTCTGTTAAAAATAAAAAATTTTGAAAAGTTTGGGGATATCACGAAGCCAGTGAAGAGCAGCAGCCATGGCTCTGCACTATCCCATGACCGCGGGCCTCGACACTGGCCACAAGGTGGAAAGTGTGAGGTATAGCTGTGGTATACCAAGGTATACCTGCTGCTGCTGGCGCCTCACCAAGCACATGAAGCTCCTGGGGGACGTGATCTGGGAGGTGTGTGCACCATGGAGCTGCTCAAGCCCTCCAAGGACAGGCGGGCCCTCCAGTTTGTCAAGAAATTGGGGATGCAAATCCATGCCAAGAGGAAATGCAAGGAGCTGAGCAGCATGCTGCCTGCCATGGGGAAAGCAGCCGCAAGGACCGAGCCCCTCTCCTCTGTGCAGAGTGAATCGTTTCAGGAAAAAAACTCCCAGCAACAACAAAAAAAGTAAAATCAAATTTCTTTTTAATATGGGCCCAATAAAAATATAGAAAGTCATATAAACAAACATCCTGCTGAGTTGGTAGCCTACTTTCCTTGTCAAATACCTCAGGACTTCCCTGGTAGATATCTTCTTCTCTAGGAAAGGATTGAAACAAATTACAAAATTGTTACAAAAAACCTCATTAACTCATAAAACAGCTCACCATTACCAGGTGACAAAATGGCCTAGACATTTTACACTTTATGGTCCATGACATAATTTGCTTTCCCCAACAATACCACTGAGGCCTACTACAGGCACCAGGAGAGCCCCTCCTAACTCAGTACAAAGTCCCAAGGCCCATTGTTAGACCTAATAGCCACAGATATCAGGATAGACACTTCTAGGCATGGGATGACAATGTGTATTTGACTCCCAGCACAAGATGCCTTAGTCAAAAGGTGTCCTTATATTAAGAACACAAAAATCACTTTTACTCACCTTGGCCCAATGTCATTAAATATATGAGACAAAATCCACATGATCAGTATACACACCCAGTAACAATGCAGGTAAAATTCGATAGTGTACTTTCAGTGGCATCTTTTCATTACCGCTAAGACAGATAGGGAGATACTCTTTAAAAAATGCCTGGTTACAAAAACAGATGAGTTAAACTTACCCCTGTCCAACACCAGTGATCTCAAAATGTATTTCACCAGCATGATCATTTGGCTATCTTCGTTCCTTCCCTGGGACTAAAAGATGTCATGGACCATACAGAGATACTAACCATACCCAAAGGGCCTTAAAGGACACTAGAACAGTGCAGTTAGTGAGACAGGGCCCTACAAAACTGGATGGTCCTAGACATTTTAAGGAAAATACAAGGCTAAACTTGTGCAATTTTAAAAGCCAAATCATTCATATAGAGACACCTAATGTCTCTATGGGTCTCCATCACCTCCAATAAGTTAATGCTTTGTCCAATCCAGAAGCCGTGTCTATATCCTCTGTAAAAAAGGTCCTTACTGGCTCTGATTGATAAAAGCTCTTGCTGGTAAAACAGTGGCAGTTCTCTTAATCTTATTTGGATCCTGTGTCCTTATCTGCCTTCTTGGTTTTGTTTCCTCTAGGTTTTCAGGTATCCACCTGCTTTCCACCACACCTGATGTCTATGGAGGGCCTCTAGACCGGCCCCTGAGAGCGTGTCTGACTGCCAATCAAAACAGCAGCCTTTTCAACAACCACAACAACAAAATCCTAAACCATCTTCACTCATTTCCCCTAACGGCAGTTGGAGATAGCTCTTCAGAGGGTGAAATATTACAGATAGTTAAGATATAATACAGATAGCTAAATTAGATAGAAATTAGATAGGCAGTTAAAAAGAAGAAACCAGGCCTAAGACAGAATCAAAGCAGAGATGAGATAAACCAGGCCCATAGTTAAGGCTGAGTTGATGGAAACTAGGCCCCACGATTGAGACATAATGGCTAGGCCTGCAAGCCTCCTCAGAGATAAATAACAGCTTAAAGGTACACTGTAACTAGCACCATTTGGGCCAATAAGCCTAAGCAATATAACAAACACATAAAAACAACCTAAGAAACATGTCAATTGGTGACCAGAGATATTGTGTTTCTTGAGTTAGGCACTGTGTATATGGTGAAATTTACTGAGGTGCACATTTAAAGCTTGTTATATGCACTTTATAGTTTATACAAAGAAAAAAATGGGCTCTTCACAGCTATAGACTATATTTTGTCATTTGACCCATGGAATACTTCTGCCCAAAATAAACAACATCTCTTATTGGGACAGTTGTATTAGTGACCCTTACCTTTTCCTCATCTCTCCATACTAAGAACATATTTTCAAAGTCCTAATGGACACGAAGAGCACCTACTCTTCCCTGGACATTCTCAACATTTTCTTAGCTATACCACATTTCCTCTAAAAGCAACAGAGTTTGCATTAATGTAATTCTGCCTCTAACATGTAGTACCTCTCATATTATCAATTACAAAGACATCTGAGCTCCTTGCTTTTAACTAACTAAATAATTGTAACTAGCTAAAATATTGTCCAGAATAATAAAACATTTTGCCCTAAGAATATTGTGTCTCCATCTCTTGACAAGTAAAATGACTTACAGATTTAAGAGGGTGATGAATTTGTTTTTCTATTTCTATTTATTAAAGTCTCATATGACTCCATGTTTAAAATATTATTAGAATTGTACAGACTATGTGTATGACATTTTTATGACAGTATTACTTTTAAAAGTAGGAAAATGGAAACATCTTAGACATTTACTAACAGGCAGAATGGTTACAGTTAATCACTGTATAGTCATACAGCAAACACTTAAAAGGAAATATCTATTAGTATAAAGAGACTTCCTTTTCATATGACAAAAGATACAAGATGTACCATATTCTATCAACCATAGAATTCTTTACAGCTAATAAATACTAAGAGTTTTGCTTCTGTGGAAGGCAATTTCAGGACTAGGGTCATGGAATGGTAGAGAGACTTCATTGTTCATCCTTATACATTTGTCTGAATTATTGTTTACTATACCCTGGCATAAATTTAAATGATGATAAAATCCTCATGTCTGAGGTTTTCTCCAGTTACTCTCTTCACTGGGGGCCCACAATGGGGGGGACCTTTGTGTAATGTTTTGAATATATTGACTGACGTTCACCTTGTAGAGCACTGTGTCTGTCTCTTAGAGCTGAGCATTGTACACACACATACACAAACACACAATCTGGCATCCACACAAAGGAAGACTTTGATTTCTAGTCATGTCATATTCACCTATGTGGATTTCCAGTTGTACAGGATCACTTGGTGCTGAGAGCCCTGTCTGGCATGTGTATTCACCACTGTCACTTAAACTTGCCGCACTGATGCTGTGTCTGGCAGTTGAGGTCTGAATGGTTCTGCCATTGAGGAGCCACTGTACGAAGCTGTGCCCAGGCAGCTGGGGTCCCTCAACCACAAGGCTACATTTTATTCTCGGAACAGATTGACCCATGGAGGCTGCAAGATGATCACTGCCTTTGTGAAGTTTGCTTGGGTATAAAACAAAAATAAAAACAAGAAACAATCAACAAATGGAGTGAAAGAAAGGCTCTGAGTGATTAGCAAAGTTTCATGGAAAGCACAAGGAAAAAATGCATTTTTAGATTAATTTGAAAAAATAGGCAAGTGAGAATTTACATCTTTAAGAGCATGTAAGCCCCACTTCAGAAAGCTTTGTTTATGTTATCAAATCTTAATCTGGGTGTTGGGACTATTGGATTCTTCTTTTTTTGTCTTTTTCGTTTTTTACCAGTACCAGGAATCAAACTCACGACTGCCTGCTTGCAAGGCAGGCGTTTATGCCGCTGAGCTAAATTCCCAGCCCGACTATTGGGTTCTTAAGGAGGAACATTGGGTTGCTGACATGGTTCTCCCTGTTGGTAAGGTATAAGTAGCATTTTAGGATAGGATAATGACTGGAGCCAGTTTCCTTGTCCTTGATGCTGTGTTATCTCTAAGGGTAAAACACAGACCCTCAGAGGCTTTTGCATCAGAAATGCCTCACTTTGAAGTCCTCAGTATGATCCTGGCTCTTTTTGCAGAGAAAAGACCAACTTGGCTCTCCTGCAGAGGGGACTAATCTAGGGGGTGTTGGAAAACCCAGCAGAGCTACTTCTGCATTTCTGCAGGTGTGGCTCATCCCTGTTGTTGTATATACAGAGTTGAGTTGAGCAGTCAGGGCTCATTCAGAAAACCTTAGATAACTTAAGAAAATTTAAAAATCAGGATTCTGTAAAAACCAGACTCTGAATGTGGGAGGCTTTTACATAATTTACAAATCTTTCTCATGTCTATCCTCTCCCTAAACTCTTTTCTTGAGGTCCTGGGACTCATTCTTTGGGAGTAGAAAAGCGGTATAAGTGAAGTTGGGCTGGCGGTCACTCACCCACTTGCCCACCAACTGGAACTGCAAGAGACGAGAGAATACAAACATCAGTTTGTCAGTAGGAAATAATGACAAAAGGCAAGTTGGGAATAGAGAATGATGTAGACTCAGAAGGAATACCTTAGGTCTCTTGAGATTGTCTATCCCTCTTTCTCAAAAGCAAGTATCAGCAGAACTGTTGGGTATTGATTGACTTTTTTCCTTACTTCTGAAGATCAAACCCAGGCACTGGCACATTTCAAGCAAGTGCTCTACCACCATAGCTACACCCCTACCTACAATTAGGCTTTATTTTAATTTGAGATTTGCAGATGTCATGCTAACTCTGGATTCCCCTTTACATTCTTTTAATGTGGTAAGCACCAATAAATAAATAAATAAATAAATAAATAAATAAATAAAACCATCAAAGCCCAGATACAGTTGTCTCCATGCTCATGATTTGTATTATATCAAAGGAAAACAAACAAAAATCTTAACTCCTCATTGCTGAAGCTTGTATCCTTCTAACCACTTCCCTGAGTTCAACTTACCCCAAAGGAGAAGAGCTGTCAAAAGCCACATGTTCCCTCCAGCTGGTGAGAGCAGTAAAACCTGTAATGTGAAAGAGGTCCTGATGAGGCCCCAGGGCAATGATTAGAAAAGAGGAAGGAAGCTGCCTCTTTTGACCACATTCATCATGTGTCTTTCCTGGGAAATATGTCCCTAATTTTCAAAGCATGTGTTTTCCATTCTCATATCCCCTTAGTGCACCATTCTCTGTGTGAAGCTCTGGTTTTTGGGTTATGACTTTTGAAAGTCCAGAACTAAATTTTTATGACATTCTATTCCGATTATATTTTCCTTTTATTTTGTCTGTTTCTTGGGGCCAAAATATGGAAAAATTCCACATTTACAATTGGTTCAAACTCTGGTCAATGCTTGATCATCTGAACCCTGAAAACTCTACATCAGCCTCTCTGAAGATGCTGAAGTATTGAACTTGAGCGCTTCCCAGCAAAAACCAGCCTCTGTTCCTCTGAGGAATATAGATATACATAAAGTATAAGTACATACACATATAAAAGATAAAAAGCCATCTTCCTGAAAGACATTATGAACTTGTAGTGCTTGTTTAGGCTAAATCCAAGGAAATTAAGTGTTTAATGTATAGGCTGTAGTGAAGAAAAATTACTCATATCTATGAGTGGATGTGGGTTTCAGGAAGAAAGTCCCCTGTCACCAAAGCCAGTGTGATCCTGAGGCATAGTTTTAAAGATATAAAGAAGCTTTTAGGTATTCTGTCGAGAAAGAGAGCTAAATGGAAAATAGGGTGAGCTCAGGAACCCAACGGACCTTAGGTAGCAATTTCCCCGGCAGAGTGAACAAGGGTAAATAACACTGTAGAGCCAACTACTGGCTCTAATTGCTTTGAATTTACACTGACTTCACAATATCTGGGGAAGCAAAGGGTAACTCTTTCAGGAACTCATCCATGTGATGTCTATTGGCTAATAAAACATGAATGGAAAAAATACTGTGCTAATTTTGAATTTAGAACTAGTTGTAGAAAGCTCCTCATATTATTTCTTATGCTTTTGCACTTCTAAGATTGTAACGATAGCATTCTCTGGCTAGTCACCATCTAGGAAACAAACATAGCATGAAGCATAGCTGACTCAGCTGCCCTGGAAACTGGTGAAAAATACTTGTATGCTTCGTTACTTTTCTCTCATCACTGAGACCCAATGCCTAAAATTAAGGAATGAAATGCTTATTTTGCTCACATTTTGTGAAGGTTTCAGTCCATAATCTGCTGGGTCTAAGGCAGGGTGGTGTGGCAGAGGAGCAGCAGTTCGTGGAGATGGAAGACTGCAAAAGTAACAAGAGCAAAAAGGGAGGAGTCCTAGAGAAGACTCTTTCTGTCTCTTGTATTACATGTAGGCTGCACACCATAGGGTGGGTGCAGCACACACATCCATAATCTCAGCTCTAGGCAATGAATTAATCATAAACTAGATTCAGCTCCCTCCAAAAAGCTTGCCTCCATGACTGCATGAGGCTTTGGGAGAACATCTAGACACAAACCATAACATATGCCACTGAGATCATATGGTTTTTATACAGCAGTATCTACCCAATGCAAGTGGAAAGCAAGGAAGCTCTGAAAAGAATTGAAGATGTGCTAAGAGAGATTCCTCAGCTCACTGAAATTTACATTCAAAGATGATATTTATAACTCCTGCTATTTTCTCAGCATAGTTTTCCGCTGCATAGAGGTAGCTTAATTTATTTCATTAACTTCTTCTCCTAGTTGTTTCTGATTCTTTACTGTTATGACCAGCACTGCAACACCTTCAGACATTCAACTTATTCTTTCCTTAGGGTACATTGCTAGAATTGATAGTGTTGAGTAAACACATGTACACATGTTTTTTTCCTTTGGATAGTTTTGGCATTGTCCAGCATTATCCTTACCACTGTATGTATTTGTAGGGTGCTTACTATATGCTGAAGTTATGCTTCATATTCACTTTTCACTTCATTATTATAATAACCTGTGTGTAGACATCATTGTTATCTCCATTTTACTAATGATAAAAACTAAGTAAAAATGCATTCAGTAGTTTGCCCAGGTTATAAAGAGCAGAAACAAGATTTAAACCAGATTTCCTCTATTAAAGAGGATTTCCTCTATAAGCTGACCAATAGAGCATAGCAGTGCCCACCTCATCCTTTGAAATGCAGCTTCCACTTTAAAAATAAATTAAATGCATTTAATTGATCAGGATGAGATGGAGGAATGAGTATTGTTGGGGAAGAGGAATATAAGATTCCTCTTCCTGGAACATTCCTGGAATGATGAAATGGTTTTTAAAAAGTTAATATCTGTAGCCTTCAAATGATAAGGTAATAGTCAATGATAGAATTTGAATTGTGGAAAAAAGAACTAGGACTCTGGGGCAAATATAGCTAATGTAGACATAGTAATCTTCAGCATTAAATGGTCAATAAAAATCTTGGTGCTCACAAGAATCATGAGGAGAATTTACACATACTGATTATCTTTAAAATTAATTCACAGTCATATTTTTCTCAAGTGTTTTAACAAATATTGTTTTCTTTCTACCACAGAAAATGATTTGTTAACAATTATTTGATATATTTTTAAAGTTAGATTTTATTGGTACATTTTAGATACACATAATGATTACATTCATCATATAGAATTTGTAACTGTACATGATATTGCTTGTTTTTCCCCTACCCTCCTTTCAACCCCTCTTCCTTTCCTTTACAAAGATTTGTTGTCATCTCTAATTTTTTTTTGCTTTTCTTTCCTTTCTCATCCCCTCTCCCTTGGTCTTTTTCCCATTTGAACATTTCCTTCTATTTTACAATACCTACTGTGCATTTTGGTCCTTATTTATACTTCAGTTTCTCACATCAGAGAAATAATTCAGTATTTACACATTATCAGACATCATGTGTCTGATTTATTTCACTTAAGAGTATGGACTCAAGTTGCATCCATTTACCCAGAAAAGTCTCCAGTTCATCCTTTTTTATGGCTGATGAGTACATCATTGTATAAAAATACCATAACTTTTTTAACCATTCCTCAGTCAATGGGCACTCGGGTTGTTTCCAAGATTTGGCCATTACAAACATTGCTGCTATAAATGTAATTATTCATATATTGCTGTGGTAAGAAGCTTTTAATTCTTTTGGGAAGATACCCAGGAAGGGAATGGTTGGGTCAAATGGAAGCTCTACTCCTAGTTTTTAAAGAAATCTCCACTTTGATTTCTACAGTGGTTGCACAAGTCTACACTCCCACCAATGGTGGAGAAGGGTTCCTTTTCCACCACAGCCTCACCAGCATTTGTTATTGGCCAGTTTCTTGATAATAGCCATTTTTTCTGGGATGAGGTGAAATCTCAGTGTTGTTTTAATTTGCATCTCTCAAATGACCAGTGATGTTCAACATTTTGTTATATATTTATTGTTTATATGTATTTGTTCTTCTGAGAAGTGTGTATTCATCTCATATGCACATTTTTGGACTGAGGCTTTAAGTTTGGGAGGTTTGACTTTTTTCAGTTCTTTATGTGTTCTCAATAGTAATCCTTTGAGGACCAGCTGGAAAACATATTTTTAAACTCTGGGTTGTTTCTTATTTTGACTGTTGGTTTCTCTTGCTGTGGAAAAGCTTTTTAATAATATGAGAACCCAGTTGCAGATTCTTTATGATAGTTCTCTGTGGTTGAGGTTTTATTCATAAAGTATTTGCCTACATGAGTATCTTCAAGAGTTTTACCTTTCTTCTCTTCCAGAAGATTTGATGCTTCTGTTTCAATATTTAGATCTTTCATTCATTTTGAAGTGCATGGCAAAAGATATGGTTCCAATTTTAATCTTTAGCAACAGTAAAATCAGTTTTTCCAGCATCATTTATTAAAGAGACTATCTTTATTTCAGTGAATGTGTTTGGCACTTTTGTCAAAGATAAGGTGGCTGAGTATGTTGAGAGTTGTTTCTGATAGAACTGTGGAAAGGAGAAGAGGAGAGGATTGGCGGCGGCTGAAAAGATAAGAAATATAAAATATAAGTAACTTTTATTTAGGGAATGTGGGGAGAGACACCTCCGACCCCCTGGGGCATGGCATCTCCACCCCGGGGCCAGCGATCTCTCTCTCGGACACATGGCGTGGGGGAATATAAGTAGCCTAAGCTCAGGGCAGTGTCTTAAGACCATTAGAGATGCACAGGTATTTCATTGGCACACGTTTGGCGCCAGGGGCAGGTTTCTAAGGGTGGGGGTATAGGGTTACAGGTAAATCTCTAGGGGTGGGGGAGGCAGGAGCTCCCTAATTCCGGCTGAGGCTTTTCTGGCTATAGTGTCCGGTCTGGGCCAGCAACCCTTTCATATCCCGTCTTATGATTATTAGGAAAAGGGGCAAAGATTTCTCTCTTTAACTACTTCCTGCTGGCTGAGGGCGCTGTACTGGGGTCTAGGGGAGTCGACGGGATGACGGTTGATGTCTAGGTAGAAGCTGGTGCCAGGAGTTTTAGCCAGGATAGCTTCACTGGTGAATGCACGTATGTTAGACTGAAAAAACAAAGAGAAAAGATGGTTATGAGGAGACATGGCACTGTCATATTTAAGGACCCAAGTGAGGTAGAGGGAAAGTTGTCTTTGATTTAGACATGTTATTCTATCAGGATGACGTTGAGGTAGGAACATTTTTATGGCAAGGAAGAATTCTGAAAAATTAAACATGGGATTAGGAGGAGTGAAGTTATGAGAGGTGCTTATTCCCCCATATGAAAGCATAAAAGTTAAAAGGTAGGTAGGTAAGGCTTGTCTCTGGTATATATGACGTTGGAGTCTGTAGGCAATCCTGTTAAAGAGTCCTGCTATAGAAATTATCATTAATAGAATGTAAGAAATTAAGAACCAAAGTGGATAACAAAACATGAAAATCTGTGAGTCATAAGGCAGAGATGAGTATCAAAAGGATGATTAGATCTAGGGCCTGAGTGATGTGAAACCAGGATGGCAGTTTAAAAGGGAATAAAAGCATTTTAAGATTTAGGACTGGGACCTGTACAAAAATAGGCCCTGTTTGTAACTGGCATAGGTTGACCTTTAATACTCCGTGAGACATTGAGGATTTATTGGCCTGAAAACTCAGTAAGAACTCTGTATATGTGGCCTCTTATGTCCACAAATATAGAGAATGTCTTACCTTGAGAGCTTTAATGTGACTTGAACTCTGAGACAGACATCCACAAAGGTGGTTGGCCCTACGAATCTGGCAGTGACCTGTGAGGGCTAGAAGTTAGGATGGGCCAGCCACTCTCTGGTGGCCAGGATAGCCAAACAGCCCTGGAGTAAGGTCTCAAAGAATGCCAGGGTAGGGCATTTTTTGTCTGATGTCTTCTGCTGCATTTGAGTGTGGCCCATGGCGGGGGGGGGGGCAGGTAGCTTTACCTTGTGTAGATTTGTCTGACTCAGAACTGTGTTATTTAAAATATGAAAAACCATATTAAGGTCTCTGTGGAGCTTGAAGGTCAAGTTTTGCCTTGTTGTTTGAGATCTGGACTATAGTAAAAGTTATCTGTAGAATGAAGTATGTAGGAGTTTAATATAAAAAAATAGCCTCTCTTGAGTGGAACTGAACTGTAAAAAAAAAAAATGTTTGAGTGGGGCCGTGAGACTTTGGAAACGTGCAGTGTTTAAGGCAGTTTGAAATTCTGAGATAGACTGTGTCTGTAGGAAGAGAGCAGAGTTGTGCTTGGGGCGGGGTGATCGCCACTACACAGCACACAGGGGCAGGCTGACATGGAACACGCAGAGTGGGCGGGGTGAACGCTGGGACATAGCGCGCAGGGGCGGGCAGAGATTCCATCTAGACGCTGCTGTGACGTGCTAAGACGGTGCAGGGAAATAACGTATTTCAGCTGCGACTGCCCATGGGGGTGGGGCTTGGAGGCCTGTAGTGGTGGCCAGAGGTGGCGCCTGGTGCCACGGATGGATGGCGGTGGCAGCTCGCATCCGGCGCCGCGGAGGGGCTGGGCGGCGGCGGCGGTGGGAGACACATAGCCTAAGGCCAAGTGGGCTCTGCTCCCAGAGGCGCAAGACCGGCAGCCGGCGAGCGGCAACCTGTAGGAGCCGGCGTGTTTGCGAGGGACATGTGGCCCAGGGCGCGGCGCCAAAAGCTGAACCCGTGGTGTGGACAGTCTCGTATGTATTTTTCAGCGGCGGAATGAGCCAGCACCAGCATGAATGACCCGGCGCAGCGCAGAACGGACTGGACAAGGAGCTGAAACTATGGGGCCCACAGACTTGGAACGCGATGTGAGAGTGAAAAGAAAAAAAAGCTGTTTAAAGCAGTTTTATGTGAATCTCTTACTGTCTGGTCTCATTTTAATCTCGGCGGCGGGGGATGGGTTGGCGCGCATGGGAAACAAAAGGATGCTAGCAGTGCAGTGTGGGGGAGAGGAAGTGCGCGCTGGGAAACAAAGAGATGCTGGCAGCACGGTTGGGGGTCCGAAAGGCTGGAAGGGAAGAGGTGTTATCTCTTTAAGTGCGGGGAGGGGGAGGGATCCTGGAGGAGACAAAGGGACAGGGAAGCTGGCGGGAAAGGTGCACATTCTTGAAGCAAAGGTAAAAAGCTTTAAAGTGAGGGTCTCTCAGTGTGGGCTGTCCAGAGTGGACATCAGCTTGCCCAGAAAGCCCCAAAAGCTCTGGAGAAAATGTGAGGGCCTAGGTTTGGGCTGTCTAAAAGACGTGAAAGGGTCATGAACCCACGCAAAGAGGGGAGAAAATCCACGTGAGCCTGGCTCAGTGGCTATTTCTGGGGAGTTGCTCACCTGTGGTAAATTGGTGGGTGTTGTTTGAGAACCAGCAGCCAAGCGTAGAATTGCTGAGTGTAGAAGTGAGGAATTATAGGATGTAGTCCGGTGGGTCTTGAACAGCAGGGGACTCGAAACTGGGAAACAGCCCCAGGAGTCTCTCACCTGCTGTCCCCGGTCACGGCACCATCTGATAGAACTGTGGAAAGGAGAAGAGGAGAGGATTGGCAGTGGCTGAAAAGATAAGAAATATAAAATATAAGTAACCTTTATTTTGGGAATGTGGGGAGAAACATTCCCGACCCCCTGGGGCGTGGCATCTCCACCCCGGGGCCGGCGATCTCTCTCTCGGACACGTGGCATGGGGGAATATAAGTAGCCTAAGCTTAGGGCAGTGTCTTAAGACCATTAGAGATGCACAGGTATTTCATTGGCACACGTTTGACGCCAGAGGCAGGTTTCTAAGAGTGGGGGTATAGGGTTACAGGTAAATCTCTAGGGGCGGGGGAGGCAGGAGCTCCCTAATTCCGGCTGAGGCTTTTCTGGCTATAGTGTCCGGTCTGGGCCAGCAACCCTTTCAGTTTCTGCATTTTAAAAATCTTTTCCACTGATCCTTGGATCTGTTTTGTTTTTACTGTTTTTATCACAGTAGCTTTACAGTATAATTTCAAATTGGGGATTGTGATACTTCCTGCCTTGCTTTTGTTGCTCAGAATTGTCTTTGCTATTCTAGGTCTCTTCTGGTTCCAAATGAATTTTAGGTTTTCTCTAATTCTATGAGATAGTTGTTGGAATTTTGATTGGAATTACATTGAATCTGTATAATGGTTTTGGAAGTATGGCCACTTTGCTATATTGGTTCTTCTCACCCAGGATCAAGAAGTATCTTTCCATTTTCTGATACCATCTTCAACCTCCTTTGAGATTACTGTAGTTTTCAATGTAGAGGGCTTTTACTTCTTTTTAGGTTGATTACTAGATGTGGGAAGCAACTCCAGTGACTCCCTTTGAATCCAAAACAATTGCTGTGACTTTGAATATTTGGAGACTCATTTCCTTATACTGATATGTAAAAGGGTGGCCAGGGTATTTCCTTCTCTTCAATTAACTCTGAGCATGGCAAACAAAGCTAACCCAGGTGCTAATGTGCAAAATCTATAGCCATCGTAGAGATGTGAGAGACAACTCCAGTGACTCCTTTTGGATCCAAAACAATTGTTGTGACTTTGATTACTTGGAGACTCATTTCCTTAACTGATATGTGAAAGGTTGGCTAGGATATTTCCATCTCTCTTTAATTAGCTCTAAGCATTGCAAATAATGCTAGCCGAGGTGCTAATGTGCAAAGTCTAGCCATCAGACAGTCCTGTTTCCTCCCATGGTGCTCTCCACAATACAGGATTGAGCTGGTGAGATGTAGAGCAATTTGCTCCAGGAATGTCAACAGGGTATGAGCCTTAAGATAAGAGGCTATGACTCCCCAGGGCACAAAAGTTTGCATATCACAAACCAAAGCAATAGCCCCCCAAAACAATTCCACTGTTACCTTAATCAGGTTATGTAAATTGATCCTTCTGCATGTCTTTATCTCTACAAATTACAGAGATGCCATCCTTGCACCTGGCCAGCCAGCTCAAGTTACTCAGTAAGTAATCCCCGACATCCTCACTATCACTCATCCCTTAGCAACCCCCCACTTTCTTCACAAGAGAATAAATGCTGGGAGAGGCCTAGATCGAGGCCTTTGTCCGCACCTTCTCACAAAGATTGGACTTAGGACCCTTTGGCCACCCTTAACTTGAAATACGCTTTTGTGTTTTTACTCTCACCATGGGTTGCACTGGTGGTGGTAGATTGGAATTGACTGGCTGGGATTCCAGTAACGTCTCAATAGGATTAAATTTATAACTGTTTGGATTGTGAGGAAAACTATGAGGATTACAATATTTGGGTGACTGAATTCGATATTTGGGTTTCCAATACCTAGGTGTTTCATTTTTTTGGATGCTACTGTGAAAAATACTGTTTCCTAATTTCTTCCTCAGTGACTTTGTTATTTGTGTATAGGAATGCTACTCATTTTGGAGTGTTGATCTTATATCCAGCTACACTACTGAATATACTTATTAAAATCTAGCAGTCTTTTGGTGAGGTTTTTGGGGTCTTCTATGTAGAGTAGAATGCCATCTTCAAACAATGATGATTTAGCTTCTTCCTTTCCTATCATTATTCCTTCTATTTCTTTTTCTTCTCTAATTGCTCTGCCTCAGCATCCAGGACTATTACATGATAATAGGTTGAAAAAGAGTGGAGACAGTTGACATCTTTGTCTTGTTCCTGATTTTACAATGAAAGCTTTCTGTTTTTGTCCATTTAGTATAATGTTGACTGTTGGTTTGTAACAGATGGCTTTTATCAGATAAAGACCATCTATTTCAATTTTCTGTGGGATTTTTATCACGAATGAGTGCTGAACTTTGTTAAAAGCTGTTTCTGCATCTATTGAGATAATTATAGGACTTTTGTCTTTGGTTCTGTTAATAAATTATATTACATTGATTGATTTACATGTGTCGAACCATTGTTGCATCACTTGGGGTGAATCCAATTTGGTCATGATGCATAATCTTCTTGATTACAGGCTGCATTCTGTTTGCCAGTATCTTGAGAATTTTTGCATCTCTGTTCATTAGGGAGATTGGTCTGTAGGTCTCTTTCGTAGTTGAGTCCTTTTCTTTTTTCTTTCTTTCTTTTGGTAGCAGTATACTTCTTGCTTCTAGGAATAATTTTGGGAGTGTTACTTACCTATAATTTCATTAAAAAGTTTGAAACATATTGGTATTAAGTCTTCTCTAAATTTCCTGTGGAATTCAGCAGAGATTCCATCAGTGCTTGGGCTTTTCATTGTTGGTAGATTTCTAATTACATCTTCAATTTTGTTGATTGATATTGGACTTTTTTTTAGGATTTTGAGATATTCTTGATTCAGTTTTCATAATTCATATTTATCTAGGAATCTGTCTACTTCTCCTATATGTTTCATCTTATTAGAATACAAATTCTCAAAGTATGTATAGACGATCTTCTGGATTTCTGAAGGGTCTGCTGTGATTTCAACCTTTCATTCCCAATTGATATATTTGAGTCTTTTTTTCCCCTTTTCTGGGTAAAATTGGCTAAGAGTTTGTCAATTTTATTTTATCTTTCCAAAAATCACTCTTGTTTTCCTTCCCATTGTAGTTTTTTGAAGAGAATAAAACCAAATGAAATAAAACAGAATAGTCAATTAAAACAAAATGATGAACATGTACATGACTTTAAAACAAAAATACAAGGAATTAAAAAAATGGTTACTATCAGGCCTCTTTTTATCTTCAAAAGAATGGCCCATACCATCAAGCATAATAGAATTAAACAAAGTAGTACAGAATAAAACCAATAAAAACAAAACAATGGAAACAGTACAGGACTTCTAAACAAGATAATAGTAAACCTCAATGAGTACCATGGTGATTCTTGTTATCTTCAAAGTAGCTGCCTCTACCACCAGACATGATACAATCAAAACAAAACAATGAAAGCAATACAGGACTTCATATCAAGCTAATAGGAAATCAATAATGGCTACCATAATATATTTTGTTATCTTTGAAATAGCTGTTCATACCATTAAATGTAATAAGGTTACATTTAATGAAACAGAATAAAACCAAACTAGACAGAACAATGAAGACAATATGGGTTTCAAATCATGATAATAGGTTAATGATGACCACTGTCTTCTATTTTTAGACACTTTCTCCCCTTTCACTTTCACAGGCTGTATTGTGCATTTTGGATCCAATAATTGGTTCCAATAATTCTTTGAGTTTATACTAGGGAGACAACATGCTATTACCTATGTGACTCTGACCCATTTCATCCATGAGCATGATCTCAAGTTGTATCCATTTACCTACAAGAGCCTCAAGATTATCTTTATTTCTTTTTTTTTTTTTTTTGGTCTTTTTTCTTTTTATCTGTACCAGGGATCGAACTCACGACTGCCTGCTTGCAAGGCAGGCGCTTATGCCACTGAGCTAAATCCCCAGCCACCACGATTATCTTTCTTTATAGCTGAGAAGCGTTCCATTGTACAAAAGTGCCATGGCTTTCTTATCCAGTCTGCAGTTGATAGGCAAGCTATCCCTACTCCTTTCTGGTTTCCTGTCACATAGAACATTGTTCTCTCTCCTTTGATTTTCAGTCCATAAACCCTCTTTTGAGTCAAATCTGTTTCTTGTATAAAGCGTATTGATGGACTCTGTCTCCTGATCCACTCTGCCTGTATTTCTTTTTATTGGTGAATTGAAGCCATCTATATTAGAGATTATGGCCAATATGCTCTGCTGCATCTCTGCCATGCTATTTTTCTGCTGTTGGTTGCCTAGTTTTCCCCTTCATTCCATTGTCTGCCCTGCTTGGAGAGCCCCCACTGCCACTGTTCTTGGAACCATGTTCTTTTTTATCTCTGTCTAGACTGTCCTTCAGTATTTTTTTGTAGGGTTGGTTTGGTGGCCATAAATTCCTTCAGTTGTTCTTTGTCTCAGAAGTTTCTTGTTTGTCCTTTAATTTTTTTTTTTTACTGGTACCAGGGATCAAACTCACAACCATGCACTTGCAAGGCAGGTGCTTATGCCACTGAGCTAAATCCCCAGCCCCTTCTCTTCTAATTTTGAAAGATAGTTTTATATGGTACATCAATCTGGGTTAGATGTTGTTTTCGTTCAGGACTTGAAATACTTTACTCCAAGCTCTTCTTGATTTGATGGTGTTGAGAAGTCTGTGGTAATTCTGATAGGTTTTCCTTTATAGGTGATCTGTTTCTTTTCTCTAACAGCTCTCTTAATATTTTGTTCTTGTGTTGAATTTCTGGGATCTTGATTATTATATGTCTGGGTGTAGATTTATTTTGAGTATAGCTGGATGGAGCTCTATATGACTCACTTATCTGAATGTCATTTCCTTTTCCTATGCTTGGGATTTTTTTCCGAAATTATTTCTGTAAATAGACTTTTAATGTCATTTGTGTTGACCCCTGCTTTTTCACTTGTATTTATTCTTCTTAAGTTATGTTTCCTTTGGTGTCTTGCAGCTGTTGAGTTGTTACTTTCTGGTTCCTTGTTATTTTTAAGAGATCTCTGCTTTCACAATCACAAGCTGCAAACCTGTCTTCAAGATTTGAAAGTCTATCTTTGGTTTATTTTAAGTGGTTTTGTCAGCTTTGAAGAGTTTTTAATTTCCTGCAGACACATGTGTGTCATGTGCACTAAGTCTTATTTTATATCCTTCATTCGAGGTTTCCCTCATTTTCCTATGCTCCCCTATTCTTCCATTTATGTCTTCTTTAGAGGTGCTTATTTCTTTTACCTTAGATAGTATTTCTGTTCTAATTTTTTTATAGCCTCATGAAGTTGTTTCTTTACTTCAGTTGCCATTACTTCATAAACTTCATGTGTGTGACTCCTGATCTCTTCCATGTTCACATCTCCTGGAGCAGATCTGCTTGGGTAGGAGGCCAGAGACTGCCTTTTGCTTCTTCCTCTTGACGTTTTCCTGGGTTCTTCTGGACAAGTGGGTGATGGGCTCTCAGGCACTTCCTGTACTGGCTACAATTTTTCTGAAGTGAGACTGTTTGGATTTCCCAGCCAGTGCATTGAGTGCACTGTTGCAGGGCTGTCTGCTGCTTTTCCCAGCCTGCTTTGGCTCACCAGTAGCTGATGGAGTGCACACTGGGGCAGGGCTGGCTGTTGCCTCTAGCTGGTTACCGGTGAGCATCTACAATGAGGGTTGCCAGAATGTGCCTGGGGCATGACCAGCTGCTGCCTCCCTACCAACCTGGAAAAGGGCATGGAGTCCCCACCATGGCTTCTAGAGTACGCACAGGGGCAGGGCTCAGTCTGCTCCCAGCTAGGAGCTGCTGGAGTGAGCCAACCACGGTTCTGGTTCTGGGCTTATCCTGCCAGATTCCAAAATGGCTCCTGGCCAATCACTCTCTCTCCTGTGGGAGGACTGAGCCCCTGGCACTCACTGCCAGTCAGTGCAATCCTCTGCATCTGCCATTCCCCTCCACCATTGTGTGTCTTTACAGAAGGCTTCAGGCTTGCCAGCCACCACCATCATTGTGACCATACGTCCCAGGTTCTGACAGCTCCTCTCACACAGTAGGTTCGGCTCTGGGTGAAGGCACTGCCAGCTACTACCTTCTTCATTAAAGTTTTTCTTTTTTACTTTCTCTGTGGACTTCAATTCTCACTTTAGGTTTTTCCTGGTTCCAGGGAACCCACATCCTTTCTTCTTGTCTTCCCCACAAGGATTTATTCCAGCATCTGGACTGTTTCTCTCAGAGAGGCTGTTTTCTCTGCTGCTTACTGTGCCGCCATCTTCCTGGAAGTCCTCAGTATCAACTCTTTGAGTCATTGGTTCTTTGTATTATTTTCTTAGTCTCTAGTGCATTAGTTTCTGCTCTGATCTTTGTCATTTTCTCCCTTGTACAAATGTTGGGCTTGATTTTTCTTCTTTTTCTAGAAGTTTGAGGTTCAACATTAAGTTGTTTATTTGAGCTTGCTCTGTTATCCTGATACAGGTACTCAGTGCTATAAATTTTCTCTGTAGGACTGCTTTCATTGTATCTTACATGCTCTAATATCTTGTACTGTGATTATCATTTATTTGGAGAAATTGTCTAATTTCTTCTCTAATTTCATCTGTGACCCTTTGGTTATGCAGGATGATGTGATTTGATTTCCATGTGTTTATGAAGCTCTTGTAGTTTTCTTTGCCTTTGATTTCCACTTTTATTGCACCATGGTGTGATAATATGCAATGGAGAATTTCAATTCCTTTGCCTTTATTTAAGCAGGTTCTATGAGCTGGTATGTGTCTATTTTGGAGAATGCCCTGTGTGTAGCTGAGAAGAATGTGCATTCTGATGTTGTGGAGTGGAACACTCTGTGGACATCGCCTAAGTCCTTTTGTTCAAAAGTTTGCTTCATTTCTAGTGGTTTTTGTGTTACTAAGAATCAAGCTCACAACCTTGCACTCGCCAGGCAGGAACTATGCCACCTGTCTATATCCTTGGCTCAGTTCTAATATTTCATTGTTGATTATTTTGTCTTGTTAATCAGTCTTTTTGTGACAGTGAGGTATTGAGATTCCCCTGAAATAATTGTATTAGTGCTTACTTGATTTTTCATGTCTGATAATATTTGTTTTATATAGTTGTGTGAACCGATATTGTTTGCATGTGTTTATGATTGTTATCTCTTCCTCTTGAATTGTTCCCTTTAAGAGAATGTAGTGACCTCCTTTGTCTCCTTTTATTAATCTTCACTTAAAATTTACTTTGTCTGAAAATAGAATAGCTACATCTGCTTCTTTCTGGGTTCCTGTCCCATGGAATATTGCTTTTCATCATTTGACTTCCAGTCTCTGAATTTCTTTTTGAATTATACATGTTTCTTGTATATAGCACATTATTGGATATTGTTTCTTGATCCATTTTGTCAGTCTGCATCTTTTAATTGGTGAATTGAGGTCATTAACTTTGATGATCATAACTGATATGTATTGACTTATCCTTGTCATATTATTTTCCTATTGTTGGCACCACTCTGTTTAATTTGTTGCGGATGAGAAGTTGCTGCCTGCTTGGCCCAGCCCCTGGGTATTTGGCACCAGCCTATAGTATTTTCTGTCTCAGTCTTGGAATACCAGGAAGAAAAGCTGGGCAGAACAATTATGTCATTATTCGCTAAAATGGTACCATCAGCAGTAACAGTAGCATCAAACACAGCCCCCAGTTAATGCAGTGCTTCACATCCACTGCTCCCTCCCACTACTACCCATGTCTGTGGAAGCCTCTAGTGCTGCAAGAAGTCATGAAGTATGTGTAGGTTTGAATCACTCCTCTCATGCAGTGAGTCCCAATTCAGAGACATGGCTTTGCCAGCTACCTCCTTCTTCCTTGTTGAACTTTCTCTCTTTGCTCTTCCTGTGGGCTTCAGTTCTCACCACGGATCCTTCCTGGGGCCAGGGTACCCACATCCCTCTTTCTTGTCCTCCTTGAGTTGCTGTATTACAGTATTTGGACGGCAACGATCAGAGAGGCTCTTTCTCTGTTGCTTACCACTCTACCATCTTCCTTGAACTCCTCTATTTGATGTATTTTTAATGGAAAATAATTTAAATCTCACAAAGAACTGACAAAAATTTATTTTCACAGCTTTTATGAATGAAAAGTAGTCAATAATGCTTTATTTCTTCTTATAATAAATATATATTTTGAAAACTGAAATGTTTAAGTAAAATTTTAAGAGCTGTAGATAGTTGTCTGCAGTTCACCTTCACTTCATACATTATGTATGTTGCAATAACTCTTAAGAAGTTAAAATCTACTACTCCTACATACTTACTAAGGCTGAGAGTATTTTTCAGGAGATTTACAGAAAGTTTGCTTGATGTTTTTCTTTAGTTACAATTTACAATAAAAGTTTCCTATTGTTTTCATTTCAAGTTCCTATTAGAAACTCAATTTTTTGAGGTGTGGTCTTGCTGTGTAGTTCTGGATGGACTCATTCTGTAGCCCATGGTGGCCTCAGACTCACAGCAATCTTGCCTCAGACTGCCAAGAGTTGGGGAAACTCAATTGCTTTTTATTCTCATTCTTCCTACTTGCTCTCACGTCTTTCTCTGCCTCCTGTATCTTCAAGGTTATTTCACCAACTTAAAAAATATCTTCATCAAAAAAATCTTCATCTATAGTTTTATAACAACCTTTATAGTTAATTTTGGATGTTTTTATAATTTACCTTTCATGGGTTGTCTCAATCTGAGATGATCTTGTCTATTTCCTCTTTTCCTGAACTTGTCTTTTTTTTATCGTGAATATAGTCCTCAGTGCCTTCCTCTAATTTTCTTTCCTTTTTTCTTTCTTTTTGAGACAGGGTCTCACTATGCAGTTCGAGCTGGTTTTGAACTCACTTTGTAGCCCAGGCTGGTCTTGAACTTGCAACAATCCTTCTGCATCAGTCCCCCAAGTGCTGGGATTACAGCCATGTTCCACCACTCCTGATTTACCTTTGTCTAATTTTCTTATGTGACCCTGAGAGTCCTTTATAAGTTTTTTTTATGATTAACTCACTATAAATTTGACTCTGTGTACTTTTTCATATATATTTTCCATTATTCTCAAAATGGCAAATTCATTGCACCTTGATTTTGTTCTTATACCACAGTATCAAGAGGTGGAGGGTTTTTGGAGAAGTACTCAAGCACTGACGCAGATTATATTTTTCAAATAACTATCATATGAAACAGAACCTCTTCACATGAAACTTTTAAACTGTCTGATGTTGTACACTGGGTGCAGACTCTGCAGCACTACTCTGAAAGGCCTCATCTACTGCTGTGATGGTGGTGGGGAATAGCTGCAATGATTTATTGGTTCATAGACTGTGAAAGTTCATGATCTTCCCTGTACTTCAACACAACACTGTCTAGACATGTCAGGAAAACACCTGCAGTATCCTAGTGTTAAGGACAGAACAGAACTGGTCAAGATAGGATATACAAAGAAGAAGTTGAAGGGTTAAAAAGGTAGGTGAATTAAGAGGTTGGTTACAGATTCTTCCCATTTCCTTTATCATGTTCCATACCAGGAGAAGAAAAAAAAAACTTCATTCACTTTTTGAACTTAACAAAAGTTGTGCAATGTTTCATACAAGTAAAAGAATGTGTAATATATGTATGAATGGTTAATGGTCACCACAAAACAAATGTTTATGAACTCATCATTCAAATGAATAACTAGAAGGCTGTGAATGACATGCCAGGTTTCCACCCAAAATGGAGTTACAGAGGGTGGATTTATCCCCTCACCAAAAACAAAGCAATAAAATAAAGCACATTTAAAATAAACAACAACAACAGTGAATATCAGGCAACAGCAATAGTCATCCTTGAGAGATGAAGAAGAAAAGAGAATAATTCCGTGATTGCCCCCACTTACTGCACAGAGAATGTCCTTGGGCTGTAGTGCAGGGATAGGAGATTCAAGCATAGCCCAGGAGAGGCCCTGAGTTGGGGAGATGGAGTTAGCATGTGGAGAGACCAACATGGTTGGAGTTAACAAGCTAAAGAACTAGAAAAGAGAAAGGTGTCAACAGAGAGAATTGCAGAGATCTGCAGAGAATCCTTCTCCAAGAAATTAGCGTATAATGTTTATGAATAAACTACCCCAGGTCTGGGAAAAAACCACCCAAAAAGATTAAGTAGAAGAATATCCAGTATTCATAGAGAGGTGGAAATAATGTCAATTCCTAAAAGTTAGAAAGAAAATCTTCATTAATCATGGAGTGTGTAATAGAGAACTCTGAAGGGTTTTTACTCAGTAAGACATGGTAAGAGGAGCCAAACACCTCTTCTAGAAATGAAAAGCAGTATGTTGGATGTGGCTAAGAACAGATTAGGCTGTAGAAGAGCCCAGAAATACTTGACCCTGCTGCTTTCCAGATGATGTTCCATAGATTCAGAGTGGATCAATTTAGCAAGTAGCTTTTGAGAACCTATTCAGTGAGAAAGTCATGACACAGTTTACATTCTGCCCTAACTTGTTTGGTGAGAGCTGAAAGTATTTTCAGCAAACTGTAGCCCAGACTCTCTATACCTCATCCCCATACCTGGTAGAGTCCAACCTTAGTAGATTGGGGAATTCACCCTTGCTATGCTTCTGAGTGCTATGGCTCGGAACAATTTTGGACTCATTTTTTCTCCATTTATTCTATCTGTCATTCTTTCTTTCTTATTTTTAATTTGATTTTTGCTTTTTTCTCATTTTTATTTTATTTCTTTTTTAGTTTTCTCTCTTCAGTTCCCCATCCTTACTTCCTCAGTAGCGGGGATTGAACCCAGAGCCTCTCATACATTGGGCACGTGCTCTGTCTCTGAGCCACACTTCCAGTTCAGTTGAGAGGAGTTAAGCCCAGCCTCAGCAACAACCAAGTCCTTGATCCCTGGTGGACACTTCTATTCAAATTGTTGACCTGTTCCTAGGTGGGTATGCAATGGCAAGCAGAAACCCCAAACTGACACCCAGAATTTGGAGGCATATTTTATTTATGTCAATAGGCACTGATCAGGATCATTCTCAAAATATCAGAGCCTGGTCTAGGGCTTATCTGGAATAAGTAAACAGGAAGTACAGAGGCAGAGGCTTGTCGGTGGTTTGTACAATGTGCATCGAAGTGAACAGCTATGCATTGCAGTGATTGGACATTTGTGAGACACAGAAGCAACCAGAATTGGAACAGGAACTCCTATTTGGACAACTAAGAAACTGAAGTATACTAGGTTGGTGGGGGGGGGCCATACATTTTCTGTCACAGGTATAGCTAGGAGGAGGCCGAGGTCCTGCTCCTGTGTAGATACCCCGCAGTAGATGCAGGGAACCCCCAGTATTGACGACACCACATTTACCCTGGTCTTCTATGTACAATTCTGTGCTCAATTGCAAACACTCTTGGTCAGATAGCATTGGGTTATAAGACTGAATTAATTTGCACAAAGGAGGAGATACAATTTGAGCCCTTCCTCCTCTCCATGAAGCACCAAGATCTTCATCATTCTCTAGCTAGAGGGCAAAAGCTTCAGGGCTTTTAACATGACTGAAGCAGTAGTATCAGATTCACTTCAAGTAACAGAGCTGCTATAGATAGGAAGTCTCTAACTCCTGATGCCTTAGCAGAGGTAACCACAAAGGACACATTCCATATATTCTATTGCTTACACCACATCTGCTTCAAGTAACAGTTTTTCCACTCCCACAATACTTACAGTGACAGTGGAGCTCTCTGACTCTGATATGGTATGCTCTGTGTCCACACTCACAAACTGCAACCCAGGAAGTTCAGGGAGGTTGCACTATAGAGTCCAGTTGGAAATCAACTCAGTGTGGATACAATAAATGGATACCACAAGACATAAGAAAGCCACATACTGGTAGGGCAGCCATGTAAAAGTGTGAGAAATATATATCCCAACTTATGCATAAATTTCAACAAAGAAGCACACAGAATGTATATATAAGACTCAACAATATGATGTATACAAGAAACTCATCTCACCCACGGGGCATATATAGACTGAAATTGAAAGGGTGGGAAATGATATTTTGAGTGCATGGAATCAGAAAGCAAACAGGAATAGTCATAATAAAATAGACTTTAAGACAAGATGAAAAATATTAGAAAAGATGAAAAAGTCACTGTATAATCACAAAGAACAATACATTAAGAAGATATGACAGTTACCTACTAGTATATAATGCACCAAATGTCAGAGCATCCAATTTTATACACAAATACTACTAGAAATAAAGGGAGAAATAGGCCTCATACAATTATAAAGGGTGACTTTAATACCCTACTCTCACCAATTGATAGATCAACAACACAAAAATCAATAAAAAAGTCAGAGTTAAATTATAATATGGACCAACTGGACTTAACAAATATATACAGAATAGAAGAGCTGCAGAATACACATTATTTTGATCAACACATGAAAGCTTTCCTAAAATAGATCATATGTTAGGACAAAGAAAAAGTCTTAGTGGATTCAAAAATTGAAACAATTTCTTATATCTTATTTGATCATAATGGAATTAAAGTAGAAATCAACAGTAAAAGAAACTCCAGAAATTATACAAACACATGGAATTGAACAACATATTATTGAATGAACAGTGGGTCAAAAAAGAAGCCAGGAGGGCAATTTAAAAGTTTCTTAAATTGGATGAAAATGGAAACACAATATACTAAGATCTGCGCTACAGAGCAAAAGCAGTACTAAGAGGGAATTCATAGCAATGAGTGCCAGCATGGAAAATAGAGGTCACAAATAACTTAATGATATATCTTAAGGTCTTAGAAAAACAAGAACAAGCTAAGCTCCAAATCGTATAGAAAGAAAGAAACAATATAGATCAGGGTACAAATAAATCAACTAGACACTAAAAGAACAATACAAACAGTCAATAAACTTCTTCCCTCCCGCCTTCCCTGCCATGGACTGGTTCTCATCTCCTTTGCCTCTCTGCCGTGCTGCCCTGCCTTGGAGCCAGCCTTGGAGACAGCTGACTATGGACTGACACCTCCACAAACTGTGAGCTGAAATAAACCTTCCTTCTTTAACTTATGGATGTCAGGTATTTAGTCCCAGCAACAAGGAAGTAACTAAGACAACAGCTAAGATATGGAACCAGCCTAGGTGCTTGTTGACAGAAGAATGGATAAAGCACATGGTATAGATACATAGTGGAGTGTTACTGAGTCATTACATGAGAGTGAAATCCTGGGCCAGGGGTTTAGCTCATGGCATAGCTCCTGCCTGGCAAGTGTGAAGTTGTGAGTTCGATCCCCAGTATCTCAGAGAGAGAGAGAGAGAGAGAGAGAGAGAGAGAGAGAGAGAGAGAATCACGTTAAGCAAAATAAATCAGACAGGGAAAGGCAAGTATTACACATTTTCTGTCAAGTGTGGAAACCAAACCAAAAACAACAATAAAAGGCTACCAGAAAGGAGGAGGAACATTAGGGTCTTGGAAGAGGGTCAGGTGAAGAAACAGCCTGAATAGGAAGAGGAAAAGTGAACATGATCGAAGTGCAATATATTCCATGTGTGGTAAAATATGCATGGAACCCTGACATTCAGGAGGCTGAGGTGGGAGGATTGCTGTCAGTTTGAGGCCATTCTCAACTACATAGTAAGTTCGTAGGCAGCCTGGACTAAGTGAGACTCTCAAAAAGTAAATAAATAATTTTTTAAAAAAGCACAGTTTATACAGTGAAATCCATTAACTAATTATTCATTACAATAGTTTTACAATAACAAAAAGAAAAAGTAGGCTCTAGGAGAAAAGATTAGCAAATGTGAAGACATAGAAATGAAAAGAGAATTTAAAAGAATATGAAAAGAACACCACTGATGTATGGTAAAACTTTAATGGTCTAATGCATGTGTAACTAGAGTCTCTGAAAAGGGAAGTAGAAAATGGAAAAATTTTTTTGAAGAAGTAATCCTTCCAAATCTATAAACTTGATGAAAGCTATTTTAGGAGATCAGAATATGCCACCTTAAAATATGTTTTTTTTATGACATAAGGGGCATTTTTGCAGATGATTATTTTTGAAAAACAGTAAACAGAAGTTTTGAAAACAAAATAGGTGGGAAAAGTTACATTTATGAAGGAAGTCTCTCTTTGTAATGATGTGTTTTTTCCTGAACCAGACGAAAACGATGATTAAATCACAAAAGATTTTTATCAGTGGAGAAAGCACTGGCTAAAATCTGTATGACAAACCTTACTTTTGTTCACCATGCTTTCTCTGAGAAAATTCGCATAACTTGTCTTTCCTGTACCTTTTTTAAAAATTATAGTTGAAGATACCACTATGGTGTATTTTTTAAATTTCTAGGCTACTCTTTTGAGAGTTACTCATTTTTTCCCCAGGTATCTATTTTTTCTCTTGTCAATCTGTTCTTTCTTGTATGCGTCCCAGCTGAGAATTCAAAAAGATGGAAAAAATATAATTTTTCCCTTCTTAAACTATAAATTCAAACATCCAAGTATTTCAAAGAACTAAATACAAAAACAAAATAAAATAGCCTCTCAAACAAATAAGCAAACAAAAAATTACAGAAAATGACAGAATAACTTTGTAGTCAAATTACTGATAATTAGTGATAAAGAGAAAATCTCAAAAAGACTCTGAAGGAAAAAATACATCTCATATTAAGGAGGAACAAATATAAGGATCAGATTTTTCACTGAAAATAATGCAAGTCAGGATGATGTAACAATAATTTTAAAGCCATGAAAGAAAAATTTATTGGTCCTTCTGACCTTAGAGAAATCATCGTCCCCGTATGGCCCATTCTTTTTTTTTTTTTTTTGTCTTTTTTCCTTTTTGTCAGTACCAGGGATCAAACTCACGACTGCCTGCTTCCAAGGCGGGTGCTTATGCTGCTGAGCTAAATCCCCAGCCCCTTATGGCCCATTCTTCAGTCCTGTCTCTGAGATTTCAAGAGCTATGGCCTTGTGATGCCAAATGAAACATATGAGATTAGAGTTCTGGGAGGACAAGAACTACCTGGACCTTATCATTCTCTTTGTTTGGCTAGAATGGGATTAGACTTGCTCAAACACTAGATGGCAACCAGTTCAGGTCAGAAAACTCATTGGGAGAAGGACAATTTCCTGCCTGTCTGATCTGTGGGACTTTCACTTCCCCAACCCAGTAAGTCTAAGGTGGTAATCTCTCTCCTACTTCTACACATAAATTCCCTCCTTTTCTCACTTTAGTGATTGGATGGTTACTCTTCAGTCAAGTACTTTTATTTCCATTGCTATAAATAATTACTGCTAGAGTGAATCCTACCTGGAAGAGAGATCATTCTCTCCCTCTTCACTCCCTTTTAGATTTAGATAAAAATTCAACACTACACAAAAGTCTCTCATTGTTTAGGCAAAATGGGGAAAATGACAGAGATGATGGGAAAAAGAAGTAATGTTACTCAATTTACTTCCATAATTTGAGTGTAAATATGTTTAGGGGAAGAATTACCACTCCTGCTTCATTTATACTTATATCTTGCTTTACAACGATACTCAAATAATCAATAAATGTTTGATAACAAAGTTGGTTCACATTATATCCTCTGACTATAAAAGATCTTGCCAAGTAAAGTAGTGTGCAATACTGTGTTATTTGAAATCTAAACAGGAAAAAGATGGTATACGATAGGAAAACTAATGAGAGACATTAAACTGGCGTTTAAAGTATGAAAAACTGGGCTAAGGATTTAGCTCAGTGGCACAAGGTCCTGAGTTTGATTCTTGGTTAAAAAAATCATAAGGGGCACTGATATAACATAGAGATAGCATAGGAAACAGTTACTAGCCCTGGGGTCAGGGGACAAAGGTGGGAAGCTGAGGTTGTTAAAACTTGGTAACTTGAATGTACAATCCCACAGAACTGGGGGTCTGACTTCTGAGGAGGAAGCTTCTGGAGTAGTCAGGGGAGTCACCTGATGGAGCAGGGACTCAGACCTCTGGTGCCCACTGTTGCTGATGGTGGCTAGAAGGGCTTCACAGGGCTGGTTTCGGGATTATGGAGAAGAAACAAGCTACTCCTGCTGCAGAGGTGAAAAGTTATTGTTGGGCTGATGCTGTTAGGAACAAGAAACAAAACAAGACTCAGCAAGTTCCTCAGCCCTCCTCTAGCTCCTTCTTTTAACATCTCTTGTTGGAAGAAACTAATCAAGTCAGCAAATAAAAAAAGATGCGGTTTGTAGAGTCCTCCCCTAGCACCAAAAAGCAGTTTACAAAAGCTGCTTCCTTACACACTATTCACACTGCAGCAGCAAACAGAAACACCCAGACATCACCTAGAATTTGCAGGCAGATTTTTTAATGTTCACAAACCTGAGCTAGAGTCATTTCCAAACTGTCAGGCCCAGATCTCTAGTAGCCCAAGGAGCTATATGGAGCTTACAAGCAGGAAGTACAGAAGCAGAGTCGTTAGTGGTTATTGATTGGTTACATCTTATCTCATTAGTAATGATTTACTCAAGAGAAAACTACATCATATATGCTTCATACTGCGGCAAGTTAAAACTCTAGGCAAGTTTGGTGTTGCAGGAAACAGAGGTTCAGGGTGGGGGCAAGCTCAGAGTGATGAGAAACAGTTGGCTGGGGTAACATACGGGTTCAAGATGGGGAAGGTTACAGGAGGGAAATATGTACCAGGCTCTGTAAAACAAATCTTCTCAGGAGAGTAGCTAGGGGTAGGCTGGCATAGGACCTTAGGAAGTGCTAAAGAAGAAAATAAATAGCATGAATGAATAGAGAACAGAAATTCAAAGTAATTACTAATACAATATTTGCAAATCAAGATAACTAAATGCTTATTTAACCTTCTAGATTGAGAAAAATAAAAATTATCAATGACATCAGGTGGTAAAGAATGAGGGAAAATAGGTACTTTCATATACTGTCAATAGGAGTAATTGGTAAAGGCTTTTTTGAGGAAGGGCAATGTTACTCAGTAATATATACATTTAAATTTTGTTTCATTGGGTTAATGTATTGTGCCTGGACTGTGACTTAGAAATTCCACATTCTGAGGAATCATTGTCTCTCCTAAGAACTTAATGGCAGAGCTTCCAATGTCCACGCAAGTCATATGCAAATTACAAGAGTCACTGCACTTGAGAAATCTCAAAGTATGTCTTCTCATCAGACGCTTACTATTTTCCCTAGTTGAGGTTGGGAGACTTTTAAAATCATACATAATGTTGCTTAGGGGTTGGGAATACACTTCAGTGGCACAGCACTTGCCTGGTAAGCACAAGGTCTTGGGTTCAATTCCTGATACCAGAAATGTTTCTTAGTAACATAATTGACATTTCATTCTTATAACGTCCCAGAAAGATAGCAAGAAAGTTAATTAAAAATCAAATGATCATACAGAGGAGGAAAAGGTTTTTGTTAATATTTTATAAATAAATTGAGAGTATAAAAAATTATAACAGATTTAAAAGGAGGTAAGTAAACATTCTGAAATGAAATAAAGTAAACAAAGTTAAGGACTCAATGAGAGTTTGACAAAAGAGAAATCATAGCTAAACAGAGAATTAGTGAATTGGGAGATAAAGAAGAAAAAATTCAGAATATACAATAGGAAAAAAATTGAACAAAAATAATTTTAAAATATACCAAGTAGAGTGATAATGTACATTTTTTTTTTATTTAAGAGGAAAAAGAGAAAAACACAAAACAAACCAAAGCGGCGTAAGGGTACACGCAATACAGAACTACAAAACAAAACAAAACAAAACAAAACAAAACAAAACAAAAAAACATAACAGTAAGAAATCACCTGCTAGTAGATTACACACTATCTTCTTGAAAATAGTTCCTCAAATCACAGTATCAAAGAACACAAGGTGTAGATTCAGAAACAGAAAAGGAAGGAAAGAGATCTGCACCATGTTGAAACTTAGGGCACTGGGAAACAAAGCAATCAGCTTGCCTCCCTGGTAAGCAGCCATGAGCCTACCGGTGCACAGACTGAGAATTAAACATCCCATTTTCCCTCTCTCCTGTAGCAAATAGGAGCCAGAGATCTGAGCATCTCTTGGGAGGTTGGCCATATACAATTTAGCAAATGGGGGGAGGGTGGGATTTCCTTCTACCATCTCTTTGAAGGCCAATATTCTTATCACTGTTTTGATTTGTTCTGATTAATTGTATTGCTCTATTCGATATTCTGTTTTGATAACTTCTATAATGTTCTGTATTTGGTTTGATTTTGCTATATCCAATTGAAAGAACAACTATTGTGAAGATAACGAGATATACTATGGTACCTATTACTGTTATCCTGGTAACCTGCTGTGATGTTCTGTACCAATTTCACTGCACTGTCTCAATTGGTCTTGTTTTATTGTATTTTATTATGGTCAAAATAATTTTAACAATTAAAAAAAGAAAAGGGGGGAAATAGAGTAAAACAAAGTTTGAAGAAATAATATTTTAGGGTTTCCTAGACAACATAAAAATATAAGCCAACAGATTTTAGAAGGCAAACCAATCAAATAAGATAAACAAAGAAAAAGTCATACATACCTAGTGTCACCACCAGTAAAACTGCAGAAAATCAAAAACCAAGACAAGAATACTGAAGAGTTGGGAAATCACCCAGAAGGGGAAAAGAAAAGAACATTCCAATCAATAGCAGCTAAATGATTATAAACTCTGAAAGACAAAAATCAAATGCATGTATCTTTGGTATGCTAAAAGAAAGCAATAGCCTTCTACAATTCTATAACAAAAATAGTCTTAAATAATTGAAACAAAATAAACACATGAATAAAAGAACTAGAAGAGAAGAATTCAGAGAACATGGTGGACAGATAGCAAGAGCTACGCAGGCTGTCTGCGAGACCCAGCTTAGAATCCAGGAATGGTGCGGAGGAAGGAATCCTAACCAAGAGGAGATATACCCTGCTGACCCAAGAACAAACTGGGCTGAGAGATACCAACTTGGAATGCAATCCTGTTGCTATAACAGGAACAGATAAAGCCTGAGAGTGGAAGCTGGAGCCTGCACCATTGAAAGCCGCGATTTGGGTTTCCTGCTGCCGCTGCTGCATCTGAATCGGCTTGGCAGGGAGAGAGATGCGCGAAAGTGCTGGGAACAGGAATTGGTGAACAGAGTTAAGAGCTGGGTGGGTGGGGAGCTGTGCATCGACCTCCGGTGAGTGAGGGAAACTGGGACTCTCCCACGGTTTAGGAGGTGCCAACAGAGGACATTCTGGGGCCAGGCAGACTTGCTGGAACAGGGAGCTGTAGTGACTTCAGTCACATATCCCCCTCTCAAGCGGGATTGGTGAGCAGTGCCTAGCCTATGTGACGCTGCTGGCTGAGACCCAGTAGGCTAGCACAACCCAGGTCCCAGCGCCTGAAGGTGCACCCTAGCAGTGAAGCATTTTGGTAGGTTGGCCTGGAGGGGCGGGCCCTGCATAGGCTGCCCGGTCTGTAACTCCCTGGTGCGCTGCGGTGGGTGGGAACACCTAGCCGGCGCAATTCAGTCAGACTGTGGCCAACAGGGAAGGAAGCTGGGCCTCCTATATATGTTTGCATATATAAGGAACAAAGAATATGGGAAGAGGGAGCAACAAGAAAGTCTCCTCGGCCCCCAACCCTGAGAAAAAGGCAATAGCAGACATGTCACTAATAGACATAAAAGGCTATCTCCAGAGCCTCATAGACGAGTTCAGGAATGAAGTTATTAATGACCTGAAGCAAGACATAAGCAGAATAGTTAGAGAAATGCTAAGCACCACCCAAGAAAAAGCAGATGGTGGAATGGAAGAACAGAAAAAGAGGGGAGGGTGGTGCGCTGTCTTCTGGCTGGGCCTGTTGGTGGCTGTAGCTATGGAGCTGCCTGCATCAACCTTGGGAGAGCAGAGGCTAGGCTGGGTGTGTGCTGAGCCCAGAGAGCCACTGGGCCTGAACCCAGAACAGGCTTGGGCCTGGGCGATGGATAACTTCGAGGCACTGTGCTGCCATTCCTGCCAGAGCTGTGGAGAGGTCCACTCCCACGAAGGCCAGCTGCTGCATTGGGTGGAGCTGGAACCCGGAGCGCTTGGTGCAGCAGCCCTGGGAACAGAATTGCACCCAACACACACACACAGGTCCAGGAAGCCAGCGCCAGCACCTCAGAGCGCCTCCAGTCTCCTCAAGACGAGGCACAGGAGGAAGAGGTCGTCTTCAGCACATCTGTATAACTCCAGGCTCAGAGCATCTGCTGCAGCCCAGGATGCCACACGAAGCTGCTCAAGACCCAGGCCAGCACTAGGCAGCAAGCTGAGAAGGGAAGAACCCCCAGCCTTCAGGCTGCCTGTCAGCTCCACGCCCGCCCTTCAACACACATTCCGCCAGGAGCTAGGACCCCTTCAGCAGTGGCCAGCCTACCTTGCCTCTTCACTACTAGACTCACACTCTGCCCTGCATCTCCAAGTCCTTTGATGCCTCTACAAAGGACATGCTGCCTCACTGTGTTCCAACTCTGCTTGACTACCATGGCAAACTTCCCCAGGACCCAAGTCTCCCTCGAACAACTTACGCACTTGTGGCACCTCAGGCTCTGCAGCTAAGGGGGCTGTGCACATTTGATAGCCTCCTTGCCTTAGTGAAACTCTAGGAAGTCAATAAAGTCTTGCCCTCATGCAAAAAAAAAAAAAAAAAGAGGGGAGAATTATTTGATGCAGAAAATAGAGAACATGTAGAATATATGAAGCAGGTTCAAAGAGATTACCAGGAAACTAAAAACTCTATCAAAAACTGGCATAACAGCTTGAAAGAAACTAAGGACAAATTATCTGAACTGGAGGGCAGATTTGTAATATGGGAGCATGAAATGAAAAACTTCTTAAAAATAAAAAAACAAACAGCAACAATACAAAAACTAGAAGATGATAAGATCTATAACTTAAGAATTAAGAACATAAGAGAAGAAGTAGGGACACAAACAAATGGACTACAAAAGCTATTCACATAAAATAATCCAAGAGAATTTCCCTAATTTAGCAAATGGTAAAGATAGTCAGATATATGAGTATCTACAGGACTCCAGCTACCTACAACCCAAATAGAGCTACACCTAGGCGTATAATAATCAAAATTCCAGAAATCCAATATAAGAACAGAATATTAAAAGCTGTCAGAGACAAGAAACAAATCATTTACAAGGGAACACCCATCAGAATTACAGCAGACTTCTCGGCACAAACCATCAAATCACGAAGAGCGTGGGGGGAAATAATTCAAGCTTTGAAATATAATAACTTCCAGCCAAGATTGAGATATCCTGCACAACTATCCCTGGAAATTGATGGAAAAACAAGGTGCTTTCAGGATAAAGAAGAACTAGGGGAATATGCAACTACCAATTCAACTCTACAGAGAATACTGCAGGATATTCTAAAAAAGAAAAATATGAAGAATTCAGAAATAGTGGCAGAGAGGCCACAATGAATGGAGCAGAAAACAAAATGAAGAAGACAAACTGACAACTAATGACAGAAAAAGAGCTCAAGAGAAATGAGGCAGAGAAGATTGAATGATAGGAACAGCTATCTTGGAGAAAACAACGTCATAATAGGTAGTGTTTATTTGGTATCATCTTATTTTGAAGTCCCATCAAGATTTTGTTCTTCTGTCTCCATAGATCTTAACATGTTGTATCTTACTGGATTTTATTATATGTGATAGTATAAACAAAAACTTTTATAGACAAGGAGATTATACAGAAACCATAGTTCATTATCTGTTAGTTGATTCTAAATACCCTGTAATACTGTCATTCTCTTGAATGGTTTTACATTGTGTTGATATATTTGATGCTACAGTATACCAACTTATACTCAAAGATCTCAAGGAAAGAGACAACATGGTAACTACTTTTATGTTGGGATTATCTTGTAGTGAAACACTAATTTGCTTAAATGGTTATGTTTTGATCTGCACTGTTTAGTTGTTATGCCCTCTTTTATCTCAATCTCCATTTTATTATTTACCTTTTTATTTTTATCCTTTTAATTAAAGGAAAAATAAATTTAAAAAAAGCAGGATATATTATAGTAACCCACCTTGATATTCTATTAACTTGATTTGAAGCCCTGTATTGCCCTCACCATCTTGTTTTGACTGATGTTCCTCTATTCTGCTTTGCTTGATAGTACCAGGTTTGAAAGTTTAGGCAACAGCTGTGAAGATAGTGGGATTCATTATGACGTCCATACTGGTTGACTATTATCTACTTTTGAAGATCTGTAATGCCTCCAATGTTTTGGTTTTGTTGGTCTCGTTCTTTACTGTTTTGTTCAATTTTATTATAACTGATGATATAGGCAATTCTATTTGAGATAGCAGGAGGCATTATGGTAACCATTGTTGATCACCTTGTATTATGTTTTTACACTATCTATTATGTCCACCCTTTTGATTTAACTGACTCTGTTCTGTTAAGTCACATTTGGTTTTACTCTCTTCCAAAAAAAAGTAATAAGAACTGTGGGAGCAATAAAACCCAAAATATGTAATAGTCATTGTACAAAAGGGAGGAAAAGAAAGTGCTCTAAATGGTATAACTGCATGTAAATTTAAGTGTATAAGATAGACAATGATATTACTGAGTTTTGTTGGATCATTGAACAGAACTGTTTACAGTCTCACTGTTTGAATGTCCACTTTATATGCTTTAATCTTGTAACTTGAACAAATATTTCTAAGATGACAATATGTAATCCATTAACTAGTGATTTCCTACTGTTTATTTTTTTTCTGAAATTCTGTATAACTTGTACCTTTTTTCTGCTTTTTTCCCCCTTTTTCTTCTTTTAAAAAAAAGAGCTAGAACATTTCCTCAGCAGCAGATGAACAGAAAAAGAAATTTTCAGTGATGCTTGTCAGGCAGAAAGAAAATGATTCCATATGAAAAAGTGAGACAAAGAGAAACTGACAGAGACAGAGAGACAGAGATGAGACAGAGAGAGAAATATAATGTATAGGGAAATCTAAATTACCATTAACTTAGCATTAACTTTAAGACAAAACATTTGAGAAAAACAACTTATAGATGAGAAAGTTCTATTCTGGACCATGGTTTAGGAGGCTACAGTCTGCACTTATTGGTTTGGATCTGTGGAGACACAGCACATCATGGTGAGAGTACACGTGGAGGTGGTCCGTTCACTTCAAGGTGTCCACGAAGCAGAGAGAGAGGAAAGAGGATGATCCAACCTCTCCATCAAGAGCAGGCCCTCAAAAACTTATTTCCTTCCACTGTACCTCACCCACTAAGGCTTGTACCCCTTTCCATAAGACCAAATCTTCAACACTTGGGCCTGTGGGTGTCACTGATGGTAAAAACTACAACAGGGGTTTAAAAATAGTTAGATCTCCACCAAATACTAAATAAGAACAGTGAAATCCACCAGAATAAAAGGAATCTAAGGTGTTTTGGATGAAAATAAGAAGATTGATTGTGACTATGCTTAATAAATTAAGGGTTAAGGCATAATTTTTAAAGTAATCACTAAAAGAATAGAAGCAAAGCAATACATAATTAAAAACAGAAAAAATGAAGCAAAGCATATAAAAGAGTTAAAAGTATAATAATAGTTAAAGAAGCCAATTCAAAAGAGACAAAAAAGAAATGGAAACATAGACCAATGACAAATAAGGGGGGGAAAGATGATAGATTTAAAGTAACATAGGTCAGAAATTACATTAAATATAGATTGGCTGAAATGATTCAATAACATAATAAATATTGCTAGATTAGATTTATGAATTAACTAACTATATGTTGTATTCAGGAGACATACCTAATACCAGTTACACCAGAAAATAATTGAAAGATTATAACAAAAAAGAAAAGGAGTATTATTTAAAACATTAACTAAAAGATATACTAAAGTGTTCTAGGCAATATGTATAACTTCAGAATATAACAGATGAGTATAACCATCACTTTCTAAATGTCTTTTGTGCAAATTGCTTATACATGGATTAATAACATATAATGTGATCCCTATGAACCATTTTGTTAGACACAGAACTTTGATATTTTCATCTTTGCCTTATGACTAGGAAGGTTGTAAACTAATAAACTTTAAGGTTTTCTTATCTCTTAATCTTTTGTATGAGTGATTATTGTCATGTTATGCCTCAGGATGATTCCTGCACCATGCCATACCTGAGGTCAAAATTTTCCTTTGGAAATATCAAGTTTTTAACCACCTGTGAGATACTGCTGGAAGAATTCAGGATGACACCACACAAATGTTGTGACTTTTGCCCAGTTCTCTGCGCTCTTTAGTTTCTGTCTCTCTTTGTGGGTCAAATGCTCATATACATGGCTCCTCTGATGCCAGTTGCCCCCTGTATGATTAGACCATAGCCCACGATACTTGGGCCGGAAGAGTTTTCCTCCACCCTATCAAGTAAATATCAGTTCCCTGTCACTCTTCATTTTGTCTCCTTAGATCACAGAGATAGGTGGCCACCATTTCCTAGTTCTTTCCCTTTTGTTATCCCCTGAATCACTTCTGTTTTCTATGCATACACAAAAGAAACTGAAGTTTTCTAATCTTTTCTAATCTTTAGCACCTTCAGCCTTCTGGAGCACACAAATTCAAACAGAGATAAGGGATATACTCTGGTTTGGCAAGGGAAGTGCCCACATTACCACTGGGTGCAGCCACATGTGTGAAGAGAGGTCATGTGGGTCACTGGTGAAGGAATGTGGCTGTTAATTGAGTGGTCAGCAGTGAAAGCTAATGGACTTTTGAGTGGTTTTATCATTTTTTTGCTTCCGCCACACTTCAATTTCTCTCTCATTCTGAACAGCTGTTATTCTGCGTTTGCCATGCCTGCCTAGAGCACAGTTCTGCATATTCCTTCCTCACATGTGACGTTGCTCGTACTTGCCTGATAATCTGTTAGAAATGGTAAATGGCATTCAAAGTGAGTAGTGACTTTTCAGATACCAGGACCCTGAGTGTGTGGTTTTAACTATTTGTGAGGTGATATTGAGGACATAAAATAAAAATTGCCTTAGTGGATGAATTTCCTATCTTCTTGGTACAGTGCAATAAGTGAATGGGCAAAGAAAAGCTTATAAAATGGTTACCTGAATAAGAAGGAAAGACTCCCTCTCTGCACTGCAGTGACTCCTTTTCCTTTTTCCTTCCTAATTCCTAAGCACTTCCAGAGGCTTGAGATTCTCTATTACGCACTTGTGTTTCAAATTCAGAATGCACTGTCTCTGGGCATTGATCCATGGCAATTCTCCTGATATTCCTCAGGATCTCCGTGGCTCCACTGACCAAAGGGAAGAGGACTGTTATTGCTTAGTGCTTTTGTTTGGATCATAAATGTCCCCTAAAGTTCCATGAGTCGGAAACTTGCAAAGATTCCCTAGCTTGTGGCACTATTGGAGGTGGCAAAACCTTTATGGTGTAAGGCCTAGAAAAGAGGGCTTTAGGTCACTGGGCACCCGCTCCTGAAAAGGATAGTGGGTCTCCAGCTGCTTTCTCTCTCTTTTGCTTGCTGGCCCAAAAGTGAGCAGTTTTATTCTGTAAGTAGGCAGGTCGTAATGTGTGGCCTCACCAGAAGCCAAAAAGCAATGGCACCAATAGGTCATGTATTAAAACTTCCAAAACTATGAGCCAAAATGAACATTTCCTTTTTATAAGTTTATCTGTCATAGGTATTTGCTATAGTACTAGAAAGGTAACACACTTAGCAACATTAGTCTACAAATATCCAGATGTACACTGTAGAATGTCTCTCAGGATAGAGTGTGGCATATGGATTGGAGTAGACAAAGCTGGCTGTAAGGAGGCCAGTTTTTTATTTGTTCCCATTAGTGGATATAAGAAATGACATAAATTTTGTTTTGGATTTGTGTTTTTGAGACAGGATCTCACTCTGTTATTCAGGCTGTCCTTGAACTATGTGGCCCAGTGGCCTCCAGCTTGAGAGAGTCCTCCTACCTCAGCCTTTCAGGTGCTGAGCTCACAAGCATACAGCACCATGCCTGGCTACCCAAACTTTGTATAAATTTGTACACATTTCAAGGTTATAACTGATAGCTTATCTATTTGAAGAAAGCTTGTGGCAAAGGAAATAATTTTTGACAGATTCTGTACTAAGGATTTTCAGATGTGAAGGAAATGAAGTGGTGAGTAGCATTGCTTCACTGGTGATAACAGTCACTATGTGGATCTCATTATAGACTCAGAAGCAATGAGCCAAGAACCAGGAGCAGAAACCTCTGAAACCATGAGACAAAACAATCTTTTTCTCTTTATAAGTTGATTGTTTTTGGTTATTTGTTACAGTAGTGGAAAGCAAATATCTTGGTTACTTTCTTATTGCTGGGACAAAATACCTGACACCCACAAATTAAAGAAGAAAAAGGTTTCTTTTTGGTACCAGGAATCAAACTCTGAACTTTGTGCTTGCTAGGCAGGTTCTTGTGCTGCTGAGAAAAGAGGAATGGTTTACTTTGGCTCACACACTGTAGCGTTTTCAGTCCGTAGTCAACTGACTCTAAGGCAGGGCAGCATATTAAAGAGGCATCAGAACAGAGGAATAGTCATCAGCAGGGCAGGAAGGAGGCAGCAAGCAGCACCAGCAAGCCTCCCTTTCCTTTTATGCCATCCAGTCTACAAGCCTATTGGTTGGTGACACCCACATCTAGGGTAGAGATTCCTATTTTCATACCCAGAGCTATGTTAATCCAGTCAGTGGACTAATCTAGTTATACACCCTTAGTACATAAATATACACCCTAGATTAAGCCACCTCCAAAAAACCACATCTATGAGTCTACAGGCATTGGAGAATACATCTATGTATAAGCCATAACACCAAATATTTCTTAAATAAAGAAATAAAAGTATTAAAAACTAGACCTTATTAACACTAAACACATCTTCTCATCAAAGACTCCAGTAAATGAGTAAATGAAATGTGAGCAACATACTGTGAAAAAATATTCACAAAACATGTTTGACAAAGAACCTATATCCAAGATATATACAGCTCTAACAGTTCAATATTAAAACAAATGGACATTTAAATGTCCATTCATTTAAAACAAATGGACAAAAGTTAAGTGGATACTTGAGAAAAGAAAATCTATTCAACTGACATATAAAAACCATTAGTTGTCATGGAGAAGACATTAAAATTGTATTGAGATACCAATTAAGGCAGTAGTGTGGCAAAAATGATAAAGTTAAAAAAAAAAAACATCTTGGTGAAGATGACCACTCTGATTTGACAGTCTTTCACCAATTTAAATATAAATGTCCTTCATTTGTAGCAATTCTTCAACCAGATTTTTCTCAAGAGAACTGAAAACACACTCACAACACACCAATTTTTTAACATACCATTTTTTAATGACAATTTTATTCATAATAGCCCAGTTACAAACAACCCAAATATGCGTTATCAGGACACTGGTTTAAAAAGAAAAAACAATCCTGTGGTATACACATCCAATTAAATACTATTCAGTAATATAAGTGGAGTAAATACCTAGTATGTTAAGAATAGGAATAAAATTCAGAAATATTATTCTTCCAGCAGGAAGAATTGGATAAAGCCATGCATATTACTTGAGTCCATCTACAGGGAATTTCTAGAAGAAGCAAGAATAATTTAAGATGCAATTGTCTCTTGAACAGGGACCTACAACAAGAGTCTGAGTCTATGCTCTGTGCCTTGTCCATTGTCCCCAGGACAGTGGGGCCTGTGAGAAAAGTGTAAGGACACATGTCTTTGGCAGGCAGATTGACCAGACCCACAAGATCCAGGACAACCACCCAGCCTGGGAGCGTGGGTGCACACATGCCTTTGGAGGGCAGAGCAATCAGCAGGACCAGCAATGTGGAGGTGTCTGAAGCAGTAGTGAGGAGCCAGCAGTTGGACTCTGGAGAAGTCCACCAACAGAAACCAGTCCCACTCCCTGCATCCAAAGGCCAAGATCATTTCCATAGCCAGCACATTTCTGGGATCTAGCATGGACACTATCATAGAACTGTAAACCCCAGAGGTATTTTACTACCTTTATCCTCCTTTGTTTGTCTGATTGGCTATTCCTTTCCTGTCTGGTCGGATGCTGTCTTGTTTTGTATTCTGTGCTTATTTCTGTATTTGGATTTATTTTTTATTCCCTTTTTCTCTGGCCTCAATTTTCTTTCTTCTCTTTTTTTCTTTGTCATTCTCTATATTCCTTCTTTTTTTCATTGTTTAGGTTTCTTAAATTTCTGTTTTTTAAACTTTTTAAAATGTTATTTCAAAGATAATAAAGCTCAACAAGACAAAACAGAATAAATCCATTCAAAACAAAGCAATGAATTTGGTACACAACTTCAAAGCAGGATAATAGGAAAACAAAAATGACTCTCATAGTATATATTGTTATCTGCATAGTAGTGGTCCATTCTACCAGATATAGCAAAATCAAGCCAAAACAAAATAGACTAAAACCAATCAAAACAGAATATTTAATTAAGCAAAACAATTAGTTGGAACAAAATAAAACAGTGAGAACAATAATGGATTTCCAAAATAAGATAAAGGGGGCCAGGGATTTAGCTCAGTAGTGTAAGTGCCTCCCTGGCAAGCACAAGGTCATGAGTTCAATCCCCGGGACAAAAACCAAAGAAACAAACAAATAACCCAGATGGAGGAAATCCCCCATATTTACTATATTGCATACTGCTATCCTCCCTATAAATACTCAGACCACTGGCCTGCAAGGTCACCCAAACAATACAAGCATTCAGTTGCTTTTTAAAACTCATTTGCTATCAACACAGTCTGTCCTCTGAACCAGTTGGTTGTTTAAAGAGAGTGGTGTGGGGAGTTGGTGATTTTCAGCCCCTGCTCCAGTAGGCTTATGGGAGGAGCTTTCTGATTCTCTCTTCCTGGGCCCCGCGTGGCTTGCACAGTTTACCAGAAAGGCTGGCTAGTTGGCTTGTTGGTCAGCTCCTCCCAGTCTTACTTTTAATTTTAATTTTCTGCTATTAATCCTCTTTCTCTTTTTCCTCAACTAGTTCGTGAATTTAAACTTTCAAGTGAGTAATCATTGTCTGTGCCCTTTCTGATTACTCCTTTTCATTCTATTTCATTCTTTCCCTCCTATGTCTTCCAGTTTCCCAAACCCAGGTGATAATCCTTTGACCTCCAGCCTTGACTCTTCTGTATCTGACCTCATTCATCACTGTAGCCTGCCCCCTATCTATCTTAGCCTCCCCGCACAGAAAGGAAAAATCATCCCATGAAGGGGGAAATCACTGCACACAAGTACATGGTATATGGTTGATTGTGCTATCTAACCTTAGAGTTTGCTCCTGGCTAGCAGGTTAAAGGTCACCATAGTAACACTGTACCTCAAACCACAGCTGTACTTAAAACCATAGCTGTACTTGAAACTATTGCGAACTCTAACTGTACGACTTTAGTCAGGATGTCATACATATTATAAACATTTTTTCTCCCCTGTATGATAACACTGTGATTGAATGAGGTCATAATCATTACCACAGCCCAGTACCAAAGGATTAGGAGCTGAGTCAAATAGTAATTTTGCATCCTTTACAAATTGAGGAGGAAGGTTCTTGGAATAGTTATGAACTATATCTAGAGGACATCTCTAAAGAACATACATCTAAGGAAGCCTCAATACTATGTGATAAAGCTATAATCATAAGAAATTTCCAAGGATCAACATAGAAAACAAAAAAGAGAAAATGGAAAATGATAAGACACACAAGAAAATGCAACCCTAGCTCCCCACCCCACCCAGGACAAACCTGGAACTCAATGAAATAGATGAAACTGGAAGTCAAACCCTGAAACTTTCTGAAATGATAGCAACAGAAGTGAAAAAACAAATGGAAAAGGCTACAGAGAAAATAATTTCTGAAGTTCAACAAGAAATGATGCTTAAAATCAAAGATATTAGAGAAGCCACAGATTTAAAAAGTAAATGAACGTATAAAAATGATGGAAACAAAAAATACCCAACATAGGTTAGAAATGGAATCTATAAAACAGATCCAAACAGAAATCCAAGAGATTAAAACCTCCAGTTTGAGGAGGTTTTAATGAAGGAGAGGATAGAATTTCAGATCCTAAAGACATAATTGCAGCTAAATATGATGTAAATAAAAATACATTAAACATAGCAAGAAATTATGAAAAATCAATCCAAAAGTTACAAGACAAAGCAAAGAAAAATAACATAAGATTGACAGAAATCAATGAGAAAGCTGAAGACAGCCAAGTCCAATTAAAAACACCCCAAACTCTTCACAGAAATAATGGCAGAAAACTTCCCAAGTGTGAAAAAAAGAATTTGACATGCAAATAAATGAAGCATATAGAACTCCAAGTAGCCATAACGAAAATGAAATTACACCAACACATATAATAGTCAAGATTCCAGAAATTCAGCATAAGAACAGAATATCAAAAGCTTCTAGATCACCTACAAAGGAAAGCCTATGGGAATCAAAGCAGACTTCGCACAACAACCCTCTCATTAAAGGAGAGATTAGATTTAAGTGTTTCAAGCTTTGAGAGAAAACAACTTCCAATCCAGATGATGTACCCTGCAATGCTATATAGAAATTGATGGAGAAAAAAATATTTCCATGAAAAAGAACAACTGAAGAAATTTATGATCACCAAACCAATGCTACAAAAAATACTGAAAGATATTCTAGACAGAGATAAAAATGATTAGAATTCCCAGAACAACAACAGAAAAAATCACTAGCAGAGTAAACAATTACACAGAGAAAAAAAAGGAGCCAACAGCAGGAAAGTATCATGACAAATGTAAACTAATGAATATCAGTTATAACCGTCAATGTAAATGGTCTCAATTCAACCAAAAGAAACAATTGGCACTGTAGAGAGGCCACACTGACTCCATTTGGTACCAGACACATCTCGTTGATAATGATACGAGAAGTTTCAGGTCTTGAAACATCAACCCCACCTCAAGGTAAAAACATGAGGTCCTGTAAGGTCAAGAAGTAAACAAGTTATATAATCTGAACATGCACAATTTGAGTTTGTTTGTTCTTTATCTCAATAAAAGCTACTTGCTTAGGCTGGCCGGGTGGCAGCCATTTGGCTGACCCTTAGTGTGTGCAATCCTTTATTTTCCCTTTGCTTACAGAACCCCAACATGGCAGAATGGATCTGGAAGCAAGGTCCAACAATATGCTGTATACAAGAAACATGCTTAACTCAAAAATGAATGCATTACACTGAAAGTTGAAGGATGGAAAACATTCTTCCATGCAACTGGAATCCAGAAAAAAGCAGGGATAGCTATTCTGTTTGCAGACAATGTAAATTTCAAACCAAGAAAGATTAAAAGAGATAAAGAAGGTCACTACATACTAGTTAGGGGAAAACTTCAAGAGAAAGAGATAACAATCATAAATATAAGTACAGGAGCATCCAACTATATAAGACAATTATTAAGAGACATGAAAAATCAAAATAAGCAATAAAATAATTGTAATGGGAGACCTCAATACATCACTGTCACAAAGAGATAAGTTAACTAGACAAAAAATCAGCCAAGAGCCAAACCTATAAACAGATGGACTTAGTAGATGCTTTCAGAGTATTTCAATCAACATCATCAGAATACATATTCTTCTCAGCTGCACATGGGACATTCTCTTAAATAGACCATATACTAGCTACAGAACATGTTTAAATAAATGCAAAGGAATTGAAATTATCCCATACATATTATCTTACCATAGTGCAACAAAATTGGAAATTAATAGCAAAAGAAATTGCAAAAACTCCATAAATATATGGAGATTAAATAACTCCCTCCTAAACAACCACAGATGATATCACAGATGAAATAAAGGTAGAATTAAACAATATCTAAAACTAAACAAAAATTCAGATAAAACACATATAAGAAAACAGAATGAGAACAAGTAACCTAATGTTATACCTGAAGCTTCTAGAAGAAGAAGCACAAGACACAACCAAAGCCCACAAAAAGAAGTCAATTATAAAGATCAGAGCAGAAATTAACACAATGGAGACCAAGAAAACAATACAAGGAATTAATGGGTTAAGTTGGTTCTTTGAAAGAATAAATAAAATTGATAAACCCTTAGTCAACCTTATCAAAAAAAAGAAAGACTTAAATTCATACTTTGAAGAATGAAAAGAGTAAAATCACTACAGATCTTGAGAAAATTCAGATCATCTATATGTACTTTGAAAACCTTTATCTCACAGAGTGGAAAACACAGAAGAAATGGACAGATTCCTAATATGTATGAATTTCCCAAGCTGAACCAAGAAGATGTAAAATTCTGAATAGCCTGGTATCAGTTATTTATTTATTTATTTATTTTTTTCGTTTTTACCGGTACCGGGGATCGAACTCACGACTGCCTGCTTGCAAGGCCGGCACTTATGCCGCTGAGCTAAATCCCTAGCTGTGGTATCAGTTATTGAGATTCAAAATATAATTAAAACTTAGCAACAAAGAAAAGCCCAGGTTCTGATGAATTCACTGCTGAATTCTACAAGAAATTTAGAGAAGACTTAATGCTTATATGCCTCAAACTCTTTGATGAAAGTGAAAGGGAAGCAATACTTGCTAACATTGTCCTGGAGACAAGTATTCCTCTGATACCCAAACCAGAAGAAGACCCAACTGAAAAATAGAACTACAGGCCAATCTCCCTAATGGACACAGATGCAAAATCTTCAGTAAGATGCTAGCAAACAGAATACAACAAAACATCAAGGTTATGCACCACAACCAAGTGGGAGTCATTCCAGGAATGCAGGAATGGTTCAACATACACAAATCAATAAATGTAACATAGCATATCAACAGAGCCAAAGACAAAAATCACATAATCATCTCAAAAATATAGAAAAAGCATTTGATAAACTCCACCACTCATTCATGATAAAAAAAAAGCCCTACAAATACTGGAATAGATGGTCTTTACCTCAATCTGATAAAAGCCATCTATGACAAACCAACAACCAACATCATATTAAATGGATAAAAACCAAAAATTTTCACTCTGAAATCAAGAACAAGATAAAGATGTCCATTATCACCACTCCTATTCAATATAGTTCTGGAAACTTTAGCCAAAGCAATTAGACAAAAGACAAGGAGAAGAAGAAGTTATCATTATTTGAAGATGACATGATATTCTACATAGAAGACCCTAAAAACTCTTAAAAAAGACTTAGAGGTAATAACCAAATTCAGTAGCATAGGTAGATACAAAGTCAACACTGAAAAATCAATAGCATTTCTGTACACATTGAGAGAGAATTTAGGGAAACCATATTCATTACAATAGTATTCAAAAAAGAAAAAGAAAGAAAGAAAAAAAGAAAAAGAAGACTTAGAAATGGGGGGGGGGTTGGAGCAAAGATGGCGGATAGAAAACAGCTGGCTACAGAGGCTCCCTGAGATAGTCAACTTAGAATTCAACATAATACAGCATGAGAAGTCCCAAACAGAGGGAGATGAATTCTCTTGTCCCAAGAAGAAATGAAGGTGAGAAGAACCAATCAAATATACAGTCCTGCTGGTTGCGCCACTGTGCAGCCCTGACCGCCTGTGGGCCAACCTCAGCACACCGAGACAGGCCATCCCTATGCCGCCGCACTCCAGCTACCACCTCCAACTCTGTTGCCACAGACCCACAGGAGGCTGGGTGAGCGGAGTGACTAGGCACCCACCAGCTGTCCCTGCCCCAGCCACTGATGTACCACGGCCGCTACCACCTCCACTGCCTCCACCGCCTCTCCAGATCTGAGCCGCATCCCAGAGGGTGAGAGGAGGAGGGCATATTGTGGCATTGAAGGCATGGGACTGGACCTGCTGGGAGGCATCACCGCCTTTGCCCTCACTACATGCATGAGGACCCTAGCCCGCAGCACCGATGCTGAGCGGGCACCTGCCACTGGAGCAGCCCCAATGTCTCTGGGTGGGTGTGTCTTTGGTGCCACCATACCCGCACAGCCGGAGCCCCATGGAGCTGCTGCCATGAATGGAGCCCAAAAATCTGCTTCTGAAAACACCTCCTCAGACAATAATCAAAAACACAGAACCAGAACTTTCCTGTTTCCTGCCTTGCTCAACCACCTTTGGGGAATTGGGCCTGCCTGCCTGCACCCTGAACTCTGGACTAGGCGGCCTGGGATGAGTGTCCCTGCACCATCCAGGGCCTCTGGGAGGGAGTTTAAGATATCCCAGATAACAGCAAATTGGGGAGGGCAGCAAAACCCCAGTCAGCACACTTCAGAAAGACCCTAAGCAATACAGAGAGGGCCAGAGACTTCCCAGATACACCCGTCTAAAAGAAACCAGAAACATGACAAGAGACAGAAATTTAAAAAACCTCCAGCCACTGACCCTGGAAAAATAAGCCCAGGAGAGGTAAAAACAGAAGAGAACCAGTGCAGTAATCATGCAATATTAGACACAGCATCAGCAGACATAAAGAAATACCTTAATGACCTCACAGACGAACTTAAAACTCTACTTCTGATCCAAGTGAGGCAAGATATAAAAAGATTAATTAAAGAAATGATAAACCCCTCCCAAGAGAACACAGATGGAAGAACGGAGGAACTCAGAAAAGGAAGAGAAACCTTTGATGAAGAATATAAATAAAATATAGAATACATGAAACAGATCCAAAGAGATTACCAAGAAATTAAAAACTCCATTGAAAGCTGGCAAAATGCCTTGACAGAAACTAAAGTTAGCCTTTTGAAATGTGAAGAGAGATTTATGGTGTGTGATCGTAAAAAAAAAGATCTCTTAAAATAACAAGAAACCAGGAAGAAACAATTCAAAGGCTAGAAGATGACAAGAGGATTTATAACTTAAGAATAAAAAATGTGAGTGAAGAAGCAGGAGTAACCACAAATGAACTACAACCACAAATGAACTATTCACAGTTATAATAAAGGAAAATGTCCCAAGCATAGGAAAAAGAAATGATATCCAGATAAAAGAGGCACAGCAGCCACCTACAACCAAAAAAGATCTGCACCCAGACATATAATAATCAAGATTCCAGAAATTCACCACAAGAAGAGAATATTAAAAGCAACCAGAGAAAAAAAGCAGATTACCTACAATGCAAAAATTATCAAAATAATGACAGACTTATCAACACAAACTCTCAAATCGAGAAGAGCCTGGCAGGAAATAGTCCAAGCCCTAAAACAAAATAACCTCCAACCAAGACTGATGTAACTGGAAAAACTCTGTCTCAAAATTAATGGAGAAACAAGATATTTCCAAGACAAGGAGGAACTGTGGGAGTTTATGGCCACCAACCCAATCCTACAAGAAATACTGAAGGACATTCCAGAGAGAGAGAGAGAAGAAAAATACCAGGATTCCAGCAACAGTGACAGAGAACCCTCAATGAACTGGGCAGACAGTGGAATGAAGAAGTAAAGTGGACAAATAATAGCAGGAGAATAGAATAGCAGAGATGAGGCAGAGATGGCAAGCTATAATCTTTAACATAGATAGCCCTGATTCACAAACAAAAAAGAAACACAGGCAGAGTAGATTAGGATGCAGGATCCATTGAGATGCTCTGACTAGGAAATACACTCAACCTGAAAGAGGGTTAATAAACTGAGAGTCAAAGATGAGAAAACAACGCTATCTGTGACAGAAAACCAGAGAGAAATAGGGACAACTCATCCAGCAGTGGCAGGTAAATTGGAAAGCTATGACACTTTTGGGCAGTATAGAACAACACGGCTGGAAGGAAGGAAAACCTTGAGACCTTAGTAAGTAAAGGAGTACAGCTCAAGATCAAGCTCAGGAAAAAAGGTTTAGCAACACTCAGATAACAGGTTGACCCCCTAATCTAAAAACTCAAAGAGCTACTTGAACCCAAAATATACAAAGCACCCTGAGAAAGGCAAAGGGGAGCAATTACCTAAAAAAGAAGGCAGAGGACATTGTTAGGAGTGTATCAGGATTTAAAAGTCACAGCAGTCTTATTGCTCCCTTTAGTTGGATTATATTTTGTTCCGGTCTATCTACTCATATTAGATTTGAGGGCACAGACAGCTAGCCCAAAAATAGCAGGTTATACCATGGTAATTACCCTTAATTTCCTATTAACTTACACTGAAACACTGTATTATTTACCTTGTCTTACTATAACTGATCTTATTTGAAGCTACTTTGTTACACCACTGTTTAGTCTCAACTGATTTTATTTGAATTTGGTATGCTTGATAGTATTAAGTCTAAGGGTAGAGACAACTACTCTGAAGATGACAAGATGTAAAAGATATCCATTCTGGTTTTGATTATTAACTGCTTTCAAGTCCTACAATGTCTTCAAAGTTGTGTTTTTATTAAAATAGCTATGTAATGTTATGTTCAATTAGATTATGCCTGACAATGTGGACAATTCTATTGAAAATAACAAGAGAAAGCATAGTAACTACTGTAGATCACCTAATATTGTGGTCCTATATGTCATGTTTTTCTAGGAATTTATTTTGTTGTCTTGTTTTGATCTGTTTTTCTCTATAATACAGAAAGGATAGATATACATGTAGAGATTCACACATGGGAAAAATTTCTAAACTATTTGCGGAAAAGATTATATAATACATGATGTAATGAACAGATACTCTGAAGGAGAAGAGACACTAAGAAACCCAATGCTAATTCTGTAGCATTATGATATAAAATTTAGCAATACTATCATTCACTGTTCAGAGTGATATTAGTCTAGTCTCTTATGTCCAATTTCAGCATATATAAAGATAAAGACAGCTACTATGAAGAGACTGAGAAACATTATGGTAGTCATTATAGACTTCCTCCAAATCAGGTTTTGAAGACCTAAAAAGCCTTCACCTTCATGTAGTGATTTGATTAGTTCTATAATGTTCAGTATATATTCAGTGTGTATGAAGATGGGGACAACTATTTGGAAGAAATTTAGAGAAAATAAGACAGTGAAGATCTCCAGTGGATTTGCTTTGAAATATGTGTTTCTTTAAATTGTTTCCTTATAAACGGTTTTGTTGTTTAATCTTACCCTCTTTAAGATAAAAAACAAGTAATATGATAACTATATTACTAATTTCTTGTTGGATCATTGAGCAGAACTGTTTGTAGTGTCATTATTTGAATATCACTTTATATGCTTTAATTTTGTAACTTGAGCAACTATTTCAAAGATGACGGTATGTGACATCGACTAGTGATTTCTTACTGTTTATTTTTCTGAAATTCTGTATTGTTTCTACCCTTTTTTCTGTTTTTTATTGCTCTTTAAATAAAAAAAGAAGACTTAGAAACAAATCTAACAAATGAAGTAAAGGACCTGTATATTGGAAATTACGGTATTCTTAAAAAGGAGATAAAAGAGGATCAGAAAATGGGAAGATATCCCTTGCCCATGGACAGGAACAACCAACTTAGTGAAAATGACAGTACTCCTAAATTGTTACATGGATTTAATGCAATCCTAAACAAAATGTCAATAACATATTTCGCAGAACTAAAGAAGACATTCCTAAAATTCATCTGGAAGCAAAAGAGACCTGGAATAGCAAAGGCAATTCTGAGCAACAAAGACAAGGCAGAAGGCATCACAGTTCCTGACTGGAAATTGCACTACAAAGCTACTGTGATAAAAACAGCATGGTGCTGGCAGAAAAAAGAGAAAACAACAACAACAACAACAACAAAAACACAGATCTGAGGACCAGTGGAGCAGATTAGAAGATGCAGACACAACTACAAACACACTCAGCTACCTTATCTTTGATAAAGGGACAAACATGTTCACTGGAAGAAGGATAGCTCCTTTAATAAATGGTGCTGGAAAAACTGTCTTCTAAAGGCTGAAGACTAAAACTAGATGTATGTCTACCATCATACACCAAACAAAAGTCAAAATGGATCAAAGATCTAAATACTAAAACAGAAAAACTAAATCTGCTGGCAGAGAAAGTAGTTAAAAATCTTGAAGACATAAGCGTAGGCAGAGACTTCATGAATCAAACCAATACAGCATGGGAAATCAGTGTGGAGATTCCTCAAAAAACTAGAATTTGAGATCCCATTCGACCCAGTTATATTCCCCTTTTGGATATTTTCCCAGAAGTATTAAAAACATCATAGCACAGTGATATACATGCTCCCATGTGTATAGCAGCACAATTTGTAATAGCTAAATTTTGGAAATAACCAAAATGTGCATCAACTGAGGAATAGATAAAAAATTGGTATTTTTATACAATGGAAGGGCCGGGGATTTAGCTCAGTGGCATAAGAACCTGCCTGGCAAGTGTGAGGTTGTGAATTTGACAAAAACAAAACAAAACAAAACAAAAAACCCCCACAGTTTTTATGAAATGGAGTACTACTCAGCTATAAAGAAGGACAAACTTTAAACATTTATAGGGAAGTGGATGTAACAGACTATACTCATACATGAAATCAGACTCACATATGTAAACATCATATTGTCTCTCTAGTGTAGGAAGCTTAAAAAGTAAATAAGATCCAAAATGTATAGTAGTTATTGTGAAATGTGAAGAAAGTGTTCGAGAGGAAAGAGGAACCAAGATGGCAGAAAGGAGAAAAGAAGGAAGGGAAAAGAAAAAAATACACAGGACAGTTAAAATAGTTATGCTACAAATTTTTATGAGTTAGTTGAAATTAAAAGTTTGCTCTTATATTTTTGATTATTTTTTATGACTGTGTCTTGTAATATGAGCAACTACTTTGAAGATAACAATGTGCAATATACTAACTATTGTTACTCTCCTACAATCTTATTTAAAATTTTACACTATTATTTTTGTGGCTCTTTTCTCTAAAATAAAAATGGTAATGTAAGTTGCAAAATACCAACACAGTAGCTTTCAAATAACACATAGAAGATAATGAGAATGAATATGATACTTTTACCAATTTAACATTATTGATTATTTACTAAAACCAGACATAGCTAATGACAGAACTAGGCATATTAGTCTTATTAGTCCCATTTACAAATGAAATAATTAAGCCACACAAACTTGCTACTTGTCTAATGCACACAAGGGCAGGACCAGATATAAAAGCAGAATCAGATGTGATTGGATCGCAGATTAAACCAATTTGTTGTCTTTCTTCTACTCTAATCTCTTGATTAAACCAGGATTTTCTTCTCAGTTTTAAGTATTCCTGGTTTTCTCAACTGTAGGAATCAAAAGAAGAGAACGAAAAGAGAAGGCAAAGAGGGGAACATGAGAGATGGAAGCATGGGAATTCAGAGTGGTCAAAAGCATCACAGGAAACCACTGTAAATGTCATTCTATCAAAGTGGCAAAAGTTTCCGGGAGGCTGGGTTGTTGATCTACAAACTGTGAATTAACAATTGCACTGAGATCAGAAGATGAAATTGAGAAGAATTATAGATTTAAACATTACAAACTAAAATACAAAAGATTCTGGAAGAAAGTATTGAAAATATATTCCTTACATTGAGGAGAAATGTCTTAGAGATCATTAAGGCCTTCACAATAAAAGGGAAAATAAGTTCTATTTCATAAAAAATTTACAGTTGGCACCATGCAAGGGCCACTGGGAGGAGAACAAGATGCCAGCCCTTTCCTGTGAGTCAGCACCATCTGTGGCTGTAGGGTATGAGAACAAGAAACCAACAAGTAGTCAAACCCTTCCTGGGAGTTGGTGCCATGTGTGGGCCACCAGGAGAAAAATCAGATTCCAGCTGTTTCTGGCACATGGGCTGAGAGACAAGAAGAGCCAACATGTCTGTTCCCTTAATCCCCATTAAGCAACCAGCTGATCTGGAGAAACAGAGGCTGAGAGGATAGCTACTGAGGTAAAATATAACTTAGTACTTGTAGTATCTATTATTTCACTGACTTTGCAGGGCTAAAGCTGGTAGTCTGATCATGTATTTAGAGAATAACAATTTGCAATGTAGCACCTATGGGAATCTTCTACTGAAGGCAGTAGCCATTGTTAATTCCCTATTACCTTGTTTTGAAGTCCAGTATCATTTGTATTATTTTACTTGGTTCGTTTAATACTCTTTTGTTTTGTTTGATTTTATTGTATCAGAGGGCATGGACAACTATTTAAAAAATAGCAAGATATATTATGGTAGCCATTTTAGATTTACTATTATCTTGTTTTGAACTCCTATGTTGAGCTAATTTTTTTTGTCTTTATTGGTTGTAGTTTGTTCTGTTTTCTTGTTTTCTTTACTATGTCCGAAGGTATGGGCATCTGTTTTGAAGACAACAACAGGCACTATGGTAACCAGTGTTGATATCCTAGTATCTTGTTTTGAAATCCTGTCTCATACTGTTTAGCTTTGGTTTTTCTTGAATTTATTGTCTTTAAAATAAAAATTGCAAAGAAAAAATTTTAAAAGCTTCTACTCATCAGCAATCATAAGAATAAAATGGCAGGCTGTAGACTGTGAGATAGTTTTAGTGTGCTTATTTGAAAATGACTGAAGTTTCGTGTATAGAGAAAAGACTTTAAGAAACTTTATGAGTCTGTGCTTATTAGAGAAACAGATTTAATGCAAGATATAAAAATATATAAAAATTTACAAGATTGGCTTACAATGGCTGCCCACAGAGTCAGGTGCGGAAGAGTGCAAAAGTCTGTATATACGCAAGAGATTAGAAAGATCCAGTCAAAGGCCTAGAGCCTAGTGTACTGTCACATGTGAGTGTTTATCAAGAGGCTGAAAGGCCTGTGCTGGAAGGCTGAAGGGCCTAGTCCAGAGGCTCAAGAGTCTGTACTAGATACCACACTCAAGGTGAAAGCAAAGACTGGAGCTCCTTCGAAGAAACAGAAATGAGCTTCCTTCTTCATTTGGACAATCCTCCCTAAGGTGGGTCTTCCACACCCAGAATTATGCTGATCCAATTTAGTTGGGTATTTATTACTCTAATTGACACACTCAGGTAACTATCACAGAAATGTAATAAAAGTCCAGTCATTTAAAAATAAAGAAAATAAGTTTTTTTTTACGTAAAAGAGACTCTCTACCCAAAAGGTATAAGAACAGATAATAATATCATTACTTATTGGGAAAACACAAATTAAAACCATGAGGAGATATCTTTCTTCAGCTCCAGATTCTGAGTATTTGTGTCCTTTTCTACCTCAAGTTCATTTCTTGAAATCCTAACCCTGCATCAGGAGACAGAGCCATTGACACAAGACTAGATCATGAGGGATCTGTCTTCTTCGTGATGTTAATACTCCCATAAAAGAGATGGAAGGGTCCCACAGGAAATATTACAAGGAATCATCAACTGAAATGTCATCATTTTAAACAGATTTTGCATAGCAAAAGAAATCACCAACAGAGCGAAAAGATAACACACAGAATGGGAAAAAATTTTACCAGCTATTCCTCAAAGGACTAATATCTAGAATATATAAAGAACTCAAAAACTCAGATTCTCTAAAGACTCAACTCAAAAATGAGTATCTGAAATGAATAAACTTCTTAGATGAAGAAGTACAAACAGCAAATAAACATATAGAATAATGTTCATCATCATTGCTCATTTGAGAACACAGAACAACACTGTGAACAATACTGAGATTTTGTCTCATTCCAGAATAATGGCTATCATCAAGAAATCAACCAATAACAAATTCTGGTGAGATTGTGGGGGGAAAGGAAGTCTTTTCTACTGTTGATAGGAGTGTAAACTGGTACAACCAAAATGGAAATCACTATAGAGTTTCCTCAAAAAGTAAGACTAGGGGTTCTATTTGATTCAGTGATTCCCTCTTTGTATCTTTCTATAAAGCATCAACCACCGCAATATATGCATACCTATGTTTACAGCAGCACAGCTTATAATAGCTAAATCTTGGGATTTACCCCATATGCCTATCAGTGGATTAATGGATAAAGGAAATGTGGTTTCTATATACAACAGAGTACTACTCTGTCACAAAGAAGGGTAAACTTGAGACATTTTTAGGTAAATGGATGCCATTTCAGACCATACCTTAAGTGAAATACATTTGACACGTATTTTTAAATAGTCAATTATATTTGTTGTGTAGGAAACTGAGAAAGTAAAATAAGGACCAAAATGGATGATAGATATTGGGAAATAGGAATAAAATGTTCAAATGGGAAGGGGAACAAGGTAGAGTGGAGGGCGAGGGAAGGAAGAGAAAAGGAGAAAGAGTAAAACGATAAAATGTAAACAAAGCTTTTATAAGCAAGGAGACAAAGAAGGGCTGAAGGAAAGGGAGGGGAATGGAGAAAAAAAGAATTAATGTACATTATGTTAAAAAAAATAAATGGATATGTACAAATTCCCTATAATAAATGTGATCACTATGTATATCAAAAGTGTTCCAATAAAATTAAATTTTTAAAAAAAGTGAAAGAAAGTGGCCTGTTTGTCCTTCTAAAGTTGTGGCTTGGTGTAACAGACACCATCTTGTGCCCTGTGTTGGGCCAGGAAGAGTGAAAAACTACTCAGGGTACAAGTCCCTTGAGAAAAGCAAAATGAGCTGAACACACAAGAGAGAAAAATTAATCTGCTCAACAAAGACAGGATAAAGGTGTCAACCAAAATTAATGTGAGATTCTAGCTAAATTGTTGCCAACAGAATGCCTTGCTTTGTAGTTTTCAATTTTAAATGCCCTGTAACCCTCCAGTTGGGGCCACTCATTTTGATTCTGAAACAGGCATCTACGGGTAATCACTGAGCTCAGGTAATCAAATCCCAGACTTTATCAATTTGCCTACTCTAATTTCTGTATTGATTATGAACTCACTTCACCATCACTGAGTATACCTGGAAGTCATCATCTATGAATAAAGAGGGTACCCTTAAGAGGACAAATCTGTTTACACCTTGATTTTGGATTTTCTATCTCCTAGGCCCCTGAGCAATAAATTTCTCTGATTTATAAGCTACGCAGTATACAGTATTTTGTTACAACAGCCTGAACAGACTAAGATATGCTGTACCACAACGGATAAAAATTAAAGATAGAGATTGCCTTAAGTGCTGACAGAATGTATATTCTTGTTTTTGATTCAAAGGTAAAATAGTATGACCATTCTAGAAAACTGACAGTCTCTAATAAAACTAATTTTTACCTACCCCATGACTCAGCAATTCTTCTACAAAGTAAACCCTGAAGAAAAATGAGTGCATGCAATCATGCACGTACTTTATGCCAGCATTGGTTACAATAGGCAAACTGCAGATAAATCAACTGTTCACAAATAGTGGTGTGTTCACACACAGGAGCAAACACCAAAATAAATGGATAGGTAGGGCAAGGTGGCACTCACCTATAATCCCAGCACTCAGCAGTCTGAGGCAGGAGGATAGTCTTGAGTTTGAGGCCAGTCTGGGATACCTAGTAAGTTTTTGAACTTACTATGGGTTCAGGGGTTCAGTGCTTCAGAACTACAAAGTGAGACCTTGTCTCAAACAAACAAACAAACAAAAAATAAAACAAAACAGAAAACAGTAAAAAACCCCACCAAAATAATTCACCAACACCATAGAGACTTCTCAAAAACATTATGTTGCAGGAAGAAATGAGAAAAAAGAAATTGTATTTATTCAGAGTGAATTCCAAAAATTGTGTTTACTGATGAATGGTAATAGAAGATGGAATAGTCTAAGTGAAGGGAAAGTCAGTGGGAGTTGACTGGAAAGGGTTCTACTTATGTCGGTGTCACTCCCGGCCGGCAGGAAGGACACACAACAAAGTCTGGCAGTGGACAACCTTTTCTTTTATTTTCCTTCTCCGTACAGCCTGCCCCGGGAATCCTCCCGGTCGAAGCCTCTGTTGGTCCGCTCCCCGCGGCTCCTTGCGTGCTTCTCCCTACAGTCTGTCCCGAAGCCTCTACCGGTCCGCTCTCCGCGGCTCCTTGCGTGCTTCTCCCTACAGTCTGTCCCGAAGCCTCTACCGGTCCGCTCTCCGCGGCTCCTTGCGTGCTTCTTCCTACAGTCTGTCCCGAAGCCTCTACCGGTCCGCTCTCCGCGGCTCCTTCCGGGCTTCTACTTCCCCCCAGGTGTGGCACCAGTATATATACGGATACAGTGTCCAATCATATTAAAGTAAGCAAGGCAAGCTGATTGGCTAACATATTATTGAGCGGGTTGTTTACGCGGTAAGCAGGAAACTAACGTGCTCGATGGGAGGGGTAATCTAACTCAGGCTTTGCTCTTTACCACAGGCCGCATGATCGCTATATGCGGCGGCTCGGCAATGTGGTGGCTCCCAACATACTTACCTTCCTGGGCTGTTGTAAAGTTTCTATTATTTGATGGAGGTAATAGTTATGCTCCAGGCAGCTGAGCTAGTTACAAATACATGGCTAGTCAGACAAGGCAGGGTCCTCAAAGGAGGCAGAGCAGAAGTTCAAATAATATCTTGCAGACTTGAAAGAGACAACCACCTCCTGCTGTGGGCCCGCTCAAGACAAAAGGCAAAGCAAATACAACCACATCCTAAGCATCCACAGTCCAAATAGTTCTCTATCACCCTGAGGAAGTCAGGAGTCAGCATCCTACCCCCAACAGGAAGAGTCTCTGCTGTTAAGCATGCCTGCTTACTACGTGACATGCTCCCCCATTTGCTCCTAGTTTAATCATTTTTAGCATAGTAATTAATCTTATTGGTTGACCACAGTTCTGTCCTGCCTTCTAACCACCTTGCAAATTCACATTTCTGCCATCTTTGACCCATCTAACCTCATAATTTTACTTTATAAAAGTCCCTGGAAAAGACAGGGTCCTTGGCAACCCGCTCGGGGCCCCTTCTGTCTCTTTGTTGGAGAGAAACTTTCTTTCTCCAATAAATATATTCTTCTCTTAACCTCTGTTGTTCCTAAAATTCATTCTTCCATTTTAGAGAATGCGAACTCATACTGGACATGTAGTAGGATGGGAGAGTATATCAGTGACACTTGTCAAAATTCATCCCTCTGTGCACTGAATGAAAATTATGCGTTAATAATGTACCAGTGTCAGCTATGCATACCTGTAATCCCAGCACTTGAGAGGCTGAGGCAAGAGGATTGCCAGGAGTTCGCAGCCAATCTGAACTGCATAGTGAGACCTGGTCTCAAACCAAAGAAGTACTAATGTTACAAAAATTGGAAAGGGATGGGTTGGAGGATAGCACTAGGTTTAGGTTTTATTGCATGTTAGGTTTTATCCTATTAGACGTCACTGTAAAATACCCCACTCTGCTTATAAAAAAGGTCCCAACTGGTTTACCTCCAGTAAACAGTGGTTACAGTTATTACCCCATCACAATAGTGGAAGCAGCAGGAATGTAGACCTGGTACCTTGGCAAGTGTTTACTGCGCATGCACAGCAATGGGGGTCTGTAGGTCGGTCTGAAGTTTCTGAGACTGGGCGCTAGGTGGTGCTCTGCGGAGTTTCCGCCTGACCTCGCTGTGGGGAGCCAGGGTAAAACTGCTCTCTGACCCCAGAAACTGGGCACAATCGGGGCAGGGTTTACAAAGTGAAACTAAAACACACCAAATCTTTGCAAGCAACAAACCAGCAGCATACTCATGACTAAAACGTGCCATAATCCTGCTGACAGGGAGTGTTCCCTTTAATATTTTTATGTGAAAATATTCTCAATATTTACCTGCTTTGTTTTTGGGATGGCTAAAGTTCTTGCGTTTTTCCTTTCCTAAAACAATTCTCAATCCTCAGGATACTCGCCCAGCCAAGTGCGCCTGTACGTTTCTGGGTGGGTCGCCCTGGCTGGTCCTAAATTCAACCTTGCTTCTGTTCCTTTACCCTCCCAGTTACAGTTTGGCCCTGCTTGCTCCTGCTCCAGCCTGGAACCACGCAGACCCCTGGATAGCAGTCTGGCTGTGCTCCCAGGGCTGCCACCGAGCCAGAGAATACAGTGCCCTCTGTGACCTGTCCCAATGGACACGGGGGAGAGGGTGGGGTTGGGAGCATAAAATGTTTATAAAATTGGTTTTCCTCTTCACAAAACCTTTCATCTGCTACATGTCCATATAGTAGCAAACGGCCAGTCAGGGATCAGGTAATGCAGTTTGTTGAGCCAAGTGGGCAGTTTGTGAAGTATTCCATTCGGCTGTTTAAAACATGCACCAAATCAGACAGAAAAGAGTTGCAGAAGATTGCCGGGGCAACAGCAACAGGATTTGCTATCAGGGGACTCATGGGCTTCTTTGTGAAATTGATCCACATCCCTCTTAACAACATTCTTGAGGATGGCTGATCATTTTGGAAGGGCATTTTTCTTCTTGACATCTTAGGGGTTGGAGAAGCTCATGAGGTAAAAATTTGCCTTTGTGGTTCTCTTTTCTTTTTTCTCTTCCCCCTTTTAAAGTGTTTCCTATTTGTAAATTAAAGTTTCAAAAATAAACCCTTTCATCCACAGTATTTTCCACTCAGAATTCTCCAAAGGAGTAGCTTAAAGGTGGCAAGTCGTGGAAATAAAGGAAGATCAGCGAGGTCAGAAAAACAAAGCAATTTATTCTGGGCTTGATAGTGAGAGAGTAGGCACCTGAGCTTACATTTGGCCGACTAATGCAGATGGAAGCAGGAAAGCTTTCTAATAGAAAAACAGGAGGCTTCAGATGTTCCTTGTTAAATGCTGTGAGCGAAGACTCTATAGTTGAGCTAATTCTGGGCTCAACCTCCACTACTGGAAAACAAAGTAGGGCATTCCATGCCTTTAGTTAGGGGTGCAGAGTTGGCATTCCCTGGTTGTTCATAAATGGCAAGGAGGACAAAGGGTGCTGTGTCAGTTATTGATCAAGTTCTGGCCATTTTGAGTTGATTGTTAGGGAAGCTGTTAATTTCCCTGAATCTCTCTCTCCCTCTGTGTCTCTCTCTGTCTCTGTCTCTCTTTTATTAGATAACAGTCTGACCCCCTACAAGTCTGATTTACAGCAGGCTGGTTTCCTGGGTTATTCACTGGAGAGAAGGGATTGTAGACTGTGGCTCAGAGTTCTCTTTTTTATACATGGCCTGAATAGTGTATCCAGCCTCTGAAATATACTCATTCAGCACATCCTAACCTAGCACCCTGGACATTCAGCTTCCCTTAGGCACTTCTCACTCAAATGTGGGTCTGGGGCCAGACTTCTCTGGGGTCTGTGGGTTCTGAGACAAAGGTCAAGACATTTAGGCATCACTCCATGTGGGAATTTCAAATGGGACCAACAACTCAACTGTTTCTGTAAATGCTCGGGGTAAATTTTCAAGGCCTTGGAGTTTGTCCAGTTGCCTTGCAAAAGATGCTGGTACTGGCTAGCATTTAGTGAGAGTTTACTGGCCATTATAATGACAAGGAGCTGGCAGCAGTGTCCCTGTGGTGCAATTGGTTTGCACACTTGGATGTTAATGGACAGATTGGTGGTTTGAGCCCACCCAGAGATGGCAAGGAGTTTGGTCACTTCCTCAGTGGTTAGATCTAAAAAACACATCTTACTTAACCAGCTCAATGATCTAGTGGTTACTTGTTTCCCCCCAAGCCCCAACCATTACTGCCACCAAAATCCTAGGAAAAAAAGGTAGTGGAGGAGAAAAGGAAGTCCTTGCAACAGGGAATGGGGAAATGCAGAGTAATCTAAGCATGACTTTAGGGTGTGAAGTTATCATTAGTAGTGTGTAAGCAGTAATACCTAGAGGCTGTGTCTAGTTTTAATAATTGCTCCATCTATATTGTTAGTAGTAGAGTCAGGATCCATATTATCTTCTGAATTATTTTTAACAAAGTTGTTTCTTCTTTTGTTGTACTATTATCTAACCCTTTATTGTGTTGTTTCGAAATTAGTTTGGTTCCATGATTTTATAATTTCAAATAATGCTGCAATTATCATTGTCCTACAAGAATCTTTTGCTATCTGTACAAGCATTTTTATAGGATGGAGCCCTGGAAGTGCTCCTGCCATCTCATCATGGTTCTTTTTTTTTAACTTAAGTGATAAACCCTGTAAATTTACCTTCCATAGGAGGCAAATATTCTTATTTAGTTTTCAACTCAAAGAGTCTTTTTCTTCTATTCTTGCTAGCACAAAAAACTTCTATACATCTGTGATATCCTAATAAAGGAAGTGCTGCTGTCCTGACTTAAGTGGAAGCCTTCTTTTATCCCTCATTAATATATTGTCAATTATTTTCTCCCACCAGTGACATCAATGTGGAATTCTGGTTTTGATGCTACTAAATGAACATCTGAAGATGATCTCTGTTGATGAGTAATTAACAGGGATCCACCTGATACCTCAGACAAATACATGACCATTAAGCTAGTCTATGCATCTTTGTTTGACTGGTTATTTGATCTAAATGTTTTGGTATTTTCTGATGTTTAACTGTGCAGTCTTGAAAAGGTGGGCCTAGTAGGTTTCTGCAAAAGTGGAATGTCTAACAAAATGATCTCTATACACAGTGATTCTCCCTTATGAGCTCTGACTTCAATAAATTGTTCTACCTAAAGGCAATCCTGGAACAGAAAGAAATCTAGATTCCTGGGGTCCAGTGATCTGCTATCTTAGTATACGGAGGCCCTAAATGATAGAATTGTCATGACCTGCACACCCAGCCAGGTCATGAGTGATGGTGACAGGAGAGTAGGAGAAACATTTAACACACACTACAAGGAAGCTGGGACTGTGTGGGACCTGACCTGTCTGATGGAGAGGCAGTGACAACTCAGCACAGTCTGTGTCTTATTTATACACAGTCAAAAAAAGAAGCAGCACCCAATGAGGCCCAAAGTGCAAGGTCTCAGTGTTTTCCTGAGAACACTGGAAGTGAAACATTCTCAGAGCTATCTGTGCTATGGTTAATAGGGAAGAGCACCAATGCCAGACGCTTACTGGATTGGCCTTACTCTACTTCCAAGGATTTGCCTACCTTAAGCTTGGTCCTGGCTCAGACGCTTCCCACATAGAATAATTTTGCAATTATTTTTTTTGTAAAGGAATTTTTTTTATTATTTAAAAAAGATAAAATAGAAAATGGGCAGAAATAATACATACTTTCAAAGAAAATAAATAAACAGTAAAAAATCACTAGATGATGTATACATATTGTCCTCCCACAAACAGTAGTTCAAGATACAAAAGTGGAACATATAAATGGGAATTCAACCAGGGAGACTGCAAACCATTCTGTTCAACTATCCAACAAAAACTAAGTAATATGGCTATCAATCCTATACACTTAGACATGCATGCATTTATCCATATCTTCATTTATGTTGAGACCTAACAAAACTTATTAGATTAAGTTCCTTCTGAACAAAGACTAATAATATTGCTGCATTTCATATCATAAAACTCTGGAATCAGCACTGGGTACTGCAGTGTCCCTTTCTTTCCTTCATAGTATTTGTTCATCATGTGTCATAAGATCAGTTCTCATAAACTGTTTATAGGTTTTACACAAGCATGCCTGGAAGGACAGACATTCTCCTGGGACTACAGATTTTCCTTGCCGCCCCTTGAGAGTGGTGCTCGAGCTGAGGACCTTTGTGGAAACCTACCAAAAATGTAGTTCCAATAAAGATGAGGACATAAAAGCTATGCAATGAAACTGTTTGTTTCAAAAACTAACACATGTGTATGATTTAGACTCAAAGAAATCCTTCAGTTGGGTTGTTCCTCTACTAGGATGATGTCAAATGGGAAAGAGAAATTCTTTATTTCATGTTCCCTTTCATGTTCCTGTCTTCCAGTTCAGTAATCTATCCTTAGTTTCCTTCAAGCTGTTATGCCAGCTTTCAATAGAGTTTTTAGTTTCCTGGTAGTCCCTTGGAACCTGCTTCACGTATTCTATGTTTTTTCTATTTTCTCCATCAAACAATTCTCCCCCTTTTTTTGTTCTTCCATTCTACCATCTGTTTTTTCTTGGGAGGTGCTTAGCATTTCTTTAACTATTCTACTTATATCTTGCTTAACTTGGTTAAATACTTCACTTTTGAACTCATCTATGAGGTCCTGAAGATATCGCTTTATGTCTATTGGTGCCATGCATGATATTACATGTTTTCTGTCCTCATTCTCCTTTGCATTTACTTTTCTTGGATCAGTATTCTCAGGATGGGGGACTGAGGACCCTTTCTTGTTGCCTCCTCTTTTAATATTTTTTGTTCCTTCCATACAGGTGCACATAGGAGGCCCAATTTTTTTCTTTGTTGGTTTCAGTTTGTCTGAAGCATGCTAACTAGGTGGTCCTGCCCACTGCAGTGTACTAGGAGGTACAGACCAGGGCAGCCTATGTTGGGCCCACCCCTCCAGGTCAACCTACTGAACCTTCACTACTAGGGTGCACTGCCAGGCACAGGGACCTGGTTTAGGCTAGCCTATTGTTCCTCAGTCCATGGTGTCACCCAGGTCATTGGTCCCCACCAATCCCACTTGAGAAGGGAATATGTGACTGAAGTAACTGCAGCACCCCATTCCAGCCAGTCTGCCCAGTCCAGAATGTCCTCTGTTGGAGCATCTTTGTCTATGGAAGGGTCCCCATCCCTCTCACTCACTGCAGGTTGATGCAGGGTTCCCTACCAGCTCTGCTCTCAGTTTGGCTCACTGATTCCCACTCTTAGAGTGTTTGCATCTCTGGTGAGTTAAAACTAGTGGGCTATCCCGGCTGCACCAATTCAGGTATGGCAGCAGCAGAGTATTCAAGCCGTGAGGTCCAGTGGCGGCACCAAGACTTCAGCTGTTCCAATTGTAGCACTGGGATTGCATTTCCAATTGGTTTCTCTCAGGTTAGTTCATTCCTGAGTTGGCAGGGTATATCTCCCTTTGCTTAGGACTCCACACATGCACCATTCCTGAAATCTAAGCTGCAGAGAGCCTCTGTAGCTGCTGTTATCTATCCACCATCTTCTCTTCCAATTTTGCAATTATTAAAATCAGACTGAAGAAAGAAGGAAAAGATATTTATGTCATTACAATAAGATGACATATATTAATTAATATGTAGTTGATATCAATTAGGGTTCTCCAGAGTATGAAATGGAGGCATTTGACAACAACTTAAACTGATTTAAAAGTCTTTGAAATGATTTCCAGAACTCAGATAGTTCTTTCTTTAAAAAAAAATGGGCAAAAAGTGACTTTAAGTGAATTTTTAAAATTTAAAAAATTAAAATCAATTTTTAAAATTTCAACATTTATGAATATTTGAACAGCTATTTTGAGGAGAAAAAGAGACATTACATTAGCCATTGCTGATTTTCCTATTGTCTGGTTTCAAATGTCTGTAATGCTTTCATTATTCTGTTTTGATCAGTTTTACACTATTTTGTTTTGTATGAATTCATTGTGTGTCAAGATATTGACTACTATTTAGAAGAAAACAAGAGGCATTATGGTAGTCACTGTTAATCTCCTGTTGTCTTGCTTTGAAATCCTGTCACTTACATTGTTTTCTTCTGATCTGCTTTGTTCTGTTCTGTTTTGTTTCACCCTCTTTAAAATAAAATCAATTTATTTATTATTTATTCATTTTTTCAGAAAAAAACCAGAAAAAGTGTAGAAATGTATAGTGTTTAAAAAAAATAACATTAAGAATGATAGTTGATATATTACCAGATACCAAAATGTGGTATATCAACTAGAGATGATTTCTTAATAAAATAAAAATTTTAAACAGGATAAAATCCAATCAGAAAATGAGCAATATATCCCGAAAAGGTCCTGAGAAACTAAAAAAGGTCACAGAGTTATTCAGATTTTCAGCAAGGAGTCTCCTCTACCTAATCATGCTAATTATTTCCTTTGGTAATAAACATTTTCAATAGATACCATTGCCTGTTTTCCACTTTAAATGATGTTACTTTATATAATTAGTTCCCTCACAATGCTCAGTAATTTCAAGGAATTATTTCATTGTAAAATATAAATTGTTTTCTGAGAAACATTTATATTTCCTTGAAGTATAGACAAAAATAGGTCCCTCAAAATTCAAAGGAGATACTTTTCAAATTGATTTGTGGACATCACTGGTCATTTATATAAATTGGAAAAATAAGATAAATTAAGTATTTTTATGACAAATGGGAAGTTTTTCTGTTTATGATTCAGAAGTGGATACAGTGTTTGGCTCCTTTCAGCTTTTACAATTATTTTTGGTGTTTTCTTCATGTAGCCCTAAAGTTATTATTTTTGAGGTATATCAGTCAGCTTTCAATCACTATAACAAACTACTCAATATAATCAATTTATAAAGAGAGGAAGTTTATTTTGGCTCATGGTTTTGTAGGTCTTAGTCTGTAATCTGGTGGGCCTATAGCTTTGGGGATCTATTGAGAGGTGGGTGTTCCTGGCAGATCAAAACTGTTTACCTCATGGCACGGAAGCAGGAGAGAAAGGAAGAGGATGGAGCCAGAATCCCATCTCCCCTCCAGGGGCCTGCTTCCAAGCACTCTGAGACCTTTACTTAGGCTTCACCTCTTAAAGTTTCTACCATCTCTCAACAGTGCCCAGTGGGACTTAAGCCTTTAATTCACAGGTTTTGGGGTATGATCATCTGGTTGTTCTAATTTCTGAAAGTCAAAGCAGTTACTTACATACTATTTTTTTTTTTGGTTTTTTTCCTTTTTATCGGTACTGGGGATCGAATTCACGACTGCCTGCTTGCAAGGCAGGTGCTTATGCCGCTGAGCTAAATCCCCAGCCCCTACTTACATACTATTAAGAATCTAGCATGGTGAAGATCCAATCTGAGACTCTGAATTTCATCAGTTTATGTAATAGGGCAAAACAGCGGGGCCTATGTTTACAGATCCCCATACACTGGATGCCTGGAAACAGCCCTAATACTTATCCAGGAGGTTATGCAATATTAAGACTGTGCTCTGTATTGCTTTCCTAAAACAATAGCAAATTCTGACGTCTTAAATATATCTGACTCTAAAGATTCAAATCAAATAGCACGTAGGACTCTACTATATTACTTGCCTATTTATTTTTAACCTCAGTCTGCAGTAGGTTCTGGGTTTTGTATTTTTACTGCCTTAATTTTTGGGTACTTTTTTTCTTTTTTTGTCTTTATTTTATTTTGTTTTTGCTTTAGACAAGTAGTTTAGAGTCTCAGGTATTTAGGTGAAATTTCTCAACCTATAATAAAATTTACTTCCCATGGTTATTGGGACTATTAAGTTTATAGGAAGTCAAACAATATAAAAATCATTGATCCAATAACGGCATGCATACACAATGTAGTTAGTATCTGCTATGGTTTGTGTCTGGATACCTTGCCATCCCAGACCTCATGGGGTCATAGAGTATTTTGGAGGTGGCTGAGTTAAGAGTGTATGAGTGATAGGAGGCACAATGCTGGGTGGGTGATTGCTGGATCAGTCCACTAGAGGATAAAAGGAGCAGAAAGATGCTCTTAAGGTTCTGTGCCTGATTTTTTTTCACGTTATTTTCAATTGAAGAGAGTAAAACCAAATGAAATAAAGTAGAAGAGAGTCAATTCAAACAAAACAATGAACATGGTACATGGTTTTAAAACAAAATACAAGAAAATCAATAATGGCTATTGCAATGCCTCTTGGTATCGTCAAAAAGAATTGCTCATAACATCTGGCATAATAAAATCTAACAAAAGAGTACAGAAGAAAATCAAAAACAAAACAATGGAAGCAGTACAGGACTTCAAAACAAAATACTGGGGAAGCCATAGTGGGTACCATACTGCATCTTGTTATCTTCATGTTTGATGCCTATACCATCAGATATGATACAATCAAACAAAACAAAATAGAATAAAATCAGTCACAAAACAATGAAAGCAATACAGGGCTTCAAAACAAGCTAATAGGAAATCAATAATGGCTACCATTATATATTTTGTTATCTTTGAAATAGCTGTATGGTATCAAATATAATAAAATTAGACAAACCAAACCAGAAAAATACCAAACTAAATAGAACAATAAGAACAATATAGGTTTCAAATCAATAAATTAATGATTTCTGACTTCTTTTTTTAGATTCTTTCTCCCTGTTCACCTTCACAGTATGTATTGTGCATTTTGGATCCCACCAACTCCTCTAGTTCTTCATACTAGGGAGACTACATGATATTCACCCATGTGACTCTGAACCATTTCATTCCTGAGCATCCTCTCAATTTGTATCCATTTACCTACAAAGAGCCTCAAGTTTGTCTTTATAGCTCATTAGCTTTCACTGTATAAAAGTGCCATGGCTTTCTTACTCAGTCTACAGCCGATGGGCAAGCTACCTCCATTTCTTTCTGGTACCCTGTCCCAGAGAGTATTGTGCTGTTCTCTTTGACTTTCAGTCTATGAACCCCCTTTCAAGTCAAATACATTTCTTGTATAAAGCATATTGATGGATCTTGTCTCCTGATCCACACTGCCTGTGTTTATTTTTATTGGAGAATTAAGGCCATCTATATTAAAGTTATGGCCAACATCACGGGCTCATGTCTGCTATGTAATTTTTCTGCTATTCACTGCCCTCTATTCTACTGCCTGCCCTATTCCTAGAACCATGGTCTTTTTTTTTTTTATCTCTCTCTAGAATATTGTTCATCATTTTTTACAGGGTTGATTCGGTGGTCATGCATTTCTTCAGTTGTTCTTTGTCATGGAAGTATCTTGTTTCTCCATTAAATTTGAAAGATAGTTTTGCATGGTACATCAATCTGGGTTGGAAGTTGATTCCTTTCAGGACTTGAAATAATTTACTCCAAGCTCTTCTTGATTTAATGGTTTGTGTTGAAAATTCTATGGTGATTCTGATAGGTTTTCCTTTTTTTCTTTCTTTTCTCTAACAGCTTTTAATATTTTCTTTTCTCTAACATCTTTTAATGCTCTGTTCTTATGTTGAATTTCTGAGATCTTGATTTTTTTATAATAGTCACCCAAGGAGTCAAACACAAAAAGTTCGGGAAATCTGTCCACACACTGAAGATCCAAAATATCCAGCTGAGGCCTTGGATCTCATGGCAATATCCTGCATGAGTCCAGTTGAAGACCTGGAGCCCGTGACAATGCCTCTCACAAGACCATCTGGAGTCCTAGAGCCCATGACAGTGTTGCATGCAAATCTGTTCACAGATATGTGCTGACAAGGCCCAAAAGTCAGTGGTGGAAACTACAAAGTCTGTGCTATGGGATGAAGGATCTGTGATAGCAGGCTAAGGGTTCTGCACTGGAGCCAGGAAGTGATGCTCAGAGAAAGGAGCAGAGCTCCCCCAAAGTGAACTGAAGCCATTCTCAGTGACAACAAAGTTCTGAGCTCCTCTGGCAATGAGAACACCCAAGTTCATATCAGGAAAGAAGCTCAAAAAGCTCCTCCAGAAAAACCAGCCACAACAGGACAACCTGCGTCTCCACCCTTCCGCCTCTCCAGTTCTCCTGTTTCTGTTGCTGGCAACAATCCTCAAGAGGTCCATCCATACCCAGTGCCAAACTGATTCAGTTCAGTGGGGTGTTTCAGGCTGACCACCAGTTGTCACCACAGTGTCTACCACAGTAACTGAGACAGTGTCTATCTCTTGTGTTTTAAGAACACACATTATTATTCCAGCTGATGTACAACAAATTTTTTTGCATTTTCCAATTCTTTTGCACTCAACCTAATGTTCTCAGGAAGGCACAGTGAGGCCTTTGCTTCACTCCTCTGTATGCCTTCTCAATTCAGTCTCTCTTGGATTTAAAAATAGGGTAGAGAGAACTGGAAAAAGATGGCAGATAGATAACAGCTGGCTACAGAGGCTCCCTGAGATAGTCAACTTAGAATTCAACATAATACAGTGTGGGGAGCCCCAAACAGAGGGAGATGCATTCGCTCATCCCAAAAAGAAATTAAGGTGAGAAGAACCAATCAAACATACAGTCCCAGTGCTATGGTTATCTATCTTATACACTTAAATATATATGCAGTTATATTCTTTAGAGCATTTTCTTTTCCTTTCTTTCGTACCCAGTGCTATTATTGGAACAACTAAAGGTTCAGTGCTCCTGCCACAGTGGGCGACTTGCCAAGACATCCGAGGGCCTGCCACTTCGACTCATTGAAGGCGCAGTCACACAGAGGTCAGCCAGCCGAATGGAGAGCTGAGCTGGAGGGGAGCCTGCATCGATTTGTGCTGAGTGATGGGAGTGGAGCCATTCCACAGAAAGGGGGGCTCCGGCCAATGACATTCTGTGACTTGGCAGGATTGGCAAGTACAAGGGGCAGCAGTGACTTCAGTCAGTTGTCCCCTGCCTGAATGGGATTGGTGGAGTGAGCTAGGCCTGGTTCATGTGACCTGGCTGAGACCCAATAGGTTATCTGAAATCAAGTCCCTATGGCAGCAGTGCACAGTAACCCAGTGAAGCCTCAGAAGTTTGAATGACCCAGAGAGGAGGCGGCACTCAGCAATATAGTGCAGGCCACAGCTGCAAGACTGATCTTGGAGGGGAGGGGCCAGCATATGCTGCCCCTGTCTGCAACTCACTAGCACACTGCAGTGAGAAGGGTCACCTAACTAGCGTGCTTCAGAAGAATTGTAACCAACAAAGAAAGAAACTGGGGCCTCCTGGAAAAAACAAAAAAGATGTGAAGAGCAAGCAACAACAAAAAGTCCTCAGGTCCCAACCCTGAGAACATTGACCCAGGACAAGTAAATACAAAGGAGAATGAGAACAACAAACAATATCAGACATGGCACTAGTGGACATAAAGAGATATCTTTGGGACCTCATAGATGAGTTCAAAAGTGAAATATTTAGCCAAGTAAAGCAAGATATAAGATTAATAAAAGAGATACTAAACACCCCTCAAGCACACACAGACAGGAGAAGGGAGGAACTCAAACAAAGGAGAGAACCATTTGATGAAGAATATAAAGAAAATATAGAATACACGAAGCAGATTCAAAGAGATTACCAGGAAATTAAAAACTCTATGGAAAGATGGCAAATCTTCTTGAAAGAAACTAAGGATAGATTATCCAAACTGGAGGACAGTTTTGCAATGTGGGATTATGAAAGGGAAAACTTTTAAAAAATAACAACAGAACAAGCAGTAACAATACAAAGGCTAGAAGATGATAAGAGGATCTATAACTTGAGAATAAAGAATGTGAATGAAGAAGCAGGGATACAAAGGAACTACAAAGGCTATTCACAGAAATAATTAAGGACAACTTCCCAAACATAGGAGTAGGAAATGATATTCTGATATATGAGGCATACAGAACTCTAGCCACCTACAACCAAAACAGAGCTACACCCAGGCATATCATAATCAAGATCCCAGAAATTCAATATAAGAACAGAATATTAAAAGCTGCTAGAGCCTAGAAACAGATAACCTATAAAGGAAGGCCCATCAGAATAACAGCAGACTTCTTGACACAAACCATCAAGTCAAGAAGAGCCTGGAGCAAAATATTCCAAGCCCTGAAATAAAATAACCTCCAACCCAGATTGATCTGCTAAACTGTCTCTAGAAATTAATGGAGAAACAAGATGCTTCCAAGACAAAGAGGAACTTGGGAAATTCTCAACCACCAATCCAACTCTACAGAGAATACGGCAGGGCATTCTAGAGAGAGAAAAAAGTACTAGCATTCTGGTAATAGTGACAGAGAGGACTCAGTGAATGGAGCAGAAAACAGAATGAAGATAAGCAGATAACTGATGGCAAAAAAGAGCATAACAGAAATGAGGCAGAAAAGGTTGGTTATAATCTCTAATATAGATGGCCTTGATACACTAAATTAAAATAAAATGAACCACACATGGAGTAGATCAGGAGGCAGGGTCCACCGAGATGCTATTTATAGGAAATATAATTAACATGAAAAAGAGTACATGGACTGAAAACCACATATGAGAAAATAATTCTCTATGTGACAGAGAACCAGAGAGTAATAGGGGCAACTAGACCAGTATTTGTGGATAGGTTGGAAAGACAGGCTTTAACAGGTAAAGGAATACAATTAGAAATCAAGTCCAGGAGAGAGAAGGTTCAGAACTACTTAGGTAAATAGCAGGTTGCCCCCCACCCCAATTTAAAACCAAGGGTCTCAGTGAGACCCAAAAAATGCACAGTGTACCCTGGGGAAGTGAAAAGGGAGGGAGAGTCTTAAAAAAGATGGCAGAAGATATTGTTAATAGTGTCTCAGGATTTAAAACCCACAGTACTCACACTACTCTGCTTAGATAGATTTTATTCCTTTTTTGATAGATTTTATTCTGTCCCAGTTTGTCTACTTGCATTAGATTTGAGGGCACAGACACCTATCCCCAAAACATCAGGATATAGCACAGTAATCATCTTTAATTTCCTATTATCTTAATCTGGAGCTCTGTATGACTTATACTGTTTTATCATGATGGATCTTAGTTAAATCTCATTTGTTTGATTGCTGTTTGGTATAGACAGTTTTATTCAAAGCTGATATTATTGATAGTATCAAGTCTGAGAGTATAGGCAACTACACTGAAGATGACAAGACTCTACGACACACATTCTAGTTTGATAACTGCCTGTTTTTGAAGTTTTATACTATATAAAAGTTGTTTTTATTAATACTGTTATGTACTGATATACTCAATTATACTATGTCTGATGAGATAGCTAATTCTATTGAAGATAACAAGAGACAACAGAGGAACTATGGTCAACTCTTCGTACAATGGTCTTATATGTCTTTTTCATTTCAAGTGTTCATAGGAATATGTTTTGTTTTGTCTTACTTTGTTTTGTTTCTTCCTCTAATATAGAAAGGATAGAAATACATGTTAAAACCCATGCATGTGTAGAATATAAAAACAGTTTATGAGACCTGATCTTATGACACATGATGAAATGAACAGATACTTTGAAGAAAAATACATGATCTTAAAATACTCAGTGCTGATCCTGGAGTGTCATAATGTGACACCCAGCAATAGTATTATTCTTTGTTCAGAGTGATATTAGCCTGCTTGGGTTTGTTCAATCTCAACATAATTGAAGATATGGGTAACTGCATGTATGTTTAAGTGTATAGGATAACCATATTTCTAAGTTTTTGTTGGATAGTTGAACAGAATTGTTTGCAGTTTCGCTGTTTGAATTCCCACTGTATATGTTCCACTTTTGTATCTTGAACAACTATTTGTAAAAGGACAGTATGTAAACATCAACTAGTGATTTCTGTTTATTTTTTCTCTGAACTTATATGTTATTTCTATCCATTTTTTGGATAGAAATTTTCCATATTTTTTGTTTAGTCTTTATTTAAAAATTTTTTAAAAAATAGGGTAGACATGGTTCTTAGCAACCCAATTTCTTTATATATTTGTCTTCTATTTTAAGAAGATGCTGTAGTGTTTGATGATGCCTTCCTTTTCCTCTGGTGTTTCTAGTTACCTGGACTTCCATAATCTGAGCCATCCCTTCTGTCTCAGTCACTGCCAGTATGCATATCCAACACACAGGCTTAAGCAGGAAGCCTGTCATATTTATCAGATAAAGAATAGGTTTGTTTTTTTTTTTTTAATTGTGATGCTGCCCACAAAATGTCTTCTCTTAGGAGATCGGCATGAAACGGCCCTCTTCTTCTAGTCCAAGGCATAAAACTGACATCTGTGGTAACTGAATCCATTTATTCTTTACTGCCCCTTAGAGCTCATTTCTACCATTGCTCTTTTTTCTGATTCCTGTACTTGCCAATAGCTTGCATTCTGGCGAGCTCTTCCATCTATTCTTGGTTAAGCCAATGTGAGAGCTGGATTAATTTATCTTATAGATCTTTCTACTACTATATGGAACTTAACTGATGGGACCCCAGGCTCTATGCATTAAAATCCACTCTGAGGCCCAAGAGCTGCTTACTGCCAATATCTAAGTACAGTACAGAGGTTTAGGTAGACCAGTTCCAGGGAAACGTTGGACTCTGTTGGTTGATTTTGCCCCAGTGATTCCATAACGGTTCCTCCATGGCCAGAAGTTTTAGATGTTTCCACTCAACCTTCTCTCCCTTTCTTCTTCATTCACAGTCAAATTTGCTCCATGGCCTGAAGGCTCTCCACTCTTCCTATTTTCTTTCATACGTGCAGTTTACCTGGTGACGTCTTTGATTATTTAATCTTTCTCAACATTGCCCTCCAGGATCATACAGCTGCATTTTGCCAGCTCCTCTCATCTCTATCTGCTCTGTCCTTGGAACTCTGGTTGCTTCATAAATAAATGTCTTCTTAGTTCCTAAATAACTGTCTTGATATTTCTCTTCTCTGCACTTTCACTTGTCTCACAGTCATGGGTGTGTATCCTTGCACTCTTTTCATTAGTAACACACTAAGATCAGAAATATACAAGAATTATTGTAGATCATCTTTTATTAGCTGATATCTCTTGGCACACTTCCATGATCATAGGATGAGAACTTAACATCATTAAATCAGAAAGAGATGAAGGTATTTCATTCTTATGAAATAGATGTATGGGCATTTTCAGATTCTATACTCACATGGTTTTCACACTGAGTGAAAGCAGGGAAGGCAGATACCAACACTCTTGATAGATCTGAGAGTGCTTGGGGTATCAAGTATCTGATCTTGAATACTGTCCTGATGAATCACTGAGGGCTCATGGATGACTAAGTGATGACCTTTGCCTTATTTATGGAAATCCCCTTACCCATGGTTTCACTTTTTTCTGTTTTAGTCACCCATAAGCAACTCGAACCTGAAAAATAGCAAATTCCCAAGATAAGCAATTTATACATTTGAAATACTTTTTGTTGTAGTATTTGTTCTAATTATTCTATTCTTAGTTATTTTTGCTAGTCTGTTCCTCTGCCTAATTTATAAACAGGTTTTCTTTTTCTTTTCTTTTGAGATGAGATTTCATTAGCTAGTCCAGGCTGCTTTCAGAGTCACTATATAGCTCAGGTTGGTCTCAAACTCAGGGCAGTCCTTGTGCCTCAGGTATGCCAGCCTCAAGACTATAGGCATGTCCCACCGTGTCTGGCTAAACTAAATTTTTTATTAAAATTTTAAAAAAATGAAACAGATGTGGGTACTTTAATGTTGAAAGGAGTCAGTGAAGCTTAAAATTACTTTATCTAATGTGATGGGTTTAGGAAGATTCTAGAACCCTGCCCAATGACATACTGTTTCTGAGTAGACATTTTTCATATGAGCCAAAAAACTCTTCACAAAGTACTCACAGTGATTTTCAGTGTGCACAAATTTAGGACACGTATAGAATGATTAGAATTTTATTTATTTATTTATTTATCTATTTATTTAGACCCCTGCGGTTGTGGACTCACATGTGGAATGATTAGAACTTTATTTATTTATTTATCTATTTATTTAGACCCCTGTGGTTGTGGGCTCTTATTTATTTGTTGGAACCGGAGATTGAACTCACAACTTTGCGCTTACCAGGCAAGAAAGTGCTTCAGACCCTGAAGTAATTCCCAGCCTGAGTGCTTAGAATTTTATGTTGCCTTAACATCCATTTTAAGATGTAACTTAGCTTTATCATGACAAAACCAGGGCAGTCACTCTCAATAGTTTCTAGTACTATACCTCAAAGGTTGTTGCCCTGGTATAAATTACTGTACAGTTATGGCAATGGTTTAACATGACGGAAGGCCAAAGTGGAAACGCTTGCCCACATGGCCAGTCTTTCCTTCTTCCCCTGCAGCCCAAAATTGTTTCCCCTTTATAGGTCAAGAAAGTGCCAATCAGTTCCTCACAGGTCATCAATGCCAGCTTCCTGTGCCACTTCCCAGCAGAGGTCATCTAACCCTCTGACCTTCTGTATCCAGCCAGAAGGAGAAAGCCAAACCCCTGTGGTTGTGGGCTCTTCTCCTCTCTCCATGTCCTCAAATAAATAGCCACTTTCACTCTCTTTTTTCTGCTATCTATTGCACCAGAAAACTCTAACAAAACCCACTCTAGTGGCTCCAGTGGTAGCCAGAGATAAAAATTTAGAGACAGCTCTCCCACCTGCAGGCTTCACCCCTTTCCCAATGCTTATTTTATATGAACCAGACATTTCCCAGGAACTTAAAGCAACTACATCTCAGTCATAGAATGATCTCTTGAAATTTGTGCCTGCTTGTTTAAAACCCACCAGTTGAAGTACTATCAAGAGAAATCTGTTTGTATAATTCTCTGGATCCCATAAAGGCAAATTCCCTGAAGCCAAATCCGGCTCCACTCCTTGCCCTCTCTGACTTGCCCTGTGTGACCACCGGGCATGTGACTTCTGAGCTTCCTGTCCCTTCAAGGTTTTTAAAACTCTCACAATTTCACATGTGGTAGGTGGTAGGATGCCCTGAAAAGGCTCATGAAGGTGAATCCCCTGCTGGTGCAATTTTGTCTGGGCCCAGTGGACTGGCTGGGAACGTTAGTTAGCACCTAAACTAGTAGAAAACTCAGGGTTTCACTCAAAACGATTGTGATGTGCAAGACTGGACTGCATTATATACCAGGATCAAAGTCTTCAGAAAGAACTAAAAAAATGCCTCAGCCAAATGAGCCCTAACAGCTCACAGACCCTTACTTAGGGGCCATTGTATTTCCCTGGAAGCAAAGGCCCAGGACTTTCACATCCCAAATAAAGAACCTCATGTGTCAGTCAGGTCACCTAATTCTAAAATAAACTACCAACTGTGAACCCTCAGGTTTGGGAGAATGTGAACTTCATGGGCAAAGAACACTGGGTTGGCAAAAAAGGGAACATTGTTCGAATTCTTAACATTTACTGCAAAGGGATCCAGGAGGAGATGGCTGGCTTTCTTCCTGTTAAAGGTTTACTGTGAGATGAACTTGACAACTGACCCTTTACCACTTTGTGTACCCTAGGCTATATTCTGACTCGAAGGTCTCCCCAGTGGTACAACCTCTAACACCCCTGGGCTCTGGGAGGCTGAGGCAGAAAACTGGCTAATACCTGCTCTAAGAAATTTAGCGAGTTTTTCAGTCTCAAAAACTAAAGAAGCCCAGGAATACAGTTTAGTGCAAAAGCCTTGAGTTCAATCCTGGAATGGGGGTGGGGAGAGATGTCACAGTCAGGACCCATTGAATAAAGCTTAAAAAGCAAATAAAAAAGGAGCTGAGCATTGTAAAGGATAAAACAAAAGCTGTCCTCTGAGAAGGACTCTCAAAATCCCAGGAGTGCACTGGACCATTGGGAAATCCGAGTCAGTTGTTCTGCATCTTTAGCCTCTTGGCCTGGTCTGCAAAGGAAGGCAGCACAGATCCTCTAGGGACCCCAGGAAGGCATTGCTTGGGCTGGTTCTTGGAATTTTAGAGCAGAGAAACTCCAGCGACCTGGCCTGAGGAGGGCAAGGCACAGGCGCGGAGGGCGGGGCCCTGGAGGAAGAGTGGCCTGGAGCCACACCTCACTGGCAGGGGAGCCGGGGTCTCAGCGTCCCAAATCCGGGGCTCCTGTGCCTCTGGGAGCCGCGGCGTCAGCCCGGGAGCTCCAAGCAGCGGGGTGTTGCGCTCCGGACCGAAACCCTGCGGGAGGGGCCGGGTCCCAAGCAGGAGCCTGGGCCCGGGGCCTTTGCTGTGCTCGGCCGCAGCCGCAGCCCATCGTGAGCCGCAGTCTCCTTGCCCCCTGCCTCTCTGCTTCCTGGGATACCCCACCCCATAAAATTTTAGAACGGAATTTTCTGTGTTGGACACGAAGGGCAGATGGCGCACAGCAGACCTTAGGGAAGACGCGTAGGTGCCTCAGGGTGGTCTCCGCAGTGTAGCGGTCATCAGTTTACCGGAACCGTGAAAGGTGCCCGCTTAGAAACCGGGCGGAAACAAGAGTCCTGAGGTTTTGGTTCCTTCCCACCCCACCCACCGTCCCTCTGCAGCCTCCACCAGAGAATGAATGGTGTCTTCAATCCTGTTACCAGAGGTAACAAGGAGGCTTCCTTAGGGTAGTGGTTATCAGGTTCCCCTAACAAACAGGTCAAAGGGCCCTACCTTTCCGGGTCGAAACAAGGTTCAGGGACAAACAACTTCTCAATTCTGTCTTTAGCACCCCAGCAGCAAGACACACACACACACACACACACACACACACACACACACACGGATCAGAGTGACTGGCAGTACTACTGAGATCAGTGTCCTGCTCCTAGAGATGCTGAGCTGGGTGTGGATGTAGAGGATGATGGGAGATGTAACAGGCACCCACTGACCTGCTGAGCTTTAGCGTTCCTAACTGAGGTAGGTAGGAGCACTGGCATGTGAATTAGGAGTCCAGGAGAGGAAGAACAGGTTGCACTTTAGAAAGAGATGCTCCGTCCTGGGCCACGCTGCCTATCCTGGGGCTCACTGTCCTGGGAGCTACCTCTCCTCAGTGACACTCGGGACTCCTCAGGGGTGAAGATGTCCTGCATGGAAAAGTAGCTGCCACTAAACCCCATGATCCATGCTGTTTCTCGCCTGGGACACCTCACAATTGCACCAACTGTCTTGGGGTAAGGAAAGTATGAATCAGAGAAATTGGACCTGCATGAACTCAGCCCTTGGTGACTGTGTGTTCTTTTGGGTCCTCGGTTGGAGCCCGAGTTTCACAATACTGCATTTTGTGCAGGAAACTAACTGCACTGTGCATGTTTGTTCTCTGGCTCTTTAAATTTGCACTTCATTGTGAGTTTCTAGCTCTGTTGTCTCCAATGTGTCACTGCTGGCCGCCCTTGATCAGGTTGAAAAATGGCTTCATGGATTGGGTTCCTTGTCCAAAGGGCGGCACAAAACAAAACTGCTGAGTCCTGCAACCTGCGGCATGGTGCTCAGGTCCCTGGCAAGCAGGTGGCTATTGAAGCCTGGAGGGCTCAGGGCACTGCTGGGCCCAAGGTATGGAGCGGGAGATGCTGGGATGGAGACTGAGGAGGGGATGATCGGACAGCAGAGAAGATAAACAGCAGGCATGAAAGAGGGATTTTTCCTCTGTAGGTTCCCAAACTGTGCGCATCTGCCCCAAAGCAGGATTTTCTCTGAAGCAGCAAGGTATTTGCCTGGCATTGGGTCTTGCAGTTTCCGGTGACTCAGAGGAGCAAAGTGGGACCTCTTAGTTCTCTAGCTCTGGAAAGCTAAGGCAGCAGCCTTGCTGGCCTTAAAGAGTGGACTGGCAGGAAGGGAAGCACACAACTCTAGGTTTTCTGGAAGTTAGAGTCTGAGATGGAAAAATACGAATACCAACATTTATAGGTGCAGAGATAGGCAAATAATGGGTAAAACTGCTAAAATTCGGTATCCGCAGGAGAAGAAATCTAAGAGTGGATGAAGAGAGTCATTTTTTACAACAAGCTTGAAGCACAGGTAACTTTGAGAGAAATGTGACATGAATAAAAACTCATCCCCTTGTACATCAAAAAGTTTGAAACTTATTATTTGTGTTTTTCATCAAAATTTTCATAGCCATGTGTATCTCATATTTACTGTCTGAGTTTTGTATCCTGTTAGGGTGGGGCTCAGGACACACTACCCCCAAACAGGACATCAAGGCATAGTGAATAGTTTTAGCTGAAGCAATTTGTGCAAACAGCAGCAGCAGAGAGGTATCTTATCTCTTTCCTCTCCTTCTCCCAGGTTGCAGATCCCAACCACATCTGAGACGTGCTCCCTGTACCCAGAGAAAAGGAGTACTCTCAACTCTGAGGACAGAGACATAGGGGAGGGTCGTGGCAGACTGGCTGTGTATCCCCAGGTTCTCTCTAAAAGTGTCTTTTCCCTCTCCTTTATATTTTCTTCCTACTGGCCCCATTTCCCTTCCATATCTATTCTACTCTTGTTATTCATCATTCTTTAAATTTAAAAATAGGCAAATTAAATGAAGAAGACAAAAACAACAAAGAAGAAGAAGATGCCCACTCATCTAAATTTCCATCCCTGGATTAAGTGAATATTAACATCTTCATAATAATTGTCTTCTAACCTAATTCCTAGTTATGCTCATCTTTTACACAATTATGCGTGCTTATTAATTATGATTCAAGCAATACAGGAACATGTATATGGAGGACAACCCGGATGACTCACCATGAAAGAGGAACAATTATTTCCATTGTCGCTAAACATGGCCCTATTGCCATAATTGCTATGTACAGAGCTGGCTAGGACTTTTCCTTATCCCTTCAATTGGCTTTAAGCAATGCAAATCAGTCTAGCCCAGGTGCTGATGTGTACTCTTTGAAGCAAGGTGAGAGGTCAGTGGTACCCCACACCCATAGCAAAAACCATGTGTGAGCCAGTGTGGTGGTTCTGTGGGGTGGGGTGGGAGAGCCAAGCTCCATGCTGTTGGCTGGATCCAGCCTCCAGGTAAGAGGCTATGACTTCCCAGGGAATAAAAGATTACACATCAGAGCTGAGCTATGGGCCCCCAAACATTAGATATTGCCTGTAACTGCGTTATGCAGATGACTCTTTCTGCATATCCTCCTCTCTGCATACTGCAGAGGTGATTTCAGGCCTCCAACCTAGCCCAGCTCACAGCACTCACATACTGCCCACCACTAGGGGGCACTCATTCCCACGCCTCTCCCCTCATGGAGAATTAATGAAAGACTCTGGGTTTGGGTTTGGGCTCTGGGTCAAGGCCTTTGTTCCTGTTAAGCATCAACCTAGCTGCACTTAGGACCTCCTTTGCTCCCCACAACTATGAATATGTCTTGGTGTCTTTATTCTCACCATGGGTTGCACTGCAAGTGGTAGATTGGAATAAACTCTCTAGAATTCCAGTAACTTTTATGTATGTTCATATTGCAAACATGCGAGATTGAAAAATAACTTCTGTTGACATTAGTTAAACACTGATGGCATCATTTTCCTGGACGTGCTTTCCTTGCTGGGAACTGCACACAGGGCCTGCAACATGTCAGGCAAGCACTCATCCATTGAGCCACATCCTCAGCCCCAAATATGCTTTCATGAAACTGAGTCGTTACATATTCTAATTTTTTTTTTTTTTTTTTTTGGCAGGGGGAAGGTTTGGGAATCAAGCTCAGGAGCTCATGCTTAATGGGCAGGCAGAGAGCAGCTGAGCCATATATCCTGGGACTTCTTTGGTTTTTAAATAGTGCAACTATGCATGAAAAAGACACAAAAACAAAAATAAAAAATTGCTGAATGTTCCATTGAGTTATTTTCAGACAAAGACTCTCTGAGGCTAAAAAAACAAAACAAAACAAAACAAAACAAAAAAACCCTTCACTAGCTGCATTAAAATTTGGAAAAAAATTACATTTAAATTTGGAATCTTTATACGAGTGCCTTGTTCATGCCAGGCCAGCACTCTATGTGTGAGGTATATTCATCAATTTATTTTCTGAGACAGAATCTCCCCCAATTACCCAGGTTGGCCTTGTCATCCTCCTGTCTCAGCCTCCGAGCAGCTTACATTTCAGGCATGGACACAGTGCCTCAGAAGGCATTGATGATTGAATTCTCTCAAGGTCCCCTACTTTGTATTTGAGAAAGGACACCTCCTCCCATGGCTACAGAATAGAAATAGAGGTTCCTCAGGAACCTTGATTAATTCCCAGGATGAAGGGTGTCTACTGGTAGTATCCTGAGCACTGGCTGGGCATGTATACCTTGGGTTTGGTTTTCTTTGACCTGAGAAGGTCTGTCCAGTCCCAGCTCCACCAGGATATCCACAGATGCTGGGACCTTGGGGACCTCTGTGTGCCATCCCTGATATAGGCACCTCGGGGCATCATAACCCTTCCTGAGGCATCCTGCAGTTTCCTTTGGCCAGACCAGAAGGCTCAGAAGTGAGGACAGGTCAGCAAGTAACCCTGGGAGAAGGAACAAAATGCCTACACCCGCTGAGAGTGGAATTTGGATTTTCCCTAAATTATGGCTCACCCTTCAGGTACTGTCAGTTGGGGAAAAATAAATTACTTCTGACACTACAGAGACTCTCAGGACCTCATGGAGATCTTGTGACTCCCAAGGTCTGCACAGGCTACCTCTGTGTTCTGCTCTACCATGTGGGGGCCCTGAACCAGTGTTTCCAGTCAACCTCCTGACCTGGATGCAAATGAATTCAAGACTGACCCAGGCTAAACCCTCACGTTTAGCCTGAGTTGGAAGTTACATAATTTCAAACAGCCAAAGGCCCTCAGGTGTCAGTCTTTGCCCTTGTGATGGTTAAATGTGAGATCTCAGTTAGGTCACTGGGACAAGTACATTCCAATAGAACAAATACCAGCAGCAGGAACCCGAGGGCCCCATCAGTCCAGAGGCTGGGAGGCAATCAGAGAAAGGGCTTGCAGGAAAGTGCACAGGCCCTGCTGCTGTCTGAGCTGGGGAGACAGGGGAGAGTGTTGGCACCATGGTTCCCGGGTGGACTTGGGATGCCTGTCCTTGGTCAGGACAAGAGCTCTGAGGCCAATGCCTTGCTGTCCACAGAATGAAGCAGGGATGGTCACTGTCCCCACTCCTGGGCAAAGTTGAAATTCTGAGTTGTGAAGTGCAAAAACTGCAGGTGCTGAGGTTTCTGGATATCAGGAGTCAGCTAGGGGCACCGAGCTCTGGAGAGAAACCTTGGGGGAGCAGCAGGATCCAAAGCCACAGTGCAGGAACGCAAGGTCTTCCTGTGTGAGTGGACTCAAAAGCCCAAGTCTCTGCCTTCATGAGGCATCACTGATGCTTCCTTGTTGTTTGTTTAAATTGAACTTCAAAATGCAGTATTGAACTTGCCATTTTGGAAACGAATAGTGGGAGCCCCCAGGTTCAAGATTTCCCTAAAGCCCTCTCTAACACAGTCAAAGTATTGGTTCATATTCGCCTCCCATCAAAGATCCCCACTAGAAAACCCCACACAGACAATATTTAGTCATAAAGTAAAAGCAGTGATTGCTTTCAGCTTAGGTGTATTCCAAAAAAACTCCAAAACATGTGCAGTCTGCTTCTCCTAAATCTCCAGTACCAGTGCTCTGTACTGGATGTCTCTGCCCTTTCCAAATGTTTGATTTTTTTGTGTTGAAACATTAACCCTCAGCACCATGATATCTGGTCCTTGGAGAGCTGAGGACCAGAGGGCTCATTATGTGATTGGTGTCCCAGAGAATATAGTGAGAGGACAAAGTGTCCCATTTATTCTTCTCACCTCTGCTCCAAGTCTCTCCAAACTTCTCTTCCTTTCCCTCTTCCACTAGGTTATTTGCAAGCAGTTCAGAGAGACCTGGTCAGGGTAAGGACCTGCATTAGGTGACATTTTAATCTTGAAATTTCTAGCCTAAAGAAGTGAAAAAGAAATCCCTCCAAGTTAAACCACTCGGTCTAGTGCATTTTCTTTCTGTAGCCTGAGCTGACTAAAAGTGTTGTTTCCCTGGGAACTCAGTGGCATGAAACCAGGGCAAGTTTGCCTCCCTGACTCCTGGCACAGCAAAAAGTTCACTGTGCCTGGTTTGCACTACTGGCAAAACCCATGAGACTGACCAGCACAGAGGCAAGCTGGGTACAGATAGTGAGATGTTTGTCATTTTTGAATAAAGTGCTGCTTATAGTATGGGGACTACGTGGATTTAAGCTTCAGTCATGCCTAGATTGAAGATGTGGAAGGGTCTCTCAGGATCCCTTGTAATGAGCGGATGCTGTAGGCTACACTGGCTTAGGCAGGCTGGTTTTTTAATCTGTTTATGTGAATGGAGGTAACAAACGATAGAATGATATGATCAAGTGCAATAGGCTTTGGGGATACACAGCAAATGTAAGTAGCATTTTTGTTGTTGTTTTTTGAGACAGGGACCCACTATGCATTTGAGGTTGTTCTCGAACTCACTATGGAGTAGAGGCTGGTTTTGAACTCACAGTGATCCTCTTGCCTCAGTCTCCCAAGCAATGGAACTACAGGCACCCACCACCCATACCTGACTGATAAGCAATGTTTTTAAATTACAATGGAAACAAATGGTTCTGTTGGAAGAATATTTGTTCAAAGATGACAGCAAGTTAGAGAAACAGGATGAATATTGATGTGCTTTAAGTGTAATAGCAGGGGACGCCCCAGGTGTTAGTGGTAGACTGAACTGCACAGCACAGCAATCTGGTCTGCAAGATGCTGAATATCTGGAATGCAGCCAAGAGTCCCAGCTGTCAATATGGAAAATCTGGCCAAGAGCCCCGATCATTAATATCAAAAATTTCATGAGAAAAATAAAAAACAGAAACAAGTGTCATATTCTAACAATGTCTGGGAAGTCAATGTCTCTGGATCCAACTTCCTCCACCCCAAAACAGCCACTATTAATTTGGTCTATACAGTGATAAGTGGGGCTAGAAAGGATTACAATTCTTCCAAAGACTCCACTCCAGAGGATATACACAGTCTTATGTTTGAAGTACCTTGATCGGAGTCTAACCCTTAAGAATGCAGAGATGATCTTATGCTTAGAGTTATCTTGTCCTTGAGTATAATCCTCAAATGACTGAAGAAGACAAAAATGATCTTGTGCTTAGAAGAGTCAAGAGGAAATTCCAGATGGGTGGTATCAACAATCCCAATGCTTCCTTTCATCCCACAGAGAAATAGGCAAAACCAGTCACTGTGAATTTGTGGTCTCCAACACTGAAGTGTTCTTCTCATTGAGTGCTGAAGTACAGGGTGGTGTGGGATGATGAGACGAACTCACTTGCTTCCTCCACGTGAGTGTGCAGGACCCTCAGAGACATGAAACATCAAGCACTGGCCTGGGGATTGAAAACTGACTAGAGGAACAATTGTACTGTGGTTTAGGATGAGGTATGAGAACAAAGGCCCAGCTTGTTGATGTAGGTACATGAAATCTGAAGTCCGTCCTGTGGGTCAGAGCTGTTGTGTGTTGGGTCTGGGTGGCCACAGCCTAAGCTTGCATTGTTAGTGTAAAGGCTGATTTGCTTGTGGAGCACAAGTATGTTTATGACTCATCCTGAATTTAGCCTGGCTCCTCAGCAAGAGAATCAATATTCGGTGTCAAAGCTCCTGTCTTTCAAATAGTCATGTAACTACCCAACGTGGCTTCTCACCAAGAAAAGCAAGACGACATGTTGTGGCTCCTCACTCTCAAGAGCAAACTGACCCTCAGAAACAGCATCTTCAGCAGAGCTCCTGGTTTATTCAGTTTCATCTCCACAAGGAAAATCAGAGAAAATCTATTTTAAAATCACCCCCCCACACACACAGAAAAACTACTAACATTTCACCCAACAGTATTTCTTAGCAATAGCTGATTACTTAGATATCTAATGCATCAGAGCACACTAAGGTAGGGGATTGGTTTCACAAACAGCTAAACATTGATGGCATTCGTCTGTCACATGTCCCTTCAAATGCTTTCCATGAGTTAAACAGCTGGCCCGTAATATTACATCGATTGGAATACTGACCTTTTTCTCTTTTATAGAAACAAAATACTTCAAAAGGCCTCTCCTTTCCAAGGGCTAAGTAAGACTTGCTTCTTTGTTATCTCTCTATGTTGATTCTCTGCTCTTCTCTTTCATCTAAATCTCAGTGTTCCTGATTTCTTCCTCAGATTGGAATTTTACTTACTTTACATACAAACCACTTTACCTTCTCAGGGTCACTAAGGCTACACCTGGAGGTTGACAATATATGATCTCAGATCAGAAAGACCCTGGAGAGGTTGCTGAAGTGTTTCCACATGGTTTATTATGCAGGGTTTTTGTTGTTGTTCCGTTTTGAGACAAGGTCGCACATGTGTTTCAGGCTGGGCTGGAACTTGCAGCAGTCCTCTTGCCTCTGCCTCCTTACTGCTGGGACTATAGGAGTGTGCCACCACGCCCTGCTGTTATGCAGTGTCCAAGAAACCTTTTTGTGAGTCAAGTGTAACCAAATAAGATAGTTTCCTATTTATAAATTTGTCTACTCAAAGTTTCTCATAAATATTACAATTTAGGGTCTGGGCATGTAGTTCAGTGGTAGATACTTACTTTGTTTGTTTAAGAGCCTGAGTTTTGTAGCCCACAGAATCACAAAACAAGACAAATGTTTTTCCCTTGGACACCTTTACCAGTTTGCAGCCCACACCATAAAAAGCCTATTTGGGAACAATTGTCTCTGTGCGCACTGTTGGCAGATTTTTGCTGCTATGACCAATGAGTAGGCTCCATGTAGGGTTCTTGCTTCTTACCTAGATCCAGGCTCCATTTGTGGCCAAGGTGATAAGTATCTCACCGTATCATTTCAGAGTTTGAACTTGTGCCCTTCAAAATTGTGTTTTCTGGGCAGATACATTCGCTTAGGGGCCTCAGTCCAGGCCAGCCAATGGAAGTGGCTTGGGATTTCTGAAGAGTTACACATGCGAGTGTTATACATGTGAGGGCCCTTACTCTCTTGGCAATAACAACCATTTAGCAAGTCTGACTGTGGAAGGACTCAGAGTTTCTTCTGCTGTGAGTCTGCAATCTTGAATGTTTGTGTGCAAATCATTGTTGCTTTCTTCTATTCTCCTGGCAGGTCCCTGAACAGACGAGGAGCCACTGGAGCCCTGATTCACATGCTGAGCCTTGGCCTGGCCACTGTGCACTGTCTCACTATGGAGCAGAATAAAACATTAAGGATCAGGAAGGAGATAAGCTGCTGGGCAAGGCAGACACAGCAGGTGGCAGCAGCTGGGGCAGAGACTGGCTGGGAGGAACCTCCTTGGAAGTGAGGGCAGGAGTGAACACAAGGCAGCCTACAGTGCTGCTGGTGCTGGTGGTGGGGTCTGCCCTGGACACTGTGAACCCAAGATAAAAACAGAGTAACCATGGTGGCCTCAGGTGGTCCCAGGCCTGTCTGTGCCAGGAAGGATTCACTGCCCCAATCTATCCTTGTCAAAGGGTGTTAACCTGAATACTATCTATTTAAAGAGAAACAAGCTACAAGATTTCTGAAGTTTATTTAGTGTTGCTTTAGACCCCATTTCACCTAAAAATTCCAAATTTGAGTCTAAAGCAGAAGTTACTGAGGAAGGAACAGATGATGAATTTTCTTTTACTTTTATTAGTATTTTAAAGAGAATAACATCAAACAAAACAAAATCGAATGAAGCTAATCCAGAACAATGAAAGCAATACAGAACTGCAAAACAGGATAACTGGAAATTATGGCTACCACAGTGCCTCTTGCTCTCTTCAGAATTGCTGCCCATACCATCAGACACAATAAAATCAAAGCAAACAAAACAGAATGAAACCAGTGAAAAACCACATTGCATAAAGCAGGAGTTCCCAGATGCCTAGTCTTCTTTCTGATTGTGGGACAGTTTATCTTTGGGAAGGTCTTCCCATTTGTTGCTGGCTAGATCCTGGTGTTGCCACGGTAAAGAAACAGCTCATCCAATTTTGTTTTAAACGAGATTAATGCGTTTCATTCTGATACATGCGAAGCACAGGTAACACTTTGAAACTCTTCCTCCCTTCCCTGTGGCCACAAAAGCAGTTCTTCTTGGGTGAGGGCTTTGGAGTCCAGAGGCCCTGGTAGCTTCTTCCCCTGTCCAAGGCTCCACTTCCTCTTCCTCCTCCCACCGCGGGCGGCTCAGTCTCCCGAGGCTGAGAACTCAACCCAGGGAGGCTGTGCAAGCACAACTTCCCCTTCAGCAAGAGTCCCATTTCCATGCTGAAGGCTCTTCACCCTAGGGATGGCGATGGGGTTCCTTGCACGAGGTCCCACTTAGCGCCCCGCGAGTGGACCCGAGCCGACGCCCCGCGAGCCCGGTGTCCGGAAGCACGCAGGGCCCAACCGGGGAGCCCGGGCGGGGCGGGGGGGGGGGGGAGGCCACTGCTGGGCGGCCGGTGGGAGGGGAGAGGAGGGGACGGGAGGAGAGGGGGCGCTCCCTCCCGGGCCAGGGCAGAGCCCAGAACCACAGGAGCCTCCCCAAGGCAGCTGGTCTCCCAGCACCGGCTGTTCTGAAGCCTCCGAGCTGCTCCTCCCACCTCGCAGTCCCGGGAGCGCCGGTTTGCAGCGCTGCTGGTCACAGCCCTGAGCTCTCCCGCCGCACCAGGCTTTGGAAGTCGCCCAAGAGGCCAGACCCAGGGCACTCCTGATGGGGGTTCGGGGTTGGAGGCCTGAGCTTTCAGTCTCTATGCTGGACACAGAGCAGTACAGTCATGTCTCTGTGGCGCAATGGGTTAGCGCGTTCGGCTGTTAACCGAAAGGTTGGTGGTTCGAGCCCACCCAGGGACGACACGGTGTACTTTAGCAAGGAAAGTACTTTTGCCCTCTCAACTGCGGAGGTGGCCAACTGCCTCCCTCCCAAGTTCAACTCACCTCCCTTCTGGAAAGCCCATCAGGTCCTGATGATCTAGTAGAGCAATCAGAAACCCAGAGTTTTCAGAAACAAGAAACCTAAGCTTCTTCTGTCCCGTTGGTCCCCTCAAGTCCTTGTTCTCTCCCCTTTACAGAAGTGGACACCTGTGGGTAGTCCTGGAGAAACAATTTTGTTTCTGTCTTTGCAGGACAGAAAGTACTGCTATGAGGTGAACCTATGGTCTGCAAATGTCTGTTGAAGAGGTGATGTGACAAAATCCACCCCCAGGAGGGAATATTGTCTGGTCTCTTTTGCCAGCAGCATAGTTTTTGTATTAAAAAGAAACCTAGAAGATGCATGCGTTAACTTAGAAGCCTATAAAACACCACCCATAAGGGACCGGACCGTGGTCCCTAGTTTCCTTCATACATATGGTTTTTCTTTTTGATCTTGGAGAGCTTCCCATTTTAATTGGACCGCTTCATTCCACCGATTACCGGATTTGATACAAACCACCTTCCCTTGTAATCTTCTTCTTGTTTTCGTCGTCGTTGTCCTTATGTGTGTGTGTGTGTTCGTGTGCGTGTGAGGCAGGATCTCGAACAGGTAGTTCAGGCTGGCCTCGACTTCGCTGTGCAGCCCAAGCTGGCCTCACCCGCGGAGCGCAGGGATTCCAGGCAGGCATGGGACACCAATTGCGGCTTCCTCTGCCAGCTTAAAAGCTCCCCTGTAGCATTCTAAGTCATTATTTCAAAGAGGGTACCCCAGCCTCAGCAGGCAGCCCAAAGGTTCCTCCCTCCGACTCGGGAGCTCACGGGGAGATTCATGGACCCTGGTCCCTGGTCTGGTTGTGAGGGCTCAGAAAGGAGCAAAGGGCAGACCAGGCTGCCTCCAGCCCCCACCGGCTGAGGCGTGAGCGAGAAGGGGGAGTGTGGTGTTGGCTGGAGGGAAGAGCGCCCTGTGGCTTCACAGATGGGCGTGGCCTATGCAGATGAGGAACCACAGAAGCTGCTGGTTGGGTCCCGGGTGTGAAGCGCGATGGAGTTCAGTGCTGAGGGAGTTAGGATCTTTGATGAAAACTAAATGCCTCTGTTGCGCGTGGAAGATCCAGGAAGTCCCGAGAATGCGCGAAGGAAAGTGAATGTGAATGCAAAGTGAGGACTGTCTGAACCGTCCTTCGGGCGGGGATAGCTTGCTTGCTTTTATGCTATTGAGAGAATACCCTTGTCTCAGGTGGGACTTTCTGCGGGTGCAGGAGACTTCCATTGCACCTCAAATGCACGTACCTCTGGAACTTTGCTGAATGTGGGGGACTCAACTGCCTTAGAGCAGCACAGGGCTGGCCTCACTCTCTCCTTTGATGACTTGTCAATGGCTGTCAGATCTCAATAGTAGGCTTCCACCCCAGGTCTTTTTTTTCTAAGCCTTTGCTAGGTGCGGTTGAGCCAAATCTAATCTAAACGTTTTTCCTTCTGTCCTCGGCCTACCCGTGGCTGGCCTGTGTCTCATGCATGTCAGATATACCACGCCTTATGCCTACTGGTAGTGGCCTCTGAGCAAGTCAGTGACAGTGTTTGATGGTTGTCTGTGTGTGTCCTCATTCATTCCTGTTCCTGTTGCAATGCAGGCAACAAGGCCCTAGTCCATGTTCTCTCAACTCACCATTCTCTGCATACTTAAATAGGGGATGTCTTTCAAAATATACAGTGCTCTGGGGAAGAGCATTGGGGGAGGGGGATTTAGCGCTAGTTGGTCCAATCAAAATCAGTTCCATCCTCTTTCTAGTTGGATAAGTTGGAAAACTAACCATATCCTTTTCAGATTCTCTTGCAGATTGGGCCCTGTATAGGAATTAAATTCCACTATTTAGATCTACCTCAGTGAGCTGGCAGAATGTGAGCAACTTTCCTCTTGCTGTTGCTAATGGCCAATAAGGCTGTGGAATCAGAGGGCAAAGTCACAGTTGGTTGTCCCACTTTAGTGGGTGTGAGAGACCATGGTGAGGGAAACCATGGCAACTCCCTGATCCCTGGATGGCAGTTAAGAAGGAAAACTCTTGGGTTCCACTTTCCCATGCTTCCACTTGGACACTCCTCCAGCCCAGGATTTGAGGCAGGGGTGCCTCAAGGAGCAAAGAGCTAGAGCTGGGCATGAAAATCCTGCGAATGTTTTTACATAAAAAATGCAAAGAACATTGTTTTGAAGTCTTGTATTGATTTCACTGTTCTGTTCTGATTAGCTTTACTCTATTTTGTTTGGTTTGGTTTATTCTCTTTAAAATTAAAAAAAAAAAAAATGCAAAGCCGGTATCTGGGAAGTTATGTCACAGGCTGGCTATACCACCATTCCATAACGGCTAGCCTTCCCAACCCCGCGTGGCTCATGTAGGTTTCAGATGAGTCATAGATTAAAAAGTGAAAATAAAATATCTTAAGCGTTTAGAATTAAATAGAAGATACAATGTCCTTAGTCTTGGAGTAGACAGGTTTCTCAGACACTCTTAAAAAACCTTAAAATGAAAAAAAAAAAAATACAGTAAGGACAAATGTGACTTCATTTTTAAAAAAGAGAAAAAGAGGTCAACTTCCCCTTCCCTACAGTGCTTGGTGGACTCTGGAGTTCTAGGCCTGCTGGCGCCATCTGTTCCAGAGGCTGGGCGGCCTGGAGTGTGTGCCCCCGCACCCCCACCAACCCTCAAGTCTAGCAAGTTTAGGATCCTCACTGGGCCCCGAGTTTAGGATCCTTGCTTGGCCCTTGCCTGGGAACTGCACAGCTTCCTGCTGCACTGGACCAGCTCAGCGGGTCTTGAGCCAGCCTGCACTGGCTTCCCTACTTCCTACTGGGCTTGGTGGACTCTGGGGATTTGGGCCTGCCTGCGCCCTAAATTCTGGAGACCGGGCGGCCTGAGCTGAGTGACCTTCCACCATTCCAAACCCGGGAGTTTGGGATCATTGCTCCCACAGCCAGGGAACTTCACAGCTTCCTGCCGCATCCAACCTGCACTGCATGGCTTGGAACTGCCTGCACTACCCCCAGTGGCCCTCTCTCAATCCGGGGAACTGGGCGGTCAGATTCCCAGGAAGTGAGGGCATAGAAGAGGATTTCCAACAGGCCCTGGGGAAACCTTGGAATAACACTTGAAACACAGAAATGTAGGAAAATGACAAAACGAAAGACCAAAATATGATCTCAAACCTCCAGCCCATCCCAAGAAACCTTCCATAGAAGAAAATATATGTTATACACCTGAAATACTTGATATAATAGCAACTGAAATAAAGAAGCAACTCTGGGAAGCTTTAAAGGAATTCAAACTAGAAATAATCTCCTAGGTAAAAGAAGAAATGATAAAAGAAATGAAAGAGATGCTGAACATATCTAAAGAAGAAGACAGTTAAAAAATTGGAGGAACTAAACAAAAAGAATCTCTGGATGAACAATATAAGAAACAAACAGAATACATAAAGCAGATGCAAAGAGATATACAGGAGATCAAAAATCCCATTGAAAGCTGTCAAAACCGCCTCCATGAAAGTGAAGATAGAATTTCAGGCCTTGAAGACAAGATTGCAGCTAGTGAACAGGAAAGGCAAGATTTTTTAAAAATAACAAGGAATCAGGAAATATTTCAACAGCTTCAAGATGATGCAAAGAAAAACAACATACACTTGATAGGGATATATGAAAAAGAAGGGGACAACATAACAGATGTCAAGAGGATATTTAGAGAAGTAATAGTTGAAAATTTCCCAAACATGAGAATGGAAACTGACATCAGGATATAGAACTCCAAATAGCCATAACCAAAATAAAACTGCACCCAGACATGTAATAATCACCATCCCAGAAATCCAACCTAATTATAGACTATTAGAGGCTGTCAGAGACAAAAGACAGATCATCTATAAAGGAAAACCTATCAGAATCACAGCAGACTTCTCAGCACAAACAATAAAGTCAAGAAGAGCATGGAGTGAGGTATTTCAGATCCTAAAGGAAAATGATTTCCAACCTAGACTGATGTACCCTGCAAAACTGTCCTTCAAAATCAATGGAGAAATAAGATACTTCTATGACAAAGAACAGCTGATGAACTTCATGATCACCAAGCCAACTCTGCAAAGAATACTGAAAGACAGTTTAGATACACTTAGGAAAAAACCACTAAGCAAAGCAGACAAACAGAACAGAAAGATAAAGTTGCAACAGCAGAAAGAAAACATGTCAGCAATAAACCAACATGTAACAGTTATAACTATTAATGTAAATGGTCTCAATGCACCAATTAAAAGAAACAGACTGGCAGAATGGATCAAGAAACAATATCCAACCATATGCTCTCTACAAGAAACCCATCTAACCCAAAAAGATACTCACAGACTGAAAGTCAAAGGATGAAAAACAATATTTCATGCAACAGGAACCCCTCAAAAAAGCAGGGGTAGCTATTCTGTTTGCAGACAATGTGAACTTCAAACCAATAATGATCAAAAGAGATAAAGAAGGTCATTACATACTAGTCAAGGGAAAACTTCAAAAGGAAGAGATAACAATCTTAAATATATAGGCACCGAATTCCAGAGCACCCAGTTATATAAAACAAGTATTAACAGAAATGAAAAACCAAATTAGCAGTAGCACAATTATAACAGGAGACCGTAACACACCATTGACATCAAGGGATAGATCAACCAGACAGAAAATCAGCAAAGAAATGACAGAACTGAGTCACACCTGTGAATAAATGGACTTGATAAACATATACAGAGTGTTCCATGTTGTTCCATTCTAACAACATCAGAATACACATTCTTCTCAGCAGTATGTGGACATTCTCTAAAATAGACCATATATTAGCTCACAGAACATATTTAAATAAATGCAAAAGAGTTGAAATTATCCCTTGCATGTTACTGGATCATAGCGCCATGAAATTAGAAATTAATGATAAAAGATACTGCAAAAATTCCACAAAGACATGGAAACTGAATAACACACTTTTGAGTAATCAGGGGTCACAGGGGAAGTTAAAGAAGAAATTTAACAATACCTGCAAGCAAATGAAAATACAAATACAACTTACCGGAATCTGTGGGATGCAATGAAAGCTGTCCTCAGAGGAAAATTTATTGCACTGAGTTCCCACAATAGGAAAACAGAACAAATACAAATAAATAACTTGATGCTACACCTCAAACATCTAGAAAAAAAGAGCAAGTCAAGCCCAAAGCCAAAAGAAGGGAGGAAATTATAAAAATCAGAGCAGAAATTAATGCAACAGAGACTAAGAAAACAATCCAAAGAATCAATGAATTAAAGAATAAATAAAATTTAAAGAATGAATAAAATTGATAAGCCCCTAGCCAACCTTATAAAAAAAGGGAAGAAAAAATTCAAATTCATGCAACAAGGAATGAAAGATCACTACAGACTCTGTAGAAATACAGAAGATCATCAACAGCTATTTCAAAAACCTCTACTCTCATAGGTTTGATAACACAGAAGAAATGGACAGATTCCTAGAAACATATGAAGTACCAAAGCTGGGTCAAGAAGATGTAAAACTGCTGAACAACCCAATTTCTATTCATGAAATTAAAAATGTAATTAAGTCCTTACCTACAAGAAGAGCCCAGGCCCAGACCAATTCACTGTAGAATTCTACAAGAAGTACAAAGCAAACTTAATGCCGACACTCCTCAAACTCTTCAATGAAACTGCAAGGGAAGCAATCCTTCCTAAGTCATTCCTGGAAGCAAATATCACTCTAGTACCAAACCAGAGAAAGACTCAGCTAAAAAAGAGAACTACAAGCCAATCTCCCTAATAAACACAGATGCAAAAATCCTCAATAAAATATTGGCAAACAGGATGCAGCAAATCATCAAGAAGATTATACACCATGACCAAGTGGGATTCATCCCAGGCATGCAGGGATGGTTCAACATACATAAATCAACCAATGTAATCCACCATATCAATATAGCCAAAAGTAAGAATCACATGATCATTTCAATAGATGCAGAAATAGCTTTTGATAAGGTCCAAAATTCATTTATGATAAGAACCTTAAAGAAAATTGGAATAGATTGTCTTTACCTCAATATAATAAAGGCCATCTATGACAAACCAACAGCCAGTATCATACTAAATGGCCCCAAACTGAAGGCCTTTGCTTTAAAATCAGGCAGAAGACAAGGATGTCCCTTATCACCACTCCTATTTAATATGGTACTGGAAATACTAGCCAGAGCAATTAGACAGGAGAGAGAAATAAAAGGGGTAAAGATAGGAAAGGAAGAAGTTAAATTATCATTATTTGAAGATGACATGATACTCTACACAGAAGACCCCAAAAACTCCATGGAAAGACTCTTAAATATAATAAATAAATTCAGCAATGTAGCTGGATACAGAATCAACACTCAAAAATCAATAGCATTCCTATACACTAACAACAAATTTACTGACAGAGAAATAATAGAATCCACACCCTTCACATTAGCAACCAAAAAAATTAAGGAAGTTAGGAATTATTCTCATGAAAGAAGTGAAAGACCTATACAGGGAAAATTATAATACACTGAAAAAGAAATTGAAGAAGATCTCAGAAATTGGAAAGATAACCCTTTCTCACGGATAGGAAGAATAAATATGGTGAAAATGGCCATTCTCCCAAAACTGTTATATAGATTCCATGCAATCCCAATAAAAATACCAACAATATACCTCATAGATCTACAGAAGTCACTCCAAAAATTCATGTGGAGTGGGAAGAGACCTAGAATAGAATAGACAGTTCTAAGCAGCAAAGGCAAGGCAGGAGGCATCACAATCCCTGACTTGAAGTTATACTACACAGCAACCGTTGTAAAATCAACATGGTACTGGAATAAAACCAGAGCCGAAGATCAATGGAATAGATCAGAGGATACAACCACAACTACAAACACCCTCAACCACTTTATCTTTGATAAAGCAGCCAAACATGTTCACTGGAAGAAAGACAGTCTCTTTAATAAATGGTGTTGGAAAAACTGGCTCTTCATATGCCAAAAACTAAAACTGGACTCATGCCTATCGCCATGTATTAAATTAAAATCTAAATGGATCAAAGATCTGAATATTAAAACAGAAACACCAAATCTATTGGAAGACAAATTGAGGTAAAAACCTTGAAGACATAGTGGTAGGTAGAGAATTCATGAACAGGAATCAAACCGCATGGGAAATATTCCCCAGAATCAATAACTGGGATCATGTTTTATTAAAAAGTTTCTACATATCAAAAGAAATCTCCAGCATAGTGAAACGAAAACCCACAGACTGGGAAAAAATCTTAGTGAACTGTCAGTCAGATAAAGGACTTCTGTCTAAAACATATAAAGAAAACATATAAAAAACATATAAAGAAAACATATAAAAAATTAGACCACCAAAATTCAAAGATCCAATCCAAAAATGGGCATCTGAGATGAATACACAATTCTCAGATGAAGAAATACAAATGGCAAATAAATACATGAAAAAATATTCATCATCATTACTCATTAGGGAAATGCAAATTAGAACCACACTGAGATTCCATCTCACTCCTGAAAGAATGGCCAGGGTCAAGAAAACCACCAACAACAAATGCTGGAGAGGCTGTGGGGAAAAAGGAACTCTCCTGTACTGTTGCTGGGAGTGTAGATTGATGCAACCATTGTGGAGGTCAGTCTGGAGATTTCTCAAAAAGCTGGGATTGGAAGTCCCATTTGTTCCAGCTATTCCACTTCTAGGCATATTCCTAGAAGAAATGAAAACATTATACCACAATGATGTATGTACACCCATGCTTATAGCAGCACAATTTGTAATAGCCAGATCTTGGAAACAACCTAAGTGTCCATCAACCAAGGAATGTATAAAAAAGTTGTGGTGTTTTTATACAATGGAGTACTACTCAGCTATAAAGAATGATCAAATTGAGATATTTATAAATAAATGGGCGCAGCTTGAGACCATACTCATAAGCAAAATAAATCAAACTCACATGTATAAATACCATAGAATCTCCCTAGTGTAAGAAATGGTAAGAATACATAAAAGTATGTGGTAATCATGATTCCCCATTGTATTGCTTTGAAGCCTTATAATGTTTTCATTCATTAGTTGGAATGGTTTTATTCTGGGTTGTTTGATTTTATTGTCTGTGATGGTATTAACAGTTATTTTGAAGAAAACAAGATCATAATAGCTAGTGCTGATTTAATATCATCTTGTTTTAAAGTCCCATAAAACTTTTGTTTTTCTGTCTCCATCGGTTTTATCATGTTGTATCTTATTGGATTTTATTATATGTGATAGTATAAGCAAAATTTTTTATAGACAAGGAGATAATATAGTAGTCATTGCTCATTTTCTGTTAGTTGGTTCTAAATACTCTGTAATACTTTCATTCTCTTGAATGGTTTTACACTGACTGTCTTGATATGTTTGATGCTATAGTATACAAAGTTATACTCAAATATTTCAAGGAAAGAGATACTATGGTAACTACTGTTATATCGGGTTATCTTGTGGTGAAACACTATGTTGCCTAAATTGTTCTGTTCTGACCTGTGTTGTTATGTTGCTATGTCCTCTTTTATCTTAATCTCCTTCTTTTTTATTAAAAAAAAGAGAAAAAGAAACAAAATCCTTTACGTGTATTAACATCACCATAAGAAAGAGAAAAGCTCGACTCTGAGAATTTATATGCACCTTTTTCTAACAAAAATTATGAATATAAACAGTATCTATAGTGCTGCTTGGTGGTACAAGCCTGTAAGCACCGAAGGCTGGGAAGCTGAGGAGGGAGGATTGCCAAATTCAAGTGTAGTCTGGACAACTCAGCCACTGGGTGAGAGCCTGTCTCAACTCAATGAAAAAAGAAAGCAAGAGACAGAGAGAGGGAGAGGGGACAAGATGTGGACAGTGAAAATACCAATGGTTCAATATAAAGTTTAGGTTTAGTTTATTGTAGCATGCCCTTTATCCCCAGCACTCGGAGGGCCGAGGCAGGAGTTTCTAGTTCAATGCCAACCTGGACTAAAAAGCCAAATGGAGAAAGGATCTGGGGCTGAGTGTTTGGGAATGAGAAGTAACTCTGAACCTTAATGATTGATGAAGTTGTTTGAATTCAGACTGTAGCTAGGCGATGTGACATCAGGAAATTCACTCATCCCATGTGGGTCTCCCAGGGTTCGCTTGTACTACTTGTGATTATGAAGGCAATGAAAATACATCCTTTGAGAGTTGATGATGGAAGATAATGAGCTGAGATAAAACAAGACTTAAGACTAGTTCCTTGCTTCCACAAGGAGCTGAAGAACGAGGTGTGCTACCCATGGCTTCATTTCTACCTCCAAACACTCCAGACCAGGCTGCCTTAGTCGAGGCCTGAATGGATAAATCGCCATGGCACCTCAGTGGGTGCTTCTCTGTCACGATTGGGGATACTGGTAAGATGGCTTGCATTGGAGAGTCAGACCATGTCCTGATACCAACTGGAGATTGTCCTGCAGGGTTCAAACCCTCCATTAGCCTCTCCAGCCTGAGCATGGCCTGAGTTGGAAGTGTACCCCACTGCTGAGGGAGAGGGGTTAGCTGAGGGGCAGGTGGGGAGTGGGTGCACTGGGGCAAGCAGCCGAGGTGCAAAGTGGAAAAATGTGGTTCTAAGGAGGCTTCCAATGGAGGCAGTGTCACCTGTCATCTCAAGGACTTCAATGCCATTGGAAATACCTGGAATAGCCTTGGCCAAGAAATCCAACTCAGAAAATATCTGTGCATAGTACCATGCAAGCTGTAGGCAGATATGCAAAATGCAGGCCACAAGAGAACACAGAGAAACCATATTGTAAGGAAACCCCAAAAGGCTGAGTTTCTCAAAGCACTTGGGCATTGCAAAGGTCAATTTCTGAGTTATCTTGAGAGCTATCACCTGGCTCCTGAAACCAGGGCTTCCAGATGGTTGGTGCCATGCCTCTCATGGTGGAAGCTAGGCTCTAGCTAGTGGTGAGCTAGGGGTGGTGGAGGAGATAGGCAAGATGACTTCACTAACCCTGAACCTTAAATCATCCTAGCTTTGTTGTCCTCTGTTCAAGGCAGCCTGAGAAAAGGACAGACCCACACTGGAGGAGTCACTCTTAAGCACAAACTACCTTCGTACCCAGTCTTGGCCTCTGTGCCCCTTAGAGGAAAGAGGGGACCCAACTCCAGTTTCCAGAAGCACAGAGGAAGAGAAGTGAAACCGACGTCATCAAAGGAGATGGACACTCTGGCCCCCAGGCCCCTGGGTGGGGGGCTGTGTCAAGAGAAGCCAGAAATTCCAGAGTCTCTTCCTGCTCCAGGTTTCTGTCTTGGTACAGTTAGAAGAGGTGCATCTGCCTCCCTCCTATGTAGGGTTTGGGAAGGTGATTGGAGGACAGGGGTGAGATACTCACCAATAGATTAGTCCAGTGATGCGTTCACAGCTAAATGTGATGAGGTAGTGCCTCGTCACAGGAGATGGGTCACTAGGGGCATGGCCTGGAACCACAGAGAATCCCCTGACCCCAATCTACTCCCATCAGACTCTCTCTCCTGCATTCTGCCGAAATTTGGACAACTCACGCTTTTTCATAATTCCTTCTCCAGCCCCACTTACATCTGTTTTGCAGCCCACTGAGCAGGCAGAGAGCAGACAGTGGATGAATGTGTGACATCTCCCTGGAGCAGCTTGTTATGAAATAGTGGGTGTGCTCAAAAAGACCGAGGTTTTGTTGAAGGCAGGTAGTTTCTGTTGAAGCCCCCAACCGTGGAGTTTTGTGGACTGTAAAGGTCCTAGGCAAGTGCTGGGCTGAGCGCTGTGTTTTGCTGTCTGTCAGTGAAAGCAGAGCTAAGATGCCCTGGAGGACTACAGGAGAAGTGGGATGTCTGTCTTTGCTAGAAGATTCACAGGAGACAGGGCATCGGGGAGCATTGGTGGTTCAGTGGTAGAATTCTCGCCTCCCATGTGAGAGACCCGGGTTCGATTCCCGGCCAATGCAGCCTTCCCTGATAGGTGTCCTTCTTTCCATTGCAACTCCTCCTTTTTAGCCTGCTTTTCTCAGGCCATTAGGGCCACATTCCAGTTCTTCAGCAACAGACTTCCCCGAAACACAAACTGCGGTCTGTTTTTAGCAGGAAGGGAACTGTGCTCGTCTTGCACTTCTGCATATCTGATCTTGAAACCTATACTAGGAGTTTGTTTCCTTCTCGTGGATCCCTGGCATCCTCTCAGTGTGCTATGTTCGTTGCTTCATTTCCTGGACCTTGCACAGATCATTGAGCTGATCCTCACTGCAAGGACCGCAGCTAGAAAGCACATTCCCCAAAAGAGAGGCCCGGTGTGCTCAGGGACACTCCTGCGCTGTGGGTGGCCAGTGGAAGGGGCCAGGGAAGGTGAGGCCTGTGGGAGAGGAACCTTGAGTAGATAAGTGCCTGAAGGAGACCTGGTCCACTCCTCCTGGGCAGGCCTGGGAAGATGCAGGATGGGCCCAGGTGGAGAGCAGCAGGTACAGCAAGATCAGTTGTCTCACTGCAGTTTTAGACTGCCAGGGGAGCAATTTTCGCTCTCAGGGCCAAGCAGCACTGGAGGTGGCCTGTGGTCACCCTGGCCCCCCACTTTGGGAGGAGGAGACTGGGAGAAAGCCTGCCCAGGGCCACAGGGTTCCTTCTCTCCTGTGTGCATCCACTCTTTTTAGCACAGCGTATGAGAGTCTCACACAGTACATCGAAGCTGTCACTGTGGCCCACCGGGTAAGAGCCAGTGGTACATTTCTTTCTTGAAGGCCAGAGCCCTGGAATGATTCACCAGAGAACAGAAAATGCTTTTATCCTTCCTTCCTGTCTGTCTGTCTGTCTGTCGTGAGGGAAAATCAACTTTCCACATACAGCAGATCAAAATAGCTCCCTTCTTTACAGAGCTGCAGCACAGCGTGTTTGCTTTTTGCTGCTTGGCATCCTTTCCAGGATTGATTTCTAGGAGGTGGTCAGCAGCCTGGGTATCTTGTCTGGTTGTGGTAGTGGCCTCGCAGAACAAGTTCCGAAGTGCTTCCCTGGCTTTTGTTTTCTGGAATAAATGATGGAGCCGAATTGGAAACATGTCTTTTTACAAGGTTGGATCAAACATCAGTTGAAGCCACCTAGTCTGGTTGGTGTGGCTTTAAAAGTTAATAATAGCAAATAGCTGCGGAGCCCAAGCTTGCTCAACGCTCATCGATAAGGTTATCGTGTTCGGGAGTGTATATTTAAACAAATGTAAGCTCAGAAAGAGAGGTCACTGATGATGTGGGACTGTGTGACGTGGAGTGGAACTTGGCCCAATCAGGGAGGGCTTCCTTGAGAGAGGCACAGTCCCTGAAACCAGACCAACTAGGCACCCCGAACGCATTGTAGAACTTTGCGGGAAATGGAAAGCTAGTGCTAGGTGGAAGGCGGAACCCAGAGGGGAGAAGTGCAGCCTGCTGAGGAGAGATGGCGGGAGCAGAGACTGGCCTTTCTTGAGAACAATGAAATCTCAAGTTTTCAAGCTTGAGTAAAGGAGTGATTAAAAGGCGCTGGCTGCAGTTTGGAGATTGTTGGTGGGGAATGATGATTTATACCAAGGTAGTAATATGGGAGAGGAGATGGAAAGGACAGTAAATTTTGAGTTCTATGTGGTCGGGTGGGGAAAAGACATTTGTGATTGTATTACTATTTTACTTGGAGATCTATTTCTGACACAAGCATATCTGCTTAATAATGGCCAGTATGAGGGATTAAATGACATGAAAACCAATAGGTTCTCACTTAAAATAAGACGCATGTATTAGTGTAAAATTCTGATACTTCAATAAAGGTCGGTTTTCACATATTAAAAAAACCCAAAAGTTAATAGTAGTTCTAATTTGTTTAACAGATTGCTTCCCCTTGTGTGAGTTTTGATGGTTCACTTAGGCTCTTGTACAACAACTTTGAGAGCAGAGTTGTTCTACTGTCTCTCTGCTCATTTTAAATCCCATAGTTTACGTTTTGTTGTATTTCTTGGTTAGCCAGCTAGAGGTTTATCCATTTTACAGACCATCTCAAGTAGGTAAGCCTTTTATTTCACTGATTTTTTTAATAGTAGTTCCTTGTTTCCCAACTGATGGATTTATATGCTGATCTTTATTGCTGGCTTGCCTGCCTTTACTTTCATTGCTCTCAGGATGGCTCTTCCTCAGTTCCTTTAGACTACATGTCTCACGGGTTTAAATCCCTTCTGAAGCAGTAGGTATTAGAAAACATTTACAGGTCATATTTCCTCAGCCTACAACCCACAAGGGAAGGCTAAACGTTTTAAATACCTGGGGTGGGAGCCTACTACTAAGATCAAACAGCCCAGTTTGATCTACTGCCCTCAGTTATACAGTTGAGTCCCCAACATTTAGAAAAATTCCAGAATCAATGGAATTTGTGGCACAATGGAAAGCCTCCCTGCCACAGGCCAAGTCGCACCCATTACAAAGACATTTTCCCTATAACGTAATGAGAAACAAGCGGCCCCGGACCGAAGTAAGGTTCAGAAATTCCTCACTTTACACTCACATTCACTATCCTTCGAGCATTCGCGGGCCCCGCTGGATCTTCCACGCAACAGAAGCACTTAGCGTTCATCATCGGTCCTAACTCCCTCCCTCAAGCACCGGAACTCTATCGCGTTTTCACACTCGGGACCCAACCAGCAGCCTCTGCGCTGCTTCATTTGCATAGGCCACGCCCATCTGTGAAGCCACAGGACGCTTTTCTCTCCAGCCAACCCCTCCCCCCCCCCCCCCGTCGCGCCCCACCCCAACCTGGTCCACCGCGACCACGCGCCAGCCGGCGGGGGCTGGAGGCAGAAAGGTCTGCCCCTTGCTCCTTTCTGAGCCCTCGAAACCAGACCTGGGACCGGAGTCGGGAATCTGTGCCTGTGCTCCCCAGTGGAGGGAGGAGCCTTTGGGCCGCCTGCAGAGGCTGGGGTACCTGCTTTGAAATCATGACATCCAAGGCTACAGTGGAGCTTTTAAGCTGGCAGAGGAAGCCGCATCTGGTGTCCCATGCCTGCCTGGAATCCCTGGGCTGAGGCGAACCTTGGCTGCACAGCGAGGGTAGAGGCCAGCCTGAACTACCTGTCCGAGATCCTGTATCATACACACACACACACACACACACACACACACACACACACAACCATAACGATGACAAGAAGATTACAAAGGAAGGTGGTTTGTTTCAAATCCAGTTAATGGTGGAATGTAGCAGTCCAATTAAAATGGGAAGCTCTACAAGATCAAAAAGAAAAACCATATGTATGAAGGAAACTACAGACCACGCTCTGATCCCTTATGGGTGGTGTTTTATAGGCTTCTATGTTAACGCATGCATCTTCTAGGTTTCTTTTTTCTTTTTTTTTTTTGTCTTTTTCCTTTTTATCAGTACCGGGGATCGAACCCAGGACTGCCTGCTTGCAAGGCAGGCGCTTATGCCACTGTGCTAAATCTCCAGCCCCATATGTTTCTTTTTAATACAAAAACTATGCTACTGGCAGAAGAGACCAGACAACACTCCCTCCTGGGGGTGGATTTTGTCACATCACCTCTTCAACAGACATTTGCAGACCATAGGTTCACCTCATAGCAGTACTTTCAGGCACCATAGTTTCTATTCTGCTGCTCAGTCCCTAAACATCTACTAGAAGAGTCCCTTTGGGAGGCCATGGGGTAAAGGGGTCTGTAGCACAGGTGTCACTGAGGCCATGGGAGTACGGGGCAGTCTACTGCAAATGAAGGATTGGGCAAGGAGTAGCACCCACATGCCCAAAGCTTGATCCAGGCTGGCCCTGTGGTTGCTCACAAGGGGTGCTCCCTGGGGTGTCTGACCAACCTGATTGGAGCCAGCGGGCACCGTCCAGCTGTGGGTCAGGCTCAACCTGGGAGGCCAGCAACTACTGTAGGATGTGGGAACAGCGTCAGAGGGCCTTGCCCAGACACCAAGAGCATTGCGTTTCCCACATTTGTGGCACTACGCTTGACAAAGAGGACAGTGCAGCTGACAAAGTGCAGGAAAGGGGAAAAGTGATAGCTGGCCTAGCAGGGTGGGCTGGACACACCACCCGTTCTGGCCATTCTGACCCATTCAGAGACCCTCTGAAGCCACTCTCTGGGCTCTGAGCCAACACGCGCTCCTTCCTTGTGTCCTAGGCCTCACAGGACTTGTGTGCTACTCGCAAAGCCTAGGGGACCCAGAGAGAGCCAAGCAGCAGATCCTGGTGTTGTTCTGAATGGAAAGATGTGTGGCCTGGGGTGGGGGAGACCGAAGCCCTCTGGGGCCCGGTGACCCCCACCAGGCGCTGCTTTGGGAGCAGCTTCTGGTACTGGGCCAGGGCACTCTGATGGTGGCGCTTCCTGTTCTCCTCACCGCCAGCCGCGGTGAACCGGCCTGCTGTGCTCACCCTTGCTGGCCTCTGGGCAGCTTCTGCTGCTGGCATCACAGTCCTGTGTGCAGCACAGGCCATCAGGAGAGCAGAGTGGGCGGTGACGTCGTAGTGGGTCCTTGAGCCAAGAAGAGGTTTCAGCCAGAACCCTCATCTCAGCATTCACCCATTATGGCTTTTAAATTTGGAAGCACCTTGCAATGCAACCTAGGGGTTCACAAAAGGAGACATTTCTATTCAAAAGCGGTCTTTAGGTCGGGTTCTCCACATTTGGCGGAGTGGAGCGGGAGGCCCTGTTGCCCCGTGATGTCCCCGTGAGCCGCTCGGGGTGGGGGTGGGGGTGGGGGTGGGGGTGCGGGTGGGGGGGTGAGGGTGGGGTCCGAGGGGTGCAACAGGCTGGGCCCTGGTCCAACTGGCTGGGAAGGTGGGAGAAGAGAAGAGAACGGGCGTGCGGGCAGCAGCCGAAAGGGGGCTCCACCGGGAAGGACAAATCCTGTGGGCCGGTCCGGAGCTCTGAGATCCCAGAGACTGGTGCATCCCTCAGGGCAGCACTCTGGCGCTGGGAATTGTTTTTGAATAGTAGCAGAATGAGAAGGAAGGAGAGACAAAGGGAGCAAGCGAAGGTTAGCCCAGAGAGCGGCAGGTCTCTAAAACTAGGGCAGGTGAGTACTGCAGATGCGTGCGCAGTAGGTTGGTCATTGGAAAGCAAGGCCAGCATTTGTCTTGCCCATGGCTTGCGTGGTCCCATGGTGGTTAGTAGACCGAGTTGTGGCTTCAGCAACCTCAGTTGGCATCCCAGTGTCCTCAGCGTCCTCTGAGGGTATCAGTTTTTCTTCCAAAGTCTGTGGTCTCCCTTGACGCTCTTTTTATCTGCCACTAAGTGCAACTCTTGCAGGTGACTCTGGGATTCCAGGGAGCCCAGAAGTATGAGGGAAAATGCCTCAAACCAGGGCCCACCTCAGGGCCTTCCTCACAGTGGAAAATGGGAAGATGGAGCTGTCCCCTCCCCGATCTGAGCCAAAGGCGCGATCCAGAAAGTGAGGTGCTGCTGCTCAGTCCGCCTCTCCACTGTCTTGCACCAAGGCAAAGCACTGGGAACCTTTTCAGCCAAAAAGAGAAGAGGGGCAACTTCACACTCTAACAGAGGGTTTTAAATGAAAGTGTAACGAATGTAAAATGTAAACCTTATGACATTCCCTAACGGTCTGCCTTTTTGTCTCTTACTTTTTTCTTGCTTGCTTGCTTTCTTGCTTTTTTCCTTCTCATAGTGTTGTCATGGCTCACATTTATACAGTCCCTCCAAAGCTGCCTGTACTCACAGCTGGGAGTCTTGGGAGGTGACTGAATAGGGGAGAGGGAGGGTGAATCCACTGATTATAGCTACAAGTCATAGAAAACGTCCACCCAACCAGAAAACCCAGGTGTCTCTTGGCAGTGAATCCTCACCCCATTTCTACCTAGGTGATCCCATTCTGCTGTCCTGGGATAATTTTGCTTATTCTTGAAATTCTCAAAGTTGAATACCACACCTCTTGAGTAGTTGTTTGTATTTCCTTTTTAAACACACATGTGTTTGCGGTGCACCCCTTTTTCTGCCATTATCCATGTTCTGGCATCTTTGATGACTGTGGTCCAGTGTGTGAGGTATCTGCCGATGGTAGAGAACTGATTTTGACTCATAGCCAGTCAATACAACATGGCTATCACTGTTCTCCATGGGTCTTTTTAAGGGGCCATTTGCATTCATTTCTATTTTTTCCTATGTGTCAAATTTTATTGTTTTAGAAACCATAGGATTGATCCTTGCCTGAGAAGTGGATGTTACCAATCATGATTTTCTTACAAGTTGAATTCCTGTAGAAAGTATACTGACAACAATTACAGAGAAAACTTTTATAGAGAAACTTGAGATCAAGGGCAGCATAAAATTTTAGCACAGCCATCCTGATGACATTGTTATATTGGAACTGTTAGCTGTTTTTATTATCTCTGAAACATGTACATGTTCATCTTTAGTCAGTTGTTTTTTAATCTAAGTATAGGATATTAAAACACATAAGCTTGTACCTAAACTTCTATCTTGTATAGAACAGCATTTTCCCTGTCTATAGGTGTACTTTTTGGCTATTATCTTCTAACCTTTTAATTAATAGACAGACATGTGTATACTAAACTATGTTTGGGTATCTTTAACTGTTATAGCATAATTGCACGACCACCACATACACATCAGCATGAGAAAGTATTTACATCATCTGGCTGGCTATATCATGCTGGACTGATATGCTCAACCCTAAAAAACAAAAAGTATCACCATTAGTCACTGATGTCATGATGCAAAGAAGAATAACATAAGATTGTTCAGAGTCAATGTAAAAAACCAGGAGATATAGGCAGGACACAAAAAGCCTTGTTCACAGAAGGAAACTTCCCAAGCATGGAAAAGGAATTTGACAGGCAGACAAGTGAGACACATCAACTCCAATTAGCCATGATTGAAAACAAACAACCAAAAAACACCCTACACCAAGGCATATAATTTAGTCAGGATTTCAAGTATTCAACATACAAAAAGAATATTAACAACTGTTAGAGAAAAGAAACAGATTTCCTATAAGGGAAACCTCATCCCAACCACAGCAGACTTCTTCTCCACATAAACCCTCAAGTCAAGGAAAGCTTGGAGTGAAGTATTTCAAGCCCTGAAAGAACATACGCTCTAGCCCAGGTTGATGTCCCCTGTGAAACTTTCCTTCAAAATTGGTGGAGAAACAAGATACTTCCATGACAAAGAACACCTGGAGAACTTCATGAGCCACCAAGCCAACACTCCAAAACATTCTGAGAAAGAGAACGAAGTCTCCAATTTCATGAACCCCAGTAGAGTGAATCCACCAAGCAAGGCAAGCAATTAAACAGCAGGGAGACAAAAGGGAACCGACGACAGGAAAATAATATGACAAGGATAAGTTAACACACATACTTTATAACCACCAATGTCAATGGGCTCAATTCACCAGTCAAAAGAAGCACATTGACAGAATGGCTGAAGATCCAGGGCCGGGAATACAAATCAGCGGCACAGTGCCTGCCTAGGAAGATCAAGGTCATGAGTTCCTTGCCCAGTACCAAAAACAAAACAAAACAGAAAAACAGAAACAAGATCCAACAATATGCTGCATACAAGAAATAAGTTTAACTTGGAAAGATTCATACACTAAAAGTCAAAGGATAGAAAACAATGCTCCATGGGACAGCAACCTGGAAAAAAGCAGGGTTAGCTATTCTATTTGCAGACCAAGTGGATTCAAGCCAAGAATGGTCAAGAGATAAAAAAGGTCACCATGTCCTTGTAAAGGGACCAATCCTTGTAAAGGGACCAATCCAAGAGGAAGAGATAACAGTCATAAACATGTATGCACCCAATATCAGAACACCAAGTATATAAAACAAATATTAATGGACATGAAAAATCAAATGAGGACTAACACAGTTTCAGTGGGAGCTCTCCATACCCTACTGCCACAAAATAGGCAGATCAGTTAGACGACAAATCAGAAAAAGAAATATCAGGACCGAGTCAAACTTTTGAAGAAATGGACTTAGTTGTCTACAGAGTGTTCCATCCCACGACATCAGAATACACATTCTTCTCAGCTGCACATGACATGTTCTCCAAACTAGACTGTACACTAGCTCATACAGCATGCGTCAGTAAATGCAAAGGAATTGAAATCATCCCATGCATATTAGCAAACCGTAATGCAAATGAATTGGAAATCAATGCAAAAGAAACCACGAAAAACTCCATAGACATACAGAAATTAATAACATACTTCTGAACAACCAATGGGTCACAGATAAAATTAAAGTAGAAATTAGAAAGTTTCTACAACTAAACAATAATGCCCATATAACATACCAGAAAGCAGTCCTATGAGGAAAATTTGGAGCAGTGAATTCCCATATAAGAAATGCAGAGTGAACTCCAATAAACACCTTAATGTTGACTCTCAAGCTTCTAGAAAGAGAAGAGCAAGTCAAGCCCGAAGCTTGTACTAGAGGGGAAATTATAAAGATCTCAGCAGAAATTAATGCAATGGAACTAAGAAAACCATACAGAGAATGAATGAAGAAGTGGTTCTTGGAAACAAAGTAAAACTGACAAACTCTTAGCCAACATTATAAAAAAAATTAAAAAGGAAACAAAGTCTCAGATCCATGCAATTAGGAATGGAAAGAGTGAAAGCACAACAGATTTGGCAGAAATTCAGAAGATCATAAATGCCTGCTTTGAGAACCTGCATTCTAACAAGTTGGAAAACACAGAAGTAATGGACAGATTCCTACAATCATATGAGTTGCCACAGAGGAATCAAGAAGATTTAAAAATTCTAAATAACCCAATGTCACTGAAGGAAATGGAAGATGTAATTGAAAATCTACCAACAAAGAAAAGCCCAGGTCCTGACCAAGTCCCTCCCTGCTGAAGTCTACAGGAAGCTCAGGGAAGACCTACCTAATGCTGCCACTCCTCAAACTCTAGTGAAGTTGAAAGGGAAGCAATACTCCCAGAGTCATTCCTGGAAGCAAGCAGAACCTGACACCAAAGCCGGAGAAGGAGCCAATCAAAAACAGAGAACTGGAAGCCAGTCTCACTAATGAGCATAGACGGGGAAATCTTCAATAAGATACTGTCAAACAGAATGCAGCAAATCATCGTGAAGATCACGCACCAGGATCAGGTAGGATTCATCTCAGGGATGCAGGAAGGGCTCATGACCTGCAAATCAATGAATGTCATTCACCATGTTAACAGAACTATGATAAGATCTACAATATTATCTCAATAAGCACAGAAAAACCAATGGACAAAGTCCAACACCTATTCAAGATAAAAACTTTACAGAAAATCCAACTAGATTGTTTTAAACTCAATTTGAAAAAGCCATCTATGACAAACCAACAGGCGACATCATGCTAAATGGTCAAAGCTTGAAGGCTTCCAGTCTAACAACAACCAATAGGTCCAGGAGGTCCACTACCACCACTCCAACTCAATATAGTTTTGGAAACATTAGCCAAAGCAATTAGACATGGGAAAAGTAAAAGGAAAAAAGACAAAAAAAGAAGTTGTTAAATTATCACTATTTGCGGGTGACATGACACACTATACAGAAGACTCCAAAACTGCCACCAAAAGACATCTAGATTTAATAACCAATTTCAGTAGCATAGCTGGATACGAAGTCAACACTCAAATATCAATAGCATGCCTATACACAAGTACTAAACTAAGTGAGAGAGAAATTAAAGAAACTAGTCATTGCTATTGAGTACCAAATCAGAAGGGGAATGGCTGGAATGTGGAGGAGGTGAATGTTTAAGTTTAGGAGAAGCTAGCAAAGGCTTTTCCAGAATCCTTGCCCTGAGTTATTTGGTCAACGACAATGAGAGATACAGTAGTCCACTGTTGTGCAATTATGAGGTTTGCACTGTGTGTTAAGTATCATCTACTCTGGTGAGTGTGTGATGATTTCTGGTGATGCTGAGAGTCCTTCTCATGTCTTGTGACCCAAAGAAATCCTTTTTGCTGACAGGAGCAAAGAAATTTTCTTTTCTGAAGAGACTCCGAGCCTTTTTTCTACTTTTAATTAGCATGATATTTTCTTTGCTGTGTAATACACATTTTACGTTGCATACATGTATTTTTACAAAAAATGATGTGTGCATAGTATAGAGAGCTTCTGCACACCCCAGCCCCCATTTGTCCTATTATAGCATCTCACATAAGGATGGTGTATTTCTCAATTAATGAACATGCTCATTATTAAACAAAGTCCATGTTCTACTCAGATTTCTTTGGTTTTTGCCTAGCACCCATTTTGTACTCCGTCTGGCCTGTTCTATCGTATTAGTTGTCCTGGGTCCTTCTGCATCTCCTGACTGTCACACTTTCCCAGACTTTCCTTGCTTTGATGGCCTTGAAAATGCGGATCTGTACTGGCCAGGTATTTTATAGCTTGTATCTCTATTGTGATTTGTCTGGTATTTTTCTCATTATTAAAGTGGGATGGTAGGTTATGGATGGCAGTGTGCCACTGTCATCACATTGCATGACAGACACATACTGTGTTGGATTGAAGACTGGTGGTCAGCTTGTGGAACTCACGTGAACCGAATCAGCATGGTGCTGGGTGTGGATGACCCACCTGAGGATTGCTGCCGACCACATGAAAAGAAGAACTGGAGAAGAAGGTGTGTTGTTGTTCTCTGCTTCTCCCACTGCCGAAGGCCATCCCGGAAGAGCTTGTCCAGCTTCTTTCCTCACATGAACTTGGCTGTTCTCATCGTTGGAGGAGCTTGAGACCTTGTTGCCGCTGAGAATGGCCATGGTTCACTTCAAGGAGCTCTGGTCCTTACTTTTTGAGCATGGCTTGCTGGCTGCAGAGGGGAAGAAGGTGTGCTATCCAGGCTCCAGGAGAAGCTTGTCACACTGGCTCTCTGATATGAACTTGGCTGTTCTCCTCTTGAGGGGCTTGGGGCCTCACTGTTGCTGAGGATGGCTATGGTTCTTTTCACGGGAGCTCTGGTTCTGATTTGGAGTGTCGCTTCTTGGCTTCAGTGCAGATCCCTCAACATGCTGACCCAGATCCTTTGGCCCGCTGGCACAGATCTAGCTTTCACCACTGTCCTTTAGTGCTTCCCAGCACAGATTCATGAAACACACTTGCGTGAGCCATTGTTGTAAGCTCTGGGCCTCCAGTTGGACTCGTGGGAGGCATTGTTATGGGCCCTAGGTCTTCAGCTGGACTCACACAGTTGTCATGGGAGCTGGACCCTTAGCTGGATACTTTGAGGTGTTTAGTGTGAGGATGGATTTTCTGTGCTTCTGGTATATGTGACTTAGGGTGACTATTATAAAATAATTCTATAAATTATGTGTCCTGGATTAAATTGCTTCTCTTGCAAACCCTGACTACAACACATACTATCAACATGATTTCTCATTGTGCACATGAATCTAGATCACCTTACTGATGATGCATTTGTCATGTCTTTCACTAGGGGTTTATCCTTTTCACCCCATTTGTGTACTGTTTCTTTGGAAGGGAGTCACCATGAGTAGGGAGTTCTGCCTCTGCAGTTTGAGAATGCAGTCTTGACATCAATTGTCTGGGATACTTCTGCAAGGAATCGTTCTCATTTTGTCTCCTGCTTGGTTTTTTTCTCTCCTTTCCTACCCTTCCCTTCCCTTTCCTGTCTTGTCCTGTCCTTTTCTTTGTTTTCCTTTCCTTTCTTTTCTTATCCTTTCCTTTGCTTTCATATGGACACGTGGATATTTCTTTTATACTTTGAGTTTAGAGTCAATTCCACATTATTTTGTCATTTAGATTTTACAACTATGAGCACTGTGATCTTTGCCAGTTGGCTGCATATAACTTTGATATTCTCCATCCCTGTGGATGTGTTTTAGTGCTTCCTCACTTTCTGATACTGAAAGATGCCCCAGATAATAGCAGATGTGGCAGACATAGCCAATAGTCTCCACTGTTTGGGAGTCTGTGGCCAAATAGAGATTTTGAGGCTGCTCTGGCCATATAGTGAAACCCTCTGTTAAACTAAAGAAATAAATGTCTTGGTTAATTTGCTCTCATTTCTGGAACAAAATACCCAACACCCAGAATGAAGGAAGGAAAGATTTATTTAGCTCACTGTTTGTGGAGACTTCAGTCCAAACTCAGCTGTCTGCAAGGCAGGGTACATGGCACTGGGGCAACTCTTCAAGGCAGTGGTCAGAACAAAAGGTATAAGAGCAAGCCTCTTTTCCTCCCTTCTGTTGTACACAGGCCACCGCCACCTCTCTTCCAGGGAAGGGGTGGCACTCACAAAATCCCTGTCCCCTCCTCTTGCACAGGATGAGGATATTTGCAACCTAAAGATCCTGGCTCCCTGCTGAGTCTCTCAGTAAAGTTTCTAAACTTCTCAAGTGGACATAGTCTATCAACCACAACAATAAATGATTTAAAAATTTTAAAAAAGAAAAAAAATCAAGATGCTCAGGCTGGGGAATTCAGCTCAGCGTCACAAGTGCCTACTTAGCAAGTGCAAGGTCAAGAGTTCAATCTTTGGTTCCGCAAAAAAAAAAAAAAAAGAAAAAGAAAAAGAAAAAAAGAAAAAAAGAAAAGAAAAGTTAAGATGCTCCAGACTTATCCTTTTTCCCTGGTCTAACAGCGAACCATTTCTCTGGAGAGCCCGGAGTTTTTGTTGCAATTCCAATGTTTTTTTTTTTTTTTTTTTTTTTTTTTACTTTTTATTGGTACCAGGGATCGAACTCACGACCGCCTGCTTGCAAGGCAGGTGCTTATGCCGCTGAGCTAAGTCCCCAGCCTCTGTTTTTTAAATAGATGCATAAATATATGCTGTTTGTTTGCTTGGTTTGGTATTTTTTTTTTTTGAGGCTGTGTTGCTTTGCACTATAGAACACATTTAGTAGCACAGGCTATCTCTGAACTAGGAACAGTCCTGCTTCAGCCTTCTGAGGGGTGGGTTTTACAGGCATGCGATGGTATACTGAACTTAAACATTTTTTCTTTGGTGCTGACACTGAGTCCAGGGCCTTCATACTAAATAGCTCCCCAAACCTCTTTCCCTTTTTGTGTGAGACAAGGTTTTGCAAAGTTGCTTAACTACCTCTGTAGGGCTTGAGTTTGGTAACTCTCCCTGTTGAGTTTCCCAGCGTTCTGGGATTGTATTTAGAATTTGAATCATCTGTTAGAAAAAAGTGTTGCATAAAAATTCCTCCAGCCAGGCCTGCCTTTTCGTTTTCTTACAGTGGTTTTTTTTTTTTTTTTTCAAAAATGAAATCAGATTTCCCCTTATTCTGTAGTCCTAAGACAAGGATGTCCCTTATCACCACTCCTATTCAATATAGTACTGGAAATACTAGCCAGAACAATTAGACAAGAGAGAGAAATAAAAGAGGTAAAGATAAGAAAAGAGGAAGTTAAATTATCATTATATGCAGATGATACAATACTATACATAGAAGATCCCCAAAACTCTATTGAAAGAGTCCTAGATATAATAAATAAATTCAGCAATGTAGTTGGATACAAAATCAATATTCAAAAATCAATAGCATTTCTATACACTAACAATAAAATCATGGATAGAGAAATAAGAGAAGCCATACCCTCCACACTAGCATCCAAAAAATTGAAATACTTAGGAATTAATCTCACAAAAGAAGTAAAATATTTATGCAAAGAAAATTATAATACCCTGAAAAAAGAAATTGAAGACAATATCAGAAAATGGAAAGACAACCCTTGCTCACAGATAGCAAGAATAAATATTGTGAAAATGGCCATTCTCCCAAAACTGTTATTCAGATTCAGTGCAATCCCAATGGAAATACCATCAACATACCTCATAGACCTGGAGAAATCACTCCTAAAATTCATCTGGAACCAGAAGAGACCTAAAATTGCACAGGCAATTCTAAGCAGCATAGGCAAGGCAGGAGGCATCACAATCCCTGACTTGAAGTTATACTACACAGCAACCGTTGTAAAATCAACATGGTACTGGAATAAAAACAGAGCCAAAGATCAGTGGAATAGATTAGAAGATACAACCACAACTACAAACACACTCAACCACCTTATCTTTGATAAAGGAGCCAAGCAGGTTCACTGGAAGAATGACAGTTTCTTTAACAAATGGTGCTGGAAAATCTGGCTCTACATATGCCAAAAACTAAAACTAGACCCATGTCTATCACCATATATTTAACTAAAATCCAAATGGATCAAAGATATGAATATTAAAACAGAAACACTAAATCTGTTGAAAGACAAAGTAGGTAAAAACCTTGGAGACATAGTGGTAGGTAGAGAATTCATGAACAGGAATCAAACCACATGGGAAATACTTCCCAGAATCAATAGCCGGGATCATGTCTTACTAAAAAGTTTCTGCGTGTCAAAAGAAATCTCCAGTATAGTGAAAAGATAACCCACAAACTGGGAAAAAAATCTTAGTGAACTGTCCCTCAGACAAAGGACTTCTGTCTAAAACATAAAAAGAATGAAAAATAATCAGACCCCTGAAATTCAATGACCCAATCCAAAAATGGTCATCTGAAGTGAATACACAGTTGTCAGATGAAGAAATACAAATGTCAAATAATACATGAAAGATGTTCATCATCATTAGTCATTAGAGAAATGCAAATTAAAACAACACTGAGATTCCTTCTCACTCCAGAAAAATGTCTAGAATCAAGAAAACCACCACCAACAAATGCTAGAGAGGCTGTGGGGAAAAAGGAACGCTCCTGCACTGTTGGTGGGAGTGTAGACCACTGTGCAGGTCAACTACTGTGGTGGTCAGTCTGGAGATTCTTTAAAAAGCTGGGATTGGAGTCCCATTCGACCCAGCTGTTCCACTTTTAGGCATATTCCCAGAAGAACTGAAAAGATCATACCACAGTGATATATGTGCACCCATGTTTATAGCAGCACAATTTGTTATAGCCAGATCTTGGAAGCAACCTAATTGTCCATCCACTGAGGAATGGATAAAAAAGTTGTGGTATTTTTATACAATGGAGTACTACTCAGCTATAAAGAATGATCACATTGAGATATTTATAAATAAATAGGTGAACTTGAGACCATACTCATAAGTGAAATAAACCAAACTCACATGTATAAATACCGTATAATCTCCCTAGTGTAAGAAATGGTAATAATACATAAGCATTTATGGTAATCATGATTCCCCATTACATTGCTTTGAAGTCTTATAATGATAGCATTCATTAGTTGGAATGGGTGTATCCTGATTTATTTGATTTTATTATCTGTGATGGTATGAACAGCTATTTTGAAGAAGACAAGTCATTGTAATAGCCAGTGCTGATTTAATATCATCTTACTCTGAAATCCTACCATGCTTTTGCTTTTCTGTTTCCTTCAGTTCTATCATGTTGTATCTTATTTGATTGCATTATGTGTGATAGTATAAATAAATGTTTATGAAAATGAGATAATATAGTAGCCATTGTTCATTTTCTGTTATTTGGCTCTGAATGCCCTGCAATACTTTCATTCTCTTTAATGATTTTGTACTATTTTGTTATGTCTAATACTATTATATATGAAGTTATGCTCAACTATTTCAAAGAAAAAAATTAGGGTAGTCACTGTTAATTACGGGTTGTTTTCTGGTGAAATACTGTGTTGCTTACATTGTTCTATTCTGATCTGCTTTGTTATGTCCTGTTTCATCTTAATCTCTTTAAAATAAAAACAATAGAGAAGTCACTGAAACATGGACAGAATTTCTTTACAAATTGTCAATCGGGAATCAGAGAGCTGCCAGGGCTTCCCTCACCCCCAGCTAAAGCTGTGAAGAGAAACTAGATGGTGACACCTGACCTCAAACATCTCTAAACCCTTGCCATTCCACAGCCTTAGTGGCCATCAGCAACAGCAGCAAGGTTACCTCTCCTCACGCTGCCAACCCTCTGGGGTGCATCACCCAAAGCCCCATTGGCAAGGGAAGCTGAGAAAAGTGATTGTTGCTTTTCCAACCTCTGCAGTTAAAAAGAGGCCAGAACTGATTTTGATTGAACCCACTCACGCCAGCAGCCCCTCCCCCGGCACTATATTTTTAGACACATTCTCTTTTTAAATATGAAAAGAAATTTGGGGGTGAGAGAACATGGACTAAAGCCCTGGAGCTTGTGAGCCTGAAAATGGAGAGGGGGATGTAAGAAATGGGTAGGAAACACACAGAAAAATAATAAAATAAAATGAGAGACCGGATGGGCTTGCTCAGCACAGCTACTGAGCTCAGTCCCAAGCTGAGGAACATGATTATTTTACCTTCTGTAGTCAAAATGCAAGACAAATCTTGCCTCACCAGGGTTTTTGAGTTTGGAAACATTTCAGAGAATCGGACAGTTTATCCAACCAAAATAATCAGTCAGGTAAGGTAGGAAGAGAGCTAAAGAACACGAGTAGGCAAAAACAGGAACAACATAGTGAGACATTTGACATGGGACAAAATACCCCAAGCAGCCCATGACAATGCTGAGAAGAGGTAATTTCAGTGGATCTGATCCTTCTAGATTGGTTCTAGAAGCTAATTTCAGCCATTGCTCTTCACTGGGCTGAAAAGTCAAACAGTAAGAGCAGTAAAATCTGTATCAGGCTAATTGTAAAGCAAAGAATAAGATCTAGAACACCAGTGTTACACAAAGGAAAGAGGCAAAAAGAAAGCTTCACATGAGAAAGAGAAGCATCCTAGAATGCCCCTCACAGTCAAGCAGAATCGTCTGTCTCTGTCTGTTTTTTTTTTTTTTTTTTTTGACAGGATGCAACTACTGTATCATTCACTCACCATGTAGCCCAGGTTGGCCTGGAATTCATAGTTCTCCTCCTGCCTCAGCCTCCCTGGGCTGGGATTACAAGAATGTGCCACCATACCGGGACAGAACGAGGCTTTTTCAAGGCCAATATTTCTCTTTGGAGCCATAGCATGATGTAAATCTCCTGTGGAAATGTTAACTTCCATCTATTCCAGATGATGCACAAGTAAAGGGAACACAGAGACATCAGCGGTTGTGTAATTCTCACCTCCCATGTGGAAGACCTGGGTTTGAATCTTGACCCATGCATGCTTCTCCCACAACTTGTGTCCACCCTGTATTGGATCACTGTACAAACAAGTCAGGACATTTCTAGGATATCAACTCCAATAAGAGCAGCCAACTTAAGAGGAAAAACAAAACAAAGGGTGAGTGTGCCATCAAGGAAACCCAAAGGAAACCCACCGAGGTCTCCAATGGCCCTGGTCAGATGAAGGATGGAGAGCAGCAGAAACAGGAAGATCCACTTTCTCACCTTACTGTTTCATGTTCCAGCAGGGAAGCTTCTGGTCAGGAGCACTTCTTACTCTAGAGCCAAGCAGCACTGGGAGGAAGCCATGGCCACCTGGCTCTGGACCTTTGGAGGAGGAGACTCAAGGAAAGTCATCTCAGGGCCGTGTGGTTCATTCTCTTTTTTATATTTCTTTCTTTTTTTTATTTAAGGAGAAAAGAAAAAAAAGTGAAAGGGTACAAGTTATACAGATTTACAGAAGAAAAAAATGAACAGTAGGAAATCACTAGTTAATGGATTACATATTGCCATCTTAGAAATAATTGTTCAAGTCACAAAATTAAAGCTTGTAGAGTGGACATTCCAACAATGATACTGCAAACAGTTCTGTTCAATGATCCAATAAAACTCTGTGATATCATTTTCTATCTTATACACTTAAATATACATGCAGTTATATAGTTCAGAGCACTTTCTTTTCCTCTCTTTTGTACAATGACTATTACACATTTTGGGTTTCATTGCTCCCACGGTTCTTATTGCTTTTTTGGAAGAGAGTAAAACCAAATGAGACATAACAGGACAGAATTGGTCAAGTCAAAAGGGTGGACATAATAGATAATATAAAAACATAATACAAGGTGATCAACAATGGTTACCATAATGCCTCCCGCTATCTCTAATAGAATTGCCTATATCATTAGTTATAATACAATTGAACAAAATAGTAAAGAACAAAACCGACAAAACCAAAACATTGGAGACATTGTAGGTCTTCAAAAGTAGATAAAAGTCAACGAGAATGGGCATTATAATGAATCTCATTATCTTCTCAGCTGATGCCTAAACTTTCGAACCTGATACTATCCATCAAAACAGAATAGGGGAACATCCGTCAAAAACAAGATGGTGAGAGTAATACAGGGCTTCAAATCGAGATAATAGAAAGTCAAAGTGGGTTACTATATTATATCCTGCTATTTTTTTCCCTTTAATTAAATGGATAAAAATAAAAAAGTAAATAATGGAGCGGAGATTGAGAAAAAAGAGGGCATAACAGCAAAACAGCGCAGATCAAAACATAACCATTTAAGCAGAATAGTGTTTCACCACCAGATAATTCCGACCTAAAAGTAGTTACCATATTGACTCTTTCCTTGAAGTCCTTGAGTACAACTTCATATACTGTAGCATTAAGTATATCAAAACAATGTAAAACCATTTAAGAGAATGACAGCATTACAGAGTATTTAGAATTGACTAACAGAAAATGAACAATGGTTTCTGTACAATCTCCTTGTCTTTAAAAGGTTTTTGCTTATACTATCGTATATAATAAAATCCAATAAGATACAACCTATTTAGACCATTGGAGACAGAAGAACAAAAGCTAGATGAGACTTCAAAACAAGATGATACTAAATCAGTATTACCTATTAAGATGTCATTTTCTCTAAAATAGCTGTTCCTATCATCCAATCTTCTCTGTCTCATTTCTGTTGAGCTCTTTTTCTGTCAGTAGCTGTCAGTTTGTCTTCTTCATTTTGTTCTCTGCTCCATTCGTTGTGGCCTCCCCGCCACCATTTCTGGGTTCTTTCTATTTTTCTTTTTTTAGAATATCCTGCAATACTTTCTGTAGGGTTGAATTGGTGGTTGCAAATTACCCCAGTTCCTCTTTATCCTGAAAGCACCTTGTTTTTCCATCAATTTCCAGGGACAGTTGTGCAGGATATCTCAATCTTGGCTGGAAATTATTATCTTTCAAAGCTTGAATTATTTCCCCCCATGCTCTTCGTGATTTGATGGTTTGTGCAGAGAAATCTGCTGTAATTCTGATGGGTGTTCCCTTGTAAGTGGTCTGTTTCTTGTCTCTTACAGCTTTTAATATTCTGTTCTTGTATTGAATTTCTGGAATTTTTATTATTATATGCCTGGGTGTTTCTCTGTTAGGGTTGTAGGTAGCTGAGGTCCTGTATGCCTCGTACATCTGAGTATCTTTACCTTTTGCTAAATTAGGAAAATTCTTCTGGATTATTTCTGTGAGTAGCTTTTGTAGTTCACTTGTTTGTGTCCCTACTTCTTCTTTTATGTTCTTAATCCTTAAGTTATGGCTCCTCTTATCATCTTCTTGTCTTTGTATTATTGCTGTTTGTTTCTTTGTTATTTTTAAGAAGTTTTTCATTTCATTCTCCCATATTACAAGTCTGCCCTCCAGCTCAGATAGTCTGTCCTTAGTTTCTTTCAAGCTGTTATGCCAGTCTTGGATAGACTTCTTAATTTCTTGATAGTCCCTTTGAACCTGCTTCACGTACTCTATGCTTTCTCTGTTTTCTCCATCAAACAATTCTCCCCTCTTTTTCTGTTCTTCCATTCCACCATCTGTTTTTTCCTGGGTGGTGCTTAGCATTTCTCTAACTATTCTGCATACTTCTAGCTTCAGGTCGTTGATAACTTCATTCCTGAATTGGTCTATGAGGCTCTCTATATGGCGCTTAATGTCTATTGGTACGGTGTCCGCTATTGCCTGTTTCTCAGAATTGGGGGCCGAGGAGCCTTTCTTGTTGCTTCCCTTCCCCATTTTCTCTGTTCCTTATAAAATGCAAGCTTACATAGGAGGCCGTGTGGTTCATTCTCACCTGCTTCCATCAACTTTTCTCAGCCAAGCTATGGGAGTCACAGAAGACATCGCAGCTGCCCCTAGACACATTGGGTGACAACTGTGGATGAATTTCTCTCTAGAAGGTGTGACAAACACAGTTGGGTCAGAGATCTGGAGTGACTCCACAGAGAAGAACAGGAGATGCTTTTCTCCATCTCTCTCCACTTCCTGGGAACATGGGCCTACACTTACACACACAGCAATTCATCGTGACCTTCAGTCTCTACCGAGAATTTGAATTTGTAATACGTCCCATGAAGTCCCCATGTCCTCACAGGTGTAATTCTTCCATGGATGATTTTGAGGAGGCAGTTAGCACCCCCGTCAGTTCAACATTCGTTCTGGATCCCAGATCTCTGGTTTTGGTACTGGCCTCACAGAATGAGAAAAACAAAGCAAAAGAACAACCAAACATAAAAAGAAAACAAACAAACAACAAAAACGAAAAATGGTCCATTAGATTTTATATTTTGGAAGCGATGTAGAGGGATTTGGATCCATTACTCTTTTTTTTACTTTTTAAAAAAATTTTATTTAAGGAGAAAAAGAAAAAAAAAAACAGAAAAAGGGTACAAGTTATACAGAATTTCAGAAAAAATAAACAGTAGGAAATCACTAGTTACTAGATTACATATTGTCATCTTAGAAATAGTTGTTCAAGTTACAAAATTAAAGCTTATAAAGTGGACATTCAAACAGTGAAACTGCAAGCAGTTTTGTTCAATGATCCAACAAAATTCAGTAATATGGTTATCTATGTTATACACTTAAATATATATGCAGATAACTTCTCCTTTAGAGCACTTTCTTTTCCTCTCTTTTGTACAATGACAATTACACATTTTGGGTTTTATTACTCCCACAGTTCTTATTACTTTTTTTGAAGAGAGTAAAACCAAATGTGACATAACAGAATAGAGTCAGTCAAATCAAAAGGATGGACATAATACATAATGTAAAAACAAAATACAAGGTGATCAACAATGGTTACCATAATGCCTCTTGCTATCTTAAAAAGAATTGCCTATATCATTAGTTATAATAAAATTGAACAAAACAGTAAAGAGCAAAACCAATAAAACCAAAAAATTGGAGACATTACAGGACTTCAAAAGAAGATAATAGTTGACCAGAATGGGCGTCATAATGAAGCTTATTATCTTCACATTTGTTGCCTATACTTTCGAACTTGGTCATTCCTGTTTTTAAAGCATTTGGTAGACTTAATCAGCAAAACTACCAGGAGCTGGTGCTCGGTTTTTGACAGTAACTAATAGCTGATTCCATTTGTTTAATAGACAAAACACCTTTGCAGGTTATCTGTTTCTTTCTGGGTGAGTTTTGTAGATTGTGCCAAAGAATCTAGATTATGAAATTTGTGAGCAGACGATTGGTCTGACTATTTTTAGATGATGTGTTGATGCACATGAAATCAGTGTTGAGGACCTTTCCTTCCTTTTTTGATATTAGTAATCTGTATTTTTTTGTCTCATTTTTCTTGCGGCAACTAGAACTTTTTAATTTTACCAATCATTGCAAAGAGGGAGCTAATTTAGTGATTTTTTTCTACTAATTTCCTGTTTTCAAATTCATACTATAGTCTTTATTGCTTCTTTTTTCTGCTTACATTGGATTTCATCTGCTCTTGAGTTTCTTGAATTGTTGACTTTAGATCTTTTTGCTTTGCTTAGATACACATTTGTTGCTACGAATGTCCCTGTCTCAGTTTCTTTTCTCTCATTGCTGGCTCAAAATACTCAACACCCAAAATGAAGGAAGGAAAGATTTATTAGCTCACGGTTTGTGGAGGTTTTAGTCCATAATCAGCTGGCTCGAGGCAGAGTGGCATGATACCGGGGCAACACCTCACAGCAGCAGCCAACAAAAGCAACCAGAGCAAAACTGAAGTGTGGGTGTGGGCAAGTCTCTTTTCTTCCTTTTTATTACACACAAGCCAACCCCCTCCAGGGCCAGTGTAGCATTCACAAAATCTCCTTGCCTTCTTCTTGCACAGAATGGGGATGCTTACAAAGTAAGAACCCTGGCTCCCTGCTGAGTCTCTTAGTTAAACTTGCAAACTTCCCAACTTGACACAATGTACCAACTGTAACAATCCCTTTTTGTACTATTTTCTGTGTAAGGACAACTTTTATGAATTATATTTTCATTTTCTGAAATGTAGTTTAGTCTGAAATACTGAAATTCTCTTGAGACATTTTTTATTCACGTTATTTAGAAATGTGTTGTTCAGTATCCAAACATTTTGGCTTCAGCTCTCTTTCTGTTCCTGCTTTCTTCCTGAGTTTCTCTGTGGCTTCAGAGCATGCTCCATATAATTGCTACTCCTTTACATTTACGGAGAGACACTTTATAGGCCAGAATAGGCAGGTCTTGGTGAGCATTTCCCATGAGCTTGAGAAGAACGTGTGCTCTGCTGTTGTTGAAGAAAGCATCTGCAGACATCAGTGGATGCATTTGCCTGGTCACACTTCCAGATCAGCTTTGTCCTAACCAACTTTCTGCCAGCTGTGTTTTCATTTACTGACAAGAAGGTGAGGCCTCTAAGTACAACAGCATGTCTGCTCTTCCCTGTGTGACTTTGAGCTTTTCTCTCCTGTGTTCTGACTCAGATCACCTTGTCACATGGGTGCACTCCCAGTATGCAGAGATTCTTTTTATCCTAGACGGTTTTCATTGCCCCGAGGGCATCTCTGTATGCAATTAATACATCTATTGTATTGCAGTTTTCCTTCCATCAGTGTCAGGATAGTTTATCTTTCTCCTTTTCTTTGTTTCTGTTTTACCAGTATTTTGGCATCTGAAGTTAGTCTCCTCTTGGGCATAGTGATCCATAACAGTTGTCTGGTGCCCCTGCAGGTGCAGGCTGGGGGCAGGTACCCGAGACAACACAGTGACATTCTCTGTCTTAAGTTTTTGCAAAATAGACTTCTTCTGGGCACCATATAATAGCTCTTGTTCACCACCCTGATTTTCACTTTTAGTCTGTGTATCTGGACCATTCTCCTTCAATGTGATAATGGGTGGGATTGAGTTAACAGCTACTGAATCTGTAAATGTTTCTATGCCTTGACATTCTTCATTGTTACTTTGACTTTCATTCTTCATTCTCTCCATTCTTTCTTCGTTTGTGTGTGTGTGTGTGTGTGTGTGTGTGTGTGTGTGTGTGGTGGTGGTGGTGTTACTGGGCATGGAATCTATGGTTTTCCCACTAAGATACAGCTTGTGCCAATTCTTTTAATTGTCATTTTCCTTTTGACACAGGATCTCAGCTAATTAGTAAACTTCCCAAACTGGGCTTGATGTATGGCTCTTCCTGCCTCAGCTTCCCAGAGTGCTGGGATTGCAGGCATGCCCACCACACTTGTATTGTACTTTCTCTTCTTGGGCATTTTATACAACTCCATTTTCTCTTCTAACTATATATTCTGTTTTTATTAACTATTTCCTTCATTCACTTATTAGTATTGGATTTTTTCTGTGTCTTAGTTACTTTTCCCTCACTGGTGAGACCAAATACCTGATACCCAAAGTTAAAAGGGGAAAAGTTTATGTAGCTCACAGTTCATAGAGGTTTCAGACCATAATCAGGGGAACCAAGGCAGGGTAGCACATGGCAGAGGGGCAACAGTTCACGGAGGTGGAAGACAGCAAACGCAACAAGAGAGTTTAGTGGCGCCTTTGTGTCCCTTTTATCTCATCCAGACTACCAGGATTAGGGTGGTACCAAATCAATCAGTGGAGCGATTTAGTAACCAGACAGCCTTCACCCCAGCATCACACACTCTAGATTCAGCCCCTTCTGAAAAGCCCTCTGACCCCATGAGGCATTGAGGGACATCTATTCACAAACCATAAGAGGCTGTATGGAAATCTTTCAGATAAATTGAGATATTAAGCTCCGTGTAGCTTAGAACAATTTGGTGTAGTATGTTAGGAGCAGCTGAGCTGGAGATGACTGGCACGTGAGGAGCTGAGAGCCTGGTGTGTTTGACGAATGCCTGGAGGGCACCAAGCACCCTGAGCAAATAGGCATGCCAGCCCTGAGAACACTTGGGGTGTGAGAGCCAGCTAATTGTTAGGCAGAGTAGTTTTATCTGATATCAATCTGCCATCTTTATAAATAAATGTGCTGCAGTTGTTGAACTTTGCTTTGTTTTTTGGGGTTTTTTTTCCCCAACAGGAGATAGATAGCTCCACCTGTGTCTTCTCTTTATCCCTTCACCTCAGTGTCCTTCCTGGACCTCACCCCAGGAAGTTCAGGAGCTATGATGACCAGGGCCCCTTGGTATCCAAACAGGAACCCAGGGCATGAGGAAATTCACCATTTGGCAGGTGAGTGGGACACCTCTGGTATATGCACAAAAGAGGCGTGTCGAGATCATCAGTATTGAGCCCACTGATGCTATACTTGTGTGAAGAAATGAAAGGATCTCTCTTTATCCATCCATGGTTCCAGAATACGAAAACTGTTTGTGACTTTGTTTCCATGGTAATAACGTCAATGCTATACATACAATAGGAATCTAGTCCCATTGAAACAAGATATCATTAAAAATTGATTCCCTTACCTAGCTTTGCCTGGAGTGTCTCAGTTGGAAGCACTTGTCACGTCAGATAGCAATGGATGGTTATAGTAAATGTAAGTTTAGTTTATGGGGCCAAATAAGCTCTTTGGCTAAAAAAAAAAGTCCTGATACCCCTCTTGAGGAGGTCCCCAGCTTTGTGAAAAGAAGGCCCAGGAGCACAAAGACACCTCCTGAAGATCTCGAGATGGCAGGAATTTACCCAAAACTATAGGTATTGTGGGCAGATTTGGATGGTGTCTCAATCACCTTCCTTATTGCTGAGACCAAATACATGAGATCTGTAATTTAAAACAGGAGAGGTTCACTCTGGCTCATTTTAAAACTTTCAGTCTTTGTGTGGTCAGTGGCCCCAAGCAAAAAGGGTACAGTAAAACCTTGTGGAATGTAAGCTGATCCCTCACATCATGGCACCTAGGATGAAGAGAGAATTCAGAGAGCACCCAGGAAGGGAGAAAAACCCTTCCCCATCACACTTTCTATGTCCCACCTCTCCTGCCTCCTAACACCAAGTCTCCTCTAAACCCCATGATCAGGTCAGCTACCAGAAGCCTCACCCAGGAGCACATGAGGCCCTTGGGGCACAGCTAGATGTGAACCATGACAGATGGCAAGTCCTTGTCTGCTTCCTAGCAAGGAGAGGCTTTGAAAGGTCTAATTTAAGATTGATTTCTTATTAAAATACCAACAAAGCTGACTTCAAAAGAGCCTCAGCACTCCCTCTGTGCTCTTGTTGCACTTCTGGTAAACAATCAGAGCAAGTACAATGGAAACAGAGCTGTTTGGCAAAACAATTTGTGTTACTGTGATCATCTCTAGTGAATGCAGGGACAATTTTAGAGGAAAAAAAGGGATTTCATTGAAAAAGTGGGCCTTTCCTGTATTTATCAGATGTTAGTCTTTTTTCACAGATCTTGAAATGTTGCTATTGAGAATCTGTCCTGCTTCTGAACCCTAAGAAGCTAGAGCTGGAAATCTGATATAAAGTTAGAAGACAACTCTTGCTGGGGTCACCCAGAGATTCAACTGAGATGCGTTAGCATTTCCACATGAAACCAAGAACATGGACTTCAAGCTCAAATCTAGACGTCTTTCTGCGGACTGTCCTGTGGCCACAGAGAACCCATTTCATGTTCTTTCTTTTAACTTTATTTTTCCTTTGTAGATTTTGGTTGGTTTGGTTTGTGGGACCCTTGTCTAAGAAGATTCTCCCATCCTTTGGTATTTTCCTCCTGATGTTCACACTAGATCTGTGCTGTATCCTCTCAGTGGTCTAAGATGTGCACCCACGGTCTCCCAGGCCATGAACAGTGTACCTGGTGGTCTGGTCTGTAGAGCAATGAAAATCCAAGACAAACAACAAAGAGAATGTTTTCAATGCACCCGATGTGGTGACTGATGCATTCATTGTTGTGGCAAAGACAAACCAACCATGATGCTGACAGCAAGAGGGGCTTATGCCCTAATTTTGGTCCATCTCTTTTGTATAAGAGCTGGTGCAAAAGAAGACTTGTTTAGACAAAAGCTTTACATCTAAATGCTCCTACAGGGAAAAGGTTCAGAGATTTGGATTCCTACAAAAGCCAACTAGAACCCAGGGCAAAAGTGAAGCAAAAGTAGAGCCTTTCTTAATCAAAAGCAGCAGCTAATCTCCAGGTACCCAGTGCTCTCCTCAATCAAATACAATTTCCTTGTTTTACTTCCTATGAACACTTTAGACTGTTTTCTCTGTTGCCCTCCCTGCAGAGTGCTACTCTGCTTCTAGCGCCTGATTTATAAATCACTGATCATATGAGTGCTTTCATTCAATGTGCATTTCATTTCCACAGGCCTAGGATGATCTTAGCAATTCCAGGTCACTTGGAGAGCTTCCCTGGATATGCACAGGTGATTGTTTTGAGATGCAATATGGATTTACATCTATTACACTTATAACTCTATGGTATGGTAGTGTGCTTTTGTACATGAATACTGTATACACAATAAGAGAAACTGGGCACATGTGCCCTAGCCCTGCTCTGACAATCACCAAGCTCCCTGGGGTACTGGGAGAAGTGTGAGGGCCAAGAACACAGAAATGTGACTTTTATGTGGAGAAGTTTGGAGTGCCAACAGGCAACTGGAAAACAGAGGCAGAGTATATGTTTTAGAGGGAAGCTTGAAGGCTCTTTCCTTATCCCACGTTTATGTGCCTTTAGATTTTGCAGTACAAATGAAATGTCTTGGCCGTGTCTAAGCAACATGGAGCTTAATATCTCAATTTATCTGAAAGATTTCCAAGCTGAATGCTAAATGTGTAGTTTTGTAGGTTCATGTCTAAACAATTCCTTAGCTTGGCTCCATGGTGTAATGGTGAGCACTCTGGACTCTAAATCCAGTGATCTGAGTTCAAACCTCAGTAGAACCTTTGTGTTTATTCTGGCCCCAGCAAGTGAGCACTTTTCTTTCACTAGTAACCCGAGACTGGGCTGTGGGCCTTAAGGGACATCTGGCATGGGTATTTGTGGGGAGGTGGGCTTTGAGGAGCTGTGGCTCTAGAGAGTGAAAGCATGGTATTAAGAAGTGCACATTTTGTTTTCTTCCCTTTTTCAAAATGTGAGTCTTGGTTTCTGCTCCCACATTTTGATGTGGGGGATAGAAAAGTTTCTGTTCAGGACCAGAAGCTGCACAGGGTGGTGGTCGCTTTGGGTTTCAGCAACCCTTCTGCTCCAGGCTATTTGCTCAGCCTTGGCTTGCTCCTCGGGGTTCTTCCATGGAAGTGGGGTTCTCAGTGAGTTGCTGTGTATACGGGATTTGTGGGTCATCACTTTGGGTGACTGAACTTGAGATTTCAGTCCTCCCAGACTAAGCCCAGGCTCCCTGATATCAGAGGTTCCCACCCGGTTGCCCAGGGCCCCAACCACTTGGTCAGCACCAGCTTGTGCCCAGGTGACCCTCGGGCCTTGGGGCAAAGCCGTCCAGTGCACAAAAAACCCCTCATAAGTCTCATGCCCTGTGGTGTCTCTCACCTGGTTCATCTGGCAAGTGCACCTACTGTCTTAGGGCAAGGAAAGTACAAATCAGAGAAATTGCGCTGGCAAGAGCTGGGCCATTGATCACCTAGTCTCTGGGCTCCGAGTTGGAGTCCTGAGCTGGCAGTACTGTATTTTACATAGATGGCTTATTGTGTTCTGCATGTTTGCTTGCTGGCTCTTTCGATTTGGATTTCATTCTGAATTACTAGCTCTGAGGATGCTGCTGGCCGCCTTTGAGCAGCTTGGGAACCAGCTCCATGGATCGGGTTGCTTGGGCAGCATTAGGCTGAGATGTTGGGGAGGGGCTGAGGAGCCTGGAACAATCTCCAATAGGAAGCATCACTGTGGTTTTTATGTTCTAGAAGTCAGAAAGCCTTCGCAGCCTGAGAAGTCAGAGATACAGAATAGAGGTTGAGAAAGGGACATATGAGGGAAAACAGCTGAAGGAGGAGGTGACCATAGAAAATGGGGAGAAAAGAGAGAGCAGCAATGGGAGGTGGGGAGCGCCAGCTTCCCGGGTGTGCACTCACACTCTGTGGGTTCCAGAGACTCCAGCTCCTTCCTCTGGAGGTTCCTAACCTGTATGCTTCTGCTCCAAACCAGCGTTTTTTGAACACTGCAAAGTGCTTGCCTGGCACATTTGTCTTGCAGCTTCCTTTGGCTCAGAGGACTGGGGTGGGAGGCTTGGTCTGCCAGCTCTTGGAAGCCAAGGGGGGCACCTGGCTGGCTCCCAGGGAGAGAAGGGCAGATGGAAACACACACTCCTCTTTCACTTTCACCCTGGTCTCTTAAGTCCAGGATTGAAAAACAAGGGATAGCAACCATGTAATATGTTGTATGGCTGAAAGTAGCTCTGCTAGGGAGAAGAAATGTAAGAGGGGGCCAGGGAACAAGTGACATTTCCAAGTGAGGTCTGAACACATGACTTTCAGAAACTCCCATTAGGAATGAAAACACATTCCCTAAATTGCATGTCCACTTCTCCACCTACACTACAGAAATATGTGCAGGAGTGAACACATGTGTGCAAAAGAACTATGAGCACAGCACTATGTGGGATCATAAGACCATGACACCAACACACTGAGAAACATTTTCAGAGATGGCTCATGAGATAAATCACGTACTGTTAGGTCTCCTCTCCCGAGGGTACAGTTTTATCTAGAGTTTCTTAGAAAAACCAGACCAAAAAAACCCAAAAAACCCCTACATGAAAAAATTAGGAGGTACAGGTTCAGAAGGAGAAACAAAATAACTTTATTGGAAAGAATAGAGAAATGGGGAAAACAAATCACTTCTTTGAGAACAAGTGAGAAAATATGTAGATACAGAGTCCACATCTGGCACTGGGGGAATATGGGAGAAAGGGACTCTTCCCCCTGGAGAGATATATCTTGATTGGCTATTTTGACCTCTGAGACACCTGATTTGGCCCTTGGCCCTTCCATGGTCTACTCTTACGTTTTTGGACAACCAGTTCTTTGGTCTCTTTATGAGGTCCAAATACTTGCAATTTACGGCAGAGTTACCTTCAAGGCCAAGTTAGTAGATAGAATATGTGTGCACATTAATGGATTAATATGGTGAGAATAATAAACTATGTATGTACTTATATGTACATGGGTGTGTGAGTGCTTAGGTGTTGGTTTGTACTTTATGTACTGAGTGGTTCTTTATGATAGTGTCTCCTCCTCCCCACTGTTTCTCCTGTGCTTAACCAAAGATGGAGGGAATTGTGTTGTGACATGTAGTGAGCCAGGCCAGCCTTAGGAGCTCTTCCTATGTCAGTCAGCTACTCTCTCTGTCTCTCTCTCTAGCTGGGGTTTAAAAGTCTTTATTGGCTAGAAACCTCACTGTGGCCCTTTAACTTTCTCTACCTAACCCCTAACTTTCTCTACAATATGAGGGAAGAATTGCTGCTTCTAAAAGATGGAGAGGGTGTTTAGAATGATTTCACAGGTGGCAACGTCATCCAGAGGGGGACCAGTGAGTCCAGATAGCTCCCTGGGAATAAGGAAGCAGTGCTGGCCTCAGACTGAACATGGGAAAACTGAGTGTTATAGGACTGTCCACTTCTGTAAAAGGTAGAGAGAACAAGGACTTGAGGGGACCAAAAGGAAAGGAGAGTCTTAGGTCTCTATGTCTGAAAAGTCTAGGTTTTTGATTTCCCCAGTAGATCATCAGGTCTATTGGGCTTTCCAGAAGAGAGGTGATTTGAACTGGGAGGGAGGCAACTGGGCTCCTCTGCAGTTGAGAGGGCAAAAGTACCTTCGTTGCAAGAGTATCCCGTGTCGTCCCTGGGTGGGCTTGAACCACCAACCTTTCGGTTAACAGCCGAACGCGCTAACCCATTGCGCCACAGAGACATGACTGTACTCCTCTGTGGCCAGCATAAAGACTGAAAACGCAGGCCTCCAACCCCGAACCCCCACCAGGAGTGCCCTGGGTCTGGCTTCTTGAGCGACTTCCAAAGCCTGGTGCGGCGGGAGAGCTCAGGGCTGTGACCAGCAGCGCTGCAAACCTGCGCTCCCGGGACTGCGAGGTGGGAGGAGCAGCTCGGACGCTTCAGAAGAGCCGGTGCTGGGAGACCCAGCTGGGCTTGGGGCGGCTCCTGTGGTTCTGGGCTCTGCCCGGGCCCGGGAGCGAGCGCCCCCTCTCCTCCTGTCCCCTCCTGTCCCCTCCTCTCCCCTCCCACCGACCGCCCAGCAGTGGCCTCCCCCCGCCCGGGCTCCCCGGTTGGGCCCTGCGTGCTTCCGGACACCGGGCTCGCGGGCGTCGGCTCGGGTCCACTCGCGGGGCGCTAAGTGGGACCTCGTGCAAGGAACCCCATCGCCATCCCCAGGGTGAAGAGCCCTCAGCATGGAAATGGGACTCTTGCTGAAGGGGAAGTTGTGCTTGCACAGCCTCCCTGGGTTGAGTTCTCAGCCTTGGGGATTGAGCTACCCGCGGTGGGAGGAGGAGGAGGAAGAGGAAGTGGAGCCTTGGACAGGGGAAGAAGCTACCAGGGCCTCTGGACTCCAAAGCCCTCACCCAAGAAGAACTGCTTTTGTGGCCACAGGGAAGGGAGGAAGAGTTTCAAAGTGTTACCTGCGCTTTCCATGTACCAGAATGAAACTCATTAATCTCGTTTAAAACAAAATTGGATGAGCTGTTTCTTTACCGTGGCAACACCAGGATCCAGCCAGCAACAAATGGGAAGACCTTCCCAAGGATAAACTGTCCCACAATCAGAAAGAAGACTAGGCATCTGGGAACTCCTGCTTTATGCAATGTGGTTTTTCACTGGTTTCATTCTGTTTTGTTTGCTTTGATTTTATTGTGTCTGATGGTATGGGCAGCAATTCTGAAGAGAGCAAGAGGCACTGTGGTAGCCATAATTTCCAGTTATCCTGTTTTGCAGTTCTGTATTGCTTTCATTGTTCTGGATTAGCTTCATTCGATTTTGTTTTGTTTGATGTTATTCTCTTTAAAATACTAATAAAAGTAAAAGAAAATTCATCATCTGTGCCTTCCTCAGTAACTTCTGCTTTAGACTCAAATTTGGAATTTTTAGGTGAAATGGGGTCTAAAGCAACACTAAATAAACTTCAGAAATCTTGTAGCTTGTTTCTCTTTAAATAGATAGTATTCAGGTTAACACCCTTTGACAAGGATAGATTGGGGCAGTGAATCCTTCCTGGCACAGACAGGCTCATGGACCACCTGAGGCCACCATGGTTACTCTGTTTTTATCTTGGGTTCACAGTGTCCAGGGCAGACCCCACCACCAGCACCAGCAGCACTTGTAGGCTGCCTTGTGTTCACTCCTGCCCTCACTTCCAAGGAGGTTCCTCCCAGCAAGTCTCTGCCCCAGCTGCTGCCACCTGCTGTGTCTGCCTTGCCCAGCAGCTTATCTCCTTCCTGATCCTTAATGTTTTATTCTGCTCCATAGTGAGACAGAGCACAGTGGCCAGGCCAAGGCTCAGCATGTGAATCAGGGCTCCAGTGGCTCCTCGTCTGTTCAGCGACCTGCCAGGAGAATAGAAGAAAGCAACAGTGATTTTCCGTACTAACATTCAAGATTGCAGACTCACAGCAGAAGGAACTCTGGGTCCTTCCACAGTTATACTTGCTAAGTGGTTGTTATTGCCATGAGAGTGAGGGCCCCCACATGTATAACACTCGCATGTGTAACTCTTCAGAAATCCCAGGCCACATCCATTGGCTGGCCTGGACTGAGGCACTAAATGAACACAGCTACCCAGAACACAGTTTTTGAAGGGTAGAGGTGCAAACTCTGAAAGGATACAGTGAGATACTTATCACCTTGGCCACAAATGGTGCCTGGATCTAGGTAAGAGAAAAGAACCCTACATGGAGCCTACTCATTGCTCATAGCAGCAAAAATCTGCCAACAATGTGCAGAGAGACAATTGTTCCCAAACAGGCTTTTTATGGTGTGGGCTGCAAACTGGTAAAGGTGTCCAAGGGAAAGACATTTGTCTTGTTTTGTGATACTGTGGGCTACAAAACTCAAGGTCTTGCATAAGCAAGCTAAGTATCTACCACTGAACTACATGCCCAGACCCTAAATTGTGGCATTTATGAGAAACTTTGAGTAGACAAAGTTATAAATAGGAAACTATCTTATTTGGTCACATTTGACTCACAAAAAGGCTTCTTTGAGACTGCATAACAGCCGGACGTGGTGGCACACAACGGTAGTCCCATCGGTGAGGAGGTAGAGGCAAGAGGACTGCTGCAAGTTCAAGCCCAGCAGAAAACACATAGTGTGACCCTGTCTCAAAAGGTAACAACAACAAATACCTTGCATAATAAATCCATTTGGAAACACTTCAGCAACCTGTCTAGACACTTTCTCTTTCTGATCTGAGATCATATATTGTCAACCTCCAGGTGTAGCCTCAGTGACTTTGAGAAGGTAAAGTGGTTTGTATGTAAAGTAAGTAAAATTTTAATCTGACGAAGAAATCAGAAACACACTGAGAATTAGATGAAAGAGAAGAGAAGAGAATCAGCATAGAGAGGTAACAAAGAAGCAAGTCTTACTTAGCCCTTGGAAAGGAGAGGCCTTTTGAAGTATTTTGTTTCTATAGAAGAGAAAAGAGTCAACCTTCCAGTTGACCTTCCAGTAATATTATGGGCTAGCTGTTTTAACACATGGAAAGCATTTGAAGGACACGTGACAGACAAATGCCAGCAATGTTTAACTGTTTGGGAAAACCAATCCCCTACCTTAGTGTGCTTTGATGCATTAGATATCCAAGTAGTTAGCTATTGCCAAGAAATATTGTTGGGTGAAATGTTAGTTTTTTTCTGTGTGTATGTTGGGGTGATTTTTAAATAGAGATTTTCTCTGATTTTCCCTGTGGAGATGAAACTGAACAAACCAGGAGCACCGCTGAAGATGCTGTTTCTGAGGGTCAGTTTGCTCTTGAATGTGAGGAGCCACAACATGTCGTCTTGCTTTTCTTGGTGAAAAGCCATGTTGGGTAGTTACATGACTATTTGAAAGACAGGAGCTCTGACACCGAATATTGATTCTCTTGCTGAGGAGCCAGGCTAAATTCAGGATGAGTCATAAACATACTTGTGCTCCACAAGCAAATCAGCCTTTACACTAACAATGCAAGCTTAGGCTGTGGCCACCCAGACCCAACACACAACAGCTCTGACCCACAGGACGGACTTCAGATTTCATGTACCTACATCAACAAGCTGGGCCTTTGTTCTCATACCTCATCCTAAACCACAGTACAATTGTTCCTCTAGTCAGTTTTCAATCCCCAGGCCAGTGCTTGATGTTTCATGTCTCTGAGGGTCCTGCACACTCACGTGGAGGAAGCAAGTGAGTTCGTCTCATCATCCCACACCACCCTGTACTTCAGCACTCAATGAGAAGAACACTTCAGTGTTGGAGACCACAAATTCACAGTGACTGGTTTTGCCTATTTCTCTGTGGGATGAAAGGAAGCATTGGGATTGTTGATACCACCCATCTGGTATTTCCTCTTGACTCTTCTAAGCACAAGATCATCTTTGCCTTCTTCAGTCATTTGAGGATTATACTCAAGGACAAGATACTTCTAAGCATAAGATCATCTATGCCTTCTTAAGGGTTAGACTTCGGTCAAGGCACTTCAAAAATAAGATCGTGTATGCCCTTTGGAGTCGGAGTCTTTGGAAGAATTGTAATCCTTTGCTATCCCCACCTATCATTATATAGACCACATAAATAGTGGCTGTTTTGGGGTGGAGGAAGTTGGATCCAGGGACTTTGACTTTCCAGCCATTGTGAGAATACAACCCTTGTTTCTGGTTTTTTAATTTTCTGGTGACATTTTCGATATTGACAGCTGGGACCCCTGTCTGCCTTTCAGATATTCAACATCTTGTAGAGCAGACTGCTGTGCTCTGCAGTTCAGTTTACCACTAACACCTGGGGCATCCCAGGTGTTACACTTAAACGTCAACATTTATCCTGGTTCTCTAACTTGCTGTCATCTTTGAACAAACATCCTTCCAACAGAACCATTTGTTTTCAGTGTAATTTAAATATGATGCTTATCAACCAGGTGTAGGTGATGCATGCCTGTAATTCCATCACTTGGGAGGCTGAGGCAAAAGGATCACTGTGAGTCCAAAGCCAGCTTCACTCCATAGGGTGTTCAAGGCCAACCTCAACTGCATAGTGGGTCCCTGTCTCAAAAAACAACAACAATAAAAATGCTGCTTACATTTGCTGTGTATCCCAAAAGCCTATTGCACTTGATCACATCATTCTATAATTTCTTACCTCTATTCACATAAGCAGATTAAAAACCAGCCTGCCTAAACCAGTGTGGCCTACACCATTCACTTGTCCGAGGGGATTCTGAGTGACCCTTCCACATCTTCAATCTAGGCATGACTGAAGCCTAAATGCATGTAGTCCCCATACCTAAAAAGACAAACATCATGTTATTCAAAAAAGACAAACATCTCATTATCTGTACCCAGCTTGCCTCTGTGCTGGTCAGTCTCAGGGTTTTGCCAGTAGTGCAAGCCAGGAACAGTGTACTTATTGCTATACCAGGAATCAGGGAGGCAAACGTTCCCTGGTTTCATTCCACTGGATTCCAGGGAAACAACACTTTTAGTCAGTTTAGGCTGCAAAAGAAAATGTACTAGACCGAGTAATTAAAGTTAAAGGGATTTCTTTTTCACTTCTTTCGGCAAGAAATTTCAAAATCAAAATGCCAGCAGATGCACATCCTACCCTGGCCAGGTGTCTGTGAACTGCTTGCAAATGGACTAGTGCAAGAGGGGAAGGGAAGAGAAGAGTTATGGAGACAGTTGGAGGAGGGCAGGGGTGGGAAGAAGCACAGGTGGGAAGAATCAATGGGACACTTTCTCCTCCCACTGTGGATATAGACAAAGAGCACCGGACTTTATTCTCTGGGACACCGATCACATGATGAGCCCTCTGGTCCTCACCTCTCTAAGGACCCACTCCAAATACTGTGGTGCTGATGGCTAATGTTTCAACACAAAAATCCAAACATTTGGAAAGGACACAGACACAGTACAGAACACTAGCACTTGAGATTTAGGAGAAGCAGACTGCACACGTTTTGGAGCTTTTTGGAAAGATGAAAGCAATCACTGCTTTGATCACTGTTCTGTCCTGACTGATTTTATTCGAATTTGTTACGTTTGACAGTATCAAGTCTGAGAGTATAGGCAACTGCTCTGAAGACGGTAACATTCACAAGGATACCCATTCTGATTTGACTATTACCTGCTTTTGAAGTCCTATAATGTCTCCAATGTTTTATTTTTATTGATATTATTATGTACTGCTATGTTCAATATTTTTGTGGTGGTACTGGGGCTCGAACTCAGGACCTCATGCTTGCCAGGCAGGTGCTTATGCTGCAGAGCTAAATCCCTCACCCTTGTTCAGTTTTCCTATGCCTGATGATATAGACTTCTATAGAAGATAACAAGACACATCTTAGTAACCACTATAGATCTCCTTATACTGTGGTTTTAATCATGTGTTATGTCCATCCTTTTGTTTTGAATGACCTTGTTCTGTTTTCTTTCTCATTTGATTTTGTTCTTTTCAAAATAAAATAAAATAAAATAAAACTAAATACTGTCTGTGTGGAGTTTTGAAGTGGCGTCCTCTCATGGGAGGCGAATGTGAACCAATGCTGTGACTGTTAGAGAGGGCTTTAGGGAAATCTTACACCTGATGGCTTGAGCTATTAGTTTCTGAGATGGCAAGTTCAATACTGCATTTTGAAGTTTGATTTAAATAAACAAACAAACACACAAGGAAACAAATGAGGAAGCAGTGATGCCTCAAGAGAAGGCAAAGAATGTTGGGTGTTAGTGTCCACTCAGACAGGAGATCCTGCATCACTGAACTGTGGCTTTGGATCTCCAAGCTCCCGCAAGGTTTCCCTCCAGAGCTTGGGGCCCTTGGCTGACTCCCCATATCCAGAAACCTCAGCACCTGCAGTTTTGGCACTTGTACAGTTCAGAAGCTCATACAAGAGATGGAACAGCAACCACCCCTGAAGACAGCAAGGCATTGGCCTCCAAGCACTTGGTCCTGACCAAGGACAGGCATCCCAAGTCTACCTAGGAACCCTGGCACTGACCTTCTCCCCGTCTCCCCAGTCAGACAGCCAGGCCTGTGTACTTTCCTGCAAGCCCTTTCCCTGATTGCCTTCTAGCCTTTGGACTGATGGGGCCCTTGGGTTCCTACTTCTGGTGCTTGTTTTGTTGGAATGTACTTGTCCCAGTGACCTAACCGAGATCTCACATTTAGTCATCACAGGGGCAAAGACTGACACCGTAGGGCCTTTGGCTGTTTGAAATTATAGAACTTCCAACTCAGGCTAAGTCAGGTTTTTAGGTCATTCTTGAATTTACTTGTAATCAGGTTATAAGTTTCACTGTAAACATGAATTTAGGGGCACCACCTGGTGTATCAGAACACAGAGGTAGCCTGTGCAGACCTCAGGGGCACAGGATCTCCATAGGGTCTTGAGATTGTCATTAGTGTCAGAAGTATTTTATTTTTCCCCAAATGACAGCACCTGAGGGGTGAACCATAATTTAGGGCAAATCCAAATTCCAGTCTCAGCAAGTGTAGGCATTTTGCTCCCTCTCCCAGGGTTACTTACTGACCTGTACTTAATCTGGCCTGGCCAAAAAAACCTGCAGGATGCCTCAGGAAGGGCTATGTTGCCCCCTGGTGTCTATATCTGGGATGGCACAAGGCTGTCCTCAAGATCCCACCAACTGTGGGTATCCTGGTGGAGCTGGAACAGACCTTCTCAGGTCAAAGAAAACCAGCCGCAAAGCACACATGCCCAGCCAGTGCTCAGGATACTAGAAGTAGAAACCCTGTGTCTTGGGGACTGATCAAGGTTCATGAGGAACCTCTATTTCTATTGCTGTAGCCGTGGGAGGAGGTGTCCTTTCTCAAATATAAAGCAGGGGAGCTTGAGAGAATTCAACCATCAATGCCTTCTGAGGCACTGTGGCCATGCCTGAAATGTAAGCTCCTCAGAGGCTGAGACAGGAGGATGACAAGGCCAATCTTGATCATTTGGGGGAGATTCTGTCTCAGAAAATAAATTGATGAGTATAACTCACACATAGAGTGCTGGCCTGGCATGAACAAGGCACTCACACAGAGATTCCAAATTTAAATGTAATTTTTTTCCAAATTTTAATGCAGTTAATGAAATACTTTTTAGCCTCAGAGTCTTTTTCTAAAAATAAATTCAATGGAACATTCAGCAATTTTTTCATTTTTGTTTTTGTGTCTATTTCATACGTACTTGCACTATTTAAAAACAAAAGAAGGCCCAGGATATATGGCTCAGCTGCTCTCTGCCTGCCCGTTAAGCATGAGCTCCTGATCTTGATTCCCAAACCTTCCCCCTGCCAAAAATAAATAAATAAACAAATAAATAAATAAATAAATAAGAGTATGTAACGACTGAGTTTCGTGAAAGCATATTTGGGGCTGAGGATATGGCTCAATGGATGAGCGCTTGCCTGCCATGTTGCAGGCCCTGTGTGCAGTCCCCAGCAAGGAAAGCATGTCCAGGAAAATGATGCCATCAGTGTTTAACTAATGTCAACAGAAGTTATTTTTCAATCTCACATGTTTGCAATATGAACACATATAAAAGTTACAGGAATTCTAGTGAGTTCGTTCCACTCTACCACTTGCAGTGCAACCCATGGTGAGAATGAAGACACCAAGACATATTCATAGTTGTGGGGAACCAAGGGGGTCCTAAGTGCAGCTAGGTTAATGCTTAACAGGAACAAAGGCCTTGACCCAGAGCCCAAACCCAAACCCAGAGTCTTTCATTAATTCTCCATAAGGGGAGAGGCGTGGGAATGAGTGCCCCCTAGTGGTGGGCAGTATGTGAGTGCTATGAGCTGGGCTAGGTTGGAGGCCTGAAATCACCTCTGCAGTATGCAGAGAGGAGGATATGCAGAAATAGTCATCTGCATAACGCAGTTACAGGCAATATCTAATGTTTGGGGGTCCATAGCTCAGCTCTGATGTGTAATCTTTTATTCCCTGGGAAGTCATAGCCTCTTACCTGGAGGCTGGATCCAGCCAACAGCATGGAGCTTGGCTCTCCCACCCCACCCCACAGAACCACCACACTGGCTCACACATGGTTTTTGGGAGCTATGGGAGTGGGGTACCACTGACCTCTCACCTTGCTTCAAAGAGTACACGTCAGCACCTGGGCTAGACTGATTTGCATTGCTTAAAGCCAGTTGAAGGGATAAGGAAAAGCCCTAGCCAGCTCTGTACATAGCAATACATGGCACTAGGGCCATGTTTATCGACAATGGAGATAATTGTTCCTCTTTCATGGTGAGTCATCCAGGGTATTCTTCATATACATGTTCCTGTATTGCTTGAATTATGAATAATAAGCATTCATAATTGTGTAAAAGATGAGCATAACTTAAAATTAGATTAGAAGAAAATTATTATAAAGGTGTTAATATTCATTAAGTCCAGGGATGGAATTTAGATGAGTGGTTTTCTTCTTCGTCATCGTCTTCTTCTTCATCTAGTTTTCCTATTTTTTAAGTTAAAGAATGTTGGGTAACAAGAGTAGAATAGATATGGAAGGGATATGGGGCCAGTAGCAAGAAAATATAAAGGAGAGGGAAAACACATTTTAGAGAGAACCTGGGGATGCACAGCCAGTCTGCCACCACCCTATCCTGTGTCTCTGTCCTCAGAGATGAGAGTGCTCCTTTCCTCTGGGTACAGGGAGCACATCTCAGCTGAGGATTTGCTTCAGGGGAGAAGGAGTGGGAAGAATCAGAGCCTTTCTGCTGCTGCTGTTTGCACAAATTGCTTCAGCTGCCAGTTTTCACTATGCCCAGTGTCTTGTTTGGGGGTAGCATGTCCTGAGTCCCGCACTACACAGGATACAAACTCAGACTATAAATATGGGATACACATGGCTAGGAAATTTTTGATGAAAAAATGCAAACAATGAGCTTTAAATTTTTTATACACGACTGGATGAGTTTTTATTCATGTCACGTTTTTCTCAAAGTTACCTGTGCTTCAAGTTGTTGTAAAAAATAAGACTCTCTTCATCCCCTCCTAGATTTCTTGACCTGTGGATACCGAATTTCAGCAGTTCTACCCATTATTCGCCTATCTTTGCACCTCTAAATGTTGGTATTCCTGTTTTTCCATCTCAGACTCTAAATTACAAAAAACCCTGGAGTTTTGTGCTTCCCTTCCTACCAGTCCGCTCTTTAAAGTCAGCAAGGCCACTGCCATAGCTTTCCAAAGCTAGAGAACTAAGAGGTGACACTTTGCTCCTCAGAGTCACTGGAAACTGCAAGACCCAATGCCAGGCAAACACCTTGCTACTTCAGAGAAAATCCTGCTTCGGGGCAGATGAGCACAGTTTGGGAATCTACAGAGGAAAAAGCCCACTTCCATGCCTGTTGTTTCTCTTTTCTGCTGTCCTGTCTTCCCTTTCTCCTCAGTCTCCATCCTAGCATCTCCCACTCTTGGGGTCAGCGGTGCCCTGAGTCCTCCAGGCTGCGCTAGCTGCCAGCTTGCCAGGGACCCGAGTGCCATGCCGTGGGTTGCAGGACTCAGCAGTTTCATTTTGTGCTGCACATTCGGACAAGGAACCTGATCCATGAAGCCATTTCCCAACCTGATTAAGGGCGGTCAGCAGTGTCCCAGTGGAGACATCAGAGCTAGCAATTCACAATGAAGTGCAAATCTGAAGCGCCAGAGAACAAACATGCACAGTGCAGTAAGCTTCCTGCATAAAGTGCAGTATTGTGAACTTTGGGCTCCAACCTTGGACCCCAAAGAACACACAGTCACCAAGGGCTGAGTTCATGCAGGCCCAGTTTTTCTGATTTGTACTTTCCTTACCCCAAGACAGTCGGTGCAATTGTGAGGTGTCACAGGTGAGAGACAGCATGGATCATGGGGTTTAGTGGCAACTAATTTCCCTGCAGGACATCTTCACCCCTGAGGAAGACCGAGGGGCACCCAAAGAGAGGCAACTCCTATGCCAGCGAGCTCCAGTGTAGGCAGGGTGGCTCAGGACGGAGCAAACAAGCTTGCTGGCTCAGCAGTCATGTTCTGAGACTTAAACTCGCCGAGAATCTGGCTGGACCTCAACTCCTAAGGAGCAGATGGATAGCACAGGGGACAAGGCTGAGCATCACAAAGGGCCTGGGAGCAGAGGGACATGGAGTCTTGATATATTCAGTGCCTTATGCAGCTCCTATCTGGAAAGGACATGTTCTGTCCCATAAACTAATGGCAAAAGTCAAGTACTGGTTTTTTTTTTTTTTAAAGTTTTGTGTTTTACATCCATCTATATCACTGGAGGCAAGGCCCTCAAATCCCTGATGTCAAATGCTTCAGAGACAGCTTGTGAAAGGCCAGTGCTGGGCATTGTGGGGTCCAAGTGCCACTTCAGCAGTGAAGGAAAAATGCCTTCCCGTCAACTAAACAGAAAAGGCTCACCAAGATTTGTATTAAGACTGCTGACCTGAGAGCCAAGAGTGCTCACCACTGCCCCACAAGGCTTATGTGGACCTGTCCTGAAACATGCTCAGCGGTATCCAGACATATAGAGCATCCAGTATGCCTCCCCATTGAGCCAGAGCATCTCATTGACATTTTCAAAAATGATGCCAAATTCCCTTTGGGCTTAGGGCTGGAAAGCAGCCCTGGGAGCCTCCATCATAAGCCATGTGCTCTGCCTCACTGTACCACACTTGATGCCCTGAGGTAAAATTTCTGCAAACCACAGTGTGATTTCCATTTGATTGGGCTTTATATCTTTCCCCCTGCCCAGAGAACAGCTATAATTGGCAGGGCAGGGCAGGAAATGGCACTTTCTGGGTTCCTGACCACACAGCACAACTACCAGGCACCACCACAATCTACTAGAGTGCACCAAGCTGGCTCAGCAATGGAGCAGAAGCTTTTGACATTTTATCATGTAATTCTGGAGTATCTTTCAGTCACTCTGAACTAAATTTCACCATGCATGTATATTTGTTGATCTAAAATAGAAAGAAATTAACAATATTTAATGTTTAGATAAGACACTTGAGCCACACCGCACTCACTTTTTTCATTTTTATTGGTACCGGGGATCGAACTCACCACCGCCTGCTTGCAAGGCAGGTGCTTATATGCCGCTGAGCTAAATCTCCAGCCCCATTCACCTTCTTTGACTCTGAACTGATCCTAGGCTGGCCAGGCCAGGAGGCAGCGCTCTGACACTTAGACTCACTGTTTTCTGAGTATTGACCAGGTTGATTCCATTCTAATTTTTCCATCATAACCCCAACTTTTCATAGTTTTAAGAAAACATTCGTGCACCAAAGTTGCTAAGGCAAAGAGTACTGTAGCCATGTTCTCTTAGAGTATGTGCAGTATTTTGGGGTGTGTGCTGTGTTTTTATGTACATAAAACCTCACCACACAAAATAGCAAGCAGGCACAAATTTCAAGAGGGCATTCGATGACTGAGATGTAGTTACTTTAAGTTCCTAGGAAATGTCTGGTTCATATAAAATAAGCATTGGGAAAGGAGTGAAGCCTGCAGGTGGTAGAGCTGTCTCTAAATTTTTATCTCTGGCTATCACTGGAGCCACTATAGTGAGTTTTGTTAGAGTTTTCTGGTGCAATCGAGAAGCAGAAAAAAGAAGAGAGTGAAAGTGGCTATTTGAGGACATGGAGAGAGGAGAAGAGCCCACAACCACAGGGGTTTGGCTTTCTCCTTCTGGCCGGATACAGAGGGTCAGAGGGTAGATGACCTCTGGTCAAAAGTGGCACATGGAGCTGGCATTGATTTCGTGTGAGGAACTGATTGGCATTTTCTTGGCGTACAAAGGGGAAACAATTTTGGGCTGCAGGGGAAGAAGAAAGGACTGACCGTCTGGGATAGTGTTTCCACTTTGGCCTTCCATCATGTTAGACTATTGCCATAACTGTACAATAATTTATACCAGGGCAAGAATCTTTGAGGTATAGTACTAGAAACTATTGAGAGTGACTGCCCTGGTTTTGTCATGATAAAGCTAAGTTACATTTTAAAATGGATGTTAAGGCAACATAAAATTCTAAGCACTCAGTCTGGGAATTACTTCAGTGGCTGAAGCACTTTCTTGCCTGGTAAGTGCAAGGTTGTGAGTTCAATCTCTGGTTCCAACAAATAAATAGATAAATAAATAAAATTCTAATCATTCTACACATGTCCTAAGTTTGTGCACACTGCAAATTACTGTGAGTGCTTTGTGAAGAATTGTTGGCTCTCATATGAAAAATGTCTGTTCAGAAAGTGAGTATGCCATTGGACAGGGTTCTAGAATCTTCTTAAATGCATCATATTAGATAAAGTAATTTTCAGATTCACTGACTCCTTTCAGCATTAACGTACCTGCAGATGTTTCATTTTTTAACAATTTTAATAAAAAATTTTGTTTATCCAGACATGGTAGGACATGCCTATAGTCTCAGGGCTGGCATGCCTGAAGCACAAGGACTGCCCTGAGTTTGAGATCAACCTGCCTATATAGTGAGTTTGAGGCAGCCTGGACTATCTAATGAACCTTATCTCAAAAGAAAAGAAAAAGAAAGAAAGAAAGAAAACCTGTTTATAAATTAGGTAGAGGAACAGACTAGCAAAAATAATTAAGAAGAGTAATTAGAACAAATTATACAACAAAAAGTATTTCAAATGTATAAATTGCTTGGCTTGGGAATTTGCTATTTTTCAGGTTCGAGTTGCTTATGGATGACTAAAACAGAAAAAAGTGAAATTGTGGATAAGGGGACTTCCATAAAGTAAGGCAAAGGTCATCACTTAGTCATCCAGGAGACCTCAGTGGTTCATCAGGGCAGCACTGAAGCCCTGATATTGCTCATCTCCAAGCACTTTCAGATCTATCAGAGTGTGGGTAACTGCCTTCCCTACTTTCACTCAGTGTGGAAACCATGTGGGTACAGAATCTGAACGTGCCCGTACATCTATTTCATAAGAATGAAATACCTTCATCTCTTTCTGGTTTAATGATGTTAAAGTTCTCATCCTATGATCATGGAAGTGTGCCAGGAGACTATCAGCTAATAGAAGATGATCTACAATATACTACACAAGAACAGAATATTGAAAGCTGTTAGAGAAAAGAAAATATCAAAAGCTGTTAGAGAAAAGAAAAATCTATAAAGGAAAACCTATCAGCATCACCACAGACTTCTCAATACAAACCATTAAATCAAGAAGGGCTTGGAGTAAAGTATTTCAAGTCCTGAAAGGAATCAATTTCCAACCCAGATTGATGTACCATGCAAAACTATCTTTCAAAATTAATGGAGAAACAAGATTACTTCCATGACAAAGAACAACTGAAGGAATTCATGACCACTAAACCAATCCTGTAAAAAATACTGAAGAACATTCTAGAGAGAGATAAAAAAAAAGACCATGGTTCCTGGAACAGGGAAAACAGTAGAATGGAGGGGGAAAATTAGGCAGTGAATAGCAGAAAAATAGCATGGCAGAGACGAGCCAGTACATGTTGGCCATAACTATTAATATAGATGGCCTTAATTCTCCAATAAAAACAAACACAGGCAGCATGGATCAGGAGACAAGATCCATCAATATGCTTTACACAAAAAATGCATTTGACTTGAAAGGGGGTTCATAGACTGAAAGTCAAAGGGGAGAGAATGATATTCTGTGGGACAGGGACCCAGAAAGAAATGTCAGTAGCTTGTCCATCAGCTGCAGACTGCATAAGAAAGCCATGGCACTTTTATATAGTGGAAAGCTACTGAGCTATAAAGACAGATAACTTTGAGGCTCTTTGTAGGTAAATGGATACAACTTGAGATCATGCTCATGAATGAAATGGTTCAGAGTCACATGGGTGAATATCGTGTTGTCTCCCTAGTATGAAGAACTAGAGGAGTTGGTGGGATCCAAAATGCACAATACACACTGTGAAAGTGAAGGGAGAAAGTATCTAAAAAAAGAAGTCAGTAGTCATTAATCTATTATGGTGATTTGAAACCCTATTTTTCTCATTGTTCTATTTAATTTGCTATTTTTCTGTTTTGGTTTTTGTAATCTTATTATATTTAATGGAATGGAGAGCTGTTTCAAAGATAAAATATATTCCATTATTGATTTCCTATTAGCTTGTTTTGAAGCTCTGTGTTGCTTTCATTGTTTTTTTTCTGCTTTTATTCTATTTTGTTTTGTTTGATTGTATCATGTCTGATGGTATAGGCAGCTACTTTGAAGATTACAAGATGCAGTGTGGTACCCACTATGGTTTCTCTATTATTTTGTTTTGAAGTCCTGTACTGCTTCCATTGTTTGGTTTTTATTGGTTTTCTTCTGTACTCTTTTGTTGTATTTTATTATGCCTGATATTATGGGCAATTCTTTTGATAATACCAAGAGGCATTACAATAGCCATTATTGATTTTTTTGTATTTTATTTTAAAATCATGTACCATATTTATTGTTTTGTTTTGATTGGCTCCATTCTGCTTTATTTCATTTGGTTTTACTCTCTTCAATTGAAAATAATGTGAAAAAAATCAGGAACTGAACCTTAAGAGCATCTTTCTGTTCCCTTTATCCTCTAGTGGACTGATCTAGCAATCATCCACCCTTAATCCCAGCACCTTTATTCCCAGCATTGTACTTCCTATCAATCATACACTCTTGACTCAGCCACCTCCAAAATTCTCTATGACCCCATGAGGTTTGGGATGGCAGGGTATCCAGACACAAAACATGGCAGATGCTAACTACATTGTGTGTGCATGCCATTATTGGATCAATGATTTTTATATTGTTTGACATCCTGTAAAGTTAATACTCCAAACATCCATATGAAGTATATTTTACTATAGGTAGAGAAATTTCACCTGGTTAAATACTTGAGATTCTAAACTGCTTGTCTAAAGCAAAAACAAAATAAAATAAAGATAAAAAATAAAAAAGAAAAAAATACCTTAAAATTAAGGCAGTAAAAAATAGGAAACCCATAACCTACTGTAGATGGAGGTAAAAAAAAAATAGGCAAGTATTATAGTAGAGTCCTACATGCTACTTGACTTGAATCTTTGGAGTCAGATATTTTTAAGTTGCCAGAATTTGCTGTTGTTTTAGGGAAATAATACAGAGCACAGTCTTAATATTACAGAAACTCCTGGATAAGTATTAGGGCTATTTCCAGGCATCCAATACATTGGGATCTGTAAACATAGGCCCTGCTGCTTTGCCCTAGCTCCTTCTGGCTCTTGAAGTGGTTATCTGAAAGGACAGACATTCTCTTTGGAGTTCAGATTTTCCTGTTGCCTCCCCTTCCAGTTCTATGAAAGGTCCTGAGGGTAGAGTCACCTTGTTGTGCCCTACCTTCAAAATGAGCTCTTAATGCTGGGGTAGAGAGGATTGCAAGGCCTTCCTAGGAACTCTGCCTCCTTGGAGAGCTGTAATGAGTCAGGTTGTGCAGGGAGATAATACAAAAATTTCTCAGCACTGCAGTGCTGACAGCTGAGACATAAGTCTACTCACACCTATACTGACACTGAGATCTAAGGCAAAGGTGGAGGACAGGACCACTTCTGGTATCAGTGGTTGAGCTAGCCTGCTATAACCACATGGTGACCGAGGGAATACCTGCACTTCTCTGAACCCAGTGGAAAAGAGTGATGTCTGAATCTCAGATGATAGAGCTTAGTGTCCAGGTATAGGGTGATGTGCCAGGGATATCCATGGAATGTTGGAGAGTATTGCAGGAGCTGGGGACCTTTATGAAAACATCCCAAAAGATGAGGACATAAAAGCTAGGCAATGAAACTTTTTTTTTTCAAACACTAAGACATGTGTATGATTTAAAGACTCATAGAAATCCTACAGTTGGATTGTTCCTCTACTAGGGTGATGTCAAATGGGAAAAAGAAATCCTTTATTTTTCAAGAAAGACAAAGGTGGTAGAAACTAATCCTGTTTTCTGGGATCTTCACTCCAGATGCCACACCTCAGTGCCAGTGATGCATCGACTGCAAGTAAGGGAAAAGTGTCTTTGCCCTTCTGCCATCTCTCAAGGCAGGGATGGGTTCAACGATGTGTCCCTGGATAGCTGAGTTCAAGAATAAACATAAAACTCCCATTGAACCCTTGGACTAGGTCTAGGACAGGTAAAAGATTAGAAGGGTAATGGATGTGAAGTCTTGCCCCAATTTGGGACAGGGACAGAAAGAGTGGAAAAAGAGGGAAAGTTCTGGCTCTCAAAGATAGGAACTGAGGTGTGAGAGTGGTGAGCACCCTCACTGTTTCACATCTGACCGTTCATACTGTAGAGGGCAGTAAAGAGGGGCTGCATTTCCAAGGCGGGTACAATTGAAGCAAATATTACTCCAAGCTGGATTATCTTTGATGAGCACCTCAACATTGCTGGACCTCAGTTTTCTCAGCTGTAAAATTATAACACTACCACCTTAGTAGGATACCACTGTGCCAGTGATACAGGATCGAAAAACATGTATGATGGCCAAAAATGTAAGCATAATATGTGCTTTATAAATTCCTGTTTTCTCTTGGGTGCCATAACTGTAGGGGAAGTATTTCATTGCTTTGCTCCTCTGGGTGAAATGAGAAGTAGGCATAGTACCAGGTCAAACTGTTACATCTGCCTAAAGAGTCAATTCAGGGAAAAGGTCAGATGTTGTCAGGACCTAGAGATGTTTCTTTTTATGTCCACATAATGTTTGATTTGTAGAGTTGCCTGACAATTGAAATACTATTCACTTCAAGGAAATTAATGAGAAAGTTGAGCAGGAGAAAATGAAGGTTTTGTTTGAAACTTTTCCTCCTATTGTCCAGAGTGTCATGGCCTATGACCTCTGGATAAACAAAAACTACCTGACACCCTTGGAACCTGTGCCTGGCAGGCACCAAAAATAATTATGAATAATTATGAAAGTTGAAAGGAACCAAACACTGTATCCACTTCTAAAACATAAACAGAAAAACTTCCCATTTGTCATAGAAATACTTAATTTATCTTATTTTTCAAATTTATATAAATGTCCGGTGATGTCCACAAATCAATTTGAGAAGTATAACTTTTGAATTTTGAGGGATCTATTTTTGTTTATACTTCAAGGAATTATAAATGATACCTATTTCTCAGAAAACAATTTATATTATACAATGAAATAATCCCTTGAAATTACTGAGTCACATTGTGAGAGAACTAATTATATAAGGTAACTGAAAGGGTTGTTGACCCAGACAGGACACTGTAGCCAGAAAAAGCCTCAAGCGGAATTAGGGAGCTCCTGTCTCCCCTGCCCCTAGAGATTTACCTGTAACCCTACATCCCCCCACCCTTCGGAATCTGCCCCTGGCGCGAAACGTGTGCCAATGAAATACCTGTGCATCTCTAATGGCCTTAGGGCACTGCCCTAAGCTTAGGCTACTTATATTCCCCCATGCCACGTGGCCACAAGAGAGATCGCCAGACTTCAGTGGCCAGCATCCCAGTCATCTCTCTCCATGTTCTCAGAATAAAGGCCTCTTTTGTTTTATACTTCTCATCTTTTGGAAATATTTTTCATCTTTTGGAAATAATCCTATCAAGATCTAAAAAACATATCTTACTTAACTAGCTCACATGATCTAGTGGTTACTTGTTATTCCCCAACCCCCAACCATTACTGCCACCAAAGTCCTAGGAAAAAAGGTAGTAGAGGAGATAAGGAAGTCTTTGCAACAGGGAAGGGGAAAATGCAGTGTAATCTAAGCATGACTTTAGGATGCGAAGATATCATCAGTAGCGAGTAAGCAGTAATACCTAGAGGCTGCGTCTAGTTTTAGTAATTGCTCCTTCTGTATTATTAGTAGTAGATAGTCAGGATCTTTATTATATTCTGAATTATTTTTAACAAAGGTGTTTCTTCTTCTGTTGTACTATTATCTAACCCTTTATTGTGTTGTTTTGGAAATTAATTTGGTTCCATGATTTTATAATTTCAAATAATGCTGCAGTTATCATTGTCCTACAAGAATCTTTTGCTATCTGTACAAGCATTTTTATAGCACGGAGCCCTATAAGTGCTCTTGCCATATCATCATGGTTCCTTTTTTTAACTTAAGTGATAAACCTTGTAAATTTGCCTTCCATAGGAGGGGTATCACTTTATGTTCCTATTTAGTTTTTCAACTCAAAAGAATCTTTTTCTTTCTATTCTGGCTAACACAAAAAACTTTTATACATCTGTGATATCCTAATAAAGGAAGTGCTGTTCTCCTGATTTAAGTGGAAGCCTTCTTTCATCCCTCATTAATACACTGTCAATTACTTTCTCCCATCAGTGGCATCAATATGGAATTTTGGTTTTGACGCTACTAAATGAACATCTGAATATGATCTCTGTTGAGGAGTAGTTAACAGAGATCCAAGTGATGTCTCTGGTAAGTACATGACCATTAAGCTAGTCTATGCATCTTTGTTTGACTGGCTATTTGATCTAAATGTTTTGGTATTTTCTGATGTTTAACTGTGCAGTCTTGAAAAGGTGGGCCTAGTAGGTGTCAGTTTCTGCAAAAGTGGAGTGTCTAACAAAATGATCTCGATATACAATGATTCTCCCTAAGAGCTCTGACTTCAATAAATTGTTCTACCTAAAGGCAATGCTTCCAGAACAAAAACTGGATTCCTAGTGTCCACTGATATGCTATCTAAGTATACAGAGTCCCTAAATGATAGAATTCTCATGACCTAGACAGCCAGACAGGTCGTGAGGGTGACAGGAGAGTAAGAAAAACAAAACACACACTAAAAGGAAGCTGGAACTGTGTGGGACCTGACCTCTCTGATGGAGAAGCAGTGACAACCCAGCATAGTCTGTGTCTTTATTTATATACAGTCAAAAAAGAACACCCAGAGACCCAAAGTGTCAGGTCTTAATGTTTTGCTGAGAACACTGGAAGTGAAACATTCTCAGAGCTATCTGTGCTATGGTTAATAGGGAAGAACACCAAGGCCAGACACCTACTGCACTGGCCTCACTCTACTTCCAAGGAGTTTGCCTACCTTAAGCTCAGCCCTGGCTCAGCCACTTCCCACATAGAATGATTTTGCAGTTATTCAAATCAGATTGAAGAAAGAAAAAGATATTTATGTCAATTCAATAATATGACATATTAATTAATAAGTGGTTAATATTAATTAGGGTTCTCCAGAGAATGAAATGGAAGCATCTGACAAATACTTAACTAAGATTTAAAAATCATTGAAATAATTTCTAGAACTCAAAGTTAGTTCTTTCTTTTACAAAATGGCCAAAAAAGAGACTTTAAAATGAATTTTTAAAATTTCAACAAATATGAAGATTTGAACAGCTATTTTGAAGAGAACAAGAGACATTACGGTAGCCATTGTTGATTTTCCTATTGTCTGGTTTCCAATGCCTGTAATGCTTTCATTATCCTATTTTGATCAGTTTTATGCTATTTTGTTTCGTACTAATTCATTGTGTGTGATGATAGAGACTACTATTTAGAAGAAAATAAGAGGCATTATGGTAGCCACTGTTGATCTCCTGTTGTCTTGCTTTGAAATCCTGTCACTTACATTGTTTTCTTCTGATCTGCTTTCTTCTGTTCTGTTTTGTTTTACCTTCTTTAAAATAAAATGAATTTATTTATCTCAAAAAAAAAACAGAAAAAATAATGTATAGTATTTTAAAAAAATTGAGTGATAGTTGATATACTACAAGATAACAATATGTAGTATACCAACTAGAGATTATTTCTTAATAAATTTTTAAATAGGATAAAATTCAATGATAACTCGAGTAGTATGTCCTGAAAAGGTCCTAAGAAACTAAAAAAGGTCCCGTGAAACTAAAAAAGTTCAGGGTTACTCAGATTTTCAGTAAGGAGTCTCCTCTAAATACCTAAGCATGCTAATTATTTCCTTTGGTAATAAATATTTTCAATAAATACCATTGCCTCTTTTCCTCTTTAAATGATGTTACTGAAAAGGGGAGAAGATTTCTCTCTTTAACTATTTCCTGCTGGCAGGGGGCGCTGTACTGGAGCCTAGGGGAGTCGACGGGATGATGGTTGATGCCCAGGTGGACGCTGATGCCAAGTGTTTTAGCCAGGACAACTTCACTGGTGAATGCATGTATGTCAGACTGGAAAAACAAAGAGACATGATGTTATGAGGAGACATGACACTGTCATATTTAAGGACCCAGGTGAGGTAGAGAGAAAGGTGCCTTTGATTTAGACATGTTATTCTATCGGGATGACGTTGAGGTAGGGTCATTATCATGGTGAGGTAGAATTCTGAAAAATAAGTGTGAAGTTAGAAGGAGTGAAATTATGAGAGGTGATTACTCCCCCATCTGAAAGCATAAAAGTAAGGAGGGTAGGTGTGTAAAACTTGTCTCAGGTCCAGGAGTTGAGGTGGAAAAAATGGGAATAGAGGAGACGGTGGCTGTACCAGTATAGGGAAAGTAAGGGCTTAGGCTTTCAGGGATGTCATGTTTAACCAGACAGCTGAGGACAGAAAGAACCACGACAGTTATCACATAGAACATTATGAAGATGATCTTATGCATGATGTGGGAGTCTCTAGGAAAGACTGTCAAGAGTCCTGCTGTAAAAATGATCATTAATAGAACGTAAGAGATTAGGAACCAAATTGGATAACAAAACATGACTTAGCCTGTTAACTGTGGCTGTGAGGCCTTCGTGAAATGGAGATGGGTGGGTGACAGAAGATGAGATGACCACTCAGAATGATTGGATTTAGGGCTGGGAGGGCACCTTTTAGCCTGAGTTATATGAAACCAGGATGGGAGTTCAGCAACTTGGACCACTGTAGGGGTAGCCAAGTAGACCAGGTAAGGGCCACTCCACCTTGGTTGTAGTCCTGTGGATTTAGAACATTTGAGATAAATTAGATCTCCTGGGGATATGGGAGGGTCTGGTTTGGCCTCTCCAGAGGGTGTGGAAGGCAGAGATCAGCATGTTGTCGCAACAGGTGTTGCAGGAAGGAGAGGACTGGGGCATAGTCAGCCAAGGGAGGGAGATTGTGGGGAGTAGGAAGATTGTGGAGTAAGAATGGCCTGCCATACATAAGTTCAAAAGGACTTAAGAAAGTAGGAGCCCGGGGAAGTGCCCTGAGCTTGGGTAAGGCTAAGGGCAAAAGTTGAGGCCAAGGTTGGTGTAGTTCTAAAGTGAGTTTTGTAAGGTGTGTCTTTATGAGGCCATTTGCCTTTTCTACTTTTCCTGAGGATTGAGGATGGTATGGGATATGTAGGTGCCAGGTGATGTGTAAGCTCGAGGATACCTGTTGAGTGATCGGAGAAATAAAGGCGGGACCATTATCTGACTGAATACTCTGAGGTAGACCAAACCTTGGAATGATTTCTTGTAATATGATTTTGGTAACTACATCAGCAGTTTCCTTGGTTGTGGGAAAGACTTCTATCCATCCTGAAAAGGTACAACAAAGGTGAGAAGATATTTGAGAGTCTTGTGGTGGGGCATGTGTGTAAAGTCTATCTGCCAGTCCTGACCAGGGGTGTGTCCTCGAAACTGATGGGTAGGAAAGGAAGGGGATGCCATGTGTCCCTGAGGAGAGGTCCTGGCACAGAGATCACAGGTGTGAGTAATCTTAAGAATGATAGCTTTTAGAGAAGGGTGTGTGACTATTGGGGCTAAGAGTTTGTATAGGGCCTGTGATCCTATATGAAAACAGTTGTGTAAGTCAGGAGACACCCTATATCCACGACTAGCAAGGAAATTAAGAAGACTGGCTGAGTGGTGTATGGCTAACATATGGGATAGAGAACATAATAGGAGGTCGTCTATATATTGAAGAAGAACACTAGGTTTGAGATCAGGTTCTGTGAGGTCAGTAGCGAGATCCTGACTAAAGAAGTGGGGACTATCTCTGAACCCCTGGGGGAGCACTGTCCAAGTAAGTTGTTGAGACCTGAGAGTGTCTGGGTCAGACACTCTCCATGTAAAAGCAAAGAGGTTCTGGCAATCAGGGTGTAGGGGGATAGTGAAGAAGGTATCTTTAAGATCTATAACTGTAAAGTGAGTAGTGGAGGGAGGGATATGAGAGAGCATGGTATAAGGATTTGGTACCACTGGGTAAATTGGGGTAACAGCACTGTTAATTACCCTAAGGTCCTGTACCATGCAATAGGACCCATTAGGCTTGAGTACCGGGAGAATGGGAGAATTGTGGGATAAATGGGGAGGTTTAAGAAAACCATTGTCTAAAAGCCACTTAATTATGGGTTTAAGTCCCCTTAAATGTTGGGGAGTTATGGGGTATTGGGGAATGCAGGGAAAAATTGAGGGATCTTTGAGACAGATTAAAACAGGTGTGGTATGTGTAGTCAGAGTGGGATTGGATGTGTCCCAAACCATGGGGTCAACTAGAGAAGGAGGAAGAGGGGAGAATGGCTTTGCGATGCATTGTGAGGCTGTTTGGAGGATTAGGGCTGTGGGGAGAGAGAAAATGAAGGAAAAATTAAGCTTTTGAAGAAGGTCTCTACCTAAAAGGGGTGTGGGACATGTTGGGATGACTAGGAAGCTATGGGTAAAGAAAAGAGTCTGGAATCTACATGGGATAGGCCCAGTCTGCAAAGGTTGATTTGGCTGGCCATCAACGCCCACAACAGAAGTTGAAGACTTACTACAGGGTCCTGAAAATTCAGGAAGTACACTATAAGTCACCCCATATCCTCAAGCAGAGATATTATTTTGCTTGAGACCTCCAGTGAGACTCAGGGCTCTGACAAGGTTACCGGAGTGGGGGCTGTGAGCCCCAAGCCCCATCAATCTTCTGCAGCAAGTCCGAGCAGTTCAGTCAGTGATGAATCTGGCATTGACGAAATCTCCTGTGAGGCCGAGGGATTAGAGGATGGCCTAGTCACTCGCTTGCATTTAGGACAATCACTCTTTCAATGCCCTTTAATGTTGCAGTATGGGCAGGGCCCAGGAGGAATGCCAGGGCTAGGGCAGTCTCTTGCCCAATGTCCTTGTTTGCTGCATTTAAAGCACAGTCTGGGCGGGACTCGGGCAGCCACACCTTGTTGTGGATTTTTTGTCTTGGGAGCTCCGAGTACCACTGCTAAGAGGTCAGACTGAAATTTAGCAAACTTTAATCTTTGAGCTTGCTTTTCCTCTTTTTGAAGCTTATCTCTATTGTTGAAGATATGGAAGGCTAATTTAAGTAGATCCCCTTGTAGCATTTGAGGGCCATGTTCAACCTTTTGTAATTTTGCACGAATATCAGGAGCAGACTATGAAATACAATAAGAGTTAACAACAATCATCCCTTCATGAGAGTCTGGGTTTGCATTAGTATATTTAATTAAGGTTTCCTGAAGCCGATTTAAAAACACAACCAGGTTTTCATTAGCCTCCTGGGCCTGTTCTAAAAAGCTTGTTATAATTAGTGTGTTTGTGAGTGATCTTATTAAGGCCCACAATAATCAGACACTCAATCATCTTATGTAATTTTGTTGAACCTTGTCCATTTTGATAGTTCCAGTTAGGATCTTGGTCTGGCACAGCTACAGGCCCAGGGTCATTGTCAGTGGTATTTGCCCTATGTCTGCGGTCAGCTTCTTCTCGAGCTGCCTGCCACAGCTGATTTCATTCTTGTGAGCTAAGGGTGGTATTTAAAGTCACATAAACATCTTTAAAATGTAAATCATAACAATTAGTAATGAATTCAAATTGCCTGATATAATTTTATGGGTCAACAGAGAAGCTACCTAATTTATGGGGAATCTGAGACAGATCAAAAAGGGAAAATGGTACATGTATATTAACAAGTCCCTCGGGGCCAGCTTGCTCCTGAAGTGGCAGCAGAACCTGAGGAGAAGAATGTGGAGGAGAGTGCCATTGGGCAGCTATCTGCCCGGGAGATGCATGTGAGTAATTATCTGAAGAGCGGCTACAGAGCGGCTGCTGTTTGCCCTGGGCAAACACAGGCAGATGGCATTGCACTGTGTGCCTTCTAGCGAGAGGATTGTTGTTGGCCATCGTCATGTGGACCGCAACAAGGTGGCTGTTGCTGTTCACAAGAGGAGCCACAGGGGGCGCCCATTGACTGTGAGACTTGAACGAACATAGCGGCACCCTGTTGCCATGGCAACTAACCGAACATGGCGGCACCCCGTTGCCATGGCAACTACCCGAACATGGCGGCACCCTGTCGCCACCACAGCTGCCCAAACATGGTGAGCATGGCAGTGTCCTGTTGCCGGGGCAACTGCCCGAACATGGTGGCACTCCATCATGTGGTAGAGGACTATCACATGGCACCCGTTCCCGGTGTAGGCTGAAAAAATCATGCTGCTTTTCAGAAGGGCACAATGAACGTGACCTAGGGTGGTGGGCAGTCGTCGAGAAGGTATCAGAGGGCAGAGCAGAGCTGCTGGGAGAGGCCTGTATCGCTGAAGCAGAGGGAGGGAGGATTGCGCAGTGAGAGGTAATTTCGGTGCAGAGTGACCAGGGGCGGGGAGAGGGGACGGCGGTGGCGAGTGAGATAAAGATGAATAATTAATTTGGGGATATGATGGGGGCCAAGAGTAAATCAGAGGAATATCCTCAAGCATATCCTGGGGACAGGATGAAACAGATTGGGTCACTGGAGAGATAGCTAGGAATATTTGCATGGGATTACAGGACTTAATGAGAGACGGACGTGTTCTCAGAACCAAAAATGCTTCTATGTATGGCAGCTCTATCACCCTGTCACTGGCTTGGCAAAAATCATGCAGTGTTTGCAGAATGGAAGCATTGAATATTCTTCCCTGGGCCAATGTTTGCTGAGGATTGGGTATATAGGCCAAACTTCCTGGCAGTAAAAAGTTAATAATTTAGTTTTTATGGTACTTTTAATTTTTAGAGTACGTAAATTGGAAATTAAGCATTGTAACGGCATTTTTTGGGAGTGAGGAAGTAAATTTCCCATTGTTGATTTAGGCAAGAAAAAAAACCTGTGGCCCAGAGAATAAGCCGTCACTGATTCTGTGGCACCACACGGTGGGGCTAAGATTCCCAAAACTCGTATATTCTAGTCGTCACTGAGAAATTTATGAGTGGAGTTTGCATGAGGTCAGTAGCAGCTTTGCTGGTGAAAGCTTGAGGATTTAAAGGGAAGTGAGGGATTTTTTCAGTGTGGGCAGTCCAAAAATCTCTGCTTTGGACTATCAGAACCCAAAGAACATGAGAGATTTTAGTGTGGACACAGGCTAGCACAGAAAAAAAAAACCCTGCTCAGGGCTGTCCTAGGGACGTGAAAATGCTAGAGACCCATGCAAACGGGGGAGAACAGTCCACTGGGGCCCGGCCCAGTACCACGAGTTTCCCAGAGCGTGCTCACCTTAAATCAATCTGGTTGGTGGTGTGTGGAGGCGGTCGGCGAGAAGTGAAATGCATCTTGGCAGAAGGAAAAGTGCAGAATTAAGCCAGGATGTTACCAGTTCGTGAATCGGCTGGGGACCCAACTGGGCGTGTGTGTCCCAAGAGTCAATCGCCTGCCGATCGAGTCATGGCACCAAATGATAGGATTATTTCCAAAAGATGAAAAATATTTCCAAAAGATGAGAAGTATAAAACAAAAGAGGCCTTTATTCTGAGAACATGGAGAGAGATGACTGGCACGCCAGCCGCTGAAGTCTGGCGATCTCTCTCGCAGACATGTGGCATGGGGGAATATGAGTAGCCTAAGCTTAGGGCAGTGCCCTAAGGCCATTAGAGATGCACAGGTATTTCATTGGCACACATTTGGCACCAGGGACAGATTCTAAAGGGTGGGGGGGATATAGGGTTACAGGTAAATCTCTAGGGGTGGGGGAGACAGGAGCTCCCTAATTTCCCCTGATGCTTTTTCTGGCTACAGTGTCTGGTCTGGGCCAACAACCCTTTCATATCCCGTCTTATGATTATTATGAAAAGGGGAGAAGATTTTTCTCTTTAACTACTTCCTGCTGGCAGGGGGCACTGTACTGGAGCCTAGGGGAGTCGACGGGATGATGGTTGATGCCCAGGTGGACGCTGATGCCAGGTGTTTTAGCCAGGACAACTTCACTGGTGAATACATGTATGTCAAATATTTTTCATCTTTTGGAAATAATTCTATCAGATCTAACTTCTGAGGAAGTGACCAAACTCCTTGCCATCCCTGGGTGGGCTCAAACCACCAATCTGTCCATTAACAGCCAAATATGCAAACCAACTGCACCACAGGGACACTGCTGCCAGATCCTTATCATTCTCATGGCCAGTAAACTCTCACTAAATGCTAGCCAATAACACCGTCTTTTGCAAGGCAAGTGGACAAACTCCAAAGCCTTGAAAAATTAACCTGAGCAATTACAGAGACAGTTAAGTTGCTGGTCGCATTTGAAATTCCTACATGGAGTGATGCCTAAATGTCTTGACCATTGTATCAGAACTGAGAGACCCCAGAGACACCTGGTCCCAGACCCACATTTGAGTGAGAAGTGCCTAAGGAAAGCTGAATCCCCAGGGCGATGGGTTAGGATGTGCTGAATTAGTACATTTCAGAGGCTACACTACTCTGATCATGTATAAACAGAAAGAACTCTTTAGCCCCAATCTGCAATCCCTTATCTACAATGAACAACCCAGGAAGCTAGCCTGCTGTAAATCAGACCTGTAGGAAGTCAGACTGTTATCTAATAAAGACAGAGAGAAAGAGAGAGAGAGAGAGAGAGAGAGAGAGAGAGAGAGAGAGAGAGACAGAGACAGAGACAGAGAGAGAGAGAGAGAGAGAGACACACACAGAGAGAGAGAGATTCAGGAAAGTTAACAACTTCCCTAACAAGCAACTCAAAATGGTCAGAACTTGATTAACAACTGACATAGCAACCTTTGGCCTCCTTGCCATTTAGGAACAACCAGGGAATGCCAACTGTGCACCCCTAACTAAAGGCATGGAATGCCCCACTTTGTTTATCAGTAGTGGGGGTTGAGCCCAGAATTAGCTCAACTATAGGGTCCTCACCTCACAGCATTTAACAAGGTACATCTGAAGCCTCCTGTTTTTCTGTTAGAAATCTTTCCTGCTTCCATCTGCATTAAGCTGTCAAATGCAAGTGCAGGTGCCTACTCCCTCACCATCAAGCCCAGAATAAATTGCTGTTTTTCTGACCTAGCTGATATTCCTTTATTTCCACACTTTGCCACCTTTAAGCTACTTCTTCGGAGAATTCTGAGTGGAAAATACCATGGATGAAAGGGTTTATTTTTGAAATTATTTTAATTTACAAATAGGAAAATACAAATAGGAAAGAAATAGGAAAATTACAAATAAATTAAATATTAATTAAATTACAAATAGGAAATTAAATTAAAAATAGGAAAATTACAAATTGGAAAGAGACTTGGGATTTTCACCGACTCAGACAAAAAGACCCTGCGTTCCTTCACTGTGGCTTTTGGATCCCTCTGCTCCCCCAAGGTTTCTCTCCAGATCTTGGTGCCCTTGGCTGACTCCCCATGTCCAGAAACTTCAGCACCTGTAGCTTTTGCACTTTACAGCTCAGAAGCTCAACTTTGCCCAGGAGTGGGGACACTGACCATCCCTGCTGCATACAGCAGACAGCAAGGCATTGGCCTCGGAGCTCTTGTCCTGACCAAGGACAGGCATCCCAAGTCCACCTGGAAACCCTGGCATTGACTGTCTCCCGTCTTCCAGCTCAGACAGCAGCTGGGCCTGTGCACTTTTCTGCAAGCCCTTTCCCTGATTGCCTTTTAGCCTCTGGACTGATGGGGCCCTTGGGTTCCTGCTGCTGGTGTTTGTTCTGTTGGAATGTACTTGTCCCAGTGACCTAACTGAGATCTCACATTTAGCCATCACAAGGGCAAAGACTGACACCTGAGGGCCTTTGACTGTTTGAAATTATGGAACATCTAAGTCAGGCTAAACCAGGCTTCTGGGTCAGTCTTGAATTCACTTGTATCCAGGTTAGGAGGTTGACTGGAAACACTGGTTCAGGGCCACACAGGTAGGGCAGAACACAAAGGTAGCCTGTGCAGACCTTGGGAGTCACAGGATCTCCATGGGGTCTTGAGATTGTCTTTAGTGTCAGAAGAATTTATTTTTCCTCAACTGACAGCACCTGAGAGGTGAAGCATAATTTAGGGCAAATCTAAATTCCACTCTCAGCGGGTGTAGGCATTTTGCCCCTTCTCCCAGGGTTACTTGCTGACCTGTCTTCACTTCTGAGCCTTCTGCTCCTGCCAAAGGAAATGGCAGGATGCCTCAGGAAGGGCTATGGTGCCATCTGGTGCCTATATCAGGGATGGCACACAGTGGTCCCCAAGATCCCAGCATCTGTGGATATCCTGGTGGAGCTGGGACTGGACAGATCTCAGGTAAAAAACAAAAAACAACAACAAAAAAACCCCCAAAAAACAAAAAACAAACAAACAAAACCCAAGGCATACATGCCCAGTCAGTGCTCAGGATATTGCAAGTAGAAGCCCAGCATGCTGGGGACTAATTAAGGTTCATGAGGAACCTCTATTTCTATTGCTTCGCCATGGGAGGAGGTGTCCTTTCTCAAATACAAAGTAGGTGACCTTGAGAGAATTCAATCATCAATGCCTTCTGAGGCACTGTGTCTATGCTTGAAATATAAGCTGCTCAGAGGCTGAGACAGGAGGATGACAAGGCCAACTTGGGTAATTTGGGGAGATTCTGTCTAAGAAAATAAATTGATGAATATACCTCACATGTAGAATGCTGGCCTGGCATGAACAAGGCACTCATACAGAGATTCTAAATTTAAATGTAATTTTTATCAAATTTTAATACAGCTAATGAAGGTTTTTAAAAAAATTTTTTTAGCCTCAGAGAGTCTTTTTCTAAAAATAACTTCAATGGAACATTCAGGAATTTTTCATTTTTGTCTTTGTGTCTTTTTCATGCATACTTGCACTATTTAAAAAGAAGGCCCAGGATATATGGCTCAGCTGCTGTCTGCCTGCCAGTTAAGCATGAGCTCATGAGCTTGATTCCCAAAGCTTCTCCCTGCACCCCCCCAAATTAGATTTGGTTTCATAAAAGCTATGTAACGATTTGGTTTCATAAAAGCATAGTTTGGGCTGAGGATGTGGCTCAATGGATGAGCGCTTGCTTGACATGTTGCTAGCCCTGTGTGCAGTCCCCAGCAAGGGAAGAACATCCAGGAAAATTATATCATCAGTGTTTAAATAATGTCAACAGAAGTTATTGTTCAAACTCACATGTTTGCAATATGAACATACATAAATGTTACTGGAATTCTAGTGAGTTTATTCCACTCTACCACTTGCAGTGCAACCCATGGTGAGAATAAAGACACCAAGGCATATTCATAGTTGTGGGGAGCCAAAGAAGTCCTAAGTGCGGCTAGGTTCATGCTTAACAGGAACAAAGGCCTTTACAGAGAGCCCAAACCCAGATTTTATTAATTCTCTATGAGGGGAGTGGCTTGGGAATGAGTGCCCCCTAGTGGTGGGCAGAATGTGAGTGCTGTGAGCTGGGCTAGGTTGGAGGCCTGAAATCACCTCTGCAGTATGCAGAGAGGAGGATATGCAGAGTCATCTGCATAACGCAGTTACAGGCAATATCTAATGTTTGGGGGTCCATAGCTCAGCTCTGATGTGTAATTTTTTATTCCCTGGGAAGTCATAGCCTCTTACCTGGAGGCTGGATCCAGCCAACAGCATGGAGCTTGGCTCTCCCATCCCACCCCACAGAACCACCGCACTGGCTCACACATGGTTTTTGGGAGCTATGGGAGTGGGGTACCACTGACCTCTCACCTTGCTTCAAAGAGTACACATCAGCACCTGGGCTAGACTGATTTGCATTGCTTAAAGCCAGTTGAAGGGATAAGGAAAAGTCCTAGCCAGCTCTGTACATAGCAATACATGGCGGTAGGGCCATGTTTATCGACAATGGAAATTGTTGTTCCTCTTTCATGGTGAGTCATCTGAGGTATCCTCCATATACATGTTCCTGTATTGCTTGAATTATGATTAATAAGCATGCATAATTGTGTAAATGATGAGCATAACTTAAAATTAGATTAGAAGACAATTATAATGAAGATATTAATATTCACTAAATCCAGGGATGGAAATTTAGATGAGTGGTTTTCTTCTTAATCTAGTTTTGCTATTTTTAAATTTAAAGAATGATGGTTACCAAGAGTAGAATAGATATGGAGGGGATATGGGGCCAGTAGGAAGAAAAATAAAGGAGAGGGAAAACACATTTTAGAGAGAACCTGGGAATACACAGCCAGTGTGCCACCACTCTCCCCCTTGTCTCTGTCCTCAGAGCTGAGAGTGCTCCTTTCCTCTGGGTACAGGGAGCACATCTCAGCTGAGGATTTGCTTCCGGGGAGAAGGAGGGGAAAGAGACAGAGACCTTTCTGCTGCTGCTGTTTGCACACATTGCTTCAGCTGTAAGTTTTCACGATGCCCAGTGTCCTGTTTGGGGGTAGTGTGTTCTGAGTCCCACCCCAACAGGATACAAAACTCAGACTAAATATGGGATAAACATAGCTAGGAAAATTTTCATAAAAAATACAATCAGTCTTAAATATTTTATGTATGAGGGGATGATTTTTTATTCATGTCACATTTTTCTCAAAGTTACCTGTGCTTCGAGCTCGTTGTAAAAAATAAGACTCTCTTCCTCCCCTCCTAGATTTCTTGCACTGTGGATACCGAATTTCAGCAATTCTACCCATTATTTGCCTATCTCTGCACCTCTAAATGTTGGTATTCGTATTTTTCCATCTCAGACTCTAACTTGCAAGAAAACCTGGGATTGTGTGGTTCCCTTCCTGCCAGTCCGCTCTTTAAGGCCAGCCAGGCGGCTTGCCTTAGCTTCTCAGAGCAAGAGACCTAAGAGGTGCCACTTTGCTCCTCTGAGTCACTGGAAACTTCAGAACCCAATGCCAGGCAAACACCTTGCTGCTTCAGAGAAAACCCTGTTTTGGGTAGATGCACACAGTTTTGGAACCTACAGAGGAAAAAGCCCTCTTCCATGCCTGCTGTTTCTCTCCTCTTCTGTCCTGTCATCCCCCCTCTCTTTAGTTTCCATCCCAGCATCTCCTGCTCTGTTTTTTGGGGCCAGCAGTGCCCTGAGCCCTCCGTGCTGTGCTAGCCACCTGCTTGCCAGGGATCTGAGGGCCATGCTGCAGGTTGCAGGTGTCAGCGGTTTCATTTTGTGCTGCGCTTTGGACAAGGAACCTGATCCGTGAAGCCATTTCCCAACCTGCTCAAGGGCAGCCAGCAGTGACACAGTGGAGACATCAGAGCTAGCAATTCGCAAATTGTGCAAATCTAAAGAGTTAGAGAACAAACATGCACAGTGCAGTAAGCTTCCTGCATAAAGTGCAGTATTGCGAACTTTGGGCTCCAACCCGAACACACAGTCACCAAGGGCTGAGTTCATGCAGGCCCAATTTCTCTGATTTGTACTTTCCTTACCCCAAGACAGTTGGTGCAATTGTGAGGTGTCCCAGGTCAGAGACAGCATGGATCATGGGGTTTAGTGGTAGCTACTTTTCCATGCAGGACATCTTCACCCCTGAGGAGGCCCAAGGGTCACTGAGGAGAGGTAGCTCCCAGGCCAGCGAGCCCCAGGATAGGTAGGGTGGCCCAGGATGGAGCAAACAAGCTTGCTGATTGAGCTGTCGTGGTCTGAGACTTGGACTCACTGAGAATCTGGCTGGACCCCAACTCCTCAGGAGCAGGTGGACAGCACAGGGGACAAGGCTGAGCATCACAAAGGGCTTGAGAGCAGAAAGGACATGGGGACCTGATATATCCACTGTCCTATCCTGGGAAGGACACATTCCTGTCCCATAAACTAAGGGCAGATATCAAGTGCTACTTTGAAGATAACAAGATGCAGTATGCTACCCACTATGGTTTACCTCTTATTTTGTTTTGAAGTCCTGTGCTGCTTCCATTGTTTTGTTTTTATTGGTTTTCTACTGTCCTCTTTTGTTGTATTTTATTATGCCTGATGTTATGGGCAATTCTTTTGACCATACCAACAGGCATTGCAATAGCCATTATTGATTTTCTTGTATTTTGTTTAAAAATGATGTACCATGTTCATTGTTTTTTTTGATTGACTCTATTGTGCTCTATTTCATTTGATTTTACTCTCCTCAATTGAAAATAATGTGGAAAAAAAAATCAGGAACTGAACCTTAAGAGCATCTTTGTGCTCCTTTTATCCTCTAGTGGACTGACCCAGCAATCACCACCCTTAATCACAGCACCTTCATTCCCAGCATTACACTCTCAACTCAGCCACCTCTAAAATACTCTATGGCCCCATGAGGTTTGGGACAGCAGAGTATCCAGACACAAACCATAGAAGATACTAACTACATTGTGTATGCATGCCATTATTTGATTAATGATTTTTATATTGTTTGATATCCTGTAAACTTAATACTCCAAACATCCATATGAAGTATATTTTATTACAGGTTGAGAAATTTCACCTGGTTAAATACCTGAGACTCTAAACTGGTTGTATAAAGCAAAAAAAAAAAAAAAATAAAGATAAAAAAAAAAAAAACCAAAAATTGAGGCAGTAAAAAATAGGAAACCCAGAATCTACTGCAGACTGAGGTAAAAAAAATTAGGCAAGTAATATAGTAAAGTCCTACATGATACTTGATTTGAATCTTCAGAGTCAAATATTTTTAAAATGTCAGAATTTGCTGTGGTTTTAGGAAAACAATACACATCACAGTCTTAATATTACATAACCTCTTGGATAAGTATTAGGGCTGTTTCCAGGCATCCAATATATTAGGATCTGTAAAGAGGCATTGCTGCTTTGCCCTAGCCACTTCTGGCTCATGAAAGGGAAGACCATTTCACTTGAAGTGTATATCTGGAAGGACAGACATTCTCCCAGGAGCACTGATTTTCCCATTGCCTCCCCTTCCAGTTCTATGAAAGGTCCTGAGGGTAGAGTCACCTTGTTTTACCCTACCTTCAAAATGAGCTCTTAATGCTGGGGTAGAGAGGACTGCAAGGCCTTCCTAGGAACTCTGCCTCCTTGGAGAGCTGTAATGAGTCAGGTTGTGCAGGGAGATAATACAAAAGTTTCTCAGCACTGCAGTGCTGACAGCTGAGACATAAGTCTACTCACACCTATACTGACACTGAGATCTAAGGCAAAGGTGGAGGACAGGACCACTTCTGGTATCAGTGGTTGAGCTAGCCCACTATAACCACATCATGACCCAGGGAATACCTGCACTTCTCTGAACCCAGTGAAAAAGAGTTATGTCTGAATCTCAGATGATAGAGCTTAGTGTCCAGGTATAGGGTGATGTGCCAGGGATATCCATGGAATGGTGGAGAGTATTGCAGGAGCTGGGGACCTTTATGAAAACGTCCCAAAAATGTAGTTCCTATAAAGATGAGGACATAAAAGCTAGGCAATGAAACTTTTTTTTTCAAACACTAAGCCATGTGTATGATTTAAAGACTCATAGAAATCCTACAGTTGGATTGTTCCTCTACTAGGGTGATGTCAAATGGGAAAAAGAAATCCTTTATCTTTCAAGAAAGACAAAGGTGGTAGAAACTAATCCTGTTTTCTGGAACCATCACTCAGATGCCACACCTCAGTGCCAGTGATGCATGGACTGTAAGTAAGGGAAAAGTGTCTTTGCCCTTCTGCCATTTCTCAAGGCAGGGATGGGTTGAATGATGTGTCTCTGGGTAGCTGAGTTCAAGAATAAACATGAAACTCCCATTGAACCCTTGGAATAGGTCTAGAACAGATGAAATATCAGTAGGGTAATGGATGTGAAGTCTTGCTCCAGTTTGAGACAGGACAGAAAGAGTGGAGAAAGAGGGAAAGTTCTGGCTCTCAAAGATAGGAACAGAGGTGTGAAAGTGGTGAGCACCTTCACTATTTCACACTTGACCGTTCATACTGTAGAGGGCAGTAAAGAGGGCCTGCATTTCCAAGGCGGGTACACTTGAAATGAATAACCCTCCAAGATGGATTATCTTTGATGAGCACCTCAACATTGCTGGACCTCAGTTTTCTCAGCTGTAAAATTATAACACTACCACCTTAGTAGGATACCACTGTGCCAGTGATACAGGATCGAAAAACATGTATGATGGCCAAAAATGTAAGCATAATATGTGCTTTATAAATTCCTGTTTTCTCTTGGGTGCCATAACTGTAGGGGAAGTATTTCATTGCTTTGCTCCTCTGGGTGAAATGAGAAGTAGGCATAGTACCAGGTCAAACTGTTACATCTGCCTAAAGAGTCAATTCAGGGAAAAGGTCAGATGTTGTCAGGACCTAGAGATGTTTCTTTTTATGTCCACATAATGTTTGATTTGTAGAGTTGCCTGACAATTGAAATACTATTCCCTTCAAGGAAATTAATGAGAAAGCTGAGCAGGAGAAAATGAAGGTTTTGTTTAAAACTTTTCCTCCTATTGTCCACAGTGTCATGGCCTATGTCCTCCAGATAAACAAAAACTACCTGAGACCCTTGGAACCTGTGCCTGGCACTCATTTTCAGAGCTATATTCCTAATGGTACATCACAGTGGACCTACAGGGCCTGGCTGCAAAAAATGCCTCCTCTTTACCTAGACCATGTATGAGCACCCCAAATTGGAGGCTGTGCAGATACTCACTGTACACATTCATTGGAGGATGCACTTGTGCCCAAAAGTAATGGGGAGATAATGCTTTCTGGGAGAATGGTGGATGGCACACAGGGCATGACTGCTGGAGCAGACCTGGGACTGAATCTGGACCAGGCATTCTTCTTGGTCTTTGGTCTTCCCATCTCTTATCCATCACATGCAGCCCCCTTAAAATACTGCAGGGGTAAGAAAAGTAAAAGGAAAATAATGAAATCCCAAATGCCATATTTGTGCTCAGAGCTCACAGAAGAGCCAAAGAGAAGCAAAGGAGATCGTTCCTTCATAGAAGAAGCCAAACAGTTCATTTCTTTTTATGGTTGGGAATGGAGGCAGTCGAAGCATGGGCAGAGCAACTGCTGTAGCGGACACTGGTCACAAACGTCCTGAGGAGCAGAGAAGATGCGTGGGGCCCCTCACTTACCTAGCAATGCTGGGTATCAACCCCAAGGTTTTGTCCATGCTCAGAAAGTGCTCTACTACTGAGCTATGTCTCTCTCCCCCTCATCAGGAATACCACTCATGCCTTAATCACACTCAAACTCTCATCACAAGACACCCAGAAGTCTGTGGAACTTCAATTCCCTCTGTAAACCTAACTTGTTAAGTAGTATTTGCAGTGACACATTTAAAACTGACTCTGAGGGAATGCAGCCCCCTAGGAATCTTGTAGTTTCTAGAACCTCCTTCTCCAAGGACAGACAGAGGATAAAACTTGGAAGTCAAATTTGAGGAAACAACATCTAATTTCACTCAGGTCTTTAAATAGCCAAAGGAAACCAGAGTTCACCTTTGAGGCCCAGGTAAGACTCAGTCAGTTAGGTTACAGCAGCTCTCAATTACTAAACGGGTGATCTAATATGAGAAGAGGATCCACACAATAATAATAACTTTACTATCTCACTGTTTTGCAGCTAACTTTATTTTTTAAAATCATTTTATTACATTAAATATTACACCAATAATTTATCTATTTCAAATGTTATACTAATCTCTGGAGCAGTTAATATTTGAACAGTTTTATTTTCTATTAGAACTACAGTGGTGATGAAATATGGATCACACATTCTAGCTTAAAAATACAGAGATAGAACAGAAAACCTCATACATACTGATGAAATTCAGAGTCTCAGATTGGATCCTCACCATGCTAGATTCTTAATAGTATGTAAGTAACTTCTTTGACTTTCAGAAATCAGAACAACCAGATGATCATACCCCAAAACCTATGAGTCAAAGGCTTAGGTCCCACTGGGCACTGTTGGGAGATGGCAGAAACTTTAAGAGGTGGAGTCTAAGTAAAGGTCTCAGAGTGCTTGGAAGCAGGTCTCTGGAGGGGAGATGGGATTCTTGCTCCATCCTCTTCCTTTCTCTCCATGAGGTAAACAGTTTTGATCTGCCAGAAACACTCACCTCTCAATAGATCCCTAAAGCTATAAGCCCACCAGATTACAGACTAAGACCTACAAAACCATGAGCCAAAATAAACTTCCTCTCTTTACAAATTGATTATATTGAGTAGTTTGTTATAGTGATTGAAAGCTGACTGATATACCTCAAAAAGAATAACTTTAGGGCTACATGAAGAAAACAATAAAAATAATTGTGAAAGCTGAAAGGAGCCAAACACTGTATCCACTTCTGAATCATAAACCTAGTGCTATCCTCCAACCCATCCCTTTCCAACTTTTGTAACACTAGTACTTCTTTGGTTTGAGACAGGGTCTCACTATGCAATTTAGATTGGCCGCGAACCCCTGGCAATCTTCTGCCTCAGCCTGTCAAGTGCTGGGATTATAAGTATGCATAGCTGACACTGGTACACTATTAACACATAATTCTCATTCAGTGCACAGAGGGATGAATTTTGACGTGTCACTGATACAGTCTCCCATCCTACTACATGTCCAGTATGAGTTCGAGTTCTCTAAAATGGAAGAATGAATTTTAGCAACAACAGAGGTTAAGAGCGGAATATATTTATTGAGAGAAAGCTTCTGTTTGACAAAGAGACAGAAGGGGTCCCCAGGGGATAGCCAATGACCCTGTCTTTTCCAGGGACTTTTATAGAGTAAAATCATGAGGTTAGATAGGTGAAAGATGGCAGAAATGGGAATTTGCAAGGTGGTCAGAAGGCAGGACAGAACTGTGGTCAACCAATAAGATTAATTACTATGCTAAAAATGATTAAACTAGGAGCAAATGGGGGAGCATGTCACATAGTAAGCAGGCATGCTTAACAGCAGAGACTCTTCCTGTTGAGGGTAGGATGCTAACTCCTGACTTCCTCAGGGTGATAGAGAACTATTTGGACTGTGGATGCTTAGGATGTGGTTGTATTTGCTTTGCCTTTTGTCTTGAGTGGGCCCACAGCAGGAGGTGGTTGTTTCTTTCAAGGCTACAAGATACCTCAATTTCTGCTCTGGCTCCTTTGAGGGCCCTGCCCTGTCTGACTAGCCATGTATTTTAACTAGGTCAGCTGCCTGGAGCACAACTATCACCTCAATCAAGTAATACAAACTTTACAACAGCCCAGGAAGGTCAGTAGAGCCCTTTCCAGTCAATTCCCACTGACTTTCCCTTCACTTAGACCATTCCATCTTCCATCACCACTCATCAGTAAACACAGTTTTTGGAATTCACTCAAAATGAATATGATTTCTTTTTTCTCACTTCTTCATGCAACGTAATGTTTTTGAGAAGTCTCTATGGTGTTGGTATATTATTTTGGTGCAGTTTTTTGTTGTTTGTTTTTTTGAGACAAGGTCTCACTTTGCAATTCTGAGCTTTGAATTTATTAGGTAGTCCAGACTGGCCTCAGGCTCAAGACTATCTTCCTGCCTCAGCCTCCTGAGTGCTGGGATTATAGGCTAGTGCCACCATGCCCAGCCTATTTTGCTCCTGTGTGTGAACACACCACTATTTGTGAACAGTTGATTTATTTGCAGTTTGCCTGTTGTAAACAAAGCTGGCATAAAGTACTTGCATGATTGCATGCACTCATTTTTCTTAAGGGTTTACTTTATAGAAGAATTACTGAGTCATGGGGTAGATAAAAACTGGCTTTATTAGAGACTGTCAGTTTTCTAGAATGGTCATACTATTTTTGAATCAGAAACAAGAATATACATTCTGTCAGCACTTAAGGCAATCTCTATCTTTAATTTTTATCCGTTGCGGTGCAGCATATCTTGGTCTGTTCAGGCTGTTGTAACAAAATACTGTATACTGCATAGCATATAAATCAGAGAAATTTATTGCTCAGAGGTCTAGAAGATAGAAAATCCAAAATCAAGGTGTGAACAGATTTGGCCTCTTAAGGGTACCCTCTTTATTCATAGATGATGACTTCCAGGTATACTCAGTGATGGTGAAGTGAGTTCATAATCAATACAGAAATTAGAGTAGGCAAATTGATAAAGTTTGGGATTTGATTAACTGAGCTCAGCGATCACCCATAGATGCCTGTTTCAGAATCAAAATGAGTGGCCCAAACTGGAGGGTTACAGGGCATTTAAAATTGAAAACTACAAAGCAAGGCATTCTGTTGGAAACAATTTAGCTAGAATCTTACATTAATTTGGTTGACACTTATATTCTGCTTCTTTGTTGAGCAGATTAATTTTTCTCTCTTATGTGTTCAGCTCATCCTGCTTTTCTCAAGGGACTTGTACCCTGAGTAGTTTTTCACTCTTCCTGGCCAAACACAGGGCATGAGTCAAACACAGGGCACAAGATGGTGTCAGTTATACCAAGCCACAACTTTGGAAGGACAAACAGGCCACCTTCTGCCACTTTTTTAAAAATTTAATTTTATTGGAACACTTTTGATATGCATAATGATCACATTCATTATAGGGAATTTGTACCTATCCATTTTTTTTAACATAATATATATTAATTCTTCTTTTTTCTCTATTCCCCTCCCTTTCCTTCAGCACTTCTTTGTCTCCTTGCTTGTAAAAGCTTTGTTTACGTTTTATCCTTTTACTCTTTTTCCTTTTCTCTTCCTTCCCTCGCCCTCCAGTCTACCTTGTTCCCCTTCCCATTTGAACATTTTATTCCTATTTTCCAATATCTATCATCCATTTTGGTCTTTATTTTACTCTCTCAGTTTCCTACACAAGAGAAACAATGGACTATTTAAAATATGTGTCAATTTATTTCACTTAAAGTATGGTCTGAAATGGCATCCATTTACCTAAAAATGTCTCGTTTATCCTTTTTTGTGACGGAGTACTACTCCATTGTAGATAAAAACCACATTTCCTTTATCCATTAATCCACTGATGGGCATCTGGGGTAAATCCCAAGATCTAGCTATTATAAGCTATGCTGCTTAATCATGGGTATGCATATACTGCGGTGGTTGATGCTTTATAGGAAGACACCAAGAAGGGGAATCACTGGATCAAATAGAACCCCTAGTCCTAGTTTTTGAGGAAACGTTATACTGATTTCCATTTTTGCTGTACTAATTTTCACTGCAATCAACTGTAGAAAAGAGTTCCTTTTCCCCTACAATCTCATCAGAATTTGTTATTGGTTGATTTCTTAATGATAGACATTCTTTCTGGAATGACACAAAATCTCAGTATTATTCACAGTGTTATTCTGTGTTCTCAAATGAGCAATGATGATGAACATTATTCTATATGTTTATTTGCTGTTTGTACTTCTTCATCTAAGAAGTTTATTCATTTCAGATACCCATTTTTGAGTTGAGTCTTTAAATTTGAGATGTCTGAGTTTTTGAGTTCTTTATATATTCTAGATATTAGTCCTTTGAGGAATAGCTGGTAAAATTTTTTCCCATTCTGTGTGTTATCTTTTCGCTCTGTTGGTGATTTATTTTGCTACGCAAAAATCTGTTTAAAATGATGACATTTCAGTTGATGATTCCTTGTGATATTTCCTGTGGGACCCTTCCATCTCTTTAATGAGAGTACTAACATCACGAAGAAGACAGATCCCTCATTATTTGATTTGATCCCCATCCCTAGTCTCGTTTCAATGGCCCTGTCTCCTAATGCAGGGTTAGGATTTCAAGAAATGAATGTGAGGTATAAAAGGACACAAATACTTAGAATCTGAAAGTGAAGAAAGATATCTCCTCATGGTTTTAATTTGTGTTTTCCCAATGAATAATATTACTATCTGTTCTTATACCTTTTTGGTAGAGAGTCTCTTTTACGTAAAAAAAAAAAAAAAAAAAAAACCCAATTTATTTTCCTTATTTTTAAATGACTGGACTTTTATTACGTTTCTGTGATAGTTACCTGAGTGTGTCAATTTGAGTAATAAATACCCAACTACATTGGATCAGCATAGTTCTGGGTGTGGAAGACCCACTTTAGGGAGGATTGTTTCCAGGTGGTTTAAAAGGGAAATGAAGAAGGAAGCTCACTTCTGTTTCTTCGAAGGAGCTCCAGTCTTTGCTTTCACCTTGAGTGTGGTATCTAGTGCAGACTCTTGAGCTCTGGCACAGGCCCTGCAGCCTTCCAGCACAGGCCTTTCAGCCTCCTGATAAAGACTCACATGGACAGTACACTGAGCTCTAGGCCTTCCACTGGATCTTTCGAATCTCTTGCATACATACAGACTTTTGCACTCTTCCACACCTGACTCTGTTGGCAGCCATTGTAAGCCAATCTTGTAAATTCTTAAATATTTTTATATCTTGCATTAAATCTGTTTCTCTAATAAGCACTGACTCATACAGTTTCTAAAAGTCTTTTCTCTATATACGATATTTCAGTCATTTTCAAATAAACATAGTAGAAATATCTCCCAGTCTGAAGCCTGCCATTTTATTCTTATGATTGCTGATGAGCAGAAGTTTTTAAAAATTTTTCTTTGTAATTTTTATTTTAAAGAGAAGAAATCCAAGAAAAATCAAAGCAAAACATTATGAGACAGGATTTCAAAACAAGGTAACAGGAAATCAATACTGGTGACCATAACGCCTTTTGTTTTCTTCAAAATAGATGCCCATATCTTTGGACATAGTAAAATCAAGAAAACAGAACAGATTACAACCAATAAAAACAAAAAAATGAACTCAACATAGGACTTCAAAACAAGATAATAGTAAATCCAAAATGGCTACCATAATAAATCTTGTTATCTTTGAAATAGTTGCCCATGCCACCTGTACTTTAGTTTGTAATGTTTTGTGTTTTAGTTTGTAATGCTTAAATCTATAATTCTTCTCAACTTCATCTTCTGATCTCAGTGCAATTCTTAATTCACAGTTTGTAGATCAACAACCCAGCCTCCTGGGAACTTTTGCCACTTTGATAGAATGACATTTACAATGGTTTCCTGTGATGCTTTTGACCACTTTGAATTTCCATGCTTCCATCTCTCATGTTCCCCTCTTTGCCTTCTCTTTTTGTTCTCTTCTTTTGACTCCTAAAGCTGAGAAAACCAGGAATACTTAAAACTGAGAAGAAAATCCTGGTTTAATCAAGAGATTAGAGTAGAAGAAAGACAACAATTAGGTTTAATCTGCGATCCAGTCACATCAGATTCTGCTTTTATATCTGGTCCTGCCCTTGTGTGCATTAGACAAGTAGCAAGTTCATGTGGCTTAATTATTTTTTCTGTAAATGGGACTAATAAGACTAATCTGCCTAGTTCTGTCATTAGCTGGATCTGGTTTTGGAAATAATAATATTAAATTGGTAAAATTATCATCTTTGTCTTCATTATCTTCTATGTGTTATTTGAAAGCTACTGTGTTAGTATTTTGCAACTTATATTACCACTTTTATTTTAGACAAAAGAGCCACAAAAACGATAGTATAAAATTTTGAATAAGATTGTAGGAGACTAACAATGGTTAGTATATTGCACATTGTTATCTTCAAAGTAGTTGCTCATATTACAAGACACAGTCATGAAAAAACAATCAAAAAATATAGGAGCAAACTTTTCATTTCAACAAACTGATAGAAATTTGTAGCATAACTATTTTAACTGTCCTGTGTATTTTTTCTTTCCTTCCTTCTTTTCTCCTTTCTGCCATCTCAGTTTCTCTTTCCTCTCAAACACGTCCCATTTCACAATATCTTCTATATATTTTGGATCTTATTTACTTTTCCAGCTTCCAACACCAGAGAGACAATATGACATTTACATATGTGAGTCTGATTACATTTATGAGTATAGTCTCAAGTTACATCCATTTCTCTAAAAATGTTTCAAGTTTATCCATCTTTATAGCTGAGTAGTACTCCACTGCGTAAAAACTGTTAGTTTTTTTTTTTTTTTTTGTACCAGTGATTAAACTCACAACCTCACGTTTGCCAGGCAGGTGTTTATGCCACTGAACTAAATCCCTGGCCCTTCCATTGTATAAAAATAACCACCTCTTTTTTTTATCCATCCCTCAGTTGATGGACATTTGGGTTATTTCTAAGATTTAGCTATTACAAATTGTGCTGTCATACACATGGGAGCACATATATCACTGTGCTTGATGTTTTTAATTATTGTAGGAAAATATCCAGAAGGGGAATATAACTGGGTTGAAAGGGATCTCTAATTCTAGTTTTTGGAGGAATCTCCACACTGATTTCTCATGCTGTATTGGTTTGATTCATGAAGTCTCTGCCTACCCTTATGTCTTCCAGATTTTTACCTACTTTCTCTGCCAGCAGATTTAGTGTTTCTGTTTTAATATTTAGAACTTTGATCCATTTTGACTTTTGTTTGGTGTATGATGGTAGACATTGGTCTAGTTTTAGTCTTCAGCATTTAGAGGAAAGTTTTTCCAGCACCATTTATTAAAGGAGCTATCCTTCTTCCAGTGAACATGTTTGTCCCTTTATCAAAGATAAGGTAGCTGAGTGTGTTTGTAGTTGTGTCTGCATCTTCTAATCTGCTCCACTGGTCCTCAGGTCTGTTTTTGTTTGTTGTTTTCTCTTTTTTTCTGCCAGCATCATGCTGTTTTTATCACAGTAGCTTTTTAGTGCAATTTCAAAACTGTGATGCCTCCTGCCTTGTCTCTGTTGCTCAGAATTGCCTTTGCTATTCCAGGTCTCTTTTGCTTCCAGATGAATTTTAGGAATGTTTTCTTCAGTTCTGTGAAGTATGTTACTGACATTTTGTTTAGGATTGCATTAAATTCATGTAACAATTTAGGAATATTGTCATTTTCATTACATTGGTTGTTCCTGTCCATAGTCAAGGGATATCTTCCCATTTTCTGATTCTTTTTGATCTCCTTTATAAGAGCACTGTAGTTTCCAATTTTCAATATACAGATCCTTTACTTCGTTTGTTAGATTTATTTCTAAGTCTTCTTTTTTTATTTAGAGAAAGGAAAAAAAAACCAGAAAAAAGGGTAGAAACAATACAGAATTTCATAAAAAACAGTAAGAAATCACCAGTCAATAAGTTATATACCGTCATTTTAGAAATAGTTACTCAAGTTACAAAATTAAATTATACAAAGTGATATTCAAATAATGACACTGCAAATAATTCTGCTCAACAATCCAAGAATTTAGTAATACGTTTATCAGTCCTACACACTTGTTTTTTTATCTTAAAGAGGCTAAGATTAAACATAACGAACAGAACAAAACAGTTCATAAGGAAACAACTTAAAGAAACACAGATTTCAAAGCAAGTCCACTGGAGATCTTCACTATCTTATTTTCTCTAGTTTTCTTCCAAATAGTTGTCCCCATCTTCACACACATTGAATATATACTGAACATTATAGAACTAGTCAGATCATTACAGGATGATGAATGCTTTTTAGGTCTTCAAGACTGATTTGGGGAAGTCAATAATGACTACCATAATGTTTCTCAGTCTCTTTGTAGTAGCTGTCTTTATCTTTACCTATGCTGAAATTGGACATAAGAGACTAGACTAATATCACTCTGAACAGTGAATGATAGTATTGCTAGATTTCATATCATAATGCTACAGAATTAGCATTGAGTTTCTTAGTGTCTCTTCTTCAGAGTATCTGTTCATTACATCTTGCATTATACAATCTGTTCCCATAAATAGTTTAGAAATTCTTCTCATGTGTGACTCTCTACATGTATACTTATCCTTTCTGTATTATAAGGAAAAACAGATCAAAACAAGACAACAAAATAAATTCCTAGAAAAACATGAAATGAAAAAGACATATAGGACCACAATATTAGGTGATCTACAGTAGTTACTATGCTTTCTCTTGTTATTTTCAATAGAATTGTCCACATCATCAGGCATAATCTAATTGAACATAACATTACATAGCTATTTTAATAAAAACACAACTTTGAAGACATTGTAGGACTTGAAAGCAGTTAATAATCAAAACCAGAATGGATATCTTTTACATCTTGTCATCTTCAGAGTAGTTGCCTCTACTCTTAGAATTGATACTATCAAGCATACCAAATTTGAATAAAATCAGTTGAGGCTAAACAGCAATCTAACAAACCAGCTTCAACTAAGATCAGTCATAGTAAGACAATGTAAGTAATACAGGGTTTCAGTGTAAATTAATAGGAAATTAAGGATAGTTACCATGGTATAACCTGCTATTTTTGGGTTAGCTGTCTGTGCCCTCAAATCTAATATGAGTAGACAGACCAGAACAAAATATAATCAAACTACACAGAGTGATAAGACTACTGTGACTTTTAAATTCTGATACACTATTAACAATGTCCTCTGCCTTCTTTTTAAGGTAATTCCTCCCCTTTGCCTTTCTCAGGGTGCTTTGTATATTTTGAGTCCCACTAGCTCTTTTAGTTTTTAGATTAGAGGGCCAACCTGTTATCTGAGTGTTGCTAAACCTTTTTCTCCCTGAGCTTGATCTTGAGCTGTACTACTTTACTTACTAAAGTCACAAGGTTTTCCTTCCTTCCAGCTATATTGTACTACATTGTCCAAAAGTGTCATAGCTTTCCAATTTATCTGCCGCTGCTGGATGAGTGGTCCCTATTTCTCTCTGGTTTCCTGTCACAGATAGCATTGTTTTCTCATCTTTGACTCTCAGTTTACTAACCCTCTTTCAGGTTGAGTGTATTTCCTAGTCAGAGCATCTCGATGGATCCTGCCTCCTAATCTACTCTGCCTGTGTTTCTTTTTTGTTTGTGAATCAGGGCCATCTATGTTAAAGATTATAGCTTACCGTCTCTGCTCATCTCTGCTTTTCTATTCTCCTGCTATGATTTGTCCACTTTACTCCTTCATTCCACTGTCTGCCTGGTTCATTGAGGCCTCTCTGGCACTGCTGCTAGAATCCTGGTATTTTTCTTCTCTCTCTCTGGAATGTCCTTCAGTATTTTTTGTAGGGTTGTGTTGGTGGCCATGAACTCGCACAGTTCCTCCTTGTCTTAGAAATATCTTGTTTCTCCATTAATTTTGAGACAGAGTTTTTCCAGTTACATCAGTCTTGGTTGGAGGTTATTTTCTTTCAGGGCTTAGACTATTTCCCCCCAGGCTCTTCTCGATTTGAGAGTTTGTGTTGATAAGTCTGTCAATATTTTGATAATTTTTCCATTGTAGGTAATCTGCTTCTTTTCTCTGGCTGCTTTTAATATTCTGTTCTTGTGGATTTCTGGAATCTTGATTATTATATGTCTGGGTGCAGATCTGTTTTGGTTGTAGGTGGCTGGAGTTCTGTATGCCTCTTTTATCTGGATATCATTTCTTTTTCCTATGCTTGGGAAGTTTTCCTTTATTATATCTGTGAATAGTCTTTGTTGTTCATTTGTGGTTACTTCTGCTTCTTCACTCATGTTTTTTATTCTTTAAGTTATAAATCCTCTTGTTGTCTTATAGCCTTTGAATTGTTTCTTCCTGGTTCCTTGTTATTTTAAGAGATCTTTTCTTTTATGATCACACACCATAAATCTCTCTTCACATTTCAAAAGGCTAACTGTAGTTTCTGTCAAGGCATTTTGCTAGCCTTCAATGGAGTTTTTAATTTCCTGGTAATCTCTTTAGATCTGTTTCATGCATTCTAGATTTTGTTTATATTCTTCTTCAAAGGTTTCTCTTCCTTTTCTGAGTTCCTCCATTCTCCCATCTGTGTTCTCTTAGGAGGGGCTTATCATTTCCTTAATTAATCTTTTTATATCTTGCCTCACTTGGATCAGAAGTACAGTTTTAAGTTTGTCTATGAGATCATGAAGATATTTCTTTATGTCCGCTGATGTTGTATCTAATATTACATGATTACTGCACTGGTTCTCTTCTGTATTTACCTCTCCTGGGCTTATTTTTCCAGGGTCAGAGGCTGGAGGTTATTTTTTTTATTTCTGTCTCTTAGTCACATTTCTGGTTTCTTTCACACAGGTGTGTCTGGGGGGTCTCTGGCCCTCTCCGTATTGCTTAGGGTCTTTCTGAATTGTGCTCACTGGGGTTTTGCTGCCCTCCCCAATTTGCTGTTATCTGAGGTATCTTAAACTCCCTCCCAGGGGCTTGAGATGGTGAGGGACACTCACCACATGCCACCCAGTCCTGAATTCAGGGTGCAGGCATGCAGGCCCAATTCTCCAAAGCTGGTCAAGCATGGCAGGATATTGGAAAGTTCTGGTTCAGTATTTTTGATTATTGTCTGAAGAGGTGTTTTCAGATGCAGATTCTCTGGGCTCTGTTCATGGTGGCAGCTCCCTGCGGCTCCGACTGTGTGGGCCTGGTGGCAGCGAAGACACACTCACCAATCCAGCCATCAAACTGGTTGACCCGAATCTGGAAACTGTATAGCTGTCCAGTTAGTTCTGACAACCTCGAGAGCCTTTGGCACCTTTTGAGTTACTCCCATCCTGCAGACAAGAATTATCTGCAATAGCATTTGGAGAAGAAAGTAGAAAGCTAATTATCTCAGGACAGCTCTTTAACACCAACAGGTGGGAAGGGGTTGAAAGTTACAAGAAGCTGAAACTTAAGTTTTCACAAGGATTTGGAACTTAACCCTTTTGGTGCATTAGGGTTAAGCCACAACATTTTCCTGTAATTTCTTTGAAGCTAAGGCACGTTTTATGACAGACCACCACTGGGTCAGGAAGAGGCCACCAGAAACCCAAAATCTTTATGGCCTAGCCTAGATAGATAGGTAGGGGAAAGGGGAGGCAGTACAGTGCTTTACAAAACAGAAAACGGTGGTTATGTTTTTCTTTCTTTCTGGGGTGGGGGATCAAAGTCAGGTAAAGGGTTATGCTAAGAGGCAAATCTCCCTGCACACAAGCAAGTTACTTCAAACAAGTGTAAATTAGAGGGCCATCCTAGTTTTCTTTAGCTCTTTAGTGGAGAATAGAGGTGCCTAACGTTGATTAACAACCCTTGTTAGCTTGTTTTAGCACCACTTCTGTTGTTTGTAGAGGGCAACAATGGTTAACATATCAATTAGGTGAGATTTTACAATTCTTTACAGAGAAGAGCATTGCTTAACATACCAAAAAAGGAAAACAGACACATTCAGTAAGCGGCTTACAGGTTTTGTTATAATACACATATAGCAAAGCTATTTTCTTAGAGTACAACACTTCTCCAGAGTCCAGCTGCTGGCTCCTCACTACTGCTTCAGACACCTCCACATTGCTGGTTCTGCTGATTGCTCTGCCCTCCAAAGGCGTGTGCACCCATGCTCCCGGGCTGGGTTGTTGTCCTGGATCTTGAGGGTTTGGTCGGTCTATCTGCCAAAGGCATGTGTCCTTAAACTTTTCTCACAGGCCCCACTGTGCTGCGGGGACAATGGACGAGACACAGAGAATGGACTCAGACTCTTCTGGTAGGCCCCTGTTCAAGAGATAATTGCGTCTTAAATTATTTTTGCTTCTTCTAGAAATTCGCTGTAGATCAACATGTAATATGCACGGCTTTATCCAATTCTTCCTGCACAATTCCTGGGAGTCAAATGACTTAATGACTGTTATTACCTTTAGAGTCCAAAGCACAAAGGCACTATTGTACAGGCCAAGTGGAATGGAGAGCCTGAGAAACATCCGGAGGGAATTGGGTTCCAGAAAAAAGCAGATATTCCAGACTGAAGAACACAGGACACTTAGTATTCAGCTAGTTCAGGAAGGGGTGCAGTACAAGTATATAAACAACCCCTGAGGAGCTCAGAGTGTTCTCACAGAACCTGACAAGCTGTGTGCTTGTTTTCTAAATCCTTTTAAACAAGATTACTGCTAATTGACTGACAACAAATCTCAAAGATCTATTTAAATTTATAAATTTAAATTTCTAAAATAATAGTTTAATTCAAACTGGCTGAAATACATTTGAGTGCATTCTGATGTGTAAGACTTTTCTTAGTCTTTTTGTGTGTATCTCTTGTCTTTTTTCCTGTCTGTTTGTAAACAATTTTTGGGAGTCTAATAAGTTAGTGATCACTCACACCTGTGAAGTCAAATGCACAAGTGCACCTCAGGAGTGTCAAAGTGGGATATAGTGCTTCAGTACCGCCCTGACAACAGGGAGTGTGGGAGATGAACATGTTTTCCAATCCCCAAAATGCAGAGGATGAAGAATCGAGCTAGTTTAGCAAAGTGGCATGATACAGTTATATAAACAACCATTGCTTGTTTCCTAAGATATTTTAAAATAAATCTCCCCTAATTTATCTATTACAAATGTGACAGGCCAATTTATAGTTAAAAATACTCAATCTGTAAAACATTATTTTAATTTAGTTTGGCTAAAAATATATTTGAGCACACTATGATATGTAAGATGTTTGTTAATCTTTCTGTACATCTGGGTTCTCTTTTTCCTGTCTCTTTGTAAGCAATTTTGGAGAGTTTAATGACTGGAGATTGCTCACACCTGTAGAGTCAAAAGCACAAGTGTCTTTAGGAGTGCCAGAGTGTGATTGAGCATGTAAGTAACACCCTGAAGGCATGTGGTGCTGGAGATTAACAGGTGTTAAAACACTAAGAACAACAGGGATTGAATAAACATTGAGCTAGTTCAGCAAAGGGGTATGATACAATTATGTAACCCACACCTTAGAGACTTCTGACAGACCCAACAATCTGTGTGCTTGGTTCCTTAATGCTTTTATAAGTGTTTTCTACCAATTAATCTTTAATAAATTGAATAAGTCATTTTATAGTTATAAATTATAAATATATAAACATTATTTTAATTCAATGTGGCAAAAAATTTATTTGATTACACTGTGATGTATAAGATGATTTTCAGTTTGTATATCTTATTCCTGTATGTCCTCTTTATGTGTAAGCAATTATTGGGAGTCAAATGAACTAGTGTTCACACCTGTGAATTTCCAAAACACAAATGCCCTACAGGACTACCCAAGGGCCATGGAGAGAATGCCAAATGCTCACAGACCATGGAGTCTGGGGATGAACAGGTGTTCCAGCCCACAGAACAAAAGGGTTGAAGTCTCAAGTTAATGGGGCTGGGGGTTTAGCTCAGTGGCATAAGCGCCTGCCTTGCAAGCAGGCGGTCGTGAGTTCGATCCCCGGTACCGATAAAAATGAAAAAGACAAAAAAAAAAAAAAAAACCAGAAAAGATTTGTGAAACAATTGTACAAACAAAAAGAATTTTTTCAGAACCCAATAATTTCTGTGATTGGTTCCCAAATCCTTTTATGAGAGATCTCTTCTAATTTATTTCTAACAAATCTGAAGATAAATTTTACAGTAATAAATAGTAATTCTCTAGAGCATTATTTTAATTTGACTTGGCTAATGATCTATTTGAGTACTCTGTAAAAGAGTAAGATGTTTGAGTCTGTCTATGTATCTGGTGTCTGCTTGTCCTGTCTGTTTGTAATCAATTGCTAGGAGTTGAATGAGCTAGTGATTGTTCAATCTTTTGGAATCAATAGCACAAGTGAACTACAAGATTCCCCAAATGGCATGCAGAGATTTGAAACTGCCTGAGGACATGGGATGATGCAGATAAGTAGGTGTTCCAGCCCCAAGTACACAGGGGACTAAGAATGGAGTGAATTCAGCAGAGGCACATGATACAAGTATGTAAACTACACCTGGGGAAATTAGATAGTTCTAACTGACCCAGACTAACTAAGTTCTTTTTTAATATATCCTTTTATATGAGACCTCTGTTAATTCACCAATAACAAACCTGACAGTCCTATTTATAGTTATAAATTCTAAATGTGTAAAACTATTTTAATTCAATTTGGACGAAAGTGTATTTGAGTACACACTGATGTGTAAAATATTTGTTAGTCTGTCTGCATATGTGGTAGCTGCCTATCCAGTCTGTTTGTAAAAAAGTTTTGGGGAGTCAAATGATCTTGTAATCATCACACCCATGGAATCAAAGTACAAGTGCTCTAAAGGAGCACCCAAGTGGGCAAAAATCCTGAGAAACACCCTGAGGGCATGTAATGCTGGAGATGAACAGGTATTTCAGAACCAAAACACAGTGGACAAAAATCAAGCTACTTCAGCAAAGGGGAGTGATATAATATGTAAACAAACCCTGGGGAATTTAGTGAGTTCTCACAGACACCAAAAAGGTGTGCCCATGTTTCCTAAATACTTTTCTAAGAGATCTCTACTAATTGACCTATTCGAAGTCTGATGAGTGAATTTATAATCATAAATTTGAAATTTTAAATCATTATTTTAGTTCAGTTGTGCTGAATATACACTTGAGTACACTGTGACGTGTTAGAAATTGGTTAGGTTGTCTAAATCTGGTATCTTCCACAAATGTGCAATTCCTTTTAAAGGAGATCTCTGCAAATTTACTTATAAAAAAATTTCAAATTCAACTGACAGTTATAAATTCTAAATTTGTAAAATATTTAATTCAGCTTTGCTCAAAATATATTTGAGTTCAGTTTGAAGTGTGAGATATTTGTCAGTTTGTTTGTGTGTCTGGTGTCTTGTTTTCCTGTTTTCAAGCAATTGTTGAAAGTATAATTTGCTAATGATCACTCACAATCCAAAGCAAAAGTCCCCTTTAAGAGTGTCAAAATAGGACAGAGAACCAGAGTAACACCCTGACAAGAAAGGGTTGCTGAGATGAACAGGTGTTCAGACCCAACAATACCTGGGACTAAATATCGAGCTAGTCCAGTACAGGGACGTGATACAAGTATATTAACAACACATGGGGGAATTTAAGAGAGTTCTCTCAAACCACAAATTGTGTGCTTGTTTCCTAAATCTAATAAATTTAGGTTCTAGTTGACCTGTAACAAATCTGACACGTCAATTTATAGTGATAAATTCTAAATTTGTACAACTTTATTTTAATTGAATTTGGCTAAAAATATAGCTGAGTACACTGTGTAAGATGATTAACAATCTGTGTATCTGGGTTCTATTTATATGCTCGGTGAACAAGTGCTGGCCAGTGAGGCCCGCACCCCGCACCCCGCACCCCGCACCCCGCACTAGGCCGGACTGAGCAGCGGCACTGGCAGCCCAGGGGAGGCGACGTTCAGCCATTTTCAGGCCCCGCGACACCAGCCAGAGAGGTGCGGAGAGGTCAAGGCAGAAATGTATCCTCTAGGCCTCCCCAGAGTCGCTCCATCCCCAGCTGGGCAGGGGGGAAAAGGCAGCACTGGCTGAAGGGAACAGGGCACTATTCCCTTCAGCCCCGGGCAGCCCAGCGCAGAGGGACCCAGCGGCAGCCTGGGGGAGGAGGCTTCCGTCAGGGGCGGGGCCCGGGCGTCCTTGCCCCGCCCCCCCTGGGCTGGAGGGGCTTCCGCAGCGGGAGAGGAGGACAGAAGGACTGGGCTGCAGGAAGTGGTAGAAGCCTCCTCCTGCCCTACCAGAGCCTGAGAGTAGGGTGACATGCGCTCTCATCTGAAAGGCGGCTGCGGATGTGACTGCCCAGCTCGTGCTAGGATGAGAGTAAAGGGCTGGGGGAAAAATGCAAAATTTTTTCCTTGTTGCTTATTCCATAACTGCAAGAGCTGCGATATCCCACTGGCTTTGTGGTTACCTCGCCCTCCCTGCATTCTCACTTCTTTCCCCACTGTGTCTGTCACCTCCCATCCCCACTCCACCCTAATTCTTTGTGCAGAGCAAGTGGACCTTGGCATCCTGAAGGCCATCCAGATAGGACCTCAATATTTCTTTGACTTACAAATGCAAACTTTCTATGTGTAAAAGTGTTTTAAGCCTATAATAAGACTCACATTATAATGTATGTTGTTCAGTGATCTGAGTCGGAGAGAAAAGGCCTGAGCATTCTCCAGATCTACTTTAGTACTAGTTCGTGATTTACCCTCTCAGGTAAGTGAGTTTATAAAAGTGTTTAGGATCTTTATAGATGAAAGGTAGTGGTGAGGTTTTCGTGCCCAAATTATTTTGAGAATCACTATAGTTTTCTATCTTGAGTGATTGTAGTTCTTTTTTTTTTTTTTTTTTAATCTGTTTGAGCATCTTGGGAGAAGACCAAGGGCTAGTAGTAATGTAAGTGCCACCTCTATCATTTGCTGCCTCTAGTAGGTGCAGAGCCCTGTGGTTGGAATTTTGCTCAGTTGAAATCTTCCAACTACCTAGGTAGGGGAGAGTTGGCATGTATGAAAGTACTAGAGTTGAGATTTAGTCCTCAGCATGTCTGATTCTTATACGACCAGCCCTTCTCCCATGGTGCTATGCTGTACACAGTAGGGTAACTCCTAGTGTTATTTAATTTTGAAATGAGGAGCAGTTGACTGTATTTTCCATAGAAGAGATTTTCATCCCACCCACTTCTTAAATTCCTTCTGCTCATGTTCATTGAACAAAATTTCTGTTTTCAAATGTGCACTTACACTAGAGGCTTACACTCATGAACTCTGAAAAATAATAATACTAGTTTCCCCTTGAGATTGGAGAAGGTGAGGAAGGGTAGAAGGCAGAGGAGTTGGAACAGAATGTGTCCAGCTAAACTTTTACTTGCCCTTCACAAAGTAAAAGACTTCATGTTCAAGGTCAACATACATATAACTGGTCATCCTTGACCAGAAAGTGTTAAATCAGAATTACATAGAGAATTGAGATTACTGTATGCAGTGGCCAAAATCACAAAGAGAATAGTTCCCACATCTCTCCACTGTATTGCTCTTTGACATGTCACCAGTAACATGCTGATGGCATGCTGATGTGTGTGTGAAGAGATAGGGGTCCTGCTATGTGGTTCAGGCAGGCTGTGAACTCGCTGAGCCAGGGATGGTCTCAAACTTGCAGGGATCCTCCTCCCTTAGCTTTCTGAGTGTTGGAATCACAGGTGTGTGCCACTGTACTACCACAGTCACTTTGTCTCTTGTGTTTTTATCCTTGCTTCTGCTCAGTGGTGTTTAGCACTGGTGATTAATTTTCCCTGAAATTTTCACCTTTTTGGTCTTCTGGTCCTCTGCTTTTGTGACTCATTTCTCTCTCTTTTTTTTCTGTTCTTTCACTACACTTTTTCTCCTCTTGTTTTTACATGTTGCACTGTTGTATTTTTTTCATGTATTTCTTATTGTTAATCATTTTTTCATCACTGTGACCAAATACCTGAGAGGAAATAATTTATTTTGTATCACAATTTCAGGCCATGGCTGACTATTTCCATTGCTGTGGACCCTGAGGCAAGGCAGAAGAACATGGTGAAAGGGCATTGTGGAGCAAAGCTGCTCACACCATGGCTGGAGGGAAGCAGAAAGAGCCAGAGAGGAAGTGAAGGGGAAACAGATATAGCCCCAGCACCCCCATGATCTACTCTCATTGGCCCCCAGCTCCTAATAGTACTATCATACTGTGATCTCATCAGTGTGTTAATCTAGGGATGAAATTAGAGGTACCCTCATCATCTGATCCCTTCTCTAAAAGCCCATCAGCTGACAAACAATCCTTTAGCACATGAGTTCTAGGGGGACACTTGAGATACAAATCATAATAATACCATGATAATTTCCTGGCTGTCAATTTTGGGTGAAGTCCCTTGTGTCTCCATCATTGTTATGTAATTTTGTGATCATCACATTCTGTTTCCAGCCAATTGTAGCATTACCAACTGGATATTTCAATGGCACTTGTCATTTGTCCCAATTAAGTGGAATTTTAGTGTCCTACCCAGCCATCTGCCTGTTCCCTGCTGCCTAAGCAGTTTCTTCCTCATGCATAATCCCATATCTTGACTTTGGATCTCATGTTCTATTGAAAAAGCTACATACTCAAGAGGTTTAGAACTATATTACTATCTTCTCACAAGTTCTGCTTAACAAATATTTTTGTCATGATACCAAATGCTCTGCTAATACTGGCAGAATGAATGTACTCACAGGACATTCTGGGAGAAAACTACCCAGGTATAGTTGCTGTTCAGGTAGCACAGTGCTTCTCCTCCAACCAGAGGCCTCAGGGCCATCAGATGAGGTAATAGCACTTTCCTAGCAGGGTTACTTACATTCCAGAAGTTTTCACTACTAAAAGAACAATGAAGACTCTGTCAGAGACATTGTTAAATTCTGTGAAGTGCCTCACTGTTTTACACTGACTTCAGTTATAATCATTGATGCTTGATAGTGGGAATATAGCCTGAAAATGTCATTAAAGTAATAACATTGTGCATCATAAAGGATGCTTACACCAAATAAGATGGCTACAACAGTAGGTGATATAATGTGTGAAACTTTGTTGTATATGCCATCTGTTGTTGCCTAAAAAGCATTATGTGGCATATGACTGTGCTTGTATAAATGGGGATTTCACTGTCTATTGAAAGATTCTGCCTGTAATCCTAGCACTTGGAAGGCTGAAGCAGGAGGATCACTGTGAGTTTGAGGCCAGCCTGCGCTACAGAGCAAGACGCTGTCTCAAAAAAAAAAAAAAAAAAAAAAAGTCCTAAGAATTATATTCACCAAATTCCATGTCATGCTATACAGTGTGCTTTCATATAAATATTACTTAATAGAGAGTGATACAATGACAGAAGCCCGAGATGTAGCTCAGTGCTACAGCACCTGCCTGGTAAGCCCAAGGCCCTAGGTTTAATGCCAAGTACAACCAAAATAAAGCAAAACAAAACAACATACACAAAACAGATGGGCCTGGGCATGATGGAATATACCTATAATTCTGGGCCCTGAGAAGCTGAAGCAGAAGAATTGCTGCAAATTTGATAACAGCTTTGGCTACATAGTGAGTTCAAGGTTAGCCTAAACTACATGGTGATACCTTGTCTGAGACAGCAGAAGAAGAGGAAGATGGAGAGGGAGAGAGAAAAGGAGAGGAACAGGGAGAAGGGGAGAGAGACAGAGGAGGAGAGAGTGTCAGCACAATGGTTTTCAGATCTTTCAGTGCATTGAAAAAAATATATCTATACTGCATTTTTAGAGGCTGAAACACTATAGGTGTTTCTCAGAGTCACTAGAAAACACTTATGTAAAAATATAGTCTCCTGTACCTCCTCCTGGAAACGCTGATTGATTAGTTCAGTGGTGGAATCTGTGTTTGGATTCTAAAAAAGTTTCTGCTGTAGCATATCCATAGACCAGGAATGCTCTACCTAGAAATATATCTCCATGAAGGCCAGAGACTATGTCCATTTGTTTATCACTTCAACAGGGAATCTGGTATGTAGCTGGTGCTTAATATGGGTTTGCTGAATCTGACTCACTGTCTTAGTTACTTTTGTCATTGCTGAGACAAAATACCCATCACCCAAAGTTAAAGGAGGAAAGGTTATTTAGCTTACAGTTTGTAGAGGTTTCCATCCTGGCTCCAAGGCAGGATTTCATATGACAGAGAGGCAACAGTTCATGGTGGTGCAAGACAGCAAAAATAAAAGAGAGGGAGGGGGGATTAGGGTGGTGCCAATCCAGTCAGTGAATGATCAGGCAATCACTCACACTTAATCCCAGCATCACTTTCTCTAGTTTCAACCACCTCTGAAAGAGCATAATAACTGCACAAGGCTTTTGGGAGACATCTAGACATGAACTATAAAATTCACTGTTAATTTATTTTACTTACTTGTTCTTTGCCTCTGTTAACCTGTTTGCTGTTCACAGTAGTCTTAAAAAAACTCAGAAGAAACTTACTTGTCACTGAATGAAGTACGTGATCCTCTAGAATTTTTGAAGGGATTCTAGACTCTCTAAACTATTCACTATGTGTATATCTTCTCCATCCAAGTGAAAATTTTAAATAAATATTTTCTGTTCCTCTAAAAAACAAAAAGTGTAATTATAGTAAGGAGAAAGGCAGGGGTCAACATCATCTTTGCTTTCTATGAGCATCCAACTCTCTGTCCTGCCATATCTGCCATATACTACATTTTTCTGCTGTCTTTCTTATCACATAAACACCTGATCTTCTTAGCTGCCTTCCCAGAATCCTCTAGCCAACTGATTGTACAATTAAGGTCTGTTTTCTTCAATATAGCTAATAAAAACCAAATGTTATTAAATGTTCAGATTAATCTTCATAACAGCTATTTGTAGTTGATAATATTGTTGCTACTTCATACATAAGGAAATTGAGGTTCAGAGTAGATATATCACTTGCTTCAGTTCACAGACTCCTATATAGGGATCCTGGACTTTGAATGAAGGGTGTTCTTACCCCAGATATCATGCTTTTAACAATTATGCAACACTATAGTCAGATACCCTAAAGATATAAATTAAATTATTTGTATTTTATAGGATTATGGAGGAAGCTGGGCATGGTGATACATGCCGTAGTCTGAGCACTTGGTAAGCTGAGGCAGGAGAATCAAGGCCTGCATAATCTACAAAATAAGTTCAAAATCAGCCTGAACTACATAGCTAGACCCTGTCTCAAAAAACCAACAAACACACACAGAAGGAACTTAAATGTACTGAGATTGAGCTTCAATCACCATCAAGTCATGAACTCTTTACTCACTTAATTTCAGAGCACATTCTCCCTGATGGTAGTGCAAAGATCCCTGATGCAGCCTTGTAATTTAGAATCCCTCTAGTAAGGAGAGTCCTTATTCTGGGGGTGAAGAGGAAAATCAAGGACAACTTGAGTGTGAATTTTCAAGAATGGAACATAATTCCTACGTGTTTCGTCCCATCTTTCACATAGTTTGCTATATAAGTTTTGAATATTTCTGAAGTAGAAAGTAACATCTATAGAATTGATCCATTAAATATATTTGAGTACATAAAATATAACAACATGTTTTAAGGCTTCTGATATTGAATTAATTTTTTCAAAAAATATTTAACAGTCATAACTGAAAATAGGAACAAAATAGCAGGTTTGTTCCTAATTTAGCTCATTTCTATGTGCTGTTTAAAAAATTTTTTTTTTAATTTAAAGAGAAAAAAACAGAAAAAGGGTAGAAATAATACATAATTTCAAAAAATAAACTGTAAGAAATCATTAGTTTATAAATTACATATTGTCCTCTTAGAAATAATTGTTCAAATTACAAAAGTAAATCATACAAAGTGGACATTCAAACAGTGAGACTGTAAACTTCTGTTCACTGATCCAACAAAAACTTAATAATGTGGTTATCAATCCTACACACTTAAACATACATGCAGGTATATGCTTTAAAGCACTTTCTTTCCCTCTTATGTCACTCCAACATTTCTTATCACTTTTTTCAATAGAGACACAATGTGATATTTATAAATATGATTCTTATTTATTTCACTAATGAAGATAATCTCAGGTTTTCTCCATTTGCCTATGAAGGCCTCAATCAGCCTTTTAACAGCTGACTAATATTCCATTGTATAAAAATGCCACATCTTTTTCATCCACTCTGCAGTTGACGGGCATCTTGGTTGTTTCCAAGATTTAATTATTACAAATTGTGCTGCTGTGAACACGGGTGCACATATATCACTGTGATATGACCTTTTCAGTTTTTCTGGGAAAATACCCAGGACAGAAATAGCTAGATTGAATGGAACTTCCAATCCTAGTCTTCTGAGAGAAATCTCCATACTGATTTTCATAGTGGTTGCACAGTCTACACTCACACCAACAGTGGAGCAGTTTTCTTTCTTCCCCACAGCTTTGTCAACATTTATTATCAGTTCATTTCTTGATGGCAGCTTTCTTTCTCGAGTGAGATGAAATGTCAGTGCTGTTTTAATTTGTTTTTCTCAAATGACCATTGATGCCGAACATTTCTTCATGTATTTATTTGCCATTTGTATATCTTCAACTGAGAAATGTGTGTTCATCTCAGATGCCCACTTTTGGAGAGGGTCTTTGAATTTGGGGGGCTTGATGTTTTTCAATTCTTCATATGTTTTAGATATAAGTCCTTTGTCTGAGGGGTTGCTGGTTAAAATTTTTTCCCATTATGTGGGTTTTCTTTTGAAGGGTAGAAACTTTTCAATAATATGAGTTCCCAGTTGTTGATGTTTGAAGTGTTTCCCGTGCCGTTTGCATTTTGTTCATGAGTTCTCTGCCTACCCTTATGTCTCCAAGATTTCGACCTACCTTGTCTTCCAGTAGATTTAGTGTTTCTCTTTTAGTATTTAGATCTTTGATCCATTTAGACTTTAGTTTTGTGCATGATGATACGCATGGGTCTAGTTTCAGTCTCAGCCATGTGGAGAGCCAATTTATTCCAGCACCATTTATTAAATAGGCTATCCTTCTTCCAGTGAACATATTTAGCCCCTTTGTCAAATGTCAGGTGGTTGCGTGTGTTTGTAGTTGTGCTTGCATCTTCTAATCTGTTCCATTGATCCTCAGACTTATTTCTTTGCCAGTACCATGGTGATTTTTCACTGTGGCTTTGTAGTATAGTTTCAAGTAAGGAATGAAGTGCTTCCTGCCTTGCCTTTGTTTCCCAAAATTATCTTTGCTTACTAGGTTTCTTCTGTTTCCAAATGAATTTGAGGAATGTTTTCTCTAGACCTGTGAGTTATGTTAATGATATTTTGATTGGGGTTGCATTAAATCTGTATAACAGTTTTGGGAGTAAGGCCATTTTCACAATGTTGGTTCTTCCAAGCCAAGAGCAAGGAACATTCTTCCATTTTCCAATATCCTCTTCAATTTCCTTTTTTTAGTGTAGCATAATTTTCAGCATATAGGTCTTTTACATTCGTAGTTAGGTTCATTCTAAGTATTTCACTTTTTAGATACTATTGTGAAGGATGATATTTCCTTAATTTCTCAGTGAGTTGTTTATGTACAGGAATGATATTGATTTTTGAGCATTGACTTTGTATCCAGTTACACTGATGAGTATGTTTATTACCTCTAATAGTCTTTTAATGGAGTGTTTTGGGTCTTCTATATAGAGTATCATGTAATCTCCAAATAGTGATATTTCCTATCTTTATTCCTTTTATTTCTCTATTTCTCTCTCTTGTCTGATTGCTCTGGCTAGTGTTTCCGGAACTAGATTGAATAGGAGTGATGATAGTGGACATCCTTGTCTTGTTCCTGATTTTAAAGTGAAAGGTTTAAGTTTTTGTCCATTTAGCATAATGTTGGCTGTTGGTTAGTCATAGATGACCTTTTTAAGATTTAGGTAGACATCATATATTCTGAATTTCTGAAGGTTTTTTTTTGTCTTTTTGTTTTTACCAGTACCAGGGATCGAACTCACAAGGGAAGTGCAAGGGAGGCACTTATGCCGCTGAGCTAAATCCCCAGCCCCTTCTGAAGGGTTTTTATCATGACCATGTGTTGGACTTTATTGAAAGCTTTTTTTTTTTTTGCATCTATTGAGATGACCATGTGGTTTCTGTTTTTGGTTCTGTTGATGTGGTGTATTACATTTATTGATTTGTGTATGTTAAACCATCCCTGCATTCCTGGAAAGAATCCCACTTGGTCGTGATGTATAATCTTCTTGATAATTTGCTGCATTCTATTTGCCAGTATTTTGTTGAGAATCTTTGCATCAATGTTCATTAGTGAGGTTGGCCTATATTTCTCCTTTTCAGTTGGGTCTTTCTCTGCTTTTAGTATGAGAGTGATACTTGCCTGTAGGAATTATTTAGGGAGGATTATTTCCTATTCAGTTTCATTGAAGAGTGCAAGGAGTATAGTATCAAATCTTCTCTAAATTTTTGTTAGAATTCAGCCATGAATCCATCAGGACCTGGGCTTTTCTTTGCTGGTAAGTTTTTAATTACATTTTCAATTTCAATAGCTGATATTGGGTTATTTAAAACTGCTATATCTTCTTGGGTGAGCTTTGGTAGTTCATATGTTTCTAGAAATATGTCAATTTCCTCTCTGTTTTCCACTCTATGTGAGAAGAAATTTTCAAAGTAGGTATTCATGATCTTTTGAATTCCATGGAATCTCTAGTAATTTCCCCCTTTCAGTCCTTATTGAATGAATCTGGGTTTTTTCTTTCTTTTTCTTTATGAGGTTAGCTAGAGGCTTGTGAATTTTGTTTATTCTCTCAAAAAGTCAGCTTTTTGATTCATTAATTCTTTTTATTTGTTTTAGTTTCAATTGCATTGATTTCTTCTCTAATCTTTACAATTTCCTCTCTTCTATGAGCTTTGGGTTTAACTTGTTCTTCTAGAAGCTTGAGATGAAGCATTAGGTTGTTTATTTGTGCTCATTCTGTTTTATTGATATAATAATTTATTGCTATCTATTTCCCTCTTAAGGCTGCTTTCATTGCATCCCACAGGTTACATTATGTTGTTTCCGCATTTTCACTGAATTGTCGGTATTGCTTTATTTATTCTTTAATTTCATCTGTAGCCCACTGGTTGTTCAAAAGGTAGTTATTTAATTTCCATATATTTATGCAGGTTTTGCAATTTCTTTTGCCATTTCAATTTCAATGTGCTATGGTCAGATAGTGTGCATGGGATAATTTATATTTTTTCAGTTACTTAAGAATGTTTCATGGAATAGTATATGGTCTATTTTGGAGAATGTCCCATGTGCAGCTGAGAAGAATGTGTATTCTGATGTGGTTGGGTAGAACACTGTGTAAACATCTACTAAGTCTGGTTGCTCACAGATATGATTGAGTTCTATTATCTCTTCTGTTCTCTGTAGAGCTGTTGCTCTCTGGCTTCTAGCCACTTTCAGTGTCACCAGACCAGGCTGCTGACTATTTTTGACCTCAGTGACCTTTGATTTTACTAGCTTGGACAGCTGGATGCTTTGGGCACTGGTGACTTTTGATCAGAGAAGCTCTAATTGAATGAATTTAGCATGCTTTACTTGAGCTAGAAATCATGAATAGGCAAAAATATGCCTTCCAAAATAGACTTTCTTAGAACATATACTGCAAAATAAGGGGGAACAATGTACAGACTGACCTAAGAGTATGGGGAGACTCCTTATACAGGAAAAAAGGCAGGCTTTTACATTCATAATGTCTGACTTACTGTTTTGTCATGGGTAGGGAAGGTGCTCCTTATGGATCTCACTGATGAAGGCTGCACAGTGGTGGAATCATCCAGAGAGGTAGCAGGGCAGTCACTTGGGGTAAGTCTTCCAAAATTTGCTGCAGCCAAAATAAATGTTTCCTGGAATAGCAGTGAGGCATCCAATATAGCTGTGGTCAACTACAAGGAATCTGGGGTGACTGTGGAAGAAAAACAGCTAGTATTTCTTGGGAGGCATTAGGACCTTCTCGTCTCATCATCTCATCTTCATTCATCAGCTTAAGTGTTAGTTTCTTTTGTTTGGTTTGGTTTGGTTTGATTTGCTTTTTAACATGGCACTCCCAGCTTTACCTTTATATTCATCAAAACAAATCATAACAATACAGAAAGCTACAGTTTTGTCCATTTCAAGTTTATCCCTGAAAGTAACAGGATTAAATAAATGGAAGGATAGTCAGCTATTGTCCTCTGCTGGTGGAATTTGTCTGTGTAGTAAACAACCATGAAAAGCTGAGAGAATGGTTAGCATTAAGAGTAAATATACTCTCCTTCCTTTCTTCCCTTTCTTTCTTCATCTCTTCCTTTGTTTCTCTCTGCCCAGTCTTTTTCTTTCTTGTGGCACTGGAGATTGAATCCAGGACCTTCACACTGAGCTACCTCCCAGGCTGGCTTAAAGTTGTGACCTTACTGCCTCAGTCTCCGGTGTGTTGGGATTACAGGTATTTGTCCTCATGCCCAGCCCAGTACCTTAATTTCATATTCTCTGAATGTCCTCAATTTCTAATAGTGAATTATAGTTGGAAGTTATTTTCTTTTAGCATTTAAAAATATCCGTGTTTTCTGGGTATCCCACATCATTTGTTGAAAAATTCACTGTTGAAGGTACAGGGTTTCTTTGAAGGTACAGTGTTCATTACTCAATGAACAAAGTGGATTTGCTAGAAGCTCAATATGATGGATCCAAAAATGGCAATGATTTAATTAGTTCCTACTCTGGAGGCCCTGAAAACTTATGATATTATTATTTTTCCAAATCTCTTTTGATATGATTTTAATGTTAAGAAGTTACATCATGCCCTGTCAATATGTTGTTACTTTAACTCTTTCCTGCATTCTTCTAGGTTCTTATAGTATTCTAATAATTTTGCTCTCCTTTTAATGGCATTGTTATCTTGTATTTTATACTCATAGATGATCTTTAAGGTATTTTTGAGGAAGTTAATATTTATTTATATTTAAACATATACCTACCATTTTTGTTATTTTTTTTTCCTATATGTTCAGTGTTCCTTCTGGGATTATTTCTCCTGTGTCATTAATGATGCTTATTAATATTTCTCTAGTGTGAATCAGCTGGTGATAGTTTTTCTCAGGTTTTATTTGGTAAGAAATGTCTTTTTCAGTTATTCTTTTTCCCCCCAGTACTAGAGATTAAGCTGAGCTACCACCATGGCACTTTTCATGATAATTACTTTTAATTTTGAGATAGGTTTTCTCACTAAACTGCTACATTTTGTAGGCAGGACTCAAATTTGTGATTATCCTGCTTCAACTTCCCAAAGTAGTGGAATTATCAATGCATACCACTATGCCTTGTTAATTGACATTCTTGAAATGTACTCTTTCTAGATAGTAAATTATAGTTGGCATTTGCCAAGAAATTCACTGTTGGCTAAATCTTCCTTTCTTCAAAGTTTTCTTTTTTTCTCACTACTTTTATAATCTTTTATTGTCTTTGGTTCTCACTAGCTTGAATTTTATGATTTTTTCCTGGTTGTTGTGCATAAGACATTTTGAGTCATCATGATATGTTCTAAATCCTGAAGACAGTGGTCATCTGGTGGAGCACACCAATTGCTGAGTTCCCCCTGCAGTGGCTTGTACAGATCAAAAAGGAGACATAATGCGTCCTTGCAGGCTTTAAATTTCCTTTTCCCCTGTTTTAGACTTTATTATACATGTAACAATTACTAAATGTTTATTAGTTGAAAACAGCACACATTTAATCTTATGGTTATAGAGATTAAAAATCTGAAGTGGACTCTAGATGGGCTAACATCAAGGTGATAGCAAGGCTGCTTTCCATCTGGAATGTCCAGGGGAGCACATTCCTTGCTTTCCCAACTTCTAGAGGCCACATGCATCACATTCTTTGACCTACAGTCTTTTCATTGTATTCACAGCCAACAGTGTATCCTGTCTACTCTGCACTGTGGTTTACACATTCTGACTCTAGCCCTTTTGCATCCCTCTTATAAGGACTCCTGAGAGTATAGTGGGCCTATTTCAATAAGATTATCTTCACTCTTCCCACCTCAAGATCTTTGTTTTAATCACATCTACATATTTCTGTGCCATGCTCACTATGCCATAAGATCAGTATTTCCTGTTGTGACACACATTGTTTCTGCTGTGCCCTTTTGGCACTCTCCACATCACCCTTGTGAGACTTGGGGCAGGGAAAACTACATGATGCTTATGCTGCTTTCTGTATCATGAGTAGTGATGAGATGCCTATGACTCACGTGTTGTATGCTTCCTACCACTGCCCTTGAAATGCTAACAGGCTATATGATTTTGGAAGTAAAATTTCAAATCCTTTGGGTTTTTTTTTTTGTGTAGATGGGTGTTTTGTGTTTTTTGTTTGTCCATAATTGAAAGTACTTTCTTCATTGGCTATTTAGTTCTCCTTAGGTCTAATTCTTCTAAGAAAAGCAAGAGAAATACTTGATTGTATCCCCATTCCATATTTCTCTCTCTCTCTCTCTCTATATATATATATATATTTCATATATATATATATGAAAAAGACTGGGTATGGTGGCACATGCCTATAATCCCAGCACTCAGGAGGCTGAGGCAGAAGGTTCACTATGATTTCAAGGTTAGCTTGGGCTACATTGTGAGACCCTGTCTCAAAAATAAATAAAAAATAAAAATGGAAAAAATTCCTGTAATTTGTAACAATAAATATGGATGAACCTGGAGGATACTATGTTTAGTGAAATAAACCAGGCACAGAAAGACTACTACCTCATGATCTCACTTATATGTGGAATCTAAAGAAGTTCAATTGATAAAAAGAGAAAGTAGAATGTTGGCTATCAGAGGGATGGAGGTAAGCATGAGAACTGAGAAGAAGTTAGTTAAAGAACACAAAATTTCAGTTAGGAGTAATGAATTCAAGAACTCTACTGCACATCATGGTGACTTGTTAATAACAATATATTGCATAGTTTAAAATTGCTGAAAGACTTTAAGTATTTGATCCAACAAAAAAGTGTGCAGTAAAATGTATGGAAGTAGCCTAATTTAGCTTTCTGCAACATATACATATATCAAAGCATTATGTTGTATATCATAAATATATTCACTTTTTTTTCAAAAAGAAAATATAATACTATATCCATGGAAACTGTACCTATGGAGATTATTAAATTATTGCTTCTAGGCTCCAAACCTATCTTTTTCATGCCCTGATTTTTTTTCAAATCACCTTCCTGCATATATATATATATATATATATATATATATATATATATAATAAAACAAAATTTCACAATCAAATAATAAGAGAATAGCAATAGTTATTACCTGTGTACCTGTTACCGCATGTGTCTAAGTGTCCCTCAAAGCGTCACATGGTCATAGGTAGCTTGGAGGTGGCTTGATCTAGGATGTGTGACACTGGGATCAAGGATTTGATGCCAGATTTGATTCATGGTGCAGTGCTAGAATTAAGGTTTCTCCTCTCAGGGTGTGAGGGCTATCTGCCTTAAGAATTGCAGCTTGTATAGAATATAGGGGACAAGAAGAGGACCACTGCTTGTTGATTGCTACTTCTTTGCCATTTTGATGCTTTGTTGGCTTCTGTCTTTCATGAGCTGTTTCTCCTCTGTGACGCCCCTCTGCCATGTTACCTTGCCTTGGAGCCAGCCAAGTATGAACTGAAACCTCTGCAAACCGTGAGCTAAGTAAATTTTTCTTCCTTCAACTTTGGCTGTTATATTTTTTGTTTCAATAACTAAGTAAAAGTAACTAAAACTGTATCATTTTCTTCAAAGCAGTTACTCAGAATACAAGACATAAACCAATAAGATTAAAAATCAGCTTACAATGGCTGCCTCAGGAGTTAGGAATGAAGGAATGCAAGAGAGCCATCTGAATGGTGGACAGACAGAGGATTCAGGCAAAGCTGAAGACTTGGAGTTCACTGCAGAGTCTAGTATGAGTCCTTTGGAAGCCAAAAGATCTGCACTGAAAGGCTAAAAATCTGCATCAGAAGCCTGAAGGAACTGAAGAACAATGTTCAAAGGTGATGGTGGAGACCAGAGCTTTCCAAAGAAGTGAAAAGAATAGACTTCCTTCTTTTCTCCTTTTTATTCCATCTAGGCAATAAGCTTATTGGTTGGTGTCATACACATCCAGGGTAGGTCTTCCTTTTTCAGTTTTTTGGCTCAACCATTGAAACATACCAGAAACTGTACTCCACTTGGTTAAACACTTGCTAGGTGTTTCTTAATCCATTCAAGTTGACCATAATTAACTATCACATCTACTAATTTTATCTTATTTGAAGACATCCTAGATCACTTGGTAGTTCAAGTCCTTGATGACCATTTATGCTTTTTAAGTAATGACTATACTGAATTACATTTTTACCGACAGGAGTTGGGATGCAGTGCAGCAATACAGCACTTCCTAGCATGCTAGGCCTTAGGACCCCTCCCAGAGTCAGGAGTTTCCATCTCCAACAGAATGCTGTTAGTCATTGATTTCTTTTGCCATCATATGATTCTACTACACAGTAGATAATTCTCATGCTTTATGCATTGTTTTATAGGACAGAAAAAGATAGAAATTATAATAGTCATCACTACTTTTGTGATTTATCATATATAGTGGCATTGATAATGTTTCTAAAGCACTTCACAACTATACAGAAACACAAATAACACAGACTAGTTAACATTGCTATGACCAAAGATAACATTATTGAACAAGATGGCTTAAATTATCTGTTGGCAAAAGCAATATGCTTTTAGCATGTTTTGTTTTGGTTTCAAAAATTAAATTAGATAAACCCCTGAATTTTTAATCTCTTTGAATTTTACACTTTATTCTGCTCAAATCTAAGTTTAGAACAGTTTTTGCTACAAAGTAAACTTCTTACTGTAAAGTTATTATTCTGAGATTATCTATACAGAAGAAAACATCTAGAAAACTCTCATATAGATTGTTTTTATTTTATGTATAATTTTGACATTCATACATATTTTTATGAAAGGTTAGTTAAGATTTTATAAGATTTTCATTATTAATGAAATAACTTTTTTGATTTATCTTTAAACTCCTCAGGCTGACATCCTTTTTTTAAAGAAAACATTGTTTTCCTTATGTTTAGATGATAAAACTGAAATACTTTGCCCAATATTGCCAGAGAATCACAATATAAATAAAAAATATTGGTTAAGCATCACAGTTTATATATAACACCAAAATAGTCTTCCTGCTGGGAAACATTACTCAGAGACACACTTCTCTACATTATAGATATGTTTTCTGTTGAATTTTAAAGTCTTGATTGAAATATTTAAAGGCTAAAGTCATCATATAAATGGTGATGCTATTAGCAATCACAAAATTAATGAGTGTAATAAAGTGCCCAAGTGTGCAAAATGCCAGAGTTCATATAAACATTGTAATGTTTCTGTGTGTGACACTTTTGTTTTGCCACAGGGAAAAAATCTGTAAGATTCTTCTCTAAGTAGAAACAATACATTATTACTGCAAATAAACTGCTCATTATCTTAGTGTTTTTTTTTTTAAACTTTTGGAGAAAATAGAGTGAAGTGTTCTTGAAGGAGACATTTGCTATTGTGTTGGAAAACATAAACATGGATTTAAAATGAGGTGAAATTTGGAACAATTCTATATATCATTTTCATTATCATTGTAAAAGGAAAAGATGTTTATTGCAAAAAAAACCTGAAAGCACACACACACATGCTCCATAAAATACTATAGGTAATTATACATTCCATGGACTACCTATCACTGTTAATAAGTTTAGTTTTGTCTTCTCCATCCTGTCTCTCTCTCTCTCTTTTTTTTTAGTGTTAGAGTAGTATTAGACTACTTTATTGACAGTATTATAGGAGGAATAAAGGGAAAGTCAGCATTGATTCAGAAAATGTTTTTTTTTAAATGGTTTTATTATACTTACATGGTTTTTAAACGTGACACAGGGACTTTGTTATGCCTGTGGCCACAAAAGACTGTGGGCTTGTCTCACCTTGTTCTTCCTCACCAAGCACAACTTCAAATTGTATATAATAAAAAGACTCAAACTGGAAAAGCAGGTAGAATTATTAGGCCTAAATAAGGACAAAGCATGAGGGTTTATAACACCCTACAACATAAGGCATGAAAGTGCCAGTTTTGATGTTTGCTGATCCGCAGGTGGCAAGAGGGCAGCCTAGATAGGCTGATTCCTTCTCCAGATTGAATCACAGGCCCTCCTACAACACAAATAGAGCCTAGAACTGGCAAGAAGAATTAAACAGAGTCCAGCTGATAGAAAGGAATCAGAGAAAGAGCTGTCTCTGCTGCTGCTGCTGCTGCTGTTGCTGATACTCCCCTCTCTTACCCACAGACACTGCAGGGCAAGTGGGACTTGACAAGGGCCTGGCATGAGCTGTGTTTATCTTCCTTAGCAGTAGTGAGATTTCCTTCCAGGAGAAACACCCTGAGTCTGAGGGACCTCAAGAAAGAAGATTTTGCCTCACTCATTTCCTACCTAGGACATTTTCTCTATTACTGAGTTAAAAAGAACCCTTTACAACACATGCTCAGCCAGGGAGGCCTTCATTACCATAGATCTAAAACTTCCCTTCCTCAATAAAGAAATCTGACACTCAGATACCATCAGCAGAGACTAGGTGGAGCCCCATGGCATGGTATAAACCAAGAATACCGAAGTAACACTACAAATACTCTAAATATTAACTGATGATTAGACACAGTCCTGATGACTAGGCACTTACCTGTTTTTTGAACCCAAATTTAAAAATTCAAATAAAATCCAAAGTCGCCCAAATAATATCCAAACTGTTCACCATACAGATGAAAACACCTATCTTCACAAGAATCAGGAAAATCATAACTTGAATGAGAAAACAAAATTAACTGAAGAATCAGTGGTTAGAATTATGTGACAAGAATTTAAAATCAACTATTATAAAAACGATAAAAACTCTTGAGATGAAAGAAAAATAGAACTGTCAGCAAAATGACCGATATTATTTAAAGAAATAAGATGGAGGAGAGAAGTCAGCACCTCGTGGAAATTGGCCATGCTAGGACCAGGAAGAGACCACCAAGAAGCCTGTCTCTTTAAGTGAGAATCACACAGTTGATTATTTTATGTTTTGCTTTCTTTAAAACATAAAATAAGAACCTTTTCTCACTGAGAATATAATTTTTTATTGTTGCAGGAGGCCACAGTGAAAAGGAACAAACTACAGTATTGAATATGCAATAACATGAATGAATTTTAAAAGAATTATGCAAAGTAAGAAAAGCTAGACCAAAAGTAAGTACATGCTATATGATTTATTTTATATAAGTATTTAAGAAATGCCAATCAATCTCTAATAACTGTATATAAATGGCAGTCTGAGTATTTTGGAGGTGACAGTATAATGTAGCAGAAAATATTTCCCCTGGTTAGTATATTTCAGTTGCCCAGGTGGCAGTTTCAATTCCAGTTCCAGTTGCTCTGTCTCTTAGAAATGGCTAGTCACTGTGATACATAGCTGGTCACTACGATGCATATTGTAAGAACTAATCAAATACAGCCAAGTACTCTCCAGATCAGCGAAAACTGACGTAAAAGAAATCTGTCTTCAAATCCTGGGTGTCATTTTGGTCTTTCTGCTTACTGTTGCATCTAGTGCATCACCTGGGAAGACCAACTGTGCTGACCTCTTTGGTCACCAGTCATGGCCCTTGTAGATGGAGCAAGGTACTGATGGGAAGATGTGCTCTCAAGATTTCTTGAATCCCCTTGAAGGTCTGGAGGAGGATTGCTGGCTCTCCACTTCAGCAGCTCACAAAGGGAGGAGGACGCAGTCTGTCTGCCTACCTGCCTGCCTGATTCCGGCAAGAACCCCAGTTAGTCTGTCTGTTGGTCTTGCTCAGCTCTAGCAGAGGAAGAGTCTGATCAACTCTCATTAGTAAGGACCACACTCAAAGAAAGAGCATTGGAATGTTTAACCTCTGAGTCCCTGTTGAACGAATTTGTGACTGAATGGAACAGACAGCATAAGCAAAAGGCTGCTCCATCTGTGCACCAAGACTTATAAACACTAGTCATGGTGGCATATTGGGCCCACAGTTGCAGTTCTGTGGCAATTGAGATGTGACATAATGGAGGCCTCCTTAGCTAAATTATGCCTGAGTCCCTATGAGGGATGTGGCCAGGCAGGAACTCAGGACCTTGCACTTGCCAGGCAGACACTGTGCCACTGAACTATATTCCCGGCCAAAGTTCTTTTTAAAATGTACACAATGGCATAATATTATTTTCAAATTTTTTCAATGTTTATGAGATTTACCCATTTGTTTTTCTTTGGTCTCTGTCTGTCTCTGTCTCTGTCTTTTCTTTCTTTCTCTAACTACAACACTTCATGTCACCATTATGGCTATGTTGTCAAAGGAATGATTCAAATCCCAGGTAAAGACAGAGCATAACATTGCTACTCAGAATTGTGGGCAATTTAAAACTTAATGTATTGTTTATTTTTGTATTTTTCTACTACATATTTTCAGATGTTGGATGACCATGAATAATTGAAATTGTGGAAAATGTACCTGTGCATAAGGCAAGACTGTTGCAGGATTTTGTCAGTTTTTTTTTTCCTCTTATGTGAAACATTCTATCTGCTAATAAGTGAATTTTTGTGTTTTTGTTTTTGTTTTTGAGATATGGCCTTGAATGGATTGTGTAGCCCAGGCTGGCCTTGAACTTGCAGAATCTTTCTGCCTCAGCCTCCTGAGCGCTGTCATTTTAGACACTAATAGGTACATTTTTAAGGGTCATTTTATAATTGATATTTGACCCTCATTTATTTTACTTCTTATTTTTTCATTTACCACCTCCTATTAATTTGATCATTTCTTCATGGTCTCTTTTTTTCCTCTCCTGTTTCAGTTGTAAGCTTTAAATTCTAATTTTTTTTTTTGCTTCTTGATGTTAATGTATTTCAAACTTTCAAAATTCTCTAAGACTTGCTCAGTAAGGAAATGGGTAGGTATTTGTGTTATTGCAAGGTGGAAGATACCTGAAAGAAGCACTTTTGTGAATAAGGATAATTAAAGGGGCAAGAATCCACACTTCTGAGTGTTTGCTCTGCCTTCAGCAACAGCTGTAATTAATGGTGGAAATGCAAATACCGAGAAGAAGCAGAACATAACTGTATTTCTTATCACTTAGTGGAATTAAGAGTTCCAATATCTGCTCAGACTAACCCATAAATAGGGAGGTAGGTATTGAGGGGTGCTTTCTGTTAACTGCCCAGCCTGCTGGTCCAGGCACAACTGGTACAACTCAGTTATATTAATACAGTTTTTCATGTATGTGGGTATGTGTAGTGCTGGGTTTGGGTTCAGGTATTATATGTGCTAAACATGTTCCTTACTCCGGAGCTACAATATCAGCTCTAATTAAGACATTCTTAGAATTAATTAAAGATAAAAAACTTAATAGACATACCATTAATACAGTACTAGTAAATGCAAATGTATAATTTATTACTTTATTTCAATATCTGATAAATTTAAAATTATTTTATAGTTTGATAAGTTTGTAATAGGCTACATTTTTGTCTTGGGAGGCAAAGTCCTTAGTTTTTTTTTCTGATTGTTTTCATACATTTTCAATTGTGTACTTTAAGCAGCCATTCTCTCTCTTGCTGTGGGATTTCCATGTGACATAACTTTCTGATGTTTTTCTGTTGGATGCATTTGCATTTGTATTTGCTAGATGCCCTCAGAATATCACTGGTAGCGCTGTAATTTATACAGTGATTTCTCAGACTGTTGTTTCCTACACAGAAATTTACTACATTCAGAGTACAAACTACCCAAGGTACTTTACTTTTTCATGAGATTGCTATTAGATTTGGATTCCTAGAATACTTTGGCTCTCAACTTTCTAGTCACTTTTGGCTTTCTAAGGATTTTTTTCTTTTTATGAGTTCTTCAAAAGTTTCAAGTTTTCAAATATATTTTCCTCGCATATCTATAGATTTATAGTGAAAGTTTCCTGATTCTCACTTCATCATTTTGACAGAAGCTCTTATTTACCACACAAAACATTTTCATTGTTACCACTCATTGGAATTTCCTGTTTTTGAGGTTAGGAATGACTTCCATGTTGCCAGGACAACAGCATCTTTCAGCTTTTTGACAGCCACCGTCTGGTCTCCTTTGCCTTCTAATTATACCTTCTTTGTCCAAATGACACCGTTCTTTAGATATTCCATTTATTTCAGTGGGTATACTTTGTCTGTTTCTTTAGTTCTATGAAATGTGATTTTAAAATTCAGTAAATGTTTACTTTTAAAAAATCATTACAGTATAGGACACATTGCTATTAATCTCGGCCTTATATCTCCTCCTCATTTTGAATACACCTAGTCCATCTTGTCACTTTCTGAAGCAGGTCTGAAAGTCCTCTTTCCTATCTCTAACTATGCTGTCATGGCTGCCTCAGTGTTCTGAATTGACTCTAAATACTTACCTTCATGGTCATTTTAACTTTGAGGAAGAGCCAGAATTTGCATACAGTGCCAGATTTGGTGAATAAAATGGAGACACACCATAGTGTTTTTATTAGACAGAAATTACCATAAACATTGACTAGTGAGGTGATCTTAAAACATGGCGAATGTTTAAATTTTAAAAATTGTTGCAGTACAAGATACATTGTCTTTAATCTTCCTCAAAAGACAAAGTACTCCCACTCACTTCAGACATATTTATCACATTACTCCTGGCATTGTTTTTACTGTAATTTAAAAAATATTTAAACATTCACTGTATCATTCAATCACCTCTTATACACTCTGAAAGTTGTCAGTATTAAAATGCAGCAAACCCTAGCAAAATGTAAAACTAGGAGACTATCTGATACCTGATAGACTGCTAGAACTAAAACATCACACAAAAAATATTTCCACAAGGACATCTGCCCAATCATTGCCTGTCCAAGCTTGAACTGATGTCACTCTTGTAACTGATTTCTGTAGCCAATGAAAATTGCTTCAAACAATTTATGTAATGATTTTCATTTTTCCTTTAAAAACCCTTGTCTTATTTTGTTTATTTGCATTTGCCCACATGTATTCCCATTACAGTGTTTATTACCAGGAAGTTAATGTCTTTGTCTCTGTCTTTCTCTGTCTCTGTCTGTCTGTCTGTCTGTCTCTCTCTCTCTCTCTATCTCTCTCTCAGTTTTGAGAAAGGGTTTCATTACGTACTTCAGTGTGCTCTTGAACTCACTCTGTAGCCCAGGCTGGCCTTGAAATTACAGCAATCATTCTGCCTCAGCCCCCTTAGTGCTGGGATTAGAGGTGCATGCCACCATGTCTGGCTCCTCTTTGTTATTTTGGTTTGATAGGATTTTGTTATGGCCCTTCTCCACTTACTCTCTTCCTGAATATCTCATACAGAATATTTATTGATAACTTTCCAAATTTAATCTTTAATTTTACCTCTCTCCTGTATTTCATATTCATGAAACCCATTTCCTATCTGAGATACTGAACAAGGTACCCAAACTGCACACAAATTTACTGAGTCCAAAACAGAATCTGAGTCCTACTCGTTCATAAATTCTTTCTTCCTTCTCCCCAGACACCCTTAACTTGGGAAATACCACAACCCTCCACCTAGTTGCCTAAACTGAAACCCTATGAGTCATTCTTAAGACACATTTGTTCCCCACATTTCACATCCCATCTAAGTACCATCAGGTTTCCTCCAAAATCTCTTCCCGTGTTTACTTCTCTCTGTCTTTACAAACTCCTCTTTACCCCAAACCCTCCAGCATCTCACTTTTATCCATTCAATAGCAACTCACTTGATCTCCCGCTTCCAGTCATACTCCATGGCAGTTCCTAAAACATTGAGTTTTTATTTTAAAATATAAATCAGATTGCATTTTCTATCATTAAATCTCTCAAATGGCATCACCTGGCATTTTGAGTAAAATCCAAATGCTTCACCTTCATCTGCAGGCCTTTCAACGTTAAGATTTTTGCCTCTTGTTTAGCTCATACCATTATCTCTCCTGGCTCACTGTGCTTTGACTTTGCTGATCTTCGTAATTCTCATACTAAAGTGTCTGTGACCACATCCGTCCACACTGTTGTGCTTTTCATATGGTAGGCTCTTTTCATCTTTTGGACCACACATACCCTCCTCTTTGCAACCTGTCTAAAGTGCTGCCATTGATAACCCTCAGTCATGCTCCTTTATATAAGATCTTTATAGTTTCCTTGATCGCACACTTTACTTTATGAAAATGTCTTAGTGATTATTTGCTTTTGAAATCAATAAAAGAAATTTTATGGCATTTACACTGTCTTAGTTTTCTTATTGGCTGAAGTCAATCTTATGTTGTTCTTTGTATAATCTTGTAGTGCTTAGATTGATTTTTTTATGGTCTGTTGCTACTTTTAAGGTATTTTTTTTTATAGTCTCTAGTTGCAGTCCTGTCTTCCAGATTCTATCCTTGCCTTCATTCAATCTGTTGTGTATACTTTCAGTGGTGACTGTACTATCCTGGATTTCTGTTTAGATTTCTGTTTCATGAGTTGTATTTCTTTCCTATGTTAGGCATTCATGGTTCCAATCATTTTCCTAAGCACTTATATTTGTAAAATTGGTGTCTGTTCTAATGTCTTTCATTTTGATTGTCATTACCCTTTGTACTTGACAGATCATTTTTTCTATGGTATTTTCCATTTTTTCCACTTCTGTTGCTATAATTTCAGAAAGTTCCAGGTCTTTATTTCTGATTTCTTCTATCTCTTTGTGTTCTAGACTTTGACTTAGATGAGTTGGGAGTCTGGGGTTACATTTTGCTTCTGTGTCTTACCATTTTTTATTTTATTTTGTTTTCTACGTTGATGTTTTCTGATTTCTTATGGTAGATAGTTTCATTACTAGTATTAAGACTTCCATAGAAAATGTTTGTCTCTCAAAAATGTCTTCTAGATGTAGATGGTTCTTGGTCTCTATGTCTATCCCAAGAATCTACCTTCCCAATTTATTAAGGATGAATAGTTGCTATTTTGACTTAGCACCTGGTCCTTTGACAGTGGACTATGGTGATGGCAATAACACCATACAATCACAGTATCATTATGTAAGAGAGAAAAACTGATTTAATATGTATGATATCCTTGTTAAAGTAGTACAATTAGTAATAACAATAGCATCAAATACAGCTGAGCTACTGACAAACTATATTAACTCTTAATCTGATACCTTTAACTATAGACGCAAACAAAATACAACATATCAGAAACTTATGCAATGATATCCTCCTTAGTGGAGTGATTTCACCCTGGTGTGTGTGTGTGTGTGTGTGTGTGTATAAGAGGGATAGGGGACATGACAGAGAGATGAATGAGGTCAAATATAGTAAGAGCAAGGCTGGAAGGCAAAGTTTTAGATAAATGAAGGATACAAGAGAGAAAGAATAAAAGAGAAAGTGAAGGAGTATTACAGTGAACCCGAAAGAAAAGTGAAAATGTTCACTCACATGAAAATATCATAAAATCAAGGCATAGCTGAGAAAAGAGAAGACAAGTAGAAGAAAATGAAAAGATGAGAAACCTAAATAGTGAAAAATGAAAGAAGAAAATTAAAATAAAAAATAAAATGACACAGAAAACAAAACAAGAGAAAACAAAACTCCTAAATCCAGATAGTAAAAAGATAACCAATCAAAGAAAAAAAGTAGTAAAATTCCTCTGGTGTCCACAGTTCACTGATAGAGTCCAACTTAGACCCCAGAAATGTGCTGTGTATTCCAGCCAAATTTGCAGTGGGATTTGTGCTGAGTATGGGGCTGATCTTGGCCTCCAGATGTGGTCTTTCATTGCTCAAGTTCTCTTGGAGTCCTTGATATAAAATGGCGGCCATGCCTACTTCTGTTCCACGTGTCTGTGTGCTGGACACAACAGTGGCTCACCTAACTTAGCAATGGCTGGCTCGTGTTTTCACTGCTGCTTCAGACCTTCCTGATCCTGCCTGGGCCAGCATGTATACTAACAGGAATCTTAAAAGGGATTAATAAATATTTTTTTAAAAGAGTTGTTTTAGGTTTACAGAAAATGTGGGTAGAAAATACACAAAATTCCTATATGTAATCTCTGACTTCCAACTGTTGTAGTAGGGTTTTCAAGGAAAACAGTTACGTACAGGATATATAATTTATACTATAATTTTATAATAGTCAGTCTAAGAGTTAAAAAGAAGTACAGGAAATCTATCCACACACTAAGACCCAAGGAATCAAGCTGAGGGCCTGGATTCCACAGTAATGTCCTGCATGTGTCCATCTGAAGAACTAGGGCCCATGACAATGCCTCTAGAGCCCATGACAATGACTCATGTAAGTCTGTTTCATAGATCTGTGCTACAAAGGTCCAGTTGTCAGTGGTGGAAGCTAGAAAGTCTGTGCCAGCAGGATGAAGGATCTGTGTCAGTAGGCTGAGGGTTCTACACTGGAACCAGGAAGTGACACTTAAAGTAATGACCATGCCTCCCCTCAAAAGTACAACAGCCATACCTAGCCACAACGAAGTTCTGAGCTCCTCTAATGATGAGAACAGCTGAGTCCATAGGAAGCCAGCATGACAGTCTTTTCCTGGAGAGTGAACAGCACACTATCTTCTCCTACAGAGCCAGGAAGCAGTAAAGACCAGAGCTCCCCCAAAGTGAATGACAGCCATTCTCAGCAACAAGGTCCTGAGGTGTGCTGATGATAACATTGTGTTTCTGTCAGGGGATCCAGTATGACAAGCTCCTCCAGGAGAACCAACAGTCCCAAAAGAATTAACAGGTCCCACTGTATTTCTCCCTTTTATCTTGGCAAGGTATTACAAATTGACCACCAGTTATCAATTCACCACACTGCCTCATTGTTGACATCTTGCACCAGAGAGGTACATGTGTTACTTACAACTGATGAGTCAACATTTACACAGCATTGTCATCTTACACTCTTGGTTTACATTAGGATTAATTCTTCATGTTGTACATCTTATGGGCTTGGACTAGAATATAATGATGTACATTATCTATAACACTGATCATTTTACTGCCCTAAGAGTCCTCTATACTCTGCCTATTTATCATTCCTTCCTCCCAACCTCTGGCAACCACTGATCCTTCGTTTTGGCTTTTCCAGAATGTAGCATAGGTGCAACCATAATATGTGTAGTCTTTTCAGGTTGGCTTATTTCACTTAGCAATATGCATTTATGTTTTTTCCAGGTCATTTTTTTACTTCATAGTTCATTTCTTCTAAGCATTAAATAATATTCAAATGTCATGATGTATCATAGTCTCTTTATCCATTCACCTGTTGGAGGACGTTTTGATTGTTTTAAATTTTCATAATTATGGGTGAAACTACTATAAATATTTATGTGCAGATTTTGTTTTGATATAAGTTCTCAGTTTATTAGGGTAATTATCAAGAAGAGCAGTGGGGGATTTAGTTCAGTGGCATAAAGCACCTGATTGTCAAGTGTGAGGTCTTGAGTTTGGTCCCTGGTACAAAAAAAAAAAAAAAAAAAGAGTGATCCTGGAATTTTTATTAAGATTATGTGTGGTTTTCCACTTGGTTTCCAATGTGACTATATGTTTATGAACCCCTCAATAGTGAATAAAAATTCCTGTTACTCCATGTTCTTGCAGGATTTGGTGTTTTCTGTTAGTATTTTCGCCAGTTTATTAGGTATGTAGTAGTGTTCATTTTGCAATTCCCTGATGAATATGATGATTAACATCTTTGCATATACTTGAAATCTACAGGTAGTCAGATCTTTTGCTCAGTTTTGAATTTTCTTGTGCCCATTTTAAAATTCTCTTTTAAAAAACTTTTACTTTACACAGCAAAAAATAAAAATAACAATAAAACAATTTCAAAACAGGCTAGTAGGAGAGTAACAATAGTTAATGCATTAACAATAGTTAATGTATTGTTGTCTTCATAGTAGTTGTTCAGAGTTCAAGATATATATGAAATATTGTTCAAACAATATTTCCTTTTCAATGAACTAAGAGAAACTAGCTGTATAACTATCTTAACTATCTTTTCCTTTTTACTTTCTTCCTTTCCCCTTTCCCCCATCACAGTTTTTATTGTGAACAATTTCTTCCCATTTCACAATATCTTTTGTACATTTTGGATTGTATTTACCTGTTCAGTTTCCCAGACTAGTGTGATGATCACACAATGTGAGTCTCATTTATCTCATTTATGAGTATGAGTTGCATTCATTTACCTACACAAGTCTCCAGTTTATCCTTCTTTATGATTGACCTGTACTCTATTATAATCAAAACCCCACATTTTTTAATCCATTCCTCAGTTGATGGGCATTTCAGTTGTTTCTCAGATTTAGCTATTACAAATTATGCTGCCACAAATATGAGTGCACATATATTGCTGTCATATGATGTTTTTAATTCTTCTGGGAACATACTCAGAAGGCTAATAGCTGAGTCAAATGGATGCCTAATTCTAGTCTTTGGAGGAATTTCCACAGTGATTTCCACAATTGCTGCACTCATCTACACTCCAACCATTAATGGAGAAGGGTTGTTTTTCCCCACAGCCCAATCAGCATTTGTGATTGGTTGATTTCCTGATGATGACTATTTTTCTGGCATGACATTTAATCTCAATGTTGTTTTAATTTACATTTCTTGAATGACCAAAGATGTTGAACATTTTTTTCATGTATTTATTTGCCATTTGTATTTCTTCATTTGAGAAGTGTATATTATCTCAGATGCCCATTTTGGATTGAGTCTTTGATTTTGGGAGTCTGATTTTTTCAATTATTTTTATATTCCAGACAGAAGTCCTTTGTCTGATGGAAAACTGACTATAATTTTTTCCCACTCTGTGGGTTGTTTTTTTTACTCTGTTGGTGATTTTAATAGAGTGAATTTTCATTTGTTAATACTATGTAGTATTTACCATCAGGTAAAGGTTTTGTTTATGAAGTCTCTGTCTACACCTGTATCTTCAAAATTTTTACCTATGTTGTTTTACAATCAATTTGGTGTTTCTGTTTTAATATTTAGATTTTTGATCCATTTTGACTTTAGTTTAGTGCATGGTGATAGACATGGGTCTAGTTTTAGTCTTTGGAATGTGGAAAGCAAGTTTTTCCAGCACCATTTATTAAAGAGGCTATCTTTCATCTATTGAACATGTTTGGCCCCTTTGTCAAAGACAAGGTGGCAGAGTGTGCTTATAGTTGTGTTTGCATCTTCTGTTCTGTTCCACTGAGTTTTATATATTTTGGATAACAATATTTTATCAAATATTTTCAAATATCAATTTTTAAAAAGCATTTTCTCCCAGTATACAGATTATAATCTCATTGTCTGGATATTCTTTTTCACAAAGTAGAAGTTTTTAGTTTCCATGAAATCTGCTTGTCAATTTTTTCTTTAATGGATCTTGCCACTATTGACATATCTAAAAAATAGAATGTCAGGAGTTTTATAGCTTTGTGATTTGTATTATTATTTAATTTTGGTGAGAGTTATACTGTCTGTAGCTAGATTTGGGTTTTTGTATGAGGACATCAATTATTCCAATAAGAGTATAAAAAGGGTATCTTTGTTTCATAATTTTGTCTTTGCTTTTTTGTCCAAAATCACTTAAATATATTTATATGAGTGTAACTCTGGGTTTTCATATTTGTTTCATTGATCTGTTTGTCCATTTCTCCCCCACCAATATCACGACTGACTTGATTATTGTTGCTTTTGGTGTGTTTTGATGTTAGGTAGAGTTAGCCCTCCAATTCAAGTCTTCACCTTGAGCTGAGTAGGTCTTTTACCTCCGCATAAACATTTGCATCAGTTTGTTGATATCTACACAATACCTTGCTTGGATTTTAACTGGAGTTGCGTATAAGCTATAGATAAAATCGGAAAGGACTGACATCATGATAATATTGAGCCTTACTATCCATGAGTATGAACTATGCATTGAATTCTTTGTTATATTTCATCAAAGTTTTATAGTTTTTTGTATGTATTGTATATATTTTAATAATGTAATACCTAATTCTTTAATTTTTGAGTACTAATATAAGAGGGAGGGTGATTGTCTTTCTTATTTTCTCATTGCTGAGACAAAATATCCCAATACCCAAGGTAAAAGGAGGAAAGGTTTATTTAACCCCCATTTTGAGGAGATTTGAGTTCACAATTGACTGGTTTCAAGGCAGCATGAAAACCATTCTTGGCAGTGCAAGACACAAAAACAGGCCTCTCTTTCTGCTCCTTTCATTTTATCCATGATTCTGATATTAGGATGGTGCCAATCTAATCTGTGTGTTGATCCAGCAATTGCCCATCCTTAATCCCAGCACCCATAATTCCAGCATTGTACACTCCAGATTCAGTCACCTTTGAAGAGGCAGCCTCCTACTCCAGGACTGCATGAAGCTCTCTCTGAAGAGAGACATCTAGACACAAACTATAACGGTGATTTTCATTTCAAATCCCACTTTTTCATTATTGTTATCCTTTGTTATGCAGAAGCATCTTAATTTGGTATAATTCTATTTGTCTCCTCTTCACTTTCTTGCCTGAGCTTGGGTAGGGTGGCTTTGTTGGTAGCTCTGGGCATGGTATGTACACATTTTTGCAGGCCAAGAGCAACCACCAGTTTTCACAGGTCCTATTGAAATAGGGTTGCTCCAGCAGGTCCATGCATGTCAGTGTGGCTAGAATGGTGGTGATATAGGAGCCTGTTCTCCAGATGTGCCCATTGCCTGTCAGTGCGAGAGAGCTGTGTGAGTACTTTCGTAGGTCCTCAAAGATCAACCCATTCAGAATGGTCTGCCTAATTGCTAGCATGGATGGGGCTGTGTATCTGCTTCCTAGTGTTCTGAATGGTCTGAGCTATCTAGAATGGGTTGCTCCATTGATGTCTGGGACTAAAGGATGGTAAGCTAATAACCTGTCTATTTAGGGAGGGGGCTCCCTGGCAGGGCTGCTCAGGACCATCTGGTAGGTTGTTGCTATTTATTTATTTTACTGTATATTTGTGGGGTTTGTTTGGACAGGGTTTTGCTATATAGTTTAAGCTGGACTTGAACTTACTATTTAGCGTGGGCTGGCCTTGAACTTGCAGCCATCCTCCTGCCTCAGCCTAGGATTAGAAGAGTGCACTACTATGCCCAGATTGTATGTCTGTTGATAGTTGTAATGTTTTGGGGGGAGATTGGTAAATGTGTAAAACATACATAGATCATTTTTAATTACTTTATTTCCCTTCCCTTCCTCCCAGCTCACCCTAATATCCTGTTCCATCTTTAGGAGTCCAGTTTTAGTTTCCTATTATCTGTCTTTTGTTTTATTCATTTAATTATTTATATTTTAAGTTTCTCATATAAGAGAAAACATAATATTTAGTTTTTTGAATCTGGCTTATTAGCATTATAGTTTCAAGTTCTATCTGTTTTCCTAAAGTTACATAATTTTATTGTTCTTTATGACTGAATAATATTTCACTGCACGTGTATACATTTTCTTTATCCACTCACCTGATTACAGGCATCTAGGCTATTTCCAGAGCTTATCTGTTGTGAACTGTGTGTGCATATTGGTATGTGTATATTACTATAGCATTATGTTTTTAATTCTTTTAGGAATACACCCAGGGGAGGTATAGCTAAGTCTGATGGAATTTCCATTTTTATTTTTTTCATAGTAATTTGCATTCTGGTTGTACTAGTTTATATTCCCATTAACAGTGCAGGAGGGTTCCTTTTCCCATGAACTTGTTTATTTATGTATGTACAGGGGATTGAACTCATGACCCTGTGCTTGCCAGTCAGGTGCTTATGCCACTCAGCTAAAACCCCGGGCCCAAATACCCTGAATTCTTTTTTGGGGGGTGTACCAGGATGGAACTCATGACCTCGTGCTTGCTAGGAAGGTTCTTACATCATTGAGTTAAATCCCTGGCTTCTCACACATTTTTCCTAGAAGCCATTTTTCCTAGAATTGTAAGTAAGGTAAGATGAAATCTCAAAATTGTTTTGATTTAAAATTCCCTAATGGCTAGAGATACTGAACATTTTTTCATGGAATATGTGACCATGTGTTTTTCTTTTGAAAAATGTCTATCCCATTCATTTGCCCATTTTCTGACAGGGCAATTTGGGGGTGGGGTATGATAATTTTTTTGAATATTTGTATATTTTATATATTAGTCCTTTACCTCAAAAGTAGCTAGAACATTTTCCCCCCATTTTGTAGGCTGCCTTTCATTCTGTTGTTTGTTTTTTTCTTATGTGCAGAAGATTTTTAATTTGATGAATCCTATTTATTGATTTTTGATATTTTCTGTACTACTGTAGTTCTTATTTAGGAAGTCCTTGTCTGTGTCTATGGCTTTAAGTGTTTCCTCTATATTCTCTCCAGCAGTTTCAAAGTTTTTGTTCTTGTATCTAGACTGTTGATACATTTTTAATTTTTAAAATTATTTTAAAGGTAGTAAAATACAACAGAACAAGATGGAATAAAGCCAATTTAGACAATGTAGTGAAATTGGTACAGAACTTCACAGTAGGTTACCAAGATAACAGTAATAGTTACCAGAGTATCTCATTATCTTCACAATAGTTGTTCTTTCAATCAGGTATAGCAAAATAAAACAAAGTACAGAACATTATAGAAGTTATCAAAACAGAATATTGAATAGAGCAATGCCATTACTCAGAATAAAGCAAAACAGTAGTAAAAATATTTGCCTTCAGAGAGATGATAGAAGGAAACCCCCCTTATTTACTCCATTGTGTATAGTCAACCTCCCAAGAGATACTTACATCTCTAGCTCCCATTTGCTAAGGGGAGGAGGGTGTGTAGCATGTTTGATTCTCAGGCTGTGTGCTGGTAGGCTAACTACCGCTTAGCAGGGAGGTGACCTGGTTGCTTGGTTTCCCAGTGCCCTAAGTTCCAACATGGTGTGAATCTCAGGAGTCGCTGATGGTTCTCCCACTGGGGTGGCCACAGCTTGCCACACCACAGCCACTTACCAGGGAGGCAAGCTGATTGCTTCTGTTGATACACTTTGAACTGATTTTTATACAGGGTGAGAGTTAGGGTTCTAGTTTCCATCTTCCACAAAAGGACATCCAATTTACCCAGAATCATTTATTAAAGAGGCTATCTTTTCTCTAATGTATGTTTTCAGCCCCTTTGTAAAGAAAAATGAATGACTATTAATGCATGGGGTGGTTGCTCTGTCTTCTGTTCTATTTCATTAGTCTACAAGCCCACATTTTAATACCAGCACTGTGCTGTTTTTGTTACTATATCTTTTTAGCATAATTTGAAATCTGGTATTATAGTGCTGCTGACTTTGCTATTTTTGCTCAGGATTGCCTTGGCTATTTTGGGTCTTTTACAGTGCATATGAGTTTTAGGATTTTTATTTCTTATTCTGTGAAGAGTATTGTTGGTATTTTATTAGGAATTGCTTTACATTTATACAAATAACTTTTGATAATAGGGTCTGTCTTAGTTACTTTTTACTCATTGCTGAGACAAAATACCTGAAGCCCAAAGTTGGGAAAACAAAGGTTTATTTCTTACAGTTTTTGGAGGTTTCAGTCCATACTCAGTTGGCTCCAAGGTAGAGTGGCATGGCAGGGCCACAATTCATGGTGGCTATAAGCAGCAAGGAGGAAACAGGCAAAAGAGTGAGACACACCTTCTTCCTGCCATTATATTACATCCTGGCTCCACTCATAGGCCAGTGTAGGACTCACACCCCCAATCCAAGCGCTAGACAATGAACCAATCACAAATGCCCAATGCAAATGGATGAGGTCTGGGGGCCACCAACATAAACCATGACATTCCACCCCTGGGCCCCAGAACTCATGTACATCCTTTATACAAAAGACATTTAGTCCATCTCTAAGAATTGCCAAAGCCCTAACATTTTCAGCATTGCTGGAAAGTCCAAGTCTCAAGTCTCCTCCTAGATGGATGGCAAACTGTTAACTGTAACCACCTGTACAAATGAAACAAGGTTAAACATTTCTGAAAGGCAAAGACACAAGATAAACATTACCATTCTGGAAGTTACAAACAGGGGAATATAAAGCATTGGAAACAAAGCAAGTCCAACATCCAGTAGGATAAACATTAAGTCCTAGAGTTTCATGCTCAGCATTTGAAGCAATCTGGTTGAAAGCTCCAAAAGGCTTGGGTGATTCCACCCCCATTGCACTTCCAGGGATTTCAGCTTCCACAGCTTTTCTCTTAAATCCTCTCTGCTCGCTTTTTGCAGCTTCCCTTGGATCATCCACATTCCTGGCTTTTCCAAACTTCTGGGGTCTCCACTGCACCTTTGGTTTCACCTTTACATCTTTACAAATTTCCCTCTCAGTGGCACATTTCTTGGCCTCCCAGGCCCTTTGCAATCAAGGTGGAAGCCATCTTCCCATCAGAATCTGTGCATTTTCCTAGCACCTAAAATCAGCACCATGTGGATGCCACCAAGGTCTGCTGCCAGTTGGAGCAACAGCCAGGCTTTTTTCTCTCTTGGCTGTAGGGTCGATTACCTGGATCACTGGGCTCTGTTTACCTGATTGTGAACAAAAGCTGCTTGCTCTATGTTGCCACCATTCTGGAATCTGATGTGGCCTCTGTCACCATTCTGGAACCTCATGTGGCCTCCGTTGCCATTCTGGAGCATGGTGCTCTGCAGTTTTCTCCTCTGAGCAAGTTCTTTCACTTTTGTACTTTTGAAGCTGCAAAGGATTGAGATCCACTGCTTCCTGGGATGCCCGGGGTCATCTTTCTTATCTCCCTGTTTCTCCTCAGCAATCAAAGTCTCAACCCTGTCTTTGCACTCCCAGATTTCCTAGAATTTTTCTTCTGGCCAAATTCACAGAGTTGTAAATTATCCTGCTGGGCTCTTTGCTCCTGATTTGCAACATAAAGCTGGCTAAAAGCCCCCAACAATAGCCATTCCACAGCCTCAACATTCCACTGCTTTGAAACTTCCTTTTTCCAGATTAATCAGTCCATTGCCCCTTGTTTCAGTCTCAGGCAAAGTCTCTGGGCATGAGCAAAAGGCAGACAAACTTTCTGCCAAGGTATAACACACATCATGGGGGGGGTCAACAATCAATGCAGTCCTTCTTTCCAGCAGAAACCTCCCAAGTCTGGTCTTTACCATGAGGCTTTCTATCAGTCTTCTGGTCTCCTGAGCTCTGACCAGAACCTCCTCTACAGAACAGCCTAAGCTGCTCCATCTCTATGCATCTAGGTGACATATCCAAACCTTTCCAAACTCTGCCCACAAGACATTTCCAAAGCTTCTCAAAAAACATGATCTGGTATAGTCATAGCAAATGACCCCACTTCTCGGTACCAAATTCTGTCTTAGTTACTTTTTACTCATTGCTGATACAAAATACCTGAAGACCAAAGCTGGGAAAGGAAAGGTTTATTTCTTACTGTTTTTGGAGGTGTCAGTTCATACTCAGTTGGCTCCAAGGCAGGGTGACATGACTGGGCTACAGTTCATGGTGGCTACAAATAGCAAGGAGGAAACAGGTAAAGGAGCGAGACACACCTTCTTCTTGCCACTACATCACATCCTGGCTCCATCCCTAGGCCACTAGGGATGGCCCCCAATCCACCCCCAATCCAAGCACTAGACAATGAACCGATCACAAATGCACAATGCACAATGCATGAGACCTGGAGGCCACCAACATAAACCATGACAGGGTCATTTATGCAATGTTAATTGTGCTGATCCAAGAACAAGGTGTGTTTTTCCAACTTCTAATGACCTTCTTAATGTTTCAAAGTTCTGTAATTTTCACTATAAAAGTTTTTCACATTCTTGTTTAGGTTGATTTCAAGGTATTTAGTTTTTGAAAGCTATTGTGAATTTAATTTTTTTTCTGATTTCTATTTCAATGGATTCATTATTCTTGTACAGAGTGCTGTTGATTTTACATTCTGTAGTTTTTTTTTTAAATCCACTTTGGCAATCTCTATTTTTTTAATTGGTACGTTGGCGTGCAAAGTGATTACTGATATAGTTGGGTTAATAGGAATCAGATTTGTGACTGTTTTCTATTTGTTGTCCATGTTCTGAGTTTTCTGTGATTTTAATTGAATATTTTACATGATTCATTTTTCCCCTTTTCTGCATATTAGGCTGTTTTTAGTAATTAAGTGTTTTTCTGCCCTAAGGAACATACATATAATCCAAGTTCATTTTAAAGTTGCACTACTCTGCTTCACTGGTGCTTTAAGTACTTTATAAGAGTAAAATTATTTTATTCCATTTTCTGGTCTCTTTATCATTGCTGTTATTAATTTCACTTTACATTATGATAAATAAGCACACACATATATATCCACATAAGCATATTTAATAAAGTATATCATTGCTATTTTGAACTAATTTATTGCTATATAAATTATAGTACCTATCTATTCATATATGTTATTTACTTTTTTCCATAGAGTCTTTACCATATTAATCATAGGCTTAAAAATTTTTTGTCTGATAATTCTGACTTTCCTGGCTCCATTTCCATTGCTTGCTTATTATCTTCAAACTGTTTTTTGCCTCTTAGAAAGTTTTATAATTTATAGTTGAATGGTGCACATGATGTATTGCATAAGGGAATTTAAAAAGAACCCTTTACTATTTATTACAACATGCCAGGGAAGCATTCAATGGTCCCTTGACTAGGACTTGATCTTCTCCTGAGCCTGCAGCTCTGCCTCCCATTGTGAATTTGATCAGTACTTCTCAGTCCCTACCCCCACCGGGTGGGCCTGAATATTACATGGAGTCAGATTTGGGCATTTCTCTTATGCTAGAAAGATTAGGCTCTGATAAACCCCCGCAGGTCATGCTCTGCTGATATCCTTTCTCATGAAGGTAAGCTTTCATAAGAACAGAATATTTCATAAGAACAGCATATTTCAAAGCAGTTATTTTTTCCCTCTGCTGCTGAAAGCCCAAGTAGATGTTTTCCCTGATTTCTCTGTGAGGATCTGGTGGGCTCGTGGAGGTACAGGAATGTGTGTGGAACCTGTTGGAATTGGTTTCACTCCAGATTTCAACTCAAACTGTCCACATTATCTCCCCAACAGCTGATTAGTTATATCTCCGCTCTGGTTTTCTTGCCTCCCTGCAGGCTTCAGTTTGTAGGTTTCTGCTCCAATTGGATGTGACGCTCTGTTTCTGCCTGTCTGTATCCATTCTGGTAGGCAGTACTTTGCCCCTCATTTTTCCTATGCATCTAAGAATTACTGACTTGAAGCTTGCTTGTCTTTCTACTTATTGGGACATATTTGTGATTTTTAGGCTCCTTACTTGCTGAACAAGAAACCAGGTATATTTTATTGGCCCTTCTAGTCAAGGAGAAGCTTTTATCTCCCCCAGTCTCTTGGATCTGTCTACATTTGCCTAGTATTGCTGTTGGTGGGATCTAGAGAATCCAAGTTCTGCTTTGTTGGATGCTCTTTGCAAGCACTCGGTAATGGGAAGCACTAAAGAGAGTCAGCCTCTTTCTGTGTCTGTCTCTGTTTCTGTTTCTGTTTCTCTTTCTCTCTCTCTGTCTCTCTCTCTGTCTCTGTCTCTCTCTCTCTCTGTCTCTCTCTCTCTCTCTCTCTCTCTCTCTCTCTGTCACTATCTGTCTGACTCTGTCCTTGGCAAGAGATTTAGTAAAAGGATTGAGAGATCCAGGGAATTATATGGAAATGTAACAAACCTTTTTCTTTTTACAAGTACAATTAAACCCTACTACTTATTGTCTGCTAGCAGCTAAGTATTTTTATAAATACCGTCTTAATATGATAAGTATACAAAATAGTTATTAGTATTTCATTTACATATGAAGAAACTCACAAAGAGAAAAGAGAGTTGTTTAAAGCATTATACTTTGTAAAAGTGGAAGAGTTGGGTTTTAATCTCAAGTCTGCAGGATAGAATATAAGACACACAAACATATATATGCACATATATGTAAACGTACTACAGATATACAGAGCCACATAGAAAATGGATTATCATGGAGATTTCAAGTATTTTTGGTTTGAAAAATTTCTAGGATGATAGATTTTGTTTAAGAGAATGTTAGATTACTTTGTCAGAGAAAGAATGAGTTCCTTAAAGGCAGAGGTTTGTTTTTGGGTAAGGAATGGCAACTGGCTTGGGTTGAATACTTCATATTAGTTTGTGGATTGGCCCTTTAGGATACAGTATGCTTTGTCACTCATAAAAGTATTTTAAAATGAGAATTGAAATGGTTTTTCCAATGTTTAACTTAACCCAAACATACTTTAAATTGACGATCATATCTCAAGTCATTTTAGATTAAATCTATGCGCAGTGTTGCTTCATGCTTTTTATCTTCTTTGAGAATTTGGCTTGGCTTCATTTAAGAGATGATGATGGTCCAGTACATGTCTCAACTTTGTGATAGTGCATATACTGAAGATCTGCAAGGTTATAAACTCTTGGAGGTAAAAAAGCTGAAAGTAGGAAGATACACTTAATTATTAACAGTGAAAAAATTTTGAGAGGCAGAACAGGGAAAACATCTCTGTAGAGTAAAAAGAGAACCTTTGATTTCAGGGTATTATTTGCAATATTATACTTTGCCAGTAGATGGAGAAGGTGTACCATGTAATCAGAAAGCTTGGTTCCTTTTGTGAAGAATAAATTCAGGTTTCTGGCACGTTTAAAATGGATTTCCTTAATAAAAATTGGAGCAGGAAAACTGGGTTACTTGTAAATTTTAGCAACAACTACTGTTATCAGGGGACAAGAATTTCACTGATTTCAATTAAGTGTACATGAAATCCTTATCGCCAATACCGTTTTTGAAATTTGGCCATAATACTTTTAGATCTGTACATATAGTGTATTTATGCATGTATACCTAGTCTTATGTAAAACATTTTAAAGAATATACAAATTTTTGAAAATAATAAAGATAAAGCATAAGTAAATGAGCAGAGTAAGAAAAAATGAAGTGAAGTTGGACTAAAGACCTAGCTTGGAGCTTCCCACACAAATAGGGAAACTAGATCAGTTACAGGAACCCGTGTCCCGCACATAAAAATAAGTCAGGTGCGAGCCAGGTGTGGCGGTATGTGCCTGTAATCTCAGCACTTTAGAGGCTGAAGCAGGAGGATCCCTGAGTGTTTGAGGCCGACTGGGACTGCAAAGCAAGTTCAAGGCCAGCAAGCAAGTTCAAGGCCAGCCTGAGTTGCGTAGTGAGACCCTGTATTAAAGTGACAAAAAAAAAAAAAAACAAAAAAAAAAAACAAAAAAAAAAACCCTCACCAAAAACAAAAAGAAGAGTTAAACCAGGAGCTAGGGGACACTCAGCAGTTTGTAATACAAAAACAAGGAAGTACAACCTCGAAGGACTGATAAAAATGATACTGCACCTGCCTTGCAAGTAGGCAGTCGTGAGTTCGATCCCCGGTACCGATAAAAAAAAATGATACTGTATAGTATAGTAAATAATATCCTTATATTAAGCACAATGATACTTTTCATATGGTGATTCTTACAGGGCACATGCTTGTAACACTAAAGTTGATCACAATAGAGGGACCAGGGTGAGAGTATGCACCACAAAGACTTCCTTAGAGATAGTTTTTTGATTCTCTATCTTAATTGAAGTAAATAATTTACAATCCATCAATTCTCCACAAACATTACTTTTTAACAGGGAGGTTGAGAGAGTTTAGTAAAAGTGGAGTGATACCATGAAGACTATATGTTACATGTAGAACATTTAGTCCTGAGTCTGTTAGGTAATGAAACCTCTATAACAAGTCTGAGACATTTATCCCCCTCAGTCAAAAAACACATGGTACTGCTGTGGCTGACCCATGTGGGCTTCTGTGTGTGGCTTGTTAAGTGCTGTGGTGTGTTTTTCAAAAGTCACTTAAACTTGGGTAACATTGCCTTCCTTTTCTGGAAGAATTCACTCCAGCCTCACATTCTGTTCTAGACCTCCAAAACTACTATGTCCCATGGTGCTTCTAGATTCTCTTCACATCATTTCTTGCTGGGTCTTTTATTTGTGTTGTTGAGACTTTCTCTGTCTCTATCCTCCAAAGAGAATTTTTGCTATGGATCTTGAAGCCCAAGTAAAACTCCTATGATTCCTACCTTTCTAGTATGCTCATGACCAGGCCATGTTTCCTGCTCTTTCCAGGAAGTATGCTCAGACCACAACCATTAAGTTTTGTGGCTTCATTCTTGGCCAACTTCCTCTAATTCCTGTGAATTTGTGACTCATAAATTTTTCACAGCAATTTTTTGGGGTAGCAGGTAATTTGAGAATTATTTTCCAGGTGTATCCACCCACTACTAGGTCTATTACATCTCTACACTCTTCCTTCAGAGATGGAATCATTACAACACAGGCTAAGAGTGGCAAGAGGCCTCTGAGTCTACCTGCCCGATCACACATTCACATGGACCTACTTTGTTCTTACCTCCTGCTATTCTCTGCTGTCTTGGTTGGGAACACTACCAAAAAGAATACTGCAATAATTTTTTTGCATTCTATAGCCTGAGAATATACTAACTGTATTTTTGCCTAGATTTCTGGTACATTGGTTCAGAGAATGTGCTTTGATTTTGTTTTGTTTCCATTAACCTTTTTTCTGAGAAATTACTGACCCTGAATATTGGAGCTGCAAATGGATTCTTTTAACAAGTATCCTGTCAGGAAGCAACCTCTGTGTATTATGTGGCTTTTAGTGTGCAAATGCTTCCTCTTAATGCATCGATTCCTTTTAGAAGTATTTATTTGAGTGAATTTACATGTATGAGAATTTTAGGATTATTTCTCTCTCTGCTGTTTTTGGAACCCTACATTCAGAATTTATAGTTCAACTATTTTTATAGCTAGCAGTAGCTATTTAAAACCACCTGTCACTACTACCTGCTTGAGATCTTTCCAAATCAGTGCTTTTTCTGATTTCTCCATAGATTTTGCCTTAATTCTATGTGCTGGGTCTTGAGATGTTTGTGTTCTTACTTTTTTATTTTTATTTTTTTTTTTGCTTTTTTCATGGAAAATTCTTCCTTAACACAATGAAAGCAGTTATGTCCCTATCATTTTGCCCCACATTAGAGGCTGTGTTTGGAGGCAAAGCAAAAACGTAGCAACTATCTCTAAGATGATAATATGTAATCTATTAACTGGTGATTTCTTACTGTTTTTTTTTTTTTTTTGAGTTCTGTATTACTTGTACCCTTACACCCCTTTGTTTTGTTTTGTGTTTTTCTCTTTTTCCTTTTAAATAAAATTAAAAAAAAAGTATTTGAATATGGAGCTGCACTGGCCAATCTAATACTACTGTCTGTGAAGTCACCGTCTGGTGTTGACATCAGGGGACATATTTCTAGGCAGCAAACCATGTGGGGAATCACAGTATAGAGTCTTGACTTGGGTCATTTGTCCTTTGCAAACTTCTTGCTGATAACCTAAAATTCTAGAACAGGAATGGAGTCCATTTTAATGGGGGCTCTTAAGCTCCCTCTCTTTTCTGTTTTGTATTGTGTTAAAAAAATAATTTAAAAAGCTCACTATAACCAGTGATTAGTTTCAATTAATGTTGTTAGGGCTCCACAGTGGGACAACCAATAGTATATGTATAAGAGAGGATTTATTTAAGGAAATTGGATAATATAATTTTAAGTAGTCTTACTATGAGTCATCTGAAGGCTGGAGACCCTGGGAAGTTGGTCACAGGGCTTAAGTCTGAAGGAGTCAGAACTAAGGAAGCTGATGGTATAAGTCTAAGTTTGAGGCCAAAAGCCCATGTACCCACAAAGGGGCTTGCTGAGGTAAGTCCTGGAGTCCAAAGGCCTGCAAGTCTATGGTCCAAGGCAGGAGATGAGTTTGGGTCAACTCTTGGGGGTGGTGTATGTGTTGGCCATGGGAATATCATCTTGACTTCTGTGTTTATTTTGTTTAGACACGTAGCCTTTTGGATTGTGCCCACTCAGACTGAGGCTGCTCTTCCCTACCCAGAGTCACATGCTAATGGCCTCTGCAAACATCTTAACAGATACATTTAAAATAGTGCTTTTCTGTTTCTAGCTATTTCAACTCCATAAGTTGACACTAAAAATTAGCTATCACACTTAGTGTATGTTGAAAATTCTTAGAAATTGGAGACTTTAGGAATGTAATAAAACTGAAGGGCAAGTCCTCCCTAAAGTCTTCCTGGGAACTCAATCAAGAAAACAAAAAAAACTGCAATCCAGACAATTTCACCTCTTTTTCTAAGCTACTGATCACTAAATCAGTGTCTCGACCTCTAAACTTCAGGTATCTGTACCAAGTGCAATGAGGCAGCCTTGTCCCTCAGTAGCAGGTTGGACTGTAATAAAGTAGCTCAGAAAGGTCTTGGATTTTCTTGAAAAGCTAAGCTGAGTTGACTCAGATGGCATCTGCAGGGTGAATTTGTAATATTTTCCTACAGATTACTTGGATTTGCGTTTGTGAGATAGACTCCACATGGTGAAGCAAAACACTGACTGAGGGGCTCTAGAAAAGACCTTTTAGCACAATAACTTTACACTGGTTTGTTGCATTGGGAATAAATTAAAGCTTGAATTCACAGAAGAATGCAGACAGATTGGAAGTTAGAAAGATGGCTTTGATTTGTTTGGGGGAATGTGTGCTTGAGTGTGGCAAAAGTTAGCAGATTCATCTGCATGGGATAATTTTCTATTGTCTCTTCATTGTATGAGTGAAGATAAGTCAATTTTGTTCTCATTGGCTCTGTGTACCAGGAATAATTTACTGAACATTTTAGACCAAGGGAAAAAAAAATAAAAGGGTCTATTTACTGAAGGCTATCCAAGGAAAATGAAGCTATGAAATCAATGCTGGTGGAAGAGCCTCATGTATGGCAGAAGAGAGGTTCTGTTAACAAAAAGAACTAAAAAAAGAAAGGAGAATAAAGTGTATCTCACTAACCTTCAGGAAAAATGAAAAACTAGCAATGGGAGAAAATAATTCAAAGCCAAGGAGAAAAATAATTCAAAACAAAAGTCAGAAAGCTGTAGAGAAGGTTAAACATTTTTAAGTAAAAAGAAAATATCGCTAATGTGATTTCTGGTCCTGGCAGACTGAAGTGGTGGCAGTAGCTGTGGAATATTACTTAAAAATGACTGCCGAGAAAATAGTGCTGTGCATCTCCTGCATTCACATAAAATGAACCCGTGTCTAACATGGGTACAGGCAGAACAGCAGTGTCAGGAGGCTGTTGCTGGGAACCTGAAAGTTATGGTCAGGCATCTCCATTCTGCCCTGGTAGAGATGGTCCTGGAAGAACTGCCTGGGAAAGATTAGGCCTAGGCTAGTTGAATTGTGGCCACCTGAGAAGGCCACTAACCTGTGTTCTTACTGCTTAGTATAGAGAGTAGGCAAAGGAAAGGAGAATCAGAAAGTGGGCATCACCTGGCTTCCCTATATTTGTTTCTTCTCGTATGAAATTGTTAAAGCTACCTGTATATAAGTCCTACTATCTTTGTGGATCGAGAGAGATAATACAGAATGGTTTTGGCTCAGCAAATGCTATTTTTAGCACTCATTCATGAGATCTGTTTTAAGAAATGTACAAGATATTGGTAACATAGCAGTCACTAAGTTAAAAACAGTAGTTATGAAATAATGCTCCTAATCTAAATTACACACGCACACACTTGGGAAGGAGGAATTGCTCTGAAGTCTTAACAATGATTACTTTCAGAGGGTGGATTATTGCTATTTTAATTTTTGCCTTTATGATTGTCTGTATTCTTGTAATGAACATGAATTACTTTTGCAGGAGTAAACACATTGTTCTTTACAAAGCTTGGAGAATTGATCCCATCAGGATCCAGACCTGTCCCTTTCTCACACCTCCTTAAACACAGATTTAGCATGCACTTTGATAGCACCTGTACTAAAATATGGATTCATAATGTCCCACATTAGTTCTTGTTTTTAGCCCTTCCCAAATGTAGATTTGATATAGTTGGGAGCTTACATGGTTACTGTAATGGTCCTTGCTGCCCAGAGGGAGAACTGTGCTTGTGTTGGGAGAGCCAGAAGTTACTTTGTCCTAAGTGTTTTACCTGTGTTTTAAGAAAAGCACCTAAAATTTATAACAAAACACTTATTTCTTCTGATTAAAGGAACCAGAACCATAGGCAGGCTTGGTTCTATCATGACTTCCTAAAATCTGCAATTAGAAGCCTAATTATTTGTTTGTTTATTTATTTATTTATTTATTTATTTATTTTTTTATTTATGGAGAAAAGAAAAAAAAACAGTGAAAGGGTACAAGTTATACAGATTTACAGAAGAAAAAAATGAACATTAGGAAATCATTAGTTAATGGATTACATATTAGAAGCCTAATTATTTGGAAGACTGTCTCTTGCACAAGCTTTATTAATCTGTAGACATCACCATAAAATCTGTCTTTTATCTGAGGTAGACTTCTGATGGTGACTGAGTGGAGCAGCTGTTCTAAACTGGAAAGTTTCACTCTCCAACAGGGTGTGCATATGAACCACCTGGGGGTAGCTGGGAGTGCCCAAAAGCAAGCATGTCCATGGATTGATGCTTTCCCTGGGTTCTCTTTGGAAATGGGAGATGCCATGTTGTGTTTCCATCACCTTTCTGCCAGAATTCAATGATTAATACTAAATGTATAGTGGGACCAGGGTGTTGTGTGTTTTGAAATGGTTTTGAGGATAATGGGGTTAGATATCAAGTTTGAGAAGGAAGAATGTGGTGATGCAGTATCAATTTAGGTTTCTACAGTCCAGTTGGAAACTAACAATAGAAACAAAGATAGTGTTTAGAGTTGGACATCTGTGTCTGTAAATTGCCTTCCACACCAGCTTAATAACAACCTCATATTTTGATGTGCTTTGACATGTTTTGATTTTGGGCAGATTCAGCCGTGTCCATGTGCCAGAGGCTATGTGTGTAACAGAGACATCACACGCAAGTGACAAGCCTATAGAGAAAGCAGTCTTCACTGATACGGTCAAATGGGAGCATTTCCATTGAAAAGTGCAGCATCGATTGTCTTTCTGCATCCCAGCGGTAGTGTAGCAGCTCAGAGGCTGTTCAGGTGCATAGACATCCAGTGATATTGAGGGGCGTTGGACGTAATATCCCACGGTATCCCTACAAGAAAGTTTCCTAAGCAGGGGGTCCAGACTGGGATGCAGAACCATGAATACTCCCTGAAAACAGAGCCTGAGTGCTCGCTTCCCACGTTGTTCGAGCCTTGGACACTACTCTGATCCTTTGTCAGAAACTGACAACTGCAAGTTTAGCACAGGGATTATTCATGTCCTTTGTTCTTCATTCTTCTTTCGACTGTTGTCAGCTCCTCTTGAGGATCTTAGAAAGCAGAAGAGGAAGAAGAGGAAGCACATGATTTTCCCGCCTTCTTTATTAGTGACTCTGTTAAAAGATATTGCAGTGTGGGAAACTAATGGTAGGAACAATGAATATTGGAATTTTGTGTTTCAAATTATCTCTCCTCTTTCATTTTTTCTATGACTTACGATTAAGTGCCAATGACCCTTTTCCTGTAAATGAGGGAGAGAACTTATTGCTTTGTGTTATGTATTTGAAAGTCTGCAATCACTTATTTTCATCTCCAGTCAGACTATTGAGCAGTTTGGCCACTCAGTGTTATTCCAACTTCATTTTTGCTGAGACTTTTTAAACATGCTGTGAGTGAATTGGATTGATAAATCCACATAAAATATTCTCTGTGCCTGCAGTCCTGGAGCAAAGATTCAGATGATCCTGAATCCTGGAATTTAACCTAATTAAAAAGATAATCAAGCAAATAATTAGGACACAGTATAGCAAGTGCTCTGATAAGAGAACTCTTTTATGCCTTGGAGCACATAGCAGGATCCTGAAAGGAAGGTGGGAGTTACAGAGGAAATGATTTCTAAACCAAGATGAAAATGAGCTGAGGTAACAAGCAGAAGGGATGGGAAGAGACCAGTGTTCCAATCAGAGGACAAACTGAGTAACCCTTGATAATTCCCTTCTGTTGTGCACGCATATTTAGAAAGTTGTAATTGAGAATTTACCTTATGATTACAAGTTAGAAGATGGTTACTAATAGAACTCTTTATATTTTTCCTCACCACATAAAATCAAACTAAAAATAATTAAAATACTTCCTTTGCTCTTTGCTTTCTCAGGCTTTTAAAACTTCTTTTTATAATGAATGAACATAGGCAAAATAAGGATGCTTTAATTATTGCTTATTCAATAAATATTTTAGTCCATTTATTTCAACATTTTGAAAATTTCTTATGCTCCAGATAAGGAAAATTGTATTAATTTATTATTACATGCTATTTAAAAGGAATACTTATCTACCTGTTTTTGGAGGTGCTGCAGGCATAAAGATGAAAAGCAAAGGCTCTGCCCTCAAAATACTGGCAAGTATTCTAGGTCCAGGACTGTTAAAAATGGCGATGGGGTGGGTGGGGATGGGAATGTCTTAGCAAGAGGATTTGGGGCAGCAGTTTGGAAACATAAAAAGGGAAAATGTCTTGACTCAGGGAGTTCCACTTTTCAGATAAGAAGTAGGACCTGGCCCATTGGGAGAGTATAAACAGTTTTCTTAATTTTTTTTTGCTAGTATGAATTTTTTTGCCTTATGAAGTTATTTGCTTCTTTAGATTGAGTTCTGATGCTAGACATTAAATTGGCATGGAGGTGAGGTCATTTGGGAGACTTGTGCCACCCAGACTTTAGTCTGGTTCTCTCAGTGACCTGAAAGAGTCAATTTATAAATCGATGAATCAAGCAGATCTCTTGATCAAGCAGATAAATGTTTTTTTTTTTTTTTTTGAAAAACAGTGGTGCAAGTCTTCTGATTTAAAACAGAGGGAGCAATATAACAATATGAAGTTGGTCAATTGCCTGATTATTTCTGTAGAGACCAGATAATGGTAGTCTAATCAAACACCTCTCAAAATTTAAAAAAAAAATTTTAAAAATCTTTTATTCTCAATTCTTTCCTGCCAAGAATATAATCCTGAAGCATTCAGTAACAATTGAAATTTAACTTTCCCTTTTTCATGTTTGTGAAGTATTTATTGTTTTCACTACAACTCTAATTTTAGAGTTCCAACCTTCATGGCAGAAGGGCTGGTCAAATAGCCCATGGACACATTTAATAGTGAAGGTGGTAATAGCGAAAGCATATAAAAAACCCACAAAGAATTTCCTGTATCCTGTAAGTGTTAGGTCAGTTTCTCTCCTTATGAAAGTCATTCCTTGAGGTCCAAGTGTATTATATTAGGTCAGGTGAAAAATTATTACATCAGTGCATTTATTTGCAAAAAACTTATCCACTAAATCTGAGTGTGTGGATGATGAAATTGCTGCTTTGCTGTCGATGAACTCTTTCCAGCCATATTATAAGCCAGTGGATGCTTAAGCAGAACAATACATATCCATTTGTTCCACAAATAATGGTGCAAACTTTCTGATTCAAAACAGCTAGTGGAATACAATGTCCAATATGGAAATAGTTATCTTTCTGTTTGCTTGGTAGCATGGTGGTTTAAGGGAGGAGAAGCTACATTGATGTATATTGAGACCAAGTTAAGTGGATCCAATCAAAAGTAGGGAGAGAAGGCTGACCTGCCTCCACCTTCCCTTTATTTTCCAGCTTTAATTGTTTCTGGGACAAGATGTATATCTCCAAGATGCCTCATTTACATGCAGTCATGTTATTTAGCAGAAGTAAACTAATGTTTTAAACAATTATTCAGCAACTACTGGACCTTCAGATTTGGATCAGGAAGGCTCAGGTCCATTTCTCTGTAAGTAGAACCCAAAGGGAATATGACACAGTAAGCTGAGATCAGGAAGAGAAAGTTGGGAAAGGTATGGAATGTGAGACTTGGGCATCCTGCATTTGTAGTACTGGGGAGGTCTTGGGCAGCTTAGGTTCCCTCTGATAGGGCCTGGGGATTAAAGTATTAGTTTTCAGTTTTATAGATGAGTGACCTTATCACAACTTCATTTCTCGGACCCACTGACATACCAAAAGAAAGGACTGATTCCATCTTATACAGCTGAGTAAAAATAATCTCAAAATTTATTGACTTAAAACAGTGATGGCATTTGTTTTCTTCATAAATCTACCAGTTAAATGGATTATGAAGAACTATTGCAAGTCATTCAAATACTGATCTGTCACTATAGCTTAGTTTGTATATTCTAGAATTTAATATAAATGGGATCACACACTAGTATCGTTTTTGTCTAGCTCCATTTTCTGAGCAAATTATTTTTGATATTTATACATATTACAATTTGTGACACTTGCTTATCCCTTTTGATTGCTAGGTAGTTTTTCCTTGCATGGATGTATCCTACTCACGTAACTGTTCATCTATTGTAGATATTTGGGATTTTGGCTATTAAAAATACAGTTTTATGAATAATTATAAGTCTTTGTTTATGTTTTACTTTAAGTGAGGAGTAACAGGCTATATGGTAGGAACATGCTTACTTCTTAATCAAAGTTCAAGATGTCCTCCAGCCAGCCACAGCAGCCGGGACACAGTCCCTAGTACTCACCAGGACTCAGAGCAGGTCTTCCTCTTGGGTCTACTGCACACTGCACTGCTTGCCTTCACTGTGTGCCCTACACAGCACGGAACGGTCAGAAAACTGCATGGTGCCTGGCTTCGGAGCTCTGGAGCTTCTCACAGTCTCCGCCAGCACCACCTGGCTGCTTCGTGGGGTTCTGGGGTCTCAACTAAAAGCCAATGCAGCTTTTCCTCTTGGATCCACTGGTCAGTGTGACGAGTTAAAGGTGTGGGATTTTCAGACTCCTGTTATCAGCAGCCGCAGTCTCAGCATGACCATAAATCCTCCAGCTGCGCTGTCTTGGTTAATACGAATCATTATCCATTTGTCTGGCCCTCTTCATGTTGTCATATTCTAGCATCTAATATGATTTCTCTACAGTGACTCTCCGCGCAATCCCCTAGCAAGCCACCATTTTTGAAACTCTCCCCAACCCATGAAATTTTTAAAAAAATTGGCTGATGCAGCTCATTTTTGTTTCATTTCACGGTAAAATAACATATCAGATTGTTCTAAAGTTTTTATCTGAACTCTTTTTTTAGAAAGATAAACTTGTGTACTTTTGCTTAGGGATAGGGGAACACTTCTAGTTTTCCCCCAGTGCTGGCTCATTTCTTGGGCCACTTCTCCACTGGCATTAACTGAATCTCCAACAGTGATCCTTTCCTTTTACTCCTCCTGTGTAAAAGCAGTGTCCAGAGCAGTAAATTCAGACTGTACCATGTAGTCTAGGAAATACCTGTACGGAGGATTTTTTTGATTTATTATATTATAGGATCTAATGAGAAAGTCCATTCCAAGGGATAGTCATGGTGTAAGAAGGCTGATGTGAGTTCAAAATAAGGAATTATTTTTGATAAGAACTCTCCATCTAGCTTAGGTGTCTTCCCCTTTGTGAAGACTTCTTCCTTTTCTTGGTGGTGTGAGCTTTTTTATACCAAACTAGATGGGGTCTGTGTTCTACTATCTCTCAATTGCATTATTAATTAAATAATTTATTTGTTTGGTACCAGGAATCCAACTTGGGACTTTGTACTTTCCAGGCAATCACTGTGCCATTAGGCTATACACCTGGTCCCTAATTACATTTTAAATATTGATCACATGTCTACTTGGTCCTGCTGTTCTCAATCAGGGCAGCTGGACACTAGGCAAAGTTTGGAAATATCTTTAGTCAGTGCACTGGAGTGTGGTGTGGTGCTGGCACCTAGAGGTGATGGATGTTGCCAAACATCTTGCCATATATTGGACAAATATTTGCAACAACAACAAACAAATGATACCTTCTCATGTGTCAGTGCTGCTGAGGTTGACAAAAGCTCCTGTAGTTCACAATCCTTGAGTGTGGGAAACTTGCAGCTACATATTTAAGATATAATAAATGGTAGACACATCAAACAGTCAGAAGTCTGTTTTTTAGCCTTGCAGTTGCAAACAGTTGCTTCAGGTCTTAAAAACAATGTCTTTTCTTTTCGGGGTCGGTCACTGAGAAAAAAATCCATGAAAAATCATAAGATCTATTTATTCATATGAATAAATGTCAAAAATTCATGAAAAAATAAACTGAAAGACAGTAGGAGTGGGGTGTGAAATTAAATCCATATATCTTCCCTTCAGAAAGTTGCACTTCATTCTCATATAGCTGATAGGGCTGGAATTCCTCATCCACCAATCCTGGGGCAGCCTTTTATCTGAGTTTGTTTCATATCTCAATGTGGCTTTGGGATGTGGACATTTGCTGTTATGGGCAGAATGTCAGGGAAACACCACACAGAGAGACCCAGAGATCCAGGAGAGGTGGCACAGACATAGCAGGCAACATGTAAATGTAAGAGAAATGTTCCATCCCTGTTTAGTCTCATATGGAAAGAAATTGGGCTCTGGCTGGTTGACCATAACAGACTGAAAATACAGAGAAAGAGACCCTTCAATCCTGCAGGCCTTGGGACTGACTTCACAATTGATACTCTGGGAAAGCAAATTGTTCCAGGTGGTAGGCACAGCTCCTTCTGGTAACTGCTCTTGCAGGGCCAGTGAGCACAGGGTTAACAGTGCACTACCTCAACAACTTGATCATTATTCCTGTTGGGATACATGTACACAGGACAAAAGCACACAGAGTTGTTTGTGAAAGACACTGAGATATAAACAAACTATTGAACAAGTACCTTAAGAAGAGATGGGGGGGTCTAAATTTTTTTGAGTTCTTTATATATTCTTGATACTAGTCCTTTAAGGAATAGCTAGCAAAATATTTTTCTAATTCTGTAGGATGTCTCTTTACTATGTTGGTTGTTTCTTTTGGGGAAAATTTTTGACAGTTTCTCAGAAGAGCATCTAGAATGTATAAAGAACTCAGAAAACTTAGGCCTCCCAAAATAAGGACTATCAAAAAATGGCCATCCAAATTGAATAAAATCTCAAAATTTCTGAAGAAGTACAAATGGCCAATAAATACATGAAGCAATATTTCATCATCACTGCAGGCCATCAGAGAAATGCAAGTTAAAACTATACAGAAGTACCATCTGAATCCAGAAAGAATGGTATCATCAGAAACTCTAATAATAATACATGCTTGTGAGGATGTGGGGGAAAAAGGAATGCTACTGCATTGTTGGGAATGTGAACTAATATAACCACTATGGAAATTAGTATGAGGAGTCCTCAACAACTAAAAATAGTAATCTCAATTGTCCAAGCTATCCCTATTTTTAAAATATCTTCCCAAAAGAGTTAAAATCTTCATATAACACGAGTACATGCATTCCCATGTTTACAGCAGCACAATTTATAGTGGCTAGGTCTTGGAAACAGTTTGTATGTCCATCAGTGATGAATGGGTAAAGAAAATGTATTTATATACAATGGAGTGGTATGCCACACAAAGAAAGATAAACTTGAGGCATTTGTAGGAAAATAAATGCAATTTGAGAACATAATGTTAAGTGAAGTAAGCCAGACATACAAGCTCAAAGGTTACATGATTTCTTCTGATGAATACAAATAAAGAGCAAAATAGAAGACAGGTAAATAGAAAGTAGGGAGAATTTTGAATATTTCCTTAAATTACATACTCTGCTGTTTTCCAAATACTTCAATATGTATGCTAATTTTTTTCATTTATACTATTAGTTTATCTGAGGTCATTGAAAAGAAAGATTTGTGATATCTGGTTTTTTGGTAAGAATCTTTTTGATTTATGTTTTATACTTTGAAAATAACGAAATATAGTATAATACTATTGTTATTTTTTATTATTTGGTTATGGAATTTTGTTTTAATTTTTAATAAAATAAAAATGGATAAAGCAAGAGATGAAGCTTTTGTATTAATCCACATAGTATTTATAGAATATTTACTGTTTGCTAGGATCTTTGTTAAATGGTGTTTTTGTTTAATTTAGGTACTTATTCCTGTGTGTTAAGAATTTTCATTTTCTTCTTATTATTGGAAAAAAATTCAGTGAGGTTGACACATTTTTCCAAGGTTGCAGAACTTGTATGGCACAGTTAGGATTTGAACCTAGGCCAATATTGCAGTGCTTCAAGGGCAAGACTTGTACTCTGCAAAAGCAAGATAGTAGAGGAGGCAGAATTCAGCTGAGTCTTTCTTCAGTAAGCACCCACGGTCCTCTTTTTTTTTTTTTTTTGGCAAAAGCTCTAAAAGATGTTCTCTGATTAGTTTTAATAAAGAGAACAACTGTGATATCAAGGGCTCACTGCTTGATATGCACAGCAGCTAATGACATGGCATTGATTTTCACAGAAAGAAAGAGCTTGACTATAGGTGACTTGAGAAAGAGACAGGACATGCACTCATACCTTTTGGCCATTGGTGATTAGTGAGGGAGACTGTGGTGGCAGTAGCATCTGAATGGTTGTTGTCAGTGAGTTTCCACTCTCTACATTATTCTGGTTTATCCTGAAATTTTGGTGCACACTTGTTTCTGTCCTAGATGGTCCAGGCACCATTCTTTATCTTTTCCTTGGCTTCCACCAATGTCTTAGGGTTGTTTTAGGTTGTCAAGGTCTTATGGTTCTGCATCCTGAAAAGCAGCATGTACAACATTGCATAACAGGATCAAATGACAATGACAGAATCTGTCCGTTATTCTAAGACCTGTAACCACTTTACCCTACACATATGATTTATGACTCTTCAGGTCATAAACGGGGTGGGCCCCACTCATTACTAGTATCTACATGTTATAGACCAGTTCCCACCAGCTCTTAAGGAAACTCTATGCTCTGTAAAATCCTATGAAATTTTGAAATTAAAAGATATTCACAGAAGTAATAGAAGAAAACTTCACAAACATGGGAAATAGACCTGTCATGCAGATAAGTGAGGCATATAGGACTCCAACTAGCCATAACCAAAGTAAATCTACACCCAGACATATAATAATCAAGATCCCAAAAAGTCAACACAAGAATAGAATATTAAAAGCTGTTAGAGAAAAGAGACAGATCACCTATAAAGCAAAATCAATCAGAATCACAGAAGACTTATTAACATAATCCATAAAGTCAAGAAGAGTTTGGAGTGAAGTGTTTCAAACCCTGAAAGAAAACAAGTTTCAACCCAGTTGGATCTACCCTGCAAAACTAACTTTCAAAATTGATGGAAAAATAAGATATTTCCATGATAAGGAACAACTGAAGGAATTCATGACTACCAACCCTACAGAGAGTGCTAAAGAATATTCTAGAGAGAGATAAAGCTGACCATGGCTCCAGGTACAGCAGCAGAGGAGGATAACAAAACAAGACAGGCAATTCAGTGAAGGGGAAATGTGGAGGGTCAACAACATAAGGACAGCATGGCAGATATAATGCCAGTTGTAACATTAATGTAGATGGCCTCAGGTCAGCAATAAAAAGAAACATAGGGAGAGTGGATCAAGAAACAAGACCCATTGATACACTGTACACCAGAAACACATTTGACTGGAAAGGAAATTCATAGACTGAAAATCAAAGGAGAGAAAACAAAGTGTTTCATGTGACAGGAGACCAAAAAAAAAAATAAGCAAGTGTAATTTGCCCATCAACTGCAGAATGGATAAGAAAGATATGGTATTTTCATGCAATGGAAAGCTACCCAGCTATAAAATAGAATAATCTCAAGTCTCCTTTAGGTAAATGAATGCAAGAATAATCTCAAATCTCCTTTAGGTAAGTGAATGCAAGAATAATCTCAAGGCTCTTGTAGGTAAATGGACACAACTAGAGATCATGTTCATGGTCAAAACAGTTTGAACTCATACATGTGAATCTTAGCATAAGAAACAGAAGGAGTTAATGGGATCCAAAAGCAAAATAGTTAATGTAAGAGCAAAGGGGAGGAAATACCTGGGAGGAAAAAGTGGAAACTACTGTAAATTTCTGATTGTCTTATCTTGAACTCTTGCATTGTTTACATAATTTTGTTAGGTTTGGCTTTGTTCTGTCTCGTTTTGTTAGATTCTATGCTGTCAGATGTTAGGGGCAGCTATTTTGAATATTATTTGCTTTAAAGTCTTTTGCTTTCATTCATTTGTTTGATTGGTTTTATTTTGTGTTTGATTTTATTATGTGTAATTGTATGAATAGCTATTTTGAAGAAAACAAGTCATGATGATAGCCGTTGCTGATTTACTATCATTTTGCTTTGAAGTCCTACCATGCTTTTGTTCTTCTGTTTTGACTGATTCTATCCTATTGTGGTTTATTTGATTTTATTATGTATGATGGTAGAGACAAATTTTTTGAGGAAAACAAGATATTATAATAGTCATTGTTAATTTCCTGTTATTAAGTTTTGAAGTCCTGTAATGCTTTCATTCTTTTGAATGGTTATATACTATTTTGTTATGTTTGATATTATTGTGTATGAAGTTATGCTCAACTATTTTTGAAGAAAGGAGACATGGTAGCTACTGTTAATGTCTGGTTGTCTGGTTGTGAAGTGTGTATTGCTTGCATTGTTCTGTTCTGATTTGCTTTGTTTTGTTATCTTCTGTTTTATTCTCTTTAAAATAAAAATTTTTAAAAAAATTTAAAAAGAAATTTTCTGTAACTCAGGGTTCCTGATTGATGATCCTGATATGTAAGTCGGGCAGCTTCTTCATCCCACTCTTTTTTCTATGCTCTGTTTTTGACCACATCACTGCTAGAGAACTTAGTGTGCTGCAGACCTTAAAAGTATGAACAGAGTTACATTTCCTCAGTCTGAATCCTATGTCTGCCACTAGCTTGCTGAGAACTTGGATAATTTGCTTCTATCTACTTTCCTCATTTATTCAAGTGCAAACAATTATTGTTTCTATGTTACAAAGATTTAAGGTCTCAAGGAAATAATACATTCAGAGTGGTTTTTAAAAATAGATTTCCTTAAAGGTTAGCTGTTATTATTTTTAACTCCAGTATATCTCCCATGAACGACATGAAGAAACTGTGCTTTGAAACTACCTGGGTAGAGTGTGCTTTAGGGAGCTACCATATATCTTGTGGTGTTGATAATAAGAAAATTTGGTTCTCAAAAATTTTAAGCACATGTTGAAAATGTATGTTCCTTTTTCTTATCCCAGAGACTCCGACTCAGGAACTCTGGCAAGGCAGATGTTATTTTTAATAAGCACTTATGGTATCTTGGAGAGAAATGTTCAGAAAATGCTGGAACAAACCTATGGTCAGTTTAAGAAACTAGTTACTTGGGAGAAGTTATTAGATCCATGGTGGATGTCCAGTGTGTGTCCTGTATTGATCTTCAGAGGACTTTTGTCTTTATGGAGAACAGGAGTTGCTGAGAAGGAAAATGTCACTCCTTACTCTCTCCAAGGCATTTTTAGACTCTCATTAGATGCCTCATTGCACCTATTATGCTGCACCATTGCAGCATCTTAAGCTGCAGACTAATATTATTAGGAATATTATTATGACTACCCATCACTATTATCAATGGGAGCAAATGGAATTGAATGAAACCCAAAGTAATTCTCATGGGAAAAATCTTATACTCTAAAGACAGATTTAATGAAAACAACATTTGATTGTTCTTGCAAGTATCTACATCTGAAACAGAAAGATCTTCACTATAATTGGCTAGGGTTCTTATTCACAATTAAGAGAATTTATTTAGTCAAGCAAGTAAAAGTTGACAGATTCTCCTGGATCTGAGGTCAGATATAAGACTCACACACACCATAAGCTCAAAAAGACCTGCAGGATGACTCACTGCATGACTGTGGAGACAGACACAATGACTGGCACTGCTGGTGCTGGAACTGATCACTGGGATCACTGTGCCCTCTCCCTCCCACATAGGATGCTTCGTCTGCCACACTGCAAAGAAGAATCTATGTGGAGCTTACTCTTTTAGGATTTTTTCTTCTCTCTTCAAAGTTTTAATCCTATAGAGGTGCATCTATTTGTGGAATTTGTTACATATTTGTGGAATGGCCTCAGCACATAAAAATGATCTTGAAGTTTTGGTGAGTTTCAAAGTCAGTTTTAAGCTTTTAACTTGAAATAGCCAGCAACAGGAGTGTTCATAGTATGGAAATTGGCAAATGCAATTTCCAAATCAAGAGTTCTTCCCAATCCCTCTGGAAATCCAACTGTGACATTTATCTGGTATCAGTGCAAAAGATGATGGGTAGTTTGGTTTCATAGCTCCTTTAGAAAGGTGGCCCTTAAAACGTGTGAAATTTTCTAAACATAGAAATGCTGTTTAAAACTGCTGTGTAAACATAAAACAGCCATTAGCTGCAACGTTTCCTCTACCTTACTCCCGTGTCAGAGTATCTTTTGATGCCCAATAATGCAGAGTGAGATAGAATTGAGAATGTGCTTCAGGTTATAGCCAGAAATAGCTTGAATTTACAGCCTTGATTCACCTTCATTGGGCACCCTTCCAAGTAGCTCTGTTTTCCCTGAAATAACTCAGACTATTTATGAAAGGATGAAAGTGAACCATGTGGTCCTTTGATGAGTCACAGAGGCAGTAGACCAAGACCATTCTAACTGAGCATACCAGTTTTCTAGCATTGAGTATTCAGGAATTATTCCCAGACGGGATGTAGAGAGAATAGACTTCAAAGATAAAATGAAGGTGAAAATGGCCACACAACAGTTCTGAGAGAGTCGTATCAAGACACACCACCATTGAGATGGTTGGAGGGGTACAGAGAGAAAAATCATTAAAGGATTAATTTAATAGACAGACTCAGAGGTGGAAAATCATCCTGATGTGAAACTCTTTCCTATGGGAATAAAGGAAATTGGGCAGACAAGGTAGGAAAGTACAACTGCCTCCAGCGATATTAAATGAAGAGTGAGAGGGTTTAAGTCCTGAGCACTTTGCTCTTTTCTACCTTCTCATCCTCTCTGTGCACCAGGTACCTCTCTCAGACTTCAGGGTTAGAAGGGGAAATAATTCCTGCATTGTCCAGGGCCAAGAGAGTTCATGTTGGTAGGCCTCTCAGTTGAGATCTCCTCATAAACAAGTATTTTAGAATTGTTACCCTCCCTGGACAAAGCAAGACAGACCACCCCAACCCAGGGCACAGTGGGGTATCCTTGGTGGAGATCAGTCCTGCACCTCTACTGCCTGCCAACAACAACAAAAAATGTCACTGGTTTAAAAAATGGTATTCATCTATGTACAGAAAATACAACCTGTTTAGACCAATGGAGACAGAAGAAAAAAAGCTTGATGAGACTTCAAAACAATATGATATTAAATCAGTATTACCTCTTAAGATGTCATTTTCTCCAAAATAGCTGTTCCTATCATCCAATCTTATCTGCCTCATTTCTGTTGAGCTCTTTTTCTGTCATTAGTTGTCAGTTTGTCTTCTTCATTTTGTTTTCTACTCCATTCATTGTGGCCTCTCTGCCGCTATTTCTGGATCCTTTGTATTTTTCTTTTTTAGAATATCCTGCAGTATTCTCTGTAGAGTTGAATTGTGGTTGCATATTCCCCTAGTTTTCTTCATCCTGGAAGCACCTTGTTTTTCCATCAATTTCCAGGGATAGTTGTGCAGGATATATCAGTCTTGGCTGGAGATTATTATCTTTCAAAGCTTGAATTATTTCCCCCCATACTCTTCGTGATTTGATGGTTTGTGCTGAGAAGTCTGCTGTAATTTGTTCCCTTGTAAGTGATCTGTTTCTTGTCTCTGATGGCTTTTAATATTCTGTTCTTGTATTGGATTTCTGGTACTCTGATTATTATATGCCTGAGTGTTGCTCTGTTTGGGTTGTAGGTGGCTGGGGTCCTGGTGCTTCATACAACTGAGTATCTTTACCTTTTGCTAAATTAGGAAAATTCTCCTGGATTATTTCTGTGAGTAGCTTTTGTAGTTCATTTGTTTGTGTCCCTACTTCTTTTTTTATGTTCTTAATTCTTAAGTGTCTGCTATTGCCTCTTTCTCAGGATTGGGGATCAAGGAGCCTTTCTTGTTGCTACCTCTTCCCATATTCTTTGTTCCTTATATATGCAAGCATATATAGGAGACCCAGCTTCCTTCCCTGTCAGCCATAGTCTGATTGAATTGCGCCAGCTAGGTGTTCCCACCCACTGCAGCGCACCAGGAAGTTGCAGACCAGGTAGCCTATGTGGGGCCCACCCCTCCAGGTCACCTTCAGGCACTGCGACCTGGGTTGTTCTAAGCCTACTGGGTCTCAGCCAGCAGCGTCACATAGGCTAGGCACTGCTCACCAATCCCGCTTGAGAGGAGGATACATGACTGAAGTCACCGCAGCGCCCTGTTCCCGCAAGTCTGCCCGGTCCCAGAATGTCCTCTGTTGGAGTCTCCTAGACCATGGAAGAGTCCCAGTTTCTCTCACTCACTGCAGGTCAATGCACAGTTCCCCGCTCGTCCTGCTTTCAACTCCATACACTGATTCCCGTTCTCAGCTTTCATGAGTCTCTCTCCCTGCCGAGCTGATGTAGACATAGCAGCAGTGGCAGGAAACCAAAATCGCGGCTTCCAATGGCGCGAGCTCCAACTTCCACACTGAGGCTTTTCTGTTCCTGTTATAGCACCAGGATTGCATTCCCAGTTGGTTTCTCTCAGCTCAGTTCATTCTTGGGTCAGCAGAGCATATCTCCTCTTGCTTATGATTCCTTACTCCGCACCATTCCTGAATTCTAAGCTGGGTCTTTTAGAGAGCCTCTGTAGCTGCTGCTATCTGTCCACTGTGTTCTCCCGGAAGTCAGCAATTCTTTTGTTTCTCATGTCTTCTTTTACCTGAGATAGTATTTCTGTTCTAAGTTCTTTCATAGACTTTTGAAGCTGTTTCTTTATTTCAGTTGCTGTTGCTTCAGAAACTTTTTAGGTGTGTGACTCCTGATTTCCCATGTTAGAATCTCCTAGACCAGTACTGCTTGGGTTGGAGGCCAAAGACTGCTTTTTATTTCTTCCTCTTATCATGTTCTTGGTTTCTTCCAGAAAAGTGGGTAGTGGGGTCCCTCTCACTTCCTGTGTTGGTTATAATTACTCTGAAGCATGCTGGCTAGGAATATCTGATGGTGACAATTGGATGCATTGGTGTAAGGCTATCGGTGGCTCCTAGAGTGCAAGTAGGAGTGGGACTGGCTGGCACCTCCCTCCCAAGCTGGTTAACAGGGAACCCTCATCACATATAGTAGATACAGTGTGTTGAGATGGTTGAGGATAGCTTAAGAGAAACCTTAGTGATGGCTGTTGGATTGTGCATAGGGGCGGGACTCAGTCCAAGCATTTTCTACCAGTCTGCTCTGACCGAGGAATAGCTGAATGAAGCTGGCTGCAGTGTTTGACTTCAAAATGGCCCCGACCAGTCACTCACTCCCATGGGAGGACTGAGTCCCCCCACACTCATTGCTAGCCAGTGCAGTCTCTGGTCCACTGCTCCCCTCTGCCACCATGTCTCCCTTCAGAGGTCTTCAGGCTTGGCAGCCACCAGCCCCACTGTGACCGTGTGTCCCCAGGTTTCAACAATGCTTCTTGCATGGTGGTTACAGCTCCCAGTGAAAGCACTGCCAGGTACCACCTTCTTCTGTTTAAGTTTTTCTTTTTTAAAAATTCTCTCTGTGGGCTTTGATTCTCACTTTAGGTTCTTCCTGGGTTGAGGGACCCACTTCCTTCCTCTTGTCTTCTCCAGAATGCTATATTCCAGCATCTGGACTGTTCTTCTCAGAGAAACTGTTTACTCTGCTGCTTACTGTTCTGCCCAAGGTCTCCCTATCTAGTGTGTTTCTGCAGGAAATCCAGTCTCCTACCAGATATTTCTGTGGCTTTCCAGAAATCTTTATTATTTTGTCTGTAATATATAAGCTTTTTTTATTTCCAATATTTCTCCTTCCTGTCTACATCACAGTTCTGCTATTTCAACATTTTCTGCTCTGTCTCTAAACAAGCATAGGCTCCTGCAGCCACACAGCTCTCTTTCCTCAAGGATCCTTAGCCCAAGGCTTTGTGGGTAATTGGCATGTATGTGTTAGCCTGTGGGGATACTCTGACTTTGCCAAATAAGAATACTTCCTTTATCCATTGAAAAAAGTTAACAAATTATGGCTGTTAAGTAAATGCTACTAAGATCTGTGTGTCCTTTCCTAGAAGATATATCATGAATATTTTAATAAGAGGACAAAAGACAATTTCCAGAGGCAAAGGAAACAGCTAATTTATTCTCCTCATTTGAGAGCATAGCTTCAGAGACTAGGCTTTTGGTTTCACTCAAGTAACCTCAGACCCATCCTCTAGACTTCTATTGCCCCCCTGACCTTTACTCCAACTTGATTGCTTACTGAGTGACTGACTGAAACTCTCGTAGCTATCTTTTCATTCTGCTCTTCAATCAGAGTTGCCTTCCTAAGATACAGATGTGGTTGTTCACCCTGTGTCTTGGCCTCTCTCAGTGAGTCTGGCCCTCCAGAAGGGGAATGGTCTTCATGTGAATTCAGTGCTCCTTGATTCAGGCTCTGAAAATTTCCCAACACATCTTTCTCTACTTCAGCTCCTTACACTGCATGAAAGCCAGTAAGTTCAGTATTATTTCCTCTTGGGAGCTTGTTAGAAATGGAAGTTTGTAGGACTATTTCAGATCTATTCAATCAGAAATTTGGAGAATGAGGCCTAGAAATCTGTGCTTTAGCAAAATCTCTGGATGACTGTGATGCATAGTACAATTTGATAGCCATTTACTGACGTAAAGCAGTGTAGCTTATGCTGTCTCGAGTGACCTTAATTCCTAAGACAGCTGGTATTTCTTATGTGTATTTCAAGAGTCAGTTTGATCATCATCTCTTCCACTGAGACTTCTCTGCTTTCATTTAACAGCATTTACTACTTTTGGATAGACCACTTCTACCTTCCACTTTCATAAGTGTAATATGCAGTTTTGCAATTATTATAATTTACTTGTCCAAATCCCTGATTAAGCTGTGAGGTGCCTAAGGGAATAGTCTCTTAAAGGTTGTTTTAATATATCTCTCTCTCCCCCTTCCCTCCTCCCCCCATGCACACACCTTTTATAAAAAAGGATACCATAGAATGTAGTAGAAAAAGATGAATCAAAATTTACTGTCCATTTCTTAACTGGAGTCTCTTCTGTATAGCTGTCTTTCACCACCACAATGTATAAAAGAAACAGATCCATTCTGAGCTCTCAAGGAAAAGGTGCTTACTATCTGAAAACTGTCAACTGCTGGCATGAAAATATATAGGTCCATTTGTTCTATGACCCTCTCTTTGAGTTAATCAACTGAAACTATGGTTGGCTGTTTTTCTCTTGAGTGACACAGACTCTTCATAAAATCTTAGCAACTTAAAGGAAACTTGAAGTTACCTACTAAAGGACAGTAGTCTACATAAAATCTAGTATCAAATCACTAACTCTCTTCTATTTGATTGTGATCTAAGATCTGTCTAGGACAAAGGAAATCTTTGTTATAATGTAAGAAAAAGAGGGTCCAAGAAGAGACAGCAAAGATTAGGGAGATAGGAATCAGCTTTTGACTTTCTAACACTATTTCCACAGCTTCAAAGAGGATGGAAGTGGCTTCCACTGTTGAAAACCTAATGAGTAGCTTTCCTATGTACATCTGGAAAGGGGGAAATTGGCTAATGGGCCACAACTTTTATTTCCTTAATATTGATATTCCCTGTGCCTAGGACAGTCCCTGGTATACAATAAACACTAAATTGTTGGACTTTTACATTATAAATTCCAGGGTTTGTAGATGTTATGCTACATAAATCAAACCTACAGTTTAGTTTAGACTACAGACTTCCTTGAAAGTGCTAATTTAAAAAAGATAGAAGCAAGCACCCTGCAGCTGCATTAGTTTTTCTCCAGGACAGAAGCTTTCCTATAAACCATTTGATGAAGTAGAAGGTGGCAAAGTTACAACCTTTGTAGCTCAAAGACTTAATAGAAGCCACGATTAACTACTGTAACAGGCTGTCTTGTTACCCAAATTGATGCTTTTATTGTGCTTGGATGGGCTTGTCACTTGTTCTGTCTCTTTGTTAATTGTGGCAAAAATCACTACAATTACCAAGGTGGAATAATAAATCTTTGGCCAATATCCTTTGGGTATAATTTGTATAACTGAATACTGTTGCTTGAGCCTCACTTTAAGAACTAAAGACTCAACAATTCCCATGAGGATGCAGTGTGGCATGGAGTGGAGTCAAGAGGAGAAGCTACATTGATTCCCAATGAATGGTGGGGATTGGGTCCCGTGGCTGCTGTCACTGGCTGGAAGACATTGTGGAATTGGGCAGAGCCCGGCACCATGGCAGTGTCAGTCAGCCACCCTGGTGCAGAGCGAATAGGTGGGCCCTGCTGGGGTTGAGCTACACCTCTGGTTGGGACCCAATAGTCAAGGACAAAAAGGTCAAGACTCAGTGATGTCCACAAGGTACAACATAAGTCCCTGAAGGAAATTTCAGGTTGACTGGCTCAGAGGCTAGAGGCTAGCCTGCACCATCCCTATGTCCTTGCCTGTACCTCAGATAACAGCAAATTGGAAAGGGCAGCAAAACCCCAGTCAGCAAGCTTCATAAAGACCCTAAGCTATATGGAGAGGCCAGAGACCCACAGGACACAACTGTCTGAAAGAAACCAGAAACATGACAAGAGATAGAAATAAAAAAACCCCTCCAGCCACTGACCCTCAGAAAATAAGCCCAGGAGAGGTAAATACAGAAGAGAACCAGTGCAGTAATCATGCAATATTAGACACAGCATCAGTGGACATAAAGAAATACATTCATGACTTCATAGACAAATTTAAAATGGCACTTCTGATCCAAGTGAGGCAAGATATAAAAGTGTACCATTAATTAAATGATAAGCCCCTCCCAAGAGAACACAAATGGAAGAACGGAGGAACTCAGAAAAGGAAGAGAAACCTTTGGTGAGCAATATAAACAAAATCTAGAATATATGAAACAGATCCAAAGAGATTACCAGGAAATTAAAAACTCCATTGAAGGCTGGCAAAATGCCTTGACAGAAACTTAAGTCAGTCTTTTGAAACTTGAAGAGAGATTTATCATGTCTGATCATAAAAGAAAAGATCTCTTAAAAATAACAAGGAACAAGGAAGAAACAATACAAAGGCTAGAAGATAACAAGAGGATTTATAACTTAAGAATAAAAAACATAAACAAAAAAGCAGGAGTAATCACAAATGAACTACAAAGAATATTCACAGATATAATTAAGGAAAACTTCCCAAGCATAGGAAAAAGAAATGATATCCAGATAAATGAGACATACAGAACTCCAGCCACTACAATCAAAACAGATCTACACCCAGATATATAATAATCAAGATACCAGAAATCCAACACAAGAACAGAATATTAAAAGTGGCCAGAGAAAAGAGGCAGATCACCTACAAAGGACAAATCATCAAAATAATGACAGACTTATCAGCACAAACTCTCAAATTGAGAAGATCCTGGGGGAAAATAGTCCAGTCCCTGAGAGAAAATAACTTCCAACCAAGGCTGATATACCCAGAAAAACTCTCTTTCAAAATTAATGGAGAAACAAGATATTTCCAAGACAATGAGGAACTATGGGAGTTCATGACCACCAATCCAATCCTACAAAAAATACCGAAGGACATTCCAGAGAGAGAGAGAGAGGAAAAAATACCAAGATTCCAGAAACAGTGGCAGGGAAACATGGCAGAGAAAATGGGGCAGACAGTGGAATGAGGCGTAAAGTGGACAAATAATAGCAGAGGAATAGAATAGCAGAGATGAGGCAGAGACAGTAAGCTATAATTTTTAATATAGATAGCCTTGATACACTAACCAAAAAGAAACATAGGCAGAGTAGATTAGGAGGCAGGATCCACTGAGAGGCTCTAAATAGTAAATACACTCAACCTGAAAGAGGGTTAATAAACTAAAATTCAAAGATGAGAAAACAATTCTATCTGTGAAAGGAAACCAGAGAAATAGGGACAACTCATTCAGCAGTTGCAGAAAGGTTGGAAAGTTATGACACTTACGTGCAGTATAGAACTACACAGCTGGAAGGAAGGAAAATCTTGTGGCTTTAGTAAGTAAAGGAGTACAGCTCAAGATTAAGCTCAGGGGTAAAAAGGTTCAGCAACACTCAGATATCTAACCTGTTATCTAACAGGTTGACCCTCTAGTCTAAAATCTATAGGAGCTAGTAGGACTCAAAATATACAAAGCATCTTGAGAACGGGAAAGGTGAGGAATTGCCTAAAAAAGGAAAGCAGATGCTATAAATGTATAAGAATTTAAAAGCCACAGTAGTCTTAATGTTCTGTTTAATTTGATTATATTTTGTTCTGGTCTCTCTACTCATATGAAACTTGAAGGCACAGACAGCTAACCCAAAAATAACAGGTTATACCCCGGTAACTATCCTTAATTTCCTATTAACTTAAACTGAAACCCTGTATTACTTGTCTTACTATGACTGATCTTATTTGAAGCTGATTTATTAGATTGCTATTTTGCCTTGACTGGTTTTATTCGAATTTGGTATGTTTGATAGTATCAAGTCTAAAAATAGAGACAACTACTCTGAAGATGACAAGATATAAAAGATATCCATTCCAGTATTAATAATTAACTGCTTTCAAGTCCCACAATGTCTCCAAAGATGTGTTTTTATAAAATAGCTATGTAATGCTATCCTTAACTATAGAATGCCTGATGATGTGGACAATTCTATTGAAAATAACAAGAGAAAGCATAGTAACTACTATAGATTTTCTCATATTGTGGTCTTATATTTCTTTGTCATTTCATGTTTTTCTAGGAATTTGTTGTGTTGTCTTGTTTTGATCTGTTTTTCCCTAAAATACAGAAAGGATAGATATACACCTAGAGGTTCACATATGGGAAGAATTTCTAAACTATGGGAACAGATTATATAATACACAATGTAATACTCTGCAATACACAATGTAATACTCTGTAATACACAAGAAATACTCTGAAGAAGAGACACTAAGAAACCCAATGCTAATTCTTTAGCATTATGATATAAAATCTAACAATACTATTATGCACTGTTCAGAGTGATATTACTCTAGTCTCTTATGTTGAATTTCAGCATACGTAAAGATAAAGACAGCTACTTCGAAGAGAATGAGAGACATTATGGTAGTCATTATTGACTTCCCCAAAATCAGATTTTGAAGACCTAAAAAACCTTCATCAACCTGTAATGATTTCATTAATTCTATAATGTTCAGTATATATTCAATGTGTGTGAAGATGAGGACAATTATTTGGAAGAAAACTAGAGACAATAAGATAGACAGTGGAGATCTCCATTGGACTTGCTTTGAAATCTGTGTTTCTTTAGATTGTTTCCTTATGAACTGTTCTGTTCTGTTTTGACATGTTTAATCTTACTCTCTTTAAGATAAAAAACAAGTGTGTAGGACTGATAACCATATTACTAATTTCTTGTTGGATCATTGAGCAGAACTGCTTGCAGTGTCATTATTCGAACATCACTTTGTATGCTTTAATTTTGTGAGTTGAAGAACTATTTCTAAGGTGGCAATATGTAACTTATCAACTAGTGATTTCTTACTGCTTATTTTTCTGAAATTCTGTATTTCTTCTACCTTTTTTTCTTTTTTCTCTTTAAATAAAAAAGAATTAAAAAGGAAGGAAAGAGTTGACTGACAAATCCAGGACATTTCTGAATAAGCATGAATTGGATTATTATGGAGTGAGACGAGATGCAAGGGCTCAGATATAGGGAGATGCTTTATATTCAGCAGATCTCATCTGGGTCTTAGTAGCCAGGAATTCTAGGACACTGATTTTCTTCAGTAAAACTCTTAACTTACACCCATAATAGGCCTATTAAGTGTGTGGCAGTGAATTGGTATGACTCACCTCAGCTCCTTCATGCTGAAGTTATAGATCCCATGAGCCACATAATTCTATTTCTATGTGATGCTGCTTGCATGTGGGCCCTGTACCTGCATAGTGAGTGAATGGATGCCTATCTTGTGGAAGGTACCTGAGATTAATAGAAAAGTTTCCTTTTGTCAAGTATGGATATCAGAAAGGTGAAAATTTGCTCTCTAATATAGTTTTTGCTTTTATTTCCAGGATTCTGCAATTAAAGGCCTGGGAAGAAAATAAGGGACATGAATAATGGTGCAGCCCAGCAATAGCACAACATTCCATTCATCACTGCCAAGGGGCAAATGCACAACCTTCAAAGTGATTCTAGGAAGAGGGAAAGGAAGAGGAAGTGCAAGCTCCTTGGAACAGTGATTTACCACTCAGCAGAGGATGTGAAAGTCTCCATAGAAAAAGAGGCCACAGTTTCTGTCCTTTAATATATGTAATGGTATTTATAGTGACCATTGTGGGCATGTATATATTTTCCAGGCAGGCATTTATTTTTCATGTTTATGTGCTTCTTGTTCAGTGAGGGCTGTCTTTAGTACCAATATTGAGGAGGGGCTGGGCCCAGACTCATCCATCATTTATGGCAACTGCTTTCTCTTTATTACATATAATCTATACTTTCCTTTAATGGCAATGTGATTTCAACATATCATTGGTTTATAGATTGTAGAGCAGAGTTCTGATTTTTATTGTTTCCCATCGGTACAGGATAGATTACTGAAGAAGGTTAAAAGTTGGAGACCTTTATTTCAGGTCAGAAAGGTGTGACTTTGAAAAAGATAAGGAGAACTGAATTTAAGCTGAGTTACTAACCAAGAGCAAGGGGGAGAAAAGAGTATTCATTCTCCCAGAGAAAGGCTGGAATGAGCTCTTCATCCTAATTGATGTCCTTAGGTGCATGAAGTTTTTAGGGAATAGGGAGTGTAAGGCAAGTACAGAAATCATGTACTTGTGTCTGAATCAACACTTCAGGACAAGGTATAACAGGCATGAGTAGAAAGGAGAGCTGCAACTAGGGGTCAACCAGTTGACTCAGTATAGATCATAAATCCATGGGTGATTGGATTAAGTCCAGGCACTAGCTTCTTGAAATTTGTGGCTACTGTGCTATTTCCTGAATCTGCCCCACACTAGGCCTGGGACCAAATATTTCAGCATGAAGCACTTGGAGAAGGAAAAAAATCAGAGAATCCATGCAGGAGCTGGTTACACATGAAGTTTTTCCTGGAAGGTCATTAGAGAATCATGTTTCAGAAACCAGAGCAAGGGCTTTGTGGACTAATTGATCCTTAATAGGAAGAGTGTACTGTGCTGATTTGGGTAGTACAGGATGGGAGAGAGGAAGAACCTGTAGAATGAGGTGATTTAGTTCTCATACTTTAGGGACATTTCCTCATATATGCAGGTGTTGCCCACAGGCTGTCTCTCCACTTTTGGCTGGACTACTGCAGCTGAAGCTCAGCTCTGCTTCAGTTCTACAGAGATTTGTGTCCTTTGTAGTCATTTGTTTCTAACCCAATCATGAAATTATAGATTTGTTACCAAACAGGTGGTCTTTTTGACTTTTTCTTCTTATTTTTGATTTCTTAAACTGAGTGGATTAAAAAGTAAGTTAAAATGAGAAAGTACAGAATGGCAGCATTCTGCATTTCTTTCCTTTTTAAAAAATTTATTAAAAAGGAAAAAAAACAGATAAAGGGTAGAAATAATACAAAATTTCAAAAAAAAACCAGTAAGAAATCATTAGTTGGTAAATTGCATGTTGTCCTCTTAGAAATAGCAGATAAAATTACAAAAGTAAAGCATACAAAGTGGACAAACAGACTGCAAACAGTTCTGATCAGAACTTAGTAATATGGTTATCAATCCTACACACTTAAGCATACATGCAGTTATATCTTTCAGAGCACTTTCGTTTCTTCTCTTTATTACAATAGCAACTACACATTTTGGGTTTTATTACTCCTACGTTTCTTATTACTTTTTACACTAGAGACACAATATGATAATTATAAATATGCTTCTTATGTATTTCACTTATGAGGATAGTGTCAAGTTGTCTCCATTTACCTATGAAAGCCTCAAGATTATCCTTTTATAGCTAGGTAATATTCTGTCATATAAAAAAATATATTTTTCATCCACTCTGCAGTTGATGGGCATCTTGGTTGTTTCTAAGATTTATCTATTACAAATTGTGCTGTTATGACATGGGTGCACATATATCACTGTGATATGACCTTTTCAGTTTTTCTGGGAAAATACCCAGGACAGAAATAGCTAGATTGAATGGAACATGCAATTCTATGCTTCTGAGAAATCTCCATACTGATGTTCATAGTCACTGCACCAATACACACTCCCACCAACAGTGAAGCAGTGTTCCTTTCTCCCCACAGCCTTGCCAACATTTGTTTTCAGTTGATTTCTTTTTTTAAAACTTTATTTAAAAAGAAAAAGAAAAAAAAAGCAGAGAAAGGTACAAGTTATACAGATTTACAGAAAAAAATAAACAGTAGGAAATCACTAGTTAATGGATTACATTTTGTCATCTTAGAAATAATTGTTCAAGTTACAAAATTAAAGCTTATAAAGTGGACATTCCAACAGTGAGACTGCAAACAGTTCTGTTCAATGATCCAACAAAACTCAGTAATATCATTATCTATCTTATACACTTAAATATACATGCAGTTATATCATTTAGAGCACTTTCTTTTCCTCTCTTTTGTACAATGACAATTACACATTTTGGGTTTTGTTGCTCCCACAGTTCTTATTACTTTTTTGGAAGAGAGTAGAACCAAAAGTGACATAACAGAACAGTCAGTCAAATCAAAAGGGTGGACGTAATAGATAATGTAAAAGCATAATCCTAGGTGATCAACAATGGTTACCATAATGCCTCCTGCTATCTCTAATAGAATTACCTATATCATTAGTTATAATAAAATTTGAACAAAACAGTAAAGAACAAAACCAACAAAACCAAAACATTGGAGACATTATAGGTCTTCAAAAGTAGATAATAGTCAACAAGAAAGGGCGTCATAATGAATCCCACTATCTTCACAGCTGTTGCCTAAACTTTCGAACCTGATACTATCAAGCAAAACAGAATAGAGGAACATCAGTCAAAACAAGATGGTGAGAGCAATACAGGGCTTTAAATCAAGATAATGGAAAGTCAAAGTGGTTTACTATAATATATCCTGCTATTTTTAATTTATTTCTCCCTTAATTAAAAGGATAAAAAAGTAAATAATAAAATGGAGATTGAGATAAAAGAGGGCATAACAGCAAAACAGCACAGATCAAAACATAACCATTTAAGCAAAATAGTGTTTCACCAGAAGATTATCCTGACATAAAAGTAGTTACCATATTGTCTCTTTCCTTAAAATCTTTGAGTATAACTTTGTATACTGTAGCATCAAATATATCAAAACAATGTAAAACCATTTAAGAGAATGACAGTATTACAGGGTATTTAGAATCAACTAACAGAAAATGAACAATGGTTTCTGTATAATCTCCTTGTCTATAAAAGGTTTTGCTTATACTATCATATATAATAAAATCCAATAAGATACCACCTGTTTAGACCAATGGAGACAGAAGAACAAAAGCTTGATGAGACTTCAAAACAAGATGATACTAAATCAGTACTACCTCTTAAGACGTCATTTTCTCCAAAATAGCTGTTCCTATCATCCAATCTTCTCTGCCTCATTTCTGTTGAGCTCTTTTTCTGTCATTAGTTATCAGTTTGTCTTCTTCATTTTGTTTTCTGCTCCATTCATTGTGGCCTCTCTGCCGCTATTTCTGGATTTTTCATATTTTTCTTTTTTAGAATATCTTGCAGTATTCTCTGTAGAGTTGAATTGGTGGTTGCATATTCTCCTAGTTCCTCTTTATCCTGGAAGCACCTTGTTTTTCCATCAATTTCCAGGGATAGTTGTGCAGGATATATCAGTCTTGGCTGGAGATTATTATCTTTCAAAGCTTGAATTATTTCCCCCCATGGTCGTCGTGATTTGATGGTTTGTGCCAAGAAGTCTGCTGTAATTCTGATGGGTGTTCCCTTGTAAGTGATCTGTTTCTTTTCTCTGATGGCTTTTAGTATTCTGTTCTTGTATTGGATTTCTGGAATTTTAATTATTATATGCCTGAGTGTTGCTCTGTTTGGGTTGTAGGTGGCTGGGGTCCTGTATGCTTCATACAACTGAGTATCTTTACCTTTTGCTAAATTAGGAAAATTCTCCTGGATTATTTCTGTGAGTAGCTTTTGTAGTTCATTTGTTTGTGTCCCTACTTCTTCTTTTATGTTCTTAATTCTTAAGTTATAGACCCTCTTATCATCTTCTAGTCTTTGTATTATTACTGTTTGTTTTTTTATTATTTTTAAGAAGTTTTTCATTTCATGCTCCCATATTACAAATCTGCCCTCCAGTTCAGATAATCTGTCGTTAGTTTCTTTCAAGTTGTTATGCCGGTTTTCGATAGACTTTTTAGTTTCCTGGTAATCTCTTTGAACCTGCTTCAAGTATTCTATGCTTTCTCTATTTTCTCCATTAAACAATTCTCCCTTCTTTTTCTGTTCTTCCATTCCATCATCTGTTTTTTCTTGGGTGGTGCTTAGCATTTCTCTAACTATTCTGCTTATGTCTAGCTTCAGGTCATTAATAACTTCATTCCTGAACTTGTCTATGAGGCTCTCGAGATAGCGCTTTATGTCTATTGGTGCTGTGTCTGCTGTTGTCTCTTTCTCAGGATTGGGGGCCGAGGAGCCTTTCTTGTTGCTACCTCTTCCCATATTCTTTGTTCCTTATATATGCAAGCATATATAGGAGGCCCAGCTTCCTTCCCTGTCAGCCACAGTCTGATTGAATTGCGCCGGCTAGGTGTTCCCACCCACCGTAGCGCAGTTGCAGACCAGGCAGCCTATGCGGGGCCTGCCCCTCTAGGTCAATCTACCTTCAGGAGCTGGCTAAAATTATTTTCCATTCTATGGGTTTTCTTTTCAGTCTGTTGGTGATTTCTTTTGAAGTGCTGAAACTTCTCAATAATATGAGACCCCACTTGTTCATTTTTGAAGTATTTCCCATGCAGTTTGCATTTTGTTCATGAATTCTCTATCTACCCCATGTCTCCAAGACTTCTACCTAACTTTTCTTCCAGTAGAGTGTTTCTGTTTTAATATTTAAGTCTTTGATCAACTTAGACTTTAGGTTTGTGCATAGTGATAGACATGGATCTAGTTTCAGTCTTCAGCATTGGAGAGCCAATTTTTCCAACACCATTTGTTAAAGAGGCTATCCTTCTTCCAGTGAACATGTTTATCCCCTTTGCCAAATACGAGGTGGGTGAGTGTCTTTGTAGTTGTGCTTGCATCTTCTAATCTGTTCCACTGATCCTCAGATATATTTCTTTGCCAGTACCATGCCGATTTTATCACTGTGGCTTTATAGTATAGTTTCAAGTCAGGAATTGAGGTGCCTTCTGCCATGCCTTTGTGGCTCAGAATTGCCTTTGCTATTCTAGGTTTCTTCTGTTTCCAAATGAATTTGAGGAGTGTTTTCTCTAGATCTGTGAAGTATGGTAATGGTATTTTGATTGCAATTGTGTTAAATCTGTTTTACAGTTTTGGGAGTATAGCCATTTTCACAGTGTTGGTTCTTCCTAGAAAAAGCAAGGAATAACCTTCCATTTTCTAAAATCCTCTTCAATCTCCTTTTTTACTGTAGCATAATTTTCAGCACATAGGTCTTTTACATTCTTAGGTTCATTCCCAAGTGTCTCTTTGTAGATGCTATTGTGAAGGGTGATATTTCCATAATTTCTCTCTCAGTGAGTTTGTTGTTTGTGTACAGGAATATTACTGATTTTTGAGTGTTGACTTTGTACCCAGCTACACTGATGAATTTGCTTATTACCTCTAATAGTATTTTAATGGAATCTTTGGGGACTTTTATATAGAGTATTGTATCATCTGCAAACAGCGATAATTTAACATCTTCCTTTCCTATCTTTATTCCTTTTATTTCTCTCTCTTATCTGATTGCTCTGGCTAGTATTTCCAAAACCATATTGAATAGGAGTGATGATAGTGGACATCCTTGTCTTGTTCCTGATTTTAAAGTAAAAGCTTTCAGTTTTTTTTTCCATTTAGTATAATGCTGGCTGAAGATTGAGGTAGACATTGTGCATTCCAAGTTTCTGAAGGGATTTATTGTGAACATGTGTTGGATTTTATCAAAAGCTTTTTCTGCATCTATTGAGATGATCATGTGGTTTTTGTTTTTGGTTCTGTTGATGTGGTGTATTACATTTATTGATTTGTGAATGTTAAACCATCCCCGCATTCCTGAAATGAATCTCACTGAAGAGTTTAAGGAGTATTGCCATCAAATCTTCTTGAAATTTCTTGTAGAATTCAGCTGATATCACTTTTATATACCGGCTTAGCTTTGCCATGTTATGTTCCAGTTGTTTACTTTCTATTTTTCCCCCCTGTTTAATTGCTTGTCCTACCTGGTGATTTCTTTCTGTTGTTGTGCTGCAGAGGTCATTTTTACCTCTGTCTAGTATGTCTTTTAATACTCTTTTTAGTCTTGGTTTGGTGGACTCAAATTTCTTCAGTTGTTCTTTGTCATGGAAGTATCTTGTTTCTCCATTAAATTTGAATGGAAGTTTTTCTGGGTACATCAGTCTGGGTTGAAAGTTGTTTTCTTTCAGGGCTTCAAGTACCTCACTCCAAGCTTGTCTTGACTTGGGGGTTTGTGCTGAAAAGTCTGCTGAGATTTAATGGGCTTTCCTTGATACATGAGTTGTGTCTTTTCCCTAAAAGCTTTTGGTATTCTGTTTTTTATGCTGCATGTCTGGGATCTTAATTATATATGTGTGGGTGTAGATTTATGCTGGTTGTGATTGTTTGGCATTCTATATGCATCATTTTTCTGCATATCAGATTTTTCCTCATCCTGGGAAATTTTCTGCTACTACTTCTGTGAATATTTTAGTTATATCATTTGAATTGACTCCTGCATCTACACTGATGCCTACTGATCTTATGTTGTTTCTCTTGGAATCATCTTGAAGCTGCTGGATTGTCAGTTCATGCTGCCTTGTTAGTTTTAAAAGTTCTGTCCTTTCATGATCTCTAATTGTGATCCTGTCCTCATGTCCAAAATCCTATCCTCAGCTTCATTTAAATGGTTTTTGCAGCTTTGAATGGAATTTTTTGTTTCTTGGATGTCTCTTTGAGTTTGTTTCACTAAAAAAGGAATTCTGTTTGTTTTCTACATTGTTAATTCAAGGTTTCAACCAGTTTCTCATGCTCCTGTACTTTTTCCTCTATTTCTTTAGCTGCACTGAGCAACTTCTTTACTAAGGTTGTTATTTCTGTTTTAACATGAGTGATTACTTCTAATTTGATTTCCTTTGTAGTCTCATGGGTTGTTTTTTTTTTTTATTTTACTTACTATCTTTTCAGAGATTTCCAGTTTGTTACTTTTGAAGTCCTTTAGTTCAATGTCTCCTGTACTTACTCCTGGTGGACTACATGTTTGAGATTGCATTTTGCTTTTTTGTTTTTCCATTTTCACCTTTGGAGTTAATAGTTGGTCCTTCAATCCCACTAGTGTCAACTGTTGGTAGTGTGCATCTTGGGGTCCTACTGTAAGGTTGCTATTTGTCTAATTGCTGGGTCACAAAATGAAGAGGTGTGCTAGACACCTGACTTACCCCTGCAGGGACTTTTGGATGAGTTCTATATTCTTCCTGGGCTGACCCTAGTGTATTGATGTAGGTCAACTTTTAGTTCCTCCTGTTACTTTATCTTCAGGTTATTCCAGGTCATCACATCTCCCTGTCTATAGTATTTGTGTCAGCTGAGGCCCTACTGTGTCCCTACTGTGTGCTTTTGTGTCTCATAAGACCAATTTGGGGAGTCCTTATTGGCACACTTTTCACCTTGCCTGATGTTCTCTGTGTTCAGGAAGGGGTCACTCACACTCTTGCCAGACTCACCAAGGTCTTGCAGTTAGTTAGGGGAGCTTTACTACTGGCCCTATTTACCCACTGTACACCTCTGTTTTTGGGGCATACTCATCACATTGACTAGAGCCTGCCACATGCACACAGTAGGGACACAGTAGGGCCTCAGCTGACACAAATACTCTAGACAGGGAGATTTGATGACCTGGAATAACCTGAAGATAAAGTAACAGGAGCCTTGTTTTGGTGAGGCAGTTACTGAATCTCCCATCAAGGTAGCATGGTTAATATGCTGTAGTCCAAGGTTCTGAAAAAAAGGGTGGGAGCTGAAGATCAGCAGCAGTATTAGGCCCAGAAGTTAGGGAGTGTCCCTGAGGTGCCAGCAGCTGTCCTGGGTCTGGGCATCTGCCAAGTGCATAGGAAGCATGACACAGCAACGTAGGTGATCCTGGGCTGAGGGGTGGGCTGGTGGCAACAGTCCAGGCATCTGCAGGGTGCTATCTTGTTTTAAAGTCCTATATTGCTTTCATCATTTTATTCTGAGTGGGTTCATTCTGTTTCATCCTGTTTGTCCTATTCCACTCAGTGAAGCTGTAACTTCAACTGGTTGTTGAAGTTGCAGGACAAATGCCAAGCAAAGCACAGGAACATAGTGATTGGAGCCTGTGGAGGCCTTCTGTTTGAGTGAGAGTTCACTTGAGTGAGAATCTCCCTTCAAGTAATCACAGTTAATCCACTGCAATTCAAGGTTCTGGAAGGAGGAGTGGGAGCTGAAGATCAAGTACTTGGTCTAGGAGATGGGGAGGATTGCCAAGGGCAGCAGCCATTGGTGTGTGCAGCATTCCTCCAGGCCAGTGTGGGTCACATAGGAAGCCCAGTGGCATGGATGCAAGGTCTATGCACAGTGTGGCATTCCTCAGGGGATCATGCAAGAAGCATGTGGCAGTGTGGGCCAAGATCTGAGTGTGGCACGCATTCCTCAGGGCTGGCAGGGGTCAAGCAGAAAGCCAGCCTTATTTTCAGTATCTGAGAAGTACTCTCCTCATTGCTGGCTGTGAACTGGAAGCTACTATTTCCAGTGGGACTAGAACCTTTAGTTTCTATTCTTTTCTGCATTGTGTGGCTCAGCCTCACTTGAAGCTGAAACTTGAAATACAGTCCATGTGAGCTGTACATGCTGTTTCTTAGGCTTCCTGGGTAGAGCCTTGTTTGGAAAGAATTATAACTGAAAGTGAAACAAATTCCCTCTGGCAAGAAACGTGGCTTGGAAATTGTCATTTGGGGAAATTTTTTTTTTGGTTTGCTGCTTAAATCGGCTCACTTCTATAAATCAATATTTGTGAGAATTATGAAAGACCAAGTAAATGAATAGAATATGTAAAACCTTAAATATTTTATTGCAAACAGAAATGCCCTATAGGTTCTCTATGGAAAGGAGAAAGTGAGAGAAAGGTCATCATTTCCTGCATAAAGAAAACTAACATTAATTAGTTTAAATGTAAACACAATTTTCTTTTTTTTAATTTTTAATTTTTATTTTAAAGAGGATAAAATGAAACAGAACAAAACAGATAATTGGAAAACAATGTAAGAGACACAGATTTCAAAGCATGATAACTGGAGATCTTCACTGTCTATCATGTCTCTTCTTTTCTTCCAAATAGTTGTCCATATCTTCACATATGATGAATTCATACAAAATAAAACAGTATAAAACTGATCAGAATAGGATGATGAAGGCATTTTAGGTCTTCAAGACCAGACAATAGGGAAATCAAGAATGGCTGCCATAATGTCCCTCAGGCTCTTCAAAATAGCTGTCCATACCTTCACATATGTTGAAATTAAACAAAACAAAACAGACTAAAATCACTCTGAACAAAGAATAATAGTATTGCTGGCTTTCACGTCATGATGCCACAGAATCAGCACTGGGTATCTTAGTGTCTCTTTTTCTTCAAAGTAGTTGTTCATTTCATGGTGCATTATATAATCAATTCTCATAAACTGTTTAGAAGTTCTACACATGCATGAATTTGTATATGTATACCTTATGTATTCTTTCTGTATTAGAGGAAAAAACAAACAAAAACAAAACAAAACAAGACCAAACAAAACAAATTCCTAAAAAAACACCAAACAAAAAAGACATATAAATAACAATAGCAAAGAGCCCAGAACATTGACAGAAAATAGGCCTTCAGAACAAGGTGGTATGAGCATAACTAGGATTATTATTTTATATAATGATCTTCAAGAATTCCTCAGATCACCATATAAGAATATGCACAATTGTCCCAATCCTATAAATGGTAAGTTTTTGTTCTAACAACTTACAGATTTTTTTCCTTTTCTTTTTTTATTTAAAAAAAGATTAAGATAAAAGAGGACATAACAAAACAGGTCAGAACAGAATAATTTAAGCAACATGGTTTTTCACCACAAGACAACCTGACATAACAGTAGCTACCATAGTGTCTCTTTCCTTGAAATATTTGAGTATACCTTCATACACTATAGGATCAAACATAACAAGACAGTGTAAAACCATTCAAGAGAATGAATAGTATTCTGAATACCCTATGGTATTCAGAACCAACTAACAGAAAATGAGCAATTGTTACTATATTATCTCCTTGTCCATAAAAATTTTGTTTATACATACATAATAAAATTCAATAAGATACAACATGATAAAACTGATGGAGACAGAAGATCAAAAACTTGGTGGGACTTCAAAACAAGATGATATTAAATCAGCACTAGCTACTATACTACAATGTCTTGTTTTCTTCAAAATAGCTGTTCATACCATCACAGACAATAAAATCAAGCAACCTAGAATAAAATCACTCTTTCTAATGAATGAAAACATTGTAAGTCTTCAAAGCAATATAATAGGGAATCATGATTACCACATACTTTTATGTATTCTTACCGTTTCTTACACTAGGGAAACTATTTGGTATTTATACATGTGAGTTTGATTTATTTCACTTATGAGTATGGTCTCAAGTTGTGTCCATTTATTTATAAATATCTCAATGTGATCATTCTTTATAGCTGAGCAGTACTCCATTGTATAAAAGTACCACAACATTTTTCTTTAGAAACATTTGTTGCTATTCTCTTGCTAAATTTACCCTCCACTTTATATGAAGCATCAAAGCATTAAGGACAAATGATAGCATTTAAGTTCTTAGTTTCTACCTCAATCCACCATTTGGATATAACTGTTGAAAAAGAGAAAAGCACCTCTTATGAGGAAACCAGCTTGGCATCTGCAACTAATTTTGATGTCTTTCTGTTGACCATGAAAGATGCCACAGAATGTTTGGTACTGGATGCAGGCACTCTGTGACAGCAGTGAAGTGAGAGAAAAAACAAGTGAGACTGCTTTATAACTTTTTCTATGCACAGATAAAAAACAAAACACCAAGATAACAAATACCTTTTTATTTGGCTAATATGAATGACTATCCTAGCTCTGTTCTCAGTCTACTTTTCTTGACTTATAGACAGGACTTAAGATGCCTAATTTACAATTACCTCTTTCTTGATAGTGTGTGATCCAAGACAGATTTCTACTTGCTTTAACCTTCTTCCAAGTCACTCATGCCATGTTCAAGTCCTTTAGTTAATCTTCTGGTGTATGTTTTTATGGATGTGCTTATAGTTCCCTCTGTGCTGTCCCTTTCTGCCATGAGCACCAAGCACTCTGGTGTGTTCTTGGTGATGTTTGGCATTAGGACATTGATACAAGTATTTTAAGAACCAATCTTTACAGTCTGTCATCTTGCAAATAGAACCAGGATACTATGGCCAGACACCCTGTCTCTAGGACTGGTGACCTGACTCCTAGTCCAGGATGACTTGGGATGTTCTTTCACATATGTTCCATTTGAGGTGGGGATGAGAACCAAATCTGGTCAGTGTGACTGAGGGGATGTGAATTGACTGTGTTACCTGTAATAAGAAGTGCATTTCAAAAATCACTATACAACATTAAATTGTGTGAAAGTCCTCAACTTTTGAAAATTTAAAACATTGCACTTATATGGTAACCATTGATGATCACCTTGTATTATGTTTTTATATTATCTATTATGTCCACCCTTTTGACTTGACTGATTCTGTCCTGTTATGTCTCATTTGGTTTTACTCTCTTCCAAAAAAGCAATAAGAACCGTGGGAGCAATGAAACCCAAAATGTGTAATAGTCATTGTACAAAAGAGAGGAAAAGAAAGTGCTCTAAACTATATAACTGCATGTATATTTAAGTGTATAAGATAGAAAATGATATCACAGAGTTTTATTGGATCATTGAACAGAACTGTTTGCAGTATCATTGTTGGAATGTCCACTTTACAAGCTTTAATTTTGTGACTTGAACAATTATTTTTAAGATGGCAATATGTAATCCATTAACTAGTGATTTCCTATTGTTCATTTTTTTCTTCTGTAAATCTGTATAACTTGTACCCTTTCACTTTTTTTTTCTTTTCTCCTTAAATAAAAAAAAATTAGCAGGATATATAATAGTAACTTTTTTTGATTTCCTATTAACTTGTTTTGAAGTCCTGTAATACTCCCACTATCTTGTTTTGACTGATTAGACTCTGTTCCATTCTGTATGATAGTATCAAGTTTGAGGGTATAGGCAACTACTTTGAAGGCAATAAGATTCACTAAGATGCCCATCCTGATTTGACTATTGTCTCCTTTGGAAGTCCTGTAATGTTTACAATGCTTAAGTTTTATTGTTCTTGTTCTCTACTGTTTTGCTCAACTTTATAATGTCTAATGAGATAGACAATTCTTTTTAAGGAAACAAGAGACATTATTGATAACCATTGTTGATAACCTTGTACTCTGTTTTACATCATGTGCTATGTCTATCCTTGGTTTTGACTGACAGCTTTGTTTTGCCATATTTGACTTTATTCTCTCCCCCCCAAAAAGCAATAAGAACTAAGGAGTAATAAAACCCAAAATGTGTAAATTTTGTTATAAAAAAGAGAGGGAAAAAATGTGCTCTAAAGGATACAACAGCAAGTGTGTTTAGGGGTGTTAAATAGCTGACCATATTAATGTTTTTGGTGGGATCATTGAACAAAACTGTTTGCAATCTCACTGTTTGAGTGTCCACTTTGCATGTTTTGATACTGTGACTTGAGCAACTATCTCTAAGATGATAATATGTAATCTATTTACTGATGATTTCTTACTATTTTTTTTTGTAGTTCTGTATTACTTGTACCCTTATACCACTTTGTTTTGTTATTGTTTTTTCTCTTTTTCCTTTTAAATAAAATTAAAAAAAAATAAAACATTGCACTTATGATTGAGCTGAGAAACCTAGTGTGCTTTTATTCTTTGAACTCATTGTTTACATTTTAGGATATTAAAAATAATATAGTCCTTGTATCCAGATTGTTTATTTTATTTTATTTTATTTAAAAGGAAAAAGAGAAAAAACAAAACAAAACAAAGCGGTGTAAGGGTACAAGTAATACAGAACTACAAAAAAAAAAAAAACAAAAAAAAAACAAAAAAAACAAAAACAGTAAGAAATCACCAGTTAATAGATTACATATTATCATCTAAGAGATAGTTGCTCAAGTCACAGTATCAAAGCATACAAAGTGGACATTCAAACAGTGAGACTGCAAACAGTTGTGTTCCATGATCCAACCAAAAACATTAATATGGTCAGCTATTTAACACCCCTAAACACACTTGCTGTTGTATCCTTTAGAGCACTTTTTTTCCCTCTCTTTTTTACAACAAAATTTACACATTTTGGGTTTTATTACTCCTTAGTTCTTATTACTTATGTATCCAGATTGTTGTAACTGAATATTTTGTTATTTTGCTGTTTCAACAATTGTTTTTAATGTATGCTTTGTTTTATTGAACATACACAAAGGCATATTATTTCCCTCCCTTTCTCTTTCCTTGTTTTTCCCTGTCTTCTCTTCTTTCCCTACTTTGCTCCCTCTCTTTTTTTATGTAATTCATCAGCATTCCTTTAATGCTTTGTTTTTCCTTTCACAGTGCAGTAATTCTAGGTCATGATGTTCTCTCAGTCGAACTCTGTGGATATTATTTATTTTTCTTCTAAAAACTTTAAATCTTGTTATTTGGTTATGATGCAGAGAAATGAGCATCAAAGGCCATCTCATGTAACTTGTTCAAAATTCATACTCCTCTTCATTCATTCATTCCATACTGCCAGAAATCTTAAAGAGATAAGCAAGATTGCCAAAGGCTTTGTCATTGCTTGGCAATGACAGTCAAAGAACTGCTTACAGGGAAGTTCCTACTAACTTAATTTTCACTGCATTCAAAAAACTTCATTCCTCTAAGAAGTTGCCACATATGCCAGTAGAATCTGATAGGACAGCAGAGTACCCAGGAGTATAAGCAATTACAAAGAAAGCACCAGTTAAATTTTTTGTTGTTAAATCCAGATTCATTTTAGGACAGAAGCTGGTTAAACCAACACAGCAGATTATATTGCATCAAGTGGGTTTGTATATTTTTAAAATTTTTCTCTCTGTCTGTCTGTCTTTTTTCTCTCTGTCTGTCTTTGTCTCTTATCTCTGTCTCTCTCACATACACATATACACACAACACACACATTATCTTCAGAGATAACATCAAAACATAAGCCTAATACAAAAGGAAGAGAAACATTTACAGAAATTCACATCCTAGGAGGAAAGGAAGACCTCAGTTGGCACTAGTGAAAGCCTGGTTGTTTTACATAGCTAATTCTGAGAAAAATTATATTTAGCACAAAAGCAATTATAGCATAAGTAACACTTCCTGCTCATAGCTCCGAAACTTTAAAAAAGACTGTTGTTAGTCTTTGGTGAAACTGTAATCATTCTTCAAGGGAGTAATGTCCCAAACATTGACAAGATTTTTAATCTCAAACAGCTTCACACTGTGGGAACGACACATTTGAAGACAGCCATAATAACAGCTCTCATAATGCCAGAAATGAGGACTGCAGAACAAAGCTGTAAATGTACTGGGAAAGAGTTGTCAGTGAGTATCCTTTCTGGATTGGAGTCAGGCAAAAGATACAATAGAACCCAACTTACAAGGTGCTGTACTGATGGGAAGGCCAATATCTGGTGCAATTGCCAAGGAGGACAGATTTAAGATTAAAACAAAAGCTGCTAAGAGGATCTGATGCCAGATCCTTCTTCCCCAAGGTCTTTTTCTCTATACCCATGTCTTAGTTACTTTTTACTCATTGCTGAGACAGAATACCTGATGCCCAAAGCTGGGAAAGGAAAGGTTTATTTCTTACAGGTTTTGGAGGTTCTGGTCCATACTCAGTTGGCTCCAAGGCTGTGTGGCATTGCAGGGCCACAATTCATGGTGGCTGCAAACAGCAAGGTGGAAATTCGCAAGAGAGAGAGACACACACACACCTTCTTCCTGCCATTACATCATATCCTGGCTCCATCCCTATGCTGGTGTAGCACTCACACCCCCAGCCCAAGTGCTAGAAGATGAACCAATCACAAAAGTATAATGCAAACACATGAGACCTGGGGGCCACTGACATAAACCATGACAACCCATATTCCAAGACAAATTCCAGTACCATCACAGAATAGAACCACATTGATGTTGTCACTTTTTAGGAAACATCTCCTTTGTCACAAAGTAGGTACAAAGTAACCAATAACATAATCGATACCATCATCTTCAGGGGTGAATGACCCATAATGAAAATCAAGTGTCAGAAAGGACTGGAAAAGGCCAGATACTTCAGGCTTTTCCTGGGTATACTGTTCCTCTTGAAGGCTACTAATTCCTTTATGTCACTGTATTTAGTCACTTTCCCATTACTAGGGTGAAATACCTGTCAATTGCAATTTAAAGGAGGAGAGGTATATTTTGGCTCATAGTTTCAGTCTTCTGTTGACTGACTCTGAGGCAGAAACATTCTAGTGTAAGGGGCTGGTGGAGGAAAGCTTATTACCTCATAGCAGTCAGGAAGTGAAAAGGGACGAGCTAGGGACAATAATATATCCTTCTAGGTCCCATCCAAGTGATCCACTTCCAGCCAGACCTTATTTCCTAACAACACATTCAGCTACTAAACTCATCAACAGATAAAAACATTGATGAGTGTAGTATTGCTACAACCCAATCATCTTCCAAACACATAAGATGTTTGGGGGACATTTTAGTTCTAATAACAGTCATCCAGATACTTATCTGCCTAAATAGTCATGTCCACCTCAGATGTCAAGTGAAGGTCAGTCATATTATTATAATATCTGGTATAACTGTCCATTTGAATTTATTTCTTGGCATCTGCTTTAGCCACATCAGTTCCTCCATTTCTTTGCCCTTCTCTTTACCTTCTTTGCCATGTAATGAATCCAGGTGCATGCCAAAACTTGTAACAATGGAGCTGTACAGAAATTACAGTTATTATTGTCTCGTATGTATGCTCTTGCCCATGCAGAGATTTATGGAGCAGATCTTTGTTCAAGCCAGAACCTTTATGAATGGTGTTATCTGATAGTGGGTAGATCAGATTACCTGACTGTAACAGTTTGCTTGAATGGAGCAAGATTCCCATCAAACAACTGCAGTGGTTATGTTCTATTTATGGTGGTCTCCTCTTCAAGGTCCATGATGGAAAGCCACAAATCAGAACAACCTAGTACAGACTGAGGCACAGCCATTAGTAGCTCTTGGGTGAAGTTATATATCTCCAAATCAATCAAGATCTTTCAGATGATTTAACTCACGTTGGCCTGCAATATGACTGAGCCCACCATTTCAAACCTAGAATGTCAGTTTGCTTCAGTGTCACTATACCTGATCATACAGCGCTATCAATTGGATTTGCTATATCATTGGTTTTTATGGCAAACCGGGACAGATGCAATGATGAAACCTAGCATCAGCATCCATAGGGAGTCTATCAGTGGACCAGACGCAGCACCATTTGGAATAATGGTAAACAGTGGCATAACCATAGATGGCATTCTCTAGAGCAATGTTTTTCTTCTTTTATTTTTTAACTAACAAGAGAATTTCTGAGTCACTTTCAAGCTTTCTAAATAGAATATGAGGTTTCAAAATGCTATAATAAATGATTTGTAATGTAAAATTAATGATATGTAATATAAGCTGCAACATAGAAATTGAGCTGGCGAGTTACTGTTACAGGCTTTGTATGAGTGGCATTTGGGCATTTCTTTGGCTCTGGAGAGCTACAATCATGGAGAATGCAATGGTGAAGAATTAAAAGGACTCAAATTCACTCTGGAAGTGAGGGAGGAGAAGGTAACAATAGCAGTGTACACATGGGGGCCAGACAGGCTTCTGCCTTGCCCTCTTGACACTTTCCCTTTTCAGAGTGGTGTGCATGAGGTCATGGGCAGATGGTGCTCTGGATCCCCCTGATTTTCTGTCTTCCTACCTTTTTGGGAAAGAAATCTCATGCTAATCTAATTTTCCATTTCAATGTTTATTTTTGATAGTACTGGGGATTAGACCTAGGGCCTTTGCATTGAGCTATATCTTCAGCCCTTAGAAAAAAATATTAGTATATATTTGTGATACATAATGAGTACATTCATGTGCATTCATATTTGTGACACATAATAAATGCATATCACATCTAAATCCTTTTTTACTTCTCTTTCCTCTCTGTTCTTTCTGTTCTTTCTTCTTTCCATCTAAATTTTTTTATTTTGAGATAAGATTTAATTAAATTGTCCAAAGTGGGAGTTGAACTTTTGGATCTCCTGCTTCAGTGTTCCAGAGTGCTGGAATTACAGGAATGTGCCACCATGCCTAACTTTGGATATGTATTTAAATAAAAACAATTTTAGTCTTAAAATTGTGAAAACTTTGTTGACAAATGCATCAGTTTAGTTCTTAAATGGTTGAAGTAGCTGAATTATTGATGAAAAAGTATATAATTTCAAATGCTTCATAATTAAAAGCATAATCCTCACCAACACTTTGTATTGCTAGTATTTTTCATTTTAGCCATTCTAGTGGGCATGGAGTGATACCTCATCGTGATTTTAATTTGTATTTTCCTGAAGGCTAATGTTGTTGAGCATCGTTTCATGTACTCCTTGGCTACCCTTTTACACATAGTTCAATCTTTTGAGTTCAAGAGTTTTTGACTTTTCAGTGGTACAAAAGAGATGTTCATTCGATAGAAACTGTATCTTGAATTTTGATGATCTTCCAGGGTTGTACCAAATGGTATGATTCTCAGAAACTGATGTTCTAAAGTGTACTGTGTTGCTATGTTTGACAGCTTAGGTGTATTAAGTGCATTTTCAATTTATTATATTTTCAATTTGTAATGGGACTATTGCGATGTAGGGCCATCATAAGCTAAAGAGTTTCAGGAACTTATAGTGTGAAATGTGTTCATATCATTAACCTATTTTGATGGTTTGTCATTTTTCTTATTATAGAATTTTAAGAGTTGTTTTTTGTATGTGGTTATGGTTTCTTCAGATACTTGTTTCACTTGAAAGATATAAAGCTATAAATTATAGCCTAGAGAAGTGATTTAATAAAAAAGGACTTTAACTAAAAATCTGTGATATACAATCAAACAAATGGTTCTGATTTCATTTCAAGAAATTACCAGATAAATGAAAAATTATTCCTTATGCTGAAAATTTTATGGGTGTGTATTACGTTCCTAGTTTTGCAGAGATAAGTTACAGCAATTTAGTGACTTGAAATCACACAAGGTTATTGTTGTTGGTTTGTAGGACTGAAGTCTCACTGGACTAAAATTGGGGTGTCAGCAGGACTGAGTTCCTCCTGGAAGCCCTAGAAAAGAATTCATTTACTTAGGTTCTTCATTTTCTAGAGATCTTTTGCATTCTTTGGCTTTTTGTGCTATTCTTCTATTTTGAAAGTCACTCCATGCCCACTATATCTGGCTAAATCCTTCTTATACTGTCATGCAGTTTGTGAATGGAGGGCACTAAAGTAGATCATGCAAAGCATAATGATCTGTGGCAGAGACAGGAATGTAGAACATTGGTTATTTACCCAAATTCTCTGCAAAATGCATTCTATGATTGACACTGCGTCACATTCCTTGATGCAATGGAGTAGGTGGCCAGACTAGCATTATCTGGGGATGAGAATACAACCTTCCCACTACCCTCACATCCAAACGGGAAACTTTGTTGGGGAGGCATTTTAAATAGATCATAACATCAGGCTGCAAAGAATCTTCCTCAACCATAGAGAAGTGGTTTTATTGTTCAGTTAGTATGAAGATCAGTTCACTTTTTTTTCACATTAAAATCTATTGTGTAGGATCACCAAACCAGAGCGAATAGATGAATTTATACTCAGGTGCATGGTTAAAGTGTTAGTGTAACAGTGGTATAAGCTGTTGAACACATTTCTGATTTCCATGGAGACTGCATGTTTTGAAGTCTCATCTTGTCGCTTAGGATCAACATGTAGTCTCTATGCTGTTTTCCCAGAGCCTCACAGGCAGCTTCTAGTTGTGCTCATAAGCTCAGTAGTCAAGAGAAGCAAAATGTACTACATTCGCTTTTTCATTTTTGAGATGTTTTTAGATGCCATGCAAATCTTCCTTCCTCTTTCATCACTCAACACAAAACAAAACAAAAACTCATTTGCAAACAAAAACTCATTTGCAAATTCATGCAAATAATTTGCTTTTGGCTTCTCATTATTTCACTACACATTTACAGATAGATGTGTTTGAATCTCCATTTGGACTCATTTGTTATTAATAAAACATTTATCATACTCACATGACATGACTGTGATAATTTTGGTTTATTGCTGGAAAAAAGACTGCTCTTAAATTAAAGCTTCTAATGAAATATTAAAACTATTTTAATGACTTTAATCCATTTTCATGTTGGCCATGTTTGGTAAATGTCAAGAGTACTAGTTATAGTAATTTTGGATGATTTCCAGTGGTTCTTCGAATTTGGGCAGAGCTCCTTTCTGGTTATTTGTAGATTTCAGCATATGGGTCATTGCAAGCCCAGTAATCACTTGATAGATTCAACTGTATCTAGCATTCATGTTACTCAAAGATCCTGGTCTTTCAGTTGTTCTTTATATTTGGTAGTAAGTCTCAGAGAAGACTTTTTTGTTTGACCTTATGCATGTGAAATAGGAGGGAAACAGGATAAATCTGGTTTTCCATGTGAATTTTCATGGTTTTTATTCTAGAAGAAAAAGACCAAGTCCTTATGGAAAACTGCAGAATCCTCACAGTATAAAACTCCTTTAAGTAAGTGGAAAATAAATATGCAATTTCAACAAGTCTACAATAAAATGAGATGATGTAATCTCAGAAGAGAAGAGATGTTTTGGAGATTTTTGTCTTTGCTTCACTTTATGAATTAGTTACCAAAGGTTTGTTTGCATGTGTACATAAGAGTGTATCATTCTCATGGCCTTATTCTCTGTTTCGTATCTATATATGCCAAAATGACACAGAATTCTTTTAAGACAGAACCTAAAAGGTTTAGGTACTTGATGACTTATAATTAGCAACAAAATTATTTTTCTAGTTTGAAAGCCTCATTGCTATGACACATAGCTCTACTCATGGTCTGTAACCACTTGTGTTATAACAGCATCATATCTTTTGTACAAATTTACAGTGGATCTACATGGATGTTATTTAATCCAGTTATTTCAATAATTCTGTTAGGAAACAGAGCAGGTACTATTTTTCTACAGTAAGAGAAAAAACCTGATTCTATCATGAACCATGAACCATGAAGACTGTGAGTTTGTTCTGTTTGTGATTACTTTCTGATGCTGACAGAGGTTTCAAAACTCATAGATAGGAGAAAAAGGCAATCACAGCTAACAGCATAAACATATGGTACTCAGTGGTATTATAGGAGAAAAATTTCCTATTTTCTTAATAGTAAGTGATATGCAAACCTCTTCTTTGGGTAGATACATTACCTTATCCTTCAAAGGCACTTGCTGCAAACATAATGCTGAGAAATAGACACGCAAATTACAGGTATTTAAATCCTGTGGTATCATTCTATTGGAATCTATTTCTTCCTTTAAATAATTTGTATTTATTTTATGTATTTAGTTCTCCACTATGAGGTACATATATATTTATAATGGTTATGTCCTCTTGATAAATTGATCCCTTTACCATTATATAATGATGAAGAATTACATTTTTAAAGTTTTTACATTAAAAAATAGTTGGTTTGATATAAGTGGAGGTGCTCCACTCCTTTTTGGTTTCCATTTGCATGTAATGTCTTTTCATCCTTTAATTTTAAGCCTCTGTGTGTCTTTAAAACTGAGATGAGTCCCATATAGACAATTTATAGTTGAGTCTCTTCCAACTCATTATCCTTTTAGTAATTCTCTGTATCTTTTTATTAATAATTCAGTGTACTTCCATTGTACACAATTATTTATAGGTAAAAACTTACCACCTCTATTTTGTTGATTGGGGGAGTTTGTAGAATCTTTGTCTTTATTTCTTCTCTTGCTGTATTTCACCATAGTTCAATGGTTTTCTATAGTGCTATCCTTTGAATTCTTCATATTTTAATTTTGTTCTTCTTATAGATATTTTTGCTTTGTGGTTTTCAAGAGGCTTGAGTATAATATATTTAAAAGTTTTCTCAAACTGATAACAATTTAATTTCACACAAAACTATTTAATTTTTATCCCCCCATATTCTATATTTTGATATGAGAGTTTATTTGACATCATATTGTGTATCCTTTGAGAATTTATTTTGCAGCTGCTATTAATTGTTTTTTCATTTAACTCTCATACTGAGAAGAAAATACATCATTCACATCATTACAGTCCTAGGATATTCTGAACATGATTGTTTCATTTACACCGTGTACTTTCACAAGTTTCATATTATTCATTAATGACTATTTGTTTTAGATTAAAGAAATGCCTGTAGCAATTCCTGTTAGACAGGACTAGTGGTATAAATTTCCCTTAGCTTTTGTTTATTTGAAAAATTTTTATTTTTCCTTCATTCCTGAAAGATGGCTTTGTTTTATAAGGTTCTATTAATTGGCAATACTTTCTCTTTGGTACTTTAAATATATTACCCCGCTCTGTACTCATTTATGGGCTTTTGCTGAGAAATTTGCTGATAATCATGTTGCTACTCTTTTGTTTGTGCTATGTCTCTTATCTCTTTTTGCTCTCAGATTTTTTGTCTTTTACTTTGATGCATCATAGTGAAACTTCTTCTAGGATTGAATTTGACTGGAGACTTCTGCATTTTCTATACCTAGATGTTAGCATTTAACCTAAGATTAAAGAAATTTTCAATACTACTTCTTTAAATTTCTAGTTCTTTGTCTATATCTGTGTCTTTCTTTCTGTACTAGGATTTAAGCCAGTGACATTTCCAGCCTTTGTACTTTTTTTTTTTCATTTGGAGACATGGTCTTCTTAAGTTGCTAAGGCTGAATTTGAACTTGCAGTCCTTTCCTCAACTCTCAGAGCACAGGTATTATAAATTTTCACCATTATGCTGACCTGTTTTTCTTCTGAAACTCCTATTATGCACAGTCAATATGTTAATATTGTCCCATAATTATCATGTGTTTTCTTTTTTTCATTTTAATTCTTTTGTCTTTTTATCTCATTAACTGAATAATTTCATGTTTTATCCTCTACTTTTCTGGTTATTTCTTCTTGATTAAATCTGTTCAAACTTTTTATTGAATTTTTCAATTCAGTCATTATATTCTTTAAAAGTTTCTATTTGCTTCTTTTTATTATTTTTATAACTTTGACAAACTTTTAACTTTGTATATCAGGTTCCAAATTTTTCTTAATTTTCTACATATATATTACTATAATTCATCGAACTTCTTAAAGAGGATCCACTGATGAATTTATTATCAGTTATTTTGGAGAGCTCTATTTTGGGGGCTATTATTAGTTTTATTAATTTCTTTTGAAGGTTTCATAATTCCTTGATTTTTTTGTAATCTTTGTGTACTTGTGTTGTTGTTTGCACATCTGAGGAGATATTTTTCCTCTTTTGATCTTTATAGATATTGTTAGGTGTTATTTTTTTTTATCGGTACTGGGGATCGAACTCATGACCATGCGCTTGCAAAGCAGGTGCTTATGCCACTGAGCTAAATCCCCAGCTCCAAGCTAAATCCCCAGCCCCTAGGTGTTATTTTTAATCTTTATGGTCAAGTTGTTCAGCTTGAGCGATGCCTAGGAGATCAGTAAAGCACACTGTGGGTGTGTCTGTGTAGATTATGATAGTTTAAACTTGAGAATATGTGGTTCTTGGTCCCCTCCTCTCTGGTTCTTCCTTGATTTCTGCTTCCCAGAGGCTAAGAGTTGAGCAGCTTTCATCCACCACATCCTTCTGCCATAATGGTTCTGTTTTGAAGCCAGTTCAACATAGAGTGAAATCTCTGAAGCCATTAGCCCAAACAAGTCTTTTGTGCTTTGATTTACCTATATCAGGTATTTTGATCAGCAGTGGGAAACACAACTAATACATTTGTCAATATTCGACTTTCAAAATTTAGCCTAGCTGATGATTCTGGAAGTATGATTCCATATCTAACTCACACAGGCAGAGCTTGTTATGAGTCGTCTAGTTGGCTAGGTCATGCCTTTGCTCTGATGTCAGACTGACTTTCTGGCAAAGCCCTGACAGGCCACTGGATGAAATATGCTGTTAGTGAGTACTGTTAACTGAACAGTACAATGGTTTTTGCTTTCAAGCTGGCCTACAGGGTGGGTTTCAAGGTTAGGTGGAGCTGCTGCATGGAACAGGTAGGATAGAAAGCGATGTTCTTTAGAAATGCATAATTGATTATTTCCTCCTTGTCAGAGAAAAATTAGGGGCTGAGTTTTTGACTGTGTTGAGCTGTTGTGTGACTTCTTGTACTTCTCTGAAATGGGTGGATATGAGAGTGCCCTGTCTTAGTGAATTTATTGAGTATATATTTTGGTTGAGTGGAAGTTCTGTTTGTTCTCATTGATTAAATAGGTCTATCCCCTATGCTTTTCTGAAATTGGAGGAGGTAAACATCTCTGTTCCTATGTAGGGTCATTGGGGCAGGCTCTAAACTTGGGTGTCGAGGCCACTCTGAAGACTTAAATAGGTAGAATTTCCAGCTGCTTATGAAAGCAACCAGTCCAGATTTGTAGATAGACAATGAAGTTTGACTGATGTCTTTGACTGTGTATCACCAGCATGCACTCACTAGTAACTCTGACCTCTGGCTGTTTGCCTTGTTTCTACTTGGTCCTGCAAAGTCTATGCTATTCTGTTTCTTCCAGGGTATCCATTATTAAAGTAGTCATCCTGGGAAGCCTCTTAGAATTCTGGGGAAGTAAGTGACTTATTCTGATTTTCATTTCTCTATAGCACAATGGTACCAAAAAATCTTTTTCATTTAATGTTAAGCTGTGAGGATGAAGTAAGATCATTCTTTTTCTATTTCAGCTTTCATTTAGTCTTGTAGACCATGAAGTTGTCTCAGGTTTATTGTCAAGTATTTTAGTTTTCTGAATGAGATTCTGGTTTGTGGAAAGTTGTTAGCTGAAATTTCTGTAAGGAAGGAGGTGTGAGACATCCTATTTTGCTATCTGGCTGACATCACCCAGTTCCATCCGATTTTGCCCCACATCTTTGAAGATCTGTTTTTAGGTGAATATAAAAATTGTAATGTATTCATGGAGGATTGACACTCATCATTATATAGTGTCCTTGATGTTATTCCTCTTCTGAAGATTACTGATATTAAAATAGTAATTCTAATTTTCATTTGTATAATTTGTTCATAGATTTTCTCTACTTTTTTCATCTATGCCTTAAAATTTAAACTATTTTTATAGTTAGAATATTTTAGTCTTACTTTTTTGTCTATTATGAATATTGTTATCTTAATTTTTCGCTTTGAATCATCATTCATATTTAATGTGATCGTTGATATGGTTTAATTAAAATATACCATCTGTTAGCTATTTTCCATTTCTTCCATCTGCTTCTTTGCTTCCCCACTTTCTTTTCTGCCTAGAACATTTTTCATGATTCTGTTTTGTCTGCTCTGTCAACTTATAATTCTTTTAAAAATTATTTTAATGGATAACCTAGAGCTTATTATAAACATACTTAACTAATAATAACGTCTTCTAATTGATATTGTATTGCTTCATATATAATGTAAAGACATTGTAATTGTATATTCTCAATTTTTATTTCCTATTTTTGTGCATTTTTATACCTCTTACTTTTTCATATGCAATAAACAACTAGTGCTGTTGCTATTATTTTTGCTTTGAATCTATGAAAAATAAAATTAGGTTATTTTTATTCATCTATTCTATTTTATCTATTCTATTTTCCAGATTTTTGTAACTCTAGTTTTTTATCTGACATATTATTTCTGCCAAAACATGTTTAACATCACCCATGGTTCTTCTATCAATAAATTTACTCAGGTTTCATCTGAAAAGTTTTTGTTTTCCTTTGTTTTTGAAAGGTATTTTTTGGGAATGAACTTATAGGCTGACAGCTTTTCCTTCACCACTTTAATGATATTGTCTTCTGGTTTAGATATTTCTGATAAGAAGTCTGCTATAATGTTTTTAAAATGTAATTTTTATTTGTATATATTTGTAATACAGAGCATTGGTATTTGTCCATTTTTTACATTTTCTACTTCTCTTCCTTCCCCCGTCTGCTATAATTTTATCTTTATTCTTTTTATATCTGTCAGGAGTTTCTCACTGTCTTTGTTTTTAGTAGCTTGCATATATTATTTCTAGTTTTTAAAACATTGTTATCATGTTTGGTGTTCTGCAAGTTTGAATGACTTTTATGGTTGTCACTAATTTTGGAAAGCTCTTAGTTTTATTTTTTTAATTGTATTTTTCACCCTTATCTTTCTTATCCCCTAGAACATTGTCTCCCAGTTTTTGAATTTTCTCTGCTTTTCAAATCTTTTGTTTCTTTTTTTCTTGTTGAATTTCAGTCTGAGTAATTGCTACTGACTTTTCTTCAAGTCTGCTTATTCTTTCCTCAGCTGTGTGTAGACTATTAATGAGATGTTGAAGATTTTATCTGTTACTGATTTACTAATTTCTATCATCTCTTTGATGAAATTACCTCTCTGAACTTGAATGTCTTCTATCTTTCTATTAGAACCTTTTACATATTAATCAAAGTTGTTTTAAATTCCCCATCAAGCAGTTCCTATGTCTGATGAAGAAGCAAGGATTTGCATAAGGGTTTAAGAAGTGCTCTAAGCTGCTTATCACTGTGTGAGTTTATAGAGAACCATCACAGGCCAGCAAGCTCACTTGCACAGGTTTCCAGCAGTAAAACTGAAGTTATTAATCAAAAGTACTCTGACACTGTCTCTGGTAGAAAATGATTCTCATTAGAATACTCAGACGCGGTAAGTATTCTTATAGCTCTAAATTCATAATCTCTATATCACAAAAGCCTTATCTGTTTTTTAGTTTTTATGTAAATGTTCTGAGTGATGTTTAAGTATAATTTTAAGGAGAATATTATATCTTGTTTTTAGGTAAAATTGCTTAAAATGTTTTTTTTCTCTGTTATAATCTTTCCTCACTAACTTCTATAGGCAATGTTTACAAAATATTTCTAAGGCTCAAGTTCATGCTTGAATATTTAGCACATATATTTTTAAAAATCACAAGATTATTTCAAATCTCTGAAACAATACAAATAATTACGTGTGTGGGCTTATGGAATAAACATATATCTCTGTCCCTCTGTTCTTCTGTTTCTCTCTTTCTCTCCATGTCTGTCTCTCTGTCCCTCTCTGTCACTGTCTGTCTCTCTCTGTCTCTGTCTGTCTGTCTTTGTCTCTGTCTCTGTCTCTCTCTCTTTCTGTCTCTCCCTCTCCTCATTATCTGTCTGTTGCCCAGGTTGGCCTTGAACTCCTGGGCTAAAGAAAACCTCTCATCTTTTCTTCCCAAGTAGCTGAGACTACAGACATGCTCCACCATATCTGTTGACAATTCTTTTCTAAGAGACTTAGAATAGTTTGCTGATTTTGGTTTTGGGGTGTACATTTTCCCAGGGCTTTTCCTTCTAATGCTGCTGTTTATTTTTAATTTTTTATTAGTACATATTTTCAGTACATAATGCTTATATTCCTTGTGTGAAATTGGTACATGTACAGAACACATCTTTATTCCTTTTTTCAGAAAGACTTATCTTCTTCCTTTTGACATGTAATAATTTAATCTTTCTTTCACAAAGTATTCATGTATCTACCCATTTATCCACTGATCTATTCACTTATTCATCAAACACCTTCTGAATGTTTATTAACAAACAGTTCATGAATAATACAAAGATGTTGTTTGTAAGATTTTTGTGATTTCCTAGAGATGATAAGAAACAATGCACAGTAGAACATAATAAAGTGTGACATTCTTACTGCTTCTTAGAAATGCAGACTGCAGAGAATGCCTGTTTGCCTTTTCAGTTAGTAACTAATTTTCTGTGTACATTCTGTCCTGTGTTCAGTTGTACAATGTATATTCATTTAGATTGATACCACTGGAATTCATTTCATGTTCTCTGGGGTTAAAAAAATCCCTCCCTTATATACATGCATGACTCCAATAATATTTATGAGAGCTGCAAGTGCCAGTGTGAAGCTCTGGCCCTGAAGTTGTTCAAAGTTTGCAGATAACAATTGAGAAAATAATGAGGGTCACTCTTTCAAAATGCCAAAGCACATGGACAATCTGGCTGCCCAAGAAGACAGAAAGAAAATGGACTTTTCTGGATTAATTTCATTTGCCAAGGTAGAAAGAAAACTATTCTAAGAGGAACTCTGCTGTAACGAAGACGTAGACTGTACTTCAAATTTCTTGGAGCACAAGATGCTGCAGTTAAACACAGTTTTATATTCTGCTTTCTTGTCTCCTCTTTCTCTTGGTTGAGATGGAAAAACAGACCGAAGAATGAAACAAGTAGAGGCTCAGCCCAGGAAGCTTAGATATTCCTCTGTACGTATTGAGTTTAGATTTTTGCCCTATAACATAATTGAGATACATTTTGTAGTTTGATTTCCTTTGGAATCTTGTTCTCACCATGGCTGAGAAGCCTATGCCTTCTTACATCAAGGTTCTGACATGATCTCCTGTATGATTTGACAGACCACTTGGTGCTACAAGAATCTCTTATTTTCTCAGTCACTGTAATGATCTCAGTCACTGTAATGATAGGACTTCAGACACTCTTCTGCCTTCATGCTGTAGAAAGCTTTAGGAAGAACCAGGGATGGTGTTAGTATTTTTACAATTAAAATAGAGTACTACGTCTTTTTCCAGCTCTTACTACTCCCTACCTCAGAAAGCCATCACCTTAGAAAGGATGTATAACTAAAGGAAGTCGTCTTTCAGAACAAGCTGTATTGTAGTCAGGGTTTCTAAGGAAATAATTTTAATACAGAAACATAATTTATAGGATTATTTTATAATATTCGCCCAAAAAGTCAAATGCAGAAGAGTGCAGGAGATCTGTTCACATACTAGAGACCCAAAGTATCTAACTGAGGTCCTGGATCCCACATCAATGTCATGCACAGGACCATATGAAGACTTAGAGCCCATGGCAATGTCCTCAGTGACTGCAGCTGGAGGCCAGAGCCCATGACAATGTCTTGTGCAAGTCAGTATCAAGGATCTGCATTGGGAAGGCCCAAACATCAGTGGTAGAAACTAGAAAGTCTGTGCCAGCAGAATGAAGGATTTGTGCCATCAGACTGTGACATCTGCACTGGAGCCAGGAAGCAATGCTCAAGGTAAGGATCAGAGCTCCTCTGAGAACTGCAGCCATCCACAGCAATGGTGAGTACCTGAGTTGTTCCAGTGATGAGCCTAGCCAAGTTCATGTAAGGAAAACCACTGTGACAAGCTTTTCCGTGGGAATCAACAGCACAGCATCTTCCCCTCTCATTCTCTTTTTATGTTGTTGGCAACAGTCCTCAAGTGAGTTATCCACACCCAGCACCATGCTGACTCAATTCAGCAAGGTGCTACAAGTTGGCTATTAATTAATCCACCATAAGCTGTCTTGCTATACTGGCTGGAGTAAAGGCTGTGCTAATATGAGTCTAAGCAGTTTCCATGAAGAAGTTGGAGAGATGGTCTGGTTTCTGGTTTGTTTATTTGTTTGTTTTTTTTTTTTTGTAGAGCATAAGACTAGGGATTGAACATAGGACCTCATGTATGCTAAGCTAGTGGTCTATTACTAAGTATACTCTAAACCTCAGTTTATGTGTTTATTAATATTATTTTTTCTTGTTTAATTGTAAAATTTAAAATTGTTCACTAGAACAATTTTCCCTCACTAATATATTTGGTAGGCTGTAAGTATATGTTGTCACTTGCATTTCATGAAACTTACTGAAGTTAATACACTTAAGATTAGAAATAAATATTATGTAAGGTTTAGAATATCACACAATATTAGAAAATAACTGCACATAAAATGATAATTGCTTTTCAAGTTTTGGATTTGCAAAGCAAATTCTGAGTGATTATAATTCCCTGGGTATTTCAACAGTAAGTTATCCTGAAGCATAAAAGGAGAAGAAATTGTAGAAATATTTGTGCATAATATTTAATTTATACTCCTAATTTGGCACTACATGCTGGCTTTTCTTGCTTTATCTCATTTAATTTTCAAAATAATTCTAGTCATTAAATATTATTTAAAGAAAAAAGAATCAAGATATATCATGTACTGATACAAATTTCTTTAATGAAAGTGGTTGTTATATATGCCTAAGTTGTACCAATAAACTTAAATTTAAAAATATAATACAATATAAAAAAACAAATTCAGCATCTAAAAATACTCTGAATCAGAGTGTGTATATATTTCAAAACAACATGTCTTACATGATAAATAAGTGTAGCTATTATTTGTCAAAAATACACACTATAGGTTTATAAAAATTAACCTATTTGGCAAAAGTTCTATCACCCAGATTTCAACTAAGTCAGAATTCACATTCAGATCTTTATACTCTTAACTACATTAGATTACCTCCTCAGTAAAGTTAATTTAGTTTTGTTGGCTCATTGGCAGATTTTCAAGGGTGAGTTCCCAAGGTTAAAGAACACACATGTGCAAGACTTCAGCAACAGCAGGTAACATGGAGCAGAGCAGAGCACAAGAATGCAAGAGAACAAGAGCCCAGGAGCAAGAGCTGCCTGCGTCTCTATTGCATAATTTTATCGCAGGCTATTGTTTCATATTTACATTCTTACCTTGTACTTTAACAAATTTGTGCATGTTTATCTGTGCTAAGTCATGGTTATGCAACTGTATTCCACTGTGAGCCTGTGGAAACAGAGTTGTCACGGTTTTCGTCATGCATTTGCATCATGCATTTTGTTTGGTTCACCATCTAGCGCTTGGACTGGGCGTGTGAGTGCTACACTGGCCTAGGGGAGGAGCCAGGATGTAATGTAATGGCAGGAAGAAGATGTGTCTTGCTCTCTTCCCAGTTTCTGCCTTACTGTTTACAGCTCTCATGACCTGCAGCCCCGCCATGCTACCTTACCTTGGAGCCAACTGAGTATGAACTGAAACTTTCCAAAACAGTAAGAAATAAACCTTTCCTTTCCCAACTTTGATCATCAGGTATTTTGTCTTAGTAATGAGTAAAAAGTAACTAAGACAAGGGTCATATCCTTAGGTGTCCTTAGACACCGCTTAGCTTTGAATCAGTCTGAGTGGTGCTCCGCAGGTTTTGAAACTTGAAGGAAAACCATAGCATCTTAGAATTTCATTGAATAGTGTTTAACAAGCAGATTTTGGCATTTCATGCTTGAATAGCTGAAGAATGATTATTCATGTGTCTCACCATATTGGAAGGACTTGTAAAGCGTGCCAGGTACTTACTGCTTTGAGTTTAATGTTTCTTTTGTTTGCTTTGCTCAGGAGGTACCCTGAGGAGTGCATGTGCATGTGTGCATGCATGCACGCGCGTATGAATGCCAACCAGATTAAAAAAATAATTAAATTCTGGTGGTAAAGTAGATGGCAAATAATAAACCAAAGTGTTGTAATGGACATGATACTCTACATAGAAGATGCCCAAAACTCCATTGAAAGTCTCACAGATATAAAAAATAAATTCAGTAATGTAGCTGGATACAAAGTCAATACTCAAAAATCAATAGCATTCCTATACACTAACAATAAAATCACTGAGATAGAAATAAGAGAAGCCACACACTTCACACTAGCATCCAAAAAAAATGAAATATTTAGGAAATCTAATGAAAGAAGTAAAAGATCTATAAAGGGGAAATTATAATACCCTGAAAAAGAAATCAATGAGGATCTCAGAAAATGTAAAGACATCCCTCGTTCATGGATAGGAGAATAAATACTGTGAAATTGGCCATTCTCCCAAAACTGTTACACAGATTCAATGCAATCCCAATGAAAATACCATAAATATACTTCATAGATCTAGAGAAGTCACTCCTAAAATTCATCTGGAACCAGAAGAGAACTATAATAGCAAAGATAATTCTAAGCAGCAATGTCAAGGCAGGAAGTATCACAATCCCTGACTTGAAGTTATACTACAAAGCAACTGTAGTAAAATCAACATGGTACTGGAATAAAAACAAATCTGAATATCATTGGAATAGATTAGAAGATCCAACCACAACTAGAAACACATTCAACCACTTTATTTTTGATAAAGGGGCCAAACATGTTCACTGGAAGAATGACAATCTTTTTAATAAATAGTGCTGGAAAAACTGGCTCTCCATATCCCGAAAACTAAGACCAGACACATGCCTATCACCATGTATTACACTAAAATCTAAGTGGATCAAAGATCTGAATATTAAAATAGAAACACTAAATCTGGTAGAAGACAAATTGGGTAAAAATATTGAAGACATAGGGGAAGGTAGAGAATTCATGAACAGGAATCAAATGCATGGGAAATACTTCCCAGAATCAATAACTTGGATCACATCTTATTAAAAAGTTCTGCGTGTCAAAAGAAATCTCCAGCATAGTGAAAAGAAAACCCACAAACTGGGAAAAAATCTTAATGAAATTTCCCTCAGACAAAGGTCTTCTGTCTAAAATTTATAAAGAATTAAAAAAAATCAGACCCCCAAAATTCAAAGACCCAATCCAAAAATGGATATCTGAGATGAATATGCAGTTTTCAGATGAAGAAATACAAATGGCAAATAAATACATGAAAAAAATGTTCATCATCATTACTCATTAGAGAAATTCAAATTAAAACCACACTGAGATTCCATCTCACTCCAGAAAGAATGGCCAGGATCAAGAAAACTACCAACAACAAATGCTGGAGAGGCTGTGGGGGAAAAGGAACTCTCCTGCATGGTTGGTGCGAGTGTAGACTGGTGTAACCATTGTGGAGGTCAGTCTAGAGATTTCTCAAAAAGCTGAGATTGGAAGATCCATTTGATCCAGTTATTCTACTTCTAGGTATATTCCCAGAAGCACAGAAAACTTCATACCACAGTGATATATGTACACGCATGTTTATAGCAGCACAATTTGTAATAGCCAGATCTTGGAAACAACCTAAGTGTCCATCAGCTGAGGAATGGATAAAAAGTTGTTGTATTTTTATACAATGGAGTACCAGTCAGCTAAAAATGAATGATCACATTGAGATATTTATAAATAAATGGATGCAACTCCAGACCATACTCATAAGCAAAATAAATCAAACTCACATGTATAAATACCGTATAGTCTCCCTAGTGTAAGAAATGGTAAGAGTATATAAAGGTTTATGGTATCATGATTCCCTATTACATTGCTTTGAAGCCTTATAATATTACCTTTCATTGGTTGGAATTGTTTTATCCTGTGTTGTTTGATTTTATGTTTGTTCACACCATCTCTGATGGTATGAACAGCTATTTTGAAGAAAACAAGATGTTATAATAGCCAGTGCTGATTTAATATCATCTTGCTTTGAAGTCCTACCATAGTTTTTTTCTGTTTCCATTGGTTCTATCATGTTGTATCTTGTTGGATTTTATTATATACAATGAGACAATTTAGTAACCATTGTTCATTTCCTGTTATTTGGTTCTGAATTCCCTGTAATACTTTAATTCTCTTTAATGGTTTTATATTATTTTGTTATGTTTGATACTATTGTTTATGAAGGTATGCTCAACTATTTCAAGGAAAGAGACATTATGTTAGCTACCGTATATTGGGTTGTCTTTGGGTAAAATACTTTGCTGCTTAAACTGTTCTGTTCTGATCTGCTTTGTTATTTCCTTTTATCTTAATATCTTTAAAATAAAAAAAAATAAAAAGAATGTTGTAATGTAAATTTACATAAAATGAGAAAACAAAAGAGCTTGATTTTGCCTTTCTATTTTAGAAGTATTTTACTTTTTTAATTCAATTTAGTTTTGCTGTATATTTTGCTTGAATATTTTTAACCTTTCTTTTCATTAATGAAATCATCTATAGTCAACTGATGCCACAAACAAGAAAGCAGGAAGAGTTTCTAGGTTGTATAATTTTGTATAGTTTTGAGTTTGTAGTATCAGCAAAAATATTTAAAGAAGTTATCTCTTGATAGTAATGGGATGTAGGATTCTTATATTTTTATTTTTCTGGGCTTGCTTTTCCCTCTAAAATTATTTTCAATGAACATGTAATATTTTATGACTAGTTAAATGTGTTATATTTTTAAGTTGTTTTGTAAGAAGAGTGATCTAATGTTACCTTTCAAAACGTATTTTTGTTAGGCTGAATGAACATTTAATAATAATATGTATAATTTAGAAACTAAAGATAGAATTTAAATATTGCTTTTGACCATGTGTTGGCCATTCATATTTGAATATCCAATAGAACAAATGTTTCTCAAAAATTATAGTAAAGTTTGTGTATCTTTCTCATTCCATTCAGAAGTATAAAATTCTTATATTTGTGATTATAAACAATTGATTCTCTAAAAATAACAAACAAGTTTATATTATTTTTATAAAAAGAACTTTATATTTTTAAATCAAAATCTTCAAAGTGAAGAGAGTTAGACTATCCAAGTGATCTATATGACTTTCAGGAAGAGAAGGTTTGTTTCTAGAAAAACTCATTCATTTAAAAAAAATGTCATTATGGTCTATGTGAATAGTAGTTTTTAAGGCTGTGAGTATATAATCTGTACCAACATATACCATAGTCCAGAATGCTAAGGAACTCATCCTCAACCTAAAATTGCCATTAAATTAAGGTCATGAGCACTGATTTTAAACTGACATTATTTCAAATGCCTCTAGATGTCTTAAAAACATATTTAGATTTTGCATTATTTCACTTAAATTTTGTTATGTTATTGGAAGAGTGATATATAAATGTATGAATAATTATTACTCTCAAAGGTTAGTGACTTTTTTTCATTTGCACTTGTCACTGTTTCTACATTTAAAAAATGATTGAATACATATTTAGACGTGAAAAATAAGGGCTGGCATTTAATCCTTACAATACTATTTCCTCATTTTGCAAGTGAGCAAATTGAGCCTCAGAAACGTTAATGTGCTGAAGGTCACACAGTGCTCAGATGACAGAGCCAAGATCTAACTTGGTCTGTGAGCTATAGGACTTAATCTATACACCATTTCATCCTTTTGAGGGAAGTTGACTCTAAGGCATTTGTTCTTCCTTCTTCCCAAAAATGTCTTCTCTGCATGCATCTCAAATCTAAGGTGATATAGCTAGGAAAAAGGGAGAGGTTGTGAGAATTTTCCAAGGAAAAGTTGGATCAGATTTTCTTGGTTGACTGAGGCACTAGTGACAAGTCTGATAAGGACAAGTGACAAATTTGACAGCTCCTTTTATTTCTTTCTGGAGCCTGGTCTTTCAGATAGTACCATCCCATTGACGATGGCATATCTGGTCAATCATTAAAGCTTTAGCTAGGAAAGAAATTATCCAGTGTTTTGGAAATAATTGCATGTTGTTTGGGTCACTGGTTTAGAACTAATTGGACCCAGAATGAGTATACTGGCGATACAGGTTTCTTGTGGCAACATCTGAAAACATATTGAGACTTGCCTCTTCTCTGCTCCCGTGTTTATCTGTGTGTGTGACAGACTCACTGCAATCTTACAGTCTGGGCAGTATAACCATGCACATGCTATTTTTCCTAATCCTTGTCTTATTTTTCACTTGCTGATATTTTCCTGCCAACCTCACTTGCCAAGAATCATCCCCTGGCTTTCTGCCTTTCTCACTTCCAGTGCCAGATGTTGTGCATATGGATTTTGCTGCAGCAGGAGTCTATTGCCTGCATCTGCCAGGGATCAGGAAGAAACCAGGTGGAGATACTCTATACAACAGGGCTGGCACCAGGACAGATCCTGGGACACAGATCCCTCACTTAAGAATTTAAACTGTAAGAATATGCAGTATTGGTATTCCCTCTTGTCCCTTATTCAAATAGCTTAATTAGTGGGACATGAAGCATGCTAGCGGAAAGTCACCACTTTGGGTGACACCTGGAGTGGTTTTTCTTAATTTACAAAACTTGTATTTCTACAAATAAGACATGTTTTGTGTTCAGTAACACTTAGAAAAAGTTAAATGAGTCCGAACCTGTATTGTTTCTTCTTTGTTAAAAAGCTTACTTTCGCTATGACCAATTTGAATATGTTCACAGTAGTGCAGAGAAAAATGAACTCCTTTTTACTTTGCAGGAGCTCCAGCATAGACCATCTACTATGTTATGTGGTTCTCATTAACAAGAAAGACCAAAAATATCATTATTTATTTGTGCCTTATTGCTTGGTTGATGGAAACTATGTTGGAACTGTTTTTTTTTTTTTAAATAATATGCACGGGGGGGGGGAATTAGGCCATTGTTATTATCTATTTAGAAGAAAAGGATGATAGATTAAACAAAAATTACTTTCCCAAGGTAACCATTAAATATTCATGTGTGACACAACAAATAATCACAAGAATGATTTTGGCAAGCTAGCAGAATAATTTATCTTTAAATACTTTACAAAATTAAGATATCAGTCCTCTTACTTATGCCATCCAGAAGTTGCCTGGTTGGCTTTAGCCTTATCAAATTTACCTAGCTCCTATTTCCTCTCTATAATCAGTCTCTAGTCCTTGAAAGACAGATCCGATTGCATAATTCTTGCTTGCCATATTGTAATAGTCTATATATAGTAAGGTTGATGCTCCTTAGCTTAGGAACAAAAATACAATATAGATCCTTTGTTCTTTATTATTAATTAATTAATTTGTGGCACTGGTAATTGAACCCAGACTTTCTCACTGAGATATATCCCCATCTCTTAAATTTTTAGATTTTGAGGTTAAGATCTTGCTGAGTTGATAAGTTGCTCAGGATGTGCTTTAATTTGCAGTCTTCCTGCCTCAGCTTCCCAGAGTGCTGGAATTATAGACTTAAACCACATTGACCAATTTAACTGCCCTTTCTTTTTAAACTTAAACAAAATCTTTAAAATATCTGAAATATCCTAACATGTAGAAGTTTGTAGAGAATCATCCAGCTTTCTAAAAGCCATTTTCTTTGGTTTTCATTTCCTCCTCTGTTTCAGCAATGATGAATTATTTGAGACCGTAAAATTTGTCTTGCTGTTTTACACATCCATAACTGTGAGGATCCTCTTACTGCCTGGGTCAACCTTTTCCCAGACTGCTAATTTCTCAGTGCTTGGCATACCTCAGTGACATGTTTTCTGAGTTCACATAGAAATGTCTACTCTGCACTCTACGTTCATTCTCTGTATGCTTCTGCTAATGTACTTAGAATACTTTCTTGGAATTATTACATTTCAGTCTTTAATTAGGGCAGGGATGATGTTGTTCCATCAATCTACCAGGGTCTAGTATTAAAATTGACACATGGTACTCAGTAAATACTCATTAGATGAATATATGAATCATATACAAAATAGGAATTTTCTAAAAGGCAGAAATGAGACCATACAGTCTCTTCCTTCAGTTTACATTTGAATTCATATCGTATGATGCTGAAGAAAGTTTGAAGCATCCTGTTGTGCCATCCCACTAAATCCGCTGAGTGGGTAGAAGCAAATCAGAATGCCAGTAGAAAGAGAAGACAGGTGTCAGAAGAAGGTTAAGGGTTGCCTGTTCTGTGAGGAACTTGTTGACTAGCTTAAGTAGATGTTATCTGTTTGCCCTGCTGCTACCAATGCATTGAATCTGGAATTGTGGAAGGAGTCAGCACCAACAGTAGTAGGAACAAATCAGAAGGGTTGAAAAGTACTACCTTACTAGTGCACTTGCACTTTTTCTGGCTAACAGAACATTTGGAGGAAGATGTATGGAAGCAGACAATAGATTAATGTCTTAAAGTTTAAAAATCACGTGGAATCAGTGGTTTTCAATCATTTGATTAAACCTAGTAGAAATTTTTACTAATTAGAATGATAGTTGTACATACTTTTATCAAATTAAAATGAGAGTTTAGTGAAAATCCACATAAGACACCCTTTCCTAATATACTTTGATATTTAACAATTTTATAAATCTATGATTATTAAAAGATGAATGGTAATTCCTGGAGTCATGTGAAAATAACTTAGGTAAGAATAAGAAATGTGCCTGGATTAATTCTGAGCAGAAACATAGTGCCAGCTTGCATCCTTTCGAGTTTCATTATCCAATTTTATTTCAGTGATATGGTACTTGTGTTAGTTCTTGTCACTGTGACCCAAAACCTGAGAAAAACAGTTTTGAGGAAGAAAGGTTTATTTTGGATCTTGGTTTGAGACTACAATCAGCTGGTTCCTTTGCTCCGCGCTTGCAGTGAAGCAGAATATCATGGTGGAGTAAATCAGCTCTCTTTATGGCATCTAGGAAATGAAGAATGTTAGAGAGGGGTGGAAACTGAAAAGAAGGGGTAGGAAGCAGGGTGATAAATACCTTTCAGGCACATTCCCATTTACCTACTTCCTCGATGTGGGCTCCACCTTCTAGTAGCCCACCTTATGACATAGTCACCTCTGACAATTACTGTACTGAGTACCAAGCCCTCAATATATGAGTCTTTGAGGGGATGCTTCATTTAAAAAAAACATAACAATAGCCTTTGGGAAGTACTAGCAATGGTGGTACAGATTGCTATATCCCTCTCTCTGAGTTTCTCTTGATATAACAGTAGAAACCTAGTGGATTTCTCAAAACTTGTGGGTCATCTGACTTAGTTGAAAGACTTTTTGTTTGCCTTCCTAGGAGTGTTTTATGAGGTTGAGGCAGATTTGTGACTGAGGCTAGACTGCTCAAGATGGTTTGACTCTTATGACAATGCTTTATGGGGAAGAGATGGAAGATGGCTCTGCTGGGCCTCTTTCTCCACCAAATCTCTTAGTAGGATAGATGGACTTTTTATATGTACTTTGGGGTTCCAAAAGTACAAATATGGAAATTATTAGGTTTTCATAGGACTTAGCCCTAAAACTGTCTTAGTTACATTTGTCTCGTTCTAATGGTTAAAACAAGTTGGGGGAGGGATTTATCTCAGCAGCATAAGTATCTGCCTAGCAAGTGTACAGTCATGAGTTTGATCCCTGGTTCCTAAAAAAAAAAAAAGTCAGGGAGTGAGGCAGATTTGATGTGGGTAAGCAGCACTCAGGGCATGGAAGCCAGAAATTATGCATTTCATTGGGTACCATCATTAGCAGTAAGCTACCACCCTCTCCCAAACCACTTTTTTTTTTATCACTTTTATATCCATCATCAAATTCACAATGTCTAATAAGGAAATAAGAATAAACACGTATATGATCCCAGAGGAGTGATGCCAAAATATTAATGAAGTGTAATTTCTTTTCTACTTTTATATAAGGAGTCAGTTGCATACTATGATTTAGAAATTTCCTGTATTAAAATGTTAATGAGGAATTTTTCAAGTGAAATACTTAAAACATTTATATTTTAATACAACATATTTTACTCATATCCATTCCTCATTATCCTCTCTTTTGCTCCCTCCCTTTTTTTGTTTCTTTCTTAATTAATACAGAGTCCTCAAGTTATTCTTTAATAACTTTGCATCATTTAGTGAGTCAGTGATGGCATAGTTTTGATAAATTGAGTTGAGAGACAATGTTCTGTTATGCCTTCATTATCAAACACTTTAGAATCTTCATTGACTAATTTCATGTTTTTATACGTAAAATAGATAACATTCAGCCTGATTTTCTCACAATGATTCTTAATATGTAAGTGGTCAACATTTAAAACATTTAAGTATCTTAAAACAATATGATTGATTTAATGCTATGATTTTAAGGTGTAATAATTAATTGAGCTAACTAAATCATGAGAAAAAGCATACTGTTTATATTTCAAATAAAAGCCTTATAATTATAGCCAGTTGGCTGGGGATATAGCTCAGTGGTATAGCATTTGCCTAACAAGTGGGAGATCTGGGTGTGAACTCCCGCACTGAAAAAAAATAGTTATGGTCACCCTGGCATATAGTAGGTATTCAAGAACTTAGTGAATAGGGGCTGGGGATTTAGCTCAGTGGCATAAGTACCTGCCTTGCAAGCAGGTGGTCGTGAGTTCGATCCCTGGTACCGATAAAAATGAAAAAAAAAATAAAAGAACTTAGTGAATAAATGATAATAATTTAAAAGAGTAAATATTTCAAAACATTTTATATTCTCAACATATTTCCTTTTTCAACACAAATGAATAAGAGTAACCTTTATTCTATAATTTAGAACATGAATATTTAACTTTTCAAACTTAATAATATAAACTATAGGCTAATAAATTATAAAAATTAAAATATTATTAGATGAATATTTTAATTCTCTCCATGTTTAGATTCTAGAAGAAACTGTTATTTACAGTGAAGGATACTCAAGATGCTTAATTTTTTTTGCCAATTTTACTGGGCTACATAGTCACCAGACACTGGGACAAAATATTCTATTTTGTGAACTTGTTTCTGGAGATTAGTAAGCTGAGTATAGCCAATTATCTTGCCTAATGTGAGTGGCCCTCATCTAGGTGGTTGAAGATCTGAACAGAACAATGTGAGAGAATTTCATTTGGCTTGCTGCTTGAGGTAGACATAGCTATTTTTCTGGAAATGCCACCATGGAGTCTTTCCTGATTCTTAGGTCTTTGAAATAATTTTGAATTACAGCATAGGCTTTCCTAGGTCTGCATCTTGCCAAGAGTAATCCTGTGACTTCTCAGCTTCCAAAATTACAGGAGTTAATTCCTTGCAGTCTATCTCTCTCCTATTGGTTCTGCTTCTTTGGAGAACTCTGGTGACTAACATAATATTCATTAGGGCATCTGATCAGTTCATAGTCACTCGCTTCTACTTAGACACTGTCTTCCAACCTAGGTGGATCATTTCTGCTGTCATCTTATCCTAAGTGAGACCATTTCCCAATGATAGTCAAATAATCCAGAGATAAGCAATAACCTGTGCTGAGGTGTTGTTCACATCATTTCACTTCAGAATTGGGCAGTGAGACTGAGACAAAGAGAAAGGAGAGTTTCTTATTTTGCTATTGTGTGATACTAAGACTTGGGAGCTGTGATTCTTTTCTGTCATGTAGCTAAGAAGCAGAGAAGGCTTGTCCATGAGGACAGTAGAATATGCCATACCTTGAAAAGAGAAAGTGCTTCTGACCGCCCTCCCTCCCTGTTCCCATGTCTTATTTAAGTCTGAATGAATGCTTCCCTGGTTTAGTATTGGTTCTTTTTACTTAGTACTATAGATTGAACCTAGGGCCTTTGTACTGACCTGTGTTCCCAGCCTCTTTTTATATTTTTGAGACATGGTCTTGGTGTGTAACTAAGTTTGCTAGGTTGGGCTTGAATATGTAATCCTCATGCCTTAGTCTCCCAGCACCTTGTTTATACTGGTTTAAAGGGGAGTCTATTTACTCACTAGCCCAAATAATACATTGGCTTGGCCTATTTAAAACTCCTTATACTTGTTTGTTAACTAGAGTTACAGAGAAAGACAAAGAAAAGATGGAATGAAAATCTAATTGGGTGTGGTTGTTTGTGAAGGAGTCATTAAATTTTTAAAAAACATCTCATTGAGTCAGTTCTAGTTTGAAGTCCACATTTTAAAGTAATTGCTTAAAGTGTCATAGTGTCTCATATATTAAAAAATAATGCTCAAAGCAGTATGTATTACTTAATTCTCTCTTGAAATGTTGATTTGATAGCCAGCAAAGACCATGATTGTACCTGGAAAATTAGTTTCCTCTGTACATTGTTTGGAAAATTATGATTTCAGGGTTAAGGCTCCATTTCTATGTGTTAAAGTATTGCTCAGTAATTATCAACATGTGTATAAATTTTTCTAAGTTATGAAAAAAGTACCCAAAGCAGTAAGTAAGAATAATTGCAATACTCACCTTGGGATTAAATACAATAAGTGTTTTGTATCAGCCACATAGTAAGTTCTCCACAATTGTTAACTATTATTTTTAGCTTTGGAAGAAAACAGTGCAAAACTTTATTTAGTTTTTGCCATCCCATGTGATTCTTCTCACACACGAAGCACTGTTATTTTGTTCTACCCTTATCTGTGTGGAAAAGTACTGTAATGGATGTGGAGAAATAGTGCTCTGTGGTTTCTTGTCATTGTCAAAACAAAGGCATTCTTGCTGCAGAATCTCCAGTGCAGACTGTTGTAGACACAAACATAAAATAATTCCTTTTAATGGCCAAATGAGGATAGGATTTTGGCATTCCAACTCCAACAACAAGTTAGATCAGCATGGTCCTTAAATGTCATGCTTAAGTAGTCCCCGCTAGTCCCCTTCCCCAGCTCATTATTGATGGCTGTGAATGGAGCTGCTAACGAAAGGAAAGATGGGGAAAGGCAGGCAGAATTCTTGACAGGGCATTTCTATTTCTGGCAAATCACCACTTGGTTATGTAAAGAGACACATTTATCTGGAAGGTTTTTTTTTAAAAAAAAAGTGAACATTGCCTCATAATGAATATTAAATAAAAGCAATAGGATCCTGATTAATTTTTAATAAGCAGCAGTTGTGTACTGCATGTAATAATATTGAAATTAATACATAATTAAAGTAGACTTGTACAGTGTAGTTCACTTGAGAGTTGAGTAGTAGCGAACAAAATTGAACATCTCCAAATGTAACCCACAGTTCTGTATCCAGATTTTTGAGACACAAATGAGATCAGTGTTTTCTTGTTGCAAAGGTTTTCTTACAAGAGGCACTGAGAAACCTCTGAGAACTTTGTTTGATCAGGGCCAAAATCTTCAATGTTAGTTCACAAGAGGGGGCACTGGACACTAATTAGGATAAAACCAGCATATGCTGCAGCCTTCACAAGGGCTTTGCTTTTCCCATTTTTCATTAACTCATAATTTCTTTAAATTAAGTTGTTGAGTAAACAACTGGCACTCTGAAAAAGAAAGGCAGCAGGGCTATGAACCCATATCTCTAAATATATTTTGAATTTGCTATTTTGTGGATAGTATAATGGAACATCAGGCACTGTATGATTTATATCTAGAGTCCTCAAAGTCTCATGTGTGAAATGTAGGAGTTTTGGAAAGTGAGTGGATCAAATGAGTACTTATGCTCACCACTGGATTAATCCATTGGTCAAGTCATAGTTAAATGTGCTGTTAGTAGGTGGAGCATGGTTAGAAAAAGTGTGTCACTGAGCAGTTGCCTTTGGCAGGTATACTGCCCTCTGTGACTCTTCCTTTCTTTGTTACCTGGATGCTCTGGATTAAGCTGCTTCCTTCTGCTATGCCCTTCCTTTATTCTGTTTCTTTCTTGGACCAAGCAAACCAAGAACTGAAACCCCAAAACTGAGTGCAATTAAAAGTTTCTTCTTTATATTGTGGGTTTCAGGCATTTTATCCCAGACAGGGAAAGCTGATAATGATAGCCTTCCCAAAATGTCATGAAGCTACTTGGCCAAGGCAGAGAGATTTTCTAACTCTTCACCTTACTGTTCTCTACTGCATGACACTATGGATGACCAGCTATTGCTTCTGTAAAGGGTATCTCTGCTGGGAGAGAGCAGTTGCAAACTTCAGCAAAAAGTTGTCTTGGGGAACAACTGTTTTTTCTGCTCAACATTGATCTCGCCCTCCCTCTGCCACCAGGTCTGCCTAATTTTCCCTCCTGCAGTTCATGCACTCCAGATCAGGTTGACATCATTTTCAGCTTCAAGAGTTTGCTGCAATTTAGGTCTGCCCAGTCAGGAGGGTGAGGGGTGAGAAAGGGACCCTAACTGGATGAAATAGGATCAATAGGACTCAGTTCTAGGATTTAAAAAATTTCTGGGAAGAAACATTTCCTTCAGTGAACTTAATTTCAACAAAAAGTAGACTAAGAATCAAGGTGCAAACTACTCAGGGAAAATATTTTCTAAAAAAAGGGGGTATTTCCCTATAACATTGTTTAAATACTCAAATGTAGCAGCTGTGCTGAGAATTCATCTACAACCGCGTCTCGCAGTTACATGAACCAGTAAATCTTCTATTTCTTTTTTAAAACTACTTTAATTTGAGTTGGATTTTCTACTATTGCAACTCAAAGATCTTGACTAATACGAGACTTTCAGAAGTTTGAGCCTTTTTTGTAATATTATTTTATGCTGATGAGTGGGGATTTCAACATTTGTTTAGCTTTTGAAATCACCCCAGGTGCCTAGCCTTGTGGGGAGGATAAAGAATTAGGACAATGTAAAATTAGAGAAATTAATGGCCTAGTAAGTTATACTTTACTAAAGTAACATATTAGAGAAGATTGCTTTAGGATAATGTCTTAGTTACTTTTTACTTGTCACTGTGACAAAATACCTGAAGCCCAAAGTCCAAATTGGGAAAGGAAAGGTTTATTTCTTACAATTTTTGGAAGTTTCAGTCCGTACTCAGGTGGCTCCAAGGCAGGGTGGCATGGCAGAGCAGCATTTCATGGCAGCTGCAAACAGCAAGGCAGAAGCTGGCAGAAGAGAGAGACACACACCCTCTTCCTGCCATTACATTACATCCTGGCTCCACCCCTAAGCCAGTGTAGCACTCACACCCCCAATCCAAGCCCTATACAATGAACCAATCACAAACCCATAATGCAAATGCATGAAGCCTGGGGGTCACAGACATAAACCATGACAGATAAGGTTTTCAAAATTTAAGATGTATACAAATCACTGGAAAATTTTTTAGGGAGGCAGTTTATAATGCAGGAATTTACAGTGAGATGGAAACAACAAACAAGGTGAAAAAATAATCTATGGAATAGAAACAAGTGTTGTCAGTTATTGTCAGATGAAAGGCTAATACCTAGAATATATAAAGAACTCCATAAACAAAATAAAGCAACACACCAGACCCCCAAAAGGGAAAACAGGAATTAAGATACACATGTCATAAACATGGACCAAGTCCCTGTGATTAATATAACCATTACGCACTTAAAACAGGTACCAATTTTAAAAAAGAAATCTAGAGTAGGGCCTGGAATTCTGCATTTCGGGCAGTTTCAAGTCGTCTGGATGCTATTGGCCCAAGGATCACACTCAAGTTAGGCAGGTGTGGATCTGGTTTTAGCAACCCAATAGTCACCAGAGAAAGTTCTCCAAAGAAAATGGTATTTATTCTGGACTAACAGAGCATTGCAATGCAAACATGCATGAGCTTATTCAAAGACGCTGAGGCAAGGGGTAAATTTTAAAGGCAAAATGAAAAAGTTTATGTAAGATATTTTGGAATAATAATCTTTAGCCCTAAGAATTAATAGCAAGTATAGCCTTAGCCTCAGGATAAACAGACAGTGCTGGACAGATGTCTTGCAGAACTTGCAAGGCCATGGGCAGAGTCTTGTGATAGTTATCACCAGGAAATTACACATTAAGAAGCCTTTCTTTATGAACGTTTACTTACTTTTTGTTAAGTTGGACACAAATGGCTATATTTTGATTCCGACAACTCCTCTCATATCCACACATCTATCTTCTTACTGCTCTGTGCTTTGATCTAGGGTCTAGATTGAGGCCCCAAACTAATGATGGAATCCTTCTGGAAGTTCCAACAAGGGAGCACGCTTTAATTTTTCAATCCTCTTTTGTGAAAGCTATTGAATGAGGGGAACTTTTTGTTAGGGCGTATGAGAGTATAACTATGGGTAAACATTAGGAAACATTTCAGTATCTTTATGAAAAATCACTTATTTTTATCTGAAATAACTTATTTTTAACTTAAAAGTTTCTGGTTGCATTTTTTTTGCCCTTAATATCAAAGTTTTCCAGGAACAGAGAGTACTTATTACAGATCAAAAGCCAGTTTTACTCTAACCAAATGGAGAATACAGGGTCTTTTCTTTTTCCCTGAGTAGCTGAGAGAATCAATATAGATTTTCTAGACCAACAGTTAAGTGGTCCTTGAGGAACCCAAAACCTATATCATAGCTTTAGAAAGACAAGCCAAAGGTGAGTCTTTTATTTAATAAAAATGAAAATTCTGAGCTTACAGATTTTTAAAAAATTTTTTTCTTTTTAAAATGATAGGATAAGTGCAACAATAGAAGGAAGTTCATGCCCGTTCTGAAAAAGAGGGAAGAATAAACCAGAAGATTTGATTAATTTCTGGGACATGGAATGCAGCTGAGAAAAACTAAGCAAAGTAGGGCTGAGGCTCATCAACACAAAGGAAGGAGCCCCTGTGGATGCCGCTGATGCTCTCTCTCAGGCTCAGTGGTGACTTTAGAAAGGATGGGAGAAGCTTGAATATTTTTATGTTACTGATATTGGTGAAGATCCTGAAGAATCATTGGACGGGAACAGAATGACAGAGAGGTAAGCTGTAAAGGAAATGTGAGACAGGAAGTAGTTGTGTACGTGTGTGAGAGAGATTGTCTCAAATCAACAATAATTTCTCAGAAGAAAGGTTAAAAAAAGACAATGGTATAACTTTTAGACTTCAGGAACCTGCCTCTTAGAATTATTAGAATAAGATACAAGCTTGATTAGTATTCTTCTTGGGCCTTTGTTTAAGTTTCGGCAAAGGATTTTATTTTTCTGAAATATGATCCCAGTATGATGATCATAAGCCTTGGTTAATTTTAAGACCTTTCCTTTCACTTATGAAAAAGAGCTCGTCAGCAGTCTTGCTGAAAACTCATTAAAATGCATTTTAAGCCCCACTTTAAAGTCACTTTTAGTATTCTTGCACTGATAATTAGAAAGCTGCAGTTTCCTTTACTTCTACCAGAAACCCTTCCCAGTAGCACCTCTGACTGGCAATTTTGCTGACTGCCTTGTTTCTTGGAATTTATATTTTAATGAAATAAATGGCTTGAGTTTTGCTTTGCTGTATTTTCTTTAACTATTACTTTTGAAGCCTCAGTTGCTGATAAACTTAAAACTGTCATTTTTTAATTTATTGAGATGCTCCTCACTTTCTATATAAACTGAAAGAAGATGCCAATTAAAGTTATTATGGCAAAGTAAGATCACAAAAAAAATTATATGCCCAGAGTTGCCTTGTAGACAGTTGAATTTTAATTTCTTAAAATTATAAAAATCTTATATGGAAATATTTTTATTGCCATATTCAGACAGTGAAATAATTTACTTATTATCTGCAAAAAATGCATATTGGAAAATTATAAGCTTTTGTCATGATTTATGTCTGTGGTCCCAGGCCTCATGCATTTGGGTTGTGCATTTGTGATTGGTTCATTGTCTAGAGCTTGGATTGATGTGTTAGGGCTACAGGCACATAGGGGTGGAGCCAGGATGTAATGTAATGGCATGAAGAAGGTGTGTCTCGCTCTCTTGCTGGTTTCTGCCTTGCCTGTTTGCAGTCTCCATGAACTGTGGTCCCGCCATTCCAGCCTGCCTTGGAGTCAACTGAGTGTGGACTGAAACCTCCGAAAACTGTAACAAATAAACCTTTCCTTTCCCAACTTTTGGCATCAGGTACTTTGTCTCTGTTACCAGTAAAAGGTAACTAAGACAGCTTTATTTGTGTATGTGAGAAGAGGCATATGTAATTTAGCTTCTGGTTCTAGCTACATATTTTTTTTCCCCCAGAAAGTCAGGGAAAAGTACTAAGTCAGATTTTTTAAAAGTTGGTCATGCCTTAAAATTGCATGGGTGCTCATTGAACATACAGTCTTTGATACCTCATTCAGCTCCTCCTGTATTAGCCTTTTCGGTGGTGCAGCCCAGAAATCTGTGTATATATCAAATCCTCCAGAAAATTCTAATACTTATCCTTTGAACACTGTTTCATGCTTTACAAGCTTGTATTATAAATAAATAAGTAAGTAAATTGAGGTTGAAAATTTTTATCTGTATTTGCTTAATCTAGATAAATGTACAAAAAATTTGCAAGACTTCTCCAGTGCTATCTCTAGAGTCTGAAGTTGTAGAGGTGTAATACTTCTTACAATCTATAAGGGGTGCGAAGTCAGCAGGCACAGACGGGGTATCCTCCTGGGAAAATGATAAAGGCTTAACCAGAATAAAACAGCCTGAAGGATTCTCTGAAGCAAGAATAGTTCTAGAACAGGAACCACACTGACAGGGAAGCAGTATGAACAGGGAAGGACAACTCTATTACATAACTCCAGGAAATTATATTATTATTAGCCATCTGTCCATGTATAGCAAATCATCCTAAGCTCAGTAGTTCAAAACAGTAAATATTTATTGCTCACAGTTTCCCTGGATCTTGTGTAGTTGCATTTAGGCTGTTGATTGGATTGAGACTAGAGTCAGGGTTCTCCTGAGAGGTGAGAATGTGATGAGAATGTGATTCCAAGCTCAGTTACGGTAGCTGTTGTGAGACCTGAAAAAATGTGCTTCCAGGCTCGGCTCACTGACATGGTTGCTGGTTGTCCTTGGTTATGTACCATGTGGGTTTGGCCATATGTAGTCTGAGAGTTCTAGCAGTTTGCTTTCCTTTGAGTGGAGGAAGAGAGGAGGGAAAGAGGAAAAGGAGAAAGAATGATAAGAAGCTAGCATAACCTAATCTCAGAGGTGACCTCCTACCACTATTAGCTATTTTATTCCCTGGAAGTGCATTAATAAATAATACCCACACTCAACAGTAGGGAAACTAGCACTTTGAGGGGAAGAATATAAAATTTTGTAAACCTGTCTTTCAAACCTCCATAGTAGTCTGTCTCCACTCTCCTCTAGTTGAGTAGAGCACAATTAATAGGGTAGTACAGGACGGTTTTGACTGAAAACCAAGAGGCTATGTACTAAGAGTAAAAGGTGAGACAGATCTTAAGCTCCCTGGAGAAATTCTGGATAAGGAGTAGGGAAGCACGTGAAGCAATGGACCATGGTGCTAAGGTGCTAGGTTTAGTATCAGTTATGTGTTTAAAGGAATTACAAAAAGGTAATAATTTTCCCAAGTTTATAATGTTACTTCCCACATTGAATTCTTCAGTAAGTTCTGTTGATTCTAGCACAGCAATGTATCTCCCAGGTATCCACTTTTCTCTGTACCTGTGACTACTTCTTTGTCTCCACCATCTCATATAGATGGCAATATGACCTTCCTATTGGCTCTCCTGCTTTCCTTATTGGTTATTGAGGGTTTATTTCCTTAATAGTGCCAAGTTTCATCGTAAAGTAAAAATCATACCACACACTATCTTTGCTTTAAAATTGAATGCTTTTATGAGGTTTCAGAACAGAATTAGAATTTTTCACCATGAAGTCATACATCATCTGACTTTCACCTACTATTCAGATTCACCTTGCACCACTCTAGCCCTAGAGTCTTTTCTATTTATCTGGCAACCCAGATATTTATGCTTTTTTATTCTATTTGGGACGCTTCCTCCACCCCCTTGGAAGGCTGTTTTCTTCATGTTCTTCCGTCTCAGCTGGGACATTGCTTTCCTATCACAAAGACTTCTTTGGGCATTTTTAACCTTAATTTAATTATTTTCTTTCATATTGTTAGTGTAACCTGTAAATATTTTGTTGTCATTTGTTTTCCCATTTGTTTCTGTCTCCACTCCTATAGAGTGCAATCTCCATGAGAACTGTGTTCCATTTAGTTTCTTTGCTATTGTATCCTAAACGGTTGACCAAAATCCAACATCTCAAACCTTATGCATTGAATGAAAAAATAAATAAAAATTAAATGCTTAATGCTGTGCCTAATACACAGGAGGTGCCAAATATATGTTAGATACATTATGGATGTGCTAACATCTATTTCACTGAGCTGATGAAGCAATTAATTGATTAACTAATTAGTATGTGAAAGGCACCAACTGCTGCTGTAGTATATTAAATTGACAATCACTATTTATCAAATGCCTAAAGTTGTATTTGTATAATGGAGATGGAGAAGGATTGACCCATAGTTACCCAACCACTATATATTTGGGATCCTTTAGATGCTTAACTGAATTTCTTCAATGTTTGTGGTGATATTAGTTATAATTGAAAATCTCAACATGTCACATGTTGTGGTCCACATAGATGAATGTGAAGCAAGTGAACATATTGTTATTTTGGGTGCAATTTGTAACAAAATTAAGTCACTAAATAGACTGTATTGCTGAACGCATCATTAACTCAAGTACTCCATTAACTTGCCTTTCCTGTGCTTGAAAAACAAATCAGCTTTGATTATGCTGGAATATTTGTTCTCTTGTAACAGGGACATGGATGAAAACATCAAAAAATTATCAAGAGAAAAAATTTCTTAATACATAAATATTCTTAAATAAAATGGCTGCTGCTGGCAGGAATTTTTTTGTGAGTGCCAAATCTTCCACTATGATATCCCAATGTCATGTCTCCAACTGCTTCCCTTGGAATAGAATTTTACACTCAGAAGATGTTCAATTAATGTTTATTAAGAAAACAAGTGAACCAATATCTAGGCCAATATATTATGCATTGTCTGTGAGGAAATAATCTGGAACTCGAAGCCACAAAAACCTAGATTTAAACCACTATTTTTTTTTTTTTTTTGCTTACTACTGTTGAATTTAGGGTAAATTACTTTACTTCCCAAATCTTGGATTTTAAAGGCACATGACTGGGAAACATGGTTAACTTTGTATTACAGGATTGGTGTGGTAACAAATGAGAGCTAAGTCAGCTAGTGAATGATGTTGATTACTTTTACTTTCCTCTCTTGTAGCTGACCTCATAAAATTAAATTACTTTCTCATTTTTTTCAACTTTTCTGCTTTAGAAAATAAATTCAAGGGCCTTTGATTCTATATATTTTTAGCATTAACTAAAATGTGAACCAAAATAGGAAGCAGCAGCACACATTATATATTGATAAACATCTTAACATTTTCTTCTGGACAGAAAATGAAGTCTATTAGACTCCTGAACTGTGCCCTTGGTCTTGGGTAGAGGGTTCACAATCACCCTACCTTTCCAGGGTCCTTTTCTAAAAGAACTTCGTTTCATCAATTATGAAGAGACAAAACAGATCATTATGTGGTCTTTTTTTGTCTCATGCAGTTGATTTGTGATTCTGAGAATGTTTAGCTTGGATAATTACCATTTGCACTGAGTTTCTGCCCTGTCCAGTAAGGATCACCATAAACACATCTTATACCAGATGATGACACAGAGAGTCTCTTTTAAACATAAAAGAGACCTCTCTTAGTATTTTGCACTACTCTGATCATTTCTAATGTATTTTCTTATACTTGAAAGAAAACAAAACTGCCTTGTAATTTTTTAAAAATTTCAGTTCTGAAACTAGGTTGTAATTGATTTCAACTCTATTCATCAATTTTAAAGTCATTATTGAGTCCTTCCATGTGCCAAGCCCAGTGCTAGTGATATAGGAGAAAGAAACTCCCAAACTACTAGCTGTCTGGTACAAATTCATGTTCTCTAAAGTAAAAAAAAAAAATATGAATTTTAAGAATAAAGGAGGTTAACGAATATATTTATTGAGAAAAAGAAAGCTTCTGTAAGACAGAGAGACAGATGGGTCCTGAGGGTGTTGCCAAAGATTTTGTCTTTTCTAGGGATTTTATAGAGCAAAACCACAAAGTGAGGTGGGTCCAAGATGGGGAAAATGCAGGAACTCACAAAGTGTGTATGAGGTGAGACAGAACTATGATCTACCAATGAGATTACAAGTGTAATTGCTTGGGAAAAATTGATTAAATCTTAATCCAGTAGGGAATTGAGTCATGTAGCAAGCAGGGAATAGGACCTTTGCCTGTACAAGGATTAGTGACTTCCTCTGGCTTCCTCAAGGTGATCAAAATGTCTAGATGATACCTATTTAGAATAGCACCCCCTGAGGTTTATCCTTAGAGTGTGGGTACATTTGTTTTGTCTTTTTGTCTTGAGATCTGGTCCACAGCAGGAAGTGTTAATTTTCCCCCATAGTTGTAAAGTATTTGATCTTCTGCATTAGCTTAAACCCATTTGACTGGCTATAATATTCTATCTAACTTAGCTTTCTATAAAGCTAGGGTCTCAGGATGAAAAGGCACAAAGATATATTCTTAATTTCAAAGAACTTCAAGTAGACTGAGAGAGACGAAGCTGTAACAAACATACGCATGGCAGTAATATGGCACAGGAAGAGTGCAGGGTGAAGCTAGTTGTAAAGGAGAGAGGAATTAATTTCTTCTAGGTTAGTAGATACTAAAAATTGAGCAACAAGATAATATATTAGTTACCTGTTGTTAAACAAATTACCCTCAAGGTTATTGACTTTCAACAACATTTATTATACTTTCGGTAGGTCAGTACTTCACATGGGGTAGCTGTGTGATTCTTACTCAGAGCTTTTCAGGATGCTGCCCTCAACATGTCAGTTGGGGCTGAAGTCAGCGTGAATGTTTGCCTGAAAAAAGGTGTACTCCCCATGTAGCTGTTGAAAGGATTCTGCTCCTCACAGGTTGTAGGACTGAAAGCCTCAGTGCTTTGATGCTGCTGACAAAGGCTTCCCTCATTGTCTGGCCACTAGGATTATGCACAGGGCAGCTCAGTATGGCAATTTTTTCCATCATGGTGAACAAGTAGTAGGCAGATAGATAAATGAGCAGGACTGAAACCACAGACTTTCATATTATAAAATCTATGTGACTTTCCATCATTTTTGGTGTAGTCTATTTGTTAGAAGTAAGTCACTAGATCCAGCCTACACTTGAGGAGAAGGGATTACATAAAGAGATAATTCTAAGAGGTAAGGATTACTGAGGCTATATTGGAACTTCCTACTGGACATGAACCTAGTGTCCATCAAGGAAGATTTAGGATGGTGGAAGTAATGGGGTTTATTTAAGAAAAAGGGACTCAGATGAACTAAGCCACGAAAGGCTGAGTTAAGCCTGTTGGAGAATTTCAGATATTTGATTGGAGCACAGGATGCAAGAGTGATAATAGTGGTGATGGTAATGATGGAAGAAAATGAGGCTGGACAAGAATGTGAGATATCTGTTCAATGGGCGTAAAGCTACAGTTATAAAAGAGTAATAAGTCCTAGAGATTAACTGCAAAATATACTGCCTATAACAGCATGGAATTAGATATTTAAAAGAATTGTCAGGAGGATCAAGCTCCTAGTAAGCATTCTTACCAAAAACAATTTCAAAATACAAAAAGAGAAAACCTGTCCAACACTCCACAGAAAACAAACCAAAATCAAAACTAAAAAAACAAATAAAAACCTGTAGAGACACAGGAAATTTTTGGGTGTGCTAAATATGTTTATTACCATGGTTGTGATGGTGTCTTGATTATGATGGTACAATTAAATGGTGTATATGCCCACATTCATAAAATTATATAATTACATATGTGTCACCTTCTATGTATTAGTTTCATCTTTCCTATCAGTGAGCTTTGATTTTCAGTGTAACTAGATTCAAAGATTCCCATGAAGTGACTAGATTGAGAGGGCTTGTTTCATCAATGAATTGGCTCACTATTGAGTTTATATCGGAGAGAGATATTAGGTGGTGGACCTGGTTGGAGGAAATGGGTCATAGAGACATGACTGGGGATTATATCTGATTCTTGGCTCCTTAATCTTTGGGTCTACTCTTACTTCTTGATTCCTTGATGCCATCAGCTGAGTGGCTTTCTTCTGCTTTGGAACCAGCTAACCATGATTAAAACCTCCAGCTGTGAGCCAAAATAATTGTTTTCTCATCTAAGTTTTTTAGGGCAATTATTTTGTCCCAGCAACAGAAAAGCTGACCATTACATGTCCATAATAGATTCAAAAAGGAGACAGGCTGTGTAGGGCTTTGCATGGAGAAACAGACAAACTTTACATCAAGGTGCTGAAGATAATTAAGTAATTTTAAAGAGAGACATATGATTACTTACTATTGAAAGATTGCTCTTGTAGCAACATTGACAAAAGGGTTATTTATCTCACAGCTGATCCTGTTATGCCTTCATAATCAACCAGTAAGTCAGTGTTTCTTGGACTGTGGCAGCAAGGAGCTTAAGGGCTCTACAATGGGCCATCAATAATCTGTAACTTGATTGTGAGGCTCTGATGTATGTTTTTGGATTAATTTCAGAAAAATGGGAGAACTTGGATTAGAGGTCACTGTTTGTACCACATTGGGATGCAATTTAATTAGTTTTCATACATTGTGCATGTTAGCCCCCTTGATTTAGAACACCCCACTGTCTCTGTCTTGAAGCCTTCTTGTCTTACAGTTAGAAAATTTTGAAAAGCCATTAACAAACCACTAAGAGACACAATAAGTATGGGCATACTCTGGAGACTTTTAGTCTTTTGAACGAAGAAACAATAAAGCAATCATGCCTCAGTTCCTTGTTTGTCATTGACACTGTGAGGACTCAGAGTATTCCACTTTGTGGAGTTTTCTGTAAGAAACATAACTATTTAAGAACCTGCTTGTTTATTTTCCTCCTAGAGATCAATCTCAAGGAGGCTGTATTCTTCCCATCTGCTTGACATTAATTCTTTGATGTTTTGGGGTCATATCATTGCAGAGAAAGTTCTTTTCTCTTGTATTCCTGAAAAATGTTCAGAAAAGCAGTTGTTAAGATAACACAGGAACCTGTGAAATGTGTTTTCTTCCCACTGTATCGCTGACAAGTTGAACTTTTTTCGTTTCCAGCAGTGATACTGTCATTTCCAATAAGGAGTATACAATGCATTAAAAGAGGGACAGCCTCAAGTGACAAAGCAGAAGTGGAGAGTCTGTCCCATTTTGGCAGTTTTCTGGGAAGTAAAAGCAGGCCATGTCCGTATCTGTCCACCATCTTATGGAGTGAAGCAATGCAGAGTGGATCTGAACAAGCTGCTTTGAATCTGAGAGGAAGCCTGCATGGGTAGATAAAGGAGCTTTCTGTTTACTGCTATTCAGTGGTAGTTCTTGAGCTTGACATCATATGAAGGCAACGGGATTTGTGAGGAATGATTAGTGACTAGAGCCTTACTCTGCTATAAGAACTATGTATAACTTGCTCCATCCTTTAGTTACAAAAGGGAAATGTGGGGTTTTTGGAATACTGACAGGTCCTTCCAGGTGTTGAGATCCTCTAAGTGGTGCAAAAATATGTTTGGGGAGAATGTAATCCACTTTTAATGATTTATTTTTAAACTAGGTGACTAGTCTAAAGGGCTTCATTATATAATTTGCTTACACTTCTTTTAATGAAGAAAACATAGCTGACCGTGGAATTCTTAAACTTTACTGAAGTGTAATCAATATAAAAAAGTTGCATATATTTAAAGTGTGCAGTTTGAAGGATTTTGACACACATCTCCGTCTCTCTGTCTCTCTGTCTCTGTCTCTCTCTCTCTCTCTCTCTATATATATATATATATATGTATGTTTGTGTGCTTATAAGGTAATTACCACAAAGAAGAAAATGAACATCACTATTCACTATTACTCCCTCCAATTTTTCTTCACGTGTCTTTGCAATCTACCTCTTCTATTTTTCCATGCATCTCCAACTCTTGAAACCACTGATTTCCATTCTGTCACTATGGATCAGTTTGTACTTCCTAGAATATTGTATAAGTAGGTGTATTGAACACCATGTCCCTGAGATGGCTCTTTGTGTTTCTAAGACTCTCAATTTAATGGGATATTGTAAGAGGACAAAGGCTGAAATGTCTGGATAAGTATTATCTAAGCAATACTAGGGATGGGGCAAGCTAGTGTTACGTGTAGAAGGTGCCTTCTTGCCCACATGCTAAGTCAGCTATTCCCTGAAAAGAAATGCTGACCATACAATGGAACAAAACAAGCTAGTGACATTACTGCTTATGCAGCCTAATCTACTAAACCTCTTTTCCTGATCCTTGAGTATGGAACAGAGCAGTGTACAGTGACATAGACCAGTGGCTATCATTGGGCATGATGGGAGAATAAATCACTGTGAAGATCTGGTGAATTGATAACTGGTAGTCAGCTTGTAACATCCAGCTGAACTGAATCAGCATGGTGCTGGGTGTGGATGGTCTACTTGAAGGATTTCTGTCTACATAAAAGAACTGAAAAGGAAAAAGACATAGTATTGTTTCTTCTGTTGCAATTTGGTCTCCTGGAGGAGCTTGTGGAGCTTCTTCCTTGATATGAACTTGGCTGTTCTCATTGTCAGAGGAGCTTGGGACCTTGTTGTCACTGAGAATCGTTGTGGTTCACTTTGGGGGAGCTCTGGTCCTTCCGTTAAGTATCACTTCCTGGCCCCGGAGGAGAAATTCTGTGTTGCTCAATCTGGTAGAGAAGCTTATCATGCTGGCTTCTTGGTATAAACTTGGTTATTATCATCAGAGGAACTTGGGGCCTCATTGTTACTGAGGATGGTTGTGGTACATTTCAGGAGAGCTGTGGTCCCTACTTTGATAATTACTTCCTGGCTCCAGTGCAGATCCCTCATCTTATTGGCACAGATCCTTCATCTTGCTGGCATAGACTTTCTGCCTCCATCACTGTCCTTTGGGTCTTCCCAACACTGATCCGTGAAACAGACTTGCATTACACATTGTCAAGGTCTCTAGATCTGCAGCTGAACTCATATAGGACAATGCCATGAGACACAGGCCCTCAGTTGGGTTGTTTGTGTCTTTAGTGTGTGGACAGATCTCCTGTGCCTTTTTTTTTTTTTTTGTATTGGACTCTTTAGGTGATTATTAAAATAATTATATCATTATGTGTCCTGTATTAAATTGTTTTCCTTGCAAAACCTAACTATAACAGGAAAGGTAAAATGTTAATAATCTAGACAGACATCGCTGGATACTTTGAGTATTTTGTGCTGAGTGCTTGTTCAGCCCATGAGCCTTGGATCTTCACAGAGTTGCTGTTGTTATGTATGCCCCGCTTGTGGACTTGCTGAGCAGTGCTTTTGTAGAGTTATGTCCCTCATGGATTTTGTTGAGTAGTGCTTTTGTTGAGGCATAGTCATTAAGGATTTTGCCAAACAACACCATCGAAACAGTTTACACTCTTAGTGGAATTCTGTTAGTATTGCTGAACTTCTACTTGCTTCTTGTGTACATTTCCTTGTTAATACATATTTCAGCTAACTCTGTTCTTCCCTGTTAGTAAGTCTTGATAAAACTTGCCTTTTATAAGAAGCCTCTGCATGTTTTCTTTGTTATCTCAGCAAACTGTTATACTGCCCTGGCACAGCCAGAGTGTGAACAAAATGATAGGAACATGAGTGGGGTTTGGATGTTGCCTGGCTTTTTCCACTCCTCATATTTACTTTGAAATTCATCAGTGATTTTGCATGTAACAGTAGTTTGTTCTTTCTAACCGCTGAGTGGTATTCCATTGTAAGGATTATTTTTTTCACCTGCTGATGAACTTTAGGATTGCCGAGTGCCTTTAAGGATTTGACTATTACAAACAGAGCTGTTAAAAGTATTCCTGTGAAAGTTTTTTTGGTATTTCTATCTTTCCATTTTTGTGTATTTCTATCATTTCTGTTGAGTAAATTTCTAAGAATACAATGGCTAGTTCATTTAGTAGGTGTATGATTAGTTTTTAAGATACTACCAAATTGTTTCTCAAAGTAGCTGTACTGTTTTCCATTCCCAGTAGCAAGGCCGAGAGTTCCAACTCTTCCCCATTTTCTCCAATGCTTGGTATGCTCAGTTTAAGCCATTCTGATAGGTAATAATTTTTGATTGTGATGTTAATTTGTATTGTTTTCAATAGCATTGTTGACCACATTTTGTGTTTGTTTGGCGCTTATATATTTTCTTTTGCAAAATATGTATTAAAATCATTTTGACCATTTAAAAACTGGGCTGGTTACTCTTTTTACTATTTAGTTTTGAGAGTTCTGAATATATTCTACATATAAATTTTTATTAAATATACATTACAAAATTTCCTTCCAATTAATGACTTCTTGCCTTTTCATTTTTAATAGTGTTTTTGATACTAAAAGTTTTAAATTTGAAGTACAATTTACCAAATTTTTAATTGATTATACTTTTGGTATTATAGCTCAAAAATTCTTGCCTAACTCAAGTTCTCACAGATTTTTTTCTATGGTTTCTTAGAATACCTTTATAATTTCTAGGCTTTATATTTAGATCCATGACCTACTTTGAGTTATTTTTTGTTTGCTAAGAGTATAGTTCCAAGTTTAATTCTTTTTTTGCATAGGAATATCCAATTGTTCCTGTACTATTTGAAATAGTCTATTCTTTGCTATATTTTTCTTCCCATATGTAGCTTGTCTTTTACAGTATAATAGTTTTTAGTTTTGACCTATTCATATTGGTTTCAATTTGTTCTCTTATGACCTACAATTTTGGAGTTGTACCAAAGATATCTTTCCTCCTTAAAATTTTCTTGCTTGTATTAGACTTCCAAATTTGGCTACCTGCTAACTGTGTGATAAAAAAATAAAAAACTGGGTGAAATAGTCTTACTATATGGAATTTTCTCATTTTGTGTCTTATCCTAAAACTTGAGAGGCAGGGTGGTTGCAGGTAAATTAAAGATGGAAAGAATTTCTAATCTTTCTCAGGAAGAAAAGGAGAAAAAAGTTTTCATGGATAGCTCTACTTTTGAGAAGACAAGCATAATCCGATGGTAAAGAGAAAAAATATCTTATAATCAAGTACAACTTTTTGACGTCAAAAATTGATATTAATATGCTAGGGAGTAGGTGGCATGTATAGTTGAACTAAAAGTGAAAGATCAGCCATAAAATATTAGTGGCCAACAGCTTTTCTGCAAACAATCTTGAGAAGAGTTTTTGGTATGGAAAATAAGTTATTCCACGTTTTCCTTCTCCTGTGACCTATGGAGCAACTTACCTTCTTTCCTCTTACATGGAGGGACTGTCTTTGGTCAGCGTATCTTTCTATTTTGAATCTCCATTCTTTTCCTACCTTAACAAGGGCATCAAATGTGCTCTAGTTCCCTGAAGCTAAATAGATATCTACCGTTATCCCCTTATGTTTGTTTTAGTTCCAGAAAAATGAGGAATTTCTCTTTGCATGTCCAGATCAGCTTCCTCCCTTTCTCCCTCCCCACTGAATTCAAGATGATTTTCTTCTGCACTCATCCCCCTGTATCTTGTAATGTGGATTGCTGACTTTCAATTACCGACTTCTTGCAATGAATTGCCATGCTGTGGTTCTCCTGTCTTAAACATTTCCCAGTTGGATTCCAAATGCTTTCTTTTTATTCACATTTTTGGAAAGAGTAATATTGCTCTTTCCACTGCTACTCCTCTGATGTTCTCCTCCATCACTGTGTCCTGGCTTCTGCCCTCAACAACTACTAAGACTGTTCTCTCTGAGGTCTAAGAGCTCCTTAATTGCCATATTTAATGGCATGGACTTTTTCCAAAGCTATTTGAGTGGACATTTCAATACCATTTACTGCTTTTTCAAAACTACACATTTGGGTACGATGAAATTTTACTTTCCTTGCTCTTCTGCTTCTCAGACTATTGCTTGTCTGTCTGCTCAGTGAATTTACCTTTAAAAAATCTGAATGACTCATAAAAACAAATGCTAAGTATTGTGTGCACAGTGCAGCTCACCCTTCCTTTCTTCCTTCCTTCCTTCTTTCCTTCCTTTTTGTGAAGCTTTTTAGGTGGGACACCCAAATGGAACTCTTGTTCTTAACTTTTGTTTTTTACTACAGTAGGTCATATCCTCTAATTTTATTCAAGTAACATTTTAGTTAACATTAGCTTAATAGAGAAAATATTTTCTTCATTCTGTTTACCTGATGTTTTTGCACAAAGCTATATTATCTTGAAATCTATGCACTAAGAGCTAAATTCAGAGTATTTAACTCACAGGACAGAAATATATAGTGCTATGCTTTAGAAATTATGCAAACCTTAGAAATCTGTAAGTGAAAATTGAATTTGGAGCCTAGAGGTAAAAAATGTGATTAAAGAGAATATGAGAACCTCTAAGATCCACCCCTGGCAGGGGTTTGAAAAACAAAAAAGAAAAAGACAAATTATATTTGCTTTTTTCTCTACTAGTTAAAAAGGCAACACAAAGGCTTAGAAACAAAAAGTTGCTTTTGGCATTTAAATAGAATTTTTGGCATATTGTACAGTAATCCTTGTTTAAATCAGCAATACAATGTGGAAGCATGGAGTTAAGGATAAATTCTTTATACATACGCTTGCATTGCTATGTTTGGCAGAATAGAGAGAAAACATTAAAATTGTGAAATTTTTTTTTCTATAAATACTGTTATCTTCTTACCAAACAGGAATATTCTCTTTAAAATCTGGTCTAAAATTTAAATCTCTTTTGGTCATTTAAAAATATAAATGGTCATTTAATTTGTGCAAAAATTTAAGTACATATGCACATCTTTTTGAGAAAACAAAATGGCTTGAAAATAGGTCCACTAAAGCTTACACAGAAGAAGGCAATAATGTTTATATTTATTCTTTATTATGTCACAGGAAATTTTGTTTTTTTTTTTCCCTTGCTCACATGAAATACAGCTGGTTCATGCTCCATAAACAGCACTAGCTTCTGCAACCGAGAAGAGTGGCAGTGTGCCTGAGTAATGGCAGTTTAAAGTCTCTGAAGCACAGGGATCAAATTAAATATGGCTTCTGTGTTGTCAAGATTTAGAATCCACTGATGCAACAGCATTTGTTCATCTGCTTTTTATTTAGTTTCGAAGGCTCACAGGTCACCTGCTTCTGATTGCTCTGGCTATGTTCCAGAGTTGAAGCCCAAGGAACAGGCTCAGTGACAACTCCACCAGGTGGCAGCCTTTGATAGGAAAATCCTTCTCTCAGGCATAAGCACCAGTTTGTATTTTTTTCTCCTTCCCCTTTTCTTTGTCTCCTCTTCCCCTTCCTCTTCATTTTTCATTCCCTATTTTAATATTTCATTTTATTCTATTCATTCATTTCTTTTTTATATCATTATAAATATATTATTATTCATTAACTTTCTTACTGTCGCAACCTTCTTTTCCTCAGAAAACAGTGAAGGTTTACCTTGCAGTAGATGAGACTATTCTCTCTGAATAAATGCACATGCAATGCACAAAAGGTGATCAAACTAAACTTTCAATCACAGACCTCACCAAAAATAAAATGTATAAAATGACCAGAAACTCAATGTGAATCTAGTCTATCCCACACCTGCTACAAAATTCATCCTGCTTTTTTTCTAGAAAAAGTAATCTTCCCACTGACTGCATTTGCTTTACTCAGTAGTCAGAAGATGATGGTCTCCTGGTCTGTGGAGCAGACAGCTCAGACTGAGATCTGAAAGCCTCCTCATGTTCCTTTTGCTTTTATCTTCTGAAGGAATCTGCTGCTTGCAGCCATGGGGCGTGGTGTGGAGCAGAGGTCAGTGGCTCATCCAGGACTCATTCACCTGCACGGCAGGACAGAGAGCTATGAAAAGAAGTAACAGGAATCACTCACATGTCAGGCCAGCTATAGGAGGAACTGAGTTGACCAAGTCAAAAATATTGTTTGATTCAATCTTCACAACTGTACTTTAAATTATAGATGAAGAAAGTACTAATCATGTAAGGCAATAAATTGCCAAGGTTGTGTTGCTGTCATCATCAGAGAAAAGACTCAGGCCTTTACCCAACTCATGCGAAGACCCAATAGGCTTCTAGGCTGTTTCAATTTTAATTATGCTGGACTTCTCTAATTCTTTCCTTTCCTCTGTATTGATTCCCTTTGTCACATTTTCAGTCTTGTTCACTTCTTGAATCTGTTTTCTCATCATCAAATATTTACCAGATTTACTTTTCACTATTGGTATTATCAAACTCAGTGCCACTTTAATTTTAATTTTCATGGTTATAAGTGAGGTGAACATTTTACAAAGAATTTTGTATGACCAGTTTTGTGAGTAGCCTGTTCATGCTCCATATATATTCTTCCCCTCTCAGGAGAGTTTCTTTTCTTCATTAAATTCTATATGTGTGTTTTTTAAAATGTGCTAAGCAACTTACCTTTTCATCATGTATTTTGGATATTTTAAAAAGTAATTTTTCAGTTTTATTTTTCAGTTTGTTCATGAAAATTTATTATTTATGTAGATTTTGATCTTTGTAAATTTGAATCTGTCAGTTATTTCTGCTTTGTTTTGTTGCTTATACAAGTTTCTTCATCTCAAGACTAAAAAATATTTTCTTTTAGGAATTTTTAAAAACTTTTTTGTTTTAAATTTTTTGAACAGTGTATTACTTTTTATATGTCATAAAGTAGAAATTTAACTATATTCCACTTTGAGAATAATCTATCCTGAACAAAAATAAATGTATTAAGTATTGGGAACATATTAACGTGAATTTGTTAGGTAGGATTATTTTTAGTCCCATGTTCCAAGAAGAAATTTGAGTACAGAAGTTTACCTAACTTCCCCAGATGAAAGGCAATACTTTTCAGCAGAAAGTCTAATTTTAGAAACCGGAGGAAAAACATTTGTTCTCAGAGATTTAAATGGGGTAAATTTTTCCTTAAAATTATATTTTCATCTTTATTTCCCTTTTTAAACATTTAAAAACATCATAGATGTAAATCTACTTTCAGGGTGTATTATGAAATGTTAAGGGTGGTAAAGGAGAGCTGTAAGTCTACAGTTTTACACTATAGACAATAATAAATCCACAGGGTAAGTCTAGGTGCATCTTTCAAACTCAGTACACTCAAAGACGCTCCACATGTTTCCATAAACTATGGAACTTTTGATGCTCCATTTACCCATTTCCAGCTACCATTCCTTCCCTGATGTACACTGGTTCAAAGGCAACTGTTTTACTCCTTATTTTCATGAACTGCCTAGATTTCCTCCTGTTTGGGATGCAGTGTGTGTTGAAACCTGCCCAAGCTCTCTCTCCTAAACTAATCTCACATGTTTCAGGCTCATTAACTCTATACTCTAACAAGTTAAGTTCATTTGAGTTACATTTGTTAATTTACTCTGCTAGGGAATTACACAATGTGTGTGCATTTGGCCAAGTCTTAGTGGTCTGGGAGAATGATCATTGTTTATTATCTGGATGTTATTTCACCAAAGAGAAAATTTTCCATCTTAATTTTACTTATAACACCAGAATATCAGCTTTCTACACTTAATTTCCTGTGCCCAAAAGCAATTTTTGAATAAAGCACAATTGTTAAAACAGTGGAGAGAATCAGTACATTCAGGGTACTTGATAGTAAGGTATGAACAATACAGTGCATAAATTATTAAATAATTGTTTCAAACAAAGCAGCAATCAATTCAACATCTCTTGTGATTCAAACATAAATATTTTTAAAATTTGGCAGGCTACAAATTGTACTAATGTTTTAATCATTAGATATTTAATGAAAAAAAAAGGAGCCAAAACATACATAAATTAAAAGAAATTTCAAAACCATTTTTAGAAGGATGTGTTTGCTGGAGTGAGTTTCAAAAGTGACCCACTTTTTGTTCTAAGACTAGTACCTAAATTCCATTTTAAACGTTAGCCTTCTATTGGATTCAAGTTCTGACCAAGTTGGTAATGTTGCGCTTGGTCTGTAATTATATAGACTTTGTTTTGAGATACAGAACTTGGCAGGAGCCACAGAGGGAAACCACAGAAGCTACTGCTCAAGGCACTGTCTTAGGCGCTTTGCAGATAAAACCCATGCTGGAGAAAATCAAACCTCCTCTAGTTTTCAGCAATGTCCATGTCTGCTAGGTGAAAGAAGTGTAGTAAAGATACCCAATTTAAAACTTGGGCAATTGTAGTCAAGTATTGAGAATTCTCTGTGAGTCCTTAAAAGCCTGAGTACTTCAAAGAGCCAATGTCTCTGAATAAAAGCATGGGAAATGGGACAATATAAACCCAAGGATTCATTGAATCATGGCAAATTCTAGGATTGGAAAGGAAAGAAGGAGGCTCTGGACCAGATCGTTTCAATAGTTGAGACTCAGTGACCCTGATTGGGAGCAAGGAGTAAATGCAGCAAAACTCCATTGCAGGTTCTGTGCATATAGTTGCACTCAAGTAAATGGTGATAAGCTTTTAAGTGTAATTTTTGTGTGAAGTTGCTTAGCACCTTGTATTTTCTTTTATTACTGTGAAATTTTTGGTAGAATAATTTATTCCTGTATCACTGAAGGGAAATGACAGATGATTTTATTCAGGATTCTGGAAGGCAGAGTAGGTAGATAGCATCCTCCATAGAAGTGTCTATTTAAGGCTCATTATTTGGATTATAGAAACACTAAAGGACTTCTGTAAGGTCACCAGGGGAACATGGACAGCTAGGACCAAAATGAAGAGTTCCAGGCCCCATATCCTGGCTTGCCACTCCCTGCTTCCTGACTTCACCAAATATGCTTGTTCTGGCAAGAGAACATCTCTCTTACTCTGTTTCTGGAACCAAATTTTCCCTGCCATTTGCAACACTCCAGAGAATAGAAACATAGCAAAAGCATTGTATTGCATTAATACTTCCATTTCCAGTCACCTTGGCAATCAATCAGAACTTTTATCTTGTTGCCTGAAGAGATAAGGACATTTAATTCACAATTTCCTTTTCCCTTTCTCTCAGTGACTCTATTAAATAAAATATGATGGATCACACTTTACATTTGCATGTCAGCTAAAACAGGGCCAATGCTCTGCTAGAACAGACTCACAGCATTGCCTAAACCTGATAGAGGTGAAAGGGAGGTTAGCAGCTGAAAGACTCAAATGAGCACACATGTGCAATGTTTCCATTTATTTAAAGAAAGTGACCCAATTAACAACCAGAATAAAAACTGGAAGATATGCTAAAATTAAAAAATAAATTCCAATTGGTAAAGGACCATGGTCCTGTCTAATTAAGGTTTGTTATTAATAATACTGGGAACTTAGAAGAGCTGGGGAATGATTCATGTTTCTGTACTTGTCCTTTGAGCTAATTCCCTCCTTCCCATAGCAATTAGAATAGAGGCTTTTTAGAAAATGTGCATTTACAGAAATGTTCATCTTCTCTCTTCTTCAGAAGGCCGAGGGATTCTTGTTCTCCAATGTGTTCTGGAGTGACCCAATATATCCTTCAACCTTTGGCATATGGAGTCATGAGAGTATTGGTGAGATCCAGCTACCTGGTTTTATGCAGAGAGAGGATCACATTCCTGCTTTTAGATGATCACCCACAAAGAATTTATGGTTTGCTGAGGGCTAAAGGTGCATAGTAAGATGTTTACTTGAATGCAGTTCTTCTGACCCTTAATGACAGTGATGTTTATGTTCATTCATTCATCATTCATTCATCCATCATACTCATTGAAGATAATACTATTTAGTGTTGGACATTTAAAAAATATGTGGACTGTAAATAAATGAGCAATAACAAAGGTATGACAGGAATCACTATAAATGAACCTGAGATTCTATGGGATTACAGAGGAGCAGTTTATGAAGTGAATACGAAGTTAAGAAAATTTTTCTGGAAAAAGTTAAACCTCAAGTGTGATCTGAAGGATGGAGACTCATAGGTTTAGGGAAGGCATGCAGGGGGAATAATGTGAGGGAGAAAGGCTAAGTCATTTAAGGAAAAATATGTGATTATGCATAAGACAGCTTTGTCATTAGTAATAAAGAATCTGGAAAGAGAAATTGTTTAGGGCTTTATAAGTGACATTGCAGATTTTTGGACTTAATATTTATTACAAAGAGAAACCATTGAGGAGAACATGTTGGACAAATAGCAGCAGCTACTGAGGCTCTCTGAGAGACCCAGCTTAGAATCCAGGAATGGTGCGAAGTGAGGAATCCTAAGCAAGAGGAGATATACTCTGCTGACCCAAGAATGAACTGGGCTGAGAGAAACCAACTGGGAATGCAATCCTGGTGCTATAACAGGAACAGATAAAGCCTCAGGGTGGAAGCTGGAGCCCGCGCCATTGGAAGATGTGATTTGGGTTTCCTGCCGCCGCTGCTGCGTCTGAATCAGCTCGGCAGGGAGAGAGATACGTGAAAGCTCTGAGAATGGGAATCGGTGAACAGAGTTGAGAGTGGCACGGGCAGGGAGCCATGCATCGACCTGTGGTGAGTGAGGGAAACTGGGACTCTTCCACGGTCTAGGAGGCTCCAACAGAGGACATTCTGGGACCAGGCAGACTTGCCAGAACAGGGCGCTGTAGTGACCTCAGTCACATATCCCCCTCTCAAGTGGGATTGGTGAGCAGTGCCTAGCCTATGTGACGCTGCTGGCTGAGACCCTGTAGGCTAGCACAACCCAGGTCCCAGTGCCTGGAGGTGCACCCTAGCGGTGAAGCCTTCAGTAGGTTGACCTGGAGGGGCGGGCTCCGCATAGGCTGCCCAGGTCCATAACTCCCTGGTGCGCTGCGGTGGGCGGGAACACCTAGCTGGTGCAATTCAAACAGACTGTATTTGACAGGGAAGGAAGCTGGGCCTCCTATATATGCTTGTATTTAAGAAACAAAGAATATGGGAAGAGGGAGCAACAAGAAAGGCTCCTCAGCCCCCCAATCCTGAGCAACAGGCAATAGCAGACACAGCACCAATAGACATAAAGCGCTATTTCCAGAGCCTCATAGACAAGTTCAGAAATGAAGTTATTAATGACCTGAAGCAAGACATAAGCAGAATAGTTAGAGAAATGCTAAGCACTACCCAAGAAAAAACAGATGGTGGAATGGACGAACAGAAAAAAAGGGCAGAATTGTTTGATGGAGAAAATAGAGAAAACATAGAATACGTGAAGCAGGTTCAAAGAGATTACCAGGAAACTAAAAACTCTATCAAAAACTGGCACAACAGTTTGAAAGAAACTAAAGATAGATTATCTGAACTGGAGGGCAGATTTGTAATATGGGAGCATGAAATGAAAAACTTCTTAAAAATAACAAAGAAACAAAAGCAATAATACAAAGACTAGAAGATGATAAGAGGATCTATAACTTGAGTATAAAGAACATAAAAGAAGAGGTAGGGACACAAACAAATGAACTACAAAAGCTACTCGCAAAAATAATCCAGGAGAATTTTCCTAATTTAGCAAAAGGTAAAGATACTCAGATGTATGAAGCATACAGGACCCCAGCCACCTACAAACCAAACAGAGCTACACTCAGGCATATAATAATCAAAATACCAGAAATCCAATATAAGAACAGCATATTAAAAGCTGTCAGACACAAGAAACAGATCACTTACAAGGGAACACCCATCAGAATTACAGCAGACTTCTCAGCACAAACCATCAAATCATGAAGAGCGTGGGGAGAAATAATTCAAGCTTTGAAAGATAATAATCTCCATCCAAGATTGATATATCCTGCACAACTATCCTTGGAAATTCATGGAAAAACAAGGTGCTTCCAGGATAAAGAGGAACTAGGGGAATATGCAACCACCAATTCAACCCTACAGAGAATACTGCAGGATATTCTAAAAAAGAAAAATATGAAGAATCCAGAAATAGTGGCAGAGAGGCTACAATGAATGGAGCAGAAAACAAAATGAAGAAGACAAACTGACAACTAATGACAGAAAAAGAGCTCAACAGAAATGAGGCAGATAAGACTGGATGATATAAACAGCTATTTTGGAGAAAACAATGTCATAATAGGTAATGCTGATTTAATATCATCCTGTTTTGAAGTCCCATCAAACTTTTGTTCTTCTGTCTCCATAGGTCTTAACATGTTGTATCTTATTGGATTTTATTATATGTGATAGTATAAACAAAAACTTTTATAGACAAGGAGATTATATAGAAACCGTTGTTCATTTTCTGTTAGTTGATTCTAAATACCCTGTAATACTGTCATTCTCTTGAATGGTTTTACATTGTTTTGATATATTTGATGCTACAGTATATGAAGTTATACTCAAAGATTTCAAGGAAAGAGACAATATGGTAACTACTTTTATGTTGGGATTATCTTGTGGTGAAACACTATTTTGCTTAAATGGTTATGTTTTGATCTGTGCTGTTTTTTTGTTATGCCTTCTTTTATCTCAATCTCCATTTTATTATTTATTTTTTATTTTTATCCTTTTAATCAAGGGAAGAATAAATAAAAAAATAGCAGGATATATTATAGTAACCCACTTTGACTTTCTATTAACTTGATTTGAAGCCCTGTATTGCTCTCACCATCTTGTTTTGACTGATGCTCCTTTATTCTGTTTTGCTTGATAGTACCAGGTTCGAAAGTTTAGGCAACAGCTGTGAAGATAGTGGGATTCATTATGATGCCCATTCGGGTTGACTATTATCTACTTTTGAAGACCTGTAATATCTCCAATGTTTTGGTTCTGTTGGTTTCATTCTTTACTGTTTTGTTCAATTTTATTATAACTGATGGTATAGGCAATTCTATTGGAGATAGCGGGAGGCATTATAAGTAACCATTGTTGATCACCTTGTATTATGTTTTTAAATTATCTATTATCTCCACCCTTTTGATTTGACTGACTCTGTTCTGTTATGTCACATTTGGTTTTACTTTCTTCCAAAAAAGTAATAAGGACTGTGGGAGTAAAAAAACCCAAAAAGTGTAATAGTCATTATACAAAAGAGAGGAAAAGAAAGTGCTCTAAATGATATAACTGCATGTACATTTAAGTGTATAAGATAGATAATGATATTACTGAGTTTTGTTGGATCATTGAACAGAACTGTTTGCAGTCTCACTGTTAGAATGTCCACTTTATATGCTTTAATTTTGTAACTTGAACAAATATTTCTAAGATGACAATATGTAATCCATTAACTAGTGATTTCCTACTGTTTATTTTTTTCTGAAATACTGTATAACTTGTACCCTTTTCCTGATTTTTTTCTTTTTCTCCTTAAATAAAATTAAAAAAAAAAAAACAGAAACCATTGAAGAGCTGTCAGAATAGGAAATTTTAAGACAAATTTATGTAACAATAATTATTCAGGCTAGCATCTAGATAATGAATTGCATAAAAACAAGAAAAGCATGAAAAAGACACCACTGGGCTCCCTATTTGAAAACTGGCACAATTGATTAAAAATGTTTTTACATTATTTAAGACATGAGCAAATATTGGAAGTCCTACTGACTTGGTAACTAAATTTCATAATATTTTCAAGTTTCAAAAGCAGAATTTTTTATTGTTGTGATCCCAAGATGAACAAGATCATGCTCACTGGCAAGGCTGACATATTGCAATTAGGCTTGTAGAAGTCTTACTTCTTGTATCAGGGAATCTGGACCTACTTCTAATCTTAAATCCTTGTACATGACAGTGATTAGTTTATAGTGGTACTCAAAGCTGTAGCAATAAGATGTGTCATTCATGGCTATGTGAGAGGATCTATATCTCAGGTGTTAGTTCATAAACATTTAAGTATTCAGATATTTGTCTAGTGCATGGAATGTTTTTCTTTTTTTACAATTCTTCATTCTCCCTTGCTTGATTCATGGATGGTGATTTAAATTTGTCCACTTGGATGGTAGGTTGGAGAATATATGCAATCTCAGGCTTGTGAACACTCCATTGACTTTCCAAAGAAGGTTGGATAATACCTTTGTAAAGATATATTGCCCTGTGCCATGGGCCAATGAAACCAACCCTCCTTAGGACACATTATGTTAAGTTTATATATGTGGGTGGTCAAAATACCAAGTAAATATTTAAATTAAAATTTTATTACAGTAAAATACATTTCTGTTAGACTCCCTCAAAACATTGCCTCTTTCTTCAAGCATTTTTGTCCCATGGTTCTTACCATTTTCTGAAGCAGTTCTAGAAGTCCTCTTCAGTGAGTGCCTTTATTAGTTGTGATGAAAAATGTGATGAATGCTCTTGTCTAGAGGCATTCACAGAAAAACAGGCTAGTAGAAACATTATCGTGTGGCCTCATCCACCTTATTCATCAGATCAGGTGCCATGTGACTTCTGGTTCTTCCTCAAAGTCAAAATGGTCTTGAAAAGTAAACATTTTGAATTGGCTCAGGATATCCTGGAAGCCGTGATGACATACCTAAAGACAAGACACAAAGCTTCCAGAGCTGTTTCCAAAAATAGCAAGAATAAATGTGCTCAAAGGGAGAGAGAATAGTTTGAGTGGAATTAATGGCAAATATCTTTATTTTAATATATTTAAATTTTTTTCAGAAATTCACTATATCTTTTGATCACACCTTGTAAATTGTAAGAAATAAGTTGTCTTCGGTTACCTCCAAGGAAAAAGAATGATCATCTGTGAAGGCTCACTAGCTCCTCACTGACCATGACAGGCCAACTATCTTTTCACACACAGTTTGGCCTTTGCATGAGTAAAGACCAACCAAGCTCCTGAGAATAATCCTCACACAAACCCCACTGGGGATCACTTGGCTCTGTTTATTTTATAATCCCAATGTGAATTCAGAAGCTAATGCAGATTACTTCTAAAGGAAATGGCGTGGCTTCTCTTGTGGTAGATGCGATAGCAGGGGCTAGGGAAAGTTTTTGGAGCTGCAGTGACCTCCTTCTCCATGGCTGGCTCTTTTTTCATTTGAGGCAGTTTTCTATGTCGAAGATAAAGCATCAGCTCTTACCTTCTTATCTAAGTGAAACTGGAAAATCTTTTCATCTTTCTCGATGTTATTTACTATGAAATTGATCTAGCTATAGAACATTGATCTAGCACTGTATTAGCTTAGAACCAACAACTACCCCAACTGCCTTGTCCACTCAAAGGGGAATCTTTAGGCAGTGTTGGCAGGATATTCTATACCTATCTTCTCAGCATTTATGATATTTATTCTTTTAACATTTCCTGAAGAGAATTAAACTTTCTAAGAAGCAAATGGCTCAAAGTCCCCACATGCAGTGTACATTTTGCAAACAATGTCCCAGGCCTCATGTTGCAGTATGGGGTGAGGGAGGCTTACCATTGGAGGCCAAGAGATGCACTGGATACTAGGATGACAAGGGCCTCCCAAGGTAAGGATGATGGATTGGCACAATGAGATGGTTATTTCAGTGAGGTTTTTCTGACTTAGACCAGAATAACCAGCTGTCTGTTTCCACAGGGAGCACTATTTGACGTAAATGATGACAAGGACAATGATCGGGTCTGAAAAGAATTAATTGAAAATGACTGGCCTGCTCTGATCTTCAGTTCGAGTTCCTCAGGAGGATTTTGGAAGCCAGGGTAAGTCAAATGCTTTTATATAGAAGGACTTTTCATAGGAGGCACCAACACTGTACTTTAGTGACTTCAAATCAAGAAAAGGCCAGCATCACAGCTGCTCAGAGAGAGCTAACTTCCAGGTGATGTGTCTCCTAATTGCAGTGTTCATTAAAATTGTGGTTCTTTTCCCCTACAAAATCTAGACAAGCTTTTTAAAAAGCATCAAGGAATAGGGAAATGAAAGAGTAGATATTAAGGTTTTGATTCTTTTTGTTCCAACTAAATACCTCTCTGTTTTGGTTAAAAGATTTTAAAAAGTTTGTTTAAGAACTCATTTCTCTTTCAATGCAGATATGACTCTAAAAATTTTTTATTTTTTGTCTTTTGTCTTGAAAGAATTGAGTTAGTTTTATCTTATAATGGAACATTTCATTTATTCTCTACCATGTCAATGATGTTTCTGTTCAATGTCTTCTCTTCAGGCAAACTGTCAGATGTCAATTTGTTTACATTAGTGTCTCTTTACCCTCAATCAATAATTTGCCTTTATGGTATTTAGTACTAAGTGATATGTACTTATTTGTCTTCCTTTCTAATTTGGTTGGCTGTGACTTCCATGCAGGCAAGGGCTTGGTTTAGTTTAGCATGAAGGACAGTTGAAATATATTTAGTACCTAGACCAGTGCTTAGCATGTTAAAATGAAAGGCCAAACAACCTGAGGCAATAATTTTCATATTTCTTTGTAATAAACTTTATTAATTTTGTTCTTTGGTTTGAAGCTCATTTTATTATGTATTTTTCTAATTTTGTATAATGAAGGAATAACAGACAAAAAATCATTGGCAATAATCAACAGAAAAGCTAATTTTGCTTCTTATACAGGGAAACATCAAAAGATTAATGTGTGAGGAAATAAGAAAGGTGCCACAGAACTACATATTCTCAACACAAATATACTTCAGAAATAAGTCATATAGAGTAAATTACATAAGAGCTACCATAGATTTTCTCATGTAAATGGTACATATGATTGCATTAGTTAGATCAGCTTTTATTAATGAACTACACTGTGACTTAAGGTCTATAGGAATATTTTATAAGGTCTTAGGAATATTTTATTAAAATAGTTATAGATTCACATGCAACATTATAGCTAGAAATTGGTATGAATAAAATTAAACAATTTAAGATATCTCCATTTTACTGTTATTTGTGTATCTGTAAGTATTTAGTTTTGCACAATTTTATTGCATGAAGGTAGATGTATTTACCATTAAAATTAAGATACAGAGAAGCTCCATCAACACATGAATCCCTGCTGTTGATTGCCTTTTATGGGGAGTGATCAAAAGGTGGGGTGGATACAGGAATGTCTAAATAAAAACATTGACACGTGCCTTTGGATGGTAGACCAATCAGCAAGACTAGCAATGTGCAACTGTCTGAAGTAGCAGTGAAAAACTAGCAGTGAGTTTTGGAGAATCCCATCAATAGAAGACCAATTCTGGCCACCACACCCAGAGGTCAAGATCAGCTCTATATCCAACACAGTTCCCATGGCAAGCTTGGCTGGAATACACAGCACATTTCTGGAATCTAATTTGGACACTATTCAGAACTTTTAACATCAGAGGTATTTTACTGCTTCTCCATTGTTTGTCATATTCACTATCCTTTTTCTGTCTGGTTGTATTTCTTCTAATTTTGCTTGGTATTTTGTGGTTATTTTGTTTTTGTGGATTTTTTCTTCTTTTTCTGATCTCTATTTTCTCTTCTTTCCTTTGTTCCTCTTTTCTTTCTTTTTCACTCTTTGAGTTTCCTTATCTTTTTTTATTTTCTATTGATCCTCTTTATTTTCTCAGCTACCTCTTGAATTCAAACTTTTAAGTGAGGAAACATTGTCTCTTCCCTTTCTGATTACTCCTTGACATTCTATTTCATTTTATTCTTCCCCTGTCTGCCAATTTCCAAAAACCTAGGTGATCATCCTTTGACCTCCAGCCTGAATTCTAATATATTTGATTTCGTCCATCATGTTATCCTTTCTCCTACCCATCCTAACATTTCTACCCCTGGCAGCAGGGTAAAATCATTCCAGTAAGGGGAAAATCACTGCATACGAGTACATGGTATATGCTTGATTTTGTTATATAACTTTGGAGATTGCTTCTGTGGTCAGATGTAGCAGATTAATGATTACCATAGGTTTGTCAGTAGTAAAGCTATACTTGAAACTATTGTTATTCCTAACTGTACTGCTTTAGCAATGATGTAACACATGTTATAATCACTTTTTCCCTTGTATGGTAGCACTGTGATTGTGTGAAGTCATAATCATCACTACAGGCCAGTACCAAAGGACTGTGTGCTGAACCAAATAGTAACTTTGTATCCTTTACAAATTGGGAAGGTAGGTTCTTCACATATCTACAGAGAACCACCTATATCTAGAAGACATCCCTGAAGAACAAACATCTAGGGAAGCCTCAATACTATTAATAAAGCTATCAACCATGAAATTTTGGCAAGTATCAACTCAGAAGAAAAATAAAAATTCTGACAAAAATCATTTAGAAATACAATTAACAAATTTTTACATTCATATTAAAATAAAATCACTTACAAAGTCTCAGATTGAATGAAAACTGCTCTCTGTTGCATATACCAAAGCAAAGAGCACATAAGTGTTAGGTGTTCTGTATCAATACCAATCAACTTCCAACAATGAATCACTGTGCAGAGCCAACATGTAGGGAACAAATAGTCCCCAAATTCATACACATGCACAAGAAACTTCAAATATAAAAAAAATAAAACAAAGAGTTTACTGTTTTTTAAGGCAGAAGATAGTGATGTTAATCCAAATTGTAGCTAGTTTACTTGCTTTATTTTTTGTTATGACATCTCATTATGTAACCCAGGCTACCCCAAATACAGTCCTCCTGTCTCAGGCTCCCAAGTTCTGGGATTGCAAGACATGTACCACCATACTCAGATTAATGTGCTCCTTTTGATCTAGGCTCTTTTCAGTAAAAAGAGACACACTAAATTGGACCAGTATTAAATTCCTCTATTTAAAAATACAAATAAAACTTTTAAAATTGAAAACTACCTTCTTATTCTAAATAATGAATCATGGAATCTTGCTCACGTTAGAATATTGATACTAAAGATCACTTTTCCATTTCACTTTCTAGGCATATAAATAAACAACAAGAATCAGTCTACACCCATATTGTCACATACTAACTCTGCTTCTGGGAAGAAAGTTTCTGCTAAGCAAGCATTACTGAAGTGTTATATTGCCATGTGAAGTAGCTATCATTTGTCTCCTGAAGGGCACACTCTGCATACAGAGGCCAGTATGGCCAGTCTGCATACAGGGTTCTCATCATCGTTTCTTTTTCTGTTTTTTTTTTTGTCTGAACAACTGCAACAGTTTCCTCTCTCCTCCGGAGTGCACCTTCTTTTGTCCATTGGACCTGCCATTACTCCTAAAACACAACCCTAATCATATCACTGCTCTAGAGTAGCTGACCATTCACTGCCATGCCTCTTCTGGCTCTTCTCTGGCTGCTCACTAACTCTGTGCTTTCCCAAAAGAAACAGGCAAGAGAGGACTGGGAAAAGGAATTTATCAATCCCTCCTATAATATCTTTGGTTTATTTAATGAAGTCATGATATAGTTATCTTTTGGCAAAGCATAAAATCTCATAGCAGCCTATTGTCCCATATTGTATGACGATCTGTTACAGCCTTGTAATATTTCAGACTTCTGGCCACATCTTTCATGTTTTCTTCCATCTTGTTTTCTGATCACCATCCTAATTCTTCAGTCCTTCTGCCAAGTAAATCTGTATCACATTTTTTAATAACTCATTCTTTTCCTCTATGAAAATGTTGAACGTGCATTTATCTTTGACCACAATCTCTCTCCTGAGCTCTAGGCCTTCATTTCCAATTGCCTACCTGATACAGTTGCTTCCTTTCACCTTAAACTCAGCATATATAATTCAAATTCATCTTCTTTCGACACCTACAAAATAGCTGATTATCCTAGCTCAGCTCCTGTATGCAATCACAACATTGTTCTTTCAGTCTTTATGGGTTATGGGTCAAAATCCAAGCACTGTGTTGGATCCCCCAAATCAGTAGCAAACTGAGCTCTGTCTTACTTGTATTACTTATAATGCCCCTGCCAGTGAATTTCTATGGCCCTTACTGTCCTCATAATTATTAAAACAAACACTGTATGAGCCACTTTACTTACTCCTGTCCCTTCCCTCTCTATACTTATACAACCAGGATTTATCCACTTAAAGAGAATTTCACTTATATCTCCAACTCCCGGTACATATTCTGGGTTGTACCAAATTAAGTACTAGTTCCTTCTGCTAGTGTTGAAACTTCCTACATTTATCTGTTTTTGTCCTCTGCAGGCAGTTCTCCTTTTCTATATTAATAAAGTTGGAAAAAAGTGCAAACCATCCAAAATGTTTGAGATTCCAAAAATAATATATACTTAACTTCAGAAGATTGTTTCATAGGATTTTAATAGAAACCTGACGTTCATAAGACCCTACTCAAAGTAATTCATTTAGTCTTTCATTCAATCAACAAACATTAATTAAAACTATGCCTTGTTCTAGGCTTCATGCTGAATGTCTGGGACATAAGTGGAGACAAAAGCATTGGTTTCTGCTCTCACAGGTTTAGAATGCTAGGGATAACAAAGAGGCTGTAACATGGCTTTTCCTTCATAAAAAATAAAATATTTTTGATAATGTTGGTACAAAAATTAGTTATTTTTATATACTAAATATTTCTTGGACCTACAAGTTCAATATTTGTCTTCTGACTAAAAAAAAGTTAAAATATTTTCATGGACCACTGAGATTATAGGCTCCAAGCACAAGCTATCCCTGGTAGAGAAAGTAGTAACATAGTAAAGTGAACTTGGAAGCAAGATATTTCAAGTGACATTTTTTGCTGAATAATTGGAAAGTTACTGTATAGACATCATAACATTTTACACCAAAATATTTCAGCATGCATCTTCTAAAATATTTCAGCATGCAATTCTTTTGTGTATAGATATGTAACCTTTATATGCCTTCCTCAAAAAATAAGATTAATTCACGTAATTATAGCATTTAGCTTTCATGCTGTAGAACTTATTTTGTTTTACATCTTATAATACTTCCATTTTAAACCAAAATCATACTACCAAATATAATCATTTACTGCATTTGCCAGGTTTACGTCTGACTTTGTCAAAATGATTAGTGTGTCTTGGGTTGAGATGCTAGTTAAGTTTTACTGAGACACAGAATTATCTCTTGGAAAGAGAATTGTTGAATATATAAAGAAAAAAATATAACCCAGGCTGCAATACTATCTGCATTTTCAGGCATCCACTGGAAATGTTGGATTCCCTGTAGATAAAGGGAAACTACTGCATAGGTCATTTACTCTGATAAATATCTTTCAACTTCGGTTTGTCTGATCTTTCTCATGATTACATTCAAGTCATAAGTTTTAGCAGGAATATTACATAGTAATGGTACAGCTACTTGGTGAAAACCGCCAAAAGACATATGATGGCACTTTATCCTACAGCCCATCCACAAATACCCAAAGGTCTAAAACTCTTTAATTTTTAAGCATTAGCAGTAACACTTTGTGTCATACCTATGTCAGAAAAGTTTAATATTTCCTTTTTCCCTTTAAAAATTTTGTTCAAAAGTGATTAAAAAAGAAATGAAATCCTATGCCATACAGAAACCTGCCCATGAATACTCACAAAAGTTTTATTTGGAAATAATATAATTGTAAACAGCCCAGATGTCTCTCAACTGATGAGTGGTTAAATGAACTGAGGCATATATATATATATTTAAAAAAACCAAAATGTAAAAGAATCAATTGTTGTTGCACTCCATATCTAGTATGAATCTTCAATGAATATGCTGTGAAAAAAGCCACACCAAATAGACTACATTATTCCATAAAATAATATAGTGAAATGATAGAACCATGAATTGGGAAACACATCAGTGGTTATCATGCATTGCAAATGAAAAGGGGTGGAGGGAGTAAGAAAGAGACGTAGAGGCAATGAACATTTTTTTTTATTTTTGTCACTATGTGATGCATAAAGAATTCATTCATCACAGGATATCAGTACATACACTTACGATTCTTGATCCCTTTTATTTCCCTTCTCTTTCCTCATTTCTCCTATTTTCCTCCTTTGCCAGATTCCTTTCTCATCTACACAGACTCTGTCTCCTGCTTCCTCTCATCTTTCTTTTGCTCTTTACATTATTTATACTAGTATTTTACTGTATTACCGTAAAAGATACATCACTATTAATCTCCCTCAAAACAGTCATACACATTTCCTCGCTCAGGATCGCTGTCTTCTGAAGTAGTTCTGTAAGTCCTAAGGTGTCTTCCATGAGTATCTTTAGTTTCTGTCATGGCTACCTTAATGTTCTAGAATTCAAAATATTTATAGCAATTTCTTACAAATAAAAACATGATGATAAGACATACATCTCCTTATTCACCAGATCTCCCATGATGAGACTTCTGGATTTTTGTAAAAGTCAAAATAACAATGAAAGGTAAATGTTTTCAATCAATTCAGAACACCAAATAAGCCACGAGAGTATGACTAAAGATACTCATGGAAAAGGACTTATAAAACTGCCTCAGAAAATAGTAAGAATGGTGGGATATATGTATTTGAACAAAGGGAAGATTTATGGCAATTGATGGGGATTAATGGCGATGCAGCTTTTACTGTTTATTATATTTATTTAATTTTATTTTAAAGAGAAAAAACAAGAAAAATGATACAAAATTTCAAAACAAGATAATAGAAGAGCAACAATACATTATGTATTGCTAATTTCAAGGTAGTCACTCTGATTACAAGCTGTAGCCATGAAAAATGGATCATATAATATAAGCACAAAATTTTCTTTTCAGTGTACTAAGAGAAATTAGTAGTACAATTATTTTAACTATTTTATATATTTATACATATTTTCCATTTTCCTCTTCTTTACTCCCTTCCATTTTCTCTTTCCTTTTGAAGTTTCTATGCATTTCACAATACCTATACATTTTGGGTCTTATTTACTCTTTCAATTTCTTACACTAGGGAGACAATATGATGTTTACATATAAGAGTCTAATTTATTTCACTTATGAGTATAGTTTCAGGTTGCACCCATTTATCTATAAAATCTTGATTTTATCCTTCTTTATGGCTAGTAGTACTCCATTGCTTAAAAATATCACATCTTTGTTATCCATTCCTCAGTTGATGGCATTTGAGTTGTTTCCAATATTTTACTATTACAAATTGTGCAGCTATAAACATGGGTGCATACACATGACTTTAATTCTTCTGTGAAAATACTCAGAAAAGGAATAGCTAGTTCAAATGGAAGGTCTAATCCTAGATTCTGGTGGAATCTCCACACAGATTTCCACAGTGGTTGTACTAGTCTACACTCCCACAAACAGGGAAGAATGATTCATTTCCCCCACAGCCCATCCAGCATTTGTTATTGGTTGATTTCTTTTTTTTTTAATTTAAAAAGAAAAAAGAAAGAAATCACTAGTTAATAGGTTACATATTGTCATCTTAGAAACAGTTGTCCAAATTATAAAATTAAAGCATATAAAGTCGACATTCATACAGTGAGATTGCAGACAGTTCCGTTCAATGATCCAACAAAAACTCAGTAATATGGTTTTCCATCCTACACACTCAAACATACATGCAGTTATATCCCTTAGACTACCTTCCTTTCCTCTCTTTTTTACAATAACAATTACACTTTTTGTTTTTTTTTACTCCCACAGTTCTTATTACTTTTTTTTTGAAGAGAATAAAACCTAATGTGACTAAACAAAACAGAGTCGGTTAGAACAGAAGGACGGGCATAGTACATGATGCAAAAATAGAATATCAGGTGATCAAAAGTGGTTACCATTATTGGTTGATTTCTTGATGATGGTCACTCTTTCTGTGACCTCAGTGCTGTATTAATTTACATTTCTTGAATGACAAATGATGTTGAACATTTTTTCTTATATTTATTTGCTATTTGTATTTCAAGTGAGAAATACATATTCTTCTTGGATGCCCATTTTTTGATTGAGTTGTTGAATTGGAGAGAGGTGACTTTTTTCAGTTCTTCATGTGTTCTAGATAGAAGTCCTTTGTCAGAGAGACAATTGACTAATTTTTTTCCCACTCTGTGGGGTGTCTTTTCACTCTATTGATGATTTCTTTTGATATGCAAAAGTGTTTTAACAAGATAATTCCAGTTGTTGATTCTTTGAAGTGTTTTCCACGCAGAGTGGGTTTTATGAACCATCCTACCTACACCTATGTCTTTAAGATCTGTTCCTTTTTTCTCTTCCAGTAGATTTAGTGTTTCTGATTTAATATTTAGATGTTTGATCCCTTTTACTTTTAGTTTAGTGCATGGTGATAGACATGGGTCTAGTTTAGTCTTCAGCACAAACAGAGCCAGTTGTTATGGCACATTTATTAGAGGCATCTTTCTTCTATTGTACATTTTTGCCTCCTAGGTCAAAAATAAACTTGCTAAGAGTATTTGGAGTTGTGTTTGCATCTTCTAATCTGTTCCTCTGATCCTCATGACTATTTTATTTTTGCCAATACCATGCTGATTTTATCACAGTAGCTCTGTAGTATAATTTCAAGTCAGAGATTGTAATGCCTCTTGCCTTGAATTTGTTGTCCAGGATTGCCTTTGCTATTCTATGTCTCTTCTGATTCCAAGTGAATTTTAGGAATTTTTTTTCTATTTCAGTTTGTATGCTAATGGTATTTTGATTTGGGTTGATTGAATCTGTATAGCAAATTTGGGATTATGGCCATTTTCACTATATTGAATTTTCCTCTCCATAAACAAGGGATATCTTTCTGTTTACATCTTTGATCTCATTTTATAGGATATTATGATTTTCCCTGTACAGATCATTTACGTCCTTTGATTGATTCCTAAATATTTCAATTTTTTTCAATGCTATTGTGAAGGGTGTGGTTTCCCAAAATTCTCTTTCAGTGAGTTTGTTGTTTTCATACAGAGATGGTACTAATTTTTGAGTGTTGACTTTGTATCCAGCAATGCTGGTGAATTTGCTTATTAGTTCTAGTAGTTTTCTAGTGGAGTTTTTAGGGTGTCCTATGTGTAGTATCATGTCATCTGCAAGAAAAGATAATTTAACTTCTTCCTTTCCTATCCATATTCTTTTTATTTCTTTCTCTTGTTTAATTGTTTTGGTTAATATTTCCAGAGCTATATTGAATAGGAGTGGTGACAGTGGACATTCTTGAATTATTCCTAGTTTTAGGGTAAAAGCTTTCATTTTTTTTTGTCCATTTTGTATGATGTTTGTTGTTGATTTGTCATAGATGGCTTTTATCAGATTGAGGTAGAGAATGTATATTCCAATTTTCTGTAGAGTTTTTAACTTGAATTAGTGTTAGACTTCATCAAAAGCTTTTTCTGTATCTGTTGAGATGATCATGTGATTTTTGCCTTGACTCTGTTGATATGGTGTATTATATTTAGTGACATGTAGATATTGAACCTTCGCTGTGCTCCTGGGATACATTCCACTGGGTCACAGTATGTATAATCTTGATGATTTGCTGTATTCAGTTTGCTAGTATTTCATTGAAGATTCTGGCATCTTCAGTCATTTTGCGTCTCTAGTTCTGTTTTTTTGTGGGGGCAGGTCTTTCTCTGCTTTTGTTGTCAGAGAAATATTTGCTTCCATGAATGAGTTAGGAAGAATTGCTTGTTTTTCGATTTTATTAAAGAGTTTGAGAAGTATTTGCATTAATTTCTCTCTAAGTTTCTTGTAGAATTCTTCTGTGAGCTCATCAGGACCTGGGGTTTCTTTGTTGATAAATTTCTAGTTAAGTTTTCAGTTTCATTAACTGATAATTGGGTAATTCAAATTTTTCATATTCAGCTTTGGTAATTCATACATTTCTAGGAATCTGCCTATTTATTTTGTGTTTTCCATCCTATATGAATAAAGATTTTCAAAGTAGGGGTTGATGATCTGAATTTCCACAGGGTTTGTAAATAATTTCACCCTTTTCGTTCTTTTTTGCAAGAATTTGAGTCTTTTCTGTCTTTGATAAAGTTGCCTTGGACTTTACCTACTTTGTTTAGTCTTTCAAAGAATCAATTCTTTGATTTATTAATTCTGTGTATTATTTTCTCAGTCTCAATTGCATTGATTTCTGCTTGGTTCTTTATAATTTTGTCCTTTGAATGGACTTTGAGCCTCATTTTCTCTTCTTATTCTAGAAATTTGGGTGTATCATTAAGTTCCTTATTTGTACTCATTCTGTTTTCCTGATGTGAGACTTCACTGCTCTGTCTTCCCTATCAGGACTGCTTTCATTTCATCACACAGGTTCATGGAAGTTGTATTTGCATTTTAATTTGATTGTAGATATTGTTTAATTTCTTCTCTACTTTCATCTGTGGTCCATTGCTTGTTCAGGAAGATGTTATTAATTTCCATTTGTTTATGAATTTTTTTGCTGTTTCTTTTGTGATTAATTTCCAATTTCTTTCCTTTATGGTCAGAAAATATGCATGGGATAATTTCAATTCCTTTGTATTCGCTTAAGCATGTTTAGGGGTTAGCAAATGGTGTATTTTAGAGACCATCCTGTGTGCTTATGAGAAGAATGTGTATTCTGAAGTTGTTGAGAGGAACACCCTGTAACAGCTTATTATATCCATTTGTTCATGTGTTTGATTTATTACTATTATTTCTTTGCTGATTTTTCTGTCTAGTTGATCTATCTCTTGGTGACAATGAGCATTAAAGTCTGGTATTTCAATTGTGTTACTTGTCATTTGATTTTTCATGTTTGTTAATATTTGTCATGTATAGTTGGGTGCTCCTATATTTGTTGCATATATATTTATGGTTGTTATTATTTCTTTGAAGTTTTCCTCTAATAAGTATAGAGTGACCTTTTTATCTCTTTGATCATTTTTGATTTGAAGTTCACTTTGTCTGCAATCAGAATAGTTACTCCTGCTTTTTATTTGGTTCCTGTTGCCTGGAGCATTGTTTTCCATCCTTTGTCTTTTAGTCCATGAATTCCTTTTTGAGTTAAATGTGTTTCTTGTATACAATATCGTGTTAGATCTTGTTTCTTGAGTTTACTCTGCCAGCCTGTTTATTTTGATTGGCGAATTGAGGCCATTTACATTGATGGATACAAGTGATATGTATTGACTTGTATCTGTCATATTTTCCTGATGTAAGTTCCCTAATTTTCCTCCATATTTAATTACTTGCCCTATTTGATGAGTTCTTTCTGTTGTTATTCTTGGAATTATGGTCATTTTTGTCTCTGTCTAGAATATCTTTCTGTACCCTTTGTAGTGTTGGTTTAATGGTGATGAATTTATTTTGTTTTTCTTTGTCAAGAAAGTATCTTATTTCTCCATTACTTTTGAAATATACTTTTGTAGTGCACATCAGTCTGGATTGAAAGTTGTTTTCTTTCAGGACTTGAAATGTTTCACTTCAAGCTCTTCTTTACCTGAGAGTTTGTGTTGAGAAATCTGGCATGCTTCTGATAGGCTTTCTTTATTGGTGGTGTGTTTCTTTTCTCTGATAGCTTTAATATTCTGTTTTTGTGCTGAATTTCTAGGATCTCAATAATTATATGTCTGGGTATAGATTTTTGTTGCTTATGACTCCTTGGAATTCTGTATGTCTCACATATCTGTATGTTAGATTCTTTTCCAAAGCTTGGGAAATTTTCTGCCATTATTTCTACAAATAGTTTATCATATCATGTTGAATCTTAGTTTTTCATTGACATCAATCATGATTATATTATTTTTCTTTGCATCATCTTGCAGCTATTGCATTATTATTTCTTATTCTTTCATTATTTTCTAGAGATCTTTCTTTCATGCTTGCTAGCCATGATCCTGTCTACAAGATCTGAAATTTTGTCTTCAGTTTCATTCAAGCAATTTTGCCAGCTTTCAGAAGAATGTCTAATTTCCTGAATATGTGTTTGAATGTTTCATGGATTCTATGTCTTTCCTATATTTCCTAAGTTGGTTGCTAGACTTATAGAGGCTTAGTCACCTTTTGGCTCATCTTGTTACTGTTGCTTCAAACTTTTCAAGCCACTAGTCTTGCCTGCCCATCCTGTGCACCCTTGTAGAGACTCTTCTGTGTAGCTGATTTCTGGGCCATCCTAAGCAGTTCACTTCAGTAATGGCAGTCATGAGAGATGAGCCTGTTCTTTGGACTTTCTGGTGCAGTCTGTCTGGGTCACAGTGGCAGAAAGGTGGTGGGAGGGGCTACTTTCTTCCTTTGTGTTTACCTGAATTTTCAATGAGTTCTCACACCACAGAGTGGTAGAGGGAGGGGTGTGCATCCTCCTTGTTTCCTAAGTTGTTTTTGTTGCATTGCAAAAAATAATATTAATAGGAATTTCCAAACTTCTCCAACTGGTCTGATGTTATATACATAAGCAGAGCTATGTCACACTTGCATATCTGTGCATGGACAAACCAAGATTTTATTGTATATATAATTTTCTATAATTTTGAGAAATTTCAAATAAATATCAAGGGGAAAAATTGTGGGATGTTCAGAAGGCCAAAAATCTTTGACTTTTGTTCTTTTTGTCTTGATGATGAGGATTTTAACTATTAAATAATACGGTAAGTGTGTCACAATGATCAGGCACAAAATATATAATCCAGTTTACTTGCTTAAACATTTTGGCACATTTTGGAGTTATGAATTCTTGTTCCGTTAATCAGGGAGAAGAAATCTAGCAATCAAAGAATGTTATCTTGATCACCTCAGATGGGGGTCCCTGAAAATTCTATTTGATAACACAAATGTCATATATGCTAACTATAATCATCAAATACAGATGTTTTGGCTTGTAAAATATTCACATAAGTTTTGAGGTTCTCATTTCATCCAAAGTGTATTCCAGATTTCTGGAGTAGGAACTAGAGTACTTGAATTCTAAGTCTCAATATTTTTCTAAATAATATTTTTTTATTTTTTCCATTTGACATATTTCTAGTTTGATCACAGATACCTGTACTGCTTTCTCATCCATTTTGGAGTGAGAATATGCGAGCTTAGTTTTTCCTACCACCAACCAAAATAGTTGACTTCAGCCATCAATAATTCTTTGATATTTAGAGTGGATAATACATTATTCTTAGATGAAGAGTATAAAACATTAAGGGTACTTTGAATATTGGGAAGATTCTATCCCTTGAGATGGCTGGTGTCCCATCACGGCCTTTGTAGTTCTTCAACTTGTCATCAATCATTTTTATGTGTGAGTTTGGTAACATTTCTAAGTTGCCTAAATTTCTGTATGTTACTTGCATGTAAGATGAGCCGTGCCCTATTTCCTTTGGTAGGAAATATCACTGTGTAGAAATTGTTATCAATTTGTAAGTTTGCTTTTGAGTCTGTAACTAATAAAAATGGTAGCAACAGTAACAGCAACAATAATATGGCAGTTAAATGTACATCCTTGGAACAAGATTGGGTTCTTTGCAATTGCAGTTTTGTTTCTTAGTAGGAATGTTACCTCAATATCTCTTTATCTTAGTTTTATCAACTGTAAAGTGATAATAATGATAGTGTAACTCTATAAGATTGTTTTAAGGATTAAGATTGACTAATACTGGTAACAGTTTAGAATAGTTTGTTGTTTCACTTACCAGAATACAGGATCATTTAACACAAAAATATTAAGTACTCAGTAATAGGGGAAAGTTTAGGTTAAATTTATTCAATATATCAACCATTGTTAATCTACTATTATTTTGTTTTGAAATTCTATATCATTTTTATTTTAAATAGGGATTAAACAGAACAAAACAGAACAAAACAGTTCATAAGGAAACAATTTTAAGAAACACAGATTTCAAAACAAGTCCACTGGAGATCTTCACTGCCTATCTCATCGTCTCTAGTTTTCTTCCAAATAGTTGTCCCCATCTTCACACACATTGAAAACATACTGAGCATTATGGAACTAATCTAATCATAACAAGATGATGAAGGCTTTTTAGGTCTTTAAGATCTGACATTGGGGAAGTCAATATTGACTGCCGTAATGTCTCTCATTCTCTTCGTAGTAGCTGTCTTTATCTTTAGTTATGCTGAAATTGAACATAAGAAACTGACTAATATCACTCTGAACAGTGAATAATAGTATTGCTAGATTTTATATCATAATGCTGCAGAATTAGCATTGAGTTTCTTAGTGTCTCTTCTTCAGAGTATCTCTTCATTACATCATGCATTATACAAATATGTTCCTGTAAACTGTTTAGAAATTCTCCCCATGTGTGAATCTCGACATGTATATCTATCTTTTCTGTATTATAGGGAAAAACAAATCATAACAAGACAAAAAAACAAATTCCTAGAAAAATATGAAATGAAAAAGACATAAAGCCACAATATTAGGTGATCTACAGTAGTTACTATGCTTTCTCTTGTTATTTTTCAATAGATTTGTCCACATCATCAGACATAATATAATTGAACATAGCATTACATAACTATTTTAATAAAAAAACAACTTTAGAGACATTGTAGGATTTCAAAAGCAGTTAGTAATCAAACCAGAATGGTTATCTTATTACATCTTGTCATCTTCAGAGTAGTTGCCTCTGCTCTTAGACTTGATACTACCAAGCATACCAAATTCGAATAAATCAGTCAAGGTAAAACAGTGTTCTAACAAACCAGTTTCAAATAAGACCAGTCATAGTAAGACAATGTTAGTAAGACAGGGCTTCAGGAAATTAAGCATAGTTACAGCAGTATAGCCTGCTATTTTTGGGATAGCTGTTTGTGCCCTCAAATCTAGTATGAGTAGACAGACTGGAACAAAATAAATTCAAAGTAAACAGAGCGATAAGACTACTGTGGCTTTTAAATCCTGATACGCTATTATCAATGTCCTCTGCCTTCCTTTTTTAGGCAGTTCCTCACCCTTCCCTTTCTAAGGAAGCTTTGTATATTTTGGATCCCACTGGATCCTTTAGTTTTTAGATTTAGGGTCAACCCGTTATCTATCTGAGTGGTGCTGAACCTTTTTACCCCTGAGATTGATCTTAAGCTGTACTCCTTTACTTACTAAAGCCACAAGGTTTTCCTTCCTTCTAGCTGTGCAGTTCTATACTGCACAAAAATGTCATAACTTTCCAACCTATCTGAGGCTGCTGGACAATTTGTCCCTATTTCTCTCTGGTCCCCTGTCACATACAGCATCGTTTTCTCATCTTTGAATTTCAATTTATTAACCCTCTTTCAGGTTGAGTATATTTTCTACTCAGAGCATTTCAATGGATTCTGCCTCCTAATCTACTCTGCTTGTGTTTCTTTTTGTTAGTGTATCAGGGTTATCTATATTAAAGATAATTGGCTACCTTCTCTGCTCATCTCTGCTATTCTATTTTCTGCTATTTGTCCACTTTTATCCTTCATTCCACTGTCTGCCCCATTCATTGAGGCCTCTCTGCCACTGTTGCTGGAATCATGGTATGTTTCTCTCTCTCTCTCTCTAGAATGTCCTTCAGTATTTTTTGTAGGGTTGGATTGATGACCATGAACTCCCACAGTTCCTCCTTATCTTGGAAACATCTTATTTCTTCATTAATTTTCATAGAAAGTTTTTCAGGGTGCATCAATCTGGGTTAAAGGTTATTTTCTTTCAGGGCTTGGATTATTTCCCTCTAGGATCTTCTTGATTTGATAGTTTGTGTTGATAAGTCTGTCATTACTTTGATGATTTTTCCTTTTAGGTGATCTGCTTCTTTTCTCTGAATGCTTTTATATTCTGCTCTTGTGGTGGATTTCTGGGATCTTGATTATTATATGTCTGAGTGTAGATCTGAATTACAATAGTCTTTGTAATGAATTACAATATTCTTTGTAATTCATTTGTGATTACTACTGCTTCTTCCCTCAAGTTTATTCTTAAATTATAGATCTTCTTAGCCAGCCATTTAGCTCAGTGGCATAAGTGCTTGCCTAGCAAGTGCAAGGCCACGAGTTTAATTCCCAGTAACAACAACAGCAAAAAGATATATTATAAAAAAAAGCTGTAGATCCTCTTGTCATCTTTCAGCCTTAGAATTGTTACTTTCTGGTTCGTTGTTATTTTTAGTAGGTCTTTTCTTTCATGATCACACATTGTAAATCTCTATTCAAGTTTTGAAAAGCTATCTTTAGTTTTTCTCAAGGCATTTTGCCAGTTTTCAATGGATTTTTTAGTTTCCTGGGAATCTCTTGGATCTGTTTCATGTATTCTAGATTTTGTTTATATTCTTCACCAAAGGTTTCTCTTCCTTTTCTGGGTTCCTCCATTCTTCCAACTGTGTTTTCTTGAGAGGGGCTTAGCATTTCTTTAATTAATCTTTTTATATCTTGCCTCACTTGGATTAGAATTTCAGTTTTAAGTTCATCTATGAGGTCACAAAAATATTTCTTTATGTCCATTGATGTTGTGGCTAATATTGCATGCTTGCTACACTGGTTCTTTTCTATATTTACCTCTCCTGGGTTTATTTTCCCAGGGTCAGTGGCTGGAGTTTTCTCTTATTTTTTCTCTTGTCATGCTTCTGGTTTCTTTCAGGCAGGTGTGTGGTGCAGGTCTCAGGCCCTTTCCATATTAACTACAGTTTTTTTGAAGCATGCTGGCTGGGGGCTTGTTGTCTTCTCCAGTTTGCTGTTATCTGAGTTGCATGCAGGGACTGTGGGCCTCACTCTTCTCTGAGCCAGTCAACCAATAAATGCCTTCAGCAACTTAGGCTGTGCTGTGATGGATGTCACAGGGTTGAGACATTTTCGTGCCTGGCTATTGGGTCCTGACCAAGTGCATGACTCAGCCCAAGCTGATGTCACCAGTCTCCTCTGGGTGAAGGGCAGCTGATTGGTGGTATCATGGCTCCGGGCTCCACTTCAAGATGTGTTCCAGCCAGCAACACCTGCTGTGGGACCCAATTTCCAGCACTCACTGAGAATTAATGCAGTTCTCCACCTTGGCTCCACTCCACACTGCACTGCATCCTCCTGCCAAGGGCCCAGGACTCACCAACTCCCATTATTGGCGGCCGCAGCTTCAGCATGACTGTGGATCATGTGACTCCATGGTGTTCACAGCACAGTGCAGGACTGGTTTCAGTAAGCATGTCCAGCTCTAGTCCTCCACCAGCATATTTCCTTCCTCTTTGTATTTTTCTTTTTCCTTCAGTTTTCTCCTGGGGTTGTGAGAATTATATCTAAAAAGAAATCTTGACATGAAGAGCTTGATTGATTGTCATGTCAAGGATGTTGAATAATGAAATTTCTTCAATGCATAATTCTGAATATTTGGGAATTAAAAGTGAAGCTGTAATAGTGACTCTATCTCCAAAATCTATCTTCTTAGAGAACTAAGCTAAAATAAATTAGACTATATTGTTTTTGGAAGCCATACTGATGGTTACAGAACTTAGAAAATCTCTGTGGCCAGTTGATAGTGACAGAATTTAGAAAATATCCACTGTTCATAGTTAATATGTCCTCTAGGTTGTACTTTATATTGTCCTTTGTGGTATCTGTAAAACACTACTTTCTGAATAATCCTTTGGGCTGGCCCTCAGTGCTAGACTAATCAAGATGGACATTTGTAGGTGTTCTTAAAAATAAACTTAAGAAAAAAGATTCTGGCACAGTTTTATATTCAATGAAACTAATATGAAGTTATTAGAGAGACAAATATCTATTAGCTTTGGTATTAGATAGCAAAGGTGAAATTCTGCTGTAGAAAATCAATGTGACCAAAAGACGCTTTTGAACAGAGTCAGTTTACAGAAAATAAACTGGCTTGTTTTCATGACTGCTTTTTTTTTCAGAAAAGAACAGTTTAAGCAACGTATTATTTCACCACAAGACAACACAAAATAACAGTAGATACCATAATGTCTCTACCAAATATTTTAAAATATTTGAGTATAACTTCATGTACTATACCATCAAACATAATAAAATAGTATAAAACCATTCAAGGGAATGAAAGTGTTACATGACATTCAGAACCAAATAACTGAAAAAGAACATTGGTTACTATATTATTTTCTCATCCATAAAAAAATTTGTTTACATTATCACACATAATAAAGTCCAACAAGACACAACATGATAGATCTGATGGAGACAGAAGAACAAAAGCATGGTAGGACTTCAAAACAAGATATTAAATCAGCACTGGCTATTATAATGTCTTGTTTCCTTCAAAATAGCTGTTCATACCACCACAGACAATAAGATTAAAAAAAACTCAGGACAAAACCATTCCATCTAATGAGTGAAAACATTATAAGGCTTCAAACTAATGAAATGGGGAATTATTATTACCATATACTTTTGTGAATTCTTATCACTTCTTATACTAGGGAGACTATATGGTATTTATACATGTAAGTTTGAATTATTTTGCTTATGAGTATAGTCTCAAGTTGCACTCATTTATTTATAAATATCTCAATGTGATCATTCTTTATAGCTGAGTAGTACTCCATTGTATAAAAATACCACAACCTTTTTATCAATTCTTCAGTGATGGACACATAGGTTGATTCCAAGATCTGGCTGTTACAAATTGTGCTGTTATAAATATGGATGCACATATAACACTGTGGTATGATGCTTTCAATTCTTCTGGGAATATGCCTAAAGGTGGAATAGCTGGATCAAATGGGACTTCCCATCCCAGCTCTTTGAGAAATCTCCAGAATGACCACACAATATTTATACCAGTCTACTTCCTCACCAACAGTGCAGGAGAATTTCTTTTTTCCCCACAACCTCTCCAATATTTGTTTTTGGTTGTTTACTTGATCCTGGCCATTCTTTCAGGAGTGAGATGGAATCTCAGGGTGGTTTTAATTTGCATTTCTGTAATGAGTAATGATGATGAACATTTATTTGTTCATGTACTTACTTGCCTTTTGTATTTCTTCATCTAAGAACTGTATATTCATCACAAATGCCCATTTTTGGATTGGATCTTTGAATTTTGAATTTTAACTTTTGAATTTTAATTCTTTATATTTTTAGACAGAAGTCCTTTGTCTGAGGGACAGTTCACTAAGGCTTTTTCCCAGTTTGTGGGTTTTCTTTTCACTATGCTGGAGATTTCTTTTGACATGCAGAGATTTTTTAATAAGATGTGATCCCAGTAATTGATGCTGGAAAGTATTTCCCATTTGGTTTGATTCCTGTCTGGTTGAATTCTCTACCTACCCCTATGTCTTCAGGTTTTTACTCAATTTGTCTTCCAAAACATTTAGTGTTTCTATTTTAATATTCTGATCTTTGATCCACTTAGATTTTAATTTAGTACATGGTGATAGGCGTGGGTCTAGTTTTAGTTTTTGGCATGTGGAGAGCCAGTTTTTACAACACTGTTTATTAAAGACAGTGTCCTTCTTCCAGTGAACATGTTTGGCCCTTTTATCAAAGATAAGGTGGTTGAATGTGTTTGTAGTTGTGATTGTATCTTCTAATCTATTCCATTGATCTTCAGATCTGTTTTTATTCCAGTACCATGTGCCTGATGTGGGAATTCAGTGCAATAAATTTTCCACTGTGGACCAATTTCATTGCATCCCACAGATTCTGCTAAGTTGTATTTGTATTTTTGTTTGCTTGTGGGTATTGTTTAATTTCTTTAATTCCCCTTGTGACACACTGATTGATCAAGAGCGTATTATTCAATTTTCATGTGTTGGTGGGATGTTTGCAGTTTCTTTCATCATTAATTTCTAGTTTAATGGCAGTATAGCTTGATAAATTCATGGGGGTAATTTCAACTCTTTGCATTTATTTAAATATGTTCTGTGAGCTAGTATCTGGTCTATTTTAGAGAATGTCTCATGTTCTGCTAAGAATAATGTGTACTGTGATGTTGTTGGATGGAACACTCTGAATATGTCTATCAAGTCCATTTGTTCACGTGTGATTCAGTTCTGTTATTTCTTTGCTGATTTTCTGTCTGATTGATCTGATCCTTGATGGCAATGGTGTGCTAAAGTCTCCTGTTATGATTGTGTTCTTGCTTATTTGATTTTTCATTTCTATTAATACTTGCTATATGTAACTGAGTCCTCTGGAATTAAGTGCATATATACTTAAGATTGTTATCTCTTGCTCTTGATGTTTTCCCCTGTCAGTATGTAATGAACTTCTTTATTGCTTCTGACAATTCTTGGTTTTAAGTTCACATTGTCTGCAAACAGAATAGCTACCCCTGCTTTTGGGGCAGGGGGAGTTACTGTTGCAAGAAGTATTGTTTTCCATCCTTTGACTTTAATTCTGTGAGTTTCCTTTTGGGTTAGATGGGTTTCTTGTAGAGAGCATATGGTTGAATGTTGTTTCTTGATCCATTCTGCCAGTCTGTTTCTTTTAATTGGTGAAATAATACCATTTACATTAATGATAATAACTGTTCTATATTGGTTTATTGTTGACATTCTATCTTTCTGCTGTTGCATCTTTATCTTTCCATTCTGTTTAATTGTTTGTTTTGCTTAGTGGTTTTTTCCTAAGTGTATCTAAACTGTGTTTCAGTTTTCTTTACAGGGTATAGTTGGTGATCATGAAGTTCTTCAGCTGTTCTTTGTCATGGAAGCATCTTATTTCTCCATCCATTTTGAAGGACAGTTTTTCTGGGTACATCAGTCTAGGTTGGAAATCATTTTTCTTTAGGATCTGAAATACTTCACTTCATGCTCTTCTTGACTTCATTGTTTATGTTGAGAAGTCTGCTGTGATTCTGATAGGTTTTCATTTATAGGTAATAAATATTTTCTCTCTAACAGTTTTTAATATTCTATTTTTATTTGGATTTCTGGGATGGTGATTATTATATGTCTGGTTGTAGTTTTATTTTGGTTGTGTCTATTTGGAGTTCTATATGCTTTACTAATCCTAATGTCAGTTTCCATTCTCATATTTGGGTAATTTGCAGCTATTTCTTCTCTAAATATTCTCTTGATATCATTTGTGTTGTCCCCTTCTTTTTCATTTATCCATATCAATCTTATGTTGTTTTTCTTTGCATACCTTGTAGCTCTTGAATTGTTATTTCCTGATTCCTTGTTATTTTTAAAAGGTCTTTCCTTTCCTGTTCACTAGCTGCAATTTTTTCCTCGAGGTCTGATATTCTATCTTCACTTTTGTTGAGGTAGTTTTTACAGCTTTCAATGGAATTTTTGATTTCCTGTATATCTCTTTGAATCTGCTTCATATATTCTGTTTGTTCATTTCTTTAATTCATCCAGGGATTCTTTTTGTTTGTTCCCCTAATTTTTTAACTGTGTCTTCTTTAGATGTGTTCAGTGTATCTTTCATTACTTTTCATTTTTCTTCTTCTACGTGGTAGATTATTTCTAATTTGAATTCCTTTAAAGCTTCCCGGAGTTGCTTCTTTATTTCAGTTGCTATTTTTTCAGGTATTTCATGTGTATGGCATATATTTTCTTCTATGCACATAGGTCCTAAACTTTCTTGGGATGGCCTGAAGTTTTGAGATTGCATTTTGGTCTTGCATTTTGTCATTTTCCTATATTTCTGTGTTTCAAGTATTGTTCCAAGGCTTCCCCTGGCCTGTTGGAAATTTTCTTCTGTGCCCTTGACTCCTGGGACTGAATGGAGGTTGCTGAGCATGGTCCAGTCAGGCCCATAGGACTTTCCGTGCCACCTCAAATGTTCCAGAAAGCTTGGAAGGCATCTACCCACTGTGGATGATGGTCCAAAGCCCTCCCCATGCAAAGACCAATGCTCTGGAACTCAGTTCACGTGCTCTCAACTCCCTTAATTGAAAAAGGTCTCAGGGCATAATCTAACTGGGCCATAAAACCTCCCACAAAACATAGTCTATTTTAGGTCTGGAAGCTGGGCAGTTCCTTGATCACTCATAGCAATGATCTTAAAGTCTCCCAGGGCTCAAGAAGATGCGCAAACACTCACCCCTGGTTACCCAGATCCCCAGATTGAGAGAGGGTCATTGGCTGTGGCCCAGGCAGATCTGAAAACTGCAGAGCCCAGTCAAGTGTGGCAGAAAGCTGTGAGGTTCCTTGACTATTGGATGTGATGATCTTAAACTCTTGGGGCTCAGGATGGTGAGCAGATTCTCACTTCCAGGTGCCCAGTTACCCCAATTGAGAGAGGGTCACTGGGGCTGGCCCAGGCAGGCTGAAAAACTATGGTTCCAGAGCCAGTCCACTGTGGTGGGAAGCTGGGAGGTTCCTTACCACTGGGAGCCATGATCTTAAACTCCTGGGGCTTGGGATGGTGTGCAGACACTCACCTCTGACCACCCCATTCCCACGATTGAGAGAGCTCTCCACTAATTTCTAGAGACAGTTTTGTAGGGTACATCAATCTGGGCTGGAAGTTATTTTCTTTCAGGGCTTGGAATACTTTGCTCCAAGCTCTTCTTGATTTGATGGTCTGTGTCGAGAAGTCTGCCATGATTTTGATGTTTTTTTCTTTTAGGTGATCTGTTTCTTTACTCTGATAGCTTTTAATATTTTGTTCTTATATTGAATTTCTGTGACCTTGATTATTATATGTTGAAGTTATGTATGTCTCATACATCTGAATGTCATTTACTTTTCCTATGCTTAGAAATTTTCCTTTATTTCTGTGAGTAGCCTTTGTAATTCTTTGTTTGGACCCCTGCTTCTTAATTCCCATTCTTTATTCTTAAATTATAGATCCTCTTGTCATCTTCTAGCCTTTGTATTGTTACTGCCAGTTTCCTTGTTATTTTTAAGAAATTTTTCATTGCATGATCACACATTTCAAACCTGTCTTCCAGTTTGGATAATCTATCCTTAGTTTCTTTCAAGCAGTTTTGCCAGCTTTCAATGGAGTTTTTATTTCCTAGTAATCTCTTTGAGCCTGGTTTGTGTATTCAATGTTTTCTTCATATTCTTCATCAAACTTTTTTCTCTTTTTTGTGCTCCTCCATTCTTCCATCAGTGTCTTTATGAGAGGTTCTTAGCATTTATTTTATTAATCTACTTATATCTTGCTTTACTTGGTTAAATGTTTCACTTGAAATCATCTATGAGGTCCTGAAGATATGTCTTTATGTCCACTGATGCTCTATCTGATATTGCATGTTTGCTGTCCTCAGTCTCTTTTGTATTTACCTCTCCTGGATCAATGTTCTCAGGGTTGGGTTCTCTGGACCTTTTCTTGTTGCTTCCTCTTCTCATGCTTTTTGTTCCTTCCATACAGGCATATAGGGGAGGTCCCAGTCCCTTTCTTTGTTGTTTATCATTCTTCTGAAGTGTGTTTCCTAGACATTCCTGCACAGTCCAGTGTGTTATTGAGGTGTAAACAGGGGTGGCATCGGCTGGCTCCTCCCCACCCAGGTCTGTCAACCTGCTAAGGCCTTCACTGCATTAGAGTGCACTGTGGGTAGGGAATTGGTTTGTGACAACTTACTGCATTTCACCCAGAGGCATGATTCAGGCCAAGCATTCCCCCCCAATCTCTTCTGGGAAGGGAACAACTGACTGAAGTCACTGCTGTTCCTTGTTCTTGCCAATCCTGCCTGATTCCAAAATGACATCCCATTGATGCCCCTTTTCTGTGTAAGTGTTTTATTCCCAACACTCACTGCAGGTTAATGCAGGCCCCTTGCCAGCTCCTTTTGCCATTGGGCTCACAAACCTGTGACTTCAGCACCACTGTACTTCAATATGAGTTTGATTCCAGTGAGTTGAAGTGGCAGGAATTCTGGCATGCGAGTGCACAGAATCTTAGCTGCCTCATTAGTAGCCCCAGGACTGCATGTATGACTGGCTCTTTTTGCTTTAGTTTCTTCCTGGGTCTAGAGGATCCATCTCCCTCTGTCTGGGACTCCCCACTCTGTCATTTTGACATCTGAGTTGTCTGTCCCAGGGAGCCTCTGTAATCTGCTCTTATCTATCCACCATCTTTACTGATCTATATTAATCATCTTTAATTTCCTATTAACTTAATCTGGAGTCCTGTATAATTTATACTCTTTTATCATGATTCATTTTAGTTAAATCTGGTTTGTTTGGTTGCTGGTATCAACAGATTTTATTCAAAACTGTTATGATTGATAGTATCAAGTCTGAGAGTATAGGCAACTACACTGAATGACAAGATTCAGTACTATACCCATTGTGGTTTGATTATAGTACCTGTGTTTGAAGTTTTACCCTGTCTACAAAGTTGTGTTTTTATTAATATTGTTATGTACTGCTATATTCAATTATACTATGTCTGATGATATAGACAATTCTATTGAAGGAAACAGACAATACAGTAACCATTGTAGAACTCCTTGTACAGTGGTTTTATATGTCTTTTTCATTTCCAGTGTTTATAAGAATGTGTTTTATTTTGTCTTGCTTTGTTTTGTTTCTCCTTCTAATATAGAAAGGAAAGAAATACATGTTAAGACTCATGCATGCATAGAACCTATAAACATTTTTGGAAAACTGACCTTATAACGTGTGATGAAATGAACAAAAACTTTCCATAGTGTCATGATGTGAAATACAGCAATACTATTATTCTTTGTTTAGAGTTATTTTAGCCTGCTATGGTTTGCTTAATCTCAACATAAATGAAGATGTGGATAACTGCATGTATGTTTAAGTGTATTATGATTGATAACCATATTACTAAGTTTTGTTGGATAGTTGAACAAAACTATTTTCAGTCTCACTGTTTGAAACCCCACTTTGTATGTTTTACTTTTGTATCTTGAACAACTATCTGTAACAGGAAAATATGTAATCATCAACTAGTGATTTCTTTAGTCTTTCTTTAAATAAAAATTTTTAAAAAGTAAGATTTCTAATATTTTTATGCCTTTAAGTTTCAGGTGTGGCTCTCATTAGTAATATGTCTCATGTTCTTAAATATCCATTTCAAGGATATTTGCCTTTCAATTGTATTTGTTCAGATTACATTTAATTTAATAATCATCTGGCAAATCATGAAGAAATTCTCAAAACAAGGCAGAACAAGTATTAAAAGCAATCAGAGACAAAAGATGGATTACATACAAAGAGCAAGTGTAATAATAACATACCACTGATTTCTCAAAGAAAAAAGGAAATGAGAAGGCAGTGAGCTGTTACTATAAACTGAAAACAAAAATCAATTTACATTCTGGAATTCTATACAAAATGATTGAGCCACTATTCTCATTGAACATAAAATAAAGATAATTTCAGATAAGCAAAAATAGCTAGTTCATTGCAAACTAAAGGAAACACTAAAATATGTTATTCAAGTAAAAGGAAAATCATCAGAAATGGAAACTTGAGATTTAGAGATTCAAGAAAAGAGGAAATTTAACGAAAATAAATACAAGTAGTATAAGGTTTAACATACATTTAGATTTATAATATGTGACTACTATATAATGTTAGGAGGTAAATACAGGATGTTATGTGTACATTTTGTCATTCAGATTTGGAAGAACTTAATAATAGCAATTAACATGAGGTTAGCTATTAATAATTATGATTTTAGTGTTAGACCTCCTTGAATCTGTGGGTTAATTATTTCTGCCAGTTTTAGAAAAGGCTCATATATTATCTATTAAAACATTACTGTTTCATTCTCTCTCTCCCTTTGATCCAGTCATCAGTATGTGAGATATTATTACATAATGTTACATTATATTGCTAAGCTTCACACTCTTGTAATCTCTATCTTTTTTATCTCCTCTTGTGAGGGCATTCATAAGACCTTTTACTTGCTTTTTTCTCCTTGAAACCCTCACCCTAATCTTGAAAATTTCAGTTTTTTTATGACTGTAGATTATAGCTTAGATGTTTATCTAGCAGTTAGACTTTAAACAGAGAGTGAATTTTGGCCAAATACCCAAAAGACTTTCTCCTCTCTGTTAATTGGCCATAAAACTATGGAGATAAGAACAAATACTTTTATCTCAAGGTGGACAAACTTTCTGGTGCCTACCTCCTGTGTGTCAATTAACCAGATGTGTAAGATCTTATAACATTCCAAAGTAATGATGCTATTGTAAGAAGTATTGTCCATGGCAACCTTCTGAACTTGTTAACTCACATATGGATATAAAAAATAAAGGGGAACAAGGGATCAGGGTGATCCTACAGCTCCCAATAAAGGTTCACTTGTTTCTTGACTCTCAGTTTCCCATAGGTAAGTTTCTCAAGTGGGCCATAATTCTCCCTCTTTCTCCTTTTCTCTCTGGGTTTCTTTTTTGTAACTTTATTTTAAAGAGAATAAAACCCAACAAAACAAAACAGAATAAAACTAATCAAATCAAAGCAGTGAAACTGATACAGAGCTTCATAATAGGATAATAGGATATCAACAATAGCTACCATAACATATCTTGCTATCTTCACAATAGTTGTCAATACCACCAACATAGTAAAATCAAACAAAACATAACATAGAATAAAATAAAACAATAAATTGGAATAAAAAAGTGAGAACAGTAACAACACATTGTTATCTTCAAAATAGTTGCTCAGATTACTAGCTGCAGGGATAAAACAAAACAGCAAAATGGGACAAAACATTGGATTTCAAAAACAAGACAGGAGAATATTCTGCACAGTTGACATAAGGGACACTGCCATCCTCCAAGTAGATGCCCAGACCATAAGTCCTAGGTCTGCAGTGTCAACCAAACAGTGCAAGCATTAAGATATTGACATCCCCTCATTTGCTGTCATCTCACCCTGAGTCCTTCAAATCAGTGAGGGTGGGGAGATGCTCTTCTGGTTTCTCATCCTATGTATCAGCTGACTCATGGGGAGGCTTGGTTTCTTTTCTGATTAAGACTGTTACTGATCAGCATAATGGAGCCTGCTTCACAGGAAGGTGTTGTTTCTCTTTTGGCTGAGGCCCTTAACAATCCACCTGCAGAGCCTGCTTCATGGGAAGCCTTGGTTTCTCCTCTGGCTGAGGTTCTTTCTGATCAGCATTGTGGTGCCTACTTCATGGGAAGGTGTGGTTTGTCTTCTGGTTGAGACCCTTACACATCAGCATGGCACAGCTTGCTTTATGGGAAGGCATGGTTGCTCTTCTGGCTAAGGCTTTTTCTGATCTGCATGGTGGAGCCTGCTTCACAGGAAGGTACAGTTTCCTCTTCTCTCTGAGTCTCACTATGTAGTTCAGGTTGGCCTTGAAGAGTATGTTCCTGTGGCTGACCTTGAACTTGTGATGATCCTTCTGCCTCAGCCTCTCACATGCTGGGATTGTAAGTATTCACCACCACACCCCACTTAATTCCTTTGTTGTCAATGATATCTCTGTTTCAGTGAGAAGTTCACATTTTCTCCTTTTGGATTTGTATAACTGTTTTTTAAAAATTACACCAATTGACTTTATGGCTATTATATTACTTTAATTCTAGAAATATATTTTAGCTCTTTTTGTATGTCCTTTGTCTTTCTTTTGGTTCTGTTAAATAACTCAAGTTATTTTCTCTTTAATTTGTACTTCTTCCTTGGAGGATTCTGTTCAGAATATCTTTACCTACGCCTATGTCTTCAAGAGTTTTACCTTTTTTATCTTCAGCAGATTATTTCTGTTTTAAGATTTAGATCTTTGATCCATTTTGATTTTAGTTTAGTAGATGATAATATACATGTGTCTAGACTCAGTCTTTTGCATGTGTATATCTGCATATCTAATTTTCCCAGAACCACTTATTAAAGAAGATATCTTTTCTCTAAAATATACACTTGGACATTTTGTCAAAGATCAAATAACTGAATTTACCTGTGGATATTTCTAATTCTTTTGCTCTATTCTATTGATCCATATATCTTTTGATGAGTATGAGTATGAGTACAGTATGAGTATCATGCTGTTTTATCACTGTAGTTTTATAGCCTAACTTCGTGTCTGGGATTGGATGCCTTCTGCTTTGCTTTTGTTACTTGGAATTGCTTTTGTTATTCTAGGTCCCTTCTGATTCCATATGAATTTGAGAATTGTTTTATTTAGATCTTTGAAGACTACTATTGGTATTTTGACTAGTATTGCATTAAATCTGTGATTCAATTTTGGAAATACAGAAATTTTGCTTAGATTGGTTCTGCCTATTTGATAACAGGGGATATTTTTTCATTTTCTGATTTCCTCACCAATTGCCTTCTTCAGAGTGATGTAATTTGTATTGTAGAGATCTTTCACTTCATTGTGTTGGCTATATTTTAATTTTTCAATTTTTCTTGATGTTATTACACAAGTTACTGTTTTTTTTTAAATTTTCTTTTCAGTTAGTTAATTATTAATGTATAGAAATGCTATTGATTTTTGTGGGGTGTGATTTACATCTTGCTACATTGCTGAATTTGCTTACTAATTCCAGAAGTCTTTTGGTGGGATATTTGGGATCTTGTAAGTAGAGAATCATGTCTTTTGTGTAATAACGATATTGTGATTTTGTCCTATCAACCACATATTCTTTTTATTTCTTCCTCTTGCCTGAGTTATCTGGTTTATGTGTTGAGACTGTATTGAACAGGAGTGATGATAGTGGACAATCTTGTTTTGTTCATGATTTTTGAGAGAAACTTATCAGGTTTTATTCATTTAATATTAGCTCTATGTTTGTCAAAAATGAGTTGTATCATATTGTAAGATCTTTCTTTTCCTAAATTGTACTTTAAAGGGAATAAAAACAAACCAAAGAAAAGACAATAAAGCAAATCAGAACAGAACAATGTAACTGGTACATTACTTCAAAACAAGATATCAGGAAATCAACAATGGGTACCACAATATCTCTTGTTTTCTTCAAAATAGCTGTCCATATTATCATATGTAATAAAATCAAATAAAACAAAACAGAATAAAACCAATTGAATCAGAATAATGAAATCATTATAGATATATAAATAACATAATATAAACGGCTACCACAATGTCTCGTTTTCTTCAAAATAGTTGTTCATACCATCACACATAATAAAATCAAACAAAAGAAAACAAAACCAAACTAATCAAAACAAAAGAATGAAAGCATTATAGGACTTCAAAGCAAGATAATAGGAAATAAACAATGGTTACCATAATAGGAATCAACAATGGTTACCATAATATATTCAACTATCTTCGAAATAGCTGCCAATACAAAATCTAAAAAAAAGAGAGAATAAAACCAAACCTAACAAAATTATAAAAATGATACAAGAATTCAAAATAAGATAATATGAAATTAACAAACCAAACCTAACAAAATTATGAAAATGATACAAGAATTCAAAACAAGATAATATGAAATTAATAGTGGTTACCACTCTACCTTTTTAGATATTTCCTCTCCTACCACTTTCATAATACCTATTGTGCATTTTGGATCCCACTAATTTCTTCAGGTTTTTTTTTTTTTTTTTTTTTTTGGCTAGGAAGATAACTTGATATTCACCCCTTGAGTCCAAATAATTTCATCCATGAGCAGAAACTCAAGTTGCATCCATTTACCTACAAGAGCTTCAAGATTATCTTACTTTATAGCTGAGTAGCTTTCTGATATATCAAAATTCTTATCCATTCTGTGGTTGATGGGCAAGTACCCTGGCTTTTTTCTGGTCTCCTGTCATGTGAAACAATTGTTTTCTCTCCTTTGATTTTCAGTCCATTAATTAAATATGTTTCTTGTATACAGTACATTGTGGATCTTGTTTCTTGATCCACTTTCCCTGTGATTCTTTTATTGGTGAATTAAGGCCATCTATATTAATGGTTACAACCGGCATACATTTGTCTGTCTCTGTGAGCTATTCTCCTGCTGATGGCTCCCATTTTTGTCCTTTGTTCAGTTACCTGTCTTGTTTGGTGATTCCCATCTGCTGCTATTCCTAGAAGAGTGCTCACCTTCATTTCTTTCTATAGTATCCTTCAGTACTCTTTGTGGGATTGGTTTGGTGGTCATGAATTCCTTTGGTGTTTTTTATCATGGAAGTATCTTATTTTTCTATCAGTTTTGAAAGACAGTTTTTTAGGGTACATCTGTCTGCACTTGAAATTGCTTTCTTTCAGTATTTGAAACACTTCACTCCAGATTTTCTTCACTTGATGGTTTGTATTGAGGTCTGCTTTAATTCTGATGGATTTTCCTTTATAGATGATCTGCTTCTTTTCTCTAACAGCTTTTAAGCTGAATTTCTGAGATGTTGATAATTATTTGTCTGGGTATAGATTTATTTTGGTTATGGCTAGTTGAAATTCCGCATGCCTAAGTTATCTGTATCCTTTCCCTAGGATGTTTTCTGCCATTTCTTTTGTTACCTAAGGGAGGCAAGGTTTACAGCAGCAGCAGCAGCAGCAGCAGGAATACAGATGTGGTTCTGGCTGCATCTTCCTATCCATGCTGGCTGCACTCAGGAAGCAAGTTTTCTGATGTTGGCCAAGAAAAGGTCTTTCTATACCAATTATTTCAGGTTTTTAAAAAATCATGAATGGATGTTAAATTTTTTCAAAGCCTTTTTTTCTGCATCTGTTGAGATGATCATGTGAGTTTTGCCCTTTTTTCTATTTGTTATAAATTATTTATTGATTTGCATATTTCAAACCGTCCTTGCATCCCTGGGCTAAGCCTGTTTATTTATGATTTATGATCTTTCTGATAATTTGTTCCATTCTGTAGCCAGTACCTTGTTGAGAACTTTAATCTGTATTTATTTGAGAGATTTGCCTGTAGTTCTCTTTTTTGGTTGTCCTGGTTACTTTTCTCTCACTGTTGTGACAAAATACCTGACAACTTAAAGTATGGAAGCAATGATTAATTTATTTAGTTCCTGGAGGTTTCAGTCTATAATCAGCTGGTTCCAAGGCAAGGTGGCATGACATGGAGGCAACACTTCAAGGCAGAAGCAAGCAAAAGCCACAAGAGCAAAAGATGGAGGTAACAAGTCTCTTTTCATCCCTTATGTTGTTTGCAGCCCACTTCTACCCATGGTCTTCAGGGTAAATGTAGCACTCGCAAAGTGTCTATGACCTCCTCTTGCACAGTATGAGAATATTTACAAAATAATTATCCTGGCTTCCTGCTGAGTCCCTTAGTTAAAATTCTAAACTTTTCAAGTTGACACAGTGTATCAACCATAACAAGTTGGATCCATGTCTGGTTGCGGGATCAGCCTCCTGAGTGATTTTGGGAGTGCTCCTTGTCTCTCACTTTAATTAGAGTTTGTGCAGTGTTGGTATTATTAGATATTCTCTAAAGTTATTTGACAGTGAATCCATCAGGTTCTGGGATTTTCTCAGTTGGTAGATCATATTACTGTTCCATTTAATTGCCTGTTATTGGCCTATTAAAGATATTTATTTATTTATTGTCTTTTTCTTTGTTATCGGTACCAGGGATCGAACTCACAACCGTACACTTTGCAAGGCAGGTGCTTATGCCGCTGAGCTAAATCCCCAGCCCCCTATTCAAGATTTTTAAAGTCTTGGTTCAACTTTGTTAATACATATGTGTCTAGGAATGTCTTCATTTCTTCTGAGTTTTACAATATTTTTGTACATAGATTTGTGAAGAATTTGCTAATAGTTTTTTTGATTTTGGCAAGGCATTTTGTGTTTTTATCCTTCTAATTTTTCATTGCATTAATTTGTGCAGTTTTGGTAAGATTGGATGAAAATGCCTATTTTGTTCATTCTTTCAAAGAACCAACTCTTAAATGTATTGAATTTTGTGGTTTTTTAACCTTCAATTCTATGAATTTTGCTTTGGTCTTTATAATGCACATTTTTGTGCAAGCTCTGTATTTGGACTATTCTTTTTTTTTTTTTTTTTGGTTTTTGAGATACACTATAAGATTATTTGGACTTTTTCTGTTTCTCTGATGTTTCCATTTACAGCTTGAACTTTCTTTGTAGGACTGTGACCCAGAAGCTCTGATATGTTGTAGTGGCATCATCATTTAATTCTGGGAACTGTCTCATTTTTCCTTAATTTCTTCTGTGATACAATGATTATTCAAGAGTATATTGTTTAACTTCCACATGTTTGCATAGTTTCTGTCATTTCTTTTGCTATTTATTTTTCATTTTATTGCACTGTGACCTGATAATATGCATGGTATTTTTGATTTTGCACTTAATTAAGCATGTTTTATTAGGCAGTACAGATATTCCTCATTTAATTACCAACCAATTTAACAACAGTTTGAACTTATGACTGAAGTACTTTCTTTGGACTTAGAAACTGCTGCTCAGACTTATGACCCATCGTTTTTCTTTTTGTACATTTTGTACATCTTGTTTATAGAACCTCAATGTCTTTTTTTCTGTTGTATAGGTTGTGTAATTTTTTGTTGAGTGCATTATACAGTACAATACTGTAGTTTTGTGTTCTGTTATATATTGAAATACTGCATGTAAGAGTTATGCAAATAAAAGCAAAGATATATAGTTGGAGTTACATTTCTTTGTTCTAAATATTGCAATTTATACATAAAAAATGTAATGTATGCATATAAAATTCCTCATTTAATGACAAACTCATTTAATGGCTAGTTGCAGGAACAGAATTTGGTCATGAAATGAGGATTTTTGCATATGGTCTATTTTGCAGAAAATACAGTGTGCTGCAAAAGGAATGTGTATTCTCGCACTGTGGGGACAAAATGCCTGGTAAAAAGACATGAATTATGATCCTGTCATTAAAGAGTTAAGTGTAGTTGTTTAACGGTTTGGTTCAACTCTTATATCTCTTTGTTCGTTTTGGTTTAGTTGGGTGGATTGTGGAGTTCTAAGCAAGCAGGTAGGCCCTGTGGGTTCCAGAGGCTGGGTGGCCTGGTGTAAGTGCCCAGTGCAGTTTCCCAGGAGTTCAGCTAATTTGGGAGCCTCGCTCGGCCCAGGCCAGGGAACTTCACGGCTTCCAGGGCCACTGGAGTAGCTCACAGGTCCTGAGAGTCTGCATCTGCCTCACCACTCCCCGCTGTGCTTGACTCTGCAGTTCTATGCGAGCAAGTGGGTACCATCAGTTCCAGAGGCTGGGCTTGAGCCAGCTGGCTCCACCCCCAGTGACACTCTATCAATTGCAAAAGTGGGTGCTAGAGTCCCAGAGGCTGAGGGAATAGAAGAGGATTTCCAACAGACCCTGAGGAAGCATAAGAAAACACTCAAAACACTTGAAACACAGAAATTTAGGAAAATGACAAAATGAAAGACCAAATTACAATCTGAAACCTCCAGCCCACCCAAAGAAAGTTTAGGAGTGATGTACATAGAAGACAATATATGCTATACACCTGAAATATCAGACATAATAGCAACTGAAATAAAGAAGCAATTCCGGGAACCTTTAAAGGAATTCAAACTAGAAATGATCTCCCAGGTAAAAGAAGAAATGATAAAAGAAATGAAAGAGATGCTGAATATATCTAAAGAAGACACAGTTAAAAAAATGGAGGAACTAATCAAAAAGATAGAATCCCTGGATGAGCAATATAAAAAAAAAAACCAGAATACATAAAGCAGATGCACAGAGATATACAGGAAATCAAAAATTCCATTGAAAGTGTAAAAGCTGCCTCAATGAAAGTGAAGATAGAATTTCAGACCTTGAAGACAGGATTGCAGCTAGTGAACAGGAAAGGAAAGATGTTTGAAAAATAAAAAGTCATTAGGAAATAACAATTCAACTGCAAGATGATGCAAAGAAAAACTACATAAGATTGATTGGGATAAGTGAAAAGAAGGGGACAACATAAAGGACATCAAGAGGATATTTAGAGAAGTAATAGCTGAAAATTTCCCAAACAGGAGATTGGAACCTGACATTAGGATCAGTGAAGCATATAGAAGTCCAAATAGTCATAACCAAAATAAAGCTACCCCAGACATATAATAATCACCATTCCAGAAATCCAACAAAAGAATAGAATATTAAAAGCTGTCAGAGAGAAAAGACAAATCACTTATAAAGGAAAAACTATCAGAATCACAGTAGACTTCTCAACACAAACAATAAAGTCAAGAAGAACATGGAGTGAAGTATTTCAGATCCTAAAGGAATATGCCTCCCAACCTAGACTGATGTACCCTGCAAAACTGTCCTTCAAAATGGATGGAGAAATAAAATACTTCCATGACAAAAAACAGCTGAAGAACTTCGTGGTCACCAAGCCAACCCTGAAAAAAGTATTTAAAGACAGTTTAGATACACTTAGGAAAAAACCACTAAGCAAAGCAGACAAACTGAACACAAAGAAAAGATGCAACAGCAGAATGATGACATGTCAACAATAAACCAACATATAATGGTTATAACAATTAATGTAAATGGTCTCAATGCACCAATTAAAAGAAACAGACTGGCAGAATGGATCAAGAAACAAAATCCAACCATATGCTGTCTACAAGAAACCCATCTAACCCAAAAGGATACTCACAGACTGAAAGTCAAAGGATGGAAAACAATACTTTAAGCAACAAGAACCCCCCAAAAAAGCAGAATTAGCCATTCTGTTTTCAGACAATGTGAACTTTAAACAAATAATGATCAGAAGAGATAAAGAAGGTCACTACATACTGGTTAGTGGGAAAATTAAAGAGGAAGAGATAATTATCTTAAATATGTATGCACCAATTCCAGAGCACCCAGTTATATAAAATAAGTATTAACAGGAATGAAAAATCAATTTATCAGTAACAGAATTGTAACACGAGACCTTAAAACACCATTGACACCAAGGGACATATCAACCAGACAGAAAATCAGTAAAGAAATAACAGAACTGAATCACACCTGTGAACAAATGGACTTGACAACATATTCAGAGTGTTACACCAAACAACATCAGAATACACATTCTTCTCAGAATGGGTCATTCTCTAAAATAGACCATATATTAGCTCACAGAACATATTTAAAAAAGGCAAAATAGTTGAAATTATCCCTTGCCAGTTATCGGATCATAGCGCTTTGAAATTAGAAATTAATGATAAAAGATACTGCAAAAATCCCACAAAACATGGAAACTGAATATCACACTCTAGAGTAACCAGAGGGTCACAGGGGAAATTAAAGAAGAAATTAAACAGTACCTACAATAAACAAAAATACAAATGCAGCTTACCGGAATCTGTGGGATGCAATGAAAGCCGTCCTCAGAGGAAAATTTAATGCACTGAATTCCCACATCAGGAAAACAGAATGAATACAAATAAATAACCTGATGTTATACCTCAAATATCAAGAAAAAGAAGATCAAGTCAAGCCTAAATCCAAAAGAAGAGAGGAAATTATAAAAATCAGAGCAGAAATCAATGCAATAGAGGCAAAGAAAGCAATCCAAAGAATCAATGAATCAAAGAGTTAGTTCTTCGAAAGAATAAATAAAATTGATAATTCCCTAGCCAAGTTTATTAAAAAAGGGAAGAAAAAGCTCAAATTCATGCAATAAGAAATGAAAAAGGCAAAATCACTACAGACTCTATAGAAATACAGAGGATCATCAACACCTATTTCGAAAACCTCTACTCTCAAAGGTTTGATAACACAGAAGAAATAGACAGATTCCTAGAAACATATGAGGTACTATAGCTAGGTCAAGAAGATGCAAAAGTGCTAAATAACTCAATTTTTAAAAATTAAATTGAAAATGTTATTAAGTCCCCACTTACAAAGAAAAGCCCAGGCCCAGATGGATTCACAGCAGAATTCTACCAGAAATACAAAGAAGACTTAATACCAACACTCCTCAAAATATTTGATGAAATTGAAAGGAAAGCAATACTTCCTAAGTCATTCCTGGAAGCAAATATTACTCTAGTACCAAAACCTGAGAAAGGCTCAACTAAAAAAGAGAACTACAGGCCAATCTACCTAATGAACATAGATACAAAAATCCTCAATAAAAATTGGCAAGTGGGATGCACCAAATCATCAAGAAGATTATATACCATGACCAAGTGGGATTCATCCCAGGCAGGCAGGGATGCTTCAACATACGTAAATCAATAAATATAATCCACCATATCAATAAAGCCAAAAGTAAGAATCACATGATCATTTCTATAGATGCAGAAAAAGCTTTTGATAAAGTCTCACATTCATTCATGATAAGAACTTTACAGAAAATTGGAATAGATTTACCTCAATATAATAAAGGCCATCTATGACAAACCAACAGCCAGTATCATACTGAATGGCCAAAAATTGAAGGCCTTGACTTTAAAATCAGGCACAAGACAAGGAAATCCATTTTCATCACCCCTATTTAATATAGTACAGGAAATACTAGCCAGAGCAATTAGACAAGAAAGAGAGGAAAAAAGGGTAAAGATAGGAAAAGAAGAAGTTAAATTATCATTGTTTGCAGATGACAGGATACTCTACACAGAAGACCCCAAAACTCCATTAAAAGACTATTAGGTATAATAAATAAATTCAGTTATATGGCTGGATACTAAATCAGTACTCAAAATCAATAGCATTCCTATACACTAACAACAAAATCACAGAGATAGAAATAAGAGAAGCCACACCCTGAATAATAGCAACCAAAAACAAACAAAAAAAAAAAAGAAATATTTAGGAATTACTCTCAAGAAAGAAGTGAAAAACCTATACAGGGAAAATTATAATACACTGAAAAAAGAAATTGAAGATGATCTCAGAAAATGGAAATACATTCCTTGCTCATGGATAGGAAGAATAAATATTTTGAAAATGGCCATTCTCCCAAAACTGTTATACAGATTCAATGCACCCCCCCCCAAATACCATCAACATACCTCATAGATCTCGAGAAATCACCCCTAAAATTCATTTGGAGTGAGAAGAGACCTAGAATAGCAAAGAGAGCTCTAAGCAACAAAGTCAAGGCAGGAGGCATCACAATCCCTGTCTTGAAGTTATACTACAAAGCAACTGTAGTAAAATCAACATGGTACTGGAATCAAAACAGAGCCGAAGATCAATGGAATAGATTAGAAGATACAACCACAACTACAAACACACTCAATCACCTTATCTTTGATATAGGAGCTAAATAGGTTAACTGGAAGAACAACTATCTCTTTAATAAATGGTGTTGTAAAAACTGGCTCTCCATTTGCCGAAAACTAAAACTACACCCATTCCTATCACCATGTACTAAATTAAAATCTAAGTGCATCAAAGATCTGAATATTAAAACAGAAACACTAAATCTATTGGAAGACAAATTGGGTAGAAACCTTGGAGACATAGGAGTAGGTAGAGAATTCATGAACAGGACTCAAACCGCACAGGAAATACTTCCCAGAATCAATAACTGGGACCACTTCTTATTAAAAAGTTTCTGCATGTCAAAAGAAATCTCCAGCATAGTGAAAAGGAAACCCACATTCTGGGAAAAAATCTTAGTGAACTCTCCCTCAGACAAAGGATTTATGTCTAAAACATATAAAGAGTTAAAAAAAATCAGCACCTCTAAATTCAAGGATCCAATCCAAAAATGGGCATCTGAGATGAATACACACTTCTCAGATGAAGAAATACAAATGGCAAATAGATACATGAAAAGATGTTCATTATCATTGCTCATTAGAGAAATGAAAACTAAAATCACATTGATATTGTATCTCACTCCTGAAAGAATGGCCAGGATAAAGAAAACCATCAACAACAAATGCTGGGGAGGGTGTGGGGAAAAAGGAACTCTCTGCACTGTTGGGGGGAGTGTAGAGTGGTGCAATCATTGTGGAGGTCAGTCTGGAGATTTCTCTAAAAGCTGGGATTGGAAGTCCCATTTGTTCCAGCTATCCCACTTCTAGGCATATTCCCAAGAGAACTGAAAGCATTATACCACAGTGATATATGTGCACCTATGTTTATAGCAGCACAATTTGTAATCACCAGATCTTGGAAACAACCTAAGTGTCCATCAACTGAGGAATGGATAAAAAAGTTGTGGGTATTTTTATATAATGGAGTACTACTCAGCTATAAAGAAGGATCACATTGAGATAATTAGAAATAAATGGACGCAGTTTGAGACCACACTCGTAAGTGAAATAAATCAAACTCACATGTATGAACACTGAATAGTTTCCCTATTTTAAGAAATTATTCAAATACATAAAAGTATGTGGAAATCATGATTCCCCATTATGTGGTTTTGAAGCTTTATAAAGTTTTCACTCATTAATTGCAATGATTTTATTCTGGGCTGTTTGATATTATTGTCTGTGATGATATGAATAGTATTTTGAAGAAAATAAGACATCACTATAGCTAGTGCTGATTTAATATCATCTCATTTTGAAGTCCCACCAAACTGTTGTTCTTCTGTCTCCATTGGTTTTTTCATGTTGTATCTTACTGAATTTTATTACATGTGATAGTATAAACAAAATTTTTATAGGCAGAGAGATAATATAGAAACCATTTTTTATTTTCCATTAGCTGGTTCTAAATACTCTGTAATGCTTTCATCCTCTTGAATGGTTTCACCCTACCTTGATATGTTTGACACTATAGTATATAAAGTTATACTCAAATATTTCAAGGAAAGAGACACTATGGCAACTACTGTTAAGTTGGGTTATCTTATAGTGAAACACTATATTGCTTAAATTGTTTTGCTTTCACCTGTATTTTTATGTTATTATATCCTCTTTTATCTCAATCTCCCCCCTTTAAAATTATTTATTTATTCATTTATTAATTTATTATTATTTTTAATTAAGGGAAAAATAAAAAAGCAGGATATATTATAGTAGCTTTTTTGATTTCCTATTAACTTGATTTGAAACCTGCATTGCTCCCACCACCTTGTTTTGACTGATTTTACTCTGTTCTGTTCTGTTTGATGGTATCTAGTTTAAGGGTATAGGCAACTACTTTGGATGCAGTAAGATTCATTTTGACACTCATTCTGGTTGGATTATCATCTTATTTTGAAGTCCTGTAATGTCTCCAATGTTTAAGTTTTATTGGTCTTCTTCTGTACCGTTTTGTTCAATTTTATTTGATACTATTGATTGCATAATGATATAGGCAATTCTTTTTAAGGTAGCAAGAGGCATTATGGTAAGCATTGTGGATTACCTTGTTTTGTTTTACATCATGTACTATGTCCATCCTTTGTTTTGACTGCCTGCTTTGTTTTGTCATATTTGGTTTTATTGTCTTCCCAAAAAAAGTAGTAAGAACTATGGGAGTAATATAACCCAAAATGTGTAAATGTTATTGTAAAAAAGAGAGAAAAAGAAAGTGCTCTAAAGGATACAACTGCAAGTGTGTTTAGGTGTGTAAGATAGACGACCATATACTAAGTTTTTGTTGATCATTGAACACAACTGTTTGCAGTCTCACTGTTTGAATGTCCACTTTGTATGCTTTAATTCTGTAACTTGAACAACTATTTGTAAGATGACAATGTATAATCTATTAACTAATGATTTCTTATTGTTTATTTTTTTGGAAATTCTGTATTACTTGTACCCTTATACTGTTTTTTTTCCCTTTAAATAAAATTAAAAAAATTTTTTTTTTTGGTTTAGTTGCTCTATTTGTGATAGTGGTATATTGAGGTCCTCTACTGTAATTGTATTGATGTTTGTCTGATACTTTATGTTACTTAATGTTTGTTTTATGAAGTCAAGTGTACCATGGATTTATGCAAATATGTTTGTGATTGTTATCACTTCCTGTTGAATATTTGCATTAACCAATATGTGTTGTCCTTTTTTGTTTCTTCTGATCAATTTTGGATTATAGTCCACTTCAAGAACAAGACAGCTACTCCTGCTTATTTTTAGGTTAGTGGTACATTGAATATTGTTTTCTACTTCTTCAGTTTTAGTCTATGAATTTATTTTTGTGTTGTGTTTCTTGCATACATCATACCATTGGATTTTGTTTCTTGATCCAATTTGTTAATTTGTTTCTTTTGATTGACAAGTTGAGTCTATTCACATTGATAGTTAACACGGTCAGTATTGACTTATACCTGTCTTTGTATTATTTACTTACTGTTTTGATTCTTTCCCTCTACTTAATTTCTAGCTTTATATAATGTATTCATTATATTGGACATTTTGACATTAGCTTGATTGTCTCTTTCTAGGATGCCCTTGAGAATGTTTGGTGTGTTGATTGGTGGTCATGGATGTCTTTAAGTGCTCTTGCTCATGGAAATATCTTACTTATTCACCCATTTTTAAAGGTAATTTTTCAGAACACATTAATATGGGTTGGTTATTGTTTGATTTTAAGGCTCGAAACAATTTCAACTTCTCCTTTCCTTTAAGGGTTGTAAAGTCTGTTGTAATTCTGGTGAGAGGTAGCAGTGTATAAATAAAATTTGTGCAGGAACATAGCAAAATCAAATAAAAACCCCATCACCACAATATTCTCACACAGAAGAAGAGAAAAAGGCAAAGATAGTAGGCAGTATACTAAAAAAATTAAAGATTAATAAAAACAAAGCATAAGGAAACAAATAATAAAAAAGCAGAAGTGACACATAAAAGAGGATAAAGAAATAAAAGCAAGAAGAAAGTTGCAAAGAGCAGGAGAAAAATTGGAAAAGAAGAGAAAAATAGTTGTGATAAAAATCCAGCAAAATTAGAGTAGAGAAAATAGAAAAATAAAATATAGATAAAAAGTAAGATATTTAAAAAGTGATAAAAATAAAATATGCAAATATTTAAGTAAGACAGACAAAGGAAAAGAGGTGAGAAGAAAAACAGAACACAAGCTAAAATCAGAAATCTAAACTAACCGTTAGTCAGAAATTCTTTCTGGCCAAGTATTTTGGTTTAGAGAAGCAAGAATCTTCTAGGTATGGGGCAGATAACGAGAAGTAGCTGAATTTGCTTCCAGTTAGTTTGTATAAAGCTGATCAGAGCAGTTTACCAGCTATGTCACAAAGCTTCTCCCTGGAAAATCTGAGAAAATGTGGGATACAGTTCCTGGGAAGTACTTTTGATGTGCACACAGGAGTGCAGCAGCCAACCAAGTGGCACCAGGGCCCTGTCTTCAGTTCAGCTTCGGTCGTGCTTGAGTCATGAAAGATGGTGCATCTCTTGTGCCTGGGTCCCTAGCTCTGGAGAAAATGATGGTGTGTCCACCAGAAGCCCTCTTATTGTTCTGAGTGTGACTACTTCTGCACCCACAGTACAAGCATTCAGCCTCTTGTTTTCCTGATTTACACAGTTTACATTGAAGTGCCCTATTTAGTGGCTGCAGTGTAAACTGTGGCTTCTGGGCTGTCCTGGTCTGGTATGGCCTCAGTCTCATTGAGTTTAGATTGCAGCTGGGGAACAAGAAAGTTACCACATAGCACAGAGTCCTTGAGAAACTTCAGAGGGTATGGGAAGCAATGAAGCCACTCATTTCTGTGCTGAACTGGCCATAGGGACAGAATGTGCTGTCATTAATCCTCCTCAAATACAAACTGTTCTCAAGCACATTGCTTTTGTTTCTAGTTACCGAGGTCAAGACCTCCTACACTTCCACACCCCTCAGTCTCATATCTCTCATTCCTCACTGCTCAAACTTTCCAGCAGACTCTATTTCTGCATTCACCTCCACATCGAATGTCTCAAGTAGCCCGCTCCTTTCTAGTCAATGTAGCAAGGTGTCCACAGGGACTGCTAATTGTGATTAGTATGAGTTTTCCCTACCCTAGATGATATTAGTCCCTAATAATATGATCCATTGCATGGTCGCTCTTGGTTATGGCTCTCTGAGGGTTTTCTTAGTGATACGATGTGGGTGCTTGCGGAGACACTTACCTTGTGCTCACAGTGTCAGGTTCCCAGTTACAGAGTCTGGATTATAGTTGTAAATTATTTTTCTATGCTTTACCAAATTTTAAGCTGTTTTTATTTCCTTTTGCTTCCTTATTGGCTCCCAGAGCTCTTCCTCACTGTTATAGAGTCAGAAGTAGTTTGTTTTTTGTTGGGCTGACTCTTCATTGTTGCGTAACACAAAGGTCTTCATTCTGCCTTCCCTCCCATTCTCAGTATGATTCTTTCTCAAGCTCAAAAAACAGTGGTTTTAGAGTTGGGGTAAATATTATTATTCACATTGTCTGGAGCTTTATTTTACTGAAGGTGAGTTAGAGGAAATAATTTATAGAGAAGTGGGCAGAGGAGGGATTATTAGCATTTCTGACTATATCCCACATCTTCCAAAGACATGAAAAGTGTCTATGTGATAAAATGAAGGAAGGCACCATTAAACCTGTCAGTAACATGTGCTTTTGGCAGAATAGTTAATTTTATTTAAAATATTCTCTGACATAGGGAAATACATACTTTTGAGAAACATTTTTATGGTTTATCATCATTGGGTTGCCAAGATATTTTTCGTTACTTCTTCAGCACTTTTCCAAGGAATGACACAGACTGCACAAATCAAAAGTTCATCTTAATCTCGGGCTCTCTTCTCATTCATAAAGCTGATTCTCTGTAAGTTTTAGTGTGCAGACATTTTCCTTTGGCAATGTTGCTGCTGATTACTTCTTGCTCATATTCTTTTTTGGTCCAGAAGTCAGTTTCAATTTGATTATTTTGCAAGGACCTCCTGCTTTCACTAGTGCCATTTCCTCTCATGTCTTTATTGAAATTCAAATATATTTCTTGAAATTGTAAGGGAATGATCTTCATTCTCTAATAAAAAATTATTAAATCCAAATGATCCATTTAGCCACTTTCTACCAAAGATAGAAAAAAGTTTCTAAACCAAAAATTATTATAATGCATAATGTCAGGAATATAATTAAATTGCATGTTATTTACTGACTTCATCATTATATCTGCACGAGTGATACTTAAAAACTCAGTTGTTTGTAACCACATTTAAATTTAAATTGCCATGCCAAAAAACTTACTTCTGTGCTTCAATTTCCACAAAATGGCTAAAACCTCAGAGGAAGAAAGAGATTATAAAGCTTGCCTACAGGATCACAAGATTATTTATGGCATGAATGTGTATTTCTAACATTTGTGACTTGAAAGTCTTGTACAGATAGCATAAGAATATTGCTCTTAACCATCCTCATTGAGACTACTGGGGATTTGTCTTCTAGCTTAGTGCTTGTGCTAATGATTGCTAATATGTGAAAATATAAATAATCATTATGATACTTTCTTAAAAATTTAGTAAATGTCATATGAAATCAGAAAATAGGGGCCAAATAAGCAAACTGTTTTGGTTATGGCACGATAGAAATGGAAAGTCTTTGTCATTAGCCTAATTTCCTTTCTTTGTGTACAAAGTTCTAGAGAAGTGTATATCTTCTTACTTTCGATGTTCATTGACCAAAGACCACATTGTTCTCTCTTCTCTGTGGTCTCTTTGATAAGGAGAGTGAAAAAGTTTATGTGAATGTTTATGTATTTGTTTTTATTTAAAATGTTTTATTAGTACACATTAATTATACAGAATAATGAGTTTCATTTTGGGGTATTTGGACCTACATATAATGTAAATTATTTTACCCTTATTATCTCCATGTCTTAGTTACTTTCTTGTTGCTAGTACAAAATACCTGACACTCACAAGTTGAGGAAGGAAAGGTTTATTTTGGCTCATAGTTGATAGATGTTTCAGTCCATAGATGGTGAATTCCAATGCAGGGAGGCTTGGGAGAGGGGCATGATGTAGGAGAAATAGTCTATGGGGGGCTGGAAGCAACAAGGGATCAACAGAATAGGAAGGATATAAATCTCCAGGACACACCATCAGTGACCACTTCTTCCCACCAGGCTTTTCATCACATCACACCCAGCTATAAACCCACAAGTGAACTAATTCACTATTACGTATATAATGCAGTATCACACATCCACAATACCATAATCTCTCAAAAATGTGCTCACGTATGAGCACATGAGACTTTGGGGGAACATGTAGATATAAGCCATAACTTTTCCTGTCCCTCTCTGGTCCCCTTCTTCTGCTTTTATAGTTTTCCTTCTATTTTGCTGTCATTCTTTTGACTTTTAAGTTTTTGTTTTCAATCTCACATATAATGCATAAATATTTGACTTTCTGAGTCTATCTTGTTTTGCCAGCATGATCCCCAGTTTCATCTAATTCTCTTCAAATGACAGAATTTTTTTCATCTTTATGGCTGAGTAATATTCCATTGTGCATATATATCACATTTTCTTTATCCATTTTGTCTATTGATTGGCATCTATGTTGGTTGTGTAACTTAGTTATTGTGTGTTGTGCAACAATAAGCACAATTCTGTCAGTGAGAAGTGGTATATGTGGATCAAATGGCTGCTCTCTTTTTAGCTTTTTGAAGAACCTCTATATTGATTTCCATATTGATTGCACTCATATATATTTCTACCAGTAGTGCAGAAGTACTCATTTTTCCCTACATCCTTGTCAGCATTTTCTTTAATATATTTTTGATGAAAGTCTTTTGGACTAAGGGGGAGATGGAATCTCAGTGTAGTTTTGTTTTGCACTTCTCCAATGGCTAAAGATGTTGAATATTTTTTTCATAGACTTGATTACTAGTAGGTCTTTACTTTTAAATGCAAGTGTAAATTACCAGGTATGTAAAAATAGCAGATACCTAAAAAAATCTTCTAACTGAATGACCAAGATATAAAATGAACCAAATCAGAATTGAAAAGAACTGAAGCACACAACATGCTGCTTATTTTTATCAATATTGGTGGTGCATTGATGAAAAATTTTTGAAATTGGAAAGTGATTTCCTCAAATATAAAATTTTAATAGAGGATTTGAAAAATGATTTTTGGGGACTAATAAGAAAGGACATCTGAGAGACAAAACAAGTGACTGGAGATTCGAGAGTATGATAAATAAGCCCAAGAAAACTAACAACTAAAGCATGAGTTCCAGAAAGATAATACACGGAAAACAAATTATTTTAAATGTTATCAGTTGTATTGCTTATAGTTGAAAGATGGTGCTTTGAAATTGAAAAGGACTATGGGTGTCATGATCAGAAAATGGACACATTCATAGAAAACCACATAAACATCACATTTCAGATTATCAGGGATTAAATGAAATACAAAAAAGCACCCTTCAACAGAGGAGCATGTGCCTAAAGGACAGAGTAACTGGAAACACACTGGTCTGCTTATCCGTAGGGCAGGAAACTACATGGCAGTGAATACCTTTCATATTTCACAAAAATTAACTTTATAAACTGCTAAACTGTTAATCAAGAATGAGAAAATAATAAAAATAGCTTTAGAAAAGCAATATTTTAAGAAGCCAATGAGTACTTTAACCAAAGCTACAAAGAAAGAAAATGCCAGTGTAAATGAAAGCCCTGAATCTAGAAACTTAGCATCCAAAACAGGTGAGCAAAAAATCAAAGTCCCTGTGTGACAACCATGAAACAGGAGTAGCAGGTTAGCAATACAGGCTGGATGACTCACAGGTAAAGTATGAATGGTTATCCGGTTGTTCCAGCCACTATACATTTAAAAAGACACATGAATAAAGGCAGTGAGAAAGGTTATTGCTTGTAGATAAAATCAAATGTTGTAAGGATTCATAGTTAAAGAATAGTACTTTACATAATAGTGAATAATAGTCACAAAATTAGAATAATGTATTTTTGAACAAGATAATACTTTTTATTCTTAAAAGCCTTGAGGGTTATTTCACCTTGAAAGCAATGTTCATCCTTTAGTCTGTAAATACAGAAACTAAATTAATTAGTATACTTCCACAAACATTTTACAAAAGTTTGTTTGAAAATGTGTAAATAAATATGACAAAAAGTCTAATTTGAAAAAACAAACTTCACAAGGATGTGGAGAAGACATCTTTCTGACAGATACATCTGAAACTCCCTGTATTCAAAGTCAAAATCTATGAAATAAACATCAATAAAATAAATATCAATAAATAGTAACATAAACATTTAATGTTTTTCTTTGTGGAAATTATCAGAAAGATTAAAAGAGAAACTACAGATGGGGATAAAACATTTTAAAGCCACATTTCTGATAAAAGACTCATCTAAATATATAAAGAGCCCTCAAACTCAGCTATTAAAAATCCCCAGTGGTCTAATTAGCAAGTGGGTAAAAGGCATGAAGAATCATTTCATCAAAAGCTGCAAGAATGATAAATAAGCACATGCAAAGATGTTCAATATTGATAAGCCATTAAAAATGCAAAAACCATGATGAGATAGCAGTGTCTACCTATTGGAACAGTTAAAAATGTTTTGACATATCAGAATACATAACGATAGACTTGTTCTGGAAAGTGGTTTGGCAGTTTCCTAGAAACTGAAACTTAAAATTACTATGACTCAGCATTTAGATTACTCTTCATTTATCCTGGAAAAATGAAAATTTATGCCCATATAAATACCTGCACATGAAGCATCACAAAAGCTTTACTTGAAATAACCCTTAACTGAAAATAATTCATATAAGTATCATCAAAGGCTGAGCAGTTAAACAAAATTGTGCATCATCCAGACCATGGATACTGCCCAACAATAAGAAGGAATGAACACAATATACACAACAACACTGAGGCATCTCAATGAAGTTATGATGAGTGAAAAAGTCACTCTCTAGAACTCACACAATGAACGATCTCCTTTGATGTAAGGTTCATCAAATGATGAAAAATTACAGAAAATAGGGACCAGATTGGTGGCTCCCTGAAATTAAGGGCAGTGAGAACTTGAGTATGATGGTGAAGCAGTAGCACTAGTGAGAGCTTTGTGGGATGGAGTTTTGCTGTTTAGTTGTGGTGATAAGGCAGGCATTACAGGAATATACAAATGATAAAAAGCACAGACATGCACTTACCATATCAGTTGTGTTATAGTTATGTAGGTTATAACCATTGGGGCAAAATGGGTAAAGTATAAGTGACCTTTCTATAGTATCTTTGTAACTTCTCATAACCTTAATCCATTTTTAGATTTTTTTTATTTTAAAGAGGGTAAAATTAAACAGAACAAAACAGATCATAGGAAAACAATGTAAGAAATGCAGATTTCAAAGCAAGACCACCAGAGATCTTCACTATCTATCATATTGTCTCTTATTTTCTTCCAAATAGTTGTGCATAGCTTCAAACACAGTGAATTCATACCAAAAAAATAGTATGAAACTGATCAGAAGAGGATGATGAAGGCATTTAGGTCTTCAAGACCAGACACAATAGGAAAGTCAACAATGGCTACCATAGTGTCTCTTGTTCTCTTCAAAATAGCTGTCCATACATTTACATATGTTGACATTAAACAAAAAGAAAACAGACTAATATCACTCTGAACAGAGAATAATAGTATTACTAGATTTTATACCATAATGTTATGGTATTAGCACTGGGTATCTTAGTGTCTCTTTTTTCTTCAAAGCATCTGTTCATTTCATCATGCATTATATAATCAATTCTCATAAGCTTTTTAGAAATTCTATGCATGTATACTTATCCTTTGTATATTAGAGGGAAAAACAAATCAAAACAAGACAACAAAACAAATTCCTAGAAAAACACAAAATGAAACAGACATAAAATATAATACTAGGTGATCTACAGTAGTTAATATGTTGTCTTTTGTTATTTTCAATAGAATTGTCTATATCATCAGGCATAGTATAATTGAACACAGCAGTATATAACATATTAATATAAACAAAACATTGGAGACATTATAGGACTTCAAAAGCAGTTAATAATCAAACCAGAATCAATATCCTATTGAATCTTGTCATCTTCAGAGTAGTTGCCTCTATTCTTAGACTTGATACTATCAAGCATACTAGATTTGAATAAAATTAGTCAAGACAAGACAGCAATCTAACCAACCAGATTCAAATAAGATCCATCATAGTAAGACAGTATAAGTAATATAGGGCTTCAGTTTAAGTTAATAGGAAATTAAGGATAGTTACCATAGTATATCCTGCTATTTTGGGGATATCCGTCTGTGCCCTCAAATCTAGCATGAGTAGACAGACTGGAACCGAATATAATCAAACTAAACAGAGTGATAAAATTAATGTGGGTTTTAAATCCTAATACACTATTAACAACAACCTCTGCCTTCCTTTTTTAGATAAATTCTCCCCTTTCACTTTTGCAAGGTGCTTTGTACATTTTAGGTCCCCCTAAGTCCTTTAGTTTTTAGATTATGGGGCAACCTGCTACCTACCTAAGTGGTTCTAAACCTTTCTTACCACTGAGCTTGATCTTGAGCTCTATTCCTTTACCTGATAAAGCCTTATGGTTTTCCTTTCTTATAGCTGAGTAGTTCTCCACTGCACAAAAGTGTCATGAGTTTCCAACCTATCTGCAGCTGCTGGATGAGCTGTCCCTACTTATCTCTGGTTCCTTTCACATAGAGCATTTTTTTTCTTCATCTTTAACTTTCAGTCCATTAACCCTCTTTCAGGTTGATTATATTTCCTATTTAGAGCATCTCAATTGACTCTATCTCCTGATCTACTCTGCCTGTGTTTCTTTTTGTTAGTGTATAAAGTCCATCTGTGTCAGAGATTATAGCCAATCTTCTCTGCATCATCTCTGCTATGCTATTTTCTGCCATTGGTTGTCTGCTTTTCTCCTTCATTCCACTGTCTGCCCCATTCAGTGAGGCCTCTCGACCACTGTTCCTGAAATCCTGGTGATTTTTTTCTCTCTTGAATGTCCTTCAGTATTTTTTGCAGGGTTGTATTGGTGGTCATGAACTCCCCAGGTTCCTCTTTGTCATGGAAATATCTTGTTTCTCCATTAATTTGGAGAGATAGTTTTCAGGGTACATCAATCTGGGTTGGAGGTTATTTTCTTTCAGGACTTGAAATACTTTGCTCCAAGTTCTTCTTGATTTGATGGTTTGTGTTGAAAAGTGTGCTGTGATTTTGATGGTTTTTCCTTTATAGGTGATCTTTGTCTTTTCTCTGATCTCTTTTAATATTCTGTTCTTATAATGAAATTCTGGGATCTTGACTATTATATGTTGAAGTTAGATCTATTTTGGTTGTAGCTGACTGGAGTTATGTATGCCTCATATATCTGAATATCATTTCCTTTTCTTATCCTTGAGAAGTTTTCCTTATTTCTGTGAATAGCCTTCGTATTTCATTTGTGTTTACCCCTGCTTCTTTGCAGGGGCTGGAGGCTTTTTCTTGTTTCTTTCTCTTGTTTCTAGTTTCTTTCAGGCATGTGTATGGTGGAGGTCTCAGGTCCTTTCTGTATTGCTTACCGTTTTTCTGAAGGGTGCAGTTTAGGGGATTTCTGCCCTCTCCAGTTTGCTGTTGATCTGTGAGGTGCACACAATGGCAGTGTGTACTGGTCCCTCTCCTCTGAGCCAGCCAACCATCGAGTACATTTAGCACATTAGTCTGTGTGCGAATGTCACAGGTTTTGAACAGTTTCATCCCTGGCTATTGTGTCCCGACTAGGTGTGTGACTCAGCCCAAGCAGATCCCACCAGTCTGTTTTGGGCAAGGAGTGGCCAACTGATGCCACTGTGGTTCTGGGTTCAGGCCCATCCTGCCCAATTCCAATATGTCATCCAACTGGTCACCTCCCCCTGCAGGACCAAATTCCAAGCACTCATTGCAAGTCAGTGAAGCTCTCCATGCTAGTTCTGCTCAATCCCCTGCCAAGCGCCTTGCACTCACCAACCCCCAATTTCATTGTAACTACGACTTCAGCACAACTGCAAGTTATCTGACCAAGGCATCCAGTGAGGTATGGGACCCACTCCAGTTAGAGTATGCTCCAGCCTTCCATCCATGTTTTTTCTTTTTCTTTTCCCTTAGTTTCTTCCTGGGTCATGAGAATTCCTCTCCTTTCATCTGGTCTTCTCCATAGTATTAAATTCTAGTGTCTGAGTTGTTTCTCTCAGAGAGGCTCTCTACCCTGCTACCTATCAATCCACCATTTCCCAAAGTCCCAACTCCTTATAATCTTAAGATTATCTCAAAATTTAAAAAATGAGAAACACAAAAGAGAGCCCCACCATTGTTGGTGAGATTTATATCTTGTTCATGCTGCCATTTTGGAATTGGGGAAGGACATTTTAAAAATATTTTTGTAAAGGAAAAAAACACAATAAAACATAATACAGAATTTCACAACAATATAGTAGGAAATTAACAATGATTAATATATTGGGTATTGTTATCTTCAAAATAGTTGCTCAGGTTACAAGGTATGCAAAATTGACCAAACAATATAAACACAAACAGTTCTCTTCAATGGACCAAAAGAAGTTAATAGTATAACTATCTGAACTATCTCATTTATGCATATGTATATATATATATATATATATATATATATTATATATATGATTTTCTTTTACCTTCCTTCTTTTCCCTTGGGAAAATATATTTTTCAGTGGCTCTCTTTCACATTAAGTATTGTTGCCTTTTGAACATTGCCTTATTTTCTGAGCTTCATTCTTTCCTATCTACAAAAGCAGTGGTCTTACTGCTTCAATGGACAGAGCAGAAAGTCAAATAGAATTATTAAGATTGTGTTTAATTTTCTGTCAAGTGGCAAGGCTTCAATGTATGTTGGTATTTCTATTGAGTCTTATTTTCCAGTTTTTTAAATTTCTCAATGTTGTTGATTTTTTTCAAGAAAGGTCCAAATAAATTAAAATTTTCTGTAGCTTCAGAAAAAGAGGTAACAGTATCAATATGTCCTGAAGGCTTAAAGGTAACTTAATTTAAAATAGAATAAAAATTTTAAATCTTGTATCTTACAGGAAAGAGGTACCCTGAAAGAAAGAAGATAACTATCAATAAAAATTATACTACCCCTTTATCAACAAAGAAAGTTCAAAAACATGTTTTGATTTTTTGGGTACATTTTAGATGTACATTCATCAGAGGAAGTTTGTACCTGTGCATGACATATCTTGGTTCATCTTTTTTCCACAGTCACTTCTCCTCCCTCCAATTTCTCTTCTTCTCCATATTTACAAATGTGTTGTTCCCATTTTCTTTCTTCTATTCTCTCTTTCCTTATTTGAATATTCTTTTCCTGTTTCCCAGTATCTATTGTGCATGTTAGTCCTTATTTGCCCTTTCGATTTCTTGTATCAGGGAGACAATGTGGTGTTTGAACGTGTGAGTCCAATTTATTTTAAAAGAAAGAAAGAAAGGGAGAGAGAGAGAAAGAAAGGAAAGGAAAGAAAGAAAGAAAGAAAGAAAGAAAGAAAGAAAGAAAGAGAAATATGAAGTCAGGATGGTATTAGCTAATACTACTAATTCTTGGAAAACAGTAATTTCTTGAATGTTGTTTAATGTTAGGAACCCTCACCCCACAGTGTATTTTTCTCTGCCCCAATTTTGATGGAATTCACAAGAAATAATATGTGTCTGTGTCAGTAGTAATATGCTTTTTCCTATTAAGCTGCTATTGTGAGCATAGCTCTCAAGTAAAATATTTCAAGGATCTCATCTCAAAGATCTCTTATTACTTTGGTATTTTCCCTGAGAAATTCTTAAAAGATTTATAATTCTAAAAAGTATCCACAAAAAGTATTTTAGGCTTCTCAAAAGAAGATAATCAGAGAAAAAGACAACACAATTAAAATAGACATACATGAAGTAAGGCTTAAAAACAATACTATTATAGCTGCTTTCAAATAAAGTGTTCATGTAACTTAAATTTATAAATAAAATCTTATATATTTTCTGGAAACCTTATTTTTAACTTTCAATATGTCTTATAAAGAGAATTAAATGAGGAAAAGAATTTCAGATTTCAGAGGAAAAATAAATTGCTTAAAGTATGAAAATGTTATACAAGCAAAAATTTATTGGACAAATAAAATTTTGAAACACTGCACTTGCTACAATAGAAAATCTCTTCCTTTTACTTTACAATCAAAGGAATGTTTTGTGCATGGGGCTGGTTGTGGGAGTCAGTTCTAAGGAAATATTTGGTGGAATTGATTAGAAAATACAGAAGGGGATGCCCCACTACTGTTTCAAACATTGAAATGACAGATGGAACACAAAACCAGAAGTGGTAAGGTGTAATCAACCTCACAGGTGAGAAAGGCAAACTGCAGGTATCCAAGCACTGAGAATTCAAGCCAGAACAGTGATAAAATGCAGCAGAGGGTTGGGGAATGAGGAGGAATAAATGTGGACTTGACCCCTCATGTATACTGCTTATAGAGGAGAAAAACATTCCAGCTAAACATGACCTGAAAATGTCAACTTCCTGAGAGAACAAGTTACTCTGAGAGAGTCAGTACAGGTTACAAGTGGATGTATTTTTTTCCTAATGTTACTTTTTTCAAATTCTGTAGCATTTCTACCCTTTATGCTGTTGTGCTTTTTTTCTTAAATAAAAAAGAAAGGAAAAATGATTAAGTGCTCATAAATGCTATTATAAAAACATATATATATATATATATATATATATATACATATTAAATCTCCTAGAAAAGACTAAGTACAATCAACTCTCAGTATCTGTGATGACATGTATAGATTGCATGAAAATAATGGTGGTATTTCATATTAAGGTCTTAGATATCAGAAGATTTAGGGGTTTTTAGGCATCCTGAAATCAAATCTCTAAGAATACTGTGAACAAATATATGTTTAAAAAATAATAACTGTAAAAATGACAGAAACTATGAAGTGTGAATAGACAGTATTATGGCTTATTTCTACATGTCCCTACAAGCCTTCTGTGGTCACTGGTAGGGCTTTTCAGAGGTGGCCGGATCTGGGGTCAGTGATGTTGGAATCGAAGAGGTGATGCAGGGATTGATTTACAGTGTCATGGTAGGATTAACGGTGTGACTGCCACCTGCCCTGAGGCTCACTTTCTACTTGCTTGCTGCATGCTGCCTATCCTGCTTTGCCATGAACTGTATATCCTCTGGGTTGTCTCTCAGCCATGCTGCTGTGGCTTGGAGTCAGCTGATTTATGGGACTGAAAACTCTACAAACTGTAAGCCAAATAAAACTTTCCTTCTTTAAATTCGGGTGTCAGGTATTTTGACTTAGAAATGAGAAAATTTTTCAGACAGGGAGTTATGAAAAAAAGAAAAGTTTACATAAAAAAGACCAAGCAGGAATTGGAAATAAATAAATGAGCATGACTTTGAATTTAAAAGTAACAATAATAACAACAATAATAACATATCTGAAAGTTTAAAAACTGGATGGAACTAAAACATAGATTCTGGCTGGGAGTGTAGCTTGGTGGCACAGTGCTTATATAATCCTGGGTCTGATCCTTAGCAGTAGAAAAGGGAGGGAGGGAGAGAGAGAGAGAAAAAAAGAGAGAAGAGAAGAGAAGAGAAGAGAAGAGAAGAGAAAGAAGAGAAGAGGAGAGACTATTAATAGAATTAAATTGCAGAAAACTTAAAAAGAGTTCAAAATAAGACTAGTACAGCATAATCACTAATAAGCATAAATGAAATGGAAACTAATTCAGTAACTGTCATTTGGGTGAAAGGACATGTTGTGGTATATTTATGCATAGGATTACTATAGAGTTGTAAAGAATGATTAGAATCTGCTTTGTTCTTTTTTTGTTTGTTTTGTTTTGTTTTATTCTCTTTAAAAATATAAAAGAAACAATGATTAGGATCAGTGCATACCAAAACAGGTAGAATTCAAAAGTATATTTAGAATGAAAACAAGTCATAATATAACACATATAATGTTATACTATTCATGTTAATTTTATAAACTCATAACACAATATTCTCATGAATCTATAAAGAGTTAAAATCTAAAAGCTTGGAAAGAATAGTCTCAAACATTATGTGAGGAATTTATTCTGGGAAAAGAGGGAGGTAAGTCAAACTTGGTCCATTTTTAGGAGAAACTGGAACAGGATCTACAATGTTTTATTTATTTAAAATCAGCAATAATAGTATGATCTTTATGTTTCTGGCAAACTAAGTATTTGCTGTAGTGCTCTGCAGTTTTTGAAGTGTTAAGGTTTTTACCTTATAGAGAAAAATGAAAAAGATGAAGAAGTGAGCATCCTGCAAATGAACGTGGGGACTCACTAAATCTAACACATTCTTCCCACTTCCCTAACAGGAAAGAGACTCTTTTCAATGGAAGTTGTAATCTTTGGAGTAGAGTGAGGTTGTCATCAATAGACATAAAAATGCCTCAAGCTAACTAATGCAATTTAGGTAGGAAGAAGAGATTAGGATGTAAAGTTTATATTTGCCATATTGATCCCACTTCTGCTAATATTATTAATAAGACTTTTCCAGCACATGTAGATAAGCAAGTGGAAGAAAAAAAGAAATGGTAACATCTGAATGAGAAGATACCAAATTGGAGTTCATCTTTTAGTTCTCATAGTAAAAAAATATCCTTTTTCACTTGACTTCTTGTTTTATAGCTCAGAGGCATATATGACAACTGGTAAAAGCTAGACCTCAGTTGCATAGAATTTATGGCATCTGATCATGATGAAATGAATCAGTTTGAAGAATCTATTGTTACTCAATATCATCAAAGAAAAACCTTCAAAATTCAGTGACCACAAGAAAAAAAAAGATTAGTATGACTTACAGGAAGTGTGTTTCTGTAACACAAGAAAATAGAGAAGTCATAACTAAATTATTTTAATCAATTAATAATTTAAGAAACAAGTTTAACACATTCTTTGCCTTCAATGTCAGCTAAAGTTTAACATATTAATTGCCCCAATATGATGTGAAATAATGCAAATTTAATCTTACAACTGCTCTTTCCTATTTACTGTAATTGATGAGTCTTTCATGGTTCTCTGGCATGGGATTTTTCTTTTTAAAATATTTATAATTGTGCCAAATCTGTGCAGAGTCTTTTGGAAAAAGACTTCATTTTTCAAAGCAATTAAAAGTTAGAATATTTCTCATTTAAATTCAGGAATGAAACTTGTCATTAAATGGAAGCAATCTGTGTGCTGAATATGAAAGGAATTGGCAGTTCTAGGCCAATGATTCTGAGCCCTGCCTAAAGCAGGGTAACAAGGCTTTAGTGACTGAAACATGAGTTATGCTAGAATTCCAAGAAGCAAGGTTGAAATTCATTTGCATATATGAAAAATGGAATGAGTTTAAAAATTTTTTTAAATTCAGCTTTATACAATGAATGTGAAAAAAGGACAAATGCTTGAAATTTTGGATGGAGAATAGTAGAGTATATATATCAAAAAGAGATGATCAGAACATGTGTCACCTGAAATAACATTTTTATTGTATTCAGGGATGAATGTTGCTTATAAAGGCATTGTTTTTTTCTTTTGAGACAGGGTCTCACTATATAATGCAGGTTGGCCTGGAACTCACTAAGTAGCTCAGGCTGGCTTTGAATTTACAGTGATACTCCTATATCAGCCTCCCAAGTGCTAGGATTACAAGAGTGTGCCACTACCTCCAGTTATAATAAAGGTAATTTAGGCAGAGTAAAATGGTACATATTGACACCTTCTCCAAAACTAGGCCTGGGGAGCTAGGATTGAAACGCTAAAGACATTTTAATGCTCCTGTCCGATGCCTAGAAAAATGATTTACAGGAATGTCCTTAGACAGAATTTAACTATTTATTGAATATAAAAGCTTTGCATGTAAAATCACTTTTCCTTCCATACACTTCTCTCATATCATCTATCCTTTTTAAAAAATAAATTCTTTGTCTCCACTACAGGGAGGCAAAGAAATTCCCATGTCTCTGGGCCAAGTCAAAACACATTTAAACCACTGAAATCTTAGAAAGAGAATCTATGACCTTAAATTTGGAAGTGTTATTGTGGAAGCTGGATTTAAGGAGTTGGGCTTGGATATAAACAGAGGTAGGCTATAAACCAGTTCTAAAAGAGGACTGTCTCATTTTTGGATACCAAATGTATTGAATTCACCATTCAAATGAGAAACTATTTAGAAGCCATCTTTTGGGTGTAAATTTTTATATTCAGCCCACGATTCTGCCTCACACTGTGTTGCTAACTCCCCTGATTTGGTTGAGAGTAAGTTGAGCTAGATGGAGGTCAGGTGCAGCCCAAGACTTGAGGCCAGGTGACTGCTTTGTGTTTCTTTCCCTGGGCTCTCCCTGACATTGAAATTTCAGGAAATGTGTCATCTCCTGTAATAAGTCACCACCAGTTGCTGGTGTATGAGGACAGACCAGCTACTGGACTAGGAAATCTCCACCTTAGTGAGATGTGAAACAGGTGATTGTTAGCAGATAATCCATTCTTAAACCCACATGAAGAGGTAAGGAAATACAATGATCTCATTTATAAGATATTTATGGATACACAATAAGGTGTAAGTCAATATACTGGATCCTGTTGTTCACACATATATGAAGATCATTACCATTGAGGAAATTAAAATCTGGTGAAGGCTTCAGGGTATCTGTGTAGGAGGTTAATATTTAATACTCTGTCTCCTCCACTACGTTCTAAAATTAGAGGCCATGTTGACAGGGAGGCAAGATAAACAAACCAATTTTGGTATAATAAAGTTGGCTATCAATGCAGCTTAGACATAAGGAAACAGTGGCATTCTTAAAAATGGGTTCAAAATTGGGAAAATGGCCCCTCTGAGTGACAGCTCCCCTTGCTGGCTGATTGGTGGGGCCAGGAGAAGCCCCTGCAAAGCCTGAGTGCAGAAAAGCAGACTTCAGTCTGCTGGGGAAGTCAGTTTCCAAGAGGGAAGTCATGAATATCTGGTTGACTATTCCAGTTTTACCAGCCAGATAAATTCCATGACTTCACATAGAGTACATTATAGAATATTTTCTCTCATAATCTCCTAAATTTTATCTTATGGGGTCTCCAAGTAATAGATAGAAAATTGGTGACTTTGAGGTATGCCCAAAATGTATAGCTTTCATCTGTTTTTGGTCTTCATTTGTCTGATTTATTCAGTCTCACCAGGTAGTGCTCTTCCATCAGGTCAATGTACAGTTCAGAATTGATGCCACCCATTACTGTTGTTTATAAATTCTGTCCACCGTGTTTCATCTTTATAATTCAAGTTCTATAAAACTCTAATTCTATTATTTCATCTTCACCAATAGTCTTTCACTACATTTTGCTGAGCATTTTCCATAAATGATTGTATGGGTTCCTTTATGGCTTTAATGGAGTACTTCTATATAATTTCCTAGATTTGGGCTCCCTTTGGAGAAGTGAGTCTCTTATGATGATTGACAACTTTCTTCTGTTTCTATTAGATCATATTTACAGCTAGATAAACAAGCACAGTAAACATTGCTTCTGAGATTTGTCTGTGTGTTGGTGGCATCTAGGAAAGCTAACAGAACACTGATGTCAGATTCTACTCCCCAGAATGTTGTATTTATTTGTTCTGGGATACTGTGACCCCAAGACAATTATAATGTCAAATATAATGTTATAACATGCAATTATAATATCAGAAATTTCTTCAAATATTATTAACTTTTTTCTGATTTTCTCTAAGAAAAGTAAGCCCCTTTGCATTTTGTGTGTATTTATTCTAACTTTCATGTTCATATTTCTTCTATAATATTAGCCTGTCAGATAAACCTTAATCTTGTTCTTTTTATTGTTCTTTTTATTTTTATTGGTATGAGTTTGCAGCACCTAAATTACAGACTTCATGGAGGCATTGCCACATGTACGTAATGCATCTTAATACTTTTTTGCATTTATTCTCCCTCCCCTCCACTTCTTTGCTTCCTCTACTTTTGCAAAAAATCCATCTCCAAAAAATCCGTCACACTATTTCCTATTACTTTTCATTTATTTTGTACTTTACTTATATTTTGAGTTTCTTATATAAGAGAAACCAGGAAATATTTAAGCTTGTGTGTCTATTTCATTTAACATTGTGACTTTTCATTTATATCATTCATTTTATTTTATAAATCACTCATTTTTCTTGATGACAGTATAGTACTCACTGTGTGTAAGTGCTAGATTTTCTTCATTCATTCTTCTGTTGATGGATACATAGGCCACTTCCAAGACTTAGTTAACTTTTTGAATTGTGTTGCTCTGAACATGGGTATGCATGAATCACTGTAATATGATGTCTTTAATTCTTTTAGGAAGAAAACTAGAAGGCAAATAACTCAATTGAACGAAGTTTCTTTTATAGAATTTAGAGAAATCTCTGTGCTGATTTCCATTGGTTGTACTAGTTTGTATTCCCACCAACAATATGGAAGGGTCCCTTTTTTTCCTCACAGCCTCACCTCAATTGTGCTTTTTCTTGTTTCTACTTAACAAGTGTATGTCTTGGATTTTTATCCTTTAGATGTTCCATTTCTAATAGGAAGATTAAGTAATCAAAGAATTTAAAAAGTTTTTTAATAATAAGGAGCATATGTCTTTTTATTTGATCATTAACAAAGTCTGTTACTCTTTTATGAGCCAGTTTTATGAATTTCAAGTTAGTTGTTCCATAGTGTTTTTTTTTCTGTTCCTTAAATGAGGAATGAAATTTAGTACTATGTACACTGTATGATAGTAAACATAGAGCTCTGGTTAACAAATGCTCTGTGGAATTCATGCATAACAGAATTTTGTGCCAAAGAGTAAAATAAAACAACATTATCCATCCATTGATGCTTAAGAATTCATCACAACATGTACTTACCACTTACTCAAACCACACTTGAGAAATTCTGGGTTATATTACAGTATTTTCCTGCAGAGACCTGCATGGAAATTCTCTGACTGTGTCTGTGACCTGAAAATGAAGCTCAGCCTTGAATGAACCACTTAACTCTGGTTGAACTGTTATAAGCTTTCATAACCCAACAAGTTTTAAATGCCACACATTAAATCCTAAATCTTGAAGCTGCCCTTCCAGAACATATATGTACAACACAAATAAAACAAAACAACTTCCAAATTACCTTTCACAATTTTGGCAAATAATACCAAAGACCTATTAACATTCTCTTGGGTCACAGCAGGTGCCTTCATCCCTAGGGTCTTTGAAACTCAAGTTGTACTCTGTTTCTACTTGGACTTGAACTAAGGAAAGTGAGGAAAAAATATTTAAGAGACCACTGTTATAATCAGTTAGAGACAAAAAATAGGGAGAATAAAATAAAAATACTACCTTTTTATTTATAGAGCTCTTTGAGAATACAACCTAAGTGTGTAGTAATAGTGGTCTTTTGAATTCTGCACCTGAGATCTCAATAGGTTTATCCCATTACACAAAACTTTGAAAAGGTTTCCCATCAGTGTCTAAGAGGGAAGATGCCAGCTTCTGTAAAACAGAAAACCTGGAAGAAGAAACTGCAGCATGACTCTTCCACAGCTAGGCTGATCCAGCTGAGATTTTTTCCTAAATTTATCAATCATCTAATTCACTCTGCCAAAAGAAATCTGGAACTCTTCAGGGGCGAGGAGGTTCTCACCAAAAAAGGAGATAACCTTGAAATACAGTGTTCACTGTGCCAGCAACACGTGAATACTACCACCGTTATCAGTGAACATTTTGTATTCCGTAATGCTAAAATCCATGGTACTTTGAATGAATTTTCATTCAGGGATGACTTTTTACATTGTGCATGGATCATTTAGAAAAAATTGATATGCTGAAAATTCTGCAGGTTTTTCGCATACTGACATATTTTACTACAGGGTATTAGAAAATCATGCTTGTTAAATTCATTATACTTGGATCAGAAAAGTCTTTATACATTGGAAAACTTTCAGTGTCATAGTGTTAGATGCAAGCTTCTAAAATTTTGATTTCCATCTGAAAGTTCAAATTTTATCAGTGGCCACAAATATTGTCATTTTCTAGATGAGACAGGCTTACTTTGTTCATTTTTGAGATAATATCTGCCAAACAGCCATGCCTGAAAATCATGGTCTATCAATGTTTTTTCCAAAAGTAAGAATGTTGACTTTTTTCCCCCAAAGAAACGGGCCTGTGCAGCCTGAAATCCACCACGCCAGTGCTTTCCTCAGCTTGACCGCCATGTTCTTGTGTGCAGTGGATGCATAGGGCTCATTTCAGCAGACAGAAAACTACAAAGTGTGCACTCAAGGACTGACTGACTTTTATAAAACTCTGCTTGTGATTAAAATTTTAAATAATTTAAATAAAGTTTTTGAAATTTTATTTTTACCCCACCATTAAGGACATCTTTAGGTGATGCTTTTTTTTTTTTTCTGGAAATACATGGTGGTGAAGAGTACAGTTATGAGATAGGGAGTGGCCCAGTGTTAGAGAGTTTGCTTAGCACGTACAAGGCTCTGGGTTCAACTCCCCACCACCACCCTGCACAGAATTATTCCACATTGGCTCCATTGCCTTGATTTGTGCTGCATGCCAGCTCTTTTACCCTGACAGATTTTACATCACCAGTATAAAATAAAAAATATATAACTTATTAGCATTGTTACAAAATTCATTTTGATTTTGCAGAGTTTCTAAAAGAGTCTTGAGAATTTCTGAGGTTCTTTTTTGTAAAAAATTTTAAAAAAGGAGATTAAGGTAAAAGAGGACATAAAAATGTAACAACACAGGTCAGAACAGAACAATTTAAGAAACATAGTTTTTCACCACAAGATAACTCGACATAACAGTAGATACCATAGTGTCTCTTTCCTTGAAATATTTGAGTGTAACTTCGTATACTATAACATCAAACATAACATGACAGTGTAAAACCATTTAAGAGAATGAAAGTATTACAGGGTATTTAGAACCAACTAACAGAAAATGAAAAATGGTTTCTATATTATCTCTGTGTGTATAAAAATTTTTGTTTTTACTATCACATGTAATAAAATCCAATAAGGTACATCATGATAAAACTGATGGAGACAGAAAAACAAAAGCTTGATGGGACTTCAAAACAAGATTATATTAAATCAGCACTAGCTATTACATTGTCTTGTTTTCTTTAAAATAACTGTTCATACCATCACAGACAGTAAAATCAAACAACCCAGAATAAATATATTCCAATTAATGAATAAAACCATTATAAGGCTTCAAAGCAATATAATGGAGAATGATGATTACCACATACATTTATGCATTCTTACCATTCCTTACATTAGGGAAACTATTTGGTATTTATATATGTGAGTTTGATTTATTTTGCTTATGAGTATGATCTCAAGCTGCATCCATTTATTTATAAATATCTCAATGTGATCATTCTTTATAGCTGAGTAGTACTCAATTGTATAAAAATGCCACAGCTTTTTTATCCATTCTTCAGTTGATGGACATTTAGGTTGTTTCCAAGGTCTGGCTATTACAAATTGTGCTGCTGTAGACACGGGTGCACATATATCACTATGGTATGATGTTTTCAGGTCTTCTAGGAATATGCCTAGAAGTGGAATAGCTGGAACAAATGGGACTTCCAATCCCAGCTTTTTGAGAAATCTCCAGACTGACTTCCACAATGTTTGCACCAGTCTACACTCTCACCGACAGTGCAGGAGAGTTCCTTTTCCCCCACAGCCTCTCCAGCATTTGTTGTTGGTAGTTTTCTTGATCCTAGCCATTCTTTCACGAGAGAGATGCAGTCTCAATTTGGTTTTAATTTGCATTTCTCTAATGAGTAATGATGATGAACATTTTTTCATGTATTTATTTGCCATTTGTATTTCTTCATCTGAGAAGTGTATATTTATCTCAGATGCCCATTTTTGGATTGGATTCTTGAATTTTGGGAGTCTGATATTTTTTAATTCTTTATGTATTAGACAGAAATCCTTTGTCTGAGGGACAGTTGACTAAGACCGTTTTTCATTTTATAGGTTGTCTTTTCACTATGCTAGAGATTTCTTTTGAGGTGCAGAAATTTTTAATAAGACATGAAACCAGTTATTGATTCTGGGAAGTATTTTCCATGCAGTTTGATTCCTGTTCATGAATTCTCTACCTACCCCTATGTCTTCAAGGTTTTTACCCAACTTTTTTTCCCAATAGATACAGTGTTTCTGTTTTAATATTCAGATCTTTGATCCATTTAGATTTTAATTTAGTACATGGTTATAGGCATGAGTCTAGTTTTAGTTTTCAGCATATGGAGAGCTGGTTTTTCCAACACCATTTATTAAAGAGACTGTCGTTTTTCTAGTGAGCATGTTTGGCCCCTGTATCAAAGTTAAGGTGGTTGAGTATGTTTGTTGCTGTGGTTTTATCTTCTAATCTATTCCAGTAATCTTTAGGTGTGTTTTTATTCCAGTACCATGTTGATTTTATTACAGTTGCTTTGTAGTACAGCTTCAAGTCAGGCATTGTGATGCCTCCTGCCTTGCCTTTGCTGCATTGTACTGCCTTTGCTATTGTAGCTCTCTTCTGGTTCCAGATGAATTTTAGACGTGATATCTCTAGATCTATGAGGTATGTTGATGGTATTTTTATAAATTGCATTGAATCTGTATAACAGTTTGGGGAGGATGGCCATTTTCACAATATTTATTCTTCCTATCCATGACCAAGGGATGTCTTTCCATTTTCTGAGATTCTCTTCAATTTCTTTTTAAAAGTGTATTATAATTTTCCCTATATAGAGCTTTCACTTCTTTAGTGAGAAAAATTTGTAAATATTTCATTTTTTTGGATGCTAGTATGAAGGGTGTTGTTTCTCTTAGTTCTCTCTCTGTGATTTTGTTGTTACTATATAGGAATGCTATTGATTTTTGAGTATTGATTTTGTATGCAGCTACATTGCTGAATTTATGCATTATATCTAGGAGTCTTTCAATGGATATTTGGGGGTCTTATATGTAGTGTGTCTTGAGCCTGCTTTTAAGGTAAAGGCCTTCAGTTTTTGGCCATTTATTATGATACTGGCCATTGATTTGTTATAGATGGCCTTTATTATATTGAGATAAAGACCATCTATTCGAATTTTCTGTAAAGTTCCTGTCATAAATGCATGTTGGACCTTATTAAAAGCTTTTTCTGCATCTATAGAAATGATCATGGGATTCTTACTATTGGCTTTATTGATATGATGAATTACATTTATTGATTTATGTATGTTGAATCATCCCTGCATGCCTGGGATGAATCCCATTGGTCATGGTGAATAATCTTGATGATTTGTTGCATCCTATCTGTTTATCTGTGTTCATTAGGGAGTTTGGTCTGTAAGCTGGATCTTTCTCAGGTTTTGGTACTAGAGTATTGTGGGGTGCTTCCAGGAGTGACTTAGGAAGGATTGCTTCCCTTTCAATTTCACTGAAGAGTTTGAGGAGTGTCGGCATTAAGTCTTCTTTGTATTTCTTATAGAATTCTGCAGTGAATCCGTCTGGGCCTGACCTCTTCTTTGTAGGTAAGGACTTAATTACATTTTCAATTTCATTAATAGAAATTGTGTTATTCAGCTTCTTTACCTCTTCTTGACCTAGCCTTGGTACTTCATATGTTTCTAGGAATCTGTCTATTTGTACTGTTTTTTCAGACCTATGAGAGTAGAGGTTTTCTAAATAGGTTTTAATGTTCTTTTGTTTTTCTACAGAGTCTGTAGTGTTTTCACCTTTTTATTCCTTATTGCATGAATTTGAGCTTTTCCTTCCCTTTTAAAAATAAGGTTGGCTAGGAGCTTATCAATTTTATTTATTCTTTTAAAGAATCAACTCTGTGATTCATTGATTTTTTGAAATTTTTTCTTAGTCTCTATTGTATTAATTTCTGCTCTGATTTTTATAATTTCCTCCCTTCTTTTGACTTTGGGCTTCACTTGGTCTTCTTTTTCTAGATGTTTGAGCTGTAGCATCAGGTTTTTTTTTTTTTTTTTTGTATTTGTTCTGTTTTCCTGATGTGGGAACTCAGTGCAATGGATTTTCCTCTGAGGACAGCTTTCATTGCATCCCACAGATTCCAGTAAGTTGTATTTGTATTTTCGTTTGCTTGTAAGTATTGTTCAATTTCTTCTTTAATTTCCTCTGTGAGCTACTGATTAATCAACAGGGTATTATTCAGTTTCCATGTGTTGCTGAGATTTTTGCTGTATCTTTTATCATTAATTTCTAATTTCATAGCACTATGATCCGATAGCCTCCATCAGATAATTTCAACTCTCATGAGTTTATTTAATTATATTCTGTGGGCTAATATATTGTCTCTTTTAGAGAATGTCCCATGTGCTGCTGAGAAGAATTTGTATTCTGGTGTTGTTGGATGGAACACTCTGTATATGTCTATCAAGTCCATTTGTTATTCAGTTCTGTTATTTCTTAGCTCATTTTCTATCTAGTTGATCTGTCCCTTGGTGTGAATGGTGTGTTAAGGTATCCTGCTATAATTATGTTATTGTTGATTTGGTTTTTCATTTCTGTTAATACTTGTTTTATAAAACTGGGTGCTCTGGAATTAGTTGTGTACATATTTAAGATTGTTATCTCTTTCTCTTGAAGTTTTCCCTAACCAGTATGTAATGCCCTTTTTTTAAAATCTCTTCTGATCATTATTGGTTTGAAGTTCACATTATCTGCAAACAGAATAGCTACCCACACTCTTCTGGGGGTTCCTGTTGCATGAAGAATTTTTTTCCATCCTTTAGCTTTCAGGCTGTGAGTATCCTTTTGTGTTAGATGGGTTTCTTGTAGATAGTATATGGTTGGATGTTTTTTCTTGATCCATTCTGCCATTCTGTTTCTTTTAATTGGTGCATTGAGACCATTTACATTAATTGTTATAACTGTTATATGTTGGTTTATTATTGATGTTATCTTTCTGCTGTTGAATCCTTGTCTTTTCATTCTCTGTAATTGTCTGCTTTGCTTAGTGGTTTTTCCTAAGTGTATGTATTCTGTCTTTCATTATTGTTTGCAGGGTTGGTGCGATGATCATGAAGTTCTTCAGCTGTTCTTTGTCACGGAAGTATCTTATTTCTCCATCCATTTTGAAGGACAGTTTTGCATGGTACATCAGTCTAGGTTAGAAATCATTTTCCTTTAGAATCTGAGATATTTCAGTCCATGCTCTTCTTGACTTTATTGTTTGTGCTGAGAAGTCTACTATGATTCTGATTGGTTTTCCTTTATAGATGATCTGCCTTTTCTGTCTGACAGCTTTTAATATTCTATTCTTATGTTGTATTTCTGGGATGGCAATTATTTTATGTCTGGGTGTAATTTTATTTTGGTTATGGCTTTTTGGAGTTCTATATACTTCACTGATCCTGATGTCAGTTTCCATTCTCATGTTTGGGAAATTTTCAGCTATTACTTCTCTAAATATCCTCCTGACATCCTTTATGTTGTCCCCTTCTTTTTAATTTATCCCTATCAATTGTATGTTGTTTTTCTTTGCATCATCTTGCAGCTTTTGAATTGTTATTTCCTGATTCCTTGTTATTTTTAAAAGATCTTTCCTTTCCCATTCACTAGCTGCAATCTTGACTTCGAGGTCTGAAATTCTATCTTCACATTCATTGAGGTAGTTTTTACAACTTTGAATGGAATTTTTGATTTCCTGGATTTCTCTTTGAATGCTCTTTATATATTCTGCTTGTTTCTTATATTGTTCATCCAGGGATTCTATCTTTTTGTTTAGCTCCTCCAATTTTTTAACTGTCTTTAGATATGTTCAGCATCTCTTTCATTTCTTTTATCATTTTTTCTTTTAACTGGGAGGTTATTTCTAGTTTGAATTCCTTTAAATCTTTCCAAATTTTCTTCTTTATTTCAGTTGCTATTTTTTGAGATATTTCAGGTGTATAGCATATATTTTCTTCTACGTTCATAGCTCCTGAGGTTTTTTGGAACGGGCTGGATGTTTGCAATTGCATTTTGGTCTTTCACTTTGTCATTTTCCTATATTTCTGTTTTTCAAGTGTTGTTCCACAACTTCCTCTGGATGTGTTCGAAATCGTCTCCTGTGCCTTAGACTCCTCGGACTGAATGGAGGCTGCTGAGCCTGGTTCAGTTAGTCCCTCAGGCCCTCCTGTGCCACCTTCAGTGCTCCAGGTAGCTGGGCAGGTACCTAACTGTGGATGATGGGCTAAAGCTCTCCCCTGGTGAAGACCAATTCCCTGGAACTCACTTCTCCTGCTCTCAAATCTCCTAATTGAAGAAGATCACTGGGCGTAATATAGTTGGTCCACAAGACCTCCCAAGGCTAGTCTAGTGTGGCTGGGCTTTGGGTGGGTCCTTGAGCTCCAAAAGAGATGACTTTAAATTCTCCCGGGCTTGAGGTGGCGCGCAAACTTATTCTAGCCACCAGCTGAATTTCCTGTTTTGGGAGAAGGTCACGGGGCATGTCCTGGGAAGGCCTGAAACCTGCCAAGCACAGCCTAGTGTGGCTGGGTTCTGGGCAGGTCCTTGAGCTCCAGAAGAGATGACTTACCCCAGCCACCAGCTGAGTTTCCCAGTTTGGAAGAAGGTCCAGAATTTCTGAGGTTCTTAAAACACATAACTAACTGTTTTCAGAATATGAAATAGGACTTCAAAGAATGTAAATTCCATTATGATGATGTATTATAAATTTTGTAATGTGAGTATCTATGTGTATGTGCATATGAATGTATAGCATATCACACTATCATTACAGATCTAAGAGAAAGGTCTTCTGTTCAAACTTCCAGTTTTATAAGTTTTAACCTTTTTCTTTTGTTCACTCAGGCATAGAACTGGTAATTTGTTCCTACAGTTACAACTCTTGTGATAATTTATCGCTCTCTACATTTTCAGTTAACTGATGCATACTGTAGAAATAAAAAAACCCCATATGGGAGCAAATGAAGCTTATTTATTCAAAGCTTGCTACTGCAAGGGAGTCAGCCACCTCACATTTGGCAGAGGCTCTAAGCTAGACATATACATGGAAAAATTTTGCAGTGAAAAATGAGGAAGGCTTCAGATATGCATTGGTTGGAGGTTGTTAGCATGAGGAAGCTGGAGGTAGGTGAGGCAGAAGTGGAGCATCTTCTCAGTTAGGGAATATATTAATTTTTTTTTCCTGATTGGTCCTGAATTGGAGGCAAGAGCAAAAATAAAGACACTGGTCATCACTGATCAAGTTCTGACCATATTTGAATGATTGTTGCAAAGGTATCAGTCAGAGTGAAATTGTTATAAATGGTTTGGTCATATCTGCATTTAACTTCTCATGGTTAACCATTCTTTCTAATAAGTTCTTTTAAAATGAATAATTTGCTTAGGTAGACTTTTAATAAAATCACTAAATTATGTACCCAGAGTTCATTTACCCAGATATAGTTAACCTAACACAATTCATAATAATATAGTGAAATATTTAGATAGCTATTAGATCATCATACTTCGCTATAAAAATGATATTTAAAGCTCATCATACTTCACTATAAAGATGAGAAATGAGAATGGACAACACAAGAGGATTCAATGCTAGCATGACCTGGCTTGTCTGAGATTGAGGATGTTCAATGAAGCATTCTGGGTAAATCAACCTAGCTGGCTGCCTTATAATAGTGCTCAAAGTTGGTCTTTCCTGTCACCCTCTCCATCTAAACAATGAAAAAATGCTTTGGTCAATGAAGCCAGTATTCTGTTTGACTTTTAGTGGGGGAGACCAGACAACTATCTTGGTGGGGTACAGTTTCATAGTCTACCTTCTACTGAGAGTATTCAGATAAAAAATCATTTGAGTTTTAAAGAGGCATATTATACCCTTAATTCAGGTCATCACAGGAGTTATTTAGTCATTCTATGTCTGTTACACATTTACTATGAGTTAGTTTATCAAAAAGAAGAAAAGCTTTCAGAAACACAAAACTATTTTTAGAGATAGAAAATATCTTTTTTCCCCTTCTTTTAACCTTCTGACATAATGCTACCTAAGAATAATTACAGACTTTCACAGGTGATATTTAAATTAGGTAAAAGTATGTATTCATTTCAAGACAATTGAATAAAGAAGGAAACTGAGATAAACACAAAGCATTTCATCATCTGAAGACATTTCCCCTGGCTTGCTAAAAGAGGCTCATTTAATTCTAAAAGATTGCATGTATTGATTCACGTGCTGCCCCTAGGTACTTAGCAGATGAATGAAACCAACGAAAGGGGCACTTACTGTTCTCATTTCCCAGTATGAAAGAACAAATATTAACAAAGGAAGAGAGTTAATTTTAGAAAATGATACTTTCCCCAAAAGATTGCATTTATTAAAAATGTGTTATAAAATAGGATTGTAGGTTATTAGCATAAAACAATACATGGCTTACCAGGAAACAAGGTCAGAGAGAACAGCTTCCAGGGAGAATGACTCCAGATGCTGCTTTGGCTAAAGACAGCAGCCCCACCCGCTGCAGCAGGAATAGGCCTTAAGGGAGTTTCTAATCCTTCAAAATGCTATGAAACATGGAAAATCCCTGCCTTTTCCTGTTGGCTTTTCTAATCCTTCTGTGGATTCTACTTTATAGGTCTTGTTAGATTTGCCAGCTTATGGTCTGCACACTGAGTACCAAGATTGAGCCTGGATGTGGGCCTGTCCTGACTGAGGGCATGCATGACCTCTTCAGGGAATGTACATATGACAGTCATTCATTTAAAAAAAAAAAAACCTGAAGATTCTACGTGACCTTTTGGATGCTTCTTTTTCCTAACTCATCTTGCTGGCCAGCCATGTGCCACACTTGTACCTGGGAAGAAGAAGCATTTTGTTGTTTAGAGCATTAAATTACTAGGGAGGTATGATAGGTTTTTCAGATATGAATGCTTTTAATGTTCACCAAAGTCCTACAGTAATATCCATGATTGATAAAGTGAGTAGATTGAAGGTTGTAGAGGGCAATTTGTCCAACATATATCAGATTGCTGTGAACCAAATGGATTGCTCATCCATTTGGTCTGCCCAACTATTAAGCTCTTTCTGATAGATTAGAGTAATTAATGTCAAAGGGAAAAAGTCTTCAGTGGATACTATTAAACATTCAACAAAGACTTTATTTTGAGGCAGTTATAAGAGGAAAGGAGCCAGACCTTTGTTAAAGTCAACACAACTGGAACATAGAGTTGAGACAGGCATATTTTAGCTGATTTTCTAATTGGCTTTACCCAAAGGAAAAGTTAACTTTCTCCTGTCTTCATATCAGGTTGTTTTACATCTTACAGTAAGATACCTGATTGTAGGCTCCTGAATTCCTGCTGAAATTATGAGATAGGTCCATTCTGGGATGGTTAATTTTGAACTACATTGCCCTCAGTTCTTCCAGAGAGAAATTCTAAGGTTTTAAATGGTGAAAAATATTTTAAAGAAATTTTCATCTCAAAAGACAAACAAATAATATAATTTTCTAAGGAAAATGCTATTAGAGAAAAAGGAAGTTAAGAACCTAAAATCAGCAATAAGTCAGACTACAGTTCAGTCAAGTTGAAGCAAACATGAAGACCATGTTTGCCAGTCCGTCCTTTGCTCATGAGAAAGTAATTATTCTATTGATGATTAGGAAAGCCAGTCCATGTATTTATCCTAATGTATTTCTATTACTGAAGGACTAGTTGAACCATCTACTCAGACTTGGCAGTGAAAAATATTTGCTATGATCAGCCAGGCAGTTAGTAAGAGTACCCCTGTGGAAATTAAAAGGAAAGAGAGTTAATGGTTAGAGATGACCAATTTTTGACTCCCGAGTGCAATCAGTCTGAAAGATTCCTGAGTCTCAGGCCTTCTTTGGATGGTGGAACTAGAATATTAGCTGCAGTTTAAGAGATTTATAAGTTTTCAGTTTGAATGCTTTTGGTGAAAGATGTGTTGGTAGATCTGTCCACATAGTTTGCTTTTTAGATCACAGCATGGAATATTGAAGAGTTCTAGAATCTTGGCCCACACAGCAGCAGTTACAGGAATAAAAGTTACTCACACTTGATCTGCTGTCATGATGAGTCTTATAAAACTTATATCCAGTCATCTGGTTTTAGATCACAGAGTTTCTTCAGATCTTGGGAGAAAAAGCTGGCTAAAAGACAACTTAGGTTTCCAACAAGGACCTGGAAGTTAGATTTTAGTTTTTAATAACATCAAGTAAGGAGGGTAAGAATAAAATAAAAAATGTTAGTTTGGAGAGCTGTAGCCAGATACTGAAAAAAAAATTGCAAAAACTTGAAATCTGGTAAGCAGTGCAATGGCTAATTTTCACTGTCAATTTGACTGGATTAGAAGGCTCCAGGAGAGGCCATTGTACATTAGGACACTAGCTTCATTCATTGCCATGGTCATAGATGACTGAGATATTAGGAATTAGAGGATGTAAAATCATCTTGGGGACTATATCTGGTTCCTGGTTCTCTCTCCCTGGCCCTTCCTCTGCTGTATGCCTCCTAGAGACCATAAGTTGAGTTTCTTCTGTCACATTCTTCTATCATGTTGCTTCTGTCTTATAATCAGCCAACCATGGACTGAAATATCTGAAAATGTGAGCCAAATCAAACCTTTCTTCTCTAAGTTGCAAGTGACAGGCAGTTTGTTGTAGTGACTGGAAAGCTGATCAACACAGTAAGGGCTGACAAATTATGCATGATAATGGGCTCTTCTCTAATTTACAAATAAGTTACAGTAGTATGAAATTGACAAGAAGTAAAGCAATAGACTAAGGAGAATGAATAGGATCAGAACCTAACAAGCCTTCAAGGTTGTTGCATAATAGAAGTTGCATAATAGAGTTTCCTTCTTTTTCTCTTTCTTTCTCTCTCTCTTTCTCTCTTTCTTTCTCTCCTCTTTCTTTCTTTCCTTCTTTCTTTCTTTCTTTCTTTCTTTCTTTCTTTCTTTCTTTCTTTCTTCCTTCCTTCCTTCCTTCCTTCCTTCCTTCCTTCCTTCCTTCTTTCCTTACTTTCTGTCTTTCTTTCTTTTGCTTTCTTATTTTCTTTCTTTCTTGTAGTACTGGGAATCAACCCCAGTGCCTCAAACATGTTCAGAAAGAACTACACCATCCTTTTAAACTTTTGCTGTAAGGCAAGGTCTAAGTTGCCCATGCTGGCCTTAAACCTGTGATCCACAGCTCTTGAGTAGCTGGGATTATAGGTGTGTGCCAGTGCATTTGGTTCTCTTGCTTTCTATTAATTACAATCAATGAGTTTATCCTCCCTCACAAAATATGTCTGAGTTCTTTAGATTTGGCCTGATATCTTACAGAGAATTAGAGTGAATGATAATTAACCATAAAAGCTAGTTAAATTTGCCATGCTGTAAATTTTTATTGGGACTTTGAGACTGTATTTAAAAGCTTCTTAAGAGTACTTAAGAGTACAGCCAAAAATCATCAAAAGATTTCATCTATTGTAGTACACATTCATATCAATTTCTCTGTTTCTGAGATTCCTTAGAATATGTACATTTTTCTGGGTCTGCCAGAGGGCAACTTTTGCTTGTCTTCCTAAGAGAGATTTGTAAGCATTGGTTACAGAAATTTGACCTCAGTTCCTTAAAAATATCTGCTATTATCTGATTCTATGCATGCTATAGTCAAGTGTGATATTCAAGGAAAACGCTTGGCTATATAGCCAATATTTCTAATTATGTTCTGTTACAGGAGGGAAATTTTTATTGAACCTAGTTGTGTTGTCTTGAAAATGATATATTTGAAATTTTGAACTCTGTAGAAACTAGGCAGGGAAATACATACTTGATTTCTATGAACAATTCTAATTAATTAAAGATATATTAAAAGAAAGAGTTTTTAAAACAAGACTATAGAACGTGATAGCACCAGTAATATATAAAATAAAATATATAGTCATTTTCATGATTTCTTTTAGTCTTAAGGAATTCATTCCTTTTCTGCTTGGTATTGGGATAGCAATCTTGTGCTCTCATCATCTTTTGTCTATTTTATGTTTCTTCTCTGAAACCAGTACTATGATCTCAAAGTTATTTTAACAGTGCCTCAGAACACTTGTCTTACGAGTAGTTAGCACTGTGCTTGGCACAGATCTCTATAGGGTGCTCACTGCAACAGACAAAAGACTCTGGCCTGTTGATCATTGTAAGTTCTTGCAGGGAAGGATTAGAACAAAACAAAAATATGTCTGCAGATGACTGAATTATTGTGTTTAATGAGGGCTCATTGAAAAAACAATGGACTAACAAAGGTATTTTGCTGTTTTGAGGCATACATCATTAAAGCACCTGGATTATAACCAATAACACTATACTGTGGCTTGATTTTAGGCACAGCATTACCAGGACATAGATAGTAACAATGAGGATCTTGACAGATTTGTAGGAATATAATATAATTTTTGATATATTTATGTTAACATTTTGATTATGCAGATATAATCTAGGAAGGCAAATGAATCTCTTCTTATTTATATAACACTGCAATTCAACATATCAAAAAAACAGAATTTTTTTTGTATCTCTATGATTACATGATAAAAGAAACCCCTAGCCCCCACTTCTGTGACTTTCTAGTGGTACTCTGAGAAATTCCGAACAGCTTAGGTGTAATAAATACTTAGCTCAGCAGGATAAGCACCTGTCTGACAAGTGTAAGGTCGTGAGTTCGACCCCCAGTACCAAATAAATAAATACACTTTAAAAATATATGATTGGAAGACAAAGTATAAGATGTTACCAGCAGTCACTGAGAAACAGTAATTGGGTCTACACTAGTGGAATAATACAATATTTTAAACAAAAAGATAGGAAATAGAATGATTATAAAAAATACTTAGCTCTTTTGAAAGCAAAAGGTTTCATTTTTCTAAATAATCAAGTACATGATAAAGTTAACAGAAAGTAAAGGAAATTATTCGAATCAGAATCTTTACTTCCTAGATAGAATATTCAAAGTTAAAGAATATTGTTTCTACAATCTTATTAAGAACAGACCAATAATCTAAAAAAAATCTACCACTTTATTAGAAAGAAATGATCTCTAATTTTGCAGAAATTTTGATGAAATTTATTAGACAGAATGCACCCTGATTTTATACAAATTTTTGAAGAAAAACCATTGAATCTTACCCAGTCTTGATCACCAGACCTCCTCCAGAAGATGAATAAAATGATGGGCTAAGTGTTTAAAATGAGGGAGAATTTTTTTTAATTTTAAAGAGAATAATACCAAACAAATTAAAACAGAATAAAGTCAACCAGAACAGAACAATGAAGGCAGTACAGGACTTAAAAACAAGATAATATGGAATCAGCATTGGCTACCATAAAGTCCCTTGTTTTCTTCAAACTAGCTATCAATACTATCAAGCACAATCAAATAAAAAAACAGAATAAAACCAATCAAAACAAAACAATGAAAATATTACAGGGCTTCAAAACCAGATAATAGGAAATCAATATAAATATATATATATATATGATATTGATATCTTCAAAGTAGCTGTTCATACCATTAGACATAATAAAATCAAACAAAACAAGACAATGAAAATGATACAAGAATTCAAAACAAGATAGTAGGAAATTAGCAGTGGTTACACCTTCCCTTTTTAAACATCTCCTTCCCTATCTTTTTTTTTGGTCTTTTTCTTTTTTATCGGTACTGGGGATCGAACTCACGACCACACACTTGCAAGGCAGGTGCTTATGCCACTGAGCTAAACCCCTAGCCCCCTCATTTTCACAATATCTATTGTGCATTTTGAAACCCACTAACTTTCAGTTTTATGCTAGGGAAATAATACAGTATTTACCCATGTGAGTTTGAAGCATTTCACCCATGAGCATGATCTACAGTTGCATATATACAAGAGGTTAGAGATTATCCTTCTTTATAGCCAAGTAGTTTTACATTGTATAAAAATACTGTATCTTTCTTATACATTCTGTGGTTGATGGAAAAGCTACCCTTGCTTTTTTCTGGTTTCCTGTTGCATGAAACATTGTTTTCTCTCCTTTGACTTTGAGTTTATGAATTTCCTTTCAGGATAAATATGTTTCTTTTACACAGCATATTGATGGAACTTGTTTCTTGATCTACTCTCTTTATGTTTCTTTTTATTTGTGAATTGAGCACATCTACATTAATGATTACCATCCACATGTATTGGCCCATCTCTGCCATGCTATCCTCCTGTTGTTGGTCCTGCACTTTTCCCTTGTATTCAATTGCCTGCCCTGTTTGTAAATCCTCCTTTACTGCTATTCCTGGAATGGTGGTCATCTTCATTTCTCTCTATAGTATCCCCTAGTGCTCTTTGTAGGGTTGGTTTGATGGCCATGAATTCTTTCAGTTGTTCTTCATCATGGAAGTATCATATTTTTCCATCAATTTTGAAAGGTAGTTTTGCAGGGTACATCAATCTGGGTAGGAAGTTTTTTTTTTCAGGATTTGAAACACTGTACCCGAAACTCTGCTTGACTTGATAGATTGTCCGTTGTGAGATATCTGTTGTGTTTCTGGTGGGTTTTCCTTTTCAGGTGATCTGTTTCTTTTCTCTGACAACCTTTAATGTTCTGGTCTTGTGCTGGTTTTCTGAGATCTTGATTATTATATGTCTGGGTGTAGTTTTAGTTTGCTTATGGCTAGTTGGGGTTCTAAATGCCCCACTGATCTGTATTCTAGATCCTTTTCCTATGTCTGAGTTTTCTGATACTACTTCTGTAAAGTCTTTATGTCATTTGTGTTGCCCCTCCCCCTTTTCACTGACTCCTATCACTTTTAAATTATTTTTCTTTGGTTTGCTTTACAGCCTTTGAATTGTTATTTCCTGGTTCCTTGTTATTTTTAAGAGATATTTTCTTTCATGATCCCTACCTACAATCCTATCTTCAAGGTCTGAAAGTCTAGCTTCCCTCTGTTTCAATTGATTTTGTCAGCTTTCAATGAGGTTTTATTACCTTGGATATCTCTTTGAATCTGTTTTATGCATTGTGATTCCTCTCTATAATGTTCATTCAAGGTATCCATCATTTTCTTATGCTTTTTAAAAAGTCTATATTTTCTTTAGATATGCTGAATGATTCTTTCATTATGCTTGTGATTTCATTTTTTTACCTGAGATATTATTTCTGATCTGATTATTTTCATATGAAGTTGTTTCTTTACTTCAGTTGCTATCCTGCAGAGATTTTAGGTGTGTGACTTTCCCTTTCTTTCCTGTGCAAATCTCCCACACTTGTTCTCTGAGGGTTGGAGGTCTGAGATTGCCTTTTGTACCTTCTTTTTCACATTTTCCTGAGTTCTTTCAGACAAATCAATTGTGGAGTCCCAGAAACTTTCTACCTTAGCTGTCCCTCTTCAGTGTAGGGTAATGAGCCAGCCACCTGGGTTTCTCTGAGTTCACGTTTCCAGAGAGGGAGTAGGGTATGGAGACGGCTTCTCTAAACATGCATGGATACATTGAGCTTTCTCTGATGGCTATTGTGCATGGTGGTGGGCCTACTTCTTTTTGGCCTGTGTGGCTGTACTAAGACTCTCCTGATGATGGCAGGCGCACAGGGACATATTTGTCTAATTCTTCCAAGCTCTGCTGACTGCCTGCAGGAAACAAGTTTCTCCAGGGGTGACCTAGGAGCAACCAGGTGTATGTGGCTGCTGCTTCTTGCCTGCACTGGTTATCTGAGGGAAACAAGCATCCTGATGGTGGAAGGCATGCAAGACAGGTTTAAAGGATAATATTTTGAGGAAGACTAGTGACAATGCTTCTTTTTTACTGTTATAAATTTTGAAGTTTTGACTATATCTTCGTCATACACTTTGATCATTTTTGTGATTTTTTTTATGATATAACATCAAGCATATCAAGAAAAGTGTGAAGCCATTCAAGAGAGTGTAAGAATTACAGGGTATTTAGAACCAGCTATTAGAAAATGAACAATGGTTTCTATATTATCTCTTTGCCTACAAAGAATTTTGTTTATACTATAGCATATAGTGAAATATAGTAAGATACAACATGTTAAAACCAGTGGAAACAGACGCACTACAGCCCGATGGGACTTCAAAACAAGATGATATTAAATCAGCACTAGCTTTTATGTTGTGTTGTTTTCTTCAAAATAGCTATTTGTACTATCATAGATACTAAAATCAAACAACCCAGGTTAAAACCATTGCAGTTAATGAGTGATAACATTATATGGCTTCAAACCAATATGATTGGGCATCATGATTACCACATACTTTTATGTATTCTTATCATTTCTTACACTAGGGAGACTATTCGGTATTTATACATGTGAGTTTGATTTATTTCACTTATGAGTATGGCCTCAAACTGTGTCCATTTATTTATAAATGTCTCAATGCGATCATTCTTTATAGCTGAGTAGTACTCCATTGTATATGATAGTATCAAGTTTGAAGACATAGGCAACTACTTTGAAGGCAATAAGATTCACTAAGATACCCATTCTGGTTTGACTATTGTCTTCTTTGAAAGTCCTGTAATGTTTACAATGCCTAAGTTTTATTGGTCTTGTTCTCTACTGTTTTGTCCAACTTTATAATATCTAATGAGATAGACAATTCTTTTTAAAGAAACAAGAGACAACGTTAATAACCATTGTTGATAACCTTGTACTCTGTTCTACACCATGTGCTATGTCTATACTTGGTTTTGACTGACAGCTTTGTTTTGCCATATTTGACTGTATTCTCTCTCCCCCCCCAAAAAAGTAATAAGCACTAAGGAGTAATAAAATCCAAAATGTGTAAATTTTGTTGTAAAAAAGAGAGGGGAAAAAAAGAAAAAAAAAAGAAAAAGAGCTCTAACAGATATAACAGCAAGTGTGTTTAGGGGTGTTAAATAGCTGACTATATCAGTGTTTTTGGATCATTGAACACAGCTGTTTGCAGTCTCCCTGTTTGAATGTCCACCTTGTATTCTTTGATACTGTGATTTGAGCAACTATTTTCAAGATGATAATATGTAATCTACTAACAGGTGATTTCTTACTGTTATGTTTTTTTTTTGTAGTTCTGTATTATGTGTACCCTTACACCACTTTGTTTTGTTTTGTGTTTTTCTCTTTTTCCTCTTAAATAAAAAAAAAATACCACAACTTTTTTATCCATTCCTCAATTGATGGACACTTAGGTTGTTTCCAAGATCTGGCTATTACAACTTGTGCTGTTATAAACATGGGTGCACATATATCACTGTGGTATGATGCTTTCAGTTCTTCTGGAAATATGCCCAGAAGTGGTATATCTGGGTCAAATGGGGCTTCCAGTCCCAGTTTTCTGAGAAATTTCCAGACTGACCTTCACAATGGCTGCACTAGTCTACACTCCCACCAACAGTGCAGGAGAGTACCTTTTTCACCACAGCCTCTCCAGCATTTGTTGTTGGGGATTTTTTTGATGTTGGCCATTCTTTTAAGAGTGAAATGCAGTCTCGATGTGGTTTTAATTTGCATTTCTCTAATGACTAATGATGATGAACATTTTTTCATATATTTATTTGATGTTTGTATTTCTTCATCAGGGAATTGTTTATTCATCTCAGATGCCCACTTTCGGAATGGGTCTTTGAATTTTGGGGGTCTGATTTTTTTAATTCTTTATATGTTTTAGACAGAAGTCCTTTGTCTGAGGGGCAGTTCACTAAGATTTTTTCTCAGTTTGTGGGTTTTCTTTTCACTATGCTGGAGATTTCTTTTGATGTGCAGAAAATTTTTAATAAGAGGCAACCCCAGTTATTGATTCTGGGAAGGATTTACCATGTGGATTGAGTCCTATTCATGAATTCTTAACCTACTCCTATGTCTTCACGGTTTTTACCCAATTCGTCTTCCAATAGATTTAGTGTTTCTGTTTTAATATTTAGATCTTTGATCCATTTAGATTTTATTTTAGTACATGGTGATAGGCATGGATCTAGTTTTAGTTTTCAGCATATGGAGAGCCAGTTTTTCCAGCACCATTTATTAAAGAGACTGTCGTTCTCCCAGTGAACATGTTTGGCCCCTTTATCGAAGATAAGGTGGTTGAGTGTGTTTGTAGTTGTGGTTGTATCTTCTAATCTATTCCACTGATCTTCAGCTCTGTTTTGGTTCCAGTACAATGTTGATTTTATTACAGTTGCTTTGTTGTATAACTTCAAGTCAGGGATTGTGATACCTCCTGCCTTGCCTTCGCTGCTTAGAACTGTCCTTGCTATTCTAGGTCTCTTCTCACACCAGATGAATTTTAGGAGTGATTTCTCGAGTTCTGTGAGGTATGTTGATGGTATTTTTATCGGGATTGCATTGAATATGTATAACAATTTTGGGAGAATGGCCATTTTCACAATATTTATTCTTCCTGTCCATGAGCAAGGGATGTCTTTCCATTTTCTGAGATCATCTTCAATTTCATTTTTCAGTGTATTATAATTTTCCGTGTACAGGTTTTTCACTTCTTTCATGAGAGTAGATATTTCCTAGATATTTCATTTTTTTGGTTGCTAGTGTGAAGGTTGTGGCTTCTCTTATTTCTCTCTCCGTGACTTTTTTGTTAGTGTATGGGAATGCTATTGATTTTTTAGTATTGATTTTATATCCAGCTACATTACTGAATATATTTATAATATCTAGCTGTCTTTCAATGGGGTTTTGGGGATCTTCTATATAGAGTATCATGTCATCTGCAAATAATGGTAGCTTAACTTCTTGTTTTCCTATCTTTATGCCTTTTATTTTTCTCTCTTGTCTAATTGCTCTGGCTAGTATTTACAGTACTATATTAAATAGGAGCAGTAGTAAAGGACATCCTTGTCTTGTGCCTGATTTTAAAGTGAAGGCCTTCAATTTTTGGCCATTTAGTATGATATTGGCTATTGGTTTGTTGTAAAGGGCCTTTATTATATTGAGGTAAAGACCATGTATTCCAATTTTCTGCAAGGTTCTTATGAATGAATTTTGGACCTTGTAAAAAGCTTTTTCTGCATCTATAGAAATGATCATGCGGTTCTTACTTTTGGCTCTATTGACATGGTGTATTATATTTATTGATTTACGTATATTGAACCATCCCTGTATGTCTGGGATGAATCCCACTTGGTCATGGTGTATCATCTTCTTGATGATTTGCTGCATCCTATTTGCCAATATTTTATTGAGGATTTTTGCATCTGTGTTCATTAGGGAGATTGGTCTGTAGTTCTCTTTTTCAGTTGGGTCCTTTTCAGGTTTTGGTACTAGAGTAATATTTGCTTCTAGGAATGATTTAGGAAGGATTGCTTCCCTTTCAATTTCATTGAAGAGTTTGAGGAGTGTTTGCATTAGGTCTTTGTATTTCTTGTAGAATTCTGCAGTGAATCCGTCTGGGCCTGGGCTCTTCTTTGTAGGTAAGGATTTAATTATGTTTTTGATTTCATTAATAGAAATTGGGTTATTCAGTAGTTTTACATCTTCATGACCTAGCTTTAGTATTTCATATGCTTCTAGGAAACTGTCCATTTCCTCTGTGTTATCAAACCTTTGAGAGTAGAGGTTTTCTAAATAGGTGTTGATGATTTTCTGTATTTCTATAGGGTCTGTAGCGATTTCTCCTCTTTGATTCCTTATTGCATGAATTTTAGGTTTTTCTTCCCTTTTTAAAATAAGGTTGGCTAGGGGTTTATTGATTTTATTTATTCTTTCAAAGAACCAACTTTTTGATTCGTTGATTCTTTGGATTGTTTTCTTAGTCTCCATTGCATTGATTTCTGCTCTGATTTTTATAATTTCTTCTCTTCTTTAGCTTTGGGCTTGACTTGCTCTTTTTTTTCTAGCTGTTTGAGGTGTAGCATCAGGTTATTTATTTGTATTTGTTCTGTTTTCCTGATGTGGGAACTCAGTGCAATAAATTTTCCTCTGAGGACAGGTTTCGTCATATCCCACAGATTCTGGTAAGTTGTATTTGTGTTTTCATTTGTTTGTAGGTATTGTTTAATTTCTTCTGTGCCCACTGATTACTCAAGAGTTTATTATTCAATTTCCATGTGTTTGTGGGAGTTTTGTGGTACCTTTTATCATTAATTTCTAATTTCACAGCACTATGGTCCAAAAGCATGCAAGGGATCATTTCAACCCTTTTACATTTATTTAGATATGTTTTGTGGATTAATATATGGTCAATTTTAGAAAATTACCCATGCACTGCTGAGAAGAATGTGTTTTCTGTTGTTGTTGGGTGGAATACTCTGTATATATCTATTAAGTCTATTTGTTCACAGGTACGATTCAGTTCTTTTCTTTACTGATTTTCTGTCTGGTTGATCTGTCCATTGGTGTCAATGGTGTGTTAAGATCTCCTGTTAGAATTGTGTCACTGTTAACTTGGTTTTTCATTTCTGTTAGTACTTGTGTTATATAACTGGGTGCTCTGGAATTTGGTGCATATATATTTAAGATAGTTATCTCTTCCTCTTGGAGTTTTCCCCTAACCAGTATGTAGTGACCTTCTTTATCCCTTCTGATCATTATTGGCTTGAAGTTCACATTGTCTGCAAACAGAATAGCCATCCCCACTTTTTTTTGGGTTCCTGTTGCATGAAGTATTGTTTTCCATCCTTTGACTTTCAATCTGTGAGTATCCTTTTGGGTTAGATGGATTTCTTGTAGACAACATATGGTTGTATTTTGTTTCTTGATCCATTCTGCCAGTTTGTTTCTTTTGATTGGTGCCTTGAGACCATTTACGTTAATGGTTATAACTGTTATATATTGGTTTACTGTTGACATGTTATCTTTCTGCTGTTGCATCTTTATCTTTCAGTTCTGTTTAATTGTCTGCTTTGTTTAGTGTTTTTTTTTCCTATATGTATCTAGGCTGTCTTTTGGTATTTCTTTGCAGGGTTGGTTTGGTGATCATATAGTTTTTCTGCTGTTCTTTGTCATGGAAGTATCTTATTTCTCCATCCATTTTGAAGGATGGTTTTGCAGGGTATATCAGTCTAGGTTGGAAATCATTTTCCTTTAGGATCTGAAATACTTCACTTCATGCTCTTCCTGACTTTATTGTTTGTGCTGAGAAGTCTGCTGTGATTCTGATAGGTTTTCCTTTATAGGTGATCTGTCTTTTCTCTTTTACAGCTCTTAATATTCTATTCTTTTGTTCAATTTCTGGGATGGCCATTATTATGTGTCTGGGTGTAGCTTTGTTTTGATTATGGCTATTTGGAGTTCTATATGCTTCACTGATCTTCATATCAGTTTCTAATCTCATGTTTGGGAAATTTTCAGCTATTACTTCTCTGAATATCCTCTTGACATCCTTTATGTTGTTCCCTTCTTTTTCATTTATCCTTATTAACCTTATGTTGTTCCTCTTTGAGTCATCTTGCCGGTGTTGAATTGTTATTTCCTGATTGCTTGTTATTTTTAAAAGATCTTTCCTTTCCTGTTCACTGGCTGCAAAGTTGTCTTTGAGGTCTGAAATTCTATCTTCATATTCATTGAGGCAGTTTTTACAGCTTTTGATGGAGTTTTTGATTTCCTGTATATCTCTTTGCATTTGCTTTATATATTCTGTTTGTTTCTTATATTGTTCATCCAAGGATTCTATCTTTTTGTTTATCTCCTCCAATTTTTTAACTGTGTCTTCTTTAGATATGTTTAGCATCTCCTTCATTTCTTTTTTTTACCCGAGACATTATTTCTAGTTTGAGTTCCTTTAAGGCTTCCTAGAGTTGCTTCTTTATTTCAGGTATTTCTGTTATGTGGCATGTATTTTCTTCTACGCGCATGGCTCCTGGGCTTTCTTGGGATGGCCTGGATGTTTGAGACTGGATTTTGGTCTTTTGTTTTGTCATTTTCCTATATTTTCGAGCTTCATGTGTTGTTCCAAGTGAGGGAGAGAAGTCAGCCAGGCTGGGACGGAATTCCCTGCTCCCTCCTTACTCACTGATCTCGACAGGAAGTCTGGGCCTGGTCCCCAGGTGAAGAAGAGAGCTCCACCAGGCTGGGACAGGGCTCCTCGCCTACTCTGGACCCACTGGACCTGACAGGAAGCTGGATCGTGTCCCCCAGGCAAAGAAAATAGTTTGCCAGACTGGGGTGGGGTTCCCCCGCCTCCAATGGACTTGTCCGACAGGGAGCCAGAGCCTGGCCCCCAGGTGAAGAAGACAGTTCCGGGCCGCCGCTGGACTTACTTGACCCATCAGGAAGCTGAAGCCTGGCTCCCAGGTGAAGAAAAGAGTTTGCCAGGCTGGGGCAGGGTTCCCTGCCTCCACCAGACTCACTTGTCCGACGGGAAGCCAGACTTGGCCTCCAGGTGAAGAAGTCAGTTCCTGGCCTCCGCTGGACTTACCCATTTGACCTTTGTGGTCTTCTTGTAATCCTAGTATCATCTCCTCTGCTCTCTCTGTAATCCATTTT